>NW_028242071.1:1278000-2556000 GCF_964263255.1 Lissotriton vulgaris | reverse complement strand
CCCTGCCTGCTTGCTGCTGAAAGGCGGTATTGTGCTACAAAGCTGAGTGATTCATTGATTGTAATAGCGCCATAGCGTTTCAGCGTTTCAGAGTTGCTGTACTTTATATTTGCATAGCGAAAAGATTTTAGAGCGTGTGAGCATTTAATTATTTATTTAAACAGCGCCAGGAATCATTATCATTTCCCACCGCCTAGTCACTGCTTCACCGGATGCTTGCTTGGTCGCTCCATTACTTTCCTGCATTGTGTAATTGACATCGTGTGCTATCGGCGCCCTGCTCTGCCCTCCCCTCCATTTTGGCTCTGTTACTGTTGTTGTTGTTCCCTTGAGCCCGCCACGCCTCCCAGCTGAGCCGCCCTCGCCCCTCCCCCTCCACTATCCATATATGACAGTTGTTCCCGCGCGCAGCGTCCACGCGCAGCGATCGCGCCCAATTCGCGCCGAAGGTGCGCCAAAGGTAAGCCCGTCTACGCCCGTCCGCGCCTGGACCGCGCCCAGCGCCAGACCCCCTGGTCCTCGTAATGCCCACCCCTCCCGCATTACCTACGATGCCGCCACCCTCCTAGCCCTTAACCCCGGTCCCGCCCCCAACTGCGTCCAAGCCGCCCCTGGACAAACTCACGGTCCTTTCTCCTGCTTCTCCTGCAAATTCAGCGGCACCAACAACATCTCCACTACGACCACACCACAGATACCCGACCCCAACCACCTACAATGCATCTTGCTCAACACCCGATCGGTCCACAGGCACGCCATCGACCTATGGAATCTACTAGACACCACTTCTCCGGACATCGCCTTCCTTACGGAAACATGGATGAACGCTTCCTCCGCACCAGACATCACCATTGCCATCCCTGAAGACTATAAGATCACTCGCAAAGACCGTACCAGCCACACAGGAGGAGGAATCGCCATCGTCCATAAGAAATCCATCCGCATCTCAACCAGCTCCGACGCCAACCTCGCCAACTCCGAACACCTTCACTTCCAGATCCACACCGACCCCAAGACCACACTCAGAGGCACACTCCTCTACAGGCCACCAGGACCCCGCGCAAAATTCAGTGAAGACATCACGGACTTCATCACCCCACACGCGCTCCCCTCCAAAGAATACATCCTTCTGGGAGACCTAAACTTTCACCTCGAAAAGATCAACGACCACAACACCGCCACCCTCGTGGACAACCTCGCCAACCTCGGACTTAAACAACTGGTCACTTCCCCCACCCACATCGCAGGTCACACACTCGACCCCATCTTCACCTCCAGCAATCATGTCTCCTTCAGCCACACTACGGATCTCATCTGGACTGACCACAGCTGCGTCCACTTCACCTACAACAAGCCCAAACCCACCAACCACCTCCAACCAACTCTGCAAAGAAACTGGAACAAAATCACCACGGACCAAATCTCCGCATTACTCCTTCAAAACACCCCAGCCCTCTCTTCTAACGTTAACGAAGCCGCCGCCAACCTCACCCTATGGCTATCCAACACCGCTGATACCTTAGCTCCACTGAAAAAACGTCAAAACAAACCCGGCAACAAGAAGGCCTCATGGTTCAACGATGAGCTTAAGAAATCCAAGAAACTCTGCCGCTCCCTCGAAAAGGCCTGGAAAAAAGACCCTACCACCAGCACCAAGGACGCCTTCAAAAACGCCACCCGTACTCACCACCAACTAATCCGAAAAGCCAAGAAAACAGCATTCAAGGATCGACTTGACAACAACGCCCACAACAGCAAGGAACTTTTCAACATCGTCAAGGAATTCTCCAATCCCTCGGCCAACTCCAACGACATCACCCCCTCTCAAACCCTCTGCGACTCCCTAGCCTCATTTTTCCACAACAAGATTGCAGACATCCACAACAGCTTTGACAACCAACCCGGAAACCAACCCACCCTACCATCTGCTGTACACCTTCCCCCCGTGAACACCCTTAACGCCTGGAACCCAATCTCCACTGAGGACACCATCCGCCTGATGAATTCCATCCACTCAGGATCCCCCACAGACCCATGTCCTCACCACGTCTTCAACAAAGCAGACTCCGTCATAGCACCGCACCTCCGAGACGTCATCAACTGCTCCTTCAACTCCGCTACCTTCCCAGAAGACTGGAAACACGCTGAACTCACTGCCCTTCTGAAAAAACCCACAGCAGACCCCACCGAACTCAAAAATTACCGCCCCATCTCGCTTCTTCCATTTCCGGCCAAAGTCATCGAGAAAGCTGTCAACAACCAGCTCGCCGCCTTCCTCGAAGCCAACAAATCCCTCGACCCCTCACAATCTGGCTTCCGAGCAAAACACAGCACTGAGACCGCCCTCATCGCAGCAACAGACGACATTCGAACTCTACTGGACAATGGAGACACAGTCGCCCTCATCCTCCTTGACCTCTCTGCAGCATTCGACACAGTCTGCCACAGCACCCTTTTACAGCGCCTCAGAAACATCGGGATCCAAGGAAAAGCACTTGATTGGATCACCTCGTTCCTCACCGGAAGAACCCAGAGAGTCCGCCTTCCACCATTCAAGTCCGAGGCCTATGAAGTCATCTGCGGCGTACCACAAGGATCCTCACTCAGTCCCACCCTCTTCAACGTATACATGAGCCCCCTCGCGGCCATCGCACGCCATCACAACCTCAACATCATCTCTTACGCGGATGACACCCAACTTATCCTTTCTCTCACCAATGACCCCAGCACCGCCAAAACTAACCTACACGAAGGAATGAAAGAAGTTGCCGAATGGATGAAACACAGCCGTCTGAAACTGAACTCAGACAAAACTGAAGTACTCATCCTAGGTACGTCCCCCTCTTCATGGGACGACTCCTGGTGGCCGGAAGCCCTCGGAAAAGCACCCATCCCGACGGACCACGCACGGAACCTAGGCGTCATCCTGGATTCCTCACTCTCAATGAACAGACAAGTCAGCGCCGTATCCTCTTCCTGCTTCAACATTCTTCGCATGCTCAGAAAAACATTTCGCTGGATCCCCACCGAAACAAGGAAAACTGTCACCCACGCTCTGGTCACGAGCCGACTGGACTACGGAAACACCCTCTACGCAGGTACTACCGCAAAACTCCAGAAGAAACTCCAACGAATCCAAAACGCCTCAGCCAGAATCATATTAGACATCCCACGCAACGAACACATCTCTGGTCACCTCAAAGACCTCCACTGGCTACCCGTCAATAAGAGGATCACTTTCCGACTGCTTACCCACGCACACAAATCACTCTACGACATCGGACCAGAATGCCTCAACTCGCGTCTGTCCTTTTACACCCCCTCCCGCCAACTACGCTCTTCCAGCCAAGCCCTCGCCACTATCCCTCGCATCAACAAGACCACCATGGGAGGCAGATCCTTTTCTTACCTGGCTGCTAAAACATGGAACTCTCTCCCCGCATACCTTCGCCTCACCCAGAACCACCTAGCATTCAGAAAGCAACTTAAAACCTGGATATTTGAAAGGTAATCCTCCTCCCCTTCCTAAAGCGCCTTGAAACCCTATGGGTATGTAGTGCGCTATATAAGTTTTGTGACTTGACTTGACTTGACTCCTGCCGGGTCAGCTGAGCAGCGAATTTCTATTTAACCACCTGCTATCATGAGAGACCTCAGGGCTGCATGTTTTGAGCCCAGTACTGATCCTGAAAAGCGTTTCCAACCCCACTTACAAGTAAAACTAGCTAAAATGTGCCTGGCTGCTATTCACTGAAAAGCTCATTCTCTGTACATTTTTGGCATACGTTTGCTCCTACCGGGTCAGCTGAGCAGCGAATTTCTATTTAACCACCTGCTTTCATGAGAGACCTCAGAGCTGCATGTTTTGAGCCCTGTACTGAGCCTGAAAAGCATTTCCAACCCCACTTACAAGTAAAACTAGCTAAAATGTGCCTGGCTTCTCTTCACTGAAAAGCTCATTCTGAGTACATTTTTCGCATACGTTTGCTCCTGCCGGGTCAGCTGAGCAGCGAATTTCTATTTAACCACCTGCTATCACGAGAGACCTCAGGGCTGCATGGTTTGAGCCCAGTACTGATCCTGAAAAGCGTTTCCAACCCCACTTACAAGTAAAACTAGCTAAAATGTGCCTGGCTTCTCTTCACTGAAAAGCTCATTCTGAGTACATTTTTAGCATACGTTTGCTCCTGCCGGGTCAGCTGAGCAGCGAATTTCTATTTAACCACCTGCTATCATGAGAGACCTCAGAGCTGCATGTTTTGAGCCCAGTACTGAGCCTGAAAAGCATTTCCAACCCCACTTACAAGTAAAACTAGCTAAAATGTGCCTGGCTTCTCTTCACTGAAAAGCTCATTCTGAGTACATTTTTCGCATACGTTTGCTCCTGCCGGGTCAGCTGAGCAGCGAATTTCTATTTAACCACCTGCTATCACGAGAGACCTCAGGGCTGCATGGTTTGAGCCCAGTACTGATTTTGAAAAGCGTTTCCAACCCCACTTACAAGTAAAACTAGCTAAAATGTGCCTGGCTTCTCTCCACTGAAAAGCTCATTCTGAGTACATTTTTAGCATACGTTTGCTCCTGACGGGTCAGCTGAGCAGTGAATTTCTATTTAACCACCTGCTATCATGAGAGACCTCATGGGTGCATGTTTTGAGCCCAGTACGGATCCTGAAAAGCGTTTCCAACCCCACTTACAAGTAAAACTAGCTAAAATGTGCCTGGTTGCTTTTCACTGAAAAGCTCATTCTGTGTACATTTTTAGCATACGTTTGCTCCTGCCGGGTCAGCTGAGCAGCGAATTTCTAACCACCTGCTTTCACGAGAGACCTCAGGGCTGCATGTTTTGAGCCCAGTACTTAGCCTGAAAAGCATTTCCAACCCCACTTACAAGTAAAACTAGCTAAAATGTGCCTGGCTTCTCTTCACTGAAAAGCTCATTCTGAGTACATTTTTAGCATACGTTTGCTCCTGCCGGGTCAGCTGAGCAGCGAATTTCTATTTAACCACCTGCTATCATGAGAGACGTCAGGGCTGCATGTTTTGAGCCCAGTACTGATCCTGAAAAGCGTTTCCAACCCCACTTACAAGTAAAACTAGCTAAAATGTGCCTGGCTGCTATTCACTGAAAAGCTCATTCTCTGTACATTTTTGACATACGTTTGCTCCTACCGGGTCAGCTGAGCAGCGAATTTCTATTTAACCACCTGCTTTCACGAGAGACCTCAGAACTGCATGTTTTGAGCCCAGTACTGAGCCTGAAAAGCATTTCCAACCCCACTTACAAGTAAAACTAGCTAAAATGTGCCTGGCTTCTCTTCACTGAAAAGCTCATTCTGAGTACATTTTTAGCATACGTTTGCTCCTGCCGGGTCAGCTGAGCAGCGAATTTCTATTTAACCACCTGCTTTCATGAGAGACCTCAGGGCTGCATGTTTTGAGCCCAGTACTGAGCCTGAAAAGTGTTTCCAACCCCACTTACAAGTAAAACTAGCTAAAATGTGTCTGGCTTCTCTTCACTGAAAAGCTCATTCTGAGTACATTTTTAGCATACGTTTGCTCCTGCCGGGTCAGCTGAGCAGCAAATTTTTATTTAACCACCTGCTATCATGAGAGACCTCAGGGCTGCATGTTTTGAGCCCAGTACTGATCCTGAAAAGCGTTTCCAACCCCACTTACAAGTAAAACTAGCTAAAATGTGCCTGGCTGCTATTCACTGAAAAGCTCATTCTTTGTACATTTTTGGCATACGTTTGCTCCTACCAGGTCAGCTGAGCTGCGAATTTCTATTTAACCACCTGCTTTCATGAGAGACCTCAGGGCTGCATGTTTTGAGCCCAGTACTGAGCCTGAAAAGCATTTCCAACCCCACTTACAAGTAAAACTAGCTAAAATGTGCCTGGCTTCTCTTCACTGAAAAGCTCATTCTGAGTACATTTTTAGCATACGTTTGCTCCTGCCGGGTCAGCTGAGCAGCGAATTTCTATTTAACCACCTGCTATCATGAGAGACCTCAGGGATGCATGTTTTGAGCCCAGTACTGATCCTGAAAAGCGTTTCCAACCCCACTTACAAGTAAAACTAGCTAAAATGTGCCTGGCTGCTATCACTGAAAAGCTCATTCTCTGTACATTTTTGGCATACGTTTGCTCCTACCGGGTCAGCTGAGCAGCGAATTTCTATTTGACCACCTGCTTTCATGAGAGACCTCAGAGCTGCATGTTTTGAGCCCAGTACTGAGCCTGAAAAGCATTTCCAACCCCACTTACAAGTAAAACTAGCTAAAATGTGCCTGGCTTCTCTTCACTGAAAAGCTCATTCTGAGTACATTTTTAGCATACGTTTGCTCCTGCCGCGTCAGCTGAGCAGCGAATTTCTATTTAACCACCTGCTTTCATGAGAGACCTCAGGGATGCATGTTTTGAGACCAGCACTGAGCCTGAAAAACGTTTCCAACGCCACTTACAAGTAAAACTAGCTAAAATGTGCCTGGCTGCTATTCACTGAAAAGCTCATTCTGTGTACATTTTTGGCATACGTTTGCTCCTACCGGGTCAGCTGAGCAGCGAATTTCTATTTAACCACCTGCTTTCATGAGAGACCTCAGGGCTGCATGTTTTGAGCCCAGTACTGATCCTGAAAAGCGTTTCCAACCCCACTTACAAGTAAAACTAGCTAAAATGTGCCTGGCTGCTATTCACTGAAAAGCTCATTCTGAGTACATTTTTAGCATACGTTTGCTCCTGCCGGGTCAGCTGAGCAGCGAATTTCTATTTAACCACCTGCTATCATGAGAGACCTCAGGGCTGCATGTTTTGAGCCCAGTACTGATCCTGAAAAGCGTTTCCAACCCCACTTACAAGTAAAACTAGCTAAAATGTGCCTGGCTGCTATTCACTGAAAAGCTCATTCTCTGTACATTTTTGGCATACGTTTGCTCCTACCGGGTCAGCTGAGCAGCGAATTTCTATTTAACCACCTGCTTTCATGAGAGACCTCAGAGCTGCATGTTTTGAGCCCTGTACTGAGCCTGAAAAGCATTTCCAACCCCACTTACAAGTAAAACTAGCTAAAATGTGCCTGGCTTCTCTTCACTGAAAAGCTCATTCTGAGTACATTTTTCGCATACGTTTGCTCCTGCCGGGTCAGCTGAGCAGCGAATTTCTATTTAACCACCTGCTATCACGAGAGACCTCAGGGCTGCATGGTTTGAGCCCAGTACTGATCCTGAAAAGCGTTTCCAACCCCACTTACAAGTAAAACTAGCTAAAATGTGCCTGGCTTCTCTTCACTGAAAAGCTCATTCTGAGTACATTTTTAGCATACGTTTGCTCCTGCCGGGTCAGCTGAGCAGCGAATTTCTATTTAACCACCTGCTTTCATGAGAGACCTCAGGGCTGCATGTTTTGAGCCCAGTACTGAGCCTGAAAAGCATTTCCAACCCCACTTACAAGTAAAACTAGCTAAAATGTGCCTGGCTTCTCTTCACTGAAAAGCTCATTCTGAGTACATTTTTAGCATACGTTTGCTCCTGCCGGGTCAGCTGAGCAGCGAATTTCTATTTAACCACCTGCTATCATGAGAGACCTCAGGGCTGCATGTTTTGAGCCCAGTACTGATCCTGAAAAGCGTTTCCAACCCCACTTACAAGTAAAACTAGCTAAAATGTGCCTGGCTGCTATTCACTGAAAAGCTCATTCTCTGTACATTTTTGGCATACGTTTGCTCCTACCGGGTCAGCTGAGCAGCGAATTTCTATTTGACCACCTGCTTTCATGAGAGACCTCAGAGCTGCATGTTTTGAGCCCAGTACTGAGCCTGAAAAGCATTTCCAACCCCACTTACAAGTAAAACTAGCTAAAATGTGCCTGGCTTCTCTTCACTGAAAAGCTCATTCTGAGTACATTTTTAGCATACGTTTGCTCCTGCCGGGTCAGCTGAGCAGCGAATTTCTATTTAACCACCTGCTTTCATGAGAGACCTCAGGGATGCATGTTTTGAGACCAGCACTGAGCCTGAAAAACGTTTCCAACGACACTTACAAGTAAAACTAGCTAAAATGTGCCTGGCTTCTCTTCACTGAAAAGCTCATTCTGAGTACATTTTTAGCATACGTTTGCTCCTGCCTGGTCAGCTGAGAAGCGAATTTCTATTTAATCACCTGCTATCATGAGAGACCTCAGGGCTGCATGTTTTGAGCCCAGTATTGATCCTGAAAAGGGTTTCCAACCCCACTTACAAGTAAAACTAGCTAAAATGTGCCTGGCTGCTATTCACTGAAAAGCTCATTCTGTGTACATTCTTGGCATACGTTTGCTCCTACCGGGTCAGCTGAGCAGCGAATTTCTATTTAACCACCTGCTTTCATGAGAGACCTCAGGGCTGCATGTTTTGAGCCCAGTACTGATCCTGAAAAGCGTTTCCAACCCCACTTACAAGTAAAACTAGCTAAAATGTGCCTGGCTGCTATTCACTGAAAAGCTCATTCTGAGTACATTTTTAGCATACGTTTGCTCCTGCCGGGTCAGCTGAGCAGCGAATTTCTATTTAACCACCTGCTATCATGTGAGACCTCAGGGCTGCATGTTTTGAGCCCAGTACCGATCCTGAAAAGCGTTTCCAACCCCACTTACAAGTAAAACTAGCTAAAATGTGCCTGGCTGCTATTCACTGAAAAGCTCATTCTGTGTACATTTTTGGCATACGTTTGCTCCTACCGGGTCAGCTGAGCAGCGAATTTCTATTTAACCACCTGCTTTCATGAGAGACCTCAGGGCTGCATGTTTTGAGCCCAGTACTGAGCCTGAAAAGCATTTCCAACCCCACTTACAAGTAAAACTAGCTAAAATGTGCCTGGCTTCTCCACTGCAAAGCTCATTCTGAGTACATTTTAAGCATACGTTTGCTCCTGCCGGGTCAGCTGAGCAGCAAATTTCTATTTAACCACCTGCTATCATGAGAGACCTCAGGGCTGCATATTTTGAGCCCAGTACTGATCCTGAAAAGCGTTTCCAACCCCACTTACAAGTAAAACTAGCTAAAATGTGCCTGGCTGCTATTCACTGAAATGCTCATTCTGTGTACAGTTTTGGCATACGTTTGCTCCTACCAGGTCAGCTGAGCTGCGAATTTCTATTTAACCACCTGCTTTCATGAGAGACCTCAGGGCTGCATGTTTTGAGCCCAGTACTGAGCCTGAAAAGCATTTCCAACCCCACTTACAAGTAAAACTAGCTAAAATGTGCCTGGCTGCTATTCACTGAAAAGCTCATTCTGTGTACATTTTTGGCATACGTTTGCTCGGGTCAGCTGAGCAGCGAATTTCTATTTAACCACCTGCTTTCATGAGAGACCTCAGGGCTGCATGTTTTGAGCCCAGTACTGAGCCTGAAAAGCATTTCCAACCCCACTTACAAGTAAAACTAGCTAAAATGTGCCTGGCTTCTCTTCACTGAAAAGCTCATTCTGAGTACATTTTTAGCATACGTTTGCTCCTGCCGGGTCAGCTGAGAAGCGAATTTCTATTTAATCACCTGCTATCATGAGAGACCTCAGGGCTGCATGTTTTGAGCCCAGTATTGATCCTGAAAAGCGTTTCCAACCCCACTTACAAGTAAAACTAGCTAAAATGTGCCTGGCTGCTATTCACTGAAAAGCTCATTCTGTGTACATTCTTGGCATACGTTTGCTCCTACCGGGTCAGCTGAGCAGCGAATTTCTATTTAACCACCTGCTTTCATGAGAGACCTCAGGGCTGCATGTTTTGAGCCCAGTACTGATCCTGAAAAGCGTTTCCAACCCCACTTACAAGTAAAACTAGCTAAAATGTGCCTGGCTGCTATTCACTGAAAAGCTCATTCTGAGTACATTTTTAGCATACGTTTGCTCCTGCTGGGTCAGCTGAGCAGCGAATTTCTATTTAAACACCTGCTATCATGTGAGACCTCAGGGCTGCATGTTTTGAGCCCAGTACTGATCCTGAAAAGCGTTTCCAACCCCACTTACAAGTAAAACTAGCTAAAATGTGCCTGGCTGCTATTCACTGAAAAGCTCATTCTGTGTACATTTTTGGCATACGTTTGCTCCTACCGGGTCAGCTGAGCAGCGAATTTCTCTATTTAACCACCTGCTTTCATGAGAGACCTCAGGGCTGCATGTTTTGAGCCCAGTACTGAGCCTGAAAAGCATTTCCAACCCCACTTACAAGTAAAACTAGCTAAAATGTGCCTGGCTTCTCCACTGCAAAGCTCATTCTGAGTACATTTTAAGCATACGTTTGCTCCTGCCGGGTCAGCTGAGCAGCGAATTTCTATTTAACCACCTGCTATCATGAGAGACCTCAGGGCTGCATATTTTGAGCCCAGTACTGATCCTGAAAAGCGTTTCCAACCCCACTTACAAGTAAAACTAGCTAAAATGTGCCTGGCTGCTATTCACTGAAATGCTCATTCTGTGTACATTTTTGGCATACGTTTGCTCCTACCAGGTCAGCTGAGCTGCAAATTTCTATTTAACCACCTGCTTTCATGAGAGACCTCAGGGCTGCATGTTTTGAGCCCAGTACTGAGCCTGAAAAGCATTTCCAACCCCACTTACAAGTAAAACTAGCTAAAATGTGCCTGGCTGCTATTCACTGAAAAGCTCATTCTGTGTACATTTTTGGCATACGTTTGCTCGGGTCAGCTGAGCAGCGAATTTCTATTTAACCACCTGCTTTCATGAGAGACCTCAGGGCTGCATGTTTTGAGCCCAGTACTGAGCCTGAAAAGCATTTCCAACCCCACTTACAAGTAAAACTAGCTAAAATGTGCCTGGCTGCTATTCACTGAAAAGCTCATTCTCTGTACATTTTTGGCATACGTTTGCTCCTACCGGGTCAGCTGAGCAGCGAATTTCTATTTAACCACCTGCTTTCATGAGAGACCTCAGAGCTGCATGTTTTGAGCCCTGTACTGAGCCTGAAAAGCATTTCCAACCCCACTTACAAGTAAAACTAGCTAAAATGTGCCTGGCTTCTCTTCACTGAAAAGCTCATTTTGAGTACATTTTTCACATACGTTTGCTCCTGCCGGGTCAGCTGAGCAGCGAATTTCTATTTAACCACCTGCTATCACGAGAGACCTCAGGGCTGCATGGTTTGAGCCCAGTACTGATCCTGAAAAGCGTTTCCAACCCCACTTACAAGTAAAACTAGCTAAAATGTGCCTGGCTTCTCTTCACTGAAAAGCTCATTCTGAGTACATTTTTAGCATACCTTTGCTCCTGCCGGGTCAGCTGAGCAGCGAATTTCTATTTAACCACCTGCTTTCATGAGAGACCTCAGGGCTGCATGTTTTGAGCCCAGTACTGAGCCTGAAAAGCATTTCCAACCCCACTTACAAGTAAAACTAGCTAAAATGTGCCTGGCTTCTCTTCACTGAAAAGCTCATTCTGAGTACATTTTTAGCATACGTTTGCTCCTGCCGGGTCAGCTGAGCAGCGAATTTCTATTTAACCACCTGCTTTCATGAGAGACCTCAGGGCTGCATGTTTTGAGCCCAGTATTGAGCCTGAAAAGCGTTTCCAACACTACTTACAAGTAAAACTAGCTAAAATGTGCCTGGCTGCTATTCACTGAAAAGCTCATTCTGTGTACATTTTTGGCATACGTTTGCTACTACCGGGTCAGCTGAGCAGCGAATTTCTATTTAACCACCGGCTTTCATGAGAGACCTCAGGGCTGCATGTTTTGAGCCCAGTACTGAGCCTGAAAAGCATTTCCAACCCCACTTACAAGTAAAACTAGCTAAAATGTGCCTGGCTTCTCTTCACTGAAAAGCTCATTCTGAGTACATTTTTAGCATACGTTTGCTCCTGCCGGGTCAGCTGAGCAGCGAATTTCTATTTAACCACCTGCTATCATGAGAGACCTCAGGGCTGCATGTTTTGAGCCGAGTACTGATCCTGAAAAGCGTTTCCAACCCCACTTACAAGTAAAACTAGCTAAAATGTGCCTGGCTTCTCTTCACTGAAAAGCTCATTCTGAGTACATTTTTAGCATACGTTTGCTCCTGCTGGGTCAGCTGAGCAGCGAATTTCTATTTAACCACCTGCTATCATGAGAGACCTCAGGGCTGCATGTTTTGAGCCCAGTACTGATCCTGAAAAGCGTTTCCAACCCCACTTACAAGTAAAACTAGCTAAAATGGGCCTGGCTGCTATTCACTGAAAAGCTCATTCTGTGTACATTTTTAGCATACGTTTGCTCCTGCCGGGTCAGCTGAGCAGCGAATTTCTATTTAACCACCTGCTTTCATGAGAGACCTCAGGGATGCATGTTTTGAGCCCAGCACTGAGCCTGAAAAGCGTTTCCAACGCCACTTACAAGTAAAACTAGCTAAAATGTGCCTGGCTTCTCTTCACTGAAAAGCTCATTCTGTGTACATTTTTAGCATACGTTTGCTCCTGCCGGGTCAGCTGAGCAGCGAATTTCTATTTAACCACCTGCTATCATGAGAGACCTCAGGGCTGCATGTTTTGAGCCCAGTATTGATCCTGAAAAGCGTTTCCAACCCCACTTACAAGTAAAACTAGCTAAAATGTGCCTGGCTGCTATTCACTGAAAAGCTCATTCTGTGTACATTTTTGGCATACGTTTGCTCCTACCGGGTCAGCTGAGCAGCGAATTTCTATTTAACCACCTGCTTTCATGAGAGACCTCAGGGCTGCATGTTTTGAGCCCAGTACTGAGCCTGAAAAGCATTTCCAACCCCACTTACAAGTAAAACTAGCTAAAATGTGCCTGGCTTCTCTTCACTGAAAAGCTCATTCTGAGTACATTTTTAGCATACGTTTGCTCCTGCCGGGTCAGCTGAGCAGCGAATTTCTATTTAACCACCTGCTATCATGAGAGACCTCAGGGCTGCATGTTTTGAGCCCAGTACTGAGCCTGAAAAGCATTTCCAACCCCACTTACAAGTAAAACTAGCTAAAATGTGCCTGGCTTCTCTTCACTGAAAAGCTCATTCTGAGTACATTTTTAGCATACGTTTGCTCCTGCCGGGTCAGCTGAGTAGCGAATTTCTATTTAACCACCTGCTTTCATGAGAGACCTCAGGGCTGCATGTTTTGAGCCCAGTACTGAGCCTGAAAAGCGTTTCCAACCCCACTTACAAGTAAAACTAGCTAAAATGTGCCTGGCTGCTTTTCACTGAAAAGCTCATTCTGTGTACATTTTTGGCATACGTTTGCTCCTACCGGGTCAGCTGAGCAGCGAATTTCTAACCACCTGCTTTCACGAGAGACCTCAGGGCTGCATGTTTTGAGCCCAGTACTGAGCCTGAAAAGCATTTCCAACCCCACTTACAAGTAAAACTAGCTAAAATGTGCCTGGCTTCTCTTCACTGAAAAGCTCATTCTGAGTACATTTTTAGCATACGTTTGCTCCTGCCGGGTCAGCTGAGCAGCGAATTTCTATTTAACCACCTGCTATCATGAGAGACCTCAGGGCTGCATGTTTTGAGCCGAGTACTGATCCTGAAAAGCGTTTCCAACCCCACTTACAAGTAAAACTAGCTAAAATGTGCCTGGCTTCTCTTCACTGAAAAGCTCATTCTGAGTACATTTTTAGCATACGTTTGCTCCTGCTGGGTCAGCTGAGCAGCGAATTTCTATTTAACCACCTGCTATCATGAGAGACCTCAGGGCTGCATGTTTTGAGCCCAGTACTGATCCTGAAAAGCGTTTCCAACCCCACTTACAAGTAAAACTAGCTAAAATGGGCCTGGCTGCTATTCACTGAAAAGCTCATTCTGTGTACATTTTTAGCATACGTTTGCTCCTGCCGGGTCAGCTGAGCAGCGAATTTCTATTTAACCACCTGCTATCATGAGAGACCTCAGGGCTGCATGTTTTGAGCCCAGTACTGAGCCTGAAAAGCATTTCCAACCCCACTTACAAGTAAAACTAGCTAAAATGTGCCTGGCTTCTCTTCACTGAAAAGCTCATTCTGAGTACATTTTTAGCATACGTTTGCTCCTGCCGGGTCAGCTGAGTAGCGAATTTCTATTTAACCACCTGCTTTCATGAGAGACCTCAGGGCTGCATGTTTTGAGCCCAGTACTGAGCCTGAAAAGCGTTTCCAACCCCACTTACAAGTAAAACTAGCTAAAATGTGCCTGGCTTCTCTTAACTGAAAAGCACATTCTGAGAACATTTTTAGCATACGTTTGCTCCTGCTGGGTCAGCTGAGCAGCGAATTTCTATTTAACCACCTGCTATCATGAGAGACCTCAGGGCTGCATGTTTTGAGCCCAGTACTGATCCTGAAAAGCGTTTCCAACCCCACTTACAAGTAAAACTAGCTAAAATGTGCCTGGCTGCTTTTCACTGAAAAGCTCATTCTGTGTACATTTTTGGCATACGTTTGCTCCTACCGGGTCAGCTGAGCAGCGAATTTCTATTTAACCACCGGCTTTCATGAGAGACCTCAGGGCTGCATGTTTTGAGCCCAGTACTGAGCCTGAAAAGCATTTCCAACCCCACTTACAAGTAAAACTAGCTAAAATGTGCCTGGCTTCTCTTCACTGAAAAGCTCATTCTGAGTACATTTTTAGCATACGTTTGCTCCTGCCGGGTCAGCTGAGCAGCGAATTTCTATTTAACCACCTGCTATCATGAGAGACCTCAGGGCTGCATGTTTTGAGCCCAGTACTGATCCTGAAAAGCGTTTCCAACCCCACTTACAAGTAAAACTAGCTAAAATGTGCCTGGCTTCTCTTCACTGAAAAGCTCATTCTGAGTACATTTTTGGCATACGTTTGCTCCTGCTGGGTCAGCTGAGCAGCGAATTTTTATTCAACCACCTGCTATCATGAGAGACCTCAGGGCTGCATGTTTTGAGCCCAGTACTGATCCTGAAAAGCGTTTCCAACCCCACTTACAAGTAAAACTAGCTAAAATGGGCCTGGCTGCTATTCACTGAAAAGCTCATTCTGTGTACATTTTTGGCATACCTTTGCTCCTACCGGGTCAGCTGAGCAGCAAATTTCTATTTAAGCACCTGCTTTCATGAGAGACCTCAGGGCTGCATGTTTTGAGCCCAGTACTGAGCCTGAAAAGCATTTCCAACGCCACTTACAAGTAAAACTAGCTAAAATGTGCCTGGCTTCTCTTCACTGAAAAGCTCATTCTGAGTACATTTTTAGCATACGTTTGCTCCTGCCGGGTCAGCTGAGCAGCGAATTTCTATTTAACCACATGCTATCATGAGAGACCTCAGGGCTGCATGTTTTGAGCCCAGTATTGATCCTGAAAAGCGTTTCCAACCCCACTTACAAGTAAAACTAGCTAAAATGTGCCTGGCTGCTAT
This sequence comes from Lissotriton vulgaris, assembly GCF_964263255.1. Lineage (NCBI taxonomy): Eukaryota > Metazoa > Chordata > Amphibia > Caudata > Salamandridae > Lissotriton > Lissotriton vulgaris. The sequence continues at coordinate 2,540,651 of NW_028242071.1, read as the reverse complement.
TCACTGAAAAGCTCATTCTGTGTACATTTTTGGCATACGTTTGCTCCTACCGGGTCAGCTGAGCAGCAAATTTCTATTTAACCACCTGCTTTCATGAGAGACCTCAGGGCTGCATGTTTTGAGCCCAGTGCTGAGCCTGAAAAGCATTTCCAACCCCACTTACAAGTAAAACTAGCTAAAATGTGCCTGGCTTCTCTTCACTGAAAAGCTCATTCTGAGTAAATTTTTAGCATACGTTTGCTCCTGCCGGGTCAGCTGAGCAGCGAATTTCTATTTAACCACCTGCTATCATGAGAGACCTCAGGGCTACATGTTTTGAGCCCAGTACTGATCCTGAAAAGCGTTTCCAACCCCACTTACAAGTAAAACTAGCTAAAATGTGCCTGGCTTCTCTTCACTGAAAAGCTCATTCTGAGTACATTTTTAGCATACGTTTGCTCCTGCTGGGTCAGCTGAGCAGCGAATTTTTATTCAACCACCTGCTATCATGAGAGACCTCAGGGCTGCATGTTTTGAGCCCAGTACTGATCCTGAAAAGCGTTTCCAACCCCACTTACAAGTAAAACTAGCTAAAATGGGCCTGGCTGCTATTCACTGAAAAGCTCATTCTGTGTACATTTTTGGCATACCTTTGCTCCTACCGGGTCAGCTGAGCAGCGAATTTCTATTTAAGCACCTGCTTTCATGAGAGACCTCAGGGCTGCATGTTTTGAGCCCAGTACTGAGCCTGAAAAGCATTTCCAACGCCACTTACAAGTAAAACTAGCTAAAATGTGCCTGGCTTCTCTTCACTGAAAAGCTCATTCTGAGTACATTTTTAGCATACGTTTGCTCCTGCCGGGTCAGCTGAGCAGCGAATTTCTATTTAACCACCTGCTATCATGAGAGACCTTAGGGCTGCATGTTTTGAGCCCAGAATTGATCCTGAAAAGCGTTTCCAACCCCACTTACAAGTAAAACTAGCTAAAATGTGCCTGGCTGCTATTCACTGAAAAGCTCATTCTGTGTACATTTTTGGCATACGTTTGCTCCTACCGGGTCAGCTGAGCAGCAAATTTCTATTTAACCACCTGCTTTCATGAGAGACCTCAGGGCTGCATGTTTTGATCCCAGTACTGAGCCTGAAAAGCATTTCCAACCCCACTTACAAGTAAAACTAGCTAAAATGTGCCTGGCTTCTCTTCACTGAAAAGCTCATTCTGAGTACATTTTTAGCATACGTTTGCTCCTGCCGGGTCAGCTGAGCAGCGAATTTCTATTTAACCACCTGCTATCATGAGAGACCTCAGGGCTGCATGTTTTGAGCCCAGTACTGATCCTGAAAAGCGTTTACAACCCCACTTACAAGTAAAACTAGCTAAAATGTGCCTGGCTGCTATTCACTGAAAAGCTCATTCTCTGTACATTTTTGGCATACGTTTGCTCCTACCGGGTCAGCTGAGCAGCGAATTTCTATTTGACCACCTGCTTTCATGAGAGACCTCAGAGCTGCATGTTTTGAGCCCAGTACTGAGCCTGAAAACCCCACTTACAAGTAAAACTAGCTAAAATGTGCCTGGCTGCTATTCACTGAAAAGCTCATTCTGTGTACATTTTTGGCATACGTTTGCTCCTACCGGGTCAGCTGAGCAGCGAATTTCTATTTAACCACCTGATTTCATGAGAGACCTCAGAGCTGCATGTTTTGAGCCCAGTACGGAGCCTGAAAAGCATTTCCAACCCCACTTGCAAGTAAAACTAGCTAAAATGTGCCTGGCTTCTCTTCACTGAAAAGCTCATTCTGAGTACATTTTTAGCATACGTTTGCTCCTGCCGGGTCAGCTGAGCAGCGAATTTCTATTTAACCACCTGCTATCATGAGAGACCTCAGGGCTGCATGATTTGAGACCAGTACTGAGCCTGAAAAGCGTTTCCAACCCCACTTACAAGTAAAACTAGCTAAAATGTGCCTGGCTTCTCTTCACTGAAAAGCTCATTCTGAGTACATTTTTAGCATACGTTTGCTCCTGCCGGGTCAGCTGAGCAGCAAATTTCTATTTACCCACCTGCTATCATGAGAGACCTCAGGGCTGCATGTTTTGAGCCCAGTACTGATCCTGAAAAGCGTTTCCAACCCCACTTACAAGTAAAACTAGCTAAAATGTGCCTGGCTGCTTTTCACTGAAAAGCTCATTCTGTGTACATTTTTGGCATACGTTTGCTCCTACCGGGTCAGCTGAGCAGCGAATTTCTAACCACCTGCTTTCACGAGAGACCTCAGGGCTGCATGTTTTGAGCCCAGTACTGAGCCTGAAAAGCATTTCCAACCCCACTTACAAGTAAAACTAGCTAAAATGTGCCTGGCTTCTCTTCACTGAAAAGCTCATTCTGAGTACATTTTTAGCATACGTTTGCTCCTGCCGGGTCAGCTGAGCAGCGAATTTCTATTTAACCACCTGCTTTCATGAGAGACCTCAGGGCTGCATGTTTTGAGCCCAGTACTGAGCCTGAAAAGCATTTCCAACCCCACTTACAAGTAAAACTAGCTAAAATGTGCCTGGCTTCTCTTCACTGAAAAGCTCATTCTGAGTACATTTTTAGCATACGTTTGCTCCTGCCGGGTCAGCTGAGCAGCGAATTTCTATTTAACCACCTGCTATCATGAGAGACCTCAGGGCTGCATGTTTTGAGCCCAGTACTGATCCTGAAAAGCGTTTCCAACCCCACTTACAAGTAAAACTAGCTAAAATGTGCCTGGCTGCTATTCACTGAAAAGCTCATTCTCTGTACATTTTTGGCATACGTTTGCTCCTACCGGGTCAGCTGAGCAGCGAATTTCTATTTGACCACCTGCTTTCATGAGAGACCTCAGAGCTGCATGTTTTGAGCCCAGTACTGAGCCTGAAAACCCCACTTACAAGTAAAACTAGCTAAAATGTGCCTGGCTGCTATTCACTGAAAAGCTCATTCTGTGTACATTTTTGGCATACGTTTGCTCCTACCGGGTCAGCTGAGCAGCGAATTTCTATTTAACCACCTGATTTCATGAGAGACCTCAGAGCTGCATGTTTTGAGCCCAGTACGGAGCCTGAAAAGCATTTCCAACCCCACTTACAAGTAAAACTAGCTAAAATGTGCCTGGCTTCTCTTCACTGAAAAGCTCATTCTGAGTACATTTTTAGCATACGTTTGCTCCTGCCGGGTCAGCTGAGCAGCGAATTTCTATTTAACCACCTGCTATCATGAGAGACCTCAGGGCTGCATGATTTGAGACCAGTACTGAGCCTGAAAAGCGTTTCCAACCCCACTTACAAGTAAAACTAGCTAAAATGTGCCTGGCTTCTCTTCACTGAAAAGCTCATTCTGAGTACATTTTTAGCATACGTTTGCTCCTGCCGGGTCAGCTGAGCAGCAAATTTCTATTTACCCACCTGCTATCATGAGAGACCTCAGGGCTGCATGTTTTGAGCCCAGTACTGATCCTGAAAAGCGTTTCCAACCCCACTTACAAGTAAAACTAGCTAAAATGTGCCTGGCTGCTTTTCACTGAAAAGCTCATTCTGTGTACATTTTTGGCATACGTTTGCTCCTACCGGGTCAGCTGAGCAGCGAATTTCTAACCACCTGCTTTCACGAGAGACCTCAGGGCTGCATGTTTTGAGCCCAGTACTGAGCCTGAAAAGCATTTCCAACCCCACTTACAAGTAAAACTAGCTAAAATGTGCCTGGCTTCTCTTCACTGAAAAGCTCATTCTGAGTACATTTTTAGCATACGTTTGCTCCTGCCGGGTCAGCTGAGCAGCGAATTTCTATTTAACCACCTGCTTTCATGAGAGACCTCAGGGCTGCATGTTTTGAGCCCAGTACTGAGCCTGAAAAGTGTTTCCAACCCCACTTACAAGTAAAACTAGCTAAAATGTGCCTGGCTTCTATTCACTGGAAAGCTCATTCTGTGTTCATTTTTGGCATACGTTTGCTCCTACCGGGTCAGCTGAGCAGCGAATTTCTATTTAACCACCTGCTTTCATGAGAGACCTCAGGGCTGCATGTTTTGAGCCTAGTACTGATCCTGAAAAGCGTTTCCAACCCCACTTACAAGTAAAACTAGCTAAAATGTGCCTGGCTGCTATTCACTGAAAAGCTCATTCTGTGTACATTTTTGGCATACGTTTGCTCCTACCGGGTCAGCTGAGCAGCGAATTTCTATTTAACCACCTGCCTTCATGGGAGACCTCAGGGCTGCATGTTTTGAGCCCAGTACTGAGCCTGAAAAGCATTTCCAACCCCACTTACAAGTAAAACTAGCTAAAATGTGCCTGGCTGCTATTCACTAGAAAGCTCATTCTGTGTACATTTTTGGCATACGTTTGCTCCTACCGGGCCAGCTGAGCAGCGAATTTCTATTTAACCACTTGCTTTCATGAGAGACCTCAGGGCTGCATGTTTTGAGCCCAGTACTGAGCCTGAAAAGCATTTCCAACACCACTTACAAGTAAAACTAGCTAAAATGTGCCTGGCTTCTCTTCACTGAAAAGCTCATTCTGAGTACATTTTTAGCATACGTTTGCTCCTGCCGGGTCAGCTGAGAAGCGAATTTCTATTTAACCACCTGCTATCATGAGAGACCTCAGGGCTGCATGTTTTGAGCCCAGTATTGATCCTGAAAAGCGTTTCCAACCCCACTTGCAAGTAAAACTAGCTAAAATGTGCCTGGCTGCTATTCACTGAAAAGCTCATTCTGTGTACATTTTTGGCATACGTTTGCTCCTACCGGGCCAGCTGAGCAGCGAATTTCTATTTAACCATCTGCTTTCATGAGAGACCTCAGGGCTGCATGTTTTGAGCCCAGTACTGATCCTGAAAAGCGTTTCCAACCCCACTTACAAGTAAAACTAGCTAAAATGTGCCTGGCTGCTATTCACTGAAAAGCTCATTCTGTGTACATTTTTGGCATACGTTTGCTCCTACCGGGTCACCTGAGCAGCGAATTTCTATTTAACCACCTGCCTTCATGAGAGACCTCAGGGCTGCATGTTTTGAGCCCAGTACTGAGCCTGAAAAGCATTTCCAACCCCACTTACAAATAAAACTAGCTAAAATGTGCCTGGCTGCTATTCACTGAAAAGCTCATTCTGTGTACATTTTTGGCATACGTTTGCTCCTACCGGGTCAGCTGAGCAGCAAATTTCTATTTAACCACCTGCTTTCATGAGAGACCTCAGGGATGCATGTTTTGAGCCCAGTACTGAGCCTGAAAAGCATTTCCAACCCCACTTACAAGTAAAACTAGCTAAAATGTGCCTGGCTTCTCTTCACTGAAAAGCTCATTCTGAGTACATTTTTAGCATACGTTTGCTCCTGCCGGGTCAGCTGAGCAGCGAATTTCTATTTAACCACCTGCTATCATGAGAGACCTCAGGGCGGCATGTTTTGAGACCAGTACTGATCCTGAAAAGCGTTTCCAACCCCACTTACAAGTAAAACTAGCTAAAATGTGCCTGGCTGCTATTCACTGAAAAGCTCATTCTCTGTACATTTTTGGCATACGTTTGCTCCTACCGGGTCAGCTGAGCAGCGAATTTCTATTTAACCACCTGCTTTCATGAGAGACCTCAGGGCTGCATGTTTTGAGCCCAGTACTGAGCCTGAAAAGTGTTTCCAACCCCACTTACAAGTAAAACTAGCTAAAATGTGCCTGGCTTCTCTTCACTGAAAAGCTCATTCTGAGTACATTTTTAGCATACGTTTGCTCCTGCCGGGTCAGCTGAGCAGCAAATTTTTATTTAGCCACCTGCTATCATGAGAGACCTCAGGGCCGCATGTTTTGAGCCCAGTACTGATCCTGAAAAGCGTTTCCAACCCCACTTACAAGTAAAACTAGCTCAAATGTGCCTGGCTGCTATTCACTGAAAAGCTCATTCTGTGCACATTTTTGGCATACGTTTGCTCCTACCAGGTCAGCTGAGCTGCAAATTTCTATTTAACCACCTGCTTTCATGAGAGACCCCAGGGCTGCATGTTTTGAGCCCAGTACTGAGCCTGAAAAGCATTTCCAACCCCACTTACAAGTAAAACTAGCTAAAATGTGCCTGGCTTCTATTCACTGGAAAGCTCATTCTGTGTACATTTTTGGCATACGTTTGCTCCTACCGGGTCAGCTGAGCAGCGAATTTCTATTTAACCACCTGCTTTCATGAGAGACCTCAGGGCTGCATGTTTTGAGCCCAGTACTGATCCTGAAAAGCGTTTCCAACCCCACTTACAAGTAAAACTAGCTAAAATGTGCCTGGCTGCTATTCACTGAAAAGCTCATTCTGTGTACATTTTTGGCATACGTTTGCTCCTACCGGGTCAGCTGAGCAGCGAATTTCTATTTAACCACCTGCCTTCATGGGAGACCTCAGGGCTGCATGTTTTGAGCCCAGTACTGAGCCTGAAAAGCATTTCCAACCCCACTTACAAGTAAAACTAGCTAAAATGTGCCTGGCTGCTATTCACTAGAAAGCTCATTCTGTGTACATTTTTGGCATACGTTTGCTCCTACCGGGCCAGCTGAGCAGCGAATTTCTATTTAACCACTTGCTTTCATGAGAGACCTCAGGGCTGCATGTTTTGAGCCCAGTACTGAGCCTGAAAAGCATTTCCAACACCACTTACAAGTAAAACTAGCTAAAATGTGCCTGGCTTCTCTTCACTGAAAAGCTCATTCTGAGTACATTTTTAGCATACGTTTGCTCCTGCCGGGTCAGCTGAGAAGCGAATTTCTATTTAACCACCTGCTATCATGAGAGACCTCAGGGCTGCATGTTTTGAGCCCAGTATTGATCCTGAAAAGCGTTTCCAACCCCACTTGCAAGTAAAACTAGCTAAAATGTGCCTGGCTGCTATTCACTGAAAAGCTCATTCTGTGTACATTTTTGGCATACGTTTGCTCCTACCGGGCCAGCTGAGCAGCGAATTTCTATTTAACCATCTGCTTTCATGAGAGACCTCAGGGCTGCATGTTTTGAGCCCAGTACTGATCCTGAAAAGCGTTTCCAACCCCACTTACAAGTAAAACTAGCTAAAATGTGCCTGGCTGCTATTCACTGAAAAGCTCATTCTGTGTACATTTTTGGCATACGTTTGCTCCTACCGGGTCACCTGAGCAGCGAATTTCTATTTAACCACCTGCCTTCATGAGAGACCTCAGGGCTGCATGTTTTGAGCCCAGTACTGAGCCTGAAAAGCATTTCCAACCCCACTTACAAATAAAACTAGCTAAAATGTGCCTGGCTGCTATTCACTGAAAAGCTCATTCTGTGTACATTTTTGGCATACGTTTGCTCCTACCGGGTCAGCTGAGCAGCAAATTTCTATTTAACCACCTGCTTTCATGAGAGACCTCAGGGATGCATGTTTTGAGCCCAGTACTGAGCCTGAAAAGCATTTCCAACCCCACTTACAAGTAAAACTAGCTAAAATGTGCCTGGCTTCTCTTCACTGAAAAGCTCATTCTGAGTACATTTTTAGCATACGTTTGCTCCTGCCGGGTCAGCTGAGCAGCAAATTTCTATTTACCCACCTGCTATCATGAGAGACCTCAGGGCTGCATGTTTTGAGCCCAGTACTGATCCTGAAAAGCGTTTCCAACCCCACTTACAAGTAAAACTAGCTAAAATGTGCCTGGCTGCTTTTCACTGAAAAGCTCATTCTGTGTACATTTTTGGCATACGTTTGCTCCTACCGGGTCAGCTGAGCAGCGAATTTCTAACCACCTGCTTTCACGAGAGACCTCAGGGCTGCATGTTTTGAGCCCAGTACTGAGCCTGAAAAGCATTTCCAACCCCACTTACAAGTAAAACTAGCTAAAATGTGCCTGGCTTCTCTTCACTGAAAAGCTCATTCTGAGTACATTTTTAGCATACGTTTGCTCCTGCCGGGTCAGCTGAGCAGCGAATTTCTATTTAACCACCTGCTTTCATGAGAGACCTCAGGGCTGCATGTTTTGAGCCCAGTACTGAGCCTGAAAAGTGTTTCCAACCCCACTTACAAGTAAAACTAGCTAAAATGTGCCTGGCTTCTATTCACTGGAAAGCTCATTCTGTGTACATTTTTGGCATACGTTTGCTCCTACCGGGTCAGCTGAGCAGCGAATTTCTATTTAACCACCTGCTTTCATGAGAGACCTCAGGGCTGCATGTTTTGAGCCCAGTACTGATCCTGAAAAGCGTTTCCAACCCCACTTACAAGTAAAACTAGCTAAAATGTGCCTGGCTGCTATTCACTGAAAAGCTCATTCTGTGTACATTTTTGGCATACGTTTGCTCCTACCGGGTCAGCTGAGCAGCGAATTTCTATTTAACCACCTGCCTTCATGGGAGACCTCAGGGCTGCATGTTTTGAGCCCAGTACTGAGCCTGAAAAGCATTTCCAACCCCACTTACAAGTAAAACTAGCTAAAATGTGCCTGGCTGCTATTCACTAGAAAGCTCATTCTGTGTACATTTTTGGCATACGTTTGCTCCTACCGGGCCAGCTGAGCAGCGAATTTCTATTTAACCACTTGCTTTCATGAGAGACCTCAGGGCTGCATGTTTTGAGCCCAGTACTGAGCCTGAAAAGCATTTCCAACACCACTTACAAGTAAAACTAGCTAAAATGTGCCTGGCTTCTCTTCACTGAAAAGCTCATTCTGAGTACATTTTTAGCATACGTTTGCTCCTGCCGGGTCAGCTGAGAAGCGAATTTCTATTTAACCACCTGCTATCATGAGAGACCTCAGGGCTGCATGTTTTGAGCCCAGTATTGATCCTGAAAAGCGTTTCCAACCCCACTTGCAAGTAAAACTAGCTAAAATGTGCCTGGCTGCTATTCACTGAAAAGCTCATTCTGTGTACATTTTTGGCATACGTTTGCTCCTACCGGGCCAGCTGAGCAGCGAATTTCTATTTAACCATCTGCTTTCATGAGAGACCTCAGGGCTGCATGTTTTGAGCCCAGTACTGATCCTGAAAAGCGTTTCCAACCCCACTTACAAGTAAAACTAGCTAAAATGTGCCTGGCTGCTATTCACTGAAAAGCTCATTCTGTGTACATTTTTGGCATACGTTTGCTCCTACCGGGTCACCTGAGCAGCGAATTTCTATTTAACCACCTGCCTTCATGAGAGACCTCAGGGCTGCATGTTTTGAGCCCAGTACTGAGCCTGAAAAGCATTTCCAACCCCACTTACAAATAAAACTAGCTAAAATGTGCCTGGCTGCTATTCACTGAAAAGCTCATTCTGTGTACATTTTTGGCATACGTTTGCTCCTACCGGGTCAGCTGAGCAGCAAATTTCTATTTAACCACCTGCTTTCATGAGAGACCTCAGGGATGCATGTTTTGAGCCCAGTACTGAGCCTGAAAAGCATTTCCAACCCCACTTACAAGTAAAACTAGCTAAAATGTGCCTGGCTTCTCTTCACTGAAAAGCTCATTCTGAGTACATTTTTAGCATACGTTTGCTCCTGCCGGGTCAGCTGAGCAGCGAATTTCTATTTAACCACCTGCTATCATGAGAGACCTCAGGGCGGCATGTTTTGAGACCAGTACTGATCCTGAAAAGCGTTTCCAACCCCACTTACAAGTAAAACTAGCTAAAATGTGCCTGGCTGCTATTCACTGAAAAGCTCATTCTCTGTACATTTTTGGCATACGTTTGCTCCTACCGGGTCAGCTGAGCAGCGAATTTCTATTTAACCACCTGCTTTCATGAGAGACCTCAGGGCTGCATGTTTTGAGCCCAGTACTGAGCCTGAAAAGTGTTTCCAACCCCACTTACAAGTAAAACTAGCTAAAATGTGCCTGGCTTCTCTTCACTGAAAAGCTCATTCTGAGTACATTTTTAGCATACGTTTGCTCCTGCCGGGTCAGCTGAGCAGCAAATTTTTATTTAACCACCTGCTATCATGAGAGACCTCAGGGCCGCATGTTTTGAGCCCAGTACTGATCCTGAAAAGCGTTTCCAACCCCACTTACAAGTAAAACTAGCTCAAATGTGCCTGGCTGCTATTCACTGAAAAGCTCATTCTGTGTACATTTTTGGCATACGTTTGCTCCTACCAGGTCAGCTGAGCTGCAAATTTCTATTTAACCACCTGCTTTCATGAGAGACCCCAGGGCTGCATGTTTTGAGCCCAGTACTGAGCCTGAAAAGCATTTCCAACCCCACTTACAAGTAAAACTAGCTAAAATGTGCCTGGCTTCTATTCACTGGAAAGCTCATTCTGTGTACATTTTTGGCATACGTTTGCTCCTACCGGGTCAGCTGAGCAGCGAATTTCTATTTAACCACCTGCTTTCATGAGAGACCTCAGGGCTGCATGTTTTGAGCCCAGTACTGATCCCGAAAAGCGTTTCCAACCCCACTTACAAGTAAAACTAGCTAAAATGTGCCTGGCTGCTATTCACTGAAAAGCTCATTCTGTGTACATTTTTGGCATACGTTTGCTCCTACCGGGTCAGCTGAGCAGCGAATTTCTATTTAACCACCTGCCTTCATGGGAGACCTCAGGGCTGCATGTTTTGAGCCCAGTACTGAGCCTGAAAAGCATTTCCAACCCCACTTACAAGTAAAACTAGCTAAAATGTGCCTGGCTGCTATTCACTAGAAAGCTCATTCTGTGTACATTTTTGGCATACGTTTGCTCCTACCGGGCCAGCTGAGCAGCGAATTTCTATTTAACCACTTGCTTTCATGAGAGACCTCAGGGCTGCATGTTTTGAGCCCAGTACTGAGCCTGAAAAGCATTTCCAACACCACTTACAAGTAAAACTAGCTAAAATGTGCCTGGCTTCTCTTCACTGAAAAGCTCATTCTGAGTACATTTTTAGCATACGTTTGCTCCTGCCGGGTCAGCTGAGAAGCGAATTTCTATTTAACCACCTGCTATCATGAGAGACCTCAGGGCTGCATGTTTTGAGCCCAGTATTGATCCTGAAAAGCGTTTCCAACCCCACTTGCAAGTAAAACTAGCTAAAATGTGCCTGGCTGCTATTCACTGAAAAGCTCATTCTGTGTACATTTTTGGCATACGTTTGCTACTACCGGGCCAGCTGAGCAGCGAATTTCTATTTAACCATCTGCTTTCATGAGAGACCTCAGGGCTGCATGTTTTGAGCCCAGTACTGATCCTGAAAAGTGTTTCCAACCCCACTTACAAGTAAAACTAGCTAAAATGTGCCTGGCTGCTATTCACTGAAAAGCTCATTCTGTGTACATTTTTGGCATACGTTTGCTCCTACCGGGTCACCTGAGCAGCGAATTTCTATTTAACCACCTGCCTTCATGAGAGACCTCAGGGCTGCATGTTTTGAGCCCAGTACTGAGCCTGAAAAGCATTTCCAACCCCACTTACAAATAAAACTAGCTAAAATGTGCCTGGCTGCTATTCACTGAAAAGCTCATTCTGTGTACATTTTTGGCATACGTTTGCTCCTACCGGGTCAGCTGAGCAGCCAATTTCTATTTAACCACCTGCTTTCATGAGAGACCTCAGGGATGCATGTTTTGAGCCCAGTACTGAGCCTGAAAAGCATTTCCAACCCCACTTACAAGTAAAACTAGCTAAAATGTGCCTGGCTTCTCTTCACTGAAAAGCTCATTCTGAGTACATTTTTAGCATACGTTTGCTCCTGCCGGGTCAGCTGAGCAGCAAATTTCTATTTAACCACCTGCTATCATGAGAGACCTCAGGGCGGCATGTTTTGAGACCAGTACTGATCCTGAAAAGCGTTTCCAACCCCACTTACAAGTAAAACTAGCTAAAATGTGCCTGGCTTCTCTTCACTGAAAAGCTCATTCTGAGTACATTTTTAGCATACGTTTGCTCCTGCCGGGTCAGCTGAGCAGCGAATTTCTATTTAACCACCTGCTATCATGAGAGACCTCATGGCTGCATGTTTTGAGCCCAGTACTGATCCTGAGAAGCGTGTCCAACCCCACTTACAAGTAAAACTAGCTAAAATGTGCCTGGCTGCTATTCACTGAAAAGCTCATTCTCTGTACATTTTTGGCATACGTTTGCTCCTACCGGGTCAGCTGAGCAGCGAATTTCTATTTAACCACCTGCTTTCATGAGAGACCTCAGAACTGCATGTTTTGAGCCCAGTACTGAGCCTGAAAAGCATTTCCAACCCCACTTACAAGTAAAACTAGCTAAAATGTGCCTGGCTTCTCTTCACTGAAAAGCTCATTCTGAGTACATTTTTAGCATACGTTTGCTCCTGCCGGGTCAGCTGAGCAGCGAATTTCTATTTAACCACCTGCTTTCATGAGAGACCTCAGAGCTGCATGTTTTGAGCCCAATACTGAGCCTGAAAAGTGTTTCCGACCCCACTTACAAGTAAAACTAGCTAAAATGTGCCTGGCTGCTATTCACTGAAAAGCTCATTCTGAGTACATTTTTGGCATACGTTTGCTCCTACCAGGTCAGCTGAGCTGCGAATTTCTATTTAACCACCTGCTTTCATGAGAGACCTCGAAGCTGCATGTTTTGAGCCCAGTACTGAGCCTGAAAAGCATTTCCAACCCCACTTACAAGTAAAACTAGCTAAAATGTGCCTGGCTTCTCTTCACTGAAAAGCTCATTCTGAGTACATTTTTCGCATACGTTTGCTCCTACCGGGTCAGCTGAGCAGCGAATTTCTATTTAACCACCTGCTTTCATGAGAGACCTCAGAACTGCATGTTTTGAGCCCAGTACTGAGCCTGAAAAGCATTTCCAACCCCACTTACAAGTAAAACTAGCTAAAATGTGCCTGGCTTCTCTTCACTGAAAAGCTCATTCTGAGTACATTTTTAGCATACGTTTGCTCCTGCCGGGTCAGCTGAGCAGCGAATTTCTATTTAACCACCTGCTTTCATGAGAGACCTCAGGGCTGCATGTTTTGAGCCCAGTACTGAGCCTGAAAAGTGTTTCCAAACCCACTTACAAGTAAAACTAGCTAAAATGTGCCTGGCTTCTCTTCACTGAAAAGCTCATTCTGAGTCCATTTTTAGCATACGTTTGCTCCTGCCGGGTCAGCTGAGCAGCAAATTTTTATTTAACCACCTGCTATCATGAGAGACCTCAGGGCTGCATGTTTTAAGCCCAGTACTGATCCTGAAAAGCGTTTCCAACCCCACTTACAAGTAAAACTAGCTAAAATGTGCCTGGCTGCTATTCACTGAAAAGCTCATTCTGTGTACATTTTTGGCATACGTTTGCTCCTACCGGGTCAGCTGAGCAGCGAATTTCTATTTAACCACCTGCCTTCATGAGAGACCTCAGGGCTGCATGTTTTGAGCCCAGTACTGATCCTGAAAAGCGTTTCCAACCCCACTTACAAGTAAAACTAGCTAAAATGTGCCTGGCTTCTCTTCACTGAAAAGCTCATTCTGTGTACATTTTTGGCATACGTTTGCTCCTACCGGGTCAGCTGAGCAGCGAATTTCTATTTAACCACCTGCTTTCATGAGAGACCTCAGGGCTGCATGTTTTGAGCCCAGTACTGATCCTGAAAAGCGTTTCCAACCCCACTTACAAGTAAAACTAGCTAAAATGTGCCTGGCTGCTATTCACTGAAAAGCTCATTCTGTGTACATTTTTGGCATACGTTTGCTCCTACCGGGTCAGCTGAGCAGCGAATTTCTATTTAACCACCTGCCTTCATGAGAGACCTCAGGGCTGCATGTTTTGAGCCCAGTACTGATCCTGAAAAGCGTTTCCAACCCCACTTACAAGTAAAACTAGCTAAAATGTGCCTGGCTGCTATTCACTGAAAAGCTCATTCTGTGTACATTTTTGGCATACGTTTGCTCCTACCAGGTCAGCTGAGCTGCAAATTTCTATTTAACCACCTGCTTTCATGAGAGACCTCAGGGCTGCATGTTTTGAGCCCAGTACTGAGCCTGAAAAGCATTTCCAACCCCACTTACAAGTAAAACTAGCTAAAATGTGCCTGGCTTCTATTCACTGGAAAGCTCATTCTGTGTACATTTTTGGCATACGTTTGCTCCTACCGGGTCAGCTGAGCAGCGAATTTCTATTTAACCACCTGCTTTCATGAGAGACCTCAGGGCTGCATGTTGTGAGCCCAGTACTGATCCTGAAAAGCGTTTCCAACCCCACTTACAAGTAAAACTAGCTAAAATGTGCCTGGCTGCTATTCACTGAAAAGCTCATTCTCTGTACATTTTTGGCATACTTATGCTCCTACCGGGTCAGCTGAGCAGCGAATTTCTATTTAACCACCTGCCTTCATGAGAGACCTCAGGGCTGCATGTTTTGAGCCCAGTACTGAGCCTGAAAAGCATTTCCAACCCCACTTACAAGTAAAACTAGCTAAAATGTGCCTGGCTGCTATTCACTAGAAAGCTCATTCTGTGTACATTTTTGGCATACGTTTGCTCCTACCGGGCCAGCTGAGCAGCGAATTTCTATTTAACCACTTGCTTTCATGAGAGACCTCAGGGCTGCATGTTTTGAGCCCAGTACTGAGCCTGAAAAGCATTTCCAACACCACTTACAAGTAAAACTAGCTAAAATGTGCCTGGCTTCTCTTCACTGAAAAGCTCATTCTGAGTACATTTTTAGCATACGTTTGCTCCTGCCGGGTCAGCTGAGAAGCGAATTTCTATTTAACCACCTGCTATCATGAGAGACCTCAGGGCTGCATGTTTTGAGCCCAGTATTGATCCTGAAAAGCGTTTCCAACCCCACTTACAAGTAAAACTAGCTAAAATGTGCCTGGCTGCTATTCACTGAAAAGCTCATTCTGTGTACATTTTTGGCATACGTTTGCTCCTACCGGGCCAGCTGAGCAGCGAATTTCTATTTAACCATCTGCTTTCATGAGAGACCTCAGGGCTGCATGTTTTGAGCCCAGTACTGATCCTGAAAAGCGTTTCCAACCCCACTTACAAGTAAAACTAGCTAAAATGTGCCTGGCTGCTATTCACTGAAAAGCTCATTCTGTGTACATTTTTGGCATACGTTTGCTCCTACCGGGTCACCTGAGCAGCGAATTTCTATTTAACCACCTGCCTTCATGAGAGACCTCAGGGCTGCATGTTTTGAGCCCAGTACTGAGCCGGAAAAGCATTTCCAACCCCACTTACAAATAAAACTAGCTAAAATGTGCCTGGCTGCTATTCACTGAAAAGCTCATTCTGTGTACATTTTTGGCATACGTTTGCTCCTACCGGGTCAGCTGAGCAGCAAATTTCTATTTAACCACCTGCTTTCATGAGAGACCTCAGAGCTGCATGTTTTGAGCCCAGTACTGAGCCTGAAAAGCATTTCCAACCCCACTTACAAGTAAAACTAGCTAAAATGTGCCTGGCTTCTCTTCACTGAAAAGCTCATTCTGAGTACATTTTTAGCATACGTTTGCTCCTGCCGGGTCAGCTGAGCAGCGAATTTCTATTTAACCACCTGCTATCATGAGAGACCTCAGGGCTGCATGTTTTGAGCCCAGTACTGATCCTGAGAAGCGTTTCCAACCCCACTTACAAGTAAAACTAGCTAAAATGTGCCTGGCTGCTATTCACTGAAAAGCTCATTCTCTGTACATTTTTGGCATACGTTTGCTCCTACCGGGTCAGCTGAGCAGCGAATTTCTATTTAACCACCTGCTTTCATGAGAGACCTCAGAACTGCATGTTTTGAGCCCAGTACTGAGCCTGAAAAGCATTTCCAACCCCACTTACAAGTAAAACTAGCTAAAATGTGCCTGGCTTCTCTTCACTGAAAAGCTCATTCTGAGTACATTTTTAGCATACGTTTGCTCCTGCCGGGTCAGCTGAGCAGCGAATTTCTATTTAACCACCTGCTTTCATGAGAGACCTCAGGGCTGCATGTTTTGAGCCCAATACTGAGCCTGAAAAGTGTTTCCAACCCTCTTACAAGTAAAACTAGCTAAAATGTGCCTGGCTTCTCTTCACTGAAAAGCTCATTCTGAGTACATTTTTAGCATACGTTTGCTCCTGCCGGGTCAGCTGAGCAGCAAATTTTTATTTAACCACCTGCTATCATGAGAGACCTCAGGGCTGCATGTTTTGAGCCCAGTACTGATCCTGAAAAGCGTTTCCAACCCCACTTACAAGTAAAACTAGCTAAAATGTGCCTGGCTGTTATTCACTGAAAAGCTCATTCTGTGTACATTTTTGGCATACGTTTGCTCCTACCGGGTCAGCTGAGCAGCGAATTTTTTTTTAACCACCTGCTTTCATGAGAGACCTCAGGGCTGCATGTTTTGAGCCCAGTACTGATCCTGAAAAGCGTTTCCAACCCCACTTACAAGTAAAACTAGCTAAAATGTGCCTGGCTGCTATTCACTGAAAAGCTCATTCTGTGTACATTTTTGGCATACGTTTGCTCCTACCGGGTCAGCTGAGCAGCGAATTTCTATTTAACCACCTGCCTTCATGAGAGACCTCAGGGCTGCATGTTTTGAGCCCAGTACTGAGCCTGAAAAGCATTTCCAACCCCACTTACAAGTAAAACTAGCTAAAATGTGCCTGGCTTCTCTTCACTGAAAAGCTCATTCTGAGTACATTTTAAGCATACGTTTGCTCCTGCCGGGTCAGCTGAGCAGCGAATTTCTATTTAACCACCTGCTATCATGAGAGACCTCAGAGCTGCATGTTTTGAGCCCAGTACTGAGCCTGAAAAGCATTTCCAACCCCACTTACAAGTAAAACTAGCTAAAATGTGCCTGGCTTCTCTTCACTGAAAAGCTCATTCTGAGTACATTTTTCGCATACGTTTGCTCCTGCCGGGTCAGCTGAGCAGCCAATTTCTATTTAACCACCTGCTATCACGAGAGACCTCAGGGCTGCATGGTTTGAGCCCAGTACTGATTTTGAAAAGCGTTTCCAACCCCACTTACAAGTAAAACTAGCTAAAATGTGCCTGGCTTCTCTCCACTGAAAAGCTCATTCTGAGTACATTTTTAGCATACGTTTGCTCCTGACGGGTCAGCTGAGCAGTGAATTTCTATTTAACCACCTGCTATCATGAGAGACCTCATGGCTGCATGTTTTGAGCCCAGTACGGATCCTGAAGAGCGTTTCCAACCCCACTTACAAGTAAAACTAGCTAAAATGTGCCTGGTTGCTTTTCACTGAAAAGCTCATTCTGTGTACATTTTTAGCATACGTTTGCTCCTGCCGGGTCAGCTGAGCAGCGAATTTCTAACCACCTGCTTTCACGAGAGACCTCAGGGCTGCATGTTTTGAGCCCAGTACTTAGCCTGAAAAGCATTTCCAACCCCACTTACAAGTAATACTAGCTAAAATGTGCCTGGCTTCTCTTCACTGAAAAGCTCATTCTGAGTACATTTTTAGCATACGTTTGCTCCTGCCGGGTCAGCTGAGCAGCGAATTTCTATTTAACCACCTGCTATCATGAGAGACGTCAGGGCTGCATGTTTTGAGCCCAGTACTGATCCTGAAAAGCGTTTCCAACCCCACTTACAAGTAAAACTAGCTAAAATGTGCCTGGCTGCTATTCACTGAAAAGCTCATTCTCTGTACATTTTTGACATACGTTTGCTCCTACCGGGTCAGCTGAGCAGCGAATTTCTATTTAACCACCTGCTTTCATGAGAGACCTCAGAACTGCATGTTTTGAGCCCAGTACTGAGCCTGAAAAGCATTTCCAACCCCACTTACAAGTAAAACTAGCTAAAATGTGCCTGGCTTCTCTTCACTGAAAAGCTCATTCTGAGTACATTTTTAGCATACGTTTGCTCCTGCCGGGTCAGCTGAGCAGCGAATTTCTATTTAACCACCTGCTTTCATGAGAGACCTCAGGGCTGCATGTTTTGAGCCCAGTACTGAGCCTGAAAAGTGTTTCCAACCCCACTTACAAGTAAAACTAGCTAAAATGTGTCTGGCTTCTCTTCACTGAAAAGCTCATTCTGAGTACATTTTTAGCATACGTTTGCTCCTGCCGGGTCAGCTGAGCAGCAAATTTTTATTTAACCACCTGCTATCATGAGAGACCTCAGGGCTGCATGTTTTGAGCCCAGTACTGATCCTGAAAAGCGTTTCCAACCCCACTTACAAGTAAAACTAGCTAAAATGTGCCTGGCTGCTATTCACTGAAAAGCTCATTCTGTGTACATTTTTGGCATACGTTTGCTCCTACCGGGTCAGCTGAGCAGCGAATTTCTATTTAACCACCTGCCTTCATGAGAGACCTCAGGGCTGCATGTTTTGAGCCCAGTACTGATCCTGAAAAGGGTTTCCAACCCCACTTACAAGTAAAACTAGCTAAAATGTGCCTGGCTGCTATTCACTGAAAAGCTCATTCTGTGTACATTTTTGGCATACGTTTGCTCCTACCAGGTCAGCTGAGCTGCAAATTTCTATTTAACCACCTGCTTTCATGAGAGACCTCAGGGCTGCATGTTTTGAGCCCAGTACTGAGCCTGAAAAGCATTTCCAACCCCACTTACAAGTAAAACTAGCTAAAATGTGCCTGGCTTCTATTCACTGGAAAGCTCATTCTGTGTACATTTTTGGCATACGTTTGCTCCTACCGGGTCAGCTGAGCAGCGAATTTCTATTTAACCACCTGCTTTCATGAGAGACCTCAGGGCTGCATGTTGTGAGCCCAGTACTGATCCTGAAAAGCGTTTCCAACCCCACTTACAAGTAAAACTAGCTAAAATGTGCCTGGCTGCTATTCACTGAAAAGCTCATTCTGTGTACATTTTTGGCATACGTTTGCTCCTACCGGGTCAGCTGAGCAGCGAATTTCTATTTAACCACCTGCCTTCATGAGAGACCTCAGGGCTGCATGTTTTGAGCCCAGTACTGAGCCTGAAAAGCATTTCCAACCCCACTTACAAGTAAAACTAGCTAAAATGTGCCTGGCTGCTATTCACTAGAAAGCTCATTCTGTGTACATTTTTGGAAATACGTTTGCTCCTACCGGGCCAGCTGAGCAGCGAATTTCTATTTAACCACTTGCTTTCATGAGAGACCTCAGGGCTGCATGTTTTGAGCCCAGTACTGAGCCTGAAAAGCATTTCCAACACCACTTACAAGTAAAACTAGCTAAAATGTGCCTGGCTTCTCTTCACTGAAAAGCTCATTCTGAGTACATTTTTAGCATACGTTTGCTCCTGCCGGGTCAGCTGAGAAGCGAATTTCTATTTAACCACCTGCTATCATGAGAGACCTCAGGGCTGCATGTTTTGAGCCCAGTATTGATCCTGAAAAGCGTTTCCAACCCCACTTACAAGTAAAACTAGCTAAAATGTGCCTGGCTGCTATTCACTGAAAAGCTCATTCTGTGTACATTTTTGGCATACGTTTGCTCCTACCGGGCCAGCTGAGCAGCGAATTTCTATTTAACCATCTGCTTTCATGAGAGACCTCAGGGCTGCATGTTTTGAGCCCAGTACTGATCCTGAAAAGCGTTTCCAACCCCACTTACAAGTAAAACTAGCTAAAATGTGCCTGGCTGCTATTCACTGAAAAGCTCATTCTGTGTACATTTTTGGCATACGTTTGCTCCTACCGGGTCACCTGAGCAGCAAATTTCTATTTAACCACCTGCCTTCATGAGAGACCTCAGGGCTGCATGTTTTGAGCCCAGTACTGAGCCTGAAAAGCATTTCCAACCCCACTTACAAATAAAACTAGCTAAAATGTGCCTGGCTGCTATTCACTGAAAAGCTCATTCTGTGTACATTTTTGGCATACGTTTGCTCCTACCGGGTCAGCTGAGCAGCAAATTTCTATTTAACCACCTGCTTTCATGAGAGACCTCAGAGCTGCATGTTTTGAGCCCAGTACTGAGCCTGAAAAGCATTTCCAACCCCACTTACAAGTAAAACTAGCTAAAATGTGCCTGGCTTCTCTTCACTGAAAAGCTCATTCTGAGTACATTTTTAGCATACGTTTGCTCCTGCCGGGTCAGCTGAGCAGCGAATTTCTATTTAACCACCTGCTATCATGAGAGACCTCAGGGCTGCATGTTTTGAGCCCAGTACTGATCCTGAGAAGCGTTTCCAACCCCACTTACAAGTAAAACTAGCTAAAATGTGCCTGGCTGCTATTCACTGAAAAGCTCATTCTCTGTACATTTTTAGCATACGTTTGCTCCTACCGGGTCAGCTGAGCAGCGAATTTCTATTTAACCACCTGCTTTCATGAGAGACCTCAGAACTGCATGTTTTGAGCCCAGTACTGAGCCTGAAAAGCATTTCCAACCCCACTTACAAGTAAAACTAGCTAAAATGTGCCTGGCTTCTCTTCACTGAAAAGCTCATTCTGAGTACATTTTTAGCATACGTTTGCTCCTGCCGGGTCAGCTGAGCAGCGAATTTCTATTTAACCACCTGCTTTCATGAGAGACCTCAGGGCTGCATGTTTTGAGCCCAATACTGAGCCTGAAAAGTGTTTCCAACCCCACTTACAAGTAAAACTAGCTAAAATGTGCCTGGCTTCTCTTCACTGAAAAGCTCATTCTGAGTACATTTTTAGCATACGTTTGCTCCTGCCGGGTCAGCTGAGCAGCAAATTTTTATTTAACCACCTGCTATCATGAGAGACCTCAGGGCTGCATGTTTTGAGCCCAGTACTGATCCTGAAAAGCGTTTCCAACCCCACTTACAAGTAAAACTAGCTAAAATGTGCCTGGCTGTTATTCACTGAAAAGCTCATTCTGTGTACATTTTTGGCATACGTTTGCTCCTACCGGGTCAGCTGAGCAGCGAATTTCTATTTAACCACCTGCTATCATGAGAGACCTCAGAGCTGCATGTTTTGAGCCCAGTACTGAGCCTGAAAAGCATTTCCAACCCCACTTACAAGTAAAACTAGCTAAAATGTGCCTGGCTTCTCTTCACTGAAAAGCTCATTCTGAGTACATTTTTCGCATACGTTTGCTCCTGCCGGGTCAGCTGAGCAGCCAATTTCTATTTAACCACCTGCTATCACGAGAGACCTCAGGGCTGCATGGTTTGAGCCCAGTACTGATTTTGAAAAGCGTTTCCAACCCCACTTACAAGTAAAACTAGCTAAAATGTGCCTGGCTTCTCTCCACTGAAAAGCTCATTCTGAGTACATTTTTAGCATACGTTTGCTCCTGACGGGTCAGCTGAGCAGTGAATTTCTATTTAACCACCTGCTATCATGAGAGACCTCATGGCTGCATGTTTTGAGCCCAGTACGGATCCTGAAGAGCGTTTCCAACCCCACTTACAAGTAAAACTAGCTAAAATGTGCCTGGTTGCTTTTCACTGAAAAGCTCATTCTGTGTACATTTTTAGCATACGTTTGCTCCTGCCGGGTCAGCTGAGCAGCGAATTTCTAACCACCTGCTTTCACGAGAGACCTCAGGGCTGCATGTTTTGAGCCCAGTACTTAGCCTGAAAAGCATTTCCAACCCCACTTACAAGTAATACTAGCTAAAATGTGCCTGGCTTCTCTTCACTGAAAAGCTCATTCTGAGTACATTTTTAGCATACGTTTGCTCCTGCCGGGTCAGCTGAGCAGCGAATTTCTATTTAACCACCTGCTATCATGAGAGACGTCAGGGCTGCATGTTTTGAGCCCAGTACTGATCCTGAAAAGCGTTTCCAACCCCACTTACAAGTAAAACTAGCTAAAATGTGCCTGGCTGCTATTCACTGAAAAGCTCATTCTCTGTACATTTTTGACATACGTTTGCTCCTACCGGGTCAGCTGAGCAGCGAATTTCTATTTAACCACCTGCTTTCATGAGAGACCTCAGAACTGCATGTTTTGAGCCCAGTACTGAGCCTGAAAAGCATTTCCAACCCCACTTACAAGTAAAACTAGCTAAAATGTGCCTGGCTTCTCTTCACTGAAAAGCTCATTCTGAGTACATTTTTAGCATACGTTTGCTCCTGCCGGGTCAGCTGAGCAGCGAATTTCTATTTAACCACCTGCTTTCATGAGAGACCTCAGGGCTGCATGTTTTGAGCCCAGTACTGAGCCTGAAAAGTGTTTCCAACCCCACTTACAAGTAAAACTAGCTAAAATGTGTCTGGCTTCTCTTCACTGAAAAGCTCATTCTGAGTACATTTTTAGCATACGTTTGCTCCTGCCGGGTCAGCTGAGCAGCAAATTTTTATTTAACCACCTGCTATCATGAGAGACCTCAGGGCTGCATGTTTTGAGCCCAGTACTGATCCTGAAAAGCGTTTCCAACCCCACTTACAAGTAAAACTAGCTAAAATGTGCCTGGCTGCTATTCACTGAAAAGCTCATTCTGTGTACATTTTTGGCATACGTTTGCTCCTACCGGGTCAGCTGAGCAGCGAATTTCTATTTAACCACCTGCCTTCATGAGAGACCTCAGGGCTGCATGTTTTGAGCCCAGTACTGATCCTGAAAAGGGTTTCCAACCCCACTTACAAGTAAAACTAGCTAAAATGTGCCTGGCTGCTATTCACTGAAAAGCTCATTCTGTGTACATTTTTGGCATACGTTTGCTCCTACCAGGTCAGCTGAGCTGCAAATTTCTATTTAACCACCTGCTTTCATGAGAGACCTCAGGGCTGCATGTTTTGAGCCCAGTACTGAGCCTGAAAAGCATTTCCAACCCCACTTACAAGTAAAACTAGCTAAAATGTGCCTGGCTTCTATTCACTGGAAAGCTCATTCTGTGTACATTTTTGGCATACGTTTGCTCCTACCGGGTCAGCTGAGCAGCGAATTTCTATTTAACCACCTGCTTTCATGAGAGACCTCAGGGCTGCATGTTGTGAGCCCAGTACTGATCCTGAAAAGCGTTTCCAACCCCACTTACAAGTAAAACTAGCTAAAATGTGCCTGGCTGCTATTCACTGAAAAGCTCATTCTGTGTACATTTTTGGCATACGTTTGCTCCTACCGGGTCAGCTGAGCAGCGAATTTCTATTTAACCACCTGCCTTCATGAGAGACCTCAGGGCTGCATGTTTTGAGCCCAGTACTGAGCCTGAAAAGCATTTCCAACCCCACTTACAAGTAAAACTAGCTAAAATGTGCCTGGCTGCTATTCACTAGAAAGCTCATTCTGTGTACATTTTTGGAAATACGTTTGCTCCTACCGGGCCAGCTGAGCAGCGAATTTCTATTTAACCACTTGCTTTCATGAGAGACCTCAGGGCTGCATGTTTTGAGCCCAGTACTGAGCCTGAAAAGCATTTCCAACACCACTTACAAGTAAAACTAGCTAAAATGTGCCTGGCTTCTCTTCACTGAAAAGCTCATTCTGAGTACATTTTTAGCATACGTTTGCTCCTGCCGGGTCAGCTGAGAAGCGAATTTCTATTTAACCACCTGCTATCATGAGAGACCTCAGGGCTGCATGTTTTGAGCCCAGTATTGATCCTGAAAAGCGTTTCCAACCCCACTTACAAGTAAAACTAGCTAAAATGTGCCTGGCTGCTATTCACTGAAAAGCTCATTCTGTGTACATTTTTGGCATACGTTTGCTCCTACCGGGCCAGCTGAGCAGCGAATTTCTATTTAACCATCTGCTTTCATGAGAGACCTCAGGGCTGCATGTTTTGAGCCCAGTACTGATCCTGAAAAGCGTTTCCAACCCCACTTACAAGTAAAACTAGCTAAAATGTGCCTGGCTGCTATTCACTGAAAAGCTCATTCTGTGTACATTTTTGGCATACGTTTGCTCCTACCGGGTCACCTGAGCAGCAAATTTCTATTTAACCACCTGCCTTCATGAGAGACCTCAGGGCTGCATGTTTTGAGCCCAGTACTGAGCCTGAAAAGCATTTCCAACCCCACTTACAAATAAAACTAGCTAAAATGTGCCTGGCTGCTATTCACTGAAAAGCTCATTCTGTGTACATTTTTGGCATACGTTTGCTCCTACCGGGTCAGCTGAGCAGCAAATTTCTATTTAACCACCTGCTTTCATGAGAGACCTCAGAGCTGCATGTTTTGAGCCCAGTACTGAGCCTGAAAAGCATTTCCAACCCCACTTACAAGTAAAACTAGCTAAAATGTGCCTGGCTTCTCTTCACTGAAAAGCTCATTCTGAGTACATTTTTAGCATACGTTTGCTCCTGCCGGGTCAGCTGAGCAGCGAATTTCTATTTAACCACCTGCTATCATGAGAGACCTCAGGGCTGCATGTTTTGAGCCCAGTACTGATCCTGAGAAGCGTTTCCAACCCCACTTACAAGTAAAACTAGCTAAAATGTGCCTGGCTGCTATTCACTGAAAAGCTCATTCTCTGTACATTTTTAGCATACGTTTGCTCCTACCGGGTCAGCTGAGCAGCGAATTTCTATTTAACCACCTGCTTTCATGAGAGACCTCAGAACTGCATGTTTTGAGCCCAGTACTGAGCCTGAAAAGCATTTCCAACCCCACTTACAAGTAAAACTAGCTAAAATGTGCCTGGCTTCTCTTCACTGAAAAGCTCATTCTGAGTACATTTTTAGCATACGTTTGCTCCTGCCGGGTCAGCTGAGCAGCAAATTTCTATTTAACCACCTGCTTTCATGAGAGACCTCAGGGCTGCATGTTTTGAGCCCAATACTGAGCCTGAAAAGTGTTTCCAACCCCACTTACAAGTAAAACTAGCTAAAATGTGCCTGGCTTCTCTTCACTGAAAAGCTCATTCTGAGTACATTTTTAGCATACGTTTGCTCCTGCCGGGTCAGCTGAGCAGCAAATTTTTATTTAACCACCTGCTATCATGAGAGACCTCAGGGCTGCATGTTTTGAGCCCAGTACTGATCCTGAAAAGCGTTTCCAACCCCACTTACAAGTAAAACTAGCTAAAATGTGCCTGGCTGTTATTCACTGAAAAGCTCATTCTGTGTACATTTTTGGCATACGTTTGCTCCTACCGGGTCAGCTGAGCAGCGAATTTTTTTTTAACCACCTGCTTTCATGAGAGACCTCAGGGCTGCATGTTTTGAGCCCAGTACTGATCCTGAAAAGCGTTTCCAACCCCACTTACAAGTAAAACTAGCTAAAATGTGCCTGGCTGCTATTCACTGAAAAGCTCATTCTGTGTACATTTTTGGCATACGTTTGCTCCTACCGGGTCAGCTGAGCAGCGAATTTCTATTTAACCACCTGCCTTCATGAGAGACCTCAGGGCTGCATGTTTTGAGCCCAGTACTGAGCCTGAAAAGCATTTCCAACCCCACTTACAAGTAAAACTAGCTAAAATGTGCCTGGCTTCTCTTCACTGAAAAGCTCATTCTGAGTACATTTTAAGCATACGTTTGCTCCTGCCGGGTCAGCTGAGCAGCGAATTTCTATTTAACCACCTGCTATCATGAGAGACCTCAGAGCTGCATGTTTTGAGCCCAGTACTGAGCCTGAAAAGCATTTCCAACCCCACTTACAAGTAAAACTAGCTAAAATGTGCCTGGCTTCTCTTCACTGAAAAGCTCATTCTGAGTACATTTTTCGCATACGTTTGCTCCTGCCGGGTCAGCTGAGCAGCGAATTTCTATTTAACCACCTGCTATCACGAGAGACCTCAGGGCTGCATGGTTTGAGCCCAGTACTGATTTTGAAAAGCGTTTCCAACCCCACTTACAAGTAAAACTAGCTAAAATGTGCCTGGCTTCTCTCCACTGAAAAGCTCATTCTGAGTACATTTTTAGCATACGTTTGCTCCTGACGGGTCAGCTGAGCAGTGAATTTCTATTTAACCACCTGCTATCATGAGAGACCTCATGGCTGCATGTTTTGAGCCCAGTACGGATCCTGAAAAGCGTTTCCAACCCCACTTACAAGTAAAACTAGCTAAAATGTGCCTGGTTGCTTTTCACTGAAAAGCTCATTCTGTGTACATTTTTAGCATACGTTTGCTCCTGCCGGGTCAGCTGAGCAGCGAATTTCTAACCACCTGCTTTCACGAGAGACCTCAGGGCTGCATGTTTTGAGCCCAGTACTTAGCCTGAAAAGCATTTCCAACCCCACTTACAAGTAAAACTAGCTAAAATGTGCCTGGCTTCTCTTCACTGAAAAGCTCATTCTGAGTACATTTTTAGCATACGTTTGCTCCTGCCGGGTCAGCTGAGCAGCGAATTTCTATTTAACCACCTGCTATCATGAGAGACGTCAGGGCTGCATGTTTTGAGCCCAGTACTGATCCTGAAAAGCGTTTCCAACCCCACTTACAAGTAAAACTAGCTAAAATGTGCCTGGCTGCTATTCACTGAAAAGCTCATTCTCTGTACATTTTTGACATACGTTTGCTCCTACCGGGTCAGCTGAGCAGCGAATTTCTATTTAACCACCTGCTTTCATGAGAGACCTCAGAACTGCATGTTTTGAGCCCAGTACTGAGCCTGAAAAGCATTTCCAACCCCACTTACAAGTAAAACTAGCTAAAATGTGCCTGGCTTCTCTTCACTGAAAAGCTCATTCTGAGTACATTTTTAGCATACGTTTGCTCCTGCCGGGTCAGCTGAGCAGCGAATTTCTATTTAACCACCTGCTTTCATGAGAGACCTCAGGGCTGCATGTTTTGAGCCCAGTACTGAGCCTGAAAAGTGTTTCCAACCCCACTTACAAGTAAAACTAGCTAAAATGTGTCTGGCTTCTCTTCACTGAAAAGCTCATTCTGAGTACATTTTTAGCATACGTTTGCTCCTGCCGGGTCAGCTGAGCAGCAAATTTTTATTTAACCACCTGCTATCATGAGAGACCTCAGGGCTGCATGTTTTGAGCCCAGTACTGATCCTGAAAAGCGTTTCCAACCCCACTTACAAGTAAAACTAGCTAAAATGTGCCTGGCTGCTATTCACTGAAAAGCTCATTCTTTGTACATTTTTGGCATACGTTTGCTCCTACCAGGTCAGCTGAGCTGCGAATTTCTATTTAACCACCTGCTTTCATGAGAGACCTCAGGGCTGCATGTTTTGAGCCCAGTACTGAGCCTGAAAAGCATTTCCAACCCCACTTACAAGTAAAACTAGCTAAAATGTGCCTGGCTTCTCTTCACTGAAAAGCTCATTCTGAGTACATTTTTAGCATACGTTTGCTCCTGCCGGGTCAGCTGAGCAGCGAATTTCTATTTAACCACCTGCTATCATGAGAGACCTCAGGGCTGCATGTTTTGAGCCCAGTACTGATCCTGAAAAGCGTTTCCAACCCCACTTACAAGTAAAACTAGCTAAAATGTGCCTGGCTGCTATCACTGAAAAGCTCATTCTCTGTACATTTTTGGCATACGTTTGCTCCTACCGGGTCAGCTGAGCAGCGAATTTCTATTTGACCACCTGCTTTCATGAGAGACCTCAGAGCTGCATGTTTTGAGCCCAGTACTGAGCCTGAAAAGCATTTCCAACCCCACTTACAAGTAAAACTAGCTAAAATGTGCCTGGCTTCTCTTCACTGAAAAGCTCATTCTGAGTACATTTTTAGCATACGTTTGCTCCTGCCGCGTCAGCTGAGCAGCGAATTTCTATTTAACCACCTGCTTTCATGAGAGACCTCAGGGATGCATGTTTTGAGACCAGCACTGAGCCTGAAAAACGTTTCCAACACCACTTACAAGTAAAACTAGCTAAAATGTGCCTGACTGCTATTCACTGAAAAGCTCATTCTGTGTACATTTTTGGCATACGTTTGCTCCTACCGGGTCAGCTGAGCAGCGAATTTCTATTTAACCACCTGCTTTCATGAGAGACCTCAGGGCTGCATGTTTTGAGCCCAGTACTGATCCTGAAAAGCGTTTCCAACCCCACTTACAAGTAAAACTAGCTAAAATGTGCCTGGCTGTTATTCACTGAAAAGCTCATTCTGTGTACATTTTTGGCATACGTTTGCTCCTACCGGGTCAGCTGAGCAGCGAATTTTTTTTTAACCACCTGCTTTCATGAGAGACCTCAGGGCTGCATGTTTTGAGCCCAGTACTGATCCTGAAAAGCGTTTCCAACCCCACTTACAAGTAAAACTAGCTAAAATGTGCCTGGCTGCTATTCACTGAAAAGCTCATTCTGTGTACATTTTTGGCATACGTTTGCTCCTACCGGGTCAGCTGAGCAGCGAATTTCTATTTAACCACCTGCCTTCATGAGAGACCTCAGGGCTGCATGTTTTGAGCCCAGTACTGAGCCTGAAAAGCATTTCCAACCCCACTTACAAGTAAAACTAGCTAAAATGTGCCTGGCTTCTCTTCACTGAAAAGCTCATTCTGAGTACATTTTAAGCATACGTTTGCTCCTGCCGGGTCAGCTGAGCAGCGAATTTCTATTTAACCACCTGCTATCATGAGAGACCTCAGAGCTGCATGTTTTGAGCCCAGTACTGAGCCTGAAAAGCATTTCCAACCCCACTTACAAGTAAAACTAGCTAAAATGTGCCTGGCTTCTCTTCACTGAAAAGCTCATTCTGAGTACATTTTTCGCATACGTTTGCTCCTGCCGGGTCAGCTGAGCAGCGAATTTCTATTTAACCACCTGCTATCACGAGAGACCTCAGGGCTGCATGGTTTGAGCCCAGTACTGATTTTGAAAAGCGTTTCCAACCCCACTTACAAGTAAAACTAGCTAAAATGTGCCTGGCTTCTCTCCACTGAAAAGCTCATTCTGAGTACATTTTTAGCATACGTTTGCTCCTGACGGGTCAGCTGAGCAGTGAATTTCTATTTAACCACCTGCTATCATGAGAGACCTCATGGCTGCATGTTTTGAGCCCAGTACGGATCCTGAAAAGCGTTTCCAACCCCACTTACAAGTAAAACTAGCTAAAATGTGCCTGGTTGCTTTTCACTGAAAAGCTCATTCTGTGTACATTTTTAGCATACGTTTGCTCCTGCCGGGTCAGCTGAGCAGCGAATTTCTAACCACCTGCTTTCACGAGAGACCTCAGGGCTGCATGTTTTGAGCCCAGTACTTAGCCTGAAAAGCATTTCCAACCCCACTTACAAGTAAAACTAGCTAAAATGTGCCTGGCTTCTCTTCACTGAAAAGCTCATTCTGAGTACATTTTTAGCATACGTTTGCTCCTGCCGGGTCAGCTGAGCAGCGAATTTCTATTTAACCACCTGCTATCATGAGAGACGTCAGGGCTGCATGTTTTGAGCCCAGTACTGATCCTGAAAAGCGTTTCCAACCCCACTTACAAGTAAAACTAGCTAAAATGTGCCTGGCTGCTATTCACTGAAAAGCTCATTCTCTGTACATTTTTGACATACGTTTGCTCCTACCGGGTCAGCTGAGCAGCGAATTTCTATTTAACCACCTGCTTTCATGAGAGACCTCAGAACTGCATGTTTTGAGCCCAGTACTGAGCCTGAAAAGCATTTCCAACCCCACTTACAAGTAAAACTAGCTAAAATGTGCCTGGCTTCTCTTCACTGAAAAGCTCATTCTGAGTACATTTTTAGCATACGTTTGCTCCTGCCGGGTCAGCTGAGCAGCGAATTTCTATTTAACCACCTGCTTTCATGAGAGACCTCAGGGCTGCATGTTTTGAGCCCAGTACTGAGCCTGAAAAGTGTTTCCAACCCCACTTACAAGTAAAACTAGCTAAAATGTGTCTGGCTTCTCTTCACTGAAAAGCTCATTCTGAGTACATTTTTAGCATACGTTTGCTCCTGCCGGGTCAGCTGAGCAGCAAATTTTTATTTAACCACCTGCTATCATGAGAGACCTCAGGGCTGCATGTTTTGAGCCCAGTACTGATCCTGAAAAGCGTTTCCAACCCCACTTACAAGTAAAACTAGCTAAAATGTGCCTGGCTGCTATTCACTGAAAAGCTCATTCTTTGTACATTTTTGGCATACGTTTGCTCCTACCAGGTCAGCTGAGCTGCGAATTTCTATTTAACCACCTGCTTTCATGAGAGACCTCAGGGCTGCATGTTTTGAGCCCAGTACTGAGCCTGAAAAGCATTTCCAACCCCACTTACAAGTAAAACTAGCTAAAATGTGCCTGGCTTCTCTTCACTGAAAAGCTCATTCTGAGTACATTTTTAGCATACGTTTGCTCCTGCCGGGTCAGCTGAGCAGCGAATTTCTATTTAACCACCTGCTATCATGAGAGACCTCAGGGCTGCATGTTTTGAGCCCAGTACTGATCCTGAAAAGCGTTTCCAACCCCACTTACAAGTAAAACTAGCTAAAATGTGCCTGGCTGCTATCACTGAAAAGCTCATTCTCTGTACATTTTTGGCATACGTTTGCTCCTACCGGGTCAGCTGAGCAGCGAATTTCTATTTGACCACCTGCTTTCATGAGAGACCTCAGAGCTGCATGTTTTGAGCCCAGTACTGAGCCTGAAAAGCATTTCCAACCCCACTTACAAGTAAAACTAGCTAAAATGTGCCTGGCTTCTCTTCACTGAAAAGCTCATTCTGAGTACATTTTTAGCATACGTTTGCTCCTGCCGCGTCAGCTGAGCAGCGAATTTCTATTTAACCACCTGCTTTCATGAGAGACCTCAGGGATGCATGTTTTGAGACCAGCACTGAGCCTGAAAAACGTTTCCAACGCCACTTACAAGTAAAACTAGCTAAAATGTGCCTGGCTGCTATTCACTGAAAAGCTCATTCTGTGTACATTTTTGGCATACGTTTGCTCCTACCGGGTCAGCTGAGCAGCGAATTTCTATTTAACCACCTGCTTTCATGAGAGACCTCAGGGCTGCATGTTTTGAGCCCAGTACTGATCCTGAAAAGCGTTTCCAACCCCACTTACAAGTAAAACTAGCTAAAATGTGCCTGGCTGCTATTCACTGAAAAGCTCATTCTGAGTACATTTTTAGCATACGTTTGCTCCTGCCGGGTCAGCTGAGCAGCGAATTTCTATTTAACCACCTGCTATCATGAGAGACCTCAGGGCTGCATGTTTTGAGCCCAGTACTGATCCTGAAAAGCGTTTCCAACCCCACTTACAAGTAAAACTAGCTAAAATGTGCCTGGCTGCTATTCACTGAAAAGCTCATTCTCTGTACATTTTTGGCATACGTTTGCTCCTACCGGGTCAGCTGAGCAGCGAATTTCTATTTAACCACCTGCTTTCATGAGAGACCTCAGAGCTGCATGTTTTGAGCCCTGTACTGAGCCTGAAAAGCATTTCCAACCCCACTTACAAGTAAAACTAGCTAAAATGTGCCTGGCTTCTCTTCACTGAAAAGCTCATTATGAGTACATTTTTCGCATACGTTTGCTCCTGCCGGGTCAGCTGAGCAGCGAATTTCTATTTAACCACCTGCTATCACGAGAGACCTCAGGGCTGCATGGTTTGAGCCCAGTACTGATCCTGAAAAGCGTTTCCAACCCCACTTACAAGTAAAACTAGCTAAAATGTGCCTGGCTTCTCTTCACTGAAAAGCTCATTCTGAGTACATTTTTAGCATACGTTTGCTCCTGCCGGGTCAGCTGAGCAGCGAATTTCTATTTAACCACCTGCTTTCATGAGAGACCTCAGGGCTGCATGTTTTGAGCCCAGTACTGAGCCTGAAAAGCATTTCCAACCCCACTTACAAGTAAAACTAGCTAAAATGTGCCTGGCTTCTCTTCACTGAAAAGCTCATTCTGAGTACATTTTTAGCATACGTTTGCTCCTGCCGGGTCAGCTGAGCAGCGAATTTCTATTTAACCACCTGCTATCATGAGAGACCTCAGGGCTGCATGTTTTGAGCCCAGTACTGATCCTGAAAAGCGTTTCCAACCCCACTTACAAGTAAAACTAGCTAAAATGTGCCTGGCTGCTATTCACTGAAAAGCTCATTCTCTGTACATTTTTGGCATACGTTTGCTCCTACCGGGTCAGCTGAGCAGCGAATTTCTATTTGACCACCTGCTTTCATGAGAGACCTCAGAGCTGCATGTTTTGAGCCCAGTACTGAGCCTGAAAAGCATTTCCAACCCCACTTACAAGTAAAACTAGCTAAAATGTGCCTGGCTTCTCTTCACTGAAAAGCTCATTCTGAGTACATTTTTAGCATACGTTTGCTCCTGCCGGGTCAGCTGAGCAGCGAATTTCTATTTAACCACCTGCTTTCATGAGAGACCTCAGGGATGCATATTTTGAGACCAGCACTGAGCCTGAAAAACGTTTCCAACGCCACTTACAAGTAAAACTAGCTAAAATGTGCCTGGCTTCTCTTCACTGAAAAGCTCATTCTGAGTACATTTTTAGCATACGTTTGCTCCTGCCTGGTCAGCTGAGAAGCGAATTTCTATTTAATCACCTGCTATCATGAGAGACCTCAGGGCTGCATGTTTTGAGCCCAGTATTGATCCTGAAAAGCGTTTCCAACCCCACTTACAAGTAAAACTAGCTAAAATGTGCCTGGCTGCTATTCACTGAAAAGCTCATTCTGTGTACATTCTTGGCATACGTTTGCTCCTACCGGGTCAGCTGAGCAGCGAATTTCTATTTAACCACCTGCTTTCATGAGAGACCTCAGGGCTGCATGTTTTGAGCCCAGTACTGATCCTGAAAAGCGTTTCCAACCCCACTTACAAGTAAAACTAGCTAAAATGTGCCTGGCTGCTATTCACTGAAAAGCTCATTCTGAGTAAATTTTTAGCATACGTTTGCTCCTGCCGGGTCAGCTGAGCAGCGAATTTCTATTTAACCACCTGCTATCATGTGAGACCTCAGGGCTGCATGTTTTGAGCCCAGTACCGATCCTGAAAAGCGTTTCCAACCCCACTTACAAGTAAAACTAGCTAAAATGTGCCTGGCTGCTATTCACTGAAAAGCTCATTCTGTGTACATTTTTGGCATACGTTTGCTCCTACCGGGTCAGCTGAGCAGCGAATTTCTATTTAACCACCTGCTTTCATGAGAGACCTCAGGGCTGCATGTTTTGAGCCCAGTACTGAGCCTGAAAAGCATTTCCAACCCCACTTACAAGTAAAACTAGCTAAAATGTGCCTGGCTTCTCCACTGCAAAGCTCATTCTGAGTACATTTTAAGCATACGTTTGCTCCTGCCGGGTCAGCTGAGCAGCGAATTTCTATTTAACCACCTGCTATCATGAGAGACCTCAGGGCTGCATGTTTTGAGCCCAGTACTGATCCTGAAAAGCGTTTCCAACCCCACTTACAAGTAAAACTAGCTAAAATGTGCCTGTCTGCTATCACTGAAAAGCTCATTCTCTGTACATTTTTGGCATACGTTTGCTCCTACCGGGTCAGCTGAGCAGCGAATTTCTATTTGACCACCTGCTTTCATGAGAGACCTCAGAGCTGCATGTTTTGAGCCCAGTACTGAGCCTGAAAAGCATTTCCAACCCCACTTACAAGTAAAACTAGCTAAAATGTGCCTGGCTTCTCTTCACTGAAAACCTCATTCTGGGTACATTTTTAGCATACGTTTGCTCCTGCCGCGTCAGCTGAGCAGCGAATTTCTATTTAACCACCTGCTTTCATGAGAGACCTCAGGGATGCATGTTTTGAGACCAGCACTGAGCCTGAAAAACGTTTCCAACGCCACTTACAAGTAAAACTAGCTAAAATGTGCCTGGCTTCTCTTCACTGAAAAGCTCATTCTGAGTACATTTTTAGCATACGTTTGCTCCTGCCGGGTCAGCTGAGCAGCGAATTTCTATTTAACCACCTGCTATCATGAGAGACCTCAGGGCTGCATGTTTTGAGCCCAGTACTGATCCTGAAAAGCGTTTCCAACCCCACTTACAAGTAAAACTAGCTAAAATGTGCCTGGCTGCTATCACTGAAAAGCTCATTCTCTGTACATTTTTGGCATACGTTTGCTCCTACCGGGTCAGCTGAGCAGCGAATTTCTATTTGACCACCTGCTTTCATGAGAGACCTCAGAGCTGCATGTTTTGAGCCCAGTACTGAGCCTGAAAAGCATTTCCAACCCCACTTACAAGTAAAACTAGCTAAAATGTGCCTGGCTTCTCTTCACTGAAAAGCTCATTCTGAGTACATTTTTAGCATACGTTTGCTCCTGCCGCGTCAGCTGAGCAGCGAATTTCTATTTAACCACCTGCTTTCATGAGAGACCTCAGGGATGCATGTTTTGAGACCAGCACTGAGC
This sequence comes from Lissotriton vulgaris, assembly GCF_964263255.1. NCBI lineage: Eukaryota > Metazoa > Chordata > Amphibia > Caudata > Salamandridae > Lissotriton > Lissotriton vulgaris. Next base: position 2,506,684 of record NW_028242071.1, on the reverse strand, counting down.
CTGAAAAACGTTTCCAACACCACTTACAAGTAAAACTAGCTAAAATGTGCCTGACTGCTATTCACTGAAAAGCTCATTCTGTGTACATTTTTGGCATACGTTTGCTCCTACCGGGTCAGCTGAGCAGCGAATTTCTATTTAACCACCTGCTTTCATGAGAGACCTCAGGGCTGCATGTTTTGAGCCCAGTACTGATCCTGAAAAGCGTTTCCAACCCCACTTACAAGTAAAACTAGCTAAAATGTGCCTGGCTGTTATTCACTGAAAAGCTCATTCTGTGTACATTTTTGGCATACGTTTGCTCCTACCGGGTCAGCTGAGCAGCGAATTTTTTTTTAACCACCTGCTTTCATGAGAGACCTCAGGGCTGCATGTTTTGAGCCCAGTACTGATCCTGAAAAGCGTTTCCAACCCCACTTACAAGTAAAACTAGCTAAAATGTGCCTGGCTGCTATTCACTGAAAAGCTCATTCTGTGTACATTTTTGGCATACGTTTGCTCCTACCAGGTCAGCTGAGCAGCGAATTTCTATTTAACCACCTGCCTTCATGAGAGACCTCAGGGCTGCATGTTTTGAGCCCAGTACTGAGCCTGAAAAGCATTTCCAACCCCACTTACAAGTAAAACTAGCTAAAATGTGCCTGGCTTCTCTTCACTGAAAAGCTCATTCTGAGTACATTTTAAGCATACGTTTGCTCCTGCCGGGTCAGCTGAGCAGCGAATTTCTATTTAACCACCTGCTATCATGAGAGACCTCAGAGCTGCATGTTTTGAGCCCAGTACTGAGCCTGAAAAGCATTTCCAACCCCACTTACAAGTAAAACTAGCTAAAATGTGCCTGGCTTCTCTTCACTGAAAAGCTCATTCTGAGTACATTTTTCGCATACGTTTGCTCCTGCCGGGTCAGCTGAGCAGCGAATTTCTATTTAACCACCTGCTATCACGAGAGACCTCAGGGCTGCATGGTTTGAGCCCAGTACTGATTTTGAAAAGCGTTTCCAACCCCACTTACAAGTAAAACTAGCTAAAATGTGCCTGGCTTCTCTCCACTGAAAAGCTCATTCTGAGTACATTTTTAGCATACGTTTGCTCCTGACGGGTCAGCTGAGCAGTGAATTTCTATTTAACCACCTGCTATCATGAGAGACCTCATGGCTGCATGTTTTGAGCCCAGTACGGATCCTGAAAAGCGTTTCCAACCCCACTTACAAGTAAAACTAGCTAAAATGTGCCTGGTTGCTTTTCACTGAAAAGCTCATTCTGTGTACATTTTTAGCATACGTTTGCTCCTGCCGGGTCAGCTGAGCAGCGAATTTCTAACCACCTGCTTTCACGAGAGACCTCAGGGCTGCATGTTTTGAGCCCAGTACTTAGCCTGAAAAGCATTTCCAACCCCACTTACAAGTAAAACTAGCTAAAATGTGCCTGGCTTCTCTTCACTGAAAAGCTCATTCTGAGTACATTTTTAGCATACGTTTGCTCCTGCCGGGTCAGCTGAGCAGCGAATTTCTATTTACCCACCTGCTATCATGAGAGACGTCAGGGCTGCATGTTTTGAGCCCAGTACTGATCCTGAAAAGCGTTTCCAACCCCACTTACAAGTAAAACTAGCTAAAATGTGCCTGGCTGCTATTCACTGAAAAGCTCATTCTCTGTACATTTTTGACATACGTTTGCTCCTACCGGGTCAGCTGAGCAGCGAATTTCTATTTAACCACCTGCTTTCATGAGAGACCTCAGAACTGCATGTTTTGAGCCCAGTACTGAGCCTGAAAAGCATTTCCAACCCCACTTACAAGTAAAACTAGCTAAAATGTGCCTGGCTTCTCTTCACTGAAAAGCTCATTCTGAGTACATTTTTAGCATACGTTTGCTCCTGCCGGGTCAGCTGAGCAGCGAATTTCTATTTAACCACCTGCTTTCATGAGAGACCTCAGGGCTGCATGTTTTGAGCCCAGTACTGAGCCTGAAAAGTGTTTCCAACCCCACTTACAAGTAAAACTAGCTAAAATGTGTCTGGCTTCTCTTCACTGAAAAGCTCATTCTGAGTACATTTTTAGCATACGTTTGCTCCTGCCGGGTCAGCTGAGCAGCAAATTTTTATTTAACCACCTGCTATCATGAGAGACCTCAGGGCTGCATGTTTTGAGCCCAGTACTGATCCTGAAAAGCGTTTCCAACCCCACTTACAAGTAAAACTAGCTAAAATGTGCCTGGCTGCTATTCACTGAAAAGCTCAATCTTTGTACATTTTTGGCATACGTTTGCTCCTACCAGGTCAGCTGAGCTGCGAATTTCTATTTAACTACCTGCTTTCATGAGAGACCTCAGGGCTGCATGTTTTGAGCCCAGTACTGAGCCTGAAAAGCATTTCCAACCCCACTTACAAGTAAAACTAGCTAAAATGTGCCTGGCTTCTCTTCACTGAAAAGCTCATTCTGAGTACATTTTTAGCATACGTTTGCTCCTGCCGGGTCAGCTGAGCAGCGAATTTCTATTTAACCACCTGCTATCATGAGAGACCTCAGGGCTGCATGTTTTGAGCCCAGTACTGATCCTGAAAAGCGTTTCCAACCCCACTTACAAGTAAAACTAGCTAAAATGTGCCTGGCTGCTATCACTGAAAAGCTCATTCTCTGTACATTTTTGGCATACGTTTGCTCCTACCGGGTCAGCTGAGCAGCGAATTTCTATTTGACCACCTGCTTTCATGAGAGACCTCAGAGCTGCATGTTTTGAGCCCAGTACTGAGCCTGAAAAGCATTTCCAACCCCACTTACAAGTAAAACTAGCTAAAATGTGCCTGGCTTCTCTTCACTGAAAAGCTCATTCTGAGTACATTTTTAGCATACGTTTGCTCCTGCCGCGTCAGCTGAGCAGCGAATTTCTATTTAACCACCTGCTTTCATGAGAGACCTCAGGGATGCATGTTTTGAGACCAGCACTGAGCCTGAAAAACGTTTCCAACGCCACTTACAAGTAAAACTAGCTAAAATGTGCCTGGCTGCTATTCACTGAAAAGCTCATTCTGTGTACATTTTTGGCATACGTTTGCTCCTACCGGGTCAGCTGAGCAGCGAATTTCTATTTAACCACCTGCTTTCATGAGAGACCTCAGGGCTGCATGTTTTGAGCCCAGTACTGATCCTGAAAAGCGTTTCCAACCCCACTTACAAGTAAAACTAGCTAAAATGTGCCTGGCTGCTATTCACTGAAAAGCTCATTCTGAGTACATTTTTAGCATACGTTTGCTCCTGCCGGGTCAGCTGAGCAGCGAATTTCTATTTAACCACCTGCTATCATGAGAGACCTCAGGGCTGCATGTTTTGAGCCCAGTACTGATCCTGAAAAGCGTTTCCAACCCCATTTACAAGTAAAACTAGCTAAAATGTGCCTGGCTGCTATTCACTGAAAAGCTCATTCTCTGTACATTTTTGGCATACGTTTGCTCCTACCGGGTCAGCTGAGCAGCGAATTTCTATTTAACCACCTGCTTTCATGAGAGACCTCAGAGCTGCATGTTTTGAGCCCTGTACTGAGCCTGAAAAGCATTTCCAACCCCACTTACAAGTAAAACTAGCTAAAATGTGCCTGGCTTCTCTTCACTGAAAAGCTCATTATGAGTACATTTTTCGCATACGTTTGCTCCTGCCGGGTCAGCTGAGCAGCGAATTTCTATTTAACCACCTGCTATCACGAGAGACCTCAGGGCTGCATGGTTTGAGCCCAGTACTGATCCTGAAAAGCGTTTCCAACCCCACTTACAAGTAAAACTAGCTAAAATGTGCCTGGCTTCTCTTCACTGAAAAGCTCATTCTGAGTACATTTTTAGCATACGTTTGCTCCTGCCGGGTCAGCTGAGCAGCGAATTTCTATTTAACCACCTGCTTTCATGAGAGACCTCAGGGCTGCATGTTTTGAGCCCAGTACTGAGCCTGAAAAGCATTTCCAACCCCACTTACAAGTAAAACTAGCTAAAATGTGCCTGGCTTCTCTTCACTGAAAAGCTCATTCTGAGTACATTTTTAGCATACGTTTGCTCCTGCCGGGTCAGCTGAGCAGCGAATTTCTATTTAACCACCTGCTATCATGAGAGACCTCAGGGCTGCATGTTTTGAGCCCAGTACTGATCCTGAAAAGCGTTTCCAACCCCACTTACAAGTAAAACTAGCTAAAATGTGCCTGGCTGCTATTCACTGAAAAGCTCATTCTCTGTACATTTTTGGCATACGTTTGCTCCTACCGGGTCAGCTGAGCAGCGAATTTCTATTTGACCACCTGCTTTCATGAGAGACCTCAGAGCTGCATGTTTTGAGCCCAGTACTGAGCCTGAAAAGCATTTCCAACCCCACTTACAAGTAAAACTAGCTAAAATGTGCCTGGCTTCTCTTCACTGAAAAGCTCATTCTGAGTACATTTTTAGCATACGTTTGCTCCTGCCGGGTCAGCTGAGCAGCGAATTTCTATTTAACCACCTGCTTTCATGAGAGACCTCAGGGATGCATGTTTTGAGACCAGCACTGAGCCTGAAAAACGTTTCCAACGCCACTTACAAGTAAAACTAGCTAAAATGTGCCTGGCTTCTCTTCACTGAAAAGCTCATTCTGAGTACATTTTTAGCATACGTTTGCTCCTGCCTGGTCAGCTGAGAAGCGAATTTCTATTTAATCACCTGCTATCATGAGAGACCTCAGGGCTGCATGTTTTGAGCCCAGTATTGATCCTGAAAAGCGTTTCCAACCCCACTTACAAGTAAAACTAGCTAAAATGTGCCTGGCTGCTATTCACTGAAAAGCTCATTCTGTGTACATTCTTGGCATACGTTTGCTCCTACCGGGTCAGCTGAGCAGCGAATTTCTATTTAACCACCTGCTTTCATGAGAGACCTCAGGGCTGCATGTTTTGAGCCCAGTACTGATCCTGAAAAGCGTTTCCAACCCCACTTACAAGTAAAACTAGCTAAAATGTGCCTGGCTGCTATTCACTGAAAAGCTCATTCTGAGTAAATTTTTAGCATACGTTTGCTCCTGCCGGGTCAGCTGAGCAGCGAATTTCTATTTAACCACCTGCTATCATGTGAGACCTCAGGGCTGCATGTTTTGAGCCCAGTACCGATCCTGAAAAGCGTTTCCAACCCCACTTACAAGTAAAACTAGCTAAAATGTGCCTGGCTGCTATTCACTGAAAAGCTCATTCTGTGTACATTTTTGGCATACGTTTGCTCCTACCGGGTCAGCTGAGCAGCGAATTTCTATTTAACCACCTGCTTTCATGAGAGACCTCAGGGCTGCATGTTTTGAGCCCAGTACTGAGCCTGAAAAGCATTTCCAACCCCACTTACAAGTAAAACTAGCTAAAATGTGCCTGGCTTCTCCACTGCAAAGCTCATTCTGAGTACATTTTAAGCATACGTTTGCTCCTGCCGGGTCAGCTGAGCAGCGAATTTCTATTTAACCACCTGCTATCATGAGAGACCTCAGGGCTGCATGTTTTGAGCCCAGTACTGATCCTGAAAAGCGTTTCCAACCCCACTTACAAGTAAAACTAGCTAAAATGTGCCTGTCTGCTATCACTGAAAAGCTCATTCTCTGTACATTTTTGGCATACGTTTGCTCCTACCGGGTCAGCTGAGCAGCGAATTTCTATTTGACCACCTGCTTTCATGAGAGACCTCAGAGCTGCATGTTTTGAGCCCAGTACTGAGCCTGAAAAGCATTTCCAACCCCACTTACAAGTAAAACTAGCTAAAATGTGCCTGGCTTCTCTTCACTGAAAACCTCATTCTGGGTACATTTTTAGCATACGTTTGCTCCTGCCGCGTCAGCTGAGCAGCGAATTTCTATTTAACCACCTGCTTTCATGAGAGACCTCAGGGATGCATGTTTTGAGACCAGCACTGAGCCTGAAAAACGTTTCCAACGCCACTTACAAGTAAAACTAGCTAAAATGTGCCTGGCTGCTATTCACTGAAAAGCTCATTCTGTGTACATTTTTGGCATACGTTTGCTCCTACCGGGTCAGCTGAGCAGCGAATTTCTATTTAACCACCTGCTTTCATGAGAGACCTCAGGGCTGCATGTTTTGAGCCCAGTACTGATCCTGAAAAGCGTTTCCAACCCCACTTACAAGTAAAACTAGCTAAAATGTGCCTGGCTGCTATTCACTGAAAAGCTCATTCTGAGTACATTTTTAGCATACGTTTGCTCCTGCCGGGTCAGCTGAGCAGCGAATTTCTATTTAACCACCTGCTATCATGAGAGACCTCAGGGCTGCATGTTTTGAGCCCAGTACTGATCCTGAAAAGCGTTTCCAACCCCACTTACAAGTAAAACTAGCTAAAATGTGCCTGGCTGCTATTCACTGAAAAGCTCATTCTCTGTACATTTTTGGCATACGTTTGCTCCTACCGGGTCAGCTGAGCAGCGAATTTCTATTTAACCACCTGCTTTCATGAGAGACCTCAGAGCTGCATGTTTTGAGCCCTGTACTGAGCCTGAAAAGCATTTCCAACCCCACTTACAAGTAAAACTAGCTAAAATGTGCCTGGCTTCTCTTCACTGAAAAGCTCATTCTGAGTACATTTTTCGCATACGTTTGCTCCTGCCGGGTCAGCTGAGCAGCGAATTTCTATTTAACCACCTGCTATCACGAGAGACCTCAGGGCTGCATGGTTTGAGCCCAGTACTGATCCTGAAAAGCGTTTCCAACCCCACTTACAAGTAAAACTAGCTAAAATGTGCCTGGCTTCTCTTCACTGAAAAGCTCATTCTGAGTACATTTTTAGCATACGTTTGCTCCTGCCGGGTCAGCTGAGCAGCGAATTTCTATTTAACCACCTGCTTTCATGAGAGACCTCAGGGCTGCATGTTTTGAGCCCAGTACTGAGCCTGAAAAGCATTTCCAACCCCACTTACAAGTAAAACTAGCTAAAATGTGCCTGGCTTCTCTTCACTGAAAAGCTCATTCTGAGTACATTTTTAGCATACGTTTGCTCCTGCCGGGTCAGCTGAGCAGCGAATTTCTATTTAACCACCTGCTATCATGAGAGACCTCAGGGCTGCATGTTTTGAGCCCAGTACTGATCCTGAAAAGCGTTTCCAACCCCACTTACAAGTAAAACTAGCTAAAATGTGCCTGGCTGCTATTCACTGAAAAGCTCATTCTTTGTACATTTTTGGCATACGTTTGCTCCTACCAGGTCAGCTGAGCTGCGAATTTCTATTTAACCACCTGCTTTCATGAGAGACCTCAGGGCTGCATGTTTTGAGCCCAGTACTGAGCCTGAAAAGCATTTCCAACCCCACTTACAAGTAAAACTAGCTAAAATGTGCCTGGCTTCTCTTCACTGAAAAGCTCATTCTGAGTACATTTTTAGCATACGTTTGCTCCTGCCGGGTCAGCTGAGCAGCGAATTTCTATTTAACCACCTGCTATCATGAGAGACCTCAGGGCTGCATGTTTTGAGCCCAGTACTGATCCTGAAAAGCGTTTCCAACCCCACTTACAAGTAAAACTAGCTAGAATGTGCCTGGCTGCTATCACTGAAAAGCTCATTCTCTGTACATTTTTGGCATACGTTTGCTCCTACCGGGTCAGCTGAGCAGCGAATTTCTATTTGACCACCTGCTTTCATGAGAGACCTCAGAGCTGCATGTTTTGAGCCCAGTACTGAGCCTGAAAAGCATTTCCAACCCCACTTACAAGTAAAACTAGCTAAAATGTGCCTGGCTTCTCTTCACTGAAAAGCTCATTCTGAGTACATTTTTAGCATACGTTTGCTCCTGCCGCGTCAGCTGAGCAGCGAATTTCTATTTAACCACCTGCTTTCATGAGAGACCTCAGGGATGCATGTTTTGAGACCAGCACTGAGCCTGAAAAACGTTTCCAACGCCACTTACAAGTAAAACTAGCTAAAATGTGCCTGGCTGCTATTCACTGAAAAGCTCATTCTGTGTACATTTTTGGCATACGTTTGCTCCTACCGGGTCAGCTGAGCAGCGAATTTCTATTTAACCACCTGCTTTCATGAGAGACCTCAGGGCTGCATGTTTTGAGCCCAGTACTGATCCTGAAAAGCGTTTCCAACCCCACTTACAAGTAAAACTAGCTAAAATGTGCCTGGCTGCTATTCACTGAAAAGCTCATTCTGAGTACATTTTTAGCATACGTTTGCTCCTGCCGGGTCAGCTGAGCAGCGAATTTCTATTTAACCACCTGCTATCATGAGAGACCTCAGGGCTGCATGTTTTGAGCCCAGTACTGATCCTGAAAAGCGTTTCCAACCCCACTTACAAGTAAAACTAGCTAAAATGTGCCTGGCTGCTATTCACTGAAAAGCTCATTCTCTGTACATTTTTGGCATACGTTTGCTCCTACCGGGTCAGCTGAGCAGCGAATTTCTATTTAACCACCTGCTTTCATGAGAGACCTCAGAGCTGCATGTTTTGAGCCCTGTACTGAGCCTGAAAAGCATTTCCAACCCCACTTACAAGTAAAACTAGCTAAAATGTGCCTGGCTTCTCTTCACTGAAAAGCTCATTCTGAGTACATTTTTCGCATACGTTTGCTCCTGCCGGGTCAGCTGAGCAGCGAATTTCTATTTAACCACCTGCTATCACGAGAGACCTCAGGGCTGCATGGTTTGAGCCCAGTACTGATCCTGAAAAGCGTTTCCAACCCCACTTACAAGTAAAACTAGCTAAAATGTGCCTGGCTTCTCTTCACTGAAAAGCTCATTCTGAGTACATTTTTAGCATACGTTTGCTCCTGCCGGGTCAGCTGAGCAGCGAATTTCTATTTAACCACCTGCTTTCATGAGAGACCTCAGGGCTGCATGTTTTGAGCCCAGTACTGAGCCTGAAAAGCATTTCCAACCCCACTTACAAGTAAAACTAGCAAAAATGTGCCTGGCTTCTCTTCACTGAAAAGCTCATTCTGAGTACATTTTTAGCATACGTTTGCTCCTGCCGGGTCAGCTGAGCAGCGAATTTCTATTTAACCACCTGCTATCATGAGAGACCTCAGGGCTGCATGTTTTGAGCCCAGTACTGATCCTGAAAAGCGTTTCCAACCCCACTTACAAGTAAAACTAGCTAAAATGTGCTTGGCTGCTATTCACTGAAAAGCTCATTCTCTGTACATTTTTGGCATACGTTTGCTCCTACCGGGTCAGCTGAGCAGCGAATTTCTATTTGACCACCTGCTTTCATGAGAGACCTCAGAGCTGCATGTTTTGAGCCCAGTACTGAGCCTGAAAAGCATTTCCAACCCCACTTACAAGTAAAACTAGCTAAAATGTGCCTGGCTTCTCTTCACTGAAAAGCTCATTCTGAGTACATTTTTAGCATACGTTTGCTCCTGCCGGGTCAGCTGAGCAGCGAATTTCTATTTAACCACCTGCTTTCATGAGAGACCTCAGGGATGCATGTTTTGAGACCAGCACTGAGCCTGAAAAACGTTTCCAACGCCACTTACAAGTAAAACTAGCTAAAATGTGCCTGGCTTCTCTTCACTGAAAAGCTCATTCTGAGTACATTTTTAGCATACGTTTGCTCCTGCCTGGTCAGCTGAGAAGCGAATTTCTATTTAATCACCTGCTATCATGAGAGACCTCAGGGCTGCATGTTTTGAGCCCAGTATTGATCCTGAAAAGCGTTTCCAACCCCACTTACAAGTAAAACTAGCTAAAATGTGCCTGGCTGCTATTCACTGAAAAGCTCATTCTGTGTACATTCTTGGCATACGTTTGCTCCTACCGGGTCAGCTGAGCAGCGAATTTCTATTTAACCACCTGCTTTCATGAGAGACCTCAGGGCTGCATGTTTTGAGCCCAGTACTGATCCTGAAAAGCATTTCCAACCCCACTTACAAGTAAAACTAGCTAAAATGTGCCTGGCTGCTATTCACTGAAAAGCTCATTCTGAGTACATTTTTAGCATACGTTTGCTCCTGCCGGGTCAGCTGAGCAGCGAATTTCTATTTAACCACCTGCTATCATGTGAGACCTCAGGGCTGCATGTTTTGAGCCCAGTACCGATCCTGAAAAGCGTTTCCAACCCCACTTACAAGTAAAACTAGCTAAAATGTGCCTGGCTGCTATTCACTGAAAAGCTCATTCTGTGTACATTTTTGGCATACGTTTGCTCCTACCGGGTCAGCTGAGCAGCGAATTTCTATTTAACCACCTGCTTTCATGAGAGACCTCAGGGCTGCATGTTTTGAGCCCAGTACTGAGCCTGAAAAGCATTTCCAACCCCACTTACAAGTAAAACTAGCTAAAATGTGCCTGGCTTCTCCACTGCAAAGCTCATTCTGAGTACATTTTAAGCATACGTTTGCTCCTGCCGGGTCAGCTGAGCAGCGAATTTCTATTTAACCACCTGCTATCATGAGAGACCTCAGGGCTGCATGTTTTGAGCCCAGTACTGATCCTGAAAAGCGTTTCCAACCCCACTTACAAGTAAAACTAGCTAAAATGTGCCTGGCTGCTATCACTGAAAAGCTCATTCTCTGTACATTTTTGGCATACGTTTGCTCCTACCGGGTCAGCTGAGCAGCGAATTTCTATTTGACCACCTGCTTTCATGAGAGACCTCAGAGCTGCATGTTTTGAGCCCAGTACTGAGCCTGAAAAGCATTTCCAACCCCACTTACAAGTAAAACTAGCTAAAATGTGCCTGGCTTCTCTTCACTGAAAAGCTCATTCTGAGTACATTTTTAGCATACGTTTGCTCCTGCCGCGTCAGCTGAGCAGCGAATTTCTATTTAACCACCTGCTTTCATGAGAGACCTCAGGGATGCATGTTTTGAGACCAGCACTGAGCCTGAAAAACGTTTCCAACGCCACTTACAAGTAAAACTAGCTAAAATGTGCCTGGCTGCTATTCACTGAAAAGCTCATTCTGTGTACATTTTTGGCATACGTTTGCTCCTACCGGGTCAGCTGAGCAGCGAATTTCTATTTAACCACCTGCTTTCATGAGAGACCTCAGGGCTGCATGTTTTGAGCCCAGTACTGATCCTGAAAAGCGTTTCCAACCCCACTTACAAGTAAAACTAGCTAAAATGTGCCTGGCTGCTATTCACTGAAAAGCTCATTCTGAGTACATTTTTAGCATACGTTTGCTCCTGCCGGGTCAGCTGAGCAGCGAATTTCTATTTAACCACCTGCTATCATGAGAGACCTCAGGGCTGCATGTTTTGAGCCCAGTACTGATCCTGAAAAGCGTTTCCAACCCCACTTACAAGTAAAACTAGCTAAAATGTGCCTGGCTGCTATTCACTGAAAAGCTCATTCTCTGTACATTTTTGGCATACGTTTGCTCCTACCGGGTCAGCTGAGCAGCGAATTTCTATTTAACCACCTGCTTTCATGAGAGACCTCAGAGCTGCATGTTTTGAGCCCTGTACTGAGCCTGAAAAGCATTTCCAACCCCACTTACAAGTAAAACTAGCTAAAATGTGCCTGGCTTCTCTTCACTGAAAAGCTCATTCTGAGTACATTTTTCGCATACGTTTGCTCCTGCCGGGTCAGCTGAGCAGCGAATTTCTATTTAACCACCTGCTATCACGAGAGACCTCAGGGCTGCATGGTTTGAGCCCAGTACTGATCCTGAAAAGCGTTTCCAACCCCACTTACAAGTAAAACTAGCTAAAATGTGCCTGGCTTCTCTTCACTGAAAAGCTCATTCTGAGTACATTTTTAGCATACGTTTGCTCCTGCCGGGTCAGCTGAGCAGCGAATTTCTATTTAACCACCTGCTTTCATGAGAGACCTCAGAGCTGCATGTTTTGAGCCCAGTACTGAGCCTGAAAAGCATTTCCAACCCCACTTACAAGTAAAACTAGCTAAAATGTGCCTGGCTTCTCTTCACTGAAAAGCTCATTCTGAGTACATTTTTAGCATACGTTTGCTCCTGCCGGGTCAGCTGAGCAGCGAATTTCTATTTAACCACCTGCTATCATGAGAGACCTCAGGGCTGCATGTTTTGAGCCCAGTACTGATCCTGAAAAGTGTTTCCAACCCCACTTACAAGTAAAACTAGCTAAAATGTGCCTGGCTGCTATTCACTGAAAAGCTCATTCTCTGTACATTTTTGGCATACGTTTGCTCCTACCGGGTCAGCTGAGCAGCGAATTTCTATTTGACCACCTGCTTTCATGAGAGACCTCAGAGCTGCATGTTTTGAGCCCAGTACTGAGCCTGAAAAGCATTTCCAACCCCACTTACAAGTAAAACTAGCTAAAATGTGCCTGGCTTCTCTTCACTGAAAAGCTCATTCTGAGTACATTTTTAGCATACGTTTGCTCCTGCCGGGTCAGCTGAGCAGCGAATTTCTATTTAACCACCTGCTTTCATGAGAGACCTCAGGGATGCATGTTTTGAGACCAGCACTGAGCCTGAAAAACGTTTCCAACGCCACTTACAAGTAAAACTAGCTAAAATGTGCCTGGCTTCTCTTCACTGAAAAGCTCATTCTGAGTACATTTTTAGCATACGTTTGCTCCTGCCTGGTCAGCTGAGAAGCGAATTTCTATTTAATCACCTGCTATCATGAGAGACCTCAGGGCTGCATGTTTTGAGCCCAGTATTGATCCTGAAAAGCGTTTCCAACCCCACTTACAAGTAAAACTAGCTAAAATGTGCCTGGCTGCTATTCACTGAAAAGCTCATTCTGTGTACATTCTTGGCATACGTTTGCTCCTACCGGGTCAGCTGAGCAGCGAATTTCTATTTAACCACCTGCTTTCATGAGAGACCTCAGGGCTGCATGTTTTGAGCCCAGTACTGAGCCTGAAAAGCGTTTCCAACCCCACTTACAAGTAAAACTAGCTAAAATGTGCCTGGCTTCTCCACTGCAAAGCTCATTCTGAGTACATTTTTAGCATACGTTTGCTCCTGCCGGGTCAGCTGAGCAGCGAATTTCTATTTAACCACCTGCTATCATGAGAGACCTCAGGGCTGCATATTTTGAGCCCAGTACTGATCCTGAAAAGCGTTTCCAACCCCACTTACAAGTAAAACTAGCTAAAATGTGCCTGGCTGCTATTCACTGAAATGCTCATTCTGTGTACATTTTTGGCATACGTTTGCTCCTACCAGGTCAGCTGAGCTGCGAATTTCTATTTAACCACCTGCTTTCATGAGAGACCTCAGGGCTGCATGTTTTGAGCCCAGTACTGAGCCTGAAAAGCATTTCCAACCCCACTTACAAGTAAAACTAGCTAAAATGTGCCTGGCTGCTATTCACTGAAAAGCTCATTCTGTGTACATTTTTGGCATACGTTTGCTCGGGTCAGCTGAGCAGCGAATTTCTATTTAACCACCTGCTTTCATGAGAGACCTCAGGGCTGCATGTTTTGAGCCCAGTACTGAGCCTGAAAAGCATTTCCAACCCCACTTACAAGTAAAACTAGCTAAAATGTGCCTGGCTTCTCTTCACTGAAAAGCTCATTCTGAGTACATTTTTAGCATACGTTTGCTCCTGCCGGGTCAGCTGAGAAGCGAATTTCTATTTAATCACCTGCTATCATGAGAGACCTCAGGGCTGCATGTTTTGAGCCCAGTATTGATCCTGAAAAGCGTTTCCAACCCCACTTACAAGTAAAACTAGCTAAAATGTGCCTGGCTGCTATTCACTGAAAAGCTCATTCTGTGTACATTCTTGGCATACGTTTGCTCCTACCGGGTCAGCTGAGCAGCGAATTTCTATTTAACCACCTGCTTTCATGAGAGACCTCAGGGCTGCATGTTTTGAGCCCAGTACTGATCCTGAAAAGCGTTTCCAACCCCACTTACAAGTAAAACTAGCTAAAATGTGCCTGGCTGCTATTCACTGAAAAGCTCATTCTGAGTACATTTTTAGCATACGTTTGCTCCTGCCGGGTCAGCTGAGCAGCGAATTTCTATTTAAACACCTGCTATCATGTGAGACCTCAGGGCTGCATGTTTTGAGCCCAGTACTGATCCTGAAAAGCGTTTCCAACCCCACTTACAAGTAAAACTAGCTAAAATGTGCCTGGCTGCTATTCACTGAAAAGCTCATTCTGTGTACATTTTTGGCATACGTTTGCTCCTACCGGGTCAGCTGAGCAGCGAATTTCTCTATTTAACCACCTGCTTTCATGAGAGACCTCAGGGCTGCATGTTTTGAGCCCAGTACTGAGCCTGAAAAGCATTTCCAACCCCACTTACAAGTAAAACTAGCTAAAATGTGCCTGGCTTCTCCACTGCAAAGCTCATTCTGAGTACATTTTAAGCATACGTTTGCTCCTGCCGGGTCAGCTGAGCAGCGAATTTCTATTTAACCACCTGCTATCATGAGAGACCTCAGGGCTGCATATTTTGAGCCCAGTACTGATCCTGAAAAGCGTTTCCAACCCCACTTACAAGTAAAACTAGCTAAAATGTGCCTGGCTGCTATTCACTGAAATGCTCATTCTGTGTACATTTTTGGCATACGTTTGCTCCTACCAGGTCAGCTGAGCTGCGAATTTCTATTTAACCACCTGCTTTCATGAGAGACCTCAGGGCTGCATGTTTTGAGCCCAGTACTGAGCCTGAAAAGCATTTCCAACCCCACTTACAAGTAAAACTAGCTAAAATGTGCCTGGCTGCTATTCACTGAAAAGCTCATTCTGTGTACATTTTTGGCATACGTTTGCTCGGGTCAGCTGAGCAGCGAATTTCTATTTAACCACCTGCTTTCATGAGAGACCTCAGGGCTGCATGTTTTGAGCCCAGTACTGAGCCTGAAAAGCATTTCCAACCCCACTTACAAGTAAAACTAGCTAAAATGTGCCTGGCTGCTATTCACTGAAAAGCTCATTCTCTGTACATTTTTGGCATACGTTTGCTCCTACCGGGTCAGCTGAGCAGCGAATTTCTATTTAACCACCTGCTTTCATGAGAGACCTCAGAGCTGCATGTTTTGAGCCCTGTACTGAGCCTGAAAAGCATTTCCAACCCCACTTACAAGTAAAACTAGCTAAAATGTGCCTGGCTTCTCTTCACTGAAAAGCTCATTTTGAGTACATTTTTCACATACGTTTGCTCCTGCCGGGTCAGCTGAGCAGCGAATTTCTATTTAACCACCTGCTATCACGAGAGACCTCAGGGCTGCATGGTTTGAGCCCAGTACTGATCCTGAAAAGCGTTTCCAACCCCACTTACAAGTAAAACTAGCTAAAATGTGCCTGGCTTCTCTTCACTGAAAAGCTCATTCTGAGTACATTTTTAGCATACCTTTGCTCCTGCCGGGTCAGCTGAGCAGCGAATTTCTATTTAACCACCTGCTTTCATGAGAGACCTCAGGGCTGCATGTTTTGAGCCCAGTACTGAGCCTGAAAAGCATTTCCAACCCCACTTACAAGTAAAACTAGCTAAAATGTGCCTGGCTTCTCTTCACTGAAAAGCTCATTCTGAGTACATTTTTAGCATACGTTTGCTCCTGCCGGGTCAGCTGAGCAGCGAATTTCTATTTACCACCTGCTTTCATGAGAGACCTCAGGGCTGCATGTTTTGAGCCCAGTACTGAGCCTGAAAAGCGTTTCCAACCCCACTTACAAGTAAAACTAGCTAAAATGTGCCTGGCTGCTATTCACTGAAAAGCTCATTCTGTGTACATTTTTGGCATACGTTTGCTACTACCGGGTCAGCTGAGCAGCGAATTTCTATTTAACCACCGGCTTTCATGAGAGACCTCAGGGCTGCATGTTTTGAGCCCAGTACTGAGCCTGAAAAGCATTTCCAACCCCACTTACAAGTAAAACTAGCTAAAATGTGCCTGGCTTCTCTTCACTGAAAAGCTCATTCTGAGTACATTTTTAGCATACGTTTGCTCCTGCCGGGTCAGCTGAGCAGCGAATTTCTATTTAACCACCTGCTATCATGAGAGACCTCAGGGCTGCATGTTTTGAGCCGAGTACTGATCCTGAAAAGCGTTTCCAACCCCACTTACAAGTAAAACTAGCTAAAATGTGCCTGGCTTCTCTTCACTGAAAAGCTCATTCTGAGTACATTTTTAGCATACGTTTGCTCCTGCTGGGTCAGCTGAGCAGCGAATTTCTATTTAACCACCTGCTATCATGAGAGACCTCAGGGCTGCATGTTTTGAGCCCAGTACTGATCCTGAAAAGCGTTTCCAACCCCACTTACAAGTAAAACTAGCTAAAATGGGCCTGGCTGCTATTCACTGAAAAGCTCATTCTGTGTACATTTTTAGCATACGTTTGCTCCTGCCGGGTCAGCTGAGCAGCGAATTTCTATTTAACCACCTGCTTTCATGAGAGACCTCAGGGATGCATGTTTTGAGCCCAGCACTGAGCCTGAAAAGCGTTTCCAACGCCACTTACAAGTAAAACTAGCTAAAATGTGCCTGGCTTCTCTTCACTGAAAAGCTCATTCTGAGTACATTTTTAGCATACGTTTGCTCCTGCCGGGTCAGCTGAGCAGCGAATTTCTATTTAACCACCTGCTATCATGAGAGACCTCAGGGCTGCATGTTTTGAGCCCAGTATTGATCCTGAAAAGCGTTTCCAACCCCACTTACAAGTAAAACTAGCTAAAATGTGCCTGGCTGCTATTCACTGAAAAGCTCATTCTGTGTACATTTTTGGCATACGTTTGCTCCTACCGGGTCAGCTGAGCAGCGAATTTCTATTTAACCACCTGCTTTCATGAGAGACCTCAGGGCTGCATGTTTTGAGCCCAGTACTGAGCCTGAAAAGCATTTCCAACCCCACTTACAAGTAAAACTAGCTAAAATGTGCCTGGCTTCTCTTCACTGAAAAGCTCATTCTGAGTACATTTTTAGCATACGTTTGCTCCTGCCGGGTCAGCTGAGCAGCGAATTTCTATTTAACCACCTGCTATCATGAGAGACCTCAGGGCTGCATGTTTTGAGCCCAGTACTGAGCCTGAAAAGCATTTCCAACCCCACTTACAAGTAAAACTAGCTAAAATGTGCCTGGCTTCTCTTCACTGAAAAGCTCATTCTGAGTACATTTTTAGCATACGTTTGCTCCTGCCGGGTCAGCTGAGTAGCGAATTTCTATTTAACCACCTGCTTTCATGAGAGACCTCAGGGCTGCATGTTTTGAGCCCAGTACTGAGCCTGAAAAGCGTTTCCAACCCCACTTACAAGTAAAACTAGCTAAAATGTGCCTGGCTGCTTTTCACTGAAAAGCTCATTCTGTGTACATTTTTGGCATACGTTTGCTCCTACCGGGTCAGCTGAGCAGCGAATTTCTAACCACCTGCTTTCACGAGAGACCTCAGGGCTGCATGTTTTGAGCCCAGTACTGAGCCTGAAAAGCATTTCCAACCCCACTTACAAGTAAAACTAGCTAAAATGTGCCTGGCTTCTCTTCACTGAAAAGCTCATTCTGAGTACATTTTTAGCATACGTTTGCTCCTGCCGGGTCAGCTGAGCAGCGAATTTCTATTTAACCACCTGCTATCATGAGAGACCTCAGGGCTGCATGTTTTGAGCCGAGTACTGATCCTGAAAAGCGTTTCCAACCCCACTTACAAGTAAAACTAGCTAAAATGTGCCTGGCTTCTCTTCACTGAAAAGCTCATTCTGAGTACATTTTTAGCATACGTTTGCTCCTGCTGGGTCAGCTGAGCAGCGAATTTCTATTTAACCACCTGCTATCATGAGAGACCTCAGGGCTGCATGTTTTGAGCCCAGTACTGATCCTGAAAAGCGTTTCCAACCCCACTTACAAGTAAAACTAGCTAAAATGGGCCTGGCTGCTATTCAATGAAAAGCTCATTCTGTGTACATTTTTAGCATACGTTTGCTCCTGCCGGGTCAGCTGAGCAGCGAATTTCTATTTAACCACCTGCTATCATGAGAGACCTCAGGGCTGCATGTTTTGAGCCCAGTACTGAGCCTGAAAAGCATTTCCAACCCCACTTACAAGTAAAACTAGCTAAAATGTGCCTGGCTTCTCTTCACTGAAAAGCTCATTCTGAGTACATTTTTAGCATACGTTTGCTCCTGCCGGGTCAGCTGAGTAGCAAATTTCTATTTAACCACCTGCTTTCATGAGAGACCTCAGGGCTGCATGTTTTGAGCCCAGTACTGAGCCTGAAAAGCGTTTCCAACCCCACTTACAAGTAAAACTAGCTAAAATGTGCCTGGCTTCTCTTAACTGAAAAGCACATTCTGAGAACATTTTTAGCATACGTTTGCTCCTGCTGGGTCAGCTGAGCAGCGAATTTCTATTTAACCACCTGCTATCATGAGAGACCTCAGGGCTGCATGTTTTGAGCCCAGTACTGATCCTGAAAAGCGTTTCCAACCCCACTTACAAGTAAAACTAGCTAAAATGTGCCTGGCTGCTTTTCACTGAAAAGCTCATTCTGTGTACATTTTTGGCATACGTTTGCTCCTACCGGGTCAGCTGAGCAGCGAATTTCTAACCACCTGCTTTCACGAGAGACCTCAGGGCTGCATGTTTTGAGCCCAGTACTGAGCCTGAAAAGCATTTCCAACCCCACTTACAAGTAAAACTAGCTAAAATGTGCCTGGCTTCTCTTCACTGAAAAGCTCATTCTGAGTACATTTTTAGCATACGTTTGCTCCTGCCGGGTCAGCTGAGCAGCGAATTTCTATTTAACCACCTGCTATCATGAGAGACCTCAGGGCTGCATGTTTTGAGCCCAGTACTGATCCTGAAAAGCGTTTCCAACCCCACTTACAAGTAAAACTAGCTAAAATGTGCCTGGCTGCTATTCACTGAAAAGCTCATTCTGAGTACATTTTTAGCATACATTTGCTCCTACCGGGTCAGCTGAGCAGCGAATTTCTATTTAACCACCTGCTTTCATGAGAGACCTCAGGGCTGCATGTTTTGAGCCCAGTACTGAGCCTGAAAAGTGTTTCCAACCCCACTTACAAGTAAAACTAGCTAAAATGTGCCTGGCTTCTCTTCACTGAAAAGCTCATTCTGAGTACATTTTTAGCATACGTTTGCTCCTGCCGGGTCAGCTGAGCAGCAAATTTTTATTTAACCACCTGCTATCATGAGAGACCTCAGGGCTGCATGTTTTGAGCCCAGTACTGATCCTGAAAAGCGTTTCCAACCCCACTTACAAGTAAAACTAGCTAAAATGTGCCTGGCTGCTATTCACTGAAAAGCTCATTCTGTGTACATTTTTGGCATACGTTTGCTCCTACCAGGTCAGCTGAGCTGCAAATTTCTATTTAACCACCTGCTTTCATGAGAGACCTCAGAGCTGCATGTTTTGAGCCCTGTACTGAGCCTGAAAAGCATTTCCAACCCCACTTACAAGTAAAACTAGCTAAAATGTGCCTGGCTTCTCTTCACTGAAAAGCTCATTCTGAGTACATTTTTCGCATACGTTTGCTCCTGCCGGGTCAGCTGAGCAGCGAATTTCTATTTAACCACCTGCTATCACGAGAGACCTCAGGGCTGCATGGTTTGAGCCCAGTACTGATCCTGAAAAGCGTTTTCAACCCCACTTACAAGTAAAACTAGCTAAAATGTGCCTGGCTTCTCTTCACTGAAAAGCTCATTCTGAGTACATTTTTAGCATACGTTTGCTCCTGCCGGGTCAGCTGAGCAGCGAATTTCTATTTAACCACCTGCTTTCATGAGAGACCTCAGAGCTGCATGTTTTGAGCCCAGTACTGAGCCTGAAAAGCATTTCCAACCCCACTTACAAGTAAAACTAGCTAAAATGTGCCTGGCTTCTCTTCACTGAAAAGCTCATTCTGAGTACATTTTTAGCATACGTTTGCTCCTGCCAGGTTTGCTGAGCAGCGAATTTCTATTTAACCACCTGCTATCATGAGAGACCTCAGGGCTGCATGTTTTGAGCCCAGTACTGATCCTGAAAAGCGTTTCCAACCCCACTTACAAGTAAAACTAGCTAAAATGTGCCTGGCTGCTATTCACTGAAAAGCTCATTCTGTGTACATTTTTGGCATACGTTTGCTCCTACCGGGTCAGCTGAGCAGCGAATTTCTATTTAACCACCTGCTTTCATGAGAGACCTCAGGGCTGCATGTTTTGAGCCCAGTACTGAGCCTGAAAAGCATTTCCAACCCCACTTACAAGTAAAACTAGCTAAAATGTGCCTGGCTTCTCCACTGCAAAGCTCATTCTGAGTACATTTTAAGCATACGTTTGCTCCTGCCGGGTCAGCTGAGCAGCGAATTTCTATTTAACCACGTGCTATCATGAGAGACCTCAGGGCTGCATGTTTTGAGCCCAGTACTGAGCCTGAAAAGCATTTCCAACCCCACTTACAAGTAAAACTAGCTAAAATGTGCCTGGCTGCTATTCACTGAAAAGCTCATTCTGTGTACATTTTTGGCATACGTTTGCTCGGGTCAGCTGAGCAGCGCATTTCTATTTAACCACCTGCTTTCATGAGAGACCTCAGGGCTGCATCTTTTGAGCCCAGTACTGAGCCTGAAAAGCATTTCCAACCCCACTTACAAGAAAAACTAGCTAAAATGTGCCTGGCTGCTATTCACTGAAAAGCTCATTCTCTGTACATTTTTGGCATACGTTTGCTCCTACCGGGTCAGCTGAGCAGCAAATTTCTATTTAACCACCTGCTTTCATGAGAGACCTCAGAGCTGCATGTTTTGAGCCCTGTACTGAGCCTGAAAAGCATTTCCAACCCCACTTACAAGTAAAACTAGCTAAAATGTGCCTGGCTTCTCTTCACTGAAAAGCTCATTCTGAGTACATTTTTAGCATACGTTTGCTCCTGCCGGGTCAGCTGAGCAGCAAATTTTTATTTAACCACCTGCTATCATGAGAGACCTCAGGGCTGCATGTTTTGAGCCCAGTACTGATCCTGAAAAGCGTTTCCAACCCCACTTACAAGTAAAACTAGCTAAAATGTGCCTGGCTGCTATTCACTGAAAAGCTCATTCTGTGTACATTTTTGGCATACGTTTGCTCCTACCAGGTCAGCTGAGCTGCAAATTTCTATTTAACCACCTGCTTTCATGAGAGACCTCAGAGCTGCATGTTTTGAGCCCTGTACTGAGCCTGAAAAGCATTTCCAACCCCACTTACAAGTAAAACTAGCTAAAATGTGCCTGGCTGCTATTCACTGAAAAGCTCATTCTCTGTACATTTTTGGCATACGTTTGCTCCTACCGGGTCAGCTGAGCAGCGAATTTCTATTTGACCACCTGCTTTCATGAGAGACCTCAGAGCTGCATGTTTTGAGCCCAGTACTGAGCCTGAAAAGCATTTCCAACCCCACTTACAAGTAAAACTAGCTAAAATGTGCCTGACTTCTCTTCACTGAAAAGCTCATTCTGAGTACATTTTTAGCATACGTTTGCTCCTGCCGGGTCAGCTGAGCAGCGAATTTCTATTTGACCACCTGCTATCATGAGAGACCTCAGGGCTGCATGTTTTGAGCCCAGTACTGATCCTGAAAAGCGTTTCCAACCCCACTTACAAGTAAAACTAGCTAAAATGTGCCTGGCTGTTATTCACTGAAAAGCTCATTCTGTGTACATTTTTGGCATACGTTTGCTCCTACCGGGTCAGCTGAGCAGCGAATTTTTTTTTAACCACCTGCTTTCATGAGAGACCTCAGGGCTGCATGTTTTGAGCCCAGTACTGATCCTGAAAAGCGTTTCCAACCCCACTTACAAGTAAAACTAGCTAAAATGTGCCTGGCTGCTATTCACTGAAAAGCTCATTCTGTGTACATTTTTGGCATACGTTTGCTCCTACCGGGTCAGCTGAGCAGCGAATTTCTATTCAACCACCTGCCTTCATGAGAGACCTCAGGGCTGCATGTTTTGAGCCCAGTACTGAGCCTGAAAAGCATTTCCAACCCCACTTACAAGTAAAACTAGCTAAAATGTGCCTGGCTTCTCTTCACTGAAAAGCTCATTCTGAGTACATTTTAAGCATACGTTTGCTCCTGCCGGGTCAGCTGAGCAGCGAATTTCTATTTAACCACCTGCTATCATGAGAGACCTCAGAGCTGCATGTTTTGAGCCCAGTACTGAGCCTGAAAAGCATTTCCAACCCCACTTACAAGTAAAACTAGCTAAAATATGCCTGGCTTCTCTTCACTGAAAAGCTCATTCTGAGTACATTTTTCGCATACGTTTGCTCCTGCCGGGTCAGCTGAGCAGCGAATTTCTATTTAACCACCTGCTATCACGAGAGACCTCAGGGCTGCATGGTTTGAGCCCAGTACTGATTTTGAAAAGCGTTTCCAACCCCACTTACAAGTAAAACTAGCTAAAATGTGCCTGGCTTCTCTCCACTGAAAAGCTCATTCTGAGTACATTTTTAGCATACGTTTGCTCCTGACGGGTCAGCTGAGCAGTGAATTTCTATTTAACCACCTGCTATCATGAGAGACCTCATGGCTGCATGTTTTGAGCCCAGTACGGATCCTGAAAAGCGTTTCCAACCCCACTTACAAGTAAAACTAGCTAAAATGTGCCTGGTTGCTTTTCACTGAAAAGCTCATTCTGTGTACATTTTTAGCATACGTTTGCTCCTGCCGGGTCAGCTGAGCAGCGAATTTCTAACCACCTGCTTTCACGAGAGACCTCAGGGCTGCATGTTTTGAGCCCAGTACTTAGCCTGAAAAGCATTTCCAACCCCACTTACAAGTAAAACTAGCTAAAATGTGCCTGGCTTCTCTTCACTGAAAAGCTCATTCTGAGTACATTTTTAGCATACGTTTGCTCCTGCCGGGTCAGCTGAGCAGCGAATTTCTATTTAACCACCTGCTATCATGAGAGACGTCAGGGCTGCATGTTTTGAGCCCAGTACTGATCCTGAAAAGCGTTTCCAACCCCACTTACAAGTAAAACTAGCTAAAATGTGCCTGGCTGCTATTCACTGAAAAGCTCATTCTCTGTACATTTTTGACATACGTTTGCTCCTACCGGGTCAGCTGAGCAGCGAATTTCTATTTAACCACCTGCTTTCATGAGAGACCTCAGAACTGCATGTTTTGAGCCCAGTACTGAGCCTGAAAAGCATTTCCAACCCCACTTACAAGTAAAACTAGCTAAAATGTGCCTGGCTTCTCTTCACTGAAAAGCTCATTCTGAGTACATTTTTAGCATACGTTTGCTCCTGCCGGGTCAGCTGAGCAGCGAATTTCTATTTAACCACCTGCTTTCATGAGAGACCTCAGAGCTGCATGTTTTGAGCCCAGTACTGAGCCTGAAAAGTGTTTCCAACCCCACTTAGAAGTAAAACTAGCTAAAATGTGTCTGGCTTCTCTTCACTGAAAAGCTCATTCTGAGTACATTTTTAGCATACGTTTGCTCCTGCCGGGTCAGCTGAGCAGCAAATTTTTATTTAACCACCTGCTATCATGAGAGACCTCAGGGCTGCATGTTTTGAGCCCAGTACTGATCCTGAAAAGCGTTTCCAACCCCACTTACAAGTAAAACTAGCTAAAATGTGCCTGGCTGCTATTCACTGAAAAGCTCATTCTGTGTACATTTTTGGCATACGTTTGCTCCTACCGGGTCAGCTGAGCAGCGAATTTCTATTTAACCACCTGCCTTCATGAGAGACCTCAGGGCTGCATGTTTTGAGCCCAGTACTGATCCTGAAAAGGGTTTCCAACCCCACTTACAAGTAAAACTAGCTAAAATGTGCCTGGCTGCTATTCACTGAAAAGCTCATTCTGTGTACATTTTTGGCATACGTTTGCTCCTACCAGGTCAGCTGAGCTGCAAATTTCTATTTAACCACCTGCTTTCATGAGAGACCTCAGGGCTGCATGTTTTGAGCCCAGTACTGAGCCTGAAAAGCATTTCCAACCCCACTTACAAGTAAAACTAGCTAAAATGTGCCTGGCTTCTATTCACTGGAAAGCTCATTCTGTGTACATTTTTGGCATACGTTTGCTCCTACCGGGTCAGCTGAGCAGCGAATTTCTATTTAACCACCTGCTTTCATGAGAGACCTCAGGGCTGCATGTTGTGAGCCCAGTACTGATCCTGAAAAGCGTTTCCAACCCCACTTACAAGTAAAACTAGCTAAAATGTGCCTGGCTGCTATTCACTGAAAAGCTCATTCTGTGTACATTTTTGGCATACGTTTGCTCCTACCGGGTCAGCTGAGCAGCGAATTTCTATTTAACCACCTGCCTTCATGAGAGACCTCAGGGCTGCATGTTTTGAGCCCAGTACTGAGCCTGAAAAGCATTTCCAACCCCACTTACAAGTAAAACTAGCTAAAATGTGCCTGGCTGCTATTCACTAGAAAGCTCATTCTGTGTACATTTTTGGAAATACGTTTGCTCCTACCGGGCCAGCTGAGCAGCGAATTTCTATTTAACCACTTGCTTTCATGAGAGACCTCAGGGCTGCATGTTTTGAGCCCAGTACTGAGCCTGAAAAGCATTTCCAACACCACTTACAAGTAAAACTAGCTAAAATGTGCCTGGCTTCTCTTCACTGAAAAGCTCATTCTGAGTACATTTTTAGCATACGTTTGCTCCTGCCGGGTCAGCTGAGAAGCGAATTTCTATTTAACCACCTGCTATCATGAGAGACCTCAGGGCTGCATGTTTTGAGCCCAGTATTGATCCTGAAAAGCGTTTCCAACCCCACTTACAAGTAAAACTAGCTAAAATGTGCCTGGCTGCTATTCACTGAAAAGCTCATTCTGTGTACATTTTTGGCATACGTTTGCTCCTACCGGGCCAGCTGAGCAGCGAATTTCTATTTAACCATCTGCTTTCATGAGAGACCTCAGGGCTGCATGTTTTGAGCCCAGTACTGATCCTGAAAAGCGTTTCCAACCCCACTTACAAGTAAAACTAGCTAAAATGTGCCTGGCTGCTATTCACTGAAAAGCTCATTCTGTGTACATTTTTGGCATACGTTTGCTCCTACCGGGTCACCTGAGCAGCGAATTTCTATTTAACCACCTGCCTTCATGAGAGACCTCAGGGCTGCATGTTTTGAGCCCAGTACTGAGCCTGAAAAGCATTTCCAACCCCACTTACAAATAAAACTAGCTAAAATGTGCCTGGCTGCTATTCACTGAAAAGCTCATTCTGTGTACATTTTTGGCATACGTTTGCTCCTACCGGGTCAGCTGAGCAGCAAATTTCTATTTAACCACCTGCTTTCATGAGAGACCTCAGAGCTGCATGTTTTGAGCCCAGTACTGAGCCTGAAAAGCATTTCCAACCCCACTTACAAGTAAAACTAGCTAAAATGTGCCTGGCTTCTCTTCACTGAAAAGCTCATTCTGAGTACATTTTTAGCATACGTTTGCTCCTGCCGGGTCAGCTGAGCAGCGAATTTCTATTTAACCACCTGCTATCATGAGAGACCTCAGGGCTGCATGTTTTGAGCCCAGTACTGATCCTGAGAAGCGTTTCCAACCCCACTTACAAGTAAAACTAGCTAAAATGTGCCTGGCTGCTATTCACTGAAAAGCTCATTCTCTGTACATTTTTGGCATACGTTTGCTCCTACCGGGTCAGCTGAGCAGCGAATTTCTATTTAACCACCTGCTTTCATGAGAGACCTCAGAACTGCATGTTTTGAGCCCAGTACTGAGCCTGAAAAGCATTTCCAACCCCACTTACAAGTAAAACTAGCTAAAATGTGCCTGGCTTCTCTTCACTGAAAAGCTCATTCTGAGTACATTTTTAGCATACGTTTGCTCCTGCCGGGTCAGCTGAGCAGCGAATTTCTATTTAACCACCTGCTTTCATGAGAGACCTCAGGGCTGCATGTTTTGAGCCCAATACTGAGCCTGAAAAGTGTTTCCAACCCCACTTACAAGTAAAACTAGCTAAAATGTGCCTGGCTTCTCTTCACTGAAAAGCTCATTCTGAGTACATTTTTAGCATACGTTTGCTCCTGCCGGGTCAGCTGAGCAGCAAATTTTTATTTAACCACCTGCTATCATGAGAGACCTCAGGGCTGCATGTTTTGAGCCCAGTACTGATCCTGAAAAGCGTTTCCAACCCCACTTACAAGTAAAACTAGCTAAAATGTGCCTGGCTGTTATTCACTGAAAAGCTCATTCTGTGTACATTTTTGGCATACGTTTGCTCCTACCGGGTCAGCTGAGCAGCGATTTTTTTTTTAACCACCTGCTTTCATGAGAGACCTCAGGGCTGCATGTTTTGAGCCCAGTACTGATCCTGAAAAGCGTTTCCAACCCCACTTACAAGTAAAACTAGCTAAAATGTGCCTGGCTGCTATTCACTGAAAAGCTCATTCTGTGTACATTTTTGGCATACGTTTGCTCCTACCGGGTCAGCTGAGCAGCGAATTTCTATTTAACCACCTGCCTTCATGAGAGACCTCAGGGCTGCATGTTTTGAGCCCAGTACTGAGCCTGAAAAGCATTTCCAACCCCACTTACAAGTAAAACTAGCTAAAATGTGCCTGGCTTCTCTTCACTGAAAAGCTCATTCTGAGTACATTTTAAGCATACGTTTGCTCCTGCCGGGTCAGCTGAGCAGCGAATTTCTATTTAACCACCTGCTATCATGAGAGACCTCAGAGCTGCATGTTTTGAGCCCAGTACTGAGCCTGAAAAGCATTTCCAACCCCACTTACAAGTAAAACTAGCTAAAATGTGCCTGGCTTCTCTTCACTGAAAAGCTCATTCTGAGTACATTTTTCGCATACGTTTGCTCCTGCCGGGTCAGCTGAGCAGCGAATTTCTATTTAACCACCTGCTATCACGAGAGACCTCAGGGCTGCATGGTTTGAGCCCAGTACTGATTTTGAAAAGCGTTTCCAACCCCACTTACAAGTAAAACTAGCTAAAATGTGCCTGGCTTCTCTCCACTGAAAAGCTCATTCTGAGTACATTTTTAGCAGACGTTTGCTCCTGACGGGTCAGCTGAGCAGTGAATTTCTATTTAACCACCTGCTATCATGAGAGACCTCATGGCTGCATGTTTTGAGCCCAGTACGGATCCTGAAAAGCGTTTCCAACCCCACTTACAAGTAAAACTAGCTAAAATGTGCCTGGTTGCTTTTCACTGAAAAGCTCATTCTGTGTACATTTTTAGCATACGTTTGCTCCTGCCGGGTCAGCTGAGCAGCGAATTTCTAACCACCTGCTTTCACGAGAGACCTCAGGGCTGCATGTTTTGAGCCCAGTACTTAGCCTGAAAAGCATTTCCAACCCCACTTACAAGTAAAACTAGCTAAAATGTGCCTGGCTTCTCTTCACTGAAAAGCTCATTCTGAGTACATTTTTAGCATACGTTTGCTCCTGCCGGGTCAGCTGAGCAGCGAATTTCTATTTAACCACCTGCTATCATGAGAGACGTCAGGGCTGCATGTTTTGAGCCCAGTACTGTTCCTGAAAAGCGTTTCCAACCCCACTTACAAGTAAAACTAGCTAAAATGTGCCTGGCTGCTATTCACTGAAAAGCTCATTCTCTGTACATTTTTGACATACGTTTGCTCCTACCGGGTCAGCTGAGCAGCGAATTTCTATTTAACCACCTGCTTTCATGAGAGACCTCAGAACTGCATGTTTTGAGCACAGTACTGAGCCTGAAAAGCATTTCCAACCCCACTTACAAGTAAAACTAGCTAAAATGTGCCTGGCTTCTCTTCACTGAAAAGCTCATTCTGAGTACATTTTTAGCATACGTTTGCTCCTGCCGGGTCAGCTGAGCAGCGAATTTCTATTTAACCACCTGCTTTCATGAGAGACCTCAGGGCTGCATGTTTTGAGCCCAGTACTGAGCCTGAAAAGTGTTTCCAACCCCACTTACAAGTAAAACTAGCTAAAATGTGTCTGGCTTCTCTTCACTGAAAAGCTCATTCTGAGTACATTTTTAGCATACGTTTGCTCCTGCCGGGTCAGCTGAGCAGCAAATTTTTATTTAACCACCTGCTATCATGAGAGACCTCAGGGCTGCATGTTTTGAGCCCAGTACTGATCCTGAAAAGCGTTTCCAACCCCACTTACAAGTAAAACTAGCTAAAATGTGCCTGGCTGCTATTCACTGAAAAGCTCATTCTTTGTACATTTTTGGCATACGTTTGCTCCTACCAGGTCAGCTGAGCTGCGAATTTCTATTTAACCACCTGCTTTCATGAGAGACCTCAGGGCTGCATGTTTTGAGCCCAGTACTGAGACTGAAAAGCATTTCCAACCCCACTTACAAGTAAAACTAGCTAAAATGTGCCTGGCTTCTCTTCACTGAAAAGCTCATTCTGAGTACATTTTTAGCATACGTTTGCTCCTGCCGGGTCAGCTGAGCAGCGAATTTCTATTTAACCACCTGCTATCATGAGAGACCTCAGGGCTGCATGTTTTGAGCCCAGTACTGATCCTGAAAAGCGTTTCCAACCCCACTTACAAGTAAAACTAGCTAAAATGTGCCTGGCTGCTATCACTGAAAAGCTCATTCTCTGTACATTTTTGGCATACGTTTGCTCCTACCGGGTCAGCTGAGCAGCGAATTTCTATTTGACCACCTGCTTTCATGAGAGACCTCAGAGCTGCATGTTTTGAGCCCAGTACTGAGCCTGAAAAGCATTTCCAACCCCACTTACAAGTAAACCTAGCTAAAATGTGCCTGGCTTCTCTTCACTGAAAAGCTCATTCTGAGTACATTTTTAGCATACGTTTGCTCCTGCCGCGTCAGCTGAGCAGCGAATTTCTATTTAACCACCTGCTTTCATGAGAGACCTCAGGGATGCATGTTTTGAGACCAGCACTGAGCCTGAAAAACGTTTCCAACGCCACTTACAAGTAAAACTAGCTAAAATGTGCCTGGCTGCTATTCACTGAAAAGCTCATTCTGTGTACATTTTTAGCATACGTTTGCTCCTACCGGGTCAGCTGAGCAGCGAATTTCTATTTAACCACCTGCTTTCATGAGAGACCTCAGGGCTGCATGTTTTGAGCCCAGTACTGATCCTGAAAAGCGTTTCCAACCCCACTTACAAGTAAAACTAGCTAAAATGTGCCTGGCTGTTATTCACTGAAAAGCTCATTCTGTGTACATTTTTGGCATACGTTTGCTCCTACCGGGTCAGCTGAGCAGCAAATTTTTTTTTAACCACCTGCTTTCATGAGAGACCTCAGGGCTGCATGTTTTGAGCCCAGTACTGATCCTGAAAAGCGTTTCCAACCCCACTTACAAGTAAAACTAGCTAAAATGTGCCTGGCTGCTATTCACTGAAAAGCTCATTCTGTGTACATTTTTGGCATACGTTTGCTCCTACCGGGTCAGCTGAGCAGCGAATTTCTATTTAACCACCTGCCTTCATGAGAGACCTCAGGGCTGCATGTTTTGAGCCCAGTACTGAGCCTGAAAAGCATTTCCAACCCCACTTACAAGTAAAACTAGCTAAAATGTGCCTGGCTTCTCTTCACTGAAAAGCTCATTCTGAGTACATTTTAAGCATACGTTTGCTCCTGCCGGGTCAGCTGAGCAGCGAATTTCTATTTAACCACCTGCTATCATGAGAGACCTCAGAGCTGCATGTTTTGAGCCCAGTACTGAGCCTGAAAAGCATTTCCAACCCCACTTACAAGTAAAACTAGCTAAAATGTGCCTGGCTTCTCTTCACTGAAAAGCTCATTCTGAGTACATTTTTCGCATACGTTTGCTCCTGCCGGGTCAGCTGAGCAGCGAATTTCTATTTAACCACCTGCTATCACGAGAGACCTCAGGGCTGCATGGTTTGAGCCCAGTACTGATTTTGAAAAGCGTTTCCAACCCCACTTACAAGTAAAACTAGCTAAAATGTGCCTGGCTTCTCTCCACTGAAAAGCTCATTCTGAGTACATTTTTAGCATACGTTTGCTCCTGACGGGTCAGCTGAGCAGTGAATTTCTATTTAACCACCTGCTATCATGAGAGACCTCATGGCTGCATGTTTTGAGCCCAGTACGGATCCTGAAAAGCGTTTCCAACCCCACTTACAAGTAAAACTAGCTAAAATGTGCCTGGTTGCTTTTCACTGAAAAGCTCATTCTGTGTACATTTTTAGCATACGTTTGCTCCTGCCGGGTCAGCTGAGCAGCGAATTTCTAACCACCTGCTTTCACGAGAGACCTCAGGGCTGCATGTTTTGAGCCCAGTACTTAGCCTGAAAAGCATTTCCAACCCCACTTACAAGTAAAACTAGCTAAAATGTGCCTGGCTTCTCTTCACTGAAAAGCTCATTCTGAGTACATTTTTAGCATACGTTTGCACCTGCCGGGTCAGCTGAGCAGCGAATTTCTATTTAACCACCTGCTATCATGAGAGACGTCAGGGCTGCATGTTTTGAGCCCAGTACTGATCCTGAAAAGCGTTTCCAACCCCACTTACAAGTAAAACTAGCTAAAATGTGCCTGGCTGCTATTCACTGAAAAGCTCATTCTCTGTACATTTTTGACATACGTTTGCTCCTACCGGGTCAGCTGAGCAGCGAATTTCTATTTAACCACCTGCTTTCATGAGAGACCTCAGAACTGCATGTTTTGAGCCCAGTACTGAGCCTGAAAAGCATTTCCAACCCCACTTACAAGTAAAACTAGCTAAAATGTGCCTGGCTTCTCTTCACTGAAAAGCTCATTCTGAGTACATTTTTAGCATACGTTTGCTCCTGCCGGGTCAGCTGAGCAGCGAATTTCTATTTAACCACCTGCTTTCATGAGAGACCTCAGGGCTGCATGTTTTGAGCCCAGTACTGAGCCTGAAAAGTGTTTCCAACCCCACTTACAAGTAAAACTAGCTAAAATGTGTCTGGCTTCTCTTCACTGAAAAGCTCATTCTGAGTACATTTTTAGCATACGTTTGCTCCTGCCGGGTCAGCTGAGCAGCAAATTTTTATTTAACCACCTGCTATCATGAGAGACCTCAGGGCTGCATGTTTTGAGCCCAGTACTGATCCTGAAAAGCGTTTCCAACCCCACTTACAAGTAAAACTAGCTAAAATGTGCCTGGCTGCTATTCACTGAAAAGCTCATTCTTTGTACATTTTTGGCATACGTTTGCTCCTACCAGGTCAGCTGAGCTGCGAATTTCTATTTAACCACCTGCTTTCATGAGAGACCTCAGGGCTGCATGTTTTGAGCCCAGTACTGAGCCTGAAAAGCATTTCCAACCCCACTTACAAGTAAAACTAGCTAAAATGTGCCTGGCTTCTCTTCACTGAAAAGCTCATTCTGAGTACATTTTTAGCATACGTTTGCTCCTGCCGGGTCAGCTGAGCAGCGAATTTCTATTTAACCACCTGCTATCATGAGAGACCTCAGGGCTGCATGTTTTGAGCCCAGTACTGATCCTGAAAAGCGTTTCCAACCCAACTTACAAGTAAAACTAGCTAAAATGTGCCTGGCTGCTATCACTGAAAAGCTCATTCTCTGTACATTTTTGGCATACGTTTGCTCCTACCGGGTCAGCTGAGCAGCGAATTTCTATTTGACCACCTGCTTTCATGAGAGACCTCAGAGCTGCATGTTTTGAGCCCAGTACTGAGCCTGAAAAGCATTTCCAACCCCACTTACAAGTAAAACTAGCTAAAATGTGCCTGGCTTCTCTTCACTGAAAAGCTCATTCTGAGTACATTTTTAGCATACGTTTGCTCCTGCCGCGTCAGCTGAGCAGCGAATTTCTATTTAACCACCTGCTTTCATGAGAGACCTCAGGGATGCATGTTTTGAGACCAGCACTGAGCCTGAAAAACGTTTCCAACGCCACTTACAAGTAAAACTAGCTAAAATGTGCCTGGCTGCTATTCACTGAAAAGCTCATTCTGTGTACATTTTTGGCATACGTTTGCTCCTACCGGGTCAGCTGAGCAGCGAATTTCTATTTAACCACCTGCTTTCATGAGAGACCTCAGGGCTGCATGTTTTGAGCCCAGTACTGATCCTGAAAAGCGTTTCCAACCCCACTTACAAGTAAAACTAGCTAAAATGTGCCTGGCTGCTATTCACTGAAAAGCTCATTCTGAGTACATTTTTAGCATACGTTTGCTCCTGCCGGGTCAGCTGAGCAGCGAATTTCTATTTAACCACCTGCTATCATGAGAGACCTCAGGGCTGCATGTTTTGAGCCCAGTACTGATCCTGAAAAGCGTTTCCAACCCCACTTACAAGTAAAACTAGCTAAAATGTGCCTGGCTGCTATTCACTGAAAAGCTCATTCTCTGTACATTTTTGGCATACGTTTGCTCCTACCGGGTCAGCTGAGCAGCGAATTTCTATTTAACCACCTGCTTTCATGAGAGACCTCAGAGCTGCATGTTTTGAGCCCAGTACTGATCCTGAAAAGCGTTTCCAACCCCACTTACAAGTAAAACTAGCTAAAATGTGCCTGGCTGCTATTCACTGAAAAGCTCATTCTGAGTACATTTTTAGCATACGTTTGCTCCTGCCGGGTCAGCTGAGCAGCAAATTTCTATTTAACCACCTGCTATCATGAGAGACCTCAGGGCTGCATGTTTTGAGCCCAGTACTGATCCTGAAAAGCGTTTCCAACCCCACTTACAAGTAAAACTAGCTAAAATGTGCCTGGCTGCTATTCACTGAAAAGCTCATTCTCTGTACATTTTTGGCATACGTTTGCTCCTACCGGGTCAGCTGAGCAGCGAATTTCTATTTAACCACCTGCTTTCATGAGAGACCTCAGAGCTGCATGTTTTGAGCCCTGTACTGAGCCTGAAAAGCATTTCCAACCCCACTTACAAGTAAAACTAGCTAAAATGTGCCTGGCTTCTCTTCACTGAAAAGCTCATTCTGAGTACATTTTTCGCATACGTTTGCTCCTGCCGGGTCAGCTGAGCAGCGAATTTCTATTTAACCACCTGCTATCACGAGAGACCTCAGGGCTGCATGGTTTGAGCCCAGTACTGATCCTGAAAAGCGTTTCCAACCCCACTTACAAGTAAAACTAGCTAAAATGTGCCTGGCTTCTCTTCACTGAAAAGCTCATTCTGAGTACATTTTTAGCATACGTTTGCTCCTGCCGGGTCAGCTGAGCAGCGAATTTCTATTTAACCACCTGCTTTCATGAGAGACCTCAGGGCTGCATGTTTTGAGCCCAGTACTGAGCCTGAAAAGCATTTCCAACCCCACTTACAAGTAAAACTAGCTAAAATGTGCCTGGCTTCTCTTCACTGAAAAGCTCATTCTGAGTACATTTTTAGCATACGTTTGCTCCTGCCGGGTCAGCTGAGCAGCGAATTTCTATTTAACCACCTGCTATCATGAGAGACCTCAGGGCTGCATGTTTTGAGCCCAGTACTGATCCTGAAAAGCGTTTCCAACCCCACTTACAAGTAAAACTAGCTAAAATGTGCCTGGCTGCTATTCACTGAAAAGCTCATTCTCTGTACATTTTTGGCATACGTTTGCTCCTACCGGGTCAGCTGAGCAGCGAATTTCTATTTGACCACCTGCTTTCATGAGAGACCTCAGAGCTGCATGTTTTGAGCCCAGTACTGAGCCTGAAAAGCATTTCCAACCCCACTTACAAGTAAAACTAGCTAAAATGTGCCTGGCTTCTCTTCACTGAAAAGCTCATTCTGAGTACATTTTTAGCATACGTTTGCTCCTGCCGGGTCAGCTGAGCAGCGAATTTCTATTTAACCACCTGCTTTCATGAGAGACCTCAGGGATGCATGTTTTGAGACCAGCACTGAGCCTGAAAAACGTTTCCAACGCCACTTACAAGTAAAACTAGCTAAAATGTGCCTGGCTTCTCTTCACTGAAAAGCTCATTCTGAGTACATTTTTAGCATACGTTTGCTCCTGCCTGGTCAGCTGAGAAGCGAATTTCTATTTAATCACCTGCTATCATGAGAGACCTCAGGGCTGCATGTTTTGAGCCCAGTATTGATCCTGAAAAGCGTTTCCAACCCCACTTACAAGTAAAACTAGCTAAAATGTGCCTGGCTGCTATTCACTGAAAAGCTCATTCTGTGTACATTCTTGGCATACGTTTGCTCCTACCGGGTCAGCTGAGCAGCGAATTTCTATTTAACCACCTGCTTTCATGAGAGACCTCAGGGCTGCATGTTTTGAGCCCAGTACTGATCCTGAAAAGCGTTTCCAACCCCACTTACAAGTAAAACTAGCTAAAATGTGCCTGGCTGCTATTCACTGAAAAGCTCATTCTGAGTACATTTTTAGCATACGTTTGCTCCTGCCGGGTCAGCTGAGCAGCGAATTTCTATTTAACCACCTGCTATCATGTGAGACCTCAGGGCTGCATGTTTTGAGCCCAGTACCGATCCTGAAAAGCGTTTCCAACCCCACTTACAAGTAAAACTAGCTAAAATGTGCCTGGCTGCTATCCACTGAAAAGCTCATTCTGTGTACATTTTTGGCATACGTTTGCTCCTACCGGGTCAGCTGAGCAGCGAATTTCTATTTAACCACCTGCTTTCATGAGAGACCTCAGGGCTGCATGTTTTGAGCCCAGTACTGAGCCTGAAAAGCATTTCCAACCCCACTTACAAGTAAAACTAGCTAAAATGTGCCTGGCTTCTCCACTGCAAAGCTCATTCTGAGTACATTTTAAGCATACGTTTGCTCCTGCCGGGTCAGCTGAGCAGCGAATTTCTATTTAACCACCTGCTATCATGAGAGACCTCAGGGCTGCATGTTTTGAGCCCAGTACTGATCCTGAAAAGCGTTTCCAACCCCACTTACAAGTAAAACTAGCTAAAATGTGCCTGTCTGCTATCACTGAAAAGCTCATTCTCTGTACATTTTTGGCATACGTTTGCTCCTACCGGGTCAGCTGAGCAGCGAATTTCTATTTGACCACCTGCTTTCATGAGAGACCTCAGAGCTGCATGTTTTGAGCCCAGTACTGAGCCTGAAAAGCATTTCCAACCCCACTTACAAGTAAAACTAGCTAAAATGTGCCTGGCTTCTCTTCACTGAAAAGCTCATTCTGAGTACATTTTTAGCCTACGTTTGCTCCTGCCGCGTCAGCTGAGCAGCGAATTTCTATTTAACCACCTGCTTTCATGAGAGACCTCAGGGATGCATGTTTTGAGACCAGCACTGAGCCTGAAAAACGTTTCCAACGCCACTTACAAGTAAAACTAGCTAAAATGTGCCTGGCTGCTATTCACTGAAAAGCTCATTCTGTGTACATTTTTGGCATACGTTTGCTCCTACCGGGTCAGCTGAGCAGCGAATTTCTATTTAACCACCTGCTTTCATGAGAGACCTCAGGGCTGCATGTTTTGAGCCCAGTACTGATCCTGAAAAGCGTTTCCAACCCCACTTACAAGTAAAACTAGCTAAAATGTGCCTGGCTGCTATTCAGTGAAAAGCTCATTCTGAGTACATTTTTAGCATACGTTTGCTCCTGCCGGGTCAGCTGAGCAGCGAATTTCTATTTAACCACCTGCTATCATGAGAGACCTCAGGGCTGCATGTTTTGAGCCCAGTGCTGATCCTGAAAAGCGTTTCCAACCCCACTTACAAGTAAAACTAGCTAAAATGTGCCTGGCTGCTATTCACTGAAAAGCTCATTCTCTGTACATTTTTGGCATACGTTTGCTCCTACCGGGTCAGCTGAGCAGCGAATTTCTATTTAACCACCTGCTTTCATGAGAGACCTCAGAGCTGCATGTTTTGAGCCCTGTACTGAGCCTGAAAAGCATTTCCAACCCCACTTACAAGTAAAACTAGCTAAAATGTGCCTGGCTTCTCTTCACTGAAAAGCTCATTCTGAGTACATTTTTCGCATACGTTTGCTCCTGCCGGGTCAGCTGAGCAGCGAATTTCTATTTAACCACCTGCTATCACGAGAGACCTCAGGGCTGCATGGTTTGAGCCCAGTACTGATCCTGAAAAGCGTTTCCAACCCCACTTACAAGTAAAACTAGCTAAAATGTGCCTGGCTTCTCTTCACTGAAAAGCTCATTCTTTGTACATTTTTGGCATACGTTTGCTCCTACCAGGTCAGCTGAGCTGCGAATTTCTATTTAACCACCTGCTTTCATGAGAGACCTCAGGGCTGCATGTTTTGAGCCCAGTACTGAGCCTGAAAAGCATTTCCAACCCCACTTACAAGTAAAACTAGCTAAAATGTGCCTGGCTTCTCTTCACTGAAAAGCTCATTCTGAGTACATTTTTAGCATACGTTTGCTCCTGCCGGGTCAGCTGAGCAGCGAATTTCTATTTAACCACCTGCTATCATGAGAGACCTCAGGGCTGCATGTTTTGAGCCCAGTACTGATCCTGAAAAGCGTTTCCAACCCCACTTACAAGTAAAACTAGCTAAAATGTGCCTGGCTGCTATCACTGAAAAGCTCATTCTCTGTACATTTTTGGCATACGTTTGCTCCTACCGGGTCAGCTGAGCAGCGAATTTCTATTTGACCACCTGCTTTCATGAGAGACCTCAGAGCTGCATGTTTTGAGCCCAGTACTGAGCCTGAAAAGCATTTCCAACCCCACTTACAAGTAAAACTAGCTAAAATGTGCCTGGCTTCTCTTCACTGAAAAGCTCATTCTGAGTACATTTTTAGCATACGTTTGCTCCTGCCGCGTCAGCTGAGCAGCGAATTTCTATTTAACCACCTGCTTTCATGAGAGACCTCAGGGATGCATGTTTTGAGACCAGCACTGAGCCTGAAAAACGTTTCCAACGCCACTTACAAGTAAAACTAGCTAAAATGTGCCTGGCTGCTATTCACTGAAAAGCTCATTCTGTGTACATTTTTGGCATACGTTTGCTCCTACCGGGTCAGCTGAGCAGCTAATTTCTATTTAACCACCTGCTTTCATGAGAGACCTCAGGGCTGCATGTTTTGAGCCCAGTACTGATCCTGAAAAGCGTTTCCAACCCCACTTACAAGTAAAACTAGCTAAAATGTGCCTGGCTGCTATTCACTGAAAAGCTCATTCTGAGTACATTTTTAGCATACGTTTGCTCCTGCCGGGTCAGCTGAGCAGCGAATTTCTATTTAACCACCTGCTATCATGAGAGACCTCAGGGCTGCATGTTTTGAGCCCAGTACTGATCCTGAAAAGCGTTTCCAACCCCACTTACAAGTAAAACTAGCTAAAATGTGCCTGGCTGCTATTCACTGAAAAGCTCATTCTGTGTACATTTTTGGCATACGTTTGCTCCTACCGGGTCAGCTGAGCAGCGAATTTCTATTTAACCACCTGCTTTCATGAGAGACCTCAGAGCTGCATGTTTTGAGCCCTGTACTGAGCCTGAAAAGCATTTCCAACCCCACTTACAAGTAAAACTAGCTAAAATGTGCCTGGCTTCTCTTCACTGAAAAGCTCATTCTGAGTACATTTTTCGCATACGTTTGCTCCTGCCGGGTCAGCTGAGCAGCGAATTTCTATTTAACCACCTGCTATCACGAGAGACCTCAGGGCTGCATGGTTTGAGCCCAGTACTGATCCTGAAAAGCGTTTCCAACCCCACTTACAAGTAAAACTAGCTAAAATGTGCCTGGCTTCTCTTCACTGAAAAGCTCATTCTGAGTACATTTTTAGCATACGTTTGCTCCTGCCGGGTCAGCTGAGCAGCGAATTTCTATTTAACCACCTGCTTTCATGAGAGACCTCAGGGCTGCATGTTTTGAGCCCAGTACTGAGCCTGAAAAGCATTTCCAACCCCACTTACAAGTAAAACTAGCTAAAATGTGCCTGGCTTCTCTTCACTGAAAAGCTCATTCTGAGTACATTTTTAGCATACGTTTGCTCCTGCCGGGTCAGCTGAGCAGCGAATTTCTATTTAACCACCTGCTATCATGAGAGACCTCAGGGCTGCATGTTTTGAGCCCAGTACTGATCCTGAAAAGCGTTTCCAACCCCACTTACAAGTAAAACTAGCTAAAATGTGCCTGGCTGCTATTCACTGAAAAGCTCATTCTGTGTACATTTTTGGCATACGTTTGCTCCTACCGGGTCAGCTGAGCAGCGAATTTCTATTTGACCACCTGCTTTCATGAGAGACCTCAGAGCTGCATGTTTTGAGCCCAGTACTGAGCCTGAAAAGCATTTCCAACCCCACTTACAAGTAAAACTAGCTAAAATGTGCCTGGCTTCTCTTCACTGAAAAGCTCATTCTGAGTACATTTTTAGCATACGTTTGCTCCTGCCGGGTCAGCTGAGCAGCGAATTTCTATTTAACCACCTGCTTTCATGAGAGACCTCAGGGATGCATGTTTTGAGACCAGCACTGAGCCTGAAAAACGTTTCCAACGCCACTTACAAGTAAAACTAGCTAAAATGTGCCTGGCTTCTCTTCACTGAAAAGCTCATTCTGAGTACATTTTTAGCATACGTTTGCTCCTGCCTGGTCAGCTGAGAAGCGAATTTCTATTTAATCACCTGCTATCATGAGAGACCTCAGGGCTGCATGTTTTGAGCCCAGTATTGATCCTGAAAAGCGTTTCCAACCCCACTTACAAGTAAAACTAGCTAAAATGTGCCTGGCTGCTATTCACTGAAAAGCTCATTCTGTGTACATTCTTGGCATACGTTTGCTCCTACCGGGTCAGCTGAGCAGCGAATTTCTATTTAACCACCTGCTTTCATGAGAGACCTCAGGGCTGCATGTTTTGAGCCCAGTACTGATCCTGAAAAGCATTTCCAACCCCACTTACAAGTAAAACTAGCTAAAATGTGCCTGGCTGCTATTCACTGAAAAGCTGATTCTGAGTACATTTTTAGCATACGTTTGCTCCTGCCGGGTCAGCTGAGCAGCGAATTTCTATTTAACCACCTGCTATCATGTGAGACCTCAGGGCTGCATGTTTTGAGCCCAGTACCGATCCTGAAAAGCGTTTCCAACCCCACTTACAAGTAAAACTAGCTAAAATGTGCCTGGCTGCTATTCACTGAAAAGCTCATTCTGTGTACATTTTTGGCATACGTTTGCTCCTACCGGGTCAGCTGAGCAGCGAATTTCTATTTAACCACCTGCTTTCATGAGAGACCTCAGGGCTGCATGTTTTGAGCCCAGTACTGAGCCTGAAAAGCATTTCCAACCCCACTTACAAGTAAAACTAGCTAAAATGTGCCTGGCTTCTCCACTGCAAAGCTCATTCTGAGTACATTTTAAGCATACGTTTGCTCCTGCCGGGTCAGCTGAGCAGCGAATTTCTATTTAACCACCTGCTATCATGAGAGACCTCAGGGCTGCATGTTTTGAGCCCAGTACTGATCCTGAAAAGCGTTTCCAACCCCACTTACAAGTAAAACTAGCTAAAATGTGCCTGGCTGCTATCACTGAAAAGCTCATTCTCTGTACATTTTTGGCATACGTTTGCTCCTACCGGGTCAGCTGAGCAGCGAATTTCTATTTGACCTCCTGCTTTCATGAGAGACCTCAGAGCTGCATGTTTTGAGCCCAGTACTGAGCCTGAAAAGCATTTCCAACCCCACTTACAAGTAAAACTAGCTAAAATGTGCCTGGCTTCTCTTCACTGAAAAGCTCATTCTGAGTACATTTTTAGCATACGTTTGCTCCTGCCGCGTCAGCTGAGCAGCGAATTTCTATTTAACCACCTGCTTTCATGAGAGACCTCAGGGATGCATGTTTTGAGACCAGCACTGAGCCTGAAAAACGTTTCCAACGCCACTTACAAGTAAAACTAGCTAAAATGTGCCTGGCTGCTATTCACTGAAAAGCTCATTCTGTGTACATTTTTGGCATACGTTTGCTCCTACCGGGTCAGCTGAGCAGCGAATTTCTATTTAACCACCTGCTTTCATGAGAGACCTCAGGGCTGCATGTTTTGAGCCCAGTACTGATCCTGAAAAGCGTTTCCAACCCCACTTACAAGTAAAACTAGCTAAAATGTGCCTGGCTGCTATTCACTGAAAAGCTCATTCTGAGTACATTTTTAGCATACGTTTGCTCCTGCCGGGTCAGCTGAGCAGCGAATTTCTATTTAACCACCTGCTATCATGAGAGACCTCAGGGCTGCATGTTTTGAGCCCAGTACTGATCCTGAAAAGCGTTTCCAACCCCACTTACAAGTAAAACTAGCTAAAATGTGCCTGGCTGCTATTCACTGAAAAGCTCATTCTCTGTACATTTTTGGCATACGTTTGCTCCTACCGGGTCAGCTGAGCAGCGAATTTCTATTTAACCACCTGCTTTCATGAGAGACCTCAGAGCTGCATGTTTTGAGCCCTGTACTGAGCCTGAAAAGCATTTCCAACCCCACTTACAAGTAAAACTAGCTAAAATGTGCCTGGCTTCTCTTCACTGAAAAGCTCATTCTGAGTACATTTTTCGCATACGTTTGCTCCTGCCGGGTCAGCTGAGCAGCGAATTTCTATTTAACCACCTGCTATCACGAGAAACCTCAGGGCTGCATGGTTTGAGCCCAGTACTGATCCTGAAAAGCGTTTCCAACCCCACTTACAAGTAAAACTAGCTAAAATGTGCCTGGCTTCTCTTCACTGAAAAGCTCATTCTGAGTACATTTTTAGCATACGTTTGCTCCTGCCGGGTCAGCTGAGCAGCGAATTTCTATTTAACCACCTGCTTTCATGAGAGACCTCAGGGCTGCATGTTTTGAGCCCAGTACTGAGCCTGAAAAGCATTTCCAACCCCACTTACAAGTAAAACTAGCTAAAATGTGCCTGGCTTCTCTTCACTGAAAAGCTCATTCTGAGTACATTTTTAGCATACGTTTGCTCCTGCCGGGTCAGCTGAGCAGCGAATTTCTATTTAACCACCTGCTATCATGAGAGACCTCAGGGCTGCATGTTTTGAGCCCAGTACTGATCCTGAAAAGCGTTTCCAACCCCACTTACAAGTAAAACTAGCTAAAATGTGCCTGGCTGCTATTCACTGAAAAGCTCATTCTCTGTACATTTTTGGCATACGTTTGCTCCTACCGGGTCAGCTGAGCAGCGAATTTCTATTTGACCACCTGCTTTCATGAGAGACCTCAGAGCTGCATGTTTTGAGCCCAGTACTGAGCCTGAAAAGCATTTCCAACCCCACTTACAAGTAAAACTAGCTAAAATGTGCCTGGCTTCTCTTCACTGAAAAGCTCATTCTGAGTACATTTTTAGCATACGTTTGCTCCTGCCGGGTCAGCTGAGCAGCGAATTTCTATTTAACCACCTGCTTTCATGAGAGACCTCAGGGATGCATGTTTTGAGACCAGCACTGAGCCTGAAAAACGTTTCCAACGCCACTTACAAGTAAAACTAGCTAAAATGTGCCTGGCTTCTCTTCACTGAAAAGCTCATTCTGAGTACATTTTTAGCATACGTTTGCTCCTGCCTGGTCAGCTGAGAAGCGAATTTCTATTTAATCACCTGCTATCATGAGAGACCTCAGGGCTGCATGTTTTGAGCCCAGTATTGATCCTGAAAAGCGTTTCCAACCCCACTTACAAGTAAAACTAGCTAAAATGTGCCTGGCTGCTATTCACTGAAAAGCTCATTCTGTGTACATTCTTGGCATACGTTTGCTCCTACCGGGTCAGCTGAGCAGCGAATTTCTATTTAACCACCTGCTTTCATGAGAGACCTCAGGGCTGCATGTTTTGAGCCCAGTACTGAGCCTGAAAAGCGTTTCCAACCCCACTTACAAGTAAAACTAGCTAAAATGTGCCTGGCTTCTCCACTGCAAAGCTCATTCTGAGTACATTTTTAGCATACGTTTGCTCCTGCCGGGTCAGCTGAGCAGCGAATTTCTATTTAACCACCTGCTATCATGAGAGACCTCAGGGCTGCATATTTTGAGCCCAGTACTGATCCTGAAAAGCGTTTCCAACCCCACTTACAAGTAAAACTAGCTAAAATGTGCCTGGCTGCTATTCACTGAAATGCTCATTCTGTGTACATTTTTGGCATACGTTTGCTCCTACCAGGTCAGCTGAGCTGCGAATTTCTATTTAACCACCTGCTTTCATGAGAGACCTCAGGGCTGCATGTTTTGAGCCCAGTACTGAGCCTGAAAAGCATTTCCAACCCCACTTACAAGTAAAACTAGCTAAAATGTGCCTGGCTGCTATTCACTGAAAAGCTCATTCTGTGTACATTTTTGGCATACGTTTGCTCGGGTCAGCTGAGCAGCGAATTTCTATTTAACCACCTGCTTTCATGAGAGACCTCAGGGCTGTATGTTTTGAGCCCAGTACTGAGCCTGAAAAGCATTTCCAACCCCACTTACAAGTAAAACTAGCTAAAATGTGCCTGGCTTCTCTTCACTGAAAAGCTCATTCTGAGTACATTTTTAGCATACGTTTGCTCCTGCCGGGTCAGCTGAGAAGCGAATTTCTATTTAATCACCTGCTATCATGAGAGACCTCAGGGCTGCATGTTTTGAGCCCAGTATTGATCCTGAAAAGCGTTTCCAACCCCACTTACAAGTAAAACTAGCTAAAATGTGCCTGGCTGCTATTCACTGAAAAGCTCATTCTGTGTACATTCTTGGCATACGTTTGCTCCTACCGGGTCAGCTGAGCAGCGAATTTCTATTTAACCACCTGCTTTCATGAGAGACCTCAGGGCTGCATGTTTTGAGCCCAGTACTGATCCTGAAAAGCGTTTCCAACCCCACTTACAAGTAAAACTAGCTAAAATGTGCCTGGCTGCTATTCACTGAAAAGCTCATTCTGAGTACATTTTTAGCATACGTTTGCTCCTGCCGGGTCAGCTGAGCAGCGAATTTCTATTTAACCACCTGCTATCATGAGAGACCTCAGGGCTGCATGTTTTGAGCCCAGTATTGATCCTGAAAAGCGTTTCCAACCCCACTTACAAGTAAAACTAGCTAAAATGTGCCTGGCTGCTATTCACTGAAAAGCTCATTCTGTGTACATTCTTGGCATACGTTTGCTCCTACCGGGTCAGCTGAGCAGCGAATTTCTATTTAACCACCTGCTTTCATGAGAGACCTCAGGGCTGCATGTTTTGAGCCCAGTACTGATCCTGAAAAGCGTTTCCAACCCCACTTACAAGTAAAACTAGCTAAAATGTGCCTGGCTGCTATTCACTGAAAAGCTCATTCTGAGTACATTTTTAGCATACGTTTGCTCCTGCCGGGTCAGCTGAGCAGCGAATTTCTATTTAACCACCTGCTATCATGTGAGACCTCAGGGCTGCATGTTTTGAGCCCAGTACCGATCCTGAAAAGCGTTTCCAACCCCACTTACAAGTAAAACTAGCTAAAATGTGCCTGGCTGCTATTCACTGAAAAGCTCATTCTGTGTACATTTTTGGCATACGTTTGCTCCTACCGGGTCAGCTGAACAGCGAATTTCTATTTAACCACCTGCTTTCATGAGAGACCTCAGGGCTGCATGTTTTGAGCCCAGTACTGAGCCTGAAAAGCATTTCCAACCCCACTTACAAGTAAAACTAGCTAAAATGTGCCTGGCTTCTCCACTGCAAAGCTCATTCTGAGTACATTTTAAGCATACGTTTGCTCCTGCCGGGTCAGCTGAGCAGCGAATTTCTATTTAACCACCTGCTATCATGAGAGACCTCAGGGCTGCATGTTTTGAGCCCAGTACTGATCCTGAAAAGCGTTTCCAACCCCACTTACAAGTAAAACTAGCTAAAATGTGCCTGTCTGCTATCACTGAAAAGCTCATTCTCTGTACATTTTTGGCATACGTTTGCTCCTACCGGGTCAGCTGAGCAGCGAATTTCTATTTGACCACCTGCTTTCATGAGAGACCTCAGAGCTGCATGTTTTGAGCCCAGTACTGAGCCTGAAAAGCATTTCCAACCCCACTTACAAGTAAAACTAGCTAAAATGTGCCTGGCTTCTCTTCACTGAAAAGCTCATTCTGAGTACATTTTTAGCCTACGTTTGCTCCTGCCGCGTCAGCTGAGCAGCGAATTTCTATTTAACCACCTGCTTTCATGAGAGACCTCAGGGATGCATGTTTTGAGACCAGCACTGAGCCTGAAAAACGTTTCCAACGCCACTTACAAGTAAAACTAGCTAAAATGTGCCTGGCTGCTATTCACTGAAAAGCTCATTCTGTGTACATTTTTGGCATACGTTTGCTCCTACCGGGTCAGCTGAGCAGCGAATTTCTATTTAACCACCTGCTTTCATGAGAGACCTCAGGGCTGCATGTTTTGAGCCCAGTACTGATCCTGAAAAGCGTTTCCAACCCCACTTACAAGTAAAACTAGCTAAAATGTGCCTGGCTGCTATTCACTGAAAAGCTCATTCTGAGTACATTTTTAGCATACGTTTGCTCCTGCCGGGTCAGCTGAGCAGCGAATTTCTATTTAACCACCTGCTATCATGAGAGACCTCAGGGCTGCATGTTTTGAGCCCAGTACTGATCCTGAAAAGCGTTTCCAACCCCACTTACAAGTAAAACTAGCTAAAATGTGCCTGGCTGCTATTCACTGAAAAGCTCATTCTCTGTACATTTTTGGCATACGTTTGCTCCTACCGGGTCAGCTGAGCAGCGAATTTCTATTTAACCACCTGCTTTCATGAGAGACCTCAGAGCTGCATGTTTTGAGCCCTGTACTGAGCCTGAAAAGCATTTCCAACCCCACTTACAAGTAAAACTAGCTAAAATGTGCCTGGCTTCTCTTCACTGAAAAGCTCATTCTGAGTACATTTTTCGCATACGTTTGCTCCTGCCG
Organism: Lissotriton vulgaris; assembly: GCF_964263255.1. Lineage (NCBI taxonomy): Eukaryota > Metazoa > Chordata > Amphibia > Caudata > Salamandridae > Lissotriton > Lissotriton vulgaris. Next base: position 2,462,119 of record NW_028242071.1, on the reverse strand, counting down.
GGTCAGCTGAGCAGCGAATTTCTATTTAACCACCTGCTATCACGAGAGACCTCAGGGCTGCATGGTTTGAGCCCAGTACTGATCCTGAAAAGCGTTTCCAACCCCACTTACAAGTAAAACTAGCTAAAATGTGCCTGGCTTCTCTTCACTGAAAAGCTCATTCTGAGTACATTTTTAGCATACGTTTGCTCCTGCCGGGTCAGCTGAGCAGCGAATTTCTATTTAACCACCTGCTTTCATGAGAGACCTCAGGGCTGCATGTTTTGAGCCCAGTACTGAGCCTGAAAAGTATTTCCAACCCCACTTACAAGTAAAACTAGCTAAAATGTGCCTGGCTTCTCTTCACTGAAAAGCTCATTCTGAGTACATTTTTAGCATACGTTTGCTCCTGCCGGGTCAGCTGAGCAGCGAATTTCTATTTAACCACCTGCTATCATGAGAGACCTCAGGGCTGCATGTTTTGAGCCCAGTACTGATCCTGAAAAGCGTTTCCAACCCCACTTACAAGTAAAACTAGCTAAAATGTGCCTGGCTGCTATTCACTGAAAAGCTCATTCTTTGTACATTTTTGGCATACGTTTGCTCCTACCAGGTCAGCTGAGCTGCGAATTTCTATTTAACCACCTGCTTTCATGAGAGACCTCAGGGCTGCATGTTTTGAGCCCAGTACTGAGCCTGAAAAGCATTTCCAACCCCACTTACAAGTAAAACTAGCTAAAATGTGCCTGGCTTCTCTTCACTGAAAAGCTCATTCTGAGTACATTTTTAGCATACGTTTGCTCCTGCCGGGTCAGCTGAGCAGCGAATTTCTATTTAACCACCTGCTATCATGAGAGACCTCAGGGCTGCATGTTTTGAGCCCAGTACTGATCCTGAAAAGCGTTTCCAACCCCACTTACAAGTAAAACTAGCTAAAATGTGCCTGGCTGCTATCACTGAAAAGCTCATTCTCTGTACATTTTTGGCATACGTTTGCTCCTACCGGGTCAGCTGAGCAGCGAATTTCTATTTGACCACCTGCTTTCATGAGAGACCTCAGAGCTGCATGTTTTGAGCCCAGTACTGAGCCTGAAAAGCATTTCCAACCCCACTTACAAGTAAAACTAGCTAAAATGTGCCTGGCTTCTCTTCACTGAAAAGCTCATTCTGAGTACATTTTTAGCATACGTTTGCTCCTGCCGCGTCAGCTGAGCAGCGAATTTCTATTTAACCACCTGCTTTCATGAGAGACCTCAGGGATGCATGTTTTGAGACCAGCACTGAGCCTGAAAAACGTTTCCAACGCCACTTACAAGTAAAACTAGCTAAAATGTGCCTGGCTGCTATTCACTGAAAAGCTCATTCTGTGTACATTTTTGGCATACGTTTGCTCCTACCGGGTCAGCTGAGCAGCGAATTTCTATTTAACCACCTGCTTTCATGAGAGACCTCAGGGCTGCATGTTTTGAGCCCAGTACTGATCCTGAAAAGCGTTTCCAACCCCACTTACAAGTAAAACTAGCTAAAATGTGCCTGGCTGCTATTCACTGAAAAGCTCATTCTGAGTACATTTTTAGCATACGTTTGCTCCTGCCGGGTCAGCTGAGCAGCGAATTTCTATTTAACCACCTGCTATCATGAGAGACCTCAGGGCTGCATGTTTTGAGCCCAGTACTGATCCTGAAAAGCGTTTCCAACCCCACTTACAAGTAAAACTAGCTAAAATGTGCCTGGCTGCTATTCACTGAAAAGCTCATTCTCTGTACATTTTTGGCATACGTTTGCTCCTACCGGGTCAGCTGAGCAGCGAATTTCTATTTAACCACCTGCTTTCATGAGAGACCTCAGAGCTGCATGTTTTGAGCCCTGTACTGAGCCTGAAAAGCATTTCCAACCCCACTTACAAGTAAAACTAGCTAAAATGTGCCTGGCTTCTCTTCACTGAAAAGCTCATTCTGAGTACATTTTTCGCATACGTTTGCTCCTGCCGGGTCAGCTGAGCAGCGAATTTCTATTTAACCACCTGCTATCACGAGAGACCTCAGGGCTGCATGGTTTGAGCCCAGTACTGATCCTGAAAAGCGTTTCCAACCCCACTTACAAGTAAAACTAGCTAAAATGTGCCTGGCTTCTCTTCACTGAAAAGCTCATTCTGAGTACATTTTTAGCATACGTTTGCTCCTGCCGGGTCAGCTGAGCAGCGAATTTCTATTTAACCACCTGCTTTCATGAGAGACCTCAGGGCTGCATGTTTTGAGCCCAGTACTGAGCCTGAAAAGCATTTCCAACCCCACTTACAAGTAAAACTAGCTAAAATGTGCCTGGCTTCTCTTCACTGAAAAGCTCATTCTGAGTACATTTTTAGCATACGTTTGCTCCTGCCGGGTCAGCTGAGCAGCGAATTTCTATTTAACCACCTGCTATCATGAGAGACCTCAGGGCTGCATGTTTTGAGCCCAGTACTGATCCTGAAAAGCGTTTCCAACCCCACTTACAAGTAAAACTAGCTAAAATGTGCCTGGCTGCTATTCACTGAAAAGCTCATTCTCTGTACATTTTTGGCATACGTTTGCTCCTACCGGGTCAGCTGAGCAGCGAATTTCTATTTGACCACCTGCTTTCATGAGAGACCTCAGAGCTGCATGTTTTGAGCCCAGTACTGAGCCTGAAAAGCATTTCCAACCCCACTTACAAGTAAAACTAGCTAAAATGTGCCTGGCTTCTCTTCACTGAAAAGCTCATTCTGAGTACATTTTTAGCATACGTTTGCTCCTGCCGGGTCAGCTGAGCAGCGAATTTCTATTTAACCACCTGCTTTCATGAGAGACCTCAGGGATGCATGTTTTGAGACCAGCACTGAGCCTGAAAAACGTTTCCAACGCCACTTACAAGTAAAACTAGCTAAAATGTGCCTGGCTTCTCTTCACTGAAAAGCTCATTCTGAGTACATTTTTAGCATACGTTTGCTCCTGCCTGGTCAGCTGAGGAGCGAATTTCTATTTAATCACCTGCTATCATGAGAGACCTCAGGGCTGCATGTTTTGAGCCCAGTATTGATCCTGAAAAGCGTTTCCAACCCCACTTACAAGTAAAACTAGCTAAAATGTGCCTGGCTGCTATTCACTGAAAAGCTCATTCTGTGTACATTCTTGGCATACGTTTGCTCCTACCGGGTCAGCTGAGCAGCGAATTTCTATTTAACCACCTGCTTTCATGAGAGACCTCAGGGCTGCATGTTTTGAGCCCAGTACTGATCCTGAAAAGCATTTCCAACCCCACTTACAAGTAAAACTAGCTAAAATGTGCCTGGCTGCTATTCACTGAAAAGCTCATTCTGAGTACATTTTTAGCATACGTTTGCTCCTGCCGGGTCAGCTGAGCAGCGAATTTCTATTTAACCACCTGCTATCATGTGAGACCTCAGGGCTGCATGTTTTGAGCCCAGTACCGATCCTGAAAAGCGTTTCCAACCCCACTTACAAGTAAAACTAGCTAAAATGTGCCTGGCTGCTATTCACTGAAAAGCTCATTCTGTGTACATTTTTGGCATACGTTTGCTCCTACCGGGTCAGCTGAGCAGCGAATTTCTATTTAACCACCTGCTTTCATGAGAGACCTCAGGGCTGCATGTTTTGAGCCCAGTACTGAGCCTGAAAAGCATTTCCAACCCCACTTACAAGTAAAACTAGCTAAAATGTGCCTGGCTTCTCCACTGCAAAGCTCATTCTGAGTACATTTTAAGCATACGTTTGCTCCTGCCGGGTCAGCTGAGCAGCGAATTTCTATTTAACCACCTGCTATCATGAGAGACCTCAGGGCTGCATGTTTTGAGCCCAGTACTGATCCTGAAAAGCGTTTCCAACCCCACTTACAAGTAAAACTAGCTAAAATGTGCCTGGCTGCTATCACTGAAAAGCTCATTCTCTGTACATTTTTGGCATACGTTTGCTCCTACCGGGTCAGCTGAGCAGCGAATTTCTATTTGACCACCTGCTTTCATGAGAGACCTCAGAGCTGCATGTTTTGAGCCCAGTACTGAGCCTGAAAAGCATTTCCAACCCCACTTACAAGTAAAACTAGCTAAAATGTGCCTGGCTTCTCTTCACTGAAAAGCTCATTCTGAGTACATTTTTAGCATACGTTTTCTCCTGCCGCGTCAGCTGAGCAGCGAATTTCTATTTAACCACCTGCTTTCATGAGAGACCTCAGGGATGCATGTTTTGAGACCAGCACTGAGCCTGAAAAACGTTTCCAACGCCACTTACAAGTAAAACTAGCTAAAATGTGCCTGGCTGCTATTCACTGAAAAGCTCATTCTGTGTACATTTTTGGCATACGTTTGCTCCTACCGGGTCAGCTGAGCAGCGAATTTCTATTTAACCACCTGCTTTCATGAGAGACCTCAGGGCTGCATGTTTTGAGCCCAGTACTGATCCTGAAAAGCGTTTCCAACCCCACTTACAAGTAAAACTAGCTAAAATGTGCCTGGCTGCTATTCACTGAAAAGCTCATTCTGAGTACATTTTTAGCATACGTTTGCTCCTGCCGGGTCAGCTGAGCAGCGAATTTCTATTTAACCACCTGCTATCATGAGAGACCTCAGGGCTGCATGTTTTGAGCCCAGTACTGATCCTGAAAAGCGTTTCCAACCCCACTTACAAGTAAAACTAGCTAAAATGTGCCTGGCTGCTATTCACTGAAAAGCTCATTCTCTGTACATTTTTGGCATACGTTTGCTCCTACCGGGTCAGCTGAGCAGCGAATTTCTATTTAACCACCTGCTTTCATGAGAGACCTCAGAGCTGCATGTTTTGAGCCCTGTACTGAGCCTGAAAAGCATTTCCAACCCCACTTACAAGTAAAACTAGCTAAAATGTGCCTGGCTTCTCTTCACTGAAAAGCTCATTCTGAGTACATTTTTCGCATACGTTTGCTCCTGCCGGGTCAGCTGAGCAGCGAATTTCTATTTAACCACCTGCTATCACGAGAGACCTCAGGGCTGCATGGTTTGAGCCCAGTACTGATCCTGAAAAGCGTTTCCAACCCCACTTACAAGTAAAACTAGCTAAAATGTGCCTGGCTTCTCTTCACTGAAAAGCTCATTCTGAGTACATTTTTAGCATACGTTTGCTCCTGCCGGGTCAGCTGAGCAGCGAATTTCTATTTAACCACCTGCTTTCATGAGAGACCTCAGGGCTGCATGTTTTGAGCCCAGTACTGAGCCTGAAAAGCATTTCCAACCCCACTTACAAGTAAAACTAGCTAAAATGTGCCTGGCTTCTCTTCACTGAAAAGCTCATTCTGAGTACATTTTTAGCATACGTTTGCTCCTGCCGGGTCAGCTGAGCAGCGAATTTCTATTTAACCACCTGCTATCATGAGAGACCTCAGGGCTGCATGTTTTGAGCCCAGTACTGATCCTGAAAAGCGTTTCCAACCCCACTTACAAGTAAAACTAGCTAAAATGTGCCTGGCTGCTATTCACTGAAAAGCTCATTCTCTGTACATTTTTGGCATACGTTTGCTCCTACCGGGTCAGCTGAGCAGCGAATTTCTATTTGACCACCTGCTTTCATGAGAGACCTCAGAGCTGCATGTTTTGAGCCCAGTACTGAGCCTGAAAAGCATTTCCAACCCCACTTACAAGTAAAACTAGCTAAAATGTGCCTGGCTTCTCTTCACTGAAAAGCTCATTCTGAGTACATTTTTAGCATACGTTTGCTCCTGCCGGGTCAGCTGAGCAGCGAATTTCTATTTAACCACCTGCTTTCATGAGAGACCTCAGGGATGCATGTTTTGAGACCAGCACTGAGCCTGAAAAACGTTTCCAACGCCACTTACAAGTAAAACTAGCTAAAATGTGCCTGGCTTCTCTTCACTGAAAAGCTCATTCTGAGTACATTTTTAGCATACGTTTGCTCCTGCCTGGTCAGCTGAGAAGCGAATTTCTATTTAATCACCTGCTATCATGAGAGACCTCAGGGCTGCATGTTTTGAGCCCAGTACTGATCCTGAAAAGCGTTTCCAACCCCACTTACAAGTAAAACTAGCTAAAATGTGCCTGGCTGCTATTCACTGAAAAGCTCATTCTGAGTACATTTTTAGCATACGTTTGCTCCTGCCGGGTCAGCTGAGCAGCGAATTTCTATTTAACCACCTGCTATCATGAGAGACCTCAGGGCTGCATGTTTTGAGCCCAGTACTGATCCTGAAAAGCGTTTCCAACCCCACTTACAAGTAAAACTAGCTAAAATGTGCCTGGCTGCTATTCACTGAAAAGCTCATTCTCTGTACATTTTTGGCATACGTTTGCTCCTACCGGGTCAGCTGAGCAGCGAATTTCTATTTAACCACCTGCTTTCATGAGAGACCTCAGAGCTGCATGTTTTGAGCCCTGTACTGAGCCTGAAAAGCATTTCCAACCCCACTTACAAGTAAAACTAGCTAAAATGTGCCTGGCTTCTCTTCACTGAAAAGCTCATTCTGAGTACATTTTTCGCATACGTTTGCTCCTGCCGGGTCAGCTGAGCAGCGAATTTCTATTTAACCACCTGCTATCACGAGAGACCTCAGGGCTGCATGGTTTGAGCCCAGTACTGATCCTGAAAAGCGTTTCCAACCCCACTTACAAGTAAAACTAGCTAAAATGTGCCTGGCTTCTCTTCACTGAAAAGCTCATTCTGAGTACATTTTTAGCATACGTTTGCTCCTGCCGGGTCAGCTGAGCAGCGAATTTCTATTTAACCACCTGCTTTCATGAGAGACCTCAGGGCTGCATGTTTTGAGCCCAGTACTGAGCCTGAAAAGTATTTCCAACCCCACTTACAAGTAAAACTAGCTAAAATGTGCCTGGCTTCTCTTCACTGAAAAGCTCATTCTGAGTACATTTTTAGCATACGTTTGCTCCTGCCGGGTCAGCTGAGCAGCGAATTTCTATTTAACCACCTGCTATCATGAGAGACCTCAGGGCTGCATGTTTTGAGCCCAGTACTGATCCTGAAAAGCGTTTCCAACCCCACTTACAAGTAAAACTAGCTAAAATGTGCCTGGCTGCTATTCACTGAAAAGCTCATTCTTTGTACATTTTTGGCATACGTTTGCTCCTACCAGGTCAGCTGAGCTGCGAATTTCTATTTAACCACCTGCTTTCATGAGAGACCTCAGGGCTGCATGTTTTGAGCCCAGTACTGAGCCTGAAAAGCATTTCCAACCCCACTTACAAGTAAAACTAGCTAAAATGTGCCTGGCTTCTCTTCACTGAAAAGCTCATTCTGAGTACATTTTTAGCATATGTTTGCTCCTGCCGGGTCAGCTGAGCAGCGAATTTCTATTTAACCACCTGCTATCATGAGAGACCTCAGGGCTGCATGTTTTGAGCCCAGTACTGATCCTGAAAAGCGTTTCCAACCCCACTTACAAGTAAAACTAGCTAAAATGTGCCTGGCTGCTATCACTGAAAAGCTCATTCTCTGTACATTTTTGGCATACGTTTGCTCCTACCGGGTCAGCTGAGCAGCGAATTTCTATTTGACCACCTGCTTTCATGAGAGACCTCAGAGCTGCATGTTTTGAGCCCAGTACTGAGCCTGAAAAGCATTTCCAACCCCACTTACAAGTAAAACTAGCTAAAATGTGCCTGGCTTCTCTTCACTGAAAAGCTCATTCTGAGTACATTTTTAGCATACGTTTGCTCCTGCCGCGTCAGCTGAGCAGCGAATTTCTATTTAACCACCTGCTTTCATGAGAGACCTCAGGGATGCATGTTTTGAGACCAGCACTGAGCCTGAAAAACGTTTCCAACGCCACTTACAAGTAAAACTAGCTAAAATGTGCCTGGCTGCTATTCACTGAAAAGCTCATTCTGTGTACATTTTTGGCATACGTTTGCTCCTACCGGGTCAGCTGAGCAGCGAATTTCTATTTAACCACCTGCTTTCATGAGAGACCTCAGGGCTGCATGTTTTGAGCCCAGTACTGATCCTGAAAAGCGTTTCCAACCCCACTTACAAGTAAAACTAGCTAAAATGTGCCTGGCTGCTATTCACTGAAAAGCTCATTCTGAGTACATTTTTAGCATACGTTTGCTCCTGCCGGGTCAGCTGAGCAGCGAATTTCTATTTAACCACCTGCTATCATGAGAGACCTCAGGGCTGCATGTTTTGAGCCCAGTACTGATCCTGAAAAGCGTTTCCAACCCCACTTACAAGTAAAACTAGCTAAAATGTGCCTGGCTGCTATTCACTGAAAAGCTCATTCTCTGTACATTTTTGGCATACGTTTGCTCCTACCGGGTCAGCTGAGCAGCGAATTTCTATTTAACCACCTGCTATCACGAGAGACCTCAGGGCTGCATGGTTTGAGCCCAGTACTGATCCTGAAAAGCGTTTCCAACCCCACTTACAAGTAAAACTAGCTAAAATGTGCCTGGCTTCTCTTCACTGAAAAGCTCATTCTGAGTACATTTTTAGCATACGTTTGCTCCTGCCGGGTCAGCTGAGCAGCGAATTTCTATTTAACCACCTGCTTTCATGAGAGACCTCAGGGCTGCATGTTTTGAGCCCAGTACTGAGCCTGAAAAGCATTTCCAACCCCACTTACAAGTAAAACTAGCTAAAATGTGCCTGGCTTCTCTTCACTGAAAAGCTCATTCTGAGTACATTTTTAGCATACGTTTGCTCCTGCCGGGTCAGCTGAGCAGCGAATTTCTATTTAACCACCTGCTATCATGAGAGACCTCAGGGCTGCATTTTTTGAGCCCAGTACTGATCCTGAAAAGCGTTTCCAACCCCACTTACAAGTAAAACTAGCTAAAATGTGCCTGGCTGCTATTCACTGAAAAGCTCATTCTCTGTACATTTTTGGCATACGTTTGCTCCTACCGGGTCAGCTGAGCAGCGAATTTCTATTTGACCACCTGCTTTCATGAGAGACCTCAGAGCTGCATGTTTTGAGCCCAGTACTGAGCCTGAAAAGCATTTCCAACCCCACTTACAAGTAAAACTAGCTAAAATGTGCCTGGCTTCTCTTCACTGAAAAGCTCATTCTGAGTACATTTTTAGCATACGTTTGCTCCTGCCGGGTCAGCTGAGCAGCGAATTTCTATTTAACCACCTGCTTTCATGAGAGACCTCAGGGATGCATGTTTTGAGACCAGCACTGAGCCTGAAAAACGTTTCCAACGCCACTTACAAGTAAAACTAGCTAAAATGTGCCTGGCTTCTCTTCACTGAAAAGCTCATTCTGAGTACATTTTTAGCATACGTTTGCTCCTGCCTGGTCAGCTGAGGAGCGAATTTCTATTTAATCACCTGCTATCATGAGAGACCTCAGGGCTGCATGTTTTGAGCCCAGTATTGATCCTGAAAAGCGTTTCCAACCCCACTTACAAGTAAAACTAGCTAAAATGTGCCTGGCTGCTATTCACTGAAAAGCTCATTCTGTGTACATTCTTGGCATACGTTTGCTCCTACCGGGTCAGCTGAGCAGCGAATTTCTATTTAACCACCTGCTTTCATGAGAGACCTCAGGGCTGCATGTTTTGAGCCCAGTACTGATCCTGAAAAGCATTTCCAACCCCACTTACAAGTAAAACTAGCTAAAATGTGCCTGGCTGCTATTCACTGAAAAGCTCATTCTGAGTACATTTTTAGCATACGTTTGCTCCTGCCGGGTCAGCTGAGCAGCGAATTTCTATTTAACCACCTGCTATCATGTGAGACCTCAGGGCTGCATGTTTTGAGCCCAGTACCGATCCTGAAAAGCGTTTCCAACCCCACTTACAAGTAAAACTAGCTAAAATGTGCCTGGCTGCTATTCACTGAAAAGCTCATTCTGTGTACATTTTTGGCATACGTTTGCTCCTACCGGGTCAGCTGAGCAGCGAATTTCTATTTAACCACCTGCTTTCATGAGAGACCTCAGGGCTGCATGTTTTGAGCCCAGTACTGAGCCTGAAAAGCATTTCCAACCCCACTTACAAGTAAAACTAGCTAAAATGTGCCTGGCTTCTCCACTGCAAAGCTCATTCTGAGTACATTTTAAGCATACGTTTGCTCCTGCCGGGTCAGCTGAGCAGCGAATTTCTATTTAACCACCTGCTATCATGAGAGACCTCAGGGCTGCATGTTTTGAGCCCAGTACTGATCCTGAAAAGCGTTTCCAACCCCACTTACAAGTAAAACTAGCTAAAATGTGCCTGGCTGCTATCACTGAAAAGCTCATTCTCTGTACATTTTTGGCATACGTTTGCTCCTACCGGGTCAGCTGAGCAGCGAATTTCTATTTGACCACCTGCTTTCATGAGAGACCTCAGAGCTGCATGTTTTGAGCCCAGTACTGAGCCTGAAAAGCATTTCCAACCCCACTTACAAGTAAAACTAGCTAAAATGTGCCTGGCTTCTCTTCACTGAAAAGCTCATTCTGAGTACATTTTTAGCATACGTTTTCTCCTGCCGCGTCAGCTGAGCAGCGAATTTCTATTTAACCACCTGCTTTCATGAGAGACCTCAGGGATGCATGTTTTGAGACCAGCACTGAGCCTGAAAAACGTTTCCAACGCCACTTACAAGTAAAACTAGCTAAAATGTGCCTGGCTGCTATTCACTGAAAAGCTCATTCTGTGTACATTTTTGGCATACGTTTGCTCCTACCGGGTCAGCTGAGCAGCGAATTTCTATTTAACCACCTGCTTTCATGAGAGACCTCAGGGCTGCATGTTTTGAGCCCAGTACTGATCCTGAAAAGCGTTTCCAACCCCACTTACAAGTAAAACTAGCTAAAATGTGCCTGGCTGCTATTCACTGAAAAGCTCATTCTGAGTACATTTTTAGCATACGTTTGCTCCTGCCGGGTCAGCTGAGCAGCGAATTTCTATTTAACCACCTGCTATCATGAGAGACCTCAGGGCTGCATGTTTTGAGCCCAGTACTGATCCTGAAAAGCGTTTCCAACCCCACTTACAAGTAAAACTAGCTAAAATGTGCCTGGCTGCTATTCACTGAAAAGCTCATTCTCTGTACATTTTTGGCATACGTTTGCTCCTACCGGGTCAGCTGAGCAGCGAATTTCTATTTAACCACCTGCTTTCATGAGAGACCTCAGAGCTGCATGTTTTGAGCCCTGTACTGAGCCTGAAAAGCATTTCCAACCCCACTTACAAGTAAAACTAGCTAAAATGTGCCTGGCTTCTCTTCACTGAAAAGCTCATTCTGAGTACATTTTTCGCATACGTTTGCTCCTGCCGGGTCAGCTGAGCAGCGAATTTCTATTTAACCACCTGCTATCACGAGAGACCTCAGGGCTGCATGGTTTGAGCCCAGTACTGATCCTGAAAAGCGTTTCCAACCCCACTTACAAGTAAAACTAGCTAAAATGTGCCTGGCTTCTCTTCACTGAAAAGCTCATTCTGAGTACATTTTTAGCATACGTTTGCTCCTGCCGGGTCAGCTGAGCAGCGAATTTCTATTTAACCACCTGCTTTCATGAGAGACCTCAGGGCTGCATGTTTTGAGCCCAGTACTGAGCCTGAAAAGCATTTCCAACCCCACTTACAAGTAAAACTAGCTAAAATGTGCCTGGCTTCTCTTCACTGAAAAGCTCATTCTGAGTACATTTTTAGCATACGTTTGCTCCTGCCGGGTCAGCTGAGCAGCGAATTTCTATTTAACCACCTGCTATCATGAGAGACCTCAGGGCTGCATGTTTTGAGCCCAGTACTGATCCTGAAAAGCGTTTCCAACCCCACTTACAAGTAAAACTAGCTAAAATGTGCCTGGCTGCTATTCACTGAAAAGCTCATTCTCTGTACATTTTTGGCATACGTTTGCTCCTACCGGGTCAGCTGAGCAGCGAATTTCTATTTGACCACCTGCTTTCATGAGAGACCTCAGAGCTGCATGTTTTGAGCCCAGTACTGAGCCTGAAAAGCATTTCCAACCCCACTTACAAGTAAAACTAGCTAAAATGTGCCTGGCTTCTCTTCACTGAAAAGCTCATTCTGAGTACATTTTTAGCATACGTTTGCTCCTGCCGGGTCAGCTGAGCAGCGAATTTCTATTTAACCACCTGCTTTCATGAGAGACCTCAGGGATGCATGTTTTGAGACCAGCACTGAGCCTGAAAAACGTTTCCAACGCCACTTACAAGTAAAACTAGCTAAAATGTGCCTGGCTTCTCTTCACTGAAAAGCTCATTCTGAGTACATTTTTAGCATACGTTTGCTCCTGCCTGGTCAGCTGAGAAGCGAATTTCTATTTAATCACCTGCTATCATGAGAGACCTCAGGGCTGCATGTTTTGAGCCCAGTATTGATCCTGAAAAGCGTTTCCAACCCCACTTACAAGTAAAACTAGCTAAAATGTGCCTGGCTGCTATTCACTGAAAAGCTCATTCTGTGTACATTCTTGGCATACGTTTGCTCCTACCGGGTCAGCTGAGCAGCGAATTTCTATTTAACCACCTGCTTTCATGAGAGACCTCAGGGCTGCATGTTTTGAGCCCAGTACTGAGCCTGAAAAGCGTTTCCAACCCCACTACAAGTAAAACTAGCTAAAATGTGCCTGGCTTCTCCACTGCAAAGCTCATTCTGAGTACATTTTTAGCATACGTTTGCTCCTGCCGGGTCAGCTGAGCAGCGAATTTCTATTTAACCACCTGCTATCATGAGAGACCTCAGGGCTGCATATTTTGAGCCCAGTACTGATCCTGAAAAGCGTTTCCAACCCCACTTACAAGTAAAACTAGCTAAAATGTGCCTGGCTGCTATTCACTGAAATGCTCATTCTGTGTACATTTTTGGCATACGTTTGCTCCTACCAGGTCAGCTGAGCTGCGAATTTCTATTTAACCACCTGCTTTCATGAGAGACCTCAGGGCTGCATGTTTTGAGCCCAGTACTGAGCCTGAAAAGCATTTCCAACCCCACTTACAAGTAAAACTAGCTAAAATGTGCCTGGCTGCTATTCACTGAAAAGCTCATTCTGTGTACATTTTTGGCATACGTTTGCTCGGGTCAGCTGAGCAGCGAATTTCTATTTAACCACCTGCTTTCATGAGAGACCTCAGGGCTGCATGTTTTGAGCCCAGTACTGAGCCTGAAAAGCATTTCCAACCCCACTTACAAGTAAAACTAGCTAAAATGTGCCTGGCTTCTCTTCACTGAAAAGCTCATTCTGAGTACATTTTTAGCATACGTTTGCTCCTGCCGGGTCAGCTGAGAAGCGAATTTCTATTTAATCACCTGCTATCATGAGAGACCTCAGGGCTGCATGTTTTGAGCCCAGTATTGATCCTGAAAAGCGTTTCCAACCCCACTTACAAGTAAAACTAGCTAAAATGTGCCTGGCTGCTATTCACTGAAAAGCTCATTCTGTGTACATTCTTGGCATACGTTTGCTCCTACCGGGTCAGCTGAGCAGCGAATTTCTATTTAACCACCTGCTTTCATGAGAGACCTCAGGGCTGCATGTTTTGAGCCCAGTACTGATCCTGAAAAGCGTTTCCAACCCCACTTACAAGTAAAACTAGCTAAAATGTGCCTGGCTGCTATTCACTGAAAAGCTCATTCTGAGTACATTTTTAGCATACGTTTGCTCCTGCCGGGTCAGCTGAGCAGCGAATTTCTATTTAAACACCTGCTATCATGTGAGACCTCAGGGCTGCATGTTTTGAGCCCAGTACTGATCCTGAAAAGCGTTTCCAACCCCACTTACAAGTAAAACTAGCTAAAATGTGCCTGGCTGCTATTCACTGAAAAGCTCATTCTGTGTACATTTTTGGCATACGTTTGCTCCTACCGGGTCAGCTGAGCAGCGAATTTCTCTATTTAACCACCTGCTTTCATGAGAGACCTCAGGGCTGCATGTTTTGAGCCCAGTACTGAGCCTGAAAAGCATTTCCAACCCCACTTACAAGTAAAACTAGCTAAAATGTGCCTGGCTTCTCCACTGCAAAGCTCATTCTGAGTACATTTTAAGCATACGTTTGCTCCTGCCGGGTCAGCTGAGCAGCGAATTTCTATTTAACCACCTGCTATCATGAGAGACCTCAGGGCTGCATATTTTGAGCCCAGTACTGATCCTGAAAAGCGTTTCCAACCCCACTTACAAGTAAAACTAGCTAAAATGTGCCTGGCTGCTATTCACTGAAATGCTCATTCTGTGTACATTTTTGGCATACGTTTGCTCCTACCAGGTCAGCTGAGCTGCGAATTTCTATTTAACCACCTGCTTTCATGAGAGACCTCAGGGCTGCATGTTTTGAGCCCAGTACTGAGCCTGAAAAGCATTTCCAACCCCACTTACAAGTAAAACTAGCTAAAATGTGCCTGGCTGCTATTCACTGAAAAGCTCATTCTGTGTACATTTTTGGCATACGTTTGCTCGGGTCAGCTGAGCAGCGAATTTCTATTTAACCACCTGCTTTCATGAGAGACCTCAGGGCTGCATGTTTTGAGCCCAGTACTGAGCCTGAAAAGCATTTCCAACCCCACTTACAAGTAAAACTAGCTAAAATGTGCCTGGCTGCTATTCACTGAAAAGCTCATTCTCTGTACATTTTTGGCATACGTTTGCTCCTACCGGGTCAGCTGAGCAGCGAATTTCTATTTAACCACCTGCTTTCATGAGAGACCTCAGAGCTGCATGTTTTGAGCCCTGTACTGAGCCTGAAAAGCATTTCCAACCCCACTTACAAGTAAAACTAGCTAAAATGTGCCTGGCTTCTCTTCACTGAAAAGCTCATTTTGAGTACATTTTTCACATACGTTTGCTCCTGCCGGGTCAGCTGAGCAGCGAATTTCTATTTAACCACCTGCTATCACGAGAGACCTCAGGGCTGCATGGTTTGAGCCCAGTACTGATCCTGAAAAGCGTTTCCAACCCCACTTACAAGTAAAACTAGCTAAAATGTGCCTGGCTTCTCTTCACTGAAAAGCTCATTCTGAGTACATTTTTAGCATACCTTTGCTCCTGCCGGGTCAGCTGAGCAGCGAATTTCTATTTAACCACCTGCTTTCATGAGAGACCTCAGGGCTGCATGTTTTGAGCCCAGTACTGAGCCTGAAAAGCATTTCCAACCCCACTTACAAGTAAAACTAGCTAAAATGTGCCTGGCTTCTCTTCACTGAAAAGCTCATTCTGAGTACATTTTTAGCATACGTTTGCTCCTGCCGGGTCAGCTGAGCAGCGAATTTCTATTTAACCACCTGCTTTCATGAGAGACCTCAGGGCTGCATGTTTTGAGCCCAGTACTGAGCCTGAAAAGCGTTTCCAACCCCACTTACAAGTAAAACTAGCTAAAATGTGCCTGGCTGCTATTCACTGAAAAGCTCATTCTGTGTACATTTTTGGCATACGTTTGCTACTACCGGGTCAGCTGAGCAGCGAATTTCTATTTAACCACCGGCTTTCATGAGAGACCTCAGGGCTGCATGTTTTGAGCCCAGTACTGAGCCTGAAAAGCATTTCCAACCCCACTTACAAGTAAAACTAGCTAAAATGTGCCTGGCTTCTCTTCACTGAAAAGCTCATTCTGAGTACATTTTTAGCATACGTTTGCTCCTGCCGGGTCAGCTGAGCAGCGAATTTCTATTTAACCACCTGCTATCATGAGAGACCTCAGGGCTGCATGTTTTGAGCCGAGTACTGATCCTGAAAAGCGTTTCCAACCCCACTTACAAGTAAAACTAGCTAAAATGTGCCTGGCTTCTCTTCACTGAAAAGCTCATTCTGAGTACATTTTTAGCATACGTTTGCTCCTGCTGGGTCAGCTGAGCAGCGAATTTCTATTTAACCACCTGCTATCATGAGAGACCTCAGGGCTGCATGTTTTGAGCCCAGTACTGATCCTGAAAAGCGTTTCCAACCCCACTTACAAGTAAAACTAGCTAAAATGGGCCTGGCTGCTATTCACTGAAAAGCTCATTCTGTGTACATTTTTAGCATACGTTTGCTCCTGCCGGGTCAGCTGAGCAGCGAATTTCTATTTAACCACCTGCTTTCATGAGAGACCTCAGGGATGCATGTTTTGAGCCCAGCACTGAGCCTGAAAAGCGTTTCCAACGCCACTTACAAGTAAAACTAGCTAAAATGTGCCTGGCTTCTCTTCACTGAAAAGCTCATTCTGAGTACATTTTTAGCATACGTTTGCTCCTGCCGGGTCAGCTGAGCAGCGAATTTCTATTTAACCACCTGCTATCATGAGAGACCTCAGGGCTGCATGTTTTGAGCCCAGTATTGATCCTGAAAAGCGTTTCCAACCCCACTTACAAGTAAAACTAGCTAAAATGTGCCTGGCTGCTATTCACTGAAAAGCTCATTCTGTGTACATTTTTGGCATACGTTTGCTCCTACCGGGTCAGCTGAGCAGCGAATTTCTATTTAACCACCTGCTTTCATGAGAGACCTCAGGGCTGCATGTTTTGAGCCCAGTACTGAGCCTGAAAAGCATTTCCAACCCCACTTACAAGTAAAACTAGCTAAAATGTGCCTGGCTTCTCTTCACTGAAAAGCTCATTCTGAGTACATTTTTAGCATACGTTTGCTCCTGCCGGGTCAGCTGAGCAGCGAATTTCTATTTAACCACCTGCTATCATGAGAGACCTCAGGGCTGCATGTTTTGAGCCCAGTACTGAGCCTGAAAAGCATTTCCAACCCCACTTACAAGTAAAACTAGCTAAAATGTGCCTGGCTTCTCTTCACTGAAAAGCTCATTCTGAGTACATTTTTAGCATACGTTTGCTCCTGCCGGGTCAGCTGAGTAGCGAATTTCTATTTAACCACCTGCTTTCATGAGAGACCTCAGGGCTGCATGTTTTGAGCCCAGTACTGAGCCTGAAAAGCGTTTCCAACCCCACTTACAAGTAAAACTAGCTAAAATGTGCCTGGCTGCTTTTCACTGAAAAGCTCATTCTGTGTACATTTTTGGCATACGTTTGCTCCTACCGGGTCAGCTGAGCAGCGAATTTCTAACCACCTGCTTTCACGAGAGACCTCAGGGCTGCATGTTTTGAGCCCAGTACTGAGCCTGAAAAGCATTTCCAACCCCACTTACAAGTAAAACTAGCTAAAATGTGCCTGGCTTCTCTTCACTGAAAAGCTCATTCTGAGTACATTTTTAGCATACGTTTGCTCCTGCCGGGTCAGCTGAGCAGCGAATTTCTATTTAACCACCTGCTATCATGAGAGACCTCAGGGCTGCATGTTTTGAGCCGAGTACTGATCCTGAAAAGCGTTTCCAACCCCACTTACAAGTAAAACTAGCTAAAATGTGCCTGGCTTCTCTTCACTGAAAAGCTCATTCTGAGTACATTTTTAGCATACGTTTGCTCCTGCTGGGTCAGCTGAGCAGCGAATTTCTATTTAACCACCTGCTATCATGAGAGACCTCAGGGCTGCATGTTTTGAGCCCAGTACTGATCCTGAAAAGCGTTTCCAACCCCACTTACAAGTAAAACTAGCTAAAATGGGCCTGGCTGCTATTCACTGAAAAGCTCATTCTGTGTACATTTTTAGCATACGTTTGCTCCTGCCGGGTCAGCTGAGCAGCGAATTTCTATTTAACCACCTGCTATCATGAGAGACCTCAGGGCTGCATGTTTTGAGCCCAGTACTGAGCCTGAAAAGCATTTCCAACCCCACTTACAAGTAAAACTAGCTAAAATGTGCCTGGCTTCTCTTCACTGAAAAGCTCATTCTGAGTACATTTTTAGCATACGTTTGCTCCTGCCGGGTCAGCTGAGTAGCGAATTTCTATTTAACCACCTGCTTTCATGAGAGACCTCAGGGCTGCATGTTTTGAGCCCAGTACTGAGCCTGAAAAGCGTTTCCAACCCCACTTACAAGTAAAACTAGCTAAAATGTGCCTGGCTTCTCTTAACTGAAAAGCACATTCTGAGAACATTTTTAGCATACGTTTGCTCCTGCTGGGTCAGCTGACCAGCGAATTTCTATTTAACCACCTGCTATCATGAGAGACCTCAGGGCTGCATGTTTTGAGCCCAGTACTGATCCTGAAAAGCGTTTCCAACCCCACTTACAAGTAAAACTAGCTAAAATGTGCCTGGCTGCTTTTCACTGAAAAGCTCATTCTGTGTACATTTTTGGCATACGTTTGCTCCTACCGGGTCAGCTGAGCAGCGAATTTCTAACCACCTGCTTTCACGAGAGACCTCAGGGCTGCATGTTCTGAGCCCAGTACTGAGCCTGAAAAGCATTTCCAACCCCACTTACAAGTAAAACTAGCTAAAATGTGCCTGGCTTCTCTTCACTGAAAAGCTCATTCTGAGTACATTTTTAGCATACGTTTGCGCCTGCCGGGTCAGCTGAGCAGCGAATTTCTATTTAACCACCTGCTATCATGAGAGACCTCAGGGCTGCATGTTTTGAGCCCAGTACTGATCCTGAAAAGCGTTTCCAACCCCACTTACAAGTAAAACTAGCTAAAATGTGCCTGGCTGCTATTCACTGAAAAGCTCATTCTGAGTACATTTTTAGCATACGTTTGCTCCTACCGGGTCAGCTGAGCAGCGAATTTCTATTTAACCACCTGCTTTCATGAGAGACCTCAGGGCTGCATGTTTTGAGCCCAGTACTGAGCCTGAAAAGCGTTTCCAACCCCACTTACAAGTAAAACTAGCTAAAATGTGCCTGGCTTCTCTTCACTGAAAAGCTCATTCTGAGTACATTTTTAGCATACGTTTGCTCCTGCCGGGTCAGCTGAGCAGCAAATTTTTATTTAACCACCTGCTATCATGAGAGACCTCAGGGCTGCATGTTTTGAGCCCAGTACTGATCCTGAAAAGCGTTTCCAACCCCACTTACAAGTAAAACTAGCTAAAATGTGCCTGGCTGCTATTCACTGAAAAGCTCATTCTGTGTACATTTTTGGCATACGTTTGCTCCTACCAGGTCAGCTGAGCTGCAAATTTCTATTTAACCACCTGCTTTCATGAGAGACCTCAGAGCTGCATGTTTTGAGCCCTGTACTGAGCCTGAAAATCATTTCCAACCCCACTTACAAGTAAAACTAGCTAAAATGTGCCTGGCTTCTCTTCACTGAAAAGCTCATTCTGAGTACATTTTTCGCATACGTTTGCTCCTGCCGGGTCAGCTGAGCAGCGAATTTCTATTTAACCACCTGCTATCACGAGAGACCTCAGGGCTGCATGGTTTGAGCCCAGTACTGATCCTGAAAAGCGTTTTCAACCCCACTTACAAGTAAAACTAGCTAAAATGTGCCTGGCTTCTCTTCACTGAAAAGCTCATTCTGAGTACATTTTTAGCATACGTTTGCTCCTGCCGGGTCAGCTGAGCAGCGAATTTCTATTTAACCACCTGCTTTCATGAGAGACCTCAGGGCTGCATGTTTTGAGCCCAGTACTGAGCCTGAAAAGCATTTCCAACCCCACTTACAAGTAAAACTAGCTAAAATGTGCCTGGCTTCTCTTCACTGAAAAGCTCATTCTGAGTACATTTTTAGCATACGTTTGCTCCTGCCAGGTCAGCTGAGCAGCGAATTTCTATTTAACCACCTGCTATCATGAGAGACCTCAGGGCTGCATGTTTTGAGCCCAGTACTGATCCTGAAAAGCGTTTCCAACCCCACTTACAAGTAAAACTAGCTAAAATGTGCCTGGCTGCTATTCACTGAAAAGCTCATTCTGTGTACATTTTTGGCATACGTTTGCTCCTACCGGGTCAGCTGAGCAGCGAATTTCTATTTAACCACCTGCTTTCATGAGAGACCTCAGGGCTGCATGTTTTGAGCCCAGTACTGAGCCTGAAAAGCATTTCCAACCCCACTTACAAGTAAAACTAGCTAAAATGTGCCTGGCTTCTCCACTGCAAAGCTCATTCTGAGTACATTTTAAGCATACGTTTGCTCCTGCCGGGTCAGCTGAGCAGCGAATTTCTATTTAACCACCTGCTATCATGAGAGACCTCAGGGCTGCATGTTTTGAGCCCAGTACTGAGCCTGAAAAGCATTTCCAACCCCACTTACAAGTAAAACTAGCTAAAATGTGCCTGGCTGCTATTCACTGAAAAGCTCATTCTGTTCACATTTTTGGCATACGTTTGCTCGGGTCAGCTGAGCAGCGCATTTCTATTTAACCACCTGCTTTCATGAGAGACCTCAGGGCTGCATCTTTTGAGCCCAGTACTGAGCCTGAAAAGCATTTCCAACCCCACTTACAAGAAAAACTAGCTAAAATGTGCCTGGCTGCTATTCACTGAAAAGCTCATTCTCTGTACATTTTTGGCATACGTTTGCTCCTACCGGGTCAGCTGAGCAGCGAATTTCTATTTAACCACCTGCTTTCATGAGAGACCTCAGAGCTGCATGTTTTGAGCCCTGTACTGAGCCTGAAAAGCATTTCCAACCCCACTTACAAGTAAAACTAGCTAAAATGTGCCTGGCTTCTCTTCACTGAAAAGCTCATTCTGAGTACATTTTTAGCATACGTTTGGTCCTGCCGGGTCAGCTGAGCAGCGAATTTCTATTTAACCACCTGCTATCACGAGAGACCTCAGGGCTGCATGTTTTGAGCCCAGTACTGAGCCTGAAAAGCGTTTCCAACCCCACTTACAAGTAAAACTAGCTAAAATGTGCCTGGCTTCTCTTAACTGAAAAGCTCATTCTGAGTACATTTTTAGCATACGTTTGCTCCTGCTGGGTCAGCTGAGCAGCGAATTTCTATTTAACCACCTGCTATCATGGGAGACCTCAGGGCTGCATGTTTTGAGCCCAGTACTGATCCTGAAAAGCGTTTCCAACCCCACTTACAAGTAAAACTAGCTAAAATGTGCCTGGCTGCTTTTCACTGAAAAGCTCATTCTGTGTACATTTTTGGCATACGTTTGCTCCTACCGGGTCAGCTGAGCAGCGAATTTCTAACCACCTGCTTTCACGAGAGACCTCAGGGCTGCATGTTTTGAGCCCAGTACTGAGCCTGAAAAGCATTTCCAACCCCACTTACAAGTAAAACTAGCTAAAATGTGCCTGGCTTCTCTTCACTGAAAAGCTCATTCTGAGTACATTTTTAGCATACGTTTGCTCCTGCCGGGTCAGCTGAGCAGCGAATTTCTATTTAACCACCTGCTTTCATGAGAGACCTCAGGGCTGCATGTTTTGAGCCCAGTACTGAGCCTGAAAAGTGTTTCCAACCCCACTTACAAGTAAAACTAGCTAAAATGTGCCTGGCTTCTCTTCACTGAAAAGCTCATTCTGAGTACATTTTTAGCATACGTTTGCTCCTGCCGGGTCAGCTGAGCAGCAAATTTTTATTTAACCACCTGCTATCATGAGAGACCTCAGGGCTGCATGTTTTGAGCCCAGTACTGATCCTGAAAAGCGTTTCCAACCCCACTTACAAGTAAAACTAGCTAAAATGTGCCTGGCTGCTATTCACTGAAAAGCTCATTCTGTGTACATTTTTGGCATACGTTTGCTCCTACCAGGTCAGCTGAGCTGCAAATTTCTATTTAACCACCTGCTTTCATGAGAGACCTCAGAGCTGCATGTTTTGAGCCCTGTACTGAGCCTGAAAAGCATTTCCAACCCCACTTACAAGTAAAACTAGCTAAAATGTGCCTGGCTGCTATTCACTGAAAAGCTCATTCTCTGTACATTTTTGGCATACGTTTGCTCCTACCGGGTCAGCTGAGCAGCGAATTTCTATTTGACCACCTGCTTTCATGAGAGACCTCAGAGCTGCATGTTTTGAGCCCAGTACTGAGCCTGAAAAGCATTTCCAACCCCACTTACAAGTAAAACTAGCTAAAATGTGCCTGGCTTCTCTTCACTGAAAAGCTCATTCTGAGTACATTTTTAGCATACGTTTGCTCCTGCCGGGTCAGCTGAGCAGCGAATTTCTATTTAACCACCTGCTTTCATGAGAGACCTCAGGGCTGCATGTTTTGAGCCCAGTACTGAGCCTGAAAAGCGTTTCCAACCCCACTTACAAGTAAAACTAGCTAAAATGTGCCTGGCTTCTCTTCACTGAAAAGCTCATTCTGAGTACATTTTTAGCATACGTTTGCTCCTGCTGGGTCAGCTGAGCAGCGAATTTCTATTTAACCACCTGCTATCATGAGAGACCTCAGGGCTGCATGTTTTGAGCCCAGTATTGATCCTGAAAAGCGTTTCCAACCCCACTTACAAGTAAAACTAGCTAAAATGTGCCTGGCTGCTATTCACTGAAAAGCTCATTCTGTGTACATTTTTGGCATACGTTTGCTCCTACCGGGTCAGCTGAGCAGCGAATTTCTATTTAACCACCGGCTTTCATGAGAGACCTCAGGGCTGCATGTTTTGAGCCCAGTACTGAGCCTGAAAAGCATTTCCAACCCCACTTACAAGTAAAACTAGCTAAAATGTGCCTGGCTTCTCTTCACTGAAAAGCTCATTCTGAGTACATTTTTAGCATACGTTTGCTCCTGCCGGGTCAGCTGAGCAGCGAATTTCTATTTAACCACCTGCTATCATGAGAGACCTCAGGGCTGCATGTTTTGAGCCCAGTACTGATCCTGAAAAGCGTTTCCAACCCCACTTACAAGTAAAACTAGCTAAAATGTGCCTGGCTTCTCTTCACTGAAAAGCTCATTCTGAGTACATTTTTAGCATACGTTTGCTCCTGCTGGGTCAGCTGAGCAGCGAATTTTTATTCAACCACCTGCTATCATGAGAGACCTTAGGGCTGCATGTTTTGAGCCCAGTACTGATCCTGAAAAGCGTTTCCAACCCCACTTACAAGTAAAACTAGCTAAAATGGGCCTGGCTGCTATTCACTGAAAAGCTCATTCTGTGTACATTTTTGGCATACCTTTGCTCCTACCGGGTCAGCTGAGCAGCAAATTTCTATTTAAGCACCTGCTTTCATGAGAGACCTCAGGGCTGCATGTTTTGAGCCCAGTACTGAGCCTGAAAAGCATTTCCAACGCCACTTACAAGTAAAACTAGCTAAAATGTGCCTGGCTTCTCTTCACTGAAAAGCTCATTCTGAGTACATTTTTAGCATACGTTTGCTCCTGCCGGGTCAGCTGAGCAGCGAATTTCTATTTAACCACCTGCTATCATGAGAGACCTCAGGGCTGCATGTTTTGAGCCCAGTATTGATCCTGAAAAGCGTTTCAAACCCCACTTACAAGTAAAACTAGCTAAAATGTGCCTGGCTGCTATTCACTGAAAAGCTCATTCTGTGTACATTTTTGGCATACGTTTGCTCCTACCGGGTCAGCTGAGCAGCAAATTTCTATTTAACCACCTGCTTTCATGAGAGACCTCAGGGCTGCATGTTTTGAGCCCAGTACTGAGCCTGAAAAGCATTTCCAACCCCACTTACAAGTAAAACTAGCTAAAATGTGCCTGGCTTCTCTTCACTGAAAAGTTCATTCTGAGTACATTTTTAGCATACGTTTGCTCCTGCCGGGTCAGCTGAGCAGCGAATTTCTATTTAACCACCTGCTATCATGAGAGACCTCAGGGCTACATGTTTTGAGCCCAGTACTGATCCTGAAAAGCGTTTCCAACCCCACTTACAAGTAAAACTAGCTAAAATGTGCCTGGCTTCTCTTCACTGAAAAGCTCATTCTGAGTACATTTTTAGCATACGTTTGCTCCTGCTGGGTCAGCTGAGCAGCGAATTTTTATTCAACCACCTGCTATCATGAGAGACCTCAGGGCTGCATGTTTTGAGCCCAGTACTGATCCTGAAAAGCGTTTCCAACCCCACTTACAAGTAAAACTAGCTAAAATGGGCCTGGCTGCTATTCACTGAAAAGCTCATTCTGTGTACATTTTTGGCATACCTTTGCTCCTACCGGGTCAGCTGAGCAGCGAATTTCTATTTAAGCACCTGCTTTCATGAGAGACCTCAGGGCTGCATGTTTTGAGCCCAGTACTGAGCCTGAAAAGCATTTCCAACGCCACTTACAAGTAAAACTAGCTAAAATGTGCCTGGCTTCTCTTCACTGAAAAGCTCATTCTGAGTACATTTTTAGCATACGTTTGCTCCTGCCGGGTCAGCTGAGCAGCGAATTTCTATTTAACCACCTGCTATCATGACAGACCTCAGGGCTGCATGTTTTGAGCCCAGTACTGAGCCTGAAAAGCATTTCCAACCCCACTTACAAGTAAAACTAGCTAAAATGTGCCTGGCTTCTCTTCACTGAAAAGCTCATTCTGAGTACATTTTTAGCATACGTTTGCTCCTGCCGGGTCAGCTGAGCAGGGAATTTCTATTTAACCACCTGCTATCATGAGAGACCTCAGGGCTACATGTTTTGAGCCCAGTACTGATCCTGAAAAGCGTTTCCAACCCCACTTACAAGTAAAACTAGCTAAAATGTGCCTGGCTGCTATTCACTGAAAAGCTCATTCTCTGTACATTTTTGGCATACGTTTGCTCCTACCGGGTCAGCTGAGCAGCGAATTTCTATTTGACCACCTGCTTTCATGAGAGACCTCAGAGCTGCATGTTTTGAGCCCAGTACTGAGCCTGAAAACCCCACTTACAAGTAAAACTAGCTAAAATGTGCCTGGCTGCTATTCACTGAAAAGCTCATTCTGTGTACATTTTTGGCATACGTTTGCTCCTACCGGGTCAGCTGAGCAGCGAATTTCTATTTAACCACCTGATTTCATGAGAGACCTCAGAGCTGCATGTTTTGAGCCCAGTACGGAGCCTGAAAAGCATTTCCAACCCCACTTACAAGTAAAACTAGCTAAAATGTGCCTGGCTTCTCTTCACTGAAAAGCTCATTCTGAGTACATTTTTAGCATACGTTTGCTCCTGCCGGGTCAGCTGAGCAGCGAATTTCTATTTACCCACCTGCTATCATGAGAGACCTCAGGGCTGCATGATTTGAGACCAGTACTGAGCCTGAAAAGCGTTTCCAACCCCACTTACAAGTAAAACTAGCTAAAATGTGCCTGGCTTCTCTTCACTGAAAAGCTCATTCTGAGTACATTTTTAGCATACGTTTGCTCCTGCCGGGTAAGCTGAGCAGCAAATTTCTATTTACCCACCTGCTATCATGAGAGACCTCAGGGCTGCATGTTTTGAGCCCAGTACTGATCCTGAAAAGCGTTTCCAACCCCACTTACAAGTAAAACTAGCTAAAATGTGCCTGGCTGCTTTTCACTGAAAAGCTCATTCTGTGTACATTTTTGGCATACGTTTGCTCCTACCGGGTCAGCTGAGCAGCGAATTTCTAACCACCTGCTTTCACGAGAGACCTCAGGGCTGCATGTTTTGAGCCCAGTACTGAGCCTGAAAAGCATTTCCAACCCCACTTACAAGTAAAACTAGCTAAAATGTGCCTGGCTTCTCTTCACTGAAAAGCTCATTCTGAGTACATTTTTAGCATACGTTTGCTCCTGCCGGGTCAGCTGAGCAGCGAATTTCTATTTAACCACCTGCTTTCATGAGAGACCTCAGGGCTGCATGTTTTGAGCCCAGTACTGAGCCTGAAAAGTGTTTCCAACCCCACTTACAAGTAAAACTAGCTAAAATGTGCCTGGCTTCTC
This sequence comes from Lissotriton vulgaris, assembly GCF_964263255.1. NCBI lineage: Eukaryota > Metazoa > Chordata > Amphibia > Caudata > Salamandridae > Lissotriton > Lissotriton vulgaris. Next base: position 2,436,616 of record NW_028242071.1, on the reverse strand, counting down.
TTCACTGAAAAGCTCATTCTGAGTACATTTTTAGCATACGTTTGCTCCTGCCGGGTCAGCTGAGCAGCAAATTTTTATTTAACCACCTGCTATCATGAGAGACCTCAGGGCTGCATGTTTTGAGCCCAGTACTGATCCTGAAAAGCATTTCCAACCCCACTTACAAGTAAAACTAGCTAAAATGTGCCTGGCTGCTATTCACTGAAAAGCTCATTCTGTGTACATTTTTGGCATACGTTTGCTCCTACCAGGTCAGCTGAGCTGCAAATTTCTATTTAACCACCTGCTTTCATGAGAGACCTCAGGGCTGCATGTTTTGAGCCCAGTACTGAGCCTGAAAAGCATTTCCAACCCCACTTACAAGTAAAACTAGCTAAAATGTGCCTGGCTGCTATTCACTGAAAAGCTCATTCTGTGTACATTTTTGGCATACGTTTGCTCCTACCGGGTCAGCTGAGCAGCGAATTTCTATTTAACCACCTGCTTTCATGAGAGACCTCAGGGCTGCATGTTTTGAGCCCAGTACTGATCCTGAAAAGCGTTTCCAACCCCACTTACAAGTAAAACTAGCTAAAATGTGCCTGGCTGCTATTCACTGAAAAGCTCATTCTGTGTACATTTTTGGCATACGTTTGCTCCTACCGGGTCAGCTGAGCAGCGAATTTCTATTTAACCACCTGCCTTCATGAGAGACCTCAGGGCTGCATGTTTTGAGCCCAGTACTGAGCCTGAAAAGCATTTCCAACCCCACTTACAAGTAAAACTAGCTAAAATGTGCCTGGCTGCTATTCACTAGAAAGCTCATTCTGTGTACATTTTTGGCATACGTTTGCTCCTACCGGGCCAGCTGAGCAGCGAATTTCTATTTAACCACTTGCTTTCATGAGAGACCTCAGGGCTGCATGTTTTGAGCCCAGTACTGAGCCTGAAAAGCATTTCCAACACCACTTACAAGTAAAACTAGCTAAAATGTGCCTGGCTTCTCTTCACTGAAAAGCTCATTCTGAGTACATTTTTAGCATACGTTTGCTCCTGCCGGGTCAGCTGAGCAGCGAATTTCTATTTAACCACCTGCTATCATGTGAGACCTCAGGGCTGCATGTTTTGAGCCAAGTACTGATCCTGAAAAGCGTTTCCAACCCCACTTACAAGTAAAACTAGCTAAAATGTGCCTGGCTGCTATTCACTGAAAAGCTCATTCTGTGTACATTTTTGGCATACGTTTGCTCCTACCGGGTCAGCTGAGCAGCGCATTTCTATTTAACCACCTGCTTTCATGAGAGACGTCAGGGCTGCATGTTTTGAGCCCAGTACTGAGCCTGAAAAGCATTTCCAACCCCACTTACAAGTAAAACTAGATAAAATGTGCCTGGCTTCTCTTCACTGAAAAGCACATTCTGAGAACATTTTTAGCATACGTTTGCTCCTGCTGGGTCAGCTGAGCAGCAAATTTCTATTTAACCACCTGCTATCATGAGAGACCTCAGGGCTGCATGTTTTGAGCCCAGTACTGATCCTGAAAAGCGTTTCCAACCCCACTTACAAGTAAAACTAGCTAAAATGTGCCTGGCTTCTCTTCACTGAAAAGCTCATTCTGTGTACATTTTTGGCATACGTTTGCTCCTACCGGGTCAGCTGAGCAGCAAATTTCTATTTAACCACCGGCTTTCATGAGAGACCTCAGGGCTGCATGTTTTGAGCCCAGTACTGAGCCTGAAAAGCGTTTCCAACCCCACTTACAAGTAAAACTAGCTAAAATGTGCCTGGCTTCTCTTCACTGAAAAGCTCATTCTGAGTACATTTTTTGTATACGTTTGCTCCTGCCGGGTCAGCTGAGCAGCGAATTTCTATAACCACCTTCTTTCATGAGAGACCTCAGGGCTGCATGTTTTGAGCCCAGTACTGAGCCTGAAAAGCATTTCCAACCCCACTTACAAGTAAAACTAGCTAAAATGTGCCTGGCTTCTCTTCACTGAAAAGCTCATTCTGTGTACATTTTTAGCATACGTTTGCTCCTGCCGGGTCAGCTGAGCAGCGAATTTCTATTTAACCACCTGCTATCATGAGAGACCTCAGGGCTGCATGTTTTGAGCCCAGTACTGATCCTGAAAAGCGTTTCCAACCCCACTTACAAGTAAAACTAGCTAAAATGTGCCTGGCTGCTATTCACTGAAAAGCTCATTCTCTGTACATTATTGGCATACGTTTGCTCCTACCGGGTCAGCTGAGCAGCGAATTTCTATTTGACCACCTGCTTTCATGAGAGACCTCAGAGCTGCATGTTTTGAGCCCAGTACTGAGCCTGAAAAGCATTTCCAACCCCACTTACAAGTAAAACTAGCTAAAATGTGCCTGGCTTCTCTTCACTGAAAAGCTCATTCTGAGTACATTTTTAGCATACGTTTGCTCCTGCCGGGTCAGCTGAGTAGCGAATTTCTATTTAACCACCTGCTTTCATGAGAGACCTCAGGGCTGCATGTTTTGAGCCCAGTACTGAGCCTGAAAAGCGTTTCCAACCCCACTTACAAGTAAAACTAGCTAAAATGTGCCTGGCTTCTCTTAACTGAAAAGCTCATTCTGAGTACATTTTTAGCATACGTTTGCTCCTGCTGGGTCAGCTGAGCAGCGAATTTCTATTTAACCACCTGCTATCATGGGAGACCTCAGGGCTGCATGTTTTGAGCCCAGTACTGATCCTGAAAAGCGTTTCCAACCCCACTTACAAGTAAAACTAGCTAAAATGTGCCTGGCTGCTTTTCACTGAAAAGCTCATTCTGTGTACATTTTTGGCATACGTTTGCTCCTACCGGGTCAGCTGAGCAGCGAATTTCTAACCACCTGCTTTCACGAGAGACCTCAGGGCTGCATGTTTTGAGCCCAGTACTGAGCCTGAAAAGCATTTCCAACCCCACTTACAAGTAAAACTAGCTAAAATGTGCCTGGCTTCTCTTCACTGAAAAGCTCATTCTGAGTACATTTTTAGCATACGTTTGCTCCTGCCGGGTCAGCTGAGCAGCGAATTTCTATTTAACCACCTGCTTTCATGAGAGACCTCAGGGCTGCATGTTTTGAGCCCAGTACTGAGCCTGAAAAGTGTTTCCAACCCCACTTACAAGTAAAACTAGCTAAAATGTGCCTGGCTTCTCTTCACTGAAAAGCTCATTCTGAGTACATTTTTAGCATACGTTTGCTCCTGCCGGGTCAGCTGAGCAGCAAATTTTTATTTAACCACCTGCTATCATGAGAGACCTCAGGGCTGCATGTTTTGAGCCCAGTACTGATCCTGAAAAGCGTTTCCAACCCCACTTACAAGTAAAACTAGCTAAAATGTGCCTGGCTGCTATTCACTGAAAAGCTCATTCTGTGTACATTTTTGGCATACGTTTGCTCCTACCAGGTCAGCTGAGCTGCAAATTTCTATTTAACCACCTGCTTTCATGAGAGACCTCAGAGCTGCATGTTTTGAGCCCTGTACTGAGCCTGAAAAGCATTTCCAACCCCACTTACAAGTAAAACTAGCTAAAATGTGCCTGGCTGCTATTCACTGAAAAGCTCATTCTCTGTACATTTTTGGCATACGTTTGCTCCTACCGGGTCAGCTGAGCAGCGAATTTCTATTTGACCACCTGCTTTCATGAGAGACCTCAGAGCTGCATGTTTTGAGCCCAGTACTGAGCCTGAAAAGCATTTCCAACCCCACTTACAAGTAAAACTAGCTAAAATGTGCCTGGCTTCTCTTCACTGAAAAGCTCATTCTGAGTACATTTTTAGCATACGTTTGCTCCTGCCGGGTCAGCTGAGCAGCGAATTTCTATTTAACCACCTGCTTTCATGAGAGACCTCAGGGCTGCATGTTTTGAGCCCAGTACTGAGCCTGAAAAGCGTTTCCAACCCCACTTACAAGTAAAACTAGCTAAAATGTGCCTGGCTTCTCTTCACTGAAAAGCTCATTCTGAGTACATTTTTAGCATACGTTTGCTCCTGCTGGGTCAGCTGAGCAGCGAATTTCTATTTAACCACCTGCTATCATGAGAGACCTCAGGGCTGCATGTTTTGAGCCCAGTATTGATCCTGAAAAGCGTTTCCAACCCCACTTACAAGTAAAACTAGCTAAAATGTGCCTGGCTGCTATTCACTGAAAAGCTCATTCTGTGTACATTTTTGGCATACGTTTGCTCCTACCGGGTCAGCTGAGCAGCGAATTTCTATTTAACCACCGGCTTTCATGAGAGACCTCAGGGCTGCATGTTTTGAGCCCAGTACTGAGCCTGAAAAGCATTTCCAACCCCACTTACAAGTAAAACTAGCTAAAATGTGCCTGGCTTCTCTTCACTGAAAAGCTCATTCTGAGTACATTTTTAGCATACGTTTGCTCCTGCCGGGTCAGCTGAGCAGCGAATTTCTATTTAACCACCTGCTATCATGAGAGACCTCAGGGCTGCATGTTTTGAGCCCAGTACTGATCCTGAAAAGCGTTTCCAACCCCACTTACAAGTAAAACTAGCTAAAATGTGCCTGGCTTCTCTTCACTGAAAAGCTCATTCTGAGTACATTTTTAGCATACGTTTGCTCCTGCTGGGTCAGCTGAGCAGCGAATTTTTATTCAACCACCTGCTATCATGAGAGACCTCAGGGCTGCATGTTTTGAGCCCAGTACTGATCCTGAAAAGCGTTTCCAACCCCACTTACAAGTAAAACTAGCTAAAATGGGCCTGGCTGCTATTCACTGAAAAGCTCATTCTGTGTACATTTTTGGCATACCTTTGCTCCTACCGGGTCAGCTGAGCAGCGAATTTCCATTTAAGCACCTGCTTTCATGAGAGACCTCAGGGCTGCATGTTTTGAGCCCAGTACTGAGCCTGAAAAGCATTTCCAACGCCACTTACAAGTAAAACTAGCTAAAATGTGCCTGGCTTCTCTTCACTGAAAAGCTCATTCTGAGTACATTTTTAGCATACGTTTGCTCCTGCCGGGTCAGCTGAGCAGCGAATTTCTATTTAACCACCTGCTATCATGAGAGACCTCAGGGCTGCATGTTTTGAGCCCAGTATTGATCCTGAAAAGCGTTTCCAACCCCACTTACAAGTAAAACTAGCTAAAATGTGCCTGGCTGCTATTCACTGAAAAGCTCATTCTGTGTACATTTTTGGCATACGTTTGCTCCTACCGGGTCAGCTGAGCAGCAAATTTCTATTTAACCACCTGCTTTCATGAGAGACCTCAGGGCTGCATGTTTTGAGCCCAGTACTGAGCCTGAAAAGCATTTCCAACCCCACTTACAAGTAAAACTAGCTAAAATGTGCCTGGCTTCTCTTCACTGAAAAGCTCATTCTGAGTACATTTTTAGCATACGTTTGCTCCTGCCGGGTCAGCTGAGCAGCGAATTTCTATTTAACCACCTGCTATCATGAGAGACCTCAGGGCTACATGTTTTGAGCCCAGTACTGATCCTGAAAAGCGTTTCCAACCCCACTTACAAGTAAAACTAGCTAAAATGTGCCTGGCTTCTCTTCACTGAAAAGCTCATTCTGAGTACATTTTTAGCATACGTTTGCTCCTGCTGGGTCAGCTGAGCAGCGAATTTTTATTCAACCACCTGCTATCATGAGAGACCTCAGGGCTGCATGTTTTGAGCCCAGTACTGATCCTGAAAAGCGTTTCCAACCCCACTTACAAGTAAAACTAGCTAAAATGGGCCTGGCTGCTATTCACTGAAAAGCTCATTCTGTGTACATTTTTGGCATACCTTTGCTCCTACCGGGTCAGCTGAGCAGCGAATTTCTATTTAAGCACCTGCTTTCATGAGAGACCTCAGGGCTGCATGTTTTGAGCCCAGTACTGAGCCTGAAAAGCATTTCCAACGCCACTTACAAGTAAAACTAGCTAAAATGTGCCTGGCTTCTCTTCACTGAAAAGCTCATTCTGAGTACATTTTTAGCATACGTTTGCTCCTGCCGGGTCAGCTGAGCAGCAAATTTCTATTTAACCACCTGCTATCATGAGAGACCTCAGGGCTGCATGTTTTGAGCCCAGTACTGAGCCTGAAAAGCATTTCCAACCCCACTTACAAGTAAAACTAGCTAAAATGTGCCTGGCTTCTCTTCACTGAAAAGCTCATTCTGAGTACATTTTTAGCATACGTTTGCTCCTGCCGGGTCAGCTGAGCAGGGAATTTCTATTTAACCACCTGCTATCATGAGAGACCTCAGGGCTACATGTTTTGAGCCCAGTACTGATCCTGAAAAGCGTTTCCAACCCCACTTACAAGTAAAACTAGCTAAAATGTGCCTGGCTGCTATTCACTGAAAAGCTCATTCTCTGTACATTTTTGGCATACGTTTGCTCCTACCGGGTCAGCTGAGCAGCGAATTTCTATTTGACCACCTGCTTTCATGAGAGACCTCAGAGCTGCATGTTTTGAGCCCAGTACTGAGCCTGAAAACCCCACTTACAAGTAAAACTAGCTAAAATGTGCCTGGCTGCTATTCACTGAAAAGCTCATTCTGTGTACATTTTTGGCATACGTTTGCTCCTACCGGGTCAGCTGAGCAGCGAATTTCTATTTAACCACCTGATTTCATGAGAGACCTCAGAGCTGCATGTTTTGAGCCCAGTACGGAGCCTGAAAAGCATTTCCAACCCCACTTACAAGTAAAACTAGCTAAAATGTGCCTGGCTTCTCTTCACTGAAAAGCTCATTCTGAGTACATTTTTAGCATACGTTTGCTCCTGCCGGGTCAGCTGAGCAGCGAATTTCTATTTACCCACCTGCTATCATGAGAGACCTCAGGGCTGCATGATTTGAGACCAGTACTGAGCCTGAAAAGCGTTTCCAACCCCACTTACAAGTAAAACTAGCTAAAATGTGCCTGGCTTCTCTTCACTGAAAAGCTCATTCTGAGTACATTTTTAGCATACGTTTGCTCCTGCCGGGTCAGCTGAGCAGCAAATTTCTATTTACCCACCTGCTATCATGAGAGACCTCAGGGCTGCATGTTTTGATCCCAGTACTGATCCTGAAAAGCGTTTCCAACCCCACTTACAAGTAAAACTAGCTAAAATGTGCCTGGCTGCTTTTCACTGAAAAGCTCATTCTGTGTACATTTTTGGCATACGTTTGCTCCTACCGGGTCAGCTGAGCAGCGAATTTCTAACCACCTGCTTTCACGAGAGACCTCAGGGCTGCATGTTTTGAGCCCAGTACTGAGCCTGAAAAGCATTTCCAACCCCACTTACAAGTAAAACTAGCTAAAATGTGCCTGGCTTCTCTTCACTGAAAAGCTCATTCTGAGTACATTTTTAGCATACGTTTGCTCCTGCCGGGTCAGCTGAGCAGCGAATTTCTATTTAACCACCTGCTTTCATGAGAGACCTCAGGGCTGCATGTTTTGAGCCCAGTACTGAGCCTGAAAAGTGTTTCCAACCCCACTTACAAGTAAAACTAGCTAAAATGTGCCTGGCTTCTCTTCACTGAAAAGCTCATTCTGAGTACATTTTTAGCATACGTTTGCTCCTGCCGGGTCAGCTGAGCAGCAAATTTTTATTTAACCACCTGCTATCATGAGAGACCTCAGGGCTGCATGTTTTGAGCCCAGTACTGATCCTGAAAAGCATTTCCAACCCCACTTACAAGTAAAACTAGCTAAAATGTGCCTGGCTGCTATTCACTGAAAAGCTCATTCTGTGTACATTTTTGGCATACGTTTGCTCCTACCAGGTCAGCTGAGCTGCAAATTTCTATTTAACCACCTGCTTTCATGAGAGACCTCAGGGCTGCATGTTTTGAGCCCAGTACTGAGCCTGAAAAGCATTTCCAACCCCACTTACAAGTAAAACTAGCTAAAATGTGCCTGGCTGCTATTCACTGAAAAGCTCATTCTGTGTACATTTTTGGCATACGTTTGCTCCTACCGGGTCAGCTGAGCAGCGAATTTCTATTTAACCACCTGCTTTCATGAGAGACCTCAGGGCTGCATGTTTTGAGCCCAGTACTGATCCTGAAAAGCGTTTCCAACCCCACTTACAAGTAAAACTAGCTAAAATGTGCCTGGCTGCTATTCACTGAAAAGCTCATTCTGTGTACATTTTTGGCATACGTTTGCTCCTACCGGGTCAGCTGAGCAGCGAATTTCTATTTAACCACCTGCCTTCATGAGAGACCTCAGGGCTGCATGTTTTGAGCCCAGTACTGAGCCTGAAAAGCATTTCCAACCCCACTTACAAGTAAAACTAGCTAAAATGTGCCTGGCTGCTATTCACTAGAAAGCTCATTCTGTGTACATTTTTGGCATACGTTTGCTCCTACCGGGCCAGCTGAGCAGCGAATTTCTATTTAACACCTTGCTTTCATGAGAGACCTCAGGGCTGCATGTTTTGAGCCCAGTACTGAGCCTGAAAAGCATTTCCAACACCACTTACAAGTAAAACTAGCTAAAATGTGCCTGGCTTCTCTTCACTGAAAAGCTCATTCTGAGTACATTTTTAGCATACGTTTGCTCCTGCCGGGTCAGCTGAGCAGCGAATTTCTATTTAACCACCTGCTATCATGTGAGACCTCAGGGCTGCATGTTTTGAGCCAAGTACTGATCCTGAAAAGCGTTTCCAACCCCACTTACAAGTAAAACTAGCTAAAATGTGCCTGGCTGCTATTCACTGAAAAGCTCATTCTGTGTACATTTTTGGCATACGTTTGCTCCTACCGGGTCAGCTGAGCAGCGCATTTCTATTTAACCACCTGCTTTCATGAGAGACGTCAGGGCTGCATGTTTTGAGCCCAGTACTGAGCCTGAAAAGCATTTCCAACCCCACTTACAAGTAAAACTAGATAAAATGTGCCTGGCTTCTCTTCACTGAAAAGCACATTCTGAGAACATTTTTAGCATACGTTTGCTCCTGCTGGGTCAGCTGAGCAGCAAATTTCTATTTAACCACCTGCTATCATGAGAGACCTCAGGGCTGCATGTTTTGAGCCCAGTACTGATCCTGAAAAGCGTTTCCAACCCCACTTACAAGTAAAACTAGCTAAAATGTGCCTGGCTTCTCTTCACTGAAAAGCTCATTCTGTGTACATTTTTGGCATACGTTTGCTCCTACCGGGTCAGCTGAGCAGCAAATTTCTATTTAACCACCGGCTTTCATGAGAGACCTCAGGGCTGCATGTTTTGAGCCCAGTACTGAGCCTGAAAAGCGTTTCCAACCCCACTTACAAGTAAAACTAGCTAAAATGTGCCTGGCTTCTCTTCACTGAAAAGCTCATTCTGAGTACATTTTTTGTATACGTTTGCTCCTGCCGGGTCAGCTGAGCAGCGAATTTCTATAACCACCTTCTTTCATGAGAGACCTCAGGGCTGCATGTTTTGAGCCCAGTACTGAGCCTGAAAAGCATTTCCAACCCCACTTACAAGTAAAACTAGCTAAAATGTGCCTGGCTTCTCTTCACTGAAAAGCTCATTCTGTGTACATTTTTAGCATACGTTTGCTCCTGCCGGGTCAGCTGAGCAGCGAATTTCTATTTAACCACCTGCTATCATGAGAGACCTCAGGGCTGCATGTTTTGAGCCCAGTACTGATCCTGAAAAGCGTTTCCAACCCCACTTACAAGTAAAACTAGCTAAAATGTGCCTGGCTGCTATTCACTGAAAAGCTCATTCTCTGTACATTTTTGGCATACGTTTGCTCCTACCGGGTCAGCTGAGCAGCGAATTTCTATTTGACCACCTGCTTTCATGAGAGACCTCAGAGCTGCATGTTTTGAGCCCAGTACTGAGCCTGAAAAGCATTTCCAACCCCACTTACAAGTAAAACTAGCTAAAATGTGCCTGGCTTCTCTTCACTGAAAAGCTCATTCTGAGTACATTTTTAGCATACGTTTGCTCCTGCCGGGTCAGCTGAGTAGCGAATTTCTATTTAACCACCTGCTTTCATGAGAGATCTCAGGGCTGCATGTTTTGAGCCCAGTACTGAGCCTGAAAAGCGTTTCCAACCCCACTTACAAGTAAAACTAGCTAAAATGTGCCTGGCTTCTCTTAACTGAAAAGCTCATTCTGAGTACATTTTTAGCATACGTTTGCTCCTGCTGGGTCAGCTGAGCAGCGAATTTCTATTTAACCACCTGCTATCATGGGAGACCTCAGGGCTGCATGTTTTGAGCCCAATACTGATCCTGAAAAGCGTTTCCAACCCCACTTACAAGTAAAACTAGCTAAAATGTGCCTGGCTGCTTTTCACTGAAAAGCTCATTCTGTGTACATTTTTGGCATACGTTTGCTCCTACCGGGTCAGCTGAGCAGCGAATTTCTAACCACCTGCTTTCACGAGAGACCTCAGGGCTGCATGTTTTGAGCCCAGTACTGAGCCTGAAAAGCATTTCCAACCCCACTTACAAGTAAAACTAGCTAAAATGTGCCTGGCTTCTCTTCACTGAAAAGCTCATTCTGAGTACATTTTTAGCATACGTTTGCTCCTGCCGGGTCAGCTGAGCAGCGAATTTCTATTTAACCACCTGCTTTCATGAGAGACCTCAGGGCTGCATGTTTTGAGCCCAGTACTGAGCCTGAAAAGTGTTTCCAACCCCACTTACAAGTAAAACTAGCTAAAATGTGCCTGGCTTCTCTTCACTGAAAAGCTCATTCTGAGTACATTTTTAGCATACGTTTGCTCCTGCCGGGTCAGCTGAGCAGCAAATTTTTATTTAACCACCTGCTATCATGAGAGACCTCAGGGCTGCATGTTTTGAGCCCAGTACTGATCCTGAAAAGCGTTTCCAACCCCACTTACAAGTAAAACTAGCTAAAATGTGCCTGGCTGCTATTCACTGAAAAGCTCATTCTGTGTACATTTTTGGCATACGTTTGCTCCTACCAGGTCAGCTGAGCTGCAAATTTCTATTTAACCACCTGCTTTCATGAGAGACCTCAGAGCTGCATGTTTTGAGCCCTGTACTGAGCCTGAAAAGCATTTCCAACCCCACTTACAAGTAAAACTAGCTAAAATGTGCCTGGCTGCTATTCACTGAAAAGCTCATTCTCTGTACATTTTTGGCATACGTTTGCTCCTACCGGGTCAGCTGAGCAGCGAATTTCTATTTGACCACCTGCTTTCATGAGAGACCTCAGAGCTGCATGTTTTGAGCCCAGTACTGAGCCTGAAAAGCATTTCCAACCCCACTTACAAGTAAAACTAGCTAAAATGTGCCTGGCTTCTCTTCACTGAAAAGCTCATTCTGAGTACATTTTTAGCATACGTTTGCTCCTGCCGGGTCAGCTGAGCAGCGAATTTCTATTTAACCACCTGCTTTCATGAGAGACCTCAGGGCTGCATGTTTTGAGCCCAGTACTGAGCCTGAAAAGCGTTTCCAACCCCACTTACAAGTAAAACTAGCTAAAATGTGCCTGGCTTCTCTTCACTGAAAAGCTCATTCTGAGTACATTTTTAGCATACGTTTGCTCCTGCTGGGTCAGCTGAGCAGCGAATTTCTATTTAACCACCTGCTATCATGAGAGACCTCAGGGCTGCATGTTTTGAGCCCAGTATTGATCCTGAAAAGCGTTTCCAACCCCACTTACAAGTAAAACTAGCTAAAATGTGCCTGGCTGCTATTCACTGAAAAGCTCATTCTGTGTACATTTTTGGCATACGTTTGCTCCTACCGGGTCAGCTGAGCAGCGAATTTCTATTTAACCACCGGCTTTCATGAGAGACCTCAGGGCTGCATGTTTTGAGCCCAGTACTGAGCCTGAAAAGCATTTCCAACCCCACTTACAAGTAAAACTAGCTAAAATGTGCCTGGCTTCTCTTCACTGAAAAGCTCATTCTGAGTACATTTTTAGCATACGTTTGCTCCTGCCGGGTCAGCTGAGCAGCGAATTTCTATTTAACCACCTGCTATCATGAGAGACCTCAGGGCTGCATGTTTTGAGCCCAGTACTGATCCTGAAAAGCGTTTCCAACCCCACTTACAAGTAAAACTAGCTAAAATGTGCCTGGCTTCTCTTCACTGAAAAGCTCATTCTGAGTACATTTTTAGCATACGTTTGCTCCTGCTGGGTCAGCTGAGCAGCGAATTTTTATTCAACCACCTGCTATCATGAGAGACCTCAGGGCTGCATGTTTTGAGCCCAGTACTGATCCTGAAAAGCGTTTCCAACCCCACTTACAAGTAAAACTAGCTAAAATGGGCCTGGCTGCTATTCACTGAAAAGCTCATTCTGTGTACATTTTTGGCATACCTTTGCTCCTACCGGGTCAGCTGAGCAGCGAATTTCTATTTAAGCACCTGCTTTCATGAGAGACCTCAGGGCTGCATGTTTTGAGCCCAGTACTGAGCCTGAAAAGCATTTCCAACGCCACTTACAAGTAAAACTAGCTAAAATGTGCCTGGCTTCTCTTCACTGAAAAGCTCATTCTGAGTACATTTTTAGCATACGTTTGCTCCTGCCGGGTCAGCTGAGCAGCGAATTTCTATTTAACCACCTGCTATCATGAGAGACCTCAGGGCTGCATGTTTTGAGCCCAGTATTGATCCTGAAAAGCGTTTCCAACCCCACTTACAAGTAAAACTAGCTAAAATGTGCCTGGCTGCTATTCACTGAAAAGCTCATTCTGTGTACATTTTTGGCATACGTTTGCTCCTACCGGGTCAGCTGAGCAGCAAACTTCTATTTAACCACCTGCTTTCATGAGAGACCTCAGGGCTGCATGTTTTGAGCCCAGTACTGAGCCTGAAAAGCATTTCCAACCCCACTTACAAGTAAAACTAGCTAAAATGTGCCTGGCTTCTCTTCACTGAAAAGCTCATTCTGAGTACATTTTTAGCATACGTTTGCTCCTGCCGGGTCAGCTGAGCAGCGAATTTCTATTTAACCACCTGCTATCATGAGAGACCTCAGGGCTACATGTTTTGAGCCCAGTACTGATCCTGAAAAGCGTTTCCAACCCCACTTACAAGTAAAACTAGCTAAAATGTGCCTGGCTTCTCTTCACTGAAAAGCTCATTCTGAGTACATTTTTAGCATACGTTTGCTCCTGCTGGGTCAGCTGAGCAGCGAATTTTTATTCAACCACCTGCTATCATGAGAGACCTCAGGGCTGCATGTTTTGAGCCCAGTACTGATCCTGAAAAGCGTTTCCAACCCCACTTACAAGTAAAACTAGCTAAAATGGGCCTGGCTGCTATTCACTGAAAAGCTCATTCTGTGTACATTTTTGGCATACCTTTGCTCCTACCGGGTCAGCTGAGCAGCGAATTTCTATTTAAGCACCTGCTTTCATGAGAGACCTCAGGGCTGCATGTTTTGAGCCCAGTACTGAGCCTGAAAAGCATTTCCAACGCCACTTACAAGTAAAACTAGCTAAAATGTGCCTGGCTTCTCTTCACTGAAAAGCTCATTCTGAGTACATTTTTAGCATACGTTTGCTCCTGCCGGGTCAGCTGAGCAGCGAATTTCTATTTAACCACCTGCTATCATGAGAGACCTCAGGGCTGCATGTTTTGAGCCCAGTACTGAGCCTGAAAAGCATTTCCAACCCCACTTACAAGTAAAACTAGCTAAAATGTGCCTGGCTTCTCTTCACTGAAAAGCTCATTCTGAGTACATTTTTAGCATACGTTTGCTCCTGCCGGGTCAGCTGAGCAGGGAATTTCTATTTAACCACCTGCTATCATGAGAGACCTCAGGGCTACATGTTTTGAGCCCAGTACTGATCCTGAAAAGCGTTTCCAACCCCACTTACAAGTAAAACTAGCTAAAATGTGCCTGGCTGCTATTCACTGAAAAGCTCATTCTCTGTACATTTTTGGCATACGTTTGCTCCTACCGGGTCAGCTGAGCAGCGAATTTCTATTTGACCACCTGCTTTCATGAGAGACCTCAGAGCTGCATGTTTTGAGCCCAGTACTGAGCCTGAAAACCCCACTTTCAAGTAAAACTAGCTAAAATGTGCCTGGCTGCTATTCACTGAAAAGCTCATTCTGTGTACATTTTTGGCATACGTTTGCTCCTACCGGGTCAGCTGAGCAGCGAATTTCTATTTAACCACCTGCCTTCATGAGAGACCTCAGGGCTGCATGTTTTGAGCCCAGTACTGAGCCTGAAAAGCATTTCCAACCCCACTTACAAGTAAAACTAGCTAAAATGTGCCTGGCTGCTATTCACTAGAAAGCTCATTCTGTGTACATTTTTGGCATACGTTTGCTCCTACCGGGCCAGCTGAGCAGCGAATTTCTATTTAACCACTTGCTTTCATGAGAGACCTCAGGGCTGCATGTTTTGAGCCCAGTACTGAGCCTGAAAAGCATTTCCAACACCACTTACAAGTAAAACTAGCTAAAATGTGCCTGGCTTCTCTTCACTGAAAAGCTCATTCTGAGTACATTTTTAGCATACGTTTGCTCCTGCCGGGTCAGCTGAGCAGCGAATTTCTATTTAACCACCTGCTATCATGTGAGACCTCAGGGCTGCATGTTTTGAGCCAAGTACTGATCCTGAAAAGCGTTTCCAACCCCACTTACAAGTAAAACTAGCTAAAATGTGCCTGGCTGCTATTCACTGAAAAGCTCATTCTGTGTACATTTTTGGCATACGTTTGCTCCTACCGGGTCAGCTGAGCAGCGCATTTCTATTTAACCACCTGCTTTCATGAGAGACGTCAGGGCTGCATGTTTTGAGCCCAGTACTGAGCCTGAAAAGCATTTCCAACCCCACTTACAAGTAAAACTAGATAAAATGTGCCTGGCTTCTCTTCACTGAAAAGCACATTCTGAGAACATTTTTAGCATACGTTTGCTCCTGCTGGGTCAGCTGAGCAGCAAATTTCTATTTAACCACCTGCTATCATGAGAGACCTCAGGGCTGCATGTTTTGAGCCCAGTACTGATCCTGAAAAGCGTTTCCAACCCCACTTACAAGTAAAACTAGCTAAAATGTGCCTGGCTTCTCTTCACTGAAAAGCTCATTCTGTGTACATTTTTGGCATACGTTTGCTCCTACCGGGTCAGCTGAGCAGCAAATTTCTATTTAACCACCGGCTTTCATGAGAGACCTCAGGGCTGCATGTTTTGAGCCCAGTACTGAGCCTGAAAAGCGTTTCCAACCCCACTTACAAGTAAAACTAGCTAAAATGTGCCTGGCTTCTCTTCACTGAAAAGCTCATTCTGAGTACATTTTTTGTATACGTTTGCTCCTGCCGGGTCAGCTGAGCAGCGAATTTCTATAACCACCTTCTTTCATGAGAGACCTCAGGGCTGCATGTTTTGAGCCCAGTACTGAGCCTGAAAAGCATTTCCAACCCCACTTACAAGTAAAACTAGCTAAAATGTGCCTGGCTTCTCTTCACTGAAAAGCTCATTCTGTGTACATTTTTAGCATACGTTTGCTCCTGCCGGGTCAGCTGAGCAGCGAATTTCTATTTAACCACCTGCTATCATGAGAGACCTCAGGGCTGCATGTTTTGAGCCCAGTACTGATCCTGAAAAGCGTTTCCAACCCCACTTACAAGTAAAACTAGCTAAAATGTGCCTGGCTGCTATTCACTGAAAAGCTCATTCTCTGTACATTTTTGGCATACGTTTGCTCCTACCGGGTCAGCTGAGCAGCGAATTTCTATTTGACCACCTGCTTTCATGAGAGACCTCAGAGCTGCATGTTTTGAGCCCAGTACTGAGCCTGAAAAGCATTTCCAACCCCACTTACAAGTAAAACTAGCTAAAATGTGCCTGGCTTCTCTTCACTGAAAAGCTCATTCTGAGTACATTTTTAGCATACGTTTGCTCCTGCCGGGTCAGCTGAGTAGCGAATTTCTATTTAACCACCTGCTTTCATGAGAGACCTCAGGGCTGCATGTTTTGAGCCCAGTACTGAGCCTGAAAAGCGTTTCCAACCCCACTTACAAGTAAAACTAGCTAAAATGTGCCTGGCTTCTCTTAACTGAAAAGCTCATTCTGAGTACATTTTTAGCATACGTTTGCTCCTGCTGGGTCAGCTGAGCAGCGAATTTCTATTTAACCACCTGCTATCATGGGAGACCTCAGGGCTGCATGTTTTGAGCCCAGTACTGATCCTGAAAAGCGTTTCCAACCCCACTTACAAGTAAAACTAGCTAAAATGTGCCTGGCTGCTTTTCACTGAAAAGCTCATTCTGTGTACATTTTTGGCATACGTTTGCTCCTACCGGGTCAGCTGAGCAGCGAATTTCTAACCACCTGCTTTCACGAGAGACCTCAGGGCTGCATGTTTTGAGCCCAGTACTGAGCCTGAAAAGCATTTCCAACCCCACTTACAAGTAAAACTAGCTAAAATGTGCCTGGCTTCTCTTCACTGAAAAGCTCATTCTGAGTACATTTTTAGCATACGTTTGCTCCTGCCGGGTCAGCTGAGCAGCGAATTTCTATTTAACCACCTGCTTTCATGAGAGACCTCAGGGCTGCATGTTTTGAGCCCAGTACTGAGCCTGAAAAGTGTTTCCAACCCCACTTACAAGTAAAACTAGCTAAAATGTGCCTGGCTTCTCTTCACTGAAAAGCTCATTCTGAGTACATTTTTAGCATACGTTTGCTCCTGCCGGGTCAGCTGAGCAGCAAATTTTTATTTAACCACCTGCTATCATGAGAGACCTCAGGGCTGCATGTTTTGAGCCCAGTACTGATCCTGAAAAGCGTTTCCAACCCCACTTACAAGTAAAACTAGCTAAAATGTGCCTGGCTGCTATTCACTGAAAAGCTCATTCTGTGTACATTTTTGGCATACGTTTGCTCCTACCAGGTCAGCTGAGCTGCAAATTTCTATTTAACCACCTGCTTTCATGAGAGACCTCAGAGCTGCATGTTTTGAGCCCTGTACTGAGCCTGAAAAGCATTTCCAACCCCACTTACAAGTAAAACTAGCTAAAATGTGCCTGGCTGCTATTCACTGAAAAGCTCATTCTCTGTACATTTTTGGCATACGTTTGCTCCTACCGGGTCAGCTGAGCAGCGAATTTCTATTTGACCACCTGCTTTCATGAGAGACCTCAGAGCTGCATGTTTTGAGCCCAGTACTGAGCCTGAAAAGCATTTCCAACCCCACTTACAAGTAAAACTAGCTAAAATGTGCCTGGCTTCTCTTCACTGAAAAGCTCATTCTGAGTACATTTTTAGCATACGTTTGCTCCTGCCGGGTCAGCTGAGCAGCGAATTTCTATTTAACCACCTGCTTTCATGAGAGACCTCAGGGCTGCATGTTTTGAGCCCAGTACTGAGCCTGAAAAGCGTTTCCAACCCCACTTACAAGTAAAACTAGCTAAAATGTGCCTGGCTTCTCTTCACTGAAAAGCTCATTCTGAGTACATTTTTAGCATACGTTTGCTCCTGCTGGGTCAGCTGAGCAGCGAATTTCTATTTAACCACCTGCTATCATGAGAGACCTCAGGGCTGCATGTTTTGAGCCCAGTATTGATCCTGAAAAGCGTTTCCAACCCCACTTACAAGTAAAACTAGCTAAAATGTGCCTGGCTGCTATTCACTGAAAAGCTCATTCTGTGTACATTTTTGGCATACGTTTGCTCCTACCGGGTCAGCTGAGCAGCGAATTTCTATTTAACCACCGGCTTTCATGAGAGACCTCAGGGCTGCATGTTTTGAGCCCAGTACTGAGCCTGAAAAGCATTTCCAACCCCACTTACAAGTAAAACTAGCTAAAATGTGCCTGGCTTCTCTTCACTGAAAAGCTCATTCTGAGTACATTTTTAGCATACGTTTGCTCCTGCCGGGTCAGCTGAGCAGCGAATTTCTATTTAACCACCTGCTATCATGAGAGACCTCAGGGCTGCATGTTTTGAGCCCAGTACTGATCCTGAAAAGCGTTTCCAACCCCACTTACAAGTAAAACTAGCTAAAATGTGCCTGGCTTCTCTTCACTGAAAAGCTCATTCTGAGTACATTTTTAGCATACGTTTGCTCCTGCTGGGTCAGCTGAGCAGCGAATTTTTATTCAACCACCTGCTATCATGAGAGACCTCAGGGCTGCATGTTTTGAGCCCAGTACTGATCCTGAAAAGCGTTTCCAACCCCACTTACAAGTAAAACTAGCTAAAATGGGCCTGGCTGCTATTCACTGAAAAGCTCATTCTGTGTACATTTTTGGCATACCTTTGCTCCTACCGGGTCAGCTGAGCAGCGAATTTCTATTTAAGCACCTGCTTTCATGAGAGACCTCAGGGCTGCATGTTTTGAGCCCAGTACTGAGCCTGAAAAGCATTTCCAACGCCACTTACAAGTAAAACTAGCTAAAATGTGCCTGGCTTCTCTTCACTGAAAAGCTCATTCTGAGTACATTTTTAGCATACGTTTGCTCCTGCCGGGTCAGCTGAGCAGCGAATTTCTATTTAACCACCTGCTATCATGAGAGACCTCAGGGCTGCATGTTTTGAGCCCAGTATTGATCCTGAAAAGCGTTTCCAACCCCACTTACAAGTAAAACTAGCTAAAATGTGCCTGGCTGCTATTCACTGAAAAGCTCATTCTGTGTACATTTTTGGCATACGTTTGCTCCTACCGGGTCAGCTGAGCAGCAAACTTCTATTTAACCACCTGCTTTCATGAGAGACCTCAGGGCTGCATGTTTTGAGCCCAGTACTGAGCCTGAAAAGCATTTCCAACCCCACTTACAAGTAAAACTAGCTAAAATGTGCCTGGCTTCTCTTCACTGAAAAGCTCATTCTGAGTACATTTTTAGCATACGTTTGCTCCTGCCGGGTCAGCTGAGCAGCGAATTTCTATTTAACCACCTGCTATCATGAGAGACCCCAGGGCTACATGTTTTGAGCCCAGTACTGATCCTGAAAAGCGTTTCCAACCCCACTTACAAGTAAAACTAGCTAAAATGTGCCTGGCTTCTCTTCACTGAAAAGCTCATTCTGAGTACATTTTTAGCATACGTTTGCTCCTGCTGGGTCAGCTGAGCAGCGAAATTTTATTCAACCACCTGCTATCATGAGAGACCTCAGGGCTGCATGTTTTGAGCCCAGTACTGATCCTGAAAAGCGTTTCCAACCCCACTTACAAGTAAAACTAGCTAAAATGGGCCTGGCTGCTATTCACTGAAAAGCTCATTCTGTGTACATTTTTGGCATACCTTTGCTCCTACCGGGTCAGCTGAGCAGCGAATTTCTATTTAAGCACCTGCTTTCATGAGAGACCTCAGGGCTGCATGTTTTGAGCCCAGTACTGAGCCTGAAAAGCATTTCCAACGCCACTTACAAGTAAAACTAGCTAAAATGTGCCTGGCTTCTCTTCACTGAAAAGCTCATTCTGAGTACATTTTTAGCATACGTTTGCTCCTGCCGGGTCAGCTGAGCAGCGAATTTCTATTTAACCACCTGCTATCATGAGAGACCTCAGGGCTGCATGTTTTGAGCCCAGTACTGAGCCTGAAAAGCATTTCCAACCCCACTTACAAGTAAAACTAGCTAAAATGTGCCTGGCTTCTCTTCACTGAAAAGCTCATTCTGAGTACATTTTTAGCATACGTTTGCTCCTGCCGGGTCAGCTGAGCAGGGAATTTCTATTTAACCACCTGCTATCATGAGAGACCTCAGGGCTACATGTTTTGAGCCCAGTACTGATCCTGAAAAGCGTTTCCAACCCCACTTACAAGTAAAACTAGCTAAAATGTGCCTGGCTGCTATTCACTGAAAAGCTCATTCTCTGTACATTTTTGGCATACGTTTGCTCCTACCGGGTCAGCTGAGCAGCGAATTTCTATTTGACCACCTGCTTTCATGAGAGACCTCAGAGCTGCATGTTTTGAGCCCAGTACTGAGCCTGAAAACCCCACTTTCAAGTAAAACTAGCTAAAATGTGCCTGGCTGCTATTCACTGAAAAGCTCATTCTGTGTACATTTTTGGCATACGTTTGCTCCTACCGGGTCAGCTGAGCACCGAATTTCTATTTAACCACCTGATTTCATGAGAGACCTCAGAGCTGCATGTTTTGAGCCCAGTACGGAGCCTGAAAAGCATTTCCAACCCCACTTACAAGTAAAACTAGCTAAAATGTGCCTGGCTTCTCTTCACTGAAAAGCTCATTCTGAGTACATTTTTAGCATACGTTTGCTCCTGCCGGGTCAGCTGAGCAGCGAATTTCTATTTACCCACCTGCTATCATGAGAGACCTCAGGGCTGCATGATTTGAGACCAGTACTGAGCCTGAAAAGCGTTTCCAACCCCACTTACAAGTAAAACTAGCTAAAATGTGCCTGGCTTCTCTTCACTGAAAAGCTCATTCTGAGTACATTTTTAGCATACGTTTGCTCCTGCCGGGTCAGCTGAGCAGCAAATTTCTATTTACCCACCTGCTATCATGAGAGACCTCAGGGCTGCATGTTTTGAGCCCAGTACTGATCCTGAAAAGCGTTTCCAACCCCACTTACAAGTAAAACTAGCTAAAATGTGCCTGGCTGCTTTTCACTGAAAAGCTCATTCTGTGTACATTTTTGGCATACGTTTGCTCCTACCGGGTCAGCTGAGCAGCGAATTTCTAACCACCTGCTTTCACGAGAGACCTCAGGGCTGCATGTTTTGAGCCCAGTACTGAGCCTGAAAAGCATTTCCAACCCCACTTACAAGTAAAACTAGCTAAAATGTGCCTGGCTTCTCTTCACTGAAAAGCTCATTCTGAGTACATTTTTAGCATACGTTTGCTCCTGCCGGGTCAGCTGAGCAGCGAATTTCTATTTAACCACCTGCTTTCATGAGAGACCTCAGGGCTGCATGTTTTGAGCCCAGTACTGAGCCTGAAAAGTGTTTCCAACCCCACTTACAAGTAAAACTAGCTAAAATGTGCCTGGCTTCTCTTCACTGAAAAGCTCATTCTGAGTACATTTTTAGCATACGTTTGCTCCTGCCGGGTCAGCTGAGCAGCAAATTTTTATTTAACCACCTGCTATCATGAGAGACCTCAGGGCTGCATGTTTTGAGCCCAGTACTGATCCTGAAAAGCGTTTCCAACCCCACTTACAAGTAAAACTAGCTAAAATGTGCCTGGCTGCTATTCACTGAAAAGCTCATTCTGTGTACATTTTTGGCATACGTTTGCTCCTACCAGGTCAGCTGAGCTGCAAATTTCTATTTAACCACCTGCTTTCATGAGAGACCTCAGGGCTGCATGTTTTGAGCCCAGTACTGAGCCTGAAAAGCATTTCCAACCCCACTTACAAGTAAAACTAGCTAAAATGTGCCTGGCTGCTATTCACTGAAAAGCTCATTCTGTGTACATTTTTGGCATACGTTTGCTCCTACCGGGTCAGCTGAGCAGCGAATTTCTATTTAACCACCTGCTTTCATGAGAGACCTCAGGGCTGCATGTTTTGAGCCCAGTACTGATCCTGAAAAGCGTTTCCAACCCCACTTACAAGTAAAACTAGCTAAAATGTGCCTGGCTGCTATTCACTGAAAAGCTCATTCTGTGTACATTTTTGGCATACGTTTGCTCCAACCGGGTCAGCTGAGCAGCGAATTTCTATTTAACCACCTGCCTTCATGAAAGACCTCAGGGCTGCATGTTTTGAGCCCAGTACTGAGCCTGAAAAGCATTTCAAACCCCACTTACAAGTAAAACTAGCTAAAATGTGCCTGGCTGCTATTCACTAGAAAGCTCATTCTGTGTACATTTTTGGCATACGTTTGCTCCTACCGGGCCAGCTGAGCAGCGAATTTCTATTTAACCACTTGCTTTCATGAGAGACCTCAGGGCTGCATGTTTTGAGCCCAGTACTGAGCCTGAAAAGCATTTCCAACACCACTTACAAGTAAAACTAGCTAAAATGTGCCTGGCTTCTCTTCACTGAAAAGCTCATTCTGAGTACATTTTTAGCATACGTTTGCTCCTGCCGGGTCAGCTGAGCAGCGAATTTCTATTTAACCACCTGCTATCATGTGAGACCTCAGGGCTGCATGTTTTGAGCCAAGTACTGATCCTGAAAAGCGTTTCCAACCCCACTTACAAGTAAAACTAGCTAAAATGTGCCTGGCTGCTATTCACTGAAAAGCTCATTCTGTGTACATTTTTGGCATACGTTTGCTCCTACAGGGTCAGCTGAGCAGCGCATTTCTATTTAACCACCTGCTTTCATGAGAGACGTCAGGGCTGCATGTTTTGAGCCCAGTACTGAGCCTGAAAAGCATTTCCAACCCCACTTACAAGTAAAACTAGATAAAATGTGCCTGGCTTCTCTTCACTGAAAAGCACATTCTGAGAACATTTTTAGCATACGTTTGCTCCTGCTGGGTCAGCTGAGCAGCAAATTTCTATTTAACCACCTGCTATCATGAGAGACCTCAGGGCTGCATGTTTTGAGCCCAGTACTGATCCTGAAAAGCGTTTCCAACCCCACTTACAAGTAAAACTAGCTAAAATGTGCCTGGCTTCTCTTCACTGAAAAGCTCATTCTGTGTACATTTTTGGCATACGTTTGCTCCTACCGGGTCAGCTGAGCAGCAAATTTCTATTTAACCACCGGCTTTCATGAGAGACCTCAGGGCTGCATGTTTTGAGCCCAGTACTGAGCCTGAAAAGCGTTTCCAACCCCACTTACAAGTAAAACTAGCTAAAATGTGCCTGGCTTCTCTTCACTGAAAAGCTCATTCTGAGTACATTTTTTGTATACGTTTGCTCCTGCCGGGTCAGCTGAGCAGCGAATTTCTATTTAACCACCTGCTATCATGAGAGACCTCAGGGCTGCATGTTTTGAGCCCAGTACTGATCCTGAAAAGCGTTTCCAACCCCACTTACAAGTAAAACTAGCTAAAATGTGCCTGGCTTCTCTTCACTCAAAAGCTCATTCTGAGTACATTTTTAGCATACGTTTGCTCCTGCTGGGTCAGCTGAGCAGCGAATTTCTATTTTACCACCTGCTATCATGAGAGACCCCAGGGCTGCATGTTTTGAGCCCAGTATTAATCCTGAAAAGCGTTTCCAACCCCACTTACAAGTAAAACTAGCTAAAATGTGCCTGGCTGCTATTCACTGAAAAGCTCATTCTGTGTACATTTTTGGCATACGTTTGCTCCTACCGGGTCAGCTGAGCAGCGAATTTCTATAACCACCTTCTTTCATGAGAGACCTCAGGGCTGCATGTTTTGAGCCCAGTACTGAGCCTGAAAAGCATTTCCAACCCCACTTACAAGTAAAACTAGCTAAAATGTGCCTGGCTTCTCTTCACTGAAAAGCTCATTCTGTGTACATTTTTAGCATACGTTTGCTCCTGCCGGGTCAGCTGAGCAGCGAATTTCTATTTAACCACCTGCTATCATGAGAGACCTCTGGGCTGCATGTTTTGAGCCCAGTACTGATCCTGAAAAGCGTTTCCAACCCCACTTACAAGTAAAACTAGCTAAAATGTGCCTGGCTGCTATTCACTGAAAAGCTCATTCTCTGTACATTTTTGGCATACGTTTGCTCCTACCGGGTCAGCTGAGCAGCGAATTTCTATTTGACCACCTGCTTTCATGAGAGACCTCAGAGCTGCATGTTTTGAGCCCAGTACTGAGCCTGAAAAGCATTTCCAACCCCACTTACAAGTAAAACTAGCTAAAATGTGCCTGGCTTCTCTTCACTGAAAAGCTCATTCTGAGTACATTTTTAGCATACGTTTGCTCCTGCCGGGTCAGCTGAGTAGCGAATTTCTATTTAACCACCTGCTTTCATGAGAGACCTCAGGGCTGCATGTTTTGAGCCCAGTACTGAGCCTGAAAAGCGTTTCCAACCCCACTTACAAGTAAAACTAGCTAAAATGTGCCTGGCTTCTCTTAACTGAAAAGCTCATTCTGAGTACATTTTTAGCATACGTTTGCTCCTGCTGGGTCAGCTGAGCAGCGAATTTCTATTTAACCACCTGCTATCATGGGAGACCTCAGGGCTGCATGTTTTGAGCCCAGTACTGATCCTGAAAAGCGTTTCCAACCCCACTTACAAGTAAAACTAGCTAAAATGTGCCTGGCTGCTTTTCACTGAAAAGCTCATTCTGTGTACATTTTTGGCATACGTTTGCTCCTACCGGGTCAGCTGAGCAGCGAATTTCTAACCACCTGCTTTCACGAGAGACCTCAGGGCTGCATGTTTTGAGCCCAGTACTGAGCCTGAAAAGCATTTCCAACCCCACTTACAAGTAAAACTAGCTAAAATGTGCCTGGCTTCTCTTCACTGAAAAGCTCATTCTGAGTACATTTTTAGCATACGTTTGCTCCTGCCGGGTCAGCTGAGCAGCGAATTTCTATTTAACCACCTGCTTTCATGAGAGACCTCAGGGCTGCATGTTTTGAGCCCAGTACTGAGCCTGAAAAGTGTTTCCAACCCCACTTACAAGTAAAACTAGCTAAAATGTGCCTGGCTTCTCTTCACTGAAAAGCTCATTCTGAGTACATTTTTAGCATACGTTTGCTCCTGCCGGGTCAGCTGAGCAGCAAATTTTTATTTAACCACCTGCTATCATGAGAGACCTCAGGGCTGCATGTTTTGAGCCCAGTACTGATCCTGAAAAGCGTTTCCAACCCCACTCACAAGTAAAACTAGCTAAAATGTGCCTGGCTGCTATTCACTGAAAAGCTCATTCTGTGTACATTTTTGGCATACGTTTGCTCCTACCAGGTCAGCTGAGCTGCAAATTTCTATTTAACCACCTGCTTTCATGAGAGACCTCAGAGCTGCATGTTTTGAGCCCTGTACTGAGCCTGAAAAGCATTTCCAACCCCACTTACAAGTAAAACTAGCTAAAATGTGCCTGGCTGCTATTCACTGAAAAGCTCATTCTCTGTACATTTTTGGCATACGTTTGCTCCTACCGGGTCAGCTGAGCAGCGAATTTCTATTTGACCACCTGCTTTCATGAGAGACCTCAGAGCTGCATGTTTTGAGCCCAGTACTGAGCCTGAAAAGCATTTCCAACCCCACTTACAAGTAAAACTAGCTAAAATGTGCCTGGCTTCTCTTCACTGAAAAGCTCATTCTGTGTACATTTTTGGCATACGTTTGCTCCTACCGGGTCAGCTGAGCAGCGAATTTCTAACCACCTGCTTTCACGAGAGACCTCAGGGCTGCATGTTTTGAGCCCAGTACTGAGCCTGAAAAGCATTTCCAACCCCACTTACAAGTAAAACTAGCTAAAATGTGCCTGGCTTCTCTTCACTGAAAAGCTCATTCTGAGTACATTTTTAGCATACGTTTGCTCCTGCCGGGTCAGCTGAGCAGCAAATTTTTATTTAACCACCTGCTATCATGAGAGACCTCAGGGCTGCATGTTTTGAGCCCAGTACTGATCCTGAAAAGCGTTTCCAACCCCACTCACAAGTAAAACTAGCTAAAATGTGCCTGGCTGCTATTCACTGAAAAGCTCATTCTGTGTACATTTTTGGCATACGTTTGCTCCTACCAGGTCAGCTGAGCTGCAAATTTCTATTTAACCACCTGCTTTCATGAGAGACCTCAGAGCTGCATGTTTTGAGCCCTGTACTGAGCCTGAAAAGCATTTCCAACCCCACTTACAAGTAAAACTAGCTAAAATGTGCCTGGCTGCTATTCACTGAAAAGCTCATTCTCTGTACATTTTTGGCATACGTTTGCTCCTACCGGGTCAGCTGAGCAGCGAATTTCTATTTGACCACCTGCTTTCATGAGAGACCTCAGAGCTGCATGTTTTGAGCCCAGTACTGAGCCTGAAAAGCATTTCCAACCCCACTTACAAGTAAAACTAGCTAAAATGTGCCTGGCTTCTCTTCACTGAAAAGCTCATTCTGAGTACATTTTTAGCATACGTTTGCTCCTGCCGGGTCAGCTGAGCAGCGAATTTCTATTTAACCACCTGCTTTCATGAGAGACCTCAGGGCTGCATGTTTTGAGCCCAGTACTGAGCCTGAAAAGCATTTCCAACCCCACTTACAAGTAAAACTAGCTAAAATGTGCCTGGCTTCTCTTCACTGAAAAGCTCATTCTGTGTACATTTTTAGCATACGTTTGCTCCTGCCGGGTCAGCTGAGCAGCGAATTTCTATTTAACCACCTGCTATCATGAGAGACCTCTGGGCTGCATGTTTTGAGCCCAGTACTGATCCTGAAAAGCGTTTCCAACCCCACTTACAAGTAAAACTAGCTAAAATGTGCCTGGCTGCTATTCACTGAAAAGCTCATTCTCTGTACATTTTTGGCATACGTTTGCTCCTACCGGGTCAGCTGAGCAGCGAATTTCTATTTGACCACCTGCTTTCATGAGAGACCTCAGAGCTGCATGTTTTGAGCCCAGTACTGAGCCTGAAAAGCATTTCCAACCCCACTTACAAGTAAAACTAGCTAAAATGTGCCTGGCTTCTCTTCACTGAAAAGCTCATTCTGAGTACATTTTTAGCATACGTTTGCTCCTGCCGGGTCAGCTGAGTAGCGAATTTCTATTTAACCACCTGCTTTCATGAGAGACCTCAGGGCTGCATGTTTTGAGCCCAGTACTGAGCCTGAAAAGCGTTTCCAACCCCACTTACAAGTAAAACTAGCTAAAATGTGCCTGGCTTCTCTTAACTGAAAAGCTCATTCTGAGTACATTTTTAGCATACGTTTGCTCCTGCTGGGTCAGCTGAGCAGCGAATTTCTATTTAACCACCTGCTATCATGGGAGACCTCAGGGCTGCATGTTTTGAGCCCAGTACTGATCCTGAAAAGCGTTTCCAACCCCACTTACAAGTAAAACTAGCTAAAATGTGCCTGGCTGCTTTTCACTGAAAAGCTCATTCTGTGT
Organism: Lissotriton vulgaris; assembly: GCF_964263255.1. NCBI lineage: Eukaryota > Metazoa > Chordata > Amphibia > Caudata > Salamandridae > Lissotriton > Lissotriton vulgaris. The sequence continues at coordinate 2,409,866 of NW_028242071.1, read as the reverse complement.
ACATTTTTGGCATACGTTTGCTCCTACCGGGTCAGCTGAGCAGCGAATTTCTAACCACCTGCTTTCACGAGAGACCTCAGGGCTGCATGTTTTGAGCCCAGTACTGAGCCTGAAAAGCATTTCCAACCCCACTTACAAGTAAAACTAGCTAAAATGTGCCTGGCTTCTCTTCACTGAAAAGCTCATTCTGAGTACATTTTTAGCATACGTTTGCTCCTGCCGGGTCAGCTGAGCAGCGAATTTCTATTTAACCACCTGCTTTCATGAGAGACCTCAGGGCTGCATGTTTTGAGCCCAGTACTGAGCCTGAAAAGTGTTTCCAACCCCACTTACAAGTAAAACTAGCTAAAATGTGCCTGGCTTCTCTTCACTGAAAAGCTCATTCTGAGTACATTTTTAGCATACGTTTGCTCCTGCCGGGTCAGCTGAGCAGCAAATTTTTATTTAACCACCTGCTATCATGAGAGACCTCAGGGCTGCATGTTTTGAGCCCAGTACTGATCCTGAAAAGCGTTTCCAACCCCACTCACAAGTAAAACTAGCTAAAATGTGCCTGGCTGCTATTCACTGAAAAGCTCATTCTGTGTACATTTTTGGCATACGTTTGCTCCTACCAGGTCAGCTGAGCTGCAAATTTCTATTTAACCACCTGCTTTCATGAGAGACCTCAGAGCTGCATGTTTTGAGCCCTGTACTGAGCCTGAAAAGCATTTCCAACCCCACTTACAAGTAAAACTAGCTAAAATGTGCCTGGCTGCTATTCACTGAAAAGCTCATTCTCTGTACATTTTTGGCATACGTTTGCTCCTACCGGGTCAGCTGAGCAGCGAATTTCTATTTGACCACCTGCTTTCATGAGAGACCTCAGAGCTGCATGTTTTGAGCCCAGTACTGAGCCTGAAAAGCATTTCCAACCCCACTTACAAGTAAAACTAGCTAAAATGTGCCTGGCTTCTCTTCACTGAAAAGCTCATTCTGAGTACATTTTTAGCATACGTTTGCTCCTGCCGGGTCAGCTGAGTAGCGAATTTCTATTTAACCACCTGCTTTCATGAGAGACCTCAGGGCTGCATGTTTTGAGCCCAGTACTGAGCCTGAAAAGCGTTTCCAACCCCACTTACAAGTAAAACTAGCTAAAATGTGCCTGGCTTCTCTTAACTGAAAAGCTCATTCTGAGTACATTTTTAGCATACGTTTGCTCCTGCTGGGTCAGCTGAGCAGCGAATTTCTATTTAACCACCTGCTATCATGGGAGACCTCAGGGCTGCATGTTTTGAGCCCAGTACTGATCCTGAAAAGCGTTTCCAACCCCACTTACAAGTAAAACTAGCTAAAATGTGCCTGGCTGCTTTTCACTGAAAAGCTCATTCTGTGTACATTTTTGGCATACGTTTGCTCCTACCGGGTCAGCTGAGCAGCGAATTTCTAACCACCTGCTTTCACGAGAGACCTCAGGGCTGCATGTTTTGAGCCCAGTACTGAGCCTGAAAAGCATTTCCAACCCCACTTACAAGTAAAACTAGCTAAAATGTGCCTGGCTTCTCTTCACTGAAAAGCTCATTCTGAGTACATTTTTAGCATACGTTTGCTCCTGCCGGGTCAGCTGAGCAGCAAATTTTTATTTAACCACCTGCTATCATGAGAGACCTCAGGGCTGCATGTTTTGAGCCCAGTACTGATCCTGAAAAGCGTTTCCAACCCCACTCACAAGTAAAACTAGCTAAAATGTGCCTGGCTGCTATTCACTGAAAAGCTCATTCTGTGTACATTTTTGGCATACGTTTGCTCCTACCAGGTCAGCTGAGCTGCAAATTTCTATTTAACCACCTGCTTTCATGAGAGACCTCAGAGCTGCATGTTTTGAGCCCTGTACTGAGCCTGAAAAGCATTTCCAACCCCACTTACAAGTAAAACTAGCTAAAATGTGCCTGGCTGCTATTCACTGAAAAGCTCATTCTCTGTACATTTTTGGCATACGTTTGCTCCTACCGGGTCAGCTGAGCAGCGAATTTCTATTTGACCACCTGCTTTCATGAGAGACCTCAGAGCTGCATGTTTTGAGCCCAGTGCTGAGCCTGAAAAGCATTTCCAACCCCACTTACAAGTAAAACTAGCTAAAATGTGCCTGGCTTCTCTTCACTGAAAAGCTCATTCTGAGTACATTTTTAGCATACGTTTGCTCCTGCCGGGTCAGCTGAGCAGCGAATTTCTATTTAACCACCTGCTTTCATGAGAGACCTCAGGGCTGCATGTTTTGAGCCCAGTACTGAGCCTGAAAAGCGTTTCCAACCCCACTTACAAGTAAAACTAGCTAAAATGTGCCTGGCTTCTCTTCACTGAAAAGCTCATTCTGAGTACATTTTTAGCATACGTTTGCTCCTGCTGGGTCAGCTGAGCAGCGAATTTCTATTTAACCACCTGCTATCATGAGAGACCTCAGGGCTGCATGTTTTGAGCCCAGTATTGATCCTGAAAAGCGTTTCCAACCCCACTTACAAGTAAAACTAGCTAAAATGTGCCTGGCTTCTCTTCACTGAAAAGCTCATTCTGAGTACATTTTTAGCATACGTTTGCTCCTGCCGGGTCAGCTGAGAAGCGAATTTCTATTTAACCACCTGCTATCATGAGAGACCTCAGGGCTGCATGTTTTGAGCCGAGTACTGATCCTGAAAAGCGTTTCCAACCCCACTTACAAGTAAAACTAGCTAAAATGTGCCTGGCTTCTCTTCACTGAAAAGCTCATTCTGAGTACATTTTTAGCATACGTTTGCTCCTGCTGGGTCAGCTGAGCAGCGAATTTTTATTTAACCACCTGCTATCATGAGAGACCTCAGGGCTGCATGTTTTGAGCCCAGTACTGATCCTGAAAAGCGTTTCCAACCCCACTTACAAGTAAAACTAGCTAAAATGGGCCTGGCTGCTATTCACTGAAAAGCTCATTCTGTGTACATTTTTGGCATACCTTTGCTCCTACCGGGTCAGCTGAGCAGCGAATTTCTATTTAAGCACCTGCTTTCATGAGAGACCTCAGGGCTGCATGTTTTGAGCCCAGTACTGAGCCTGAAAAGCATTTCCAACGCCACTTACAAGTAAAACTAGCAAAAATGTGCCTGGCTTCTCTTCACTGAAAAGCTCATTCTGAGTACATTTTTAGCATACGTTTGCTCCTGCCGGGTCAGCTGAGCAGCGAATTTCTATTTAACCACCTGCTTTCATGAGAGACCTCAGGGCTGCATGTTTTGAGCCCAGTACTGAGCCTGAAAAGCGTTTCCAACCCCACTTACAAGTAAAACTAGCTAAAATGTGCCTGGCTTCTCTTAACTGAAAAGCTCATTCTGAGTACATTTTTAGCATACGTTTGCTCCTGCTGGGTCAGCTGAGCAGCGAATTTCTATTTAACCACCTGCTATCATGGGAGACCTCAGGGCTGCATGTTTTGAGCCCAGTACTGATCCTGAAAAGCGTTTCCAACCCCACTTACAAGTAAAACTAGCTAAAATGTGCCTGGCTGCTTTTCACTGAAAAGCTCATTCTGTGTACATTTTTGGCATACGTTTGCTCCTACCGGGTCAGCTGAGCAGCGAATTTCTAACCACCTGCTTTCACGAGAGACCTCAGGGCTGCATGTTTTGAGCCCAGTACTGAGCCTGAAAAGCAGTTCCAACCCCACTTACAAGTAAAACTAGCTAAAATGTGCCTGGCTTCTCTTCACTGAAAAGCTCATTCTGAGTACATTTTTAGCATACGTTTGCTCCTGCCGGGTCAGCTGAGCAGCGAATTTCTATTTAACCACCTGCTTTCATGAGAGACCTCAGGGCTGCATGTTTTGAGCCCAGTACTGAGCCTGAAAAGTGTTTCCAACCCCACTTACAAGTAAAACTAGCTAAAATGTGCCTGGCTTCTCTTCACTGAAAAGGTCATTCTGAGTACATTTTTAGCAAACGTTTGCTCCTGCCGGGTCAGCTGAGCAGCAAATTTTTATTTAACCACCTGCTATCATGAGAGACCTCAGGGCTGCATGTTTTGAGCCCAGTACTGATCCTGAAAAGCGTTTCCAACCCCACTTACAAGTAAAACTAGCTAAAATGTGCCTGGCTGCTATTCACTGAAAAGCTCATTCTGTGTACATTTTTGGCATACGTTTGCTCCTACCAGGTCAGCTGAGCTGCAAATTTCTATTTAACCACCTGCTTTCATGAGAGACCTCAGAGCTGCATGTTTTGAGCCCTGTACTGAGCCTGAAAAGCATTTCCAACCCCACTTACAAGTAAAACTAGCTAAAATGTGCCTGGCTGCTATTCACTGAAAAGCTCATTCTCTGTACATTTTTGGCATACGTTTGCTCCTACCGGGTCAGCTGAGCAGCGAATTTCTATTTGACCACCTGCTTTCATGAGAGACCTCAGAGCTGCATGTTTTGAGCCCAGTACTGAGCCTGAAAAGCATTTCCAACCCCACTTACAAGTAAAACTAGCTAAAATGTGCCTGGCTTCTCTTCACTGAAAAGCTCATTCTGAGTACATTTTTAGCATACGTTTGCTCCTGCCGGGTCAGCTGAGCAGCGAATTTCTATTTAACCACCTGCTTTCATGAGAGACCTCAGGGCTGCATGTTTTGAGCCCAGTACTGAGCCTGAAAAGCGTTTCCAACCCCACTTACAAGTAAAACTAGCTAAAATGTGCCTGGCTTCTCTTCACTGAAAAGCTCATTCTGAGTACATTTTTAGCATACGTTTGCTCCTGCTGGGTCAGCTGAGCAGCGAATTTCTATTTAACCACCTGCTATCATGAGAGACCTCAGGGCTGCATGTTTTGAGCCCAGTATTGATCCTGAAAAGCGTTTCCAACCCCACTTACAAGTAAAACTAGCTAAAATGTGCCTGGCTGCTATTCACTGAAAAGCTCATTCTGTGTACATTTTTGGCATACGTTTGCTCCTACCGGGTCAGCTGAGCAGCGAATTTCTATTTAACCACCGGCTTTCATGAGAGACCTCAGGGCTGCATGTTTTGAGCCCAGCACTGAGCCTGAAAAGCATTTCCAACCCCACTTACAAGTAAAACTAGCTAAAATGTGCCTGGCTTCTCTTCACTGAAAAGCTCATTCTGAGTACATTTTTAGCATACGTTTGCTCCTGCCGGGTCAGCTGAGCAGCGAATTTCTATTTAACCACCTGCTATCATGAGAGACCTCAGGGCTGCATGTTTTGAGCCCAGTACTGATCCTGAAAAGCGTTTCCAACCCCACTTACAAGTAAAACTAGCTAAAATGTGCCTGGCTTCTCTTCACTGAAAAGCTCATTCTGAGTACATTTTTAGCATACGTTTGCTCCTGCTGGGTCAGCTGAGCAGCGAATTTTTATTTAACCACCTGCTATCATGAGAGACCTCAGGGCTGCATGTTTTGAGCCCAGTACTGAGCCTGAAAAGCATTTCCAACGCCACTTACAAGTAAAACTAGCTAAAATGTGCCTGGCTTCTCTTCACTGAAAAGCTCATTCTGAGTACATTTTTAGCATACGTTTGCTCCTGCCGGGTCAGCTGAGCAGCGAATTTCTATTTAACCACCTGCTATCATGAGAGACCTCAGGGCTGCATGTTTTGAGCCCAGTATTGATCCTGAAAAGCGTTTCCAACCCCACTTACAAGTAAAACTAGCTAAAATGTGCCTGGCTTCTCTTCACTGAAAAGGTCATTCTGAGTACATTTTTAGCAAACGTTTGCTCCTGCCGGGTCAGCTGAGCAGCAAATTTTTATTTAACCACCTGCTATCATGAGATACCTCAGGGCTGCATGTTTTGAGCCCAGTACTGAGCCTGAAAAGCATTTCCAACGCCACTTACAAGTAAAACTAGCTAAAATGTGCCTGGCTTCTCTTCACTGAAAAGCTCATTCTGAGTACATTTTTAGCATACGTTTGCTCCTGCCGGGTCAGCTGAGCAGCGAATTTCTATTTAACCACCTGCTATCATGAGAGACCTCAGGGCTGCATGTTTTGAGCCCAGTATTGATCCTGAAAAGCGTTTCCAACCCCACTTACAAGTAAAACTAGCTAAAATGTGCCTGGCTTCTCTTCACTGAAAAGGTCATTCTGAGTACATTTTTAGCAAACGTTTGCTCCTGCCGGGTCAGCTGAGCAGCAAATTTTTATTTAACCACCTGCTATCATGAGAGACCTCAGGGCTGCATGTTTTGAGCCCAGTACTGATCCTGAAAAGCGTTTCCAACCCCACTTACAAGTAAAACTAGCTAAAATGTGCCTGGCTGCTATTCACTGAAAAGCTCATTCTGTGTACATTTTTGGCATACGTTTGCTCCTACCAGGTCAGCTGAGCTGCAAATTTCTATTTAACCACCTGCTTTCATGAGAGACCTCAGAGCTGCATGTTTTGAGCCCTGTACTGAGCCTGAAAAGCATTTCCAACCCCACTTACAAGTAAAACTAGCTAAAATGTGCCTGGCTGCTATTCACTGAAAAGCTCATTCTCTGTACATTTTTGGCATACGTTTGCTCCTACCGGGTCAGCTGAGCAGCGAATTTCTATTTGACCACCTGCTTTCATGAGAGACCTCAGAGCTGCATGTTTTGAGCCCAGTACTGAGCCTGAAAAGCATTTCCAACCCCACTTACAAGTAAAACTAGCTAAAATGTGCCTGGCTTCTCTTCACTGAAAAGCTCATTCTGAGTACATTTTTAGCATACGTTTGCTCCTGCCGGGTCAGCTGAGCAGCGAATTTCTATTTAACCACCTGCTCTCATGAGAGACCTCAGGGCTGCATGTTTTGAGCCCAGTACTGAGCCTGAAAAGCGTTTCCAACCCCACTTACAAGTAAAACTAGCTAAAATGTGCCTGGCTTCTCTTCACTGAAAAGCTCATTCTGAGTACATTTTTAGCATACGTTTGCTCCTGCTGGGTCAGCTGAGCAGCGAATTTCTATTTAACCACCTGCTATCATGAGAGACCTCAGGGCTGCATGTTTTGAGCCCAGTATTGATCCTGAAAAGCGTTTCCAACCCCACTTACAAGTAAAACTAGCTAAAATGTGCCTGGCTGCTATTCACTGAAAAGCTCATTCTGTGTACATTTTTGGCATACGTTTGCTCCTACCGGGTCAGCTGAGCAGCGAATTTCTATTTAACCACCGGCTTTCATGAGAGACCTCAGGGCTGCATGTTTTGAGCCCAGCACTGAGCCTGAAAAGCATTTCCAACCCCACTTACAAGTAAAACTAGCTAAAATGTGCCTGGCTTCTCTTCACTGAAAAGCTCATTCTGAGTACATTTTTAGCATACGTTTGCTCCTGCCGGGTCAGCTGAGCAGCGAATTTCTATTTAACCACCTGCTATCATGAGAGACCTCAGGGCTGCATGTTTTGAGCCCAGTACTGATCCTGAAAAGCGTTTCCAACGCCACTTACAAGTAAAACTAGCTAAAATGTGCCTGGCTTCTCTTCACTGAAAAGCTCATTCTGAGTACATTTTTAGCATACGTTTGCTCCTGCCGGGTCAGCTGAGCAGCGAATTTCTATTTAACCACCTGCTATCATGAGAGACCTCAGGGCTGCATGTTTTGAGCCCAGTATTGATCCTGAAAAGCGTTTCCAACCCCACTTACAAGTAAAACTAGCTAAAATGTGCCTGGCTGCTATTCACTGAAAAGCTCATTCTGTGTACATTTTTGGCATACGTTTGCTCCTACCGGGTCAGCTGAGCAGCAAATTTCTATTTAACCACCTGCTTTCATGAGAGACCTCAGGGCTGCATGTTTTGAGCCCAGTACTGAGCCTGAAAAGCATTTCCAACCCCACTTACAAGTAAAACTAGCTAAAATGTGCCTGGCTTCTCTTCACTGAAAAGCTCATTCTGAGTACATTTTTAGCATACGTTTGCTGCTGCCGGGTCAGCTGAGCAGCGAATTTCTATTTAACCACCTGCTATCATGAGAGACCTCAGGGCTACATGTTTTGAGCCTAGTACTGATCCTGAAAAGCGTTTCCAACCCCACTTACAAGTAAAACTAGCTAAAATGTGCCTGGCTGCTATTCACTGAAAAGCTCATTCTGTGTACATTTTTGGCATACGTTTGCTCCTACCGGGTCAGCTGAGCAGCAAATTTCTATTTAACCACCTGCTTTCATGAGAGACCTCAGGGCTGCATGTTTTGAGCCCAGTACTGAGCCTGAAAAGCATTTCCAACCCCACTTACAAGTAAAACTAGCTAAAATGTGCCTGGCTTCTCTTCACTGAAAAGCTCATTCTGAGTACATTTTTAGCATACGTTTGCTCCTGCCGGGTCAGCTGAGCAGCAAATTTCTATTTACCCACCTGCTATCATGAGAGACCTCAGGGCTGCATGTTTTGAGCCCAGTACTGATCCTGAAAAGCGTTTCCAACCCCTAAAATGTGCCTGGCTGCTTTTCACTGAAAAGCTCATTCTGTGTACATTTTTGGCATACGTTTGCTCCTACCGGGTCAGCTGAGCAGCGAATTTCTAACCACCTGCTTTCACGAGAGACCTCAGGGCTGCATGTTTTGAGCCCAGTACTGAGCCTGAAAAGCATTTCCAACCCCACTTGCAAGTAAAACTAGCTAAAATGTGCCTGGCTTCTCTTCACTGAAAAGCTCATTCTGAGTAAATTTTTAGCATACGTTTGCTCCTGCCGGGTCAGCTGAGCAGCGAATTTCTATTTAACCACCTGCTTTCATGAGGGACCTCAGGGCTGCATGTTTTGAGCCCAGTACTGAGCCTGAAAAGTGTTTCCAACCCCACTTACAAGTAAAACTAGCTAAAATGTGCCTGGCTTCTCTTCACTGAAAAGCTCATTCTGAGTACATTTTTAGCATACGTTTGCTCCTGCCGGGTCAGCTGAGCAGCAAATTTTTATTTAACCACCTGCTATCATGAGAGACCTCAGAGCTGCATGTTTTGAGCCCAGTACTGATCCTGAAAAGCGTTTCCAACCCCACTTACAAGTAAAACTAGCTAAAATGTGCCTGGCTGCTATTCACTGAAAAGCTCATTCTGTGTACATTTTTGGCATACGTTTGCTCCTACCAGGTCAGCTGAGCTGCAAATTTCTATTTAACCACCTGCTTTCATGAGAGACCTCAGGGCTGCATGTTTTGAGCCCAGTACTGAGCCTGAAAAGCATTTCCAACCCCACTTACAAGTAAAACTAGCTAAAATGTGCCTGGCTGCTATTCACTGAAAAGCTCATTCTGTGTACATTTTTGGCATACGTTTGCTCCTACCGGGTCAGCTGAGCAGCGAATTTCTATTTAACCACCTGCTTTCATGAGAGACCTCAGGGCTGCATGTTTTGAGCCCAGTACTGATCCTGAAAAGCGTTTCCAACCCCACTTACAAGTAAAACTAGCTAAAATGTGCCTGGCTGCTATTCACTGAAAAGCTCATTCTGTGTACATTTTTGGCATACGCTTGCTCCTACCGGGTCAGCTGAGCAGCGAATTTCTATTTAACCACCTGCCTTCATGAGAGACCTCAGGGCTGCATGTTTTGAGCCCAGTACTGAGCCTGAAAAGCATTTCCAACCCCACTTACAAGTAAAACTAGCTAAAATGTGCCTGGCTGCTATTCACTAGAAAGCTCATTCTGTGTACATTTTTGGCATACGTTTGCCCCTACCGGGCCAGCTGAGCAGCAAATTTCTATTTAACCACTTGCTTTCATGAGAGACCTCAGGGCTGCATGTTTTGAGCCCAGTACTGAGCCTGAAAAGCATTTCCAACACCACTTACAAGTAAAACTAGCTAAAATGTGCCTGGCTTCTCTTCACTGAAAAGCTCATTCTGAGTACATTTTTAGCATACGTTTGCTCCTGCCGGGTCAGCTGAGCAGCGAATTTCTATTTAACCACCTGCTATCATGTGAGACCTCAGGGCTGCATGTTTTGAGCCAAGTACTGATCCTGAAAAGCGTTTCCAACCCCACTTACAAGTAAAACTAGCTAAAATGTGCCTGGCTGCTATTCACTGAAAAGCTCATTCTGTGTACATTTTTGGCATACGTTTGCTCCTACCGGGTCAGCTGAGCAGCGCATTTCTATTTAACCACCTGCTTTCATGAGAGACGTCAGGGCTGCATGTTTTGAGCCCAGTACTGAGCCTGAAAAGCATTTCCAACCTCACTTACAAGTAAAACTAGATAAAATGTGCCTGGCTTCTCTTCACTGAAAAGCACATTCTGAGAACATTTTTAGCATACGTTTGCTCCTGCTGGGTCAGCTGAGCAGCAAATTTCTATTTAACCACCTGCTATCATGAGAGACCTCAGGGCTGCATGTTTTGAGCCCAGTACTGATCCTGAAAAGCGTTTCCAACCCCACTTACAAGTAAAACTAGCTAAAATGTGCCTGGCTTCTCTTCACTGAAAAGCTCATTCTGTGTACATTTTTGGCATACGTTTGCTCCTACCAGGTCAGCTGAGCTGCGAATTTCTATTTAACCACCTGCTTTCATGAGAGACCTCAGGGCTGCATGTTTTGAGCCCAGTACTGAGCCTGAAAAGCATTTCCAACCCCACTTACAAGTAAAACTAGCTAAAATGTGCCTGGCTTCTCTTCACTGAAAAGCTCATTCTGAGTACATTTTTAGCATACGTTTACTCCTGCCGGGTCAGCTGAGCAGCGAATTTCTATTTAACCACCTGCTATTATGAGAGACTTCAGGGCTGCATGTTTTGAGCCCAGTACTGAGCCTGAAAAGCGTTTCCAACCCCACGTACAAGTAAAACTAGCTAAAATGTGCCTGGCTTCTCTTCACTGAAAAGCTCATTCTGAGTACATTTTTAGCATACGTTTGCTCCTGCTGGGTCAGCTGAGCAGCAAATTTTTATTTAACCACCTGCTATCACGAGAGACCTCAGGGCTGCATGTTTTGAGCCCAGTACTGATCGTGAAAAGCGTTTCCAACCCCACTTACAAGTAAAACTAGCTAAAATGTGCCTGGCTTCTCTTCACTGAAAAGCTCATTCTGAGTACATTTTTAGCATACGTTTGCTCCTGCCGGGTCAGCTGAGCAGCGAATTTCTATTTAACCACCTGCTATCATGAGAGACCTCAGGGCTGCATGTTTTGAGCCCAGTACTGAGCCTGAAAAGCATTTCCAACCCCACTTACAAGTAAAACTAGCTAAAATGTGCCTGGCTGCTATTCACTGAAAAGCTCATTCTGTGTACATTTTTGGCATACGTTTGCTCCTACCGGGTCAGCTGAGCAGCAAATTTCTATTTAACCACCTGCTTTCATGAGAGACCTCAGGGCTGCATGTTTTGAGCCCAGTACTGAGCCTGAAAAGCATTTCCAACCCCACTTACAAGTAAAACTAGCTAAAATGTGCCTGGCTTCTCTTCACTGAAAAGCTCATTCTGAGTACATTTTTAGCATACGTTTGCTTCTGCCGGGTCAGCTGAGCAGCGAATTTCTATTTAACCACTTGCTATCATGAGAGACCTCAGGGCTGCATGTTTTGAGCCCAGTACTGATCCTGAAAAGCGTTTCCAACCCCACTTACAAGTAAAACTAGCTAAAATGTGCCTGGCTGCTATCACTGAAAAGCTCATTCTCTGTACATTTTTGGCATACGTTTGCTCCTACCGGGTCAGCTGAGCAGCGAATTTCTATTTAACCACCTGCTTTCATGAGAGACCTCAGGGATGCATGTTTTGAGCCCAGCACTGAGCCTGAAAAACGTTTCCAACGCCACTTACAAGTAAAACTAGCTAAAATGTGCCTGGCTGCTATTCACTGAAAAGCTCATTCTGTGTACATTTTTGGCATACGTTTGCTCCTGCCGGGTCAGCTGAGAAGCGAATTTCTATTTAACCACCTGCTATCATGAGAGACCTCAGGGCTGCATGTTTTGAGCCCAGTATTGATCCTGAAAAGCGTTTCCAACCCCACTTACAAGTAAAACTAGCTAAAATGTGCCTGGCTGCTATTCACTGAAAAGCTCATTCTGTGTACATTTTTGGCATACGTTTGCTCATACCGGGTCAGCTGAGCAGCGAATTTCTATTTAACCACCTGCTTTCATGAGAGACCTCAGGGCTGCATGTTTTGAGCCCAGTACTGAGCCTGAAAAGCATTTCCAACCCCACTTACAAGTAAAACTAGCTAAAATGTGCCTGGCTTCTCTTCACTGAAAAGCTCATTCTGAGTACATTTTTAGCATACGTTTACTCCTGCCGGGTCTGCTGAGCAGCGAATTTCTATTTAACCACCTGCTATCATGAGAGACCTCAGCGCTGCATGTTTTGAGCCCAGTACTGAGCCTGAAAAGCGTTTCCAACCCCACTTACAAGTAAAACTAGCTAAAATGTGCCTGGCTTCTCTTCACTGAAAAGCTCATTCTGTGTACATTTTTGGCATACGTTTGCTCCTACCGGGTCAGCTGAGCAGCGAATTTCTATTTAACCACCTGCTTTCATGAGAGACCTCAGGGCTGCATGTTTTGAGCCCAGTACTGAGCCTGAAAAGCATTTCCAACCCCACTTACAACTAAAACTAGCTAAAATGTGCCTGGCTTCTCTTCACTGAAAAGCTCATTCTGAGTACATTTTTAGCATACGTTTACTCCTGCTGGGTCAGCTGAGCAGCGAATTTCTATTTAACCACCTGCTATTATGAGAGACCTCAGGGCTGCATGTTTTGAGCCCAGTACTGAGCCTGAAAAGCGTTTCCAACCCCACGTACAAGTAAAACTAGCTAAAATGTGCCTGGCTTCTCTTCACTGAAAAGCTCATTCTGAGTACATTTTTAGCATACGTTTGCTCCTGCTGGGTCAGCTGAGCAGCGAATTTTTATTTAACCACCTGCTATCACGAGAGACCTCAGGGCTGCATGTTTTGAGCCCAGTACTGATCGTGAAAAGCGTTTCCAACCCCACTTACAAGTAAAACTAGCTAAAATGTGCCTGGCTTCTCTTCACTGAAAAGCTCATTCTGAGTACATTTTTAGCATACGTTTGCTCCTGCCGGGTCAGCTGAGCAGCGAATTTCTATTTAACCACCTGCTATCATGAGAGACCTCAGGGCTGCATGTTTTGAGCCCAGTACTGAGCCTGAAAAGCATTTCCAACCCCACTTACAAGTAAAACTAGCTAAAATGTGCCTGGCTGCTATTCACTGAAAAGCTCATTCTGTGTACATTTTTGGACTACGTTTGCTCCTACCGGGTCAGCTGAGCAGCAAATTTCTATTTAACCACCTGCTTTCATGAGAGACCTCAGGGCTGCATGTTTTGAGCCCAGTACTGAGCCTGAAAAGCATTTCCAACCCCACTTACAAGTAAAACTAGCTAAAATGTGCCTGGCTTCTCTTCACTGAAAAGCTCATTCTGAGTACATTTTTAGCATACGTTTGCTTCTGCCGGGTCAGCTGAGCAGCGAATTTCTATTTAACCACTTGCTATCATGAGAGACCTCAGGGCTGCATGTTTTGAGCCCAGTACTGATCCTGAAAAGCGTTTCCAACCCCACTTACAAGTAAAACTAGCTAAAATGTGCCTGGCTGCTATCACTGAAAAGCTCATTCTCTGTACATTTTTGGCATACGTTTGCTCCTACCGGGTCAGCTGAGCAGCGAATTTCTATTTAACCACCTGCTTTCATGAGAGACCTCAGGGATGCATGTTTTGAGCCCAGCACTGAGCCTGAAAAACGTTTCCAACGCCACTTACAAGTAAAACTAGCTAAAATGTGCCTGGCTGCTATTCACTGAAAAGCTCATTCTGTGTACATTTTTGGCATACGTTTGCTCCTGCCGGGTCAGCTGAGAAGCGAATTTCTATTTAACCACCTGCTATCATGAGAGACCTCAGGGCTGCATGTTTTGAGCCCAGTATTGATCCTGAAAAGCGTTTCCAACCCCACTTACAAGTAAAACTAGCTAAAATGTGCCTGGCTGCTATTCACTGAAAAGCTCATTCTGTGTACATTTTTGGCATACGTTTGCTCATACCGGGTCAGCTGAGCAGCGAATTTCTATTTAACCACCTGCTTTCACGAGAGACCTCAGGGCTGCATGTTTTGAGCCCAGTACTGAGCCTGAAAAGCATTTCCAACCCCACTTACAAGTAAAACTAGCTAAAATGTGCCTGGCTTCTCTTCACTGAAAAGCTCATTCTGAGTACATTTTTAGCATACGTTTACTCCTGCCGGGTCTGCTGAGCAGCGAATTTCTATTTAACCACCTGCTATCATGAGAGACCTCAGCGCTGCATGTTTTGAGCCCAGTACTGAGCCTGAAAAGCGTTTCCAACCCCACTTACAAGTAAAACTAGCTAAAATGTGCCTGGCTTCTCTTCACTGAAAAGCTCATTCTGAGTACATTTTTAGCATACGTTTGCTCCTGCCGGGTCAGCTGAGAAGCGAATTTCTATTTAACCACCTGCTATCATGAGAGACCTCAGGGCTGCATGTTTTGAGCCCAGTATTGATCCTGAAAAGCGTTTCCAACCCCACTTACAAGTAAAACTAGCTAAAATGTGCCTGGCTGCTATTCACTGAAAAGCTCATTCTGTGTACATTTTTAGCATACGTTTGCTCCTGCTGGGTCAGCTGAGCAGCGAATTTTTATTTAACCACCTGCTATCACGAGAGACCTCAGGGCTGCATGTTTTGAGCCCAGTACTGATCGTGAAAAGCGTTTCCAACCCCACTTACAAGTAAAACTAGCTAAAATGTGCCTGGCTTCTCTTCACTGAAAAGCTCATTCTGTGTACATTTTTGGCATACGTTTGCTCATACCGGGTCAGCTGAGCAGCGAATTTCTATTTAACCACCTGCTTTCATGAGAGACCTCAGGGCTGCATGTTTTGAGCCCAGTACTGAGCCTGAAAAGCATTTCCAACCCCACTTACAAGTAAAACTAGCTAAAATGTGCCTGGCTTCTCTTCACTGAAAAGCTCATTCTGAGTAAATTTTTAGCATACGTTTACTCCTGCCGGGTCAGCTGAGCAGCGAATTTCTATTTAACCACTTGCAATCATGAGAGACCTCAGGGCTGCATGTTTTGAGCCCAGTACTGATCCTGAAAAGCGTTTCCAACCCCACTTACAAGTAAAACTAGCTAAAATGTGCCTGGCTGCTATCACTGAAAAGCTCATTCTCTGTACATTTTTGGCATACGTTTGCTCCTACCGGGTCAGCTGAGCAGCGAATTTCTATTTAACCACCTGCTTTCATGAGAGACCTCAGGGATGCATGTTTTGAGCCCAGCACTGAGCCTGAAAAACGTTTCCAACGCCACTTACAAGTAAAACTAGCTAAAATGTGCCTGGCTGCTATTCACTGAAAAGCTCATTCTGTGTACATTTTTGGCATTCGTTTGCTCCTGCCGGGTCAGCTGAGAAGCGAATGTCTATTTAACCACCTGCTATCATGAGAGACCTCAGGGCTGCATGTTTTGAGCCCAGTATTGATCCTGAAAAGCGTTTCCAACCCCACTTACAAGTAAAACTAGCTAAAATGTGCCTGGCTGCTATTCACTGAAAAGCTCATTCTGTGTACATTTTTGGCATACGTTTGCTCATACCGGGTCAGCTGAGCAGCGAATTTCTATTTAACCACCTGCTTTCATGAGAGACCTCAGGGCTGCATGTTTTGAGCCCAGTACTGAGCCTGAAAAGCATTTCCAACCCCACTTACAAGTAAAACTAGCTAAAATGTGCCTGGCTTCTCTTCACTGAAAAGCTCATTCTGAGTACATTTTTAGCATACGTTTACTCCTGCCGGGTCTGCTGAGCAGCGAATTTCTATTTAACCACCTGCTATCATGATAGACCTCAGCGCTGCATGTTTTGAGCCCAGTACTGAGCCTGAAAAGCGTTTCCAACCCCACTTACAAGTAAAACTAGCTAAAATGTGCCTGGCTTCTCTTCACTGAAAAGCTCATTCTGAGTACATTTTTAGCATACGTTTGCTCCTGCCGGGTCAGCTGAGAAGCGAATTTCTATTTAACCACCTGCTATCATGAGAGACCTCAGGGCTGCATGTTTTGAGCCCAGTATTGATCCTGAAAAGCGTTTCCAACCCCACTTACAAGTAAAACTAGCTAAAATGTGCCTGGCTGCTATTCACTGAAAAGCTCATTCTGTGTACATTTTTGGCATACGTTTGCTCCTACCGGGCCAGCTGAACAGCGAATTTCTATTTAACCACTTGCTTTCATGAGAGACCTCAGGGCTGCATGTTTTGAGCCCAGTACTGAGCCTGAAAAGCATTTCCAACACAACTTACAAGTAAAACTAGCTAAAATGTGCCTGGCTTCTCTTCACTGAAAAGCTCATTCTGAGTACATTTTTAGCATACGTTTGCTCCTGCCGGGTCAGCTGAGCAGCGAATTTCTATTTAACAACCTGCTATCATGTGAGACCTCAGGGCTGCATGTTTTGAGCCCAGTACTGATCCTGAAAAGCGTTTCCAACCCCACTTACAAGTAAAACTAGCTAAAAAGTGCTTGGCTGCTATTCACTGAAAAGCTCATTCTGTGTACATTTTTGGCATACGTTTGCTCCTACCGGGTCAGCTGAGCAGCGAATTTCTATTTAACTACCTGCTTTCATGAGAGACCTCAGGGCTGCATGTTTTGAGCCCAGTACTGAGCCTGAAAAGCATTTCCAACCACACTTACAAGTAAAACTAGCTAAAATGTGCCTGGCTTCTCTTCACTGAAAAGCTCATTCTGAGTACATTTTAAGCATACGTTTGCTCCTGCCGGGTCAGCTGAGCAGCGAATTTCTATTTAACCACCTGCTATCATGAGAGACCTCAGGGCTGCATGTTTTGAGCCCAGTACTGATCCTGAAAAGCGTTTCCAACCCCACTTACAAGTAAAACTAGCTAAAATGTGCCTGGCTGCTATTCACTGAAAAGCTCATTCTGTGTACATTTTTGGCATACGTTTAATCCTACCGGGTCAGCTGAGCAGCAAATTTCTATTTAACCACCTGCTTTCATGAGAGACCTCAGGGATGCATGTTTTGAGCCCAGTACTGAGCCTGAAAAGCATTTCCAACCCCACTTACAAGTAAAACTAGCTAAAATGTGCCTGGCTTCTCTTCACTGAAAAGCTCATTCTGAGTACATTTTTAGCATACGTTTGCTCCTGCCGGGTCAGCTGAGCAGCGAATTTCTATTTAACCACCTGCTTTCATGAGAGACCTTAGGGCTGCATGATTTGAGCCCAGTACTGAGCCTGAAAAGCGTTTCCAACCCCACTTACAAGTAAAACTAGCTAAAATGTGCCTGGCTGCTATTCACTGAAAAGCTCATTCTGTGTACATTTTTGGCATACGTTTGCTCCTACCGGGTCAGCTGAGCAGCGAATTTCTATTTAACACCTGCTTTCATGAGAGACCTCAGGGCTGCATGTTTTGAGCCCAGTACTGAGCCTGAAAAGCATTTCCAACCCCACTTACAAGTAAAACTAGCTAAAATGTGCCTGGCTGCTATTCACTGAAAAGCTCATTCTGTGTACATTTTTGGCATACGTTTGCTCCTACCGGGTCAGCTGAGCAGCGAATTTCTATTTAACCACCTGCTTTCATGAGAGACCTCAGGGCTGCATGTTTTGAGCCCAGTACTGAGCCTGAAAAGCATTTCCAACCCCACTTACAAGTAAAACTATCTAAAATGTGCCTGGCTTCTCTTCACTGAAAAGCTCATTCTGAGTACATTTTTAGCATACGTTTGCTCCTGCCGGGTCAGCTGAGCAGCGAATTTCTATTTAACCACCTGCTATCATGAGAGACCTCAGGGCTGCATGTTTTGAGCCCAGTACTGATCCTAAAAAGCGTTTCCAACCCCACTTACAAGTAAAACTAGCTAAAATGGGCCTGGCTGCTATTCACTGAAAATCTCATTCTGTGTACATTTTTGGCATACCTTTGCTCCTACCGGGTCAGCTGAGCAGCGAATTTCTATTTAAGCACCTGCTTTCATGAGAGACCTCAGGGCTGCAAGTTTTGAGCCCAGTACTGAGCCTGAAAAGCATTTCCAACCCCACTTACAAGTAAAACTAGCAAAAATGTGCCTGGCTTCTCTTCACTGAAAAGCTCATTCTGTGTACATTTTTAGCATACGTTTGCTCCTGCCGGGTCAGCTGAGCAGCGAATTTCTATTTAACCACCTGCTTTCATGAGAGACCTCAGGGATGCATGTTTTGAGCCCAGCACTGAGCCTGAAAAGCGTTTCCAACGCCACTTACAAGTAAAACTAGCTAAAATGTGCCTGGCTTCTCTTCACTGAAAAGCTCATTCTGAGTACATTTTTAGCATACGTTTGCTCCTGCCGGGTCAGCTGAGCAGCGAATTTCTATTTAACCACCTGCTATCATGAGAGACCTCAGGGCTGCATGTTTTGAGCCCAGTATTGATCCTGAAGCGTTTCCAACCCCACTTACAAGTAAAACTAGCTAAAATGTGCCTGGCTGCTATTCACTGAAAAGCTCATTCTGTGTACATTTTTGGCATACGTTTGCTCCTACCGGGTCAGCTGAGCAGCGAATTTCTATTTAACCACCTGCTTTCATGAGAGACCTCAGGGCTGCATGTTTTGAGCCCAGTACTGAGCCTGAAAAGCATTTCCAACCCCACTTACAAGTAAAACTAGCTAAAATGTGCCTGGCTTCTCTTCACTGAAAAGCTCATTCTGAGTACATTTTTAGCATACGTTTACTCCTGCCGGGTCAGCTGAGCAGCGAATTTCTATTTAACCACCTGCTATCATGAGAGACCTCAGCGCTGCATGTTTTGAGCCCAGTACTGAGCCTGAAAAGCGTTTCCAACCCCACTTACAAGTAAAACTAGCTAAAATGTGCCTGGCTTCTCTTCACTGAAAAGCTCATTCTGAGTACATTTTTAGCATACGTTTGCTCCTGCCGGGTCAGCTGAGAAGCGAATTTCTATTTAACCACCTGCTATCATGAGAGACCTCAGGGCTGCATGTTTTGAGCCCAGTATTGATCCTGAAAAGCGTTTCCAACCCCACTTACAAGTAAAACTAGCTAAAATGTGCCTGGCTGCTATTCACTGAAAAGCTCATTCTGTGTACATTTTTGGCATACGTTTGCTCCTACCGGGTCAGCTGAGCAGCGAATTTCTATTTAACCACCTGCTTTCATGAGAGACCTCAGGGCTGCATGTTTTGAGCCCAGTACTGAGCCTGAAAAGCATTTCCAACCACACTTACAAGTAAAACTAGCTAAAATGTGCCTGGCTTCTCTTCACTGAAAAGCTCATTCTGAGTACATTTTAAGCATACGTTTGCTCCTGCCGGGTCAGCTGAGCAGCGAATTTCTATTTAACCACCTGCTATCATGAGAGACCTCAGGGCTGCATGTTTTGAGCCCAGTACTGATCCTGAAAAGCGTTTCCAACCCCACTTACAAGTAAAACTAGCTACAATGTGCCTGGCTGCTATTCACTGAAAAGCTCATTCTGTGTACATTTTTGGCATACGTTTAATCCTACCGGGTCAGCTGAGCAGCAAATTTCTATTTAACCACCTGCTTTCATGAGAGACCTCAGGGATGCATGTTTTGAGCCCAGTACTGAGCCTGAAAAGCATTTCCAACCCCACTTACAAGTAAAACTAGCTAAAATGTGCCTGGCTTCTCTTCACTGAAAAGCTCATTCTGAGTACATTTTTAGCATACGTTTGCTCCTGCCGGGTCAGCTGAGCAGCGAATTTCTATTTAACCACCTGCTATCATGAGAGACCTCAGGGCTGCATGTTTTGAGCCCAGTACTGATCCTGAAAAGCGTTTCCAACCCCACTTACAAGTAAAACTAGCTACAATGTGCCTGGCTGCTATTCACTGAAAAGCTCATTCTGTGTACATTTTTGGCATACGTTTAATCCTACCGGGTCAGCTGAGCAGCAAATTTCTATTTAACCACCTGCTTTCATGAGAGACCTCAGGGCTGCATGTTTTGAGCCCAGTACTGATCCTAAAAAGCGTTTCCAACCCCACTTACAAGTAAAACTAGCTAAAATGGGCCTGGCTGCTATTCACTGAAAAGCTCATTCTGTGTACATTTTTGGCATACCTTTGCTCCTACCGGGTCAGCTGAGCAGCGAATTTCTATTTAAGCACCTGCTTTCATGAGAGACCTCAGGGCTGCATGTTTTGAGCCCAGTACTGAGCCTGAAAAGCATTTCCAACCCCACTTACAAGTAAAACTAGCAAAAATGTGCCTGGCTTCTCTTCACTGAAAAGCTCATTCTGTGTACATTTTTAGCATACGTTTGCTCCTGCCGGGTCAGCTGAGCAGCGAATTTCTATTTAACCACCTGCTTTCATGAGAGACCTCAGGGATGCATGTTTTGAGCCCAACACTGAGCCTGAAAAGCGTTTCCAACGCCACTTACAAGTAAAACTAGCTAAAATGTGCCTGGCTTCTCTTCACTGAAAAGCTCATTCTGAGTACATTTTTAGCATACGTTTGCTCCTGCCGGGTCAGCTGAGCAGCGAATTTCTATTTAACCACCTGCTATCATGAGAGACCTCAGGGCTGCATGTTTTGAGCCCAGTATTGATCCTGAAGCGTTTCCAACCCCACTTACAAGTAAAACTAGCTAAAATGTGCCTGGCTGCTATTCACTGAAAAGCTCATTCTGTGTACATTTTTGGCATACGTTTGCTCCTACCGGGTCAGCTGAGCAGCGAATTTCTATTTAACCACCTGCTTTCATGAGAGACCTCAGGGCTGCATGTTTTGAGCCCAGTACTGAGCCTGAAAAGCATTTCCAACCCCACTTACAAGTAAAACTATCTAAAATGTGCCTGGCTTCTCTTCACTGAAAAGCTCATTCTGAGTACATTTTTAGCATACGTTTGCTCCTGCCGGGTCAGCTGAGCAGCGAATTTCTATTTAACCACCTGCTACCATGAGAGACCTCAGGGCTGCATGTTTTGAGCCCAGTACTGATCCTGAAAAGCGTTTCCAACCCCACTTACAAGTAAAACTAGCTAAAATGTGCCTGGCTTCTCTTCACTGAAAAGCTCATTCTGAGTACATTTTTAGCATATGTTTGCTCCTGCTGGGTCAGCTGAGCAGCGAATTTCTATTTAACCACTTGCTTTCATGAGAGACCTCAGGGCTGCATGTTTTGAGCCCAGTACTGAGCCTGAAAAGCATTTCCAACACCACTTACAAGTAAAACTAGCTAAAATGTGCCTGGCTGCTATTCACTGAAAAGCTCATTCTGTGTACATTTTTGGCATATGTTTGCTCCTACTGGGTCAGCTGAGCAGCGAATTTCTATTTAACCACCTGCCTTCATGAGAGACCTCAGGGCTGCATGTTTTGAGCCCAGTACTGAGCCTGAAAAGCATTTCCAACCCCACTTACAAGTAAAACTAGCTAAAATGTGCCTGGCTGCTATTCACTGAAAAGCTCATTCTGTGTACATTTTTGGCATACGTTTGCTCCTACCGGGCCAGCTGAGCAGCGAATTTCTATTTAACCACTTGCTTTCATGAGAGACCTCAGGGCTGCATGTTTTGAGCCCAGTACTGAGCCTGAAAAGCATTTCCGACACCACTTACAAGTAAAACTAGCTAAAATGTGCCTGGCTTCTCTTCACTGAAAAGCTCATTCTGAGTACATTTTTAGCATACGTTTGCTCCTGCCGGGTCAGCTGAGCAGCGAATTTCTATTTAACCACCTGCTATCATGTGAGACCTCAGGGCTGCATGTTTTGAGCCCAGTACTGATCCTGAAAAGCGTTTCCAACCCCACTTACAAGTAAAACTAGCTAAAATGTGCCTGGCTGCTATTCACTGAAAAGCTCATTCTGTGTACATTTTTGGCATACGTTTGCTCCTACCGGGTCAGCTGAGCAGCAAATTTCGATTTAACCACCTGCTTTCATGAGAGACGTCAGGGCTGCATGTTTTGAGCCCAGTACTGAGCCTGAAAAGCGTTTCCAACCCCACTTACAAGTAAAACTAGATAAAATGTGCCTGGCTTCTCTTCACTGAAAAGCACATTCTGAGAACATTTTTAGCATACGTTTGCTCCTGCTGGGTCAGCTGAGCAGCAAATTTCTATTTAACCACTTGCTTTCATGAGAGACCTCAGGGCTGCATGTTTTGAGCCCAGTACTGAGCCTGAAAAGCATTTCCAACACCACTTACAAGTAAAACTAGCTAAAATGTGCCTGGCTTCTCTTCACTGAAAAGCTCATTCTGAGTACATTTTTAGCATACGTTTGCTCCTGCCGGGTCAGCTGAGCAGCGAATTTCTATTTAACCACCTGCTATCATGTGAGACCTCAGGGCTGCATGTTTTGAGCCCAGTACTGATCCTGAAAAGCGTTTCCAACCCCACTTACAAGTAAAACTAGCTAAAATGTGCCTGGCTGCTATTCACTGAAAAGCTCATTCTGTGTACATTTTTGGCATACGTTTGCTCCTACCGGGTCAGCTGAGCAGCAAATTTCTATTTAACCACCTGCTTTCATGAGAGACGTCAGGGCTGCATGTTTTGAGCCCAGTACTGAGCCTGAAAAGCATTTCCAACCCCACTTACAAGTAAAACTAGCTAAAATGTGCCTGGCTGCTATTCACTGAAAAGCTCATTCTGTGTATATTTTTGGCATACGTTTGCTCCTACCGGGTCAGCTGAGCAGCAAATTTCTATTTAACCACCTGCTTTCATGAGAGACCTCAGGGCTGCATGTTTTGAGCCCAGTACTGAGCCTGAAAAGCATTTCCAACCCCACTTACAAGTAAAACTAGCTAAAATGTGCCTGGCTTCTCTTCACTGAAAAGCTCATTCTGAGTACATTTTTAGCATACGTTTGCTCCTGCTGGGTCAGCTGAGCAGCGAATTTCTATTTAACCACCTGCTATCATGAGAGACCTCAGGGCTGCATGTTTTGAGCCCAGTACTGATCCTAAAAAGCGTTTCCAACCCCACTTACAAGTAAAACTAGCTAAAATGGGCCTGGCTGCTATTCACTGAAAAGCTCATTCTGTGTACATTTTTGGCATACCTTTGCTCCTACCGGGTCAGCTGAGCAGCGAATTTCTATTTAAGCACCTGCTTTCATGAGAGACCTCAGGGCTGCATGTTTTGAGCCCAGTACTGAGCCTGAAAAGCATTTCCAACCCCACTTACAAGTAAAACTAGCAAAAATGTGCCTGGCTTCTCTTCACTGAAAAGCTCATTCTGTGTACATTTTTGGCATACGTTTGCTCCTACCAGGTCAGCTGAGCTGCGAATTTCCATTTAACCACCTGCTTTCATGAGAGACCTCAGGGCTGCATGTTTTGAGCCCAGTACTGAGCCTGAAAAGCATTTCCAACCCCACTTACAAGTAAAACTAGCTAAAATGTGCCTGGCTGCTATTCACTGAAAATCTCATTCTGTGTACATTTTTTGCATATGTTTGCTCCTACCGGGTCAGCTGAGCAGCAAATTTCTATTTAACCACCTGCTTTTATGAGAGACCTCAGGGCTGCATGTTTTGAGCCCAGTACTGAGCCTGAAAAGCATTTCCAACCCCACTTACAAGTAAAACTAGCTAAAATGTGCCTGGCTTCTCTTCACTGAAAAGCTCATTCTGAGTACATTTTTAGCATACGTTTACTCCTGCCGGGTCAGCTGAGCAGCGAATTTCTATTTAACCACCTGCTATCATGAGAGACCTCAGGGCTGCATGTTTTGAGCCCAGTACTGAGCCTGAAAAGCGTTTCCAACCCCACTTACAAGTAAAACTAGCTAAAATGTGCCTGGCTTCTCTTCACTGAAAAGCTCATTCTGAGTACATTTTTAGCATACGTTTGCTCCTGCTGGGTCAGCTGAGCAGCGAATTTCTATTTAACCACCTGCTATCACGAGAGACCTCAGGGCTGCATGTTTTGAGCCCAGTACTGATCGTGAAAAGCGTTTCCAACCCCACTTACAAGTAAAACTAGCTAAAATGTGCCTGGCTTCTCTTCACTGAAAAGCTCATTCTGAGTACATTTTTAGCATACGTTTGCTCCTGCCGGGTCAGCTGAGCAGCAAATTTCTATTTAACCACCTGTTATCATGAGAGACCTCAGGGCTGCATGTTTTGAGCCCAGTACTGATCCTGAAAAGCGTTTCCAACCCCACTTACAAGTAAAACTAGCTAAAATGTGCCTGGCTGCTTTTCACTGAAAAGTTCATTCTGTGTACATTTTTGGCATACGTTTGCTCCTACCGGGTCAGCTGAGCAGCGAATTTCTAACCACCTGCTTTCACGAGAGACCTCAGGGCTGCATGTTTTGAGCCCAGTACTGAGCCTGAAAAGCATTTCCAACCCCACTTACAAGTAAAACTAGCTAAAATGTGCCTGGCTTCTCTTCACTGAAAAGCTCATTCTGAGTACATTTTTAGCATACGTTTGCTCCTGCCGGGTCAGCTGAGCAGCGAATTTCTATTTAACCACCTGCTATCATGAGAGACCTCAGGGCTGCATGTTTTGAGCCCAGTACTGAGCCTGAAAAGCATTTCCAACCCCACTTACAAGTAAAACTAGCTAAAATGTGCCTGGCTGCTATTCACTGAAAAGCTCATTCTGTGTACATTTTTGGCATACGTTTGCTCCTACCGGGCCAGCTGAGCAGCGAATTTCTATTTAACCACCTGCTTTCATGAGAGACCTCAGAGCTGCATGTTTTGAGCCCAGTACTGAGCCTGAAAAGCATTTCCAACCCCACTTACAAGTAAAACTAGCTAAAATGTGCCTGGCTTCTCTTCACTGAAAAGCTCATTCTGAGTACATTTTTAGCATACGTTTGCTCCTGCCGGGTCAGCTGAGCAGCGAATTTCTATTTAACCACCTGCTTTCATGAGAGACCTCAGGGCTGCATGTTTTGAGCCCAGTACTGAGCCTGAAAAGCGTTTCCAACCCCACTTACAAGTAAAACTAGCTAAAATGTGCCTGGCTTCTCTTCACTGAAAAGCTCATTCTGAGTACATTTTTAGCATACGTTTGCTCCTGCTTGGTCAGCTGAGCAGCGAATTTCTATTTAACCACCTGCTATCATGAGAGACCTCAGGGCTGCATGTTTTGAGCCCAGTATTGATCCTGAAAAGCGTTTCCAACCCCACTTACAAGTAAAACTAGCTAAAATGTGCCTGGCTGCTATTCACTGAAAAGCTCATTCTGTGTACATTTTTGGCATACGTTTGCTCCTACCGGGTCAGCTGAGCAGCGAATTTCTATTTAACCACCTGCTTTCATGAGAGACCTCAGGGCTGCATGTTTTGAGCCCAGTACTGAGCCTGAAAAGCATTTCCAACCCCACTTACAAGTAAAACTAGCTAAAATGTGCCTGGCTTCTCTTCACTGAAAAGCTCATTCTGAGTACATTTTTAGCATACGTTTGCTCCTGCCGGGTCAGCTGAGTAGCGAATTTCTATTTAACCACCTGCTTTCATGAGAGACCTCAGGGCTGCATGTTTTGAGCCCAGTACTGATCCTGAAAAGCGTTTCCAACCCCACTTACAAGTAAAACTAGCTAAAATGTGCCTGGCTTCTCTTAACTGAAAAGCTCATTCTGAGTACATTTTTAGCATACGTTTGCTCCTGCTGGGTCAGCTGAGCAGCGAATTTCTATTTAACCACCTGCTATCATGGGAGACCTCAGGGCTGCATGTTTTGAGCCCAGTATTGATCCTGAAAAGCGTTTCCAACCCCACTTACAAGTAAAACTAGCTAAAATGTGCCTGGCTGCTATTCACTGAAAAGCTCATTCTGTGTACATTTTTGGCATACGTTTGCTCCTACCGGGTCAGCTGAGCAGCGAATTTCTATTTAACCACCTGATTTCATGAGAGACCTCAGAGCTGCATGTTTTGAGCCCAGTACGGAGCCTGAAAAGCATTTCCAACCCCACTTACAAGTAAAACTAGCTAAATTGTGCCTGGCTTCTCTTCACTGAAAAGCTCATTCTGAGTACATTTTTAGCATACGTTTGCTCCTGCCGGGTCAGCTGAGCAGCGAATTTCTATTTAACCACCTGCTATCATGAGAGACCTCAGGGCTGCATGGTTTGAGACCAGTACTGATCCTGAAAAGCGTTTCCAACCCCACTTACAAGTAAAACTAGTTAAAATGTGCCTGGCTTCTCAGAACTGAAAAGCTAATTTCTGAGTACATTTTTAGCATACGTTTGCTCCTGCCGGGTCAGCTGAGTAGCGAATTTCTATTTAACCACCTGCTTTCATGAGAGACCTCAGGGCTGCATGTTTTGAGCCCAGTACTGAGCCTGAAAAGCATTTCCAACCCCACTTACAAGTAAAACTAGCAAAAATGTGCCTGGCTTCTCTTCACTGAAAAGCTCATTTTGTGTACATTTTTAGCATACGTTTGCTCCTGCCGGGTCAGCTGAGCAGCGAATTTCTATTTAACCACCTGCTTTCATGAGAGACCTCAGGGATGCATGTTTTGAGCCCAGCACTGAGCCTGAAAAGCGTTTCCAACGCCACTTACAAGTAAAACTAGCTAAAATGTGCCTGGCTTCTCTTCACTGAAAAGCTCATTCTGAGTACATTTTTGGCATACGTTTGCTCCTACCGGGTCAGCTGAGCAGCGAATTTCTATTTAACCACCTGCTTTCATGAGAGACCTCAGGGCTGCATGTTTTGAGCCCAGTACTGAGCCTGAAAAGCATTTCCAACCCCACTTACAAGTAAAACTATCTAAAATGTGCCTGGCTTCTCTTCACTGAAAAGCTCATTCTGAGTACATTTTTAGCATACGTTTGCTCCTGCCGGGTCAGCTGAGCAGCGAATTTCTATTTAACCACCTGCTATCATGAGAGACCTCAGGGCTGCATGTTTTGAGCCCAGTACTGATCCTAAAAAGCGTTTCCAACCCCACTTACAAGTAAAACTAGCTAAAATGGGCCTGGCTGCTATTCACTGAAAATCTCATTCTGTGTACATTTTTGGCATACCTTTGCTCCTACCGGGTCAGCTGAGCAGCGAATTTCTATTTAAGCACCTGCTTTCATGAGAGACCTCAGGGCTGCAAGTTTTGAGCCCAGTACTGAGCCTGAAAAGCATTTCCAACCCCACTTACAAGTAAAACTAGCAAAAATGTGCCTGGCTTCTCTTCACTGAAAAGCTCATTCTGTGTACATTTTTAGCATACGTTTGCTCCTGCCGGGTCAGCTGAGCAGCGAATTTCTATTTAACCACCTGCTTTCATGAGAGACCTCAGGGATGCATGTTTTGAGCCCAGCACTGAGCCTGAAAAGCGTTTCCAACGCCACTTACAAGTAAAACTAGCTAAAATGTGCCTGGCTTCTCTTCACTGAAAAGCTCATTCTGAGTACATTTTTAGCATACGTTTGCTCCTGCCGGGTCAGCTGAGCAGCGAATTTCTATTTAACCACCTGCTATCATGAGAGACCTCAGGGCTGCATGTTTTGAGCCCAGTATTGATCCTGAAGCGTTTCCAACCCCACTTACAAGTAAAACTAGCTAAAATGTGCCTGGCTGCTATTCACTGAAAAGCTCATTCTGTGTACATTTTTGGCATACGTTTGCTCCTACCGGGTCAGCTGAGCAGCGAATTTCTATTTAACCACCTGCTTTCATGAGAGACCTCAGGGCTGCATGTTTTGAGCCCAGTACTGAGCCTGAAAAGCATTTCCAACCCCACTTACAAGTAAAACTAGCTAAAATGTGCCTGGCTTCTCTTCACTGAAAAGCTCATTCTGAGTACATTTTTAGCATACGTTTACTCCTGCCGGGTCAGCTGAGCAGCGAATTTCTATTTAACCACCTGCTATCATGAGAGACCTCAGCGCTGCATGTTTTGAGCCCAGTACTGAGCCTGAAAAGCGTTTCCAACCCCACTTACAAGTAAAACTAGCTAAAATGTGCCTGGCTTCTCTTCACTGAAAAGCTCATTCTGAGTACATTTTTAGCATACGTTTGCTCCTGCCGGGTCAGCTGAGAAGCGAATTTCTATTTAACCACCTGCTATCATGAGAGACCTCAGGGCTGCATGTTTTGAGCCCAGTATTGATCCTGAAAAGCGTTTCCAACCCCACTTACAAGTAAAACTAGCTAAAATGTGCCTGGCTGCTATTCACTGAAAAGCTCATTCTGTGTACATTTTTGGCATACGTTTGCTCCTACCGGGTCAGCTGAGCAGCGAATTTCTATTTAACCACCTGCTTTCATGAGAGACCTCAGGGCTGCATGTTTTGAGCCCAGTACTGAGCCTGAAAAGCATTTCCAACCACACTTACAAGTAAAACTAGCTAAAATGTGCCTGGCTTCTCTTCACTGAAAAGCTCATTCTGAGTACATTTTAAGCATACGTTTGCTCCTGCCGGGTCAGCTGAGCTGCGAATTTCTATTTAACCACCTGCTATCATGAGAGACCTCAGGGCTGCATGTTTTGAGCCCAGTACTGATCCTGAAAAGCGTTTCCAACCCCACTTACAAGTAAAACTAGCTACAATGTGCCTGGCTGCTATTCACTGAAAAGCTCATTCTGTGTACATTTTTGGCATACGTTTAATCCTACCGGGTCAGCTGAGCAGCAAATTTCTATTTAACCACCTGCTTTCATGAGAGACCTCAGGGATGCATGTTTTGAGCCCAGTACTGAGCCTGAAAAGCATTTCCAACCCCACTTACAAGTAAAACTAGCTAAAATGTGCCTGGCTTCTCTTCACTGAAAAGCTCATTCTGAGTACATTTTTAGCATACGTTTGCTCCTGCCGGGTCAGCTGAGCAGCGAATTTCTATTTAACCACCTGCTATCATGAGAGACCTCAGGGCTGCATGTTTTGAGCCCAGTACTGATCCTAAAAAGCGTTTCCAACCCCACTTACAAGTAAAACTAGCTAAAATGGGCCTGGCTGCTATTCACTGAAAAGCTCATTCTGTGTACATTTTTGGCATACCTTTGCTCCTACCGGGTCAGCTGAGCAGCGAATTTCTATTTAAGCACCTGCTTTCATGAGAGACCTCAGGGCTGCATGTTTTGAGCCCAGTACTGAGCCTGAAAAGCATTTCCAACCCCACTTACAAGTAAAACTAGCAAAAATGTGCCTGGCTTCTCTTCACTGAAAAGCTCATTCTGTGTACATTTTTAGCATACGTTTGCTCCTGCCGGGTCAGCTGAGCAGCGAATTTCTATTTAACCACCTGCTTTCATGAGAGACCTCAGGGATGCATGTTTTGAGCCCAGCACTGAGCCTGAAAAGCGTTTCCAACGCCACTTACAAGTAAAACTAGCTAAAATGTGCCTGGCTTCTCTTCACTGAAAAGCTCATTCTGAGTACATTTTTAGCATACGTTTGCTCCTGCCGGGTCAGCTGAGCAGCGAATTTCTATTTAACCACCTGCTATCATGAGAGACCTCAGGGCTGCATGTTTTGAGCCCAGTATTGATCCTGAAGCGTTTCCAACCCCACTTACAAGTAAAACTAGCTAAAATGTGCCTGGCTGCTATTCACTGAAAAGCTCATTCTGTGTACATTTTTGGCATACGTTTGCTCCTACCGGGTCAGCTGAGCAGCGAATTTCTATTTAACCACCTGCTTTCATGAGAGACCTCAGGGCTGCATGTTTTGAGCCCAGTACTGAGCCTGAAAAGCATTTCCAACCCCACTTACAAGTAAAACTATCTAAAATGTGCCTGGCTTCTCTTCACTGAAAAGCTCATTCTGAGTACATTTTTAGCATACGTTTGCTCCTGCCGGGTCAGCTGAGCAGCGAATTTCTATTTAACCACCTGCTATCATGAGAGACCTCAGGGCTGCATGTTTTGAGCCCAGTACTGATCCTGAAAAGCGTTTCCAACCCCACTTACAAGTAAAACTAGCTAAAATGTGCCTGGCTTCTCTTCACTGAAAAGCTCATTCTGAGTACATTTTTAGCATACGTTTGCTCCTGCTGGGTCAGCTGAGCAGCGAATTTCTATTTAACCACTTGCTTTCATGAGAGACCTCAGGGCTGCATGTTTTGAGCCCAGTACTGAGCCTGAAAAGCATTTCCAACACCACTTACAAGTAAAACTAGCTAAAATGTGCCTGGCTGCTATTCACTGAAAAGCTCATTCTGTGTACATTTTTGGCATATGTTTGCTCCTACTGGGTCAGCTGAGCAGCGAATTTCTATTTAACCACCTGCCTTCATGAGAGACCTCAGGGCTGCATGTTTTGAGCCCAGTACTGAGCCTGAAAAGCATTTCCAACCCCACTTACAAGTAAAACTAGCTAAAATGTGCCTGGCTGCTATTCACTGAAAAGCTCATTCTGTGTACATTTTTGGCATACGTTTGCTCCTACCGGGCCAGCTGAGCAGCGAATTTCTATTTAACCACTTGCTTTCATGAGAGACCTCAGGGCTGCATGTTTTGAGCCCAGTACTGAGCCTGAAAAGCATTTCCGACACCACTTACAAGTAAAACTAGCTAAAATGTGCCTGGCTTCTCTTCACTGAAAAGCTCATTCTGAGTACATTTTTAGCATACGTTTGCTCCTGCCGGGTCAGCTGAGCAGCGAATTTCTATTTAACCACCTGCTATCATGTGAGACCTCAGGGCTGCATGTTTTGAGCCCAGTACTGATCCTGAAAAGCGTTTCCAACCCCACTTACAAGTAAAACTAGCTAAAATGTGCCTGGCTGCTATTCACTGAAAAGCTCATTCTGTGTACATTTTTGGCATACGTTTGCTCCTACCGGGTCAGCTGAGCAGCAAATTTCGATTTAACCACCTGCTTTCATGAGAGACGTCAGGGCTGCATGTTTTGAGCCCAGTACTGAGCCTGAAAAGCGTTTCCAACCCCACTTACAAGTAAAACTAGATAAAATGTGCCTGGCTTCTCTTCACTGAAAAGCACATTCTGAGAACATTTTTAGCATACGTTTGCTCCTGCTGGGTCAGCTGAGCAGCAAATTTCTATTTAACCACTTGCTTTCATGAGAGACCTCAGGGCTGCATGTTTTGAGCCCAGTACTGAGCCTGAAAAGCATTTCCAACACCACTTACAAGTAAAACTAGCTAAAATGTGCCTGGCTTCTCTTCACTGAAAAGCTCATTCTGAGTACATTTTTAGCATACGTTTGCTCCTGCCGGGTCAGCTGAGCAGCGAATTTCTATTTAACCACCTGCTATCATGTGAGACCTCAGGGCTGCATGTTTTGAGCCCAGTACTGATCCTGAAAAGCGTTTCCAACCCCACTTACAAGTAAAACTAGCTAAAATGTGCCTGGCTGCTATTCACTGAAAAGCTCATTCTGTGTACATTTTTGGCATACGTTTGCTCCTACCGGGTCAGCTGAGCAGCAAATTTCTATTTAACCACCTGCTTTCATGAGAGACGTCAGGGCTGCATGTTTTGAGCCCAGTACTGAGCCTGAAAAGCATTTCCAACCCCACTTACAAGTAAAACTAGCTAAAATGTGCCTGGCTTCTCTTCACTGAAAAGCTCATTCTGAGTACATTTTTAGCATACGTTTGCTCCTGCTGGGTCAGCTGAGCAGCGAATTTCTATTTAACCACCTGCTATCATGAGAGACCTCAGGGCTGCATGTTTTGAGCCCAGTACTGATCCTAAAAAGCGTTTCCAACCCCACTTACAAGTAAAACTAGCTAAAATGGGCCTGGCTGCTATTCACTGAAAAGCTCATTCTGTGTACATTTTTGGCATACCTTTGCTCCTACCGGGTCAGCTGAGCAGCGAATTTCTATTTAAGCACCTGCTTTCATGAGAGACCTCAGGGCTGCATGTTTTGAGCCCAGTACTGAGCCTGAAAAGCATTTCCAACCCCACTTACAAGTAAAACTAGCAAAAATGTGCCTGGCTTCTCTTCACTGAAAAGCTCATTCTGTGTACATTTTTGGCATACGTTTGCTCCTACCAGGTCAGCTGAGCTGCGAATTTCCATTTAACCACCTGCTTTCATGAGAGACCTCAGGGCTGCATGTTTTGAGCCCAGTACTGAGCCTGAAAAGCATTTCCAACCCCACTTACAAGTAAAACTAGCTAAAATGTGCCTGGCTGCTATTCACTGAAAATCTCATTCTGTGTACATTTTTTGCATATGTTTGCTCCTACCGGGTCAGCTGAGCAGCAAATTTCTATTTAACCACCTGCTTTTATGAGAGACCTCAGGGCTGCATGTTTTGAGCCCAGTACTGAGCCTGAAAAGCATTTCCAACCCCACTTACAAGTAAAACTAGCTAAAATGTGCCTGGCTTCTCTTCACTGAAAAGCTCATTCTGAGTACATTTTTAGCATACGTTTACTCCTGCCGGGTCAGCTGAGCAGCGAATTTCTATTTAACCACCTGCTATCATGAGAGACCTCAGGGCTGCATGTTTTGAGCCCAGTACTGAGCCTGAAAAGCGTTTCCAACCCCACTTACAAGTAAAACTAGCTAAAATGTGCCTGGCTTCTCTTCACTGAAAAGCTCATTCTGAGTACATTTTTAGCATACGTTTGCTCCTGCTGGGTCAGCTGAGCAGCGAATTTCTATTTAACCACCTGCTATCACGAGAGACCTCAGGGCTGCATGTTTTGAGCCCAGTACTGATCGTGAAAAGCGTTTCCAACACCACTTACAAGTAAAACTAGCTAAAATGTGCCTGGCTGCTATTCACTGAAAAGCTCATTCTGTGTACATTTTTGGCATATGTTTGCTCCTACTGGGTCAGCTGAGCAGCGAATTTCTATTTAACCACCTGCCTTCATGAGAGACCTCAGGGCTGCATGTTTTGAGCCCAGTACTGAGCCTGAAAAGCATTTCCAACCCCACTTACAAGTAAAACTAGCTAAAATGTGCCTGGCTGCTATTCACTGAAAAGCTCATTCTGTGTACATTTTTGGCATACGTTTGCTCCTACCGGGCCAGCTGAGCAGCGAATTTCTATTTAACCACTTGCTTTCATGAGAGACCTCAGGGCTGCATGTTTTGAGCCCAGTACTGAGCCTGAAAAGCATTTCCGACACCACTTACAAGTAAAACTAGCTAAAATGTGCCTGGCTTCTCTTCACTGAAAAGCTCATTCTGAGTACATTTTTAGCATACGTTTGCTCCTGCCGGGTCAGCTGAGCAGCGAATTTCTATTTAACCACCTGCTATCATGTGAGACCTCAGGGCTGCATGTTTTGAGCCCAGTACTGATCCTGAAAAGCGTTTCCAACCCCACTTACAAGTAAAACTAGCTAAAATGTGCCTGGCTGCTATTCACTGAAAAGCTCATTCTGTGTACATTTTTGGCATACGTTTGCTCCTACCGGGTCAGCTGAGCAGCAAATTTCGATTTAACCACCTGCTTTCATGAGAGACGTCAGGGCTGCATGTTTTGAGCCCAGTACTGAGCCTGAAAAGCGTTTCCAACCCCACTTACAAGTAAAACTAGATAAAATGTGCCTGGCTTCTCTTCACTGAAAAGCACATTCTGAGAACATTTTTAGCATACGTTTGCTCCTGCTGGGTCAGCTGAGCAGCAAATTTCTATTTAACCACTTGCTTTCATGAGAGACCTCAGGGCTGCATGTTTTGAGCCCAGTACTGAGCCTGAAAAGCATTTCCAACACCACTTACAAGTAAAACTAGCTAAAATGTGCCTGGCTTCTCTTCACTGAAAAGCTCATTCTGAGTACATTTTTAGCATACGTTTGCTCCTGCCGGGTCAGCTGAGCAGCGAATTTCTATTTAACCACCTGCTATCATGTGAGACCTCAGGGCTGCATGTTTTGAGCCCAGTACTGATCCTGAAAAGCGTTTCCAACCCCACTTACAAGTAAAACTAGCTAAAATGTGCCTGGCTGCTATTCACTGAAAAGCTCATTCTGTGTACATTTTTGGCATACGTTTGCTCCTACCGGGTCAGCTGAGCAGCAAATTTCTATTTAACCACCTGCTTTCATGAGAGACGTCAGGGCTGCATGTTTTGAGCCCAGTACTGAGCCTGAAAAGCATTTCCAACCCCACTTACAAGTAAAACTAGCTAAAATGTGCCTGGCTTCTCTTCACTGAAAAGCTCATTCTGAGTACATTTTTAGCATACGTTTGCTCCTGCTGGGTCAGCTGAGCAGCGAATTTCTATTTAACCACCTGCTATCATGAGAGACCTCAGGGCTGCATGTTTTGAGCCCAGTACTGATCCTAAAAAGCGTTTCCAACCCCACTTACAAGTAAAACTAGCTAAAATGGGCCTGGCTGCTATTCACTGAAAAGCTCATTCTGTGTACATTTTTGGCATACCTTTGCTCCTACCGGGTCAGCTGAGCAGCGAATTTCTATTTAAGCACCTGCTTTCATGAGAGACCTCAGGGCTGCATGTTTTGAGCCCAGTACTGAGCCTGAAAAGCATTTCCAACCCCACTTACAAGTAAAACTAGCAAAAATGTGCCTGGCTTCTCTTCACTGAAAAGCTCATTCTGTGTACATTTTTGGCATACGTTTGCTCCTACCAGGTCAGCTGAGCTGCGAATTTCCATTTAACCACCTGCTTTCATGAGAGACCTCAGGGCTGCATGTTTTGAGCCCAGTACTGAGCCTGAAAAGCATTTCCAACCCCACTTACAAGTAAAACTAGCTAAAATGTGCCTGGCTGCTATTCACTGAAAATCTCATTCTGTGTACATTTTTTGCATATGTTTGCTCCTACCGGGTCAGCTGAGCAGCAAATTTCTATTTAACCACCTGCTTTTATGAGAGACCTCAGGGCTGCATGTTTTGAGCCCAGTACTGAGCCTGAAAAGCATTTCCAACCCCACTTACAAGTAAAACTAGCTAAAATGTGCCTGGCTTCTCTTCACTGAAAAGCTCATTCTGAGTACATTTTTAGCATACGTTTACTCCTGCCGGGTCAGCTGAGCAGCGAATTTCTATTTAACCACCTGCTATCATGAGAGACCTCAGGGCTGCATGTTTTGAGCCCAGTACTGAGCCTGAAAAGCGTTTCCAACCCCACTTACAAGTAAAACTAGCTAAAATGTGCCTGGCTTCTCTTCACTGAAAAGCTCATTCTGAGTACATTTTTAGCATACGTTTGCTCCTGCTGGGTCAGCTGAGCAGCGAATTTCTATTTAACCACCTGCTATCACGAGAGACCTCAGGGCTGCATGTTTTGAGCCCAGTACTGATCGCGAAAAGCGTTTCCAACCCCACTTACAAGTAAAACTAGCTAAAATGTGCCTGGCTTCTCTTCACTGAAAAGCTCATTCTGAGTACATTTTTAGCATACGTTTGCTCCTGCCGGGTCAGCTGAGCAGCAAATTTCTATTTAACCACCTGTTATCATGAGAGACCTCAGGGCTGCATGTTTTGAGCCCAGTACTGATCCTGAAAAGCGTTTCCAACCCCACTTACAAGTAAAACTAGCTAAAATGTGCCTGGCTGCTTTTCACTGAAAAGTTCATTCTGTGTACATTTTTGGCATACGTTTGCTCCTACCGGGTCAGCTGAGCAGCGAATTTCTAACCACCTGCTTTCACGAGAGACCTCAGGGCTGCATGTTTTGAGCCCAGTACTGAGCCTGAAAAGCATTTCCAACCCCACTTACAAGTAAAACTAGCTAAAATGTGCCTGGCTTCTCTTCACTGAAAAGCTCATTCTGAGTACATTTTTAGCATACGTTTGCTCCTGCCGGGTCAGCTGAGCAGCGAATTTCTATTTAACCACCTGCTATCATGAGAGACCTCAGGGCTGCATGTTTTGAGCCCAGTACTGAGCCTGAAAAGCATTTCCAACCCCACTTACAAGTAAAACTAGCTAAAATGTGCCTGGCTGCTATTCACTGAAAAGCTCATTCTGTGTACATTTTTGGCATACGTTTGCTCCTACCGGGCCAGCTGAGCAGCGAATTTCTATTTAACCACCTGCTTTCATGAGAGACCTCAGAGCTGCATGTTTTGAGCCCAGTACTGAGCCTGAAAAGCATTTCCAACCCCACTTACAAGTAAAACTAGCTAAAATGTGCCTGGCTTCTCTTCACTGAAAAGCTCATTCTGAGTACATTTTTAGCATACGTTTGCTCCTGCCGGGTCAGCTGAGCAGCGAATTTCTATTTAACCACCTGCTTTCATGAGAGACCTCAGGGCTGCATGTTTTGAGCCCAGTACTGAGCCTGAAAAGCGTTTCCAACCCCACTTACAAGTAAAACTAGCTAAAATGTGCCTGGCTTCTCTTCACTGAAAAGCTCATTCTGAGTACATTTTTAGCATACGTTTGCTCCTGCTTGGTCAGCTGAGCAGCGAATTTCTATTTAACCACCTGCTATCATGAGAGACCTCAGGGCTGCATGTTTTGAGCCCAGTATTGATCCTGAAAAGCGTTTCCAACCCCACTTACAAGTAAAACTAGCTAAAATGTGCCTGGCTGCTATTCACTGAAAAGCTCATTCTGTGTACATTTTTGGCATACGTTTGCTCCTACCGGGTCAGCTGAGCAGCGAATTTCTATTTAACCACCTGCTTTCATGAGAGACCTCAGGGCTGCATGTTTTGAGCCCAGTACTGAGCCTGAAAAGCATTTCCAACCCCACTTACAAGTAAAACTAGCTAAAATGTGCCTGGCTTCTCTTCACTGAAAAGCTCATTCTGAGTACATTTTTAGCATACGTTTGCTCCTGCCGGGTCTGCTGAGTAGCGAATTTCTATTTAACCACCTGCTTTCATGAGAGACCTCAGGGCTGCATGTTTTGAGCCCAGTACTGATCCTGAAAAGCGTTTCCAACCCCACTTACAAGTAAAACTAGCTAAAATGTGCCTGGCTTCTCTTAACTGAAAAGCTCATTCTGAGTACATTTTTAGCATACGTTTGCTCCTGCTGGGTCAGCTGAGCAGCGAATTTCTATTTAACCACCTGCTATCATGGGAGACCTCAGGGCTGCATGTTTTGAGCCCAGTATTGATCCTGAAAAGCGTTTCCAACCCCACTTACAAGTAAAACTAGCTAAAATGTGCCTGGCTGCTATTCACTGAAAAGCTCATTCTGTGTACATTTTTGGCATACGTTTGCTCCTACCGGGTCAGCTGAGCAGCGAATTTCTATTTAACCACCTGATTTCATGAGAGACCTCAGAGCTGCATGTTTTGAGCCCAGTACGGAGCCTGAAAAGCATTTCCAACCCCACTTACAAGTAAAACTAGCTAAATTGTGCCTGGCTTCTCTTCACTGAAAAGCTCATTCTGAGTACATTTTTAGCATACGTTTGCTCCTGCCGGGTCAGCTGAGCAGCGAATTTCTATTTAACCACCTGCTATCATGAGAGACCTCAGGGCTGCATGGTTTGAGACCAGTACTGATCCTGAAAAGCGTTTCCAACCCCACTTACAAGTAAAACTAGTTAAAATGTGCCTGGCTTCTCAGAACTGAAAAGCTAATTTCTGAGTACATTTTTAGCATACGTTTGCTCCTGCCGGGTCAGCTGAGTAGCGAATTTCTATTTAACCACCTGCTTTCATGAGAGACCTCAGGGCTGCATGTTTTGAGCCCAGTACTGAGCCTGAAAAGCATTTCCAACCCCACTTACAAGTAAAACTAGCAAAAATGTGCCTGGCTTCTCTTCACTGAAAAGCTCATTTTGTGTACATTTTTAGCATACGTTTGCTCCTGCCGGGTCAGCTGAGCAGCGAATTTCTATTTAACCACCTGCTTTCATGAGAGACCTCAGGGATGCATGTTTTGAGCCCAGCACTGAGCCTGAAAAGCGTTTCCAACGCCACTTACAAGTAAAACTAGCTAAAATGTGCCTGGCTTCTCTTCACTGAAAAGCTCATTCTGAGTACATTTTTAGCATACGTTTGCTCCTGCTGGGTCAGCTGAGCAGCGAATTTCTATTTAACCACCTGCTATCATGAGAGACCTCAGGGCTGCATGTTTTGAGCCCAGTATTGATCCTGAAAAGCGTTTCCAACCCCACTTACAAGTAAAACTAGCTAAAATGTGCCTGGCTGCTATCACTGAAAAGCTCATTCTGTGTACATTTTTGGCATACGTTTGCTCCTACCGGGTCAGCTGAGCAGCGAATTTCTATTTAACCACCTGCTTTCATGAGAGACCTCAGGGCTGCATGTTTTGAGCCCAGTACTGAGCCTGAAAAGCATTTCCAACCCCACTTACAAGTAAAACTAGCTAAAATGTGCCTGGCTTCTCTTCACTGAAAAGCTCATTCTGAGTACATTTTTAGCATACGTTTGCTCCTGCCGGGTCAGCTGAGCAGCGAATTTCTATTTAACCACCTGCTATCATGAGAGACCTCAGGGCTGCATGTTTTGAGCCCAGTACTGATCCTGAAAAGCGTTTCCAACCCCACTTACAAGTAAAACTAGCTAAAATGTGCCTGGCTGCTATTCACTGAAAAGCTCATTCTCTGTACATTTTTGGCATACGTTTGCTCCTACCGGGTCAGCTGAGCAGCGAATTTCTATTTGACCACCTGCTTTCATGAGAGACCTCAGAGCTGCATGTTTTGAGCCCAGTACTGAGCCTGAAAAGCATTTCCAACCCCACTTACAAGTAAAACTAGCTAAAATGTGCCTGGCTTCTCTTCACTGAAAAGCTCATTCTGAGTACATTTTTAGCATACGTTTGCTCCTGCCGGGTCAGCTGAGTAGCGAATTTCTATTTAACCACCTGCTTTCATGAGAGACCTCAGGGCTGCATGTTTTGAGCCCAGTACTGAGCCTGAAAAGCGTTTCCAACCCCACTTACAAATAAAACTAGCTAAAATGTGCCTGGCTTCTCTTCACTGAAAAGCTCATTCTGAGTACATTTTTAGCATACGTTTGCTCCTGCCGGGTCAGCTGAGCAGCGAATTTCTATTTAACCACCTGCTTTCATGAGAGACCTCAGGGCTGCATGTTTTGAGCCCAGTACTGAGCCTGAAAAGTGTTTCCAACCCCACTTACAAGTAAAACTAGCTAAAATGTGCCTGGCTTCTCTTCACTGAAAAGCTCATTCTGAGTACATTTTTAGCATACGTTTGCTCCTGCCGGGTCAGCTGAGCAGCAAATTTTTATTTAACCACCTGCTATCATGAGAGACCTCAGGGCTGCATGTTTTGAGCCCAGTACTGATCCTGAAAAGCGTTTCCAACCCCACTTACAAGTAAAACTAGCTAAAATGTGCCTGGCTGCTATTCACTGAAAAGCTCATTCTCTGTACATTTTTGGCATACGTTTGCTCCTACTAGGTCAGCTGAGCTGCAAATTTCTATTTAACCACCTGCTTTCATGAGAGACCTCAGGGCTGCATGTTTTGAGCCCAGTACTGAGCCTGAAAAGCATTTCCAACCCCACTTACAAGTAAAACTAGCTAAAATGTGCCTGGCTTCTCTTCACTGAAAAGCTCATTCTGAGTACATTTTTAGCATACGTTTGCTCCTGCTGGGTCAGCTGAGCAGCGAATTTCTATTTAACCACCTGCTATCACGAGAGACCTCAGGGCTGCATGTTTTGAGCCCAGTACTGATCGTGAAAAGCGTTTCCAACCCCACTTACAAGTAAAACTAGCTAAAATGTGCCTGGCTTCTCTTCACTGAAAAGCTCATTCTGAGTACATTTTTAGCATACGTTTGCTCCTGCCGGGTCAGCTGAGAAGCGAATTTTTATTTAACCACCTGCTATCATGAGAGACCTCAGGGCTGCATGTTTTGAGCCCAGTACTGATCCTGAAAAGCGTTTCCAACCCCACTTACAAGTAAAACTAGCTAAAATGTGCCTGGCTGCTATTCACTGAAAAGCTCATTCTCTGTACATTTTTAGCATACGTTTGCTCCTGCTGGGTCAGCTGAGCAGCGAATTTCTATTTAACCACCTGCTATCACGAGAGACCTCAGGGCTGCATGTTTTGAGCCCAGTACTGATCGTGAAAAGCGTTTCCAACCCCACTTACAAGTAAAACTAGCTAAAATGTGCCTGGCTTCTCTTCACTGAAAAGCTCATTCTGAGTACATTTTTAGCATACGTTTGCTCCTGCCGGGTCAGCTGAGCAGCAAATTTTTATTTAACCACCTGCTATCATGAGAGACCTCAGGGCTGCATGTTTTGAGCCCAGTACTGATCCTGAAAAGCGTTTCCAACCCCACTTACAAGTAAAACTAGCTAAAATGTGCCTGGCTGCTATTCACTGAAAAGCTCATTCTCTGTACATTTTTGGCATACGTTTGCTCCTACTAGGTCAGCTGAGCTGCAAATTTCTATTTAACCACCTGCTTTCATGAGAGACCTCAGGGCTGCATGTTTTGAGCCCAGTACTGAGCCTGAAAAGCATTTCCAACCCCACTTACAAGTAAAACTAGCTAAAATGTGCCTGGCTTCTCTTCACTGAAAAGCTCATTCTGAGTACATTTTTAGCATACGTTTGCTCCTGCCGGGTCAGCTGAGCAGCGAATTTCTATTTAACCACCTGCTTTCATGAGAGACCTCAGGGATGCATGTTTTGAGCCCAGCACTGAGCCTGAAAAGCGTTTCCAACGCCACTTACAAGTAAAACTAGCTAAAATGTGCCTGGCTTCTCTTCACTGAAAAGCTCATTCTGAGTACATTTTTAGCATACGTTTGCTCCTGCCGGGTCAGCTGAGAAGCGAATTTCTATTTAACCACCTGCTATCATGAGAGACCTCAGGGCTGCATGTTTTGAGTCCAGTATTGATCCTGAAAAGCGTTTCCAACCCCACTTACAAGTAAAACTAGCTAAAATGTGCCTGGCTGCTATTCACTGAAAAGCTCATTCTGTGTACATTTTTGGCATACGTTTGCTCCTACCGGGCCAGCTGAGCAGCGAATTTCTATTTAACCACTTGCTTTCATGAGAGACCTCAGGGCTGCATGTTTTGAGCCCAGTACTGAGCCTGAAAAGCATTTCCAACACCACTTACAAGTAAAACTAGCTAAAATGTGCCTGGCTTCTCTTCACTGAAAAGCTCATTCTGAGTACATTTTTAGCATACGTTTGCTCCTGCCGGGTCAGCTGAGCAGCGAATTTCTATTTAACAACCTGCTATCATGTGAGACCTCAGGGCTGCATGTTTTGAGCCCAGTACTGATCCTGAAAAGCGTTTCCAACCCCACTTACAAGTAAAACTAGCTAAAATGTGCCTGGCTGCTATTCACTGAAAAGCTCATTCTGTGTACATTTTTGGCATACGTTTGCTCCTACCGGGTCAGCTGAGCAGCGAATTTCTAATTAACCACCTGCTTTCATGAGAGACCTCAGGGCTGCATGTTTTGAGCCCAGTACTGAGCCTGAAAAGCATTTCCAACCCCACTTACAAGTAAAACTAGCTAAAATGTGCCTGGCTTCTCTTCACTGAAAAGCTCATTCTGAGTACATTTTAAGCATACGTTTGCTCCTGCCGGGTCAGCTGAGCAGCGAATTTCTATTTAACCCTGCTATCATGAGAGACCTCAGGGCTGCATGTTTTGAGCCCAGTACTGATCCTGAAAAGCGTTTCCAACCCCACTTACAAGTAAAACTAGCTAAAATGTGCCTGGCTGCTATTCACTGAAAAGCTCATTCTGTGTACATTTTTGGCATACGTTTAATCCTACCGGGTCAGCTGAGCAGCAAATTTCTATTTAACCGCCTGCTTTCATGAGAGACCTCAGGGATGCATGTTTTGAGCCCAGTACTGAGCCTGAAAAGCATTTCCAACCCCACTTACAAGTAAAACTAGCTAAAATGTGCCTGGCTTTTCTTCACTGAAAAGCTCATTCTGAGAACATTTTTAGCATACGTTTGCTCCTGCTGGGTCAGCTGAGCAGCAAATTTCTATTTAACCACCTGCTATCATGAGAGACCTCAGGGCTGCATGTTTTGAGCCCAGTACTGATCCTGAAAAGCGTTTCCAACCCCACTTACAAGTAAAACTAGCTAAAATGTGCCTGGCTGCTATTCACTGAAAAGCTCATTCTGTGTACATTTTTGGCATACGTTTGCTCCTACCAGGTCAGCTGAGCTGCGAATTTCTATTTAACCACCTGCTTTCATGAGAGACCTCAGGGCTGCATGTTTTGAGCCCAGTACTGAGCCTGAAAAGCATTTCCAACCCCACTTACAAGTAAAACTAGCTAAAATGTGCCTGGCTTCTCTTCACTGAAAAGCTCATTCTGAGTACATTTTTAGCATACGTTTGCTCCTGCCGGGTCAGCTGAGCAGTGAATTTCTATTTAACCACCTGCTATCATGAGAGACCTCAGGGCTGCATGTTTTGAGCCCAGTACTGATCCTGAAAAGCGTTTCCAACCCCACTTACAAGTAAAACTAGCTAAAATGTGCCTGGCTGCTATTCACTGAAAAGCTCATTCTCTGTACATTTTTGGCATACGTTTGCTCCTACCGGGTCAGCTGAGCAGCGAATTTCTATTTAACCACCTGCTTTCATGAGAGACCTCAGAGCTGCATGTTTTGAGCCCTGTACTGAGCCTGAAAAGCATTTCCAACCCCACTTACAAGTAAAACTAGCTAAAATGTGCCTGGCTTCTCTTCACTGAAAAGCTCATTCTGAGTACATTTTTAGCCTACGTTTGCTCCTGCCGGGTCAGCTGAGCAGCGAATTTCTATTTAACCACCTGCTTTCATGAGAGACCTCAGGGCTGCATGTTTTGAGCCCAGTACTGAGCCTGAAAAGCATTTACAACCCCACTTACAAGTAAAACTAGCTAAAATGTGCCTGGCTTCTCTTCACTGAAAAGCTCATTCTGAGTACATTTTTAGCATACGTTTGCTCCTGCCGGGTCAGCTGAACAGCGAATTTTTATTTAACCACCTGCTATCATGAGAGACCTCAGGGCTGCATGTTTTGAGCCCAGTACTGATCCTGAAAAGCGTTTCCAACCCCACTTACAAGTAAAACTAGCTAAAATGTGCCTGGCTGCTATTCACTGAAAAGCTCATTCTCTGTACATTTTTGGCATACGTTTGCTCCTACCGGGTCAGCTGAGCAGCGAATTTCTATTTGACCACCTGCTTTCATGAGAGACCTCAGAGCTGCATGTTTTGAGCCCAGTACTGAGGCTGAAAAGCATTTCCAACCCCACTTACAAGTAAAACTAGCTAAAATGTGCCTGGCTTCTCTTCACTGAAAATCTCATTCTGAGTACATTTTTAGCATACGTTTGCTCCTGCCGGGTCAGCTGAGCAGCGAATTTCTATTTAACCACCTGCTTTCATGAGAGACCTCAGGGCTGCATGTTTTGAGCCCAGTACTGAGCCTGAAAAGCGTTTCCAACCCCACTTACAAGTAAAACTAGCTAAAATGTGCCTGGCTTCTCTTCACTGAAAAGCTCATTCTGAGTACATTTTTAGCATACGTTTGCTCCTGCTGGGTCAGCTGAGCAGCGAATTTCTATTTAACCACCTGCTATCATGAGAGACCTCAGGGCTGCATGTTTTGAGCCCAGTATTGATCCTGAAAAGCGTTTCCAACCCCACTTACAAGTAAAACTAGCTAAAATGTGCCTGGCTGCTATTCACTGAAAAGCTCATTCTGTGTACATTTTTGGCATACGTTTGCTCCTACCGGGTCAGCTGAGCAGCGAATTTCTATTTAACCACCGGCTTTCATGAGAGACCTCAGGGCTGCATGTTTTGAGCCCAGTACTGAGCCTGAAAAGCATTTCCAACCCCACTTACAAGTAAAACTAGCTAAAATGTGCCTGGCTTCTCTTCACTGAAAAGCTCATTCTGAGTACATTTTTAGCATACGTTTGCTCCTGCCGGGTCAGCTGAGCAGCGAATTTCTATTTAACCACCTGCTATCATGAGAGACCTCAGGGCTGCATGTTTTGAGCCCAGTACTGATCCTGAAAAGCGTTTCCAACCCCACTTACACGTAAAACTAGCTAAAATGTGCCTGGCTTCTCTTCACTGAAAAGCTCATTCTGAGTACATTTTTAGCATACGTTTGCTCCTGCTGGGTCAGCTGAGCAGCGAATTTCTATTTAACCACCTGCTATCATGAGAGACCTCAGGGCTGCATGTTTTGAGCCCAGTACTGATCCTGAAAAGCGTTTCCAACCCCACTTACAAGTAAAACTAGCTAAAATGGGCCTGGCTGCTATTCACTGAAAAGCTCATTCTGTGTACATTTTTGGCATACCTTTGCTCCTACCGGGTCAGCTGAGCAGCGAATTTCTATTTAAGCACCTGCTTTCATGAGAGACCTCAGGGCTGCATGTTTTGAGCCCAGTACTGAGCCTGAAAAGCATTTCCAACCCCACTTACAAGTAAAACTAGCTAAAATGTGCCTGGCTTCTCTTCACTGAAAAGCTCATTCTGAGTACATTTTTAGCATACGTTTGCTCCTGCCGGGTCAGCTGAGCAACGAATTTCTATTTAACCACCTGCTATCATGAGAGACCTCAGGGCTGCATGTTTTGAGCCCAGTACTGATCCTGAAAAGCGTTTCCAACCCCACTTACAAGTAAAACTAGCTAAAATGTGCCTGGCTGCTATTCACTGAAAAGCTCATTCTCTGTACATTTTTGGCATACGTTTGCTCCTACCGGGTCAGCTGAGCAGCGAATTTCTATTTAACCACCTGCTTTCATGAGAGACCTCAGAGCTGCAAGTTTTGAGCCCTGTACTGAGCCTGAAAAGCATTTCCAACCCCACTTACAAGTAAAACTAGCTAAAATGTGCCTGGCTTCTCTTCACTGAAAAGCTCATTCTGAGTACATTTTTAACATACGTTTGCTCCTGCCGGGTCAGCTGAGCAGCGAATTTCTATTTAACCACCTGCTATCATGAGAG
Source organism: Lissotriton vulgaris (assembly GCF_964263255.1). NCBI lineage: Eukaryota > Metazoa > Chordata > Amphibia > Caudata > Salamandridae > Lissotriton > Lissotriton vulgaris. The sequence goes on along the minus strand of NW_028242071.1, from coordinate 2,365,126 downwards.
ACCTCAGGGCGGCATGTTTTGAGCCCAGTACTGATCCTGAAAAGCGTTTCCAACCCCACTTACAAGTAAAACTAGCTAAAATGTGCCTGGCTGCTATTCACTGAAAAGCTCATTCTCTGTACATTTTTGGCATACGTTTGCTCCTACCGGGTCAGCTGAGCAGCGAATTTCTATTTGACCACCTGCTTTCATGAGAGACCTCAGAGCTGCATGTTTTGAGCCCAGTACTGAGCCTGAAAAGCATTTCCAACCCCACTTACAAGTAAAACTAGCTAAAATGTGCCTGGCTTCTCTTCACTGAAAAGCTCATTCTGAGTACATTTTTAGCATACGTTTGCTCCTGCCGGGTCAGCTGAGCAGCGAATTTCTATTTAACCACCTGCTTTCATGAGAGACCTCAGGGCTGCATGTTTTGAGCCCAGTACTGAGCCTGAAAAGCGTTTCCAACCCCACTTACAAGTAAAACCAGCTAAAATGTGCCTGGCTTCTCTTCACTGAAAAGCTCATTCTGAGTACATTTGTAGCATACGTTTGCTCCTGCTGGGTCAGCTGAGCAGCGAATTTCTATTTAACCACCTGCTTTCATGAGAGACCTCAGAGCTGCATGTTTTGAGCCCAGTACTGAGCCTGAAAAGCATTTCCAACCCCACTTACAAGTAAAACTAGCTAAAATGTGCCTGGCTGCTATTTACTGAAAAGCTCATTCTGTGTACATTTTTGGCATACGTTTGCTCCTACCGGGTCAGCTGAGCAGCGAATTTCTATTTAACCACCGGCTTTCATGAGAGACCTCAGGGCTGCATGTTTTGAGCCCAGTACTGAGCCTGAAAAGCATTTCCAACCCCACTTACAAGTAAAACTAGCTAAAATGTGCCTGGCTTCTCTTCACTGAAAAGCTCATTCTGAGTACATTTTTAGCATACGTTTGCTCCTGCCGGGTCAGCTGAGCAGCGAATTTCTATTTAACCACCTGCTATCATGAGAGACCTCAGGGCGGCATGTTTTGAGCCCAGTACTGATCCTGAAAAGCGTTTCCAACCCCACTTACAAGTAAAACTAGCTAAAATGTGCCTGGCTGCTATTCACTGAAAAGCTCATTCTCTGTACATTTTTGGCATACGTTTGCTCCTACCGGGTCAGCTGAGCAGCGAATTTCTATTTGACCACCTGCTTTCATGAGAGACCTCAGAGCTGCATGTTTTGAGCCCAGTACTGAGCCTGAAAAGCATTTCCAACCCCACTTACAAGTAAAACTAGCTAAAATGTGCCTGGCTTCTCTTCACTGAAAAGCTCATTCTGAGTACATTTTTAGCATACGTTTGCTCCTGCCGGGTCAGCTGAGAAGCGAATTTCTATTTAACCACCTGCTTTCATGAGAGACCTCAGGGCTGCATGTTTTGAGCCCAGTACTGAGCCTGAAAAGCGTTTCCAACCCCACTTACAAGTAAAACCAGCTAAAATGTGCCTGGCTTCTCTTCACTGAAAAGCTCATTCTGAGTACATTTGTAGCATACGTTTGCTCCTGCTGGGTCAGCTGAGCAGCGAATTTCTATTTAACCACCTGCTATCATGAGAGACCTCAGGGCTGCATGTTTTGAGCCCAGTATTGATCCTGAAAAGCGTTTCCAACCCCACTTACAAGTAAAACTAGCTAAAATGTGCCTGGCTGCTATTCACTGAAAAGCTCATTCTGTGTACATTTTTGGCATACGTTTGCTCCTACCGGGTCAGCTGAGCAGCGAATTTCTATTTAACCACCGGCTTTCATGAGAGACCTCAGGGCTGCATGTTTTGAGCCCAGTACTGAGCCTGAAAAGCATTTCCAACCCCACTTACAAGTAAAACTAGCTAAAATGTGCCTGGCTTCTCTTCACTGAAAAGCTCATTCTGAGTACATTTTTAGCATACGTTTGCTCCTGCCGGGTCAGCTGAGCAGCGAATTTCTATTTAACCACCTGCTATCATGAGAGACCTCAGGGCTGCATGTTTTGAGCCCAGTACTGATCCTGAAAAGCGTTTCCAACCCCACTTACAAGTAAAACTAGCTAAAATGTGCCTGGCTTCTCTTCACTGAAAAGCTCATTCTGAGTACATTTTTAGCATACGTTTGCTCCTGCTGGGTCAGCTGAGCAGCGAATTTCTATTTAACCACCTGCTATCATGAGAGACCTCAGGGCTGCATGTTTTGAGCCCAGTACTGATCCTGAAAAGCGTTTCCAACCCCACTTACAAGTAAAACTAGCTAAAATGGGCCTGGCTGCTATTCACTGAAAAGCTCATTCTGTGTACATTTTTGACATACCTTTGCTCCTACTGGGTCAGCTGAGCAGCGAATTTCTATTTAAGCACCTGCTTTCATGAGAGACCTCAGGGCTGCATGTTTTGAGCCCAGTACTGAGCCTGAAAAGCATTTCCAACCCCACTTACAAGTAAAACTAGCTAAAATGTGCCTGGCTTCTCTTCACTGAAAAGCTCATTCTGAGTACATTTTTAGCATACGTTTGCTCCTGCCGGGTCAGCTGAGCAGCGAATTTCTATTTAACCACCTGCTATCATGAGAGACCTCAGGGCTGCATGTTTTGAGCCCAGTACTGATCCTGAAAAGCGTTTCCAACCCCACTTACAAGTAAAACTAGCTAAAATGTGCCTGGCTGCTATTCACTGAAAAGCTCATTCTCTGTACATTTTTGGCATACGTTTGCTCCTACCGGGTCAGCTGAGCAGCGAATTTCTATTTAACCACCTGCTTTCATGAGAGACCTCAGAGCTGCATGTTTTGAGCCCTGTACTGAGCCTGAAAAGCATTTCCAACCCCACTTACAAGTAAAACTAGCTAAAATGTGCCTGGCTTCTCTTCACTGAAAAGCTCATTCTGAGTACATTTTTAGCATACGTTTGCTCCTGCCGGGTCAGCTGAGCAGCGAATTTCTATTTAACCACCTGCTTTCATGAGAGACCTCAGGGCTGCATGTTTTGAGCCCAGTACTGAGCCTGAAAAGCATTTCCAACCCCACTTACAAGTAAAACTAGCTAAAATGTGCCTGGCTTCTCTTCACTGAAAAGCTCATTCTGAGTACATTTTTAGCATACGTTTGCTCCTGCCGGGTCAGCTGAGCAGCGAATTTCTATTTAACCACCTGCTATCATGAGAGACCTCAGGGCGGCATGTTTTGAGCCCAGTACTGATCCTGAAAAGCGTTTCCAACCCCACTTACAAGTAAAACTAGCTAAAATGTGCCTGGCTGCTATTCACTGAAAAGCTCATTCTCTGTACATTTTTGGCATACGTTTGCTCCTACCGGGTCAGCTGAGCAGCGAATTTCTATTTGACCACCTGCTTTCATGAGAGACCTCAGAGCTGCATGTTTTGAGCCCAGTACTGAGCCTGAAAAGCATTTCCAACCCCACTTACAAGTAAAACTAGCTAAAATGTGCCTGGCTTCTCTTCACTGAAAAGCTCATTTTGAGTACATTTTTAGCATACGTTTGCTCCTGCCGGGTCAGCTGAGCAGCGAATTTCTATTTAACCACCTGCTTTCATGAGAGACCTCAGGGCTGCATGTTTTGAGCCCAGTACTGAGCCTGAAAAGCGTTTCCAACCCCACTTACAAGTAAAACTAGCTAAAATGTGCCTGGCTTCTCTTCACTGAAAAGCTCATTCTGAGTACATTTTTAGCATACGTTTGCTCCTGCTGGGTCAGCTGAGCAGCGAATTTCTATTTAACCACCTGCTATCATGAGAGACCTCAGGGCTGCATGTTTTGAGCCCAGTATTGATCCTGAAAAGCGTTTCCAACCCCACTTACAAGTAAAACTAGCTAAAATGTGCCTGGCTGCTATTCACTGAAAAGCTCATTCTGTGTACATTTTTGGCATACGTTTGCTCCTACCGGGTCAGCTGAGCAGCGAATTTCTATTTAACCACCTGCTTTCATGAGAGACCTCAGGGCTGCATGTTTTGAGCCCAGTACTGAGCCTGAAAAGCATTTCCAACCCCACTTACAAGTAAAACTAGCTAAAATGTGCCTGGCTTCTCTTCACTGAAAAGCTCATTCTGAGTACATTTTTAGCATACGTTTGCTCCTGCCGGGTCAGCTGAGTAGCGAATTTCTATTTAACCACCTGCTTTCATGAGAGACCTCAGGGCTGCATGTTTTGAGCCCAGTACTGATCCTGAAAAGCGTTTCCAACCCCACTTACAAGTAAAACTAGCTAAAATGTGCCTGGCTTCTCTTAACTGAAAAGCTCATTCTGAGTACATTTTTAGCATACGTTTGCTCCTGCTGGGTCAGCTGAGCAGCGAATTTCTATTTAACCACCTGCTATCATGGGAGACCTCAGGGCTGCATGTTTTGAGCCCAGTATTGATCCTGAAAAGCGTTTCCAACCCCACTTACAAGTAAAACTAGCTAAAATGTGCCTGGCTGCTATTCACCGAAAAGCTCATTCTGTGTACATTTTTGGCATACGTTTGCTCCTACCGGGTCAGCTGAGCAGCGAATTTCTATTTAACCACCTGATTTCATGAGAGACCTCAGAGCTGCATGTTTTGAGCCCAGTACGGAGCCTGAAAAGCATTTCCAACCCCACTTACAAGTAAAACTAGCTAAATTGTGCCTGGCTTCTCTTCACTGAAAAGCTCATTCTGAGTACATTTTTAGCATACGTTTGCTCCTGCCGGGTCAGCTGAGCAGCGAATTTCTATTTAACCACCTGCTATCATGAGAGACCTCAGGGCTGCATGGTTTGAGACCAGTACTGATCCTGAAAAGCGTTTCCAACCCCACTTACAAGTAAAACTAGTTAAAATGTGCCTGGCTTCTCAGAACTGAAAAGCTAATTTCTGAGTACATTTTTAGCATACGTTTGCTCCTGCCGGGTCAGCTGAGTAGCGAATTTCTATTTAACCACCTGCTTTCATGAGAGACCTCAGGGCTGCATGTTTTGAGCCCAGTACTGAGCCTGAAAAGCATTTCCAACCCCACTTACAAGTAAAACTAGCAAAAATGTGCCTGGCTTCTCTTCACTGAAAAGCTCATTTTGTGTACATTTTTAGCATACGTTTGCTCCTGCCGGGTCAGCTGAGCAGCGAATTTCTATTTAACCACCTGCTTTCATGAGAGACCTCAGGGATGCATGTTTTGAGCCCAGCACTGAGCCTGAAAAGCGTTTCCAACGCCACTTACAAGTAAAACTAGCTAAAATGTGCCTGGCTTCTCTTCACTGAAAAGCTCATTCTGAGTACATTTTTAGCATACGTTTGCTCCTGCCGGGTCAGCTGAGCAGCGAATTTCTATTTAACCACCTGCTATCATGAGAGACCTCAGGGCTGCATGTTTTGAGCCCAGTATTGATCCTGAAAAGCGTTTCCAACCCCACTTACAAGTAAAACTAGCTAAAATGTGCCTGGCTGCTATCACTGAAAAGCTCATTCTGTGTACATTTTTGGCATACGTTTGCTCCTACCGGGTCAGCTGAGCAGCGAATTTCTATTTAACCACCTGCTTTCATGAGAGACCTCAGGGCTGCATGTTTTGAGCCCAGTACTGAGCCTGAAAAGCATTTCCAACCCCACTTACAAGTAAAACTAGCTAAAATGTGCCTGGCTTCTCTTCACTGAAAAGCTCATTCTGAGTACATTTTTAGCATACGTTTGCTCCTGCCGGGTCAGCTGAGCAGCGAATTTCTATTTAACCACCTGCTATCATGAGAGACCTCAGGGCTGCATGTTTTGAGCCCAGTACTGATCCTGAAAAGCGTTTCCAACCCCACTTACAAGTAAAACTAGCTAAAATGTGCCTGGCTGCTATTCACTGAAAAGCTCATTCTCTGTACATTTTTGGCATACGTTTGCTCCTACCGGGTCAGCTGAGCAGCGAATTTCTATTTGACCACCTGCTTTCATGAGAGACCTCAGAGCTGCATGTTTTGAGCCCAGTACTGAGCCTGAAAAGCATTTCCAACCCCACTTACAAGTAAAACTAGCTAAAATGTGCCTGGCTTCTCTTCACTGAAAAGCTCATTCTGAGTACATTTTTAGCATACGTTTGCTCCTGCCGGGTCAGCTGAGTAGCGAATTTCTATTTAACCACCTGCTTTCATGAGAGACCTCAGGGCTGCATGTTTTGAGCCCAGTACTGAGCCTGAAAAGCGTTTCCAACCCCACTTACAAATAAAACTAGCTAAAATGTGCCTGGCTTCTCTTCACTGAAAAGCTCATTCTGAGTACATTTTTAGCATACGTTTGCTCCTGCCGGGTCAGCTGAGCAGCGAATTTCTATTTAACCACCTGCTTTCATGAGAGACCTCAGGGCTGCATGTTTTGAGCCCAGTACTGAGCCTGAAAAGTGTTTCCAACCCCACTTACAAGTAAAACTAGCTAAAATGTGCCTGGCTTCTCTTCACTGAAAAGCTCATTCTGAGTACATTTTTAGCATACGTTTGCTCCTGCCGGGTCAGCTGAGTAGCGAATTTCTATTTAACCACCTGCTTTCATGCGAGACCTCAGGGCTGCATGTTTTGAGCCCAGTACTGAGCCTGAAAAGCATTTCCAACCCCACTTACAAGTAAAACTAGCAAAAATGTGCCTGGCTTCTCTTCACTGAAAAGCTCATTTTGTGTACATTTTTAGCATACGTTTGCTCCTGCCGGGTCAGCTGAGCAGCGAATTTCTATTTAACCACCTGCTTTCATGAGAGACCTCAGGGATGCATGTTTTGAGCCCAGCACTGAGCCTGAAAAGCGTTTCCAACGCCACTTACAAGTAAAACTAGCTAAAATGTGCCTGGCTTCTCTTCACTGAAAAGCTCATTCTGAGTACATTTTTAGCATACGTTTGCTCCTGCCGGGTCAGCTGAGCAGCGAATTTCTATTTAACCACCTGCTATCATGAGAGACCTCAGGGCTGCATGTTTTGAGCCCAGTATTGATCCTGAAAAGCGTTTCCAACCCCACTTACAAGTAAAACTAGCTAAAATGTGCCTGGCTGCTATCACTGAAAAGCTCATTCTGTGTACATTTTTGGCATACGTTTGCTCCTACCGGGTCAGCTGAGCAGCGAATTTCTATTTAACCACCTGCTTTCATGAGAGACCTCAGGGCTGCATGTTTTGAGCCCAGTACTGAGCCTGAAAAGCATTTCCAACCCCACTTACAAGTAAAACTAGCTAAAATGTGCCTGGCTTCTCTTCACTGAAAAGCTCATTCTGAGTACATTTTTAGCATACGTTTGCTCCTGCCGGGTCAGCTGAGCAGCGAATTTCTATTTAACCACCTGCTATCATGAGAGACCTCAGGGCTGCATGTTTTGAGCCCAGTACTGATCCTGAAAAGCGTTTCCAACCCCACTTACAAGTAAAACTAGCTAAAATGTGCCTGGCTGCTATTCACTGAAAAGCTCATTCTCTGTACATTTTTGGCATACGTTTGCTCCTACCGGGTCAGCTGAGCAGCGAATTTCTATTTGACCACCTGCTTTCATGAGAGACCTCAGAGCTGCATGTTTTGAGCCCAGTACTGAGCCTGAAAAGCATTTCCAACCCCACTTACAAGTAAAACTAGCTAAAATGTGCCTGGCTTCTCTTCACTGAAAAGCTCATTCTGAGTCCATTTTTAGCATACGTTTGCTCCTGCCGGGTCAGCTGAGTAGCGAATTTCTATTTAACCACCTGCTTTCATGAGAGACCTCAGGGCTGCATGTTTTGAGCCCAGTACTGAGCCTGAAAAGCGTTTCCAACCCCACTTACAAATAAAACTAGCTAAAATGTGCCTGGCTTCTCTTCACTGAAAAGCTCATTCTGAGTACATTTTTAGCATACGTTTGCTCCTGCCGGGTCAGCTGAGCAGCGAATTTCTATTTAACCACCTGCTTTCATGAGAGACCTCAGGGCTGCATGTTTTGAGCCCAGTACTGAGCCTGAAAAGTGTTTCCAACCCCACTTACAAGTAAAACTAGCTAAAATGTGCCTGGCTTCTCTTCACTGAAAAGCTCATTCTGAGTACATTTTTAGCATACGTTTGCTCCTGCCGGGTCAGCTGAGCAGCAAATTTTTATTTAACCACCTGCTATCATGAGAGACCTCAGGGCTGCATGTTTTGAGCCCAGTACTGATCCTGAAAAGCGTTTCCAACCCCACTTACAAGTAAAACTAGCTAAAATGTGCCTGGCTGCTATTCACTGAAAAGCTCATTCTCTGTACATTTTTGGCATACGTTTGCTCCTACCAGGTCAGCTGAGCTGCAAATTTCTATTTAACAACCTGCTTTCATGAGAGACCTCAGGGCTGCATGTTTTGAGCCCAGTACTGAGCCTGAAGAGCATTTCCAACCCCACTTACAAGTAAAACTAGCTAAAATGTGCCTGGCTTCTCTTCACTGAAAAGCTCATTCTGAGTACATTTTTAGCATACGTTTGCTCCTGCTGGGTCAGCTGAGCAGCGAATTTCTATTTAACCACCTGCTATCACGAGAGACCTTAGGGCTGCATGTTTTGAGCCCAGTACTGATCGTGAAAAGCGTTTCCAACCCCACTTACAAGTAAAACTAGCTAAAATGTGCCTGGCTTCTCTTCACTGAAAAGCTCATTCTGAGTACATTTTTAGCATACGTTTGCTCCTGCCGGGTCAGCTGAGCAGCGAATTTCTATTTAACCACCTGCTTTCATGAGAGACCTCAGGGATGCATGTTTTGAGCCCAGCACTGAGCCTGAAAAGCGTTTCCAACGCCACTTACAAGTAAAACTAGCTAAAATGTGCCTGGCTTCTCTTCACTGAAAAGCTCATTCTGAGTACATTTTTAGCATACGTTTGCTCCTGCCGGGTCAGCTGAGAAGCGAATTTCTATTTAACCACCTGCTATCATGAGAGACCTCAGGGCTGCATGTTTTGAGTCCAGTATTGATCCTGAAAAGCGTTTCCAACCCCACTTACAAGTAAAACTAGCTAAAATGTGCCTGGCTGCTATTCACTGAAAAGCTCATTCTGTGTACATTTTTGGCATACGTTTGCTCCTACCGGGCCAGCTGAGCAGCGAATTTCTATTTAACCACTTGCTTTCATGAGAGACCTCAGGGCTGCATGTTTTGAGCCCAGTACTGAGCCTGAAAAGCATTTCCAACACCACTTACAAGTAAAACTAGCTAAAATGTGCCTGGCTTCTCTTCACTGAAAAGCTCATTCTGAGTACATTTTTAGCATACGTTTGCTCCTGCCGGGTCAGCTGAGCAGCGAATTTCTATTTAACAACCTGCTATCATGTGAGACCTCAGGGCTGCATGTTTTGAGCCCAGTACTGATCCTGAAAAGCGTTTCCAACCCCACTTACAAGTAAAACTAGCTAAAATGTGCCTGGCTGCTATTCACTGAAAAGCTCATTCTGTGTACATTTTTGGCATACGTTTGCTCCTAACGGGTCAGCTGAGCAGCGAATTTCTAATTAACCACCTGCTTTCATGAGAGACCTCAGGGCTGCATGTTTTGAGCCCAGTACTGAGCCTGAAAAGCATTTCCAACCCCACTTACAAGTAAAACTAGCTAAAATGTGCCTGGCTTCTCTTCACTGAAAAGCTCATTCTGAGTACATTTTAAGCATACGTTTGCTCCTGCCGGGTCAGCTGAGCAGCGAATTTCTATTTAACCCTGCTATCATGAGAGACCTCAGGGCTGCATGTTTTGAGCCCAGTACTGATCCTGAAAAGCGTTTCCAACCCCACTTACAAGTAAAACTAGCTAAAATGTGCCTGGCTGCTATTCACTGAAAAGCTCATTCTGTGTACATTTTTGGCATACGTTTAATCCTACCGGGTCAGCTGAGCAGCAAATTTCTATTTAACCGCCTGCTTTCATGAGAGACCTCAGGGATGCATGTTTTGAGCACAGTACTGAGCCTGAAAAGCATTTCCAACCCCACTTACAAGTAAAACTAGCTAAAATGTGCCTGGCTTCTCTTCACTGAAAAGCTCATTCTGAGTACATTTTTAGCATACGTTTGCTCCTGCCGGGTCAGCTGAGCAGCGAATTTCTATTTAACCACCTGCTATCATGAGAGACCTCAGGGCTGCATGTTTTGAGCCCAGTACTGATCCTGAAAAGCGTTTCCAACCCCACTTACAAGTAAAACTAGCTAAAATGTGCCTGGCTGCTATTCACTGAAAAGCTCATTCTCTGTACATTTTTGGCATACGTTTGCTCCTACCGGGTCAGCTGAGCAGCGAATTTCTATTTAACCACCTGCTTTCATGAGAGACCTCAGAGCTGCATGTTTTGAGCCCTGTACTGAGCCTGAAAAGCATTTCCAACCCCACTTACAAGTAAAACTAGCTAAAATGTGCCTGGCTTCTCTTCACTGAAAAGTTCATTCTGAGTACATTTTTAGCATACGTTTGCTCCTGCCGGGTCAGCTGAGCAGCGAATTTCTATTTAACCACCTGCTTTCATGAGAGACCTCAGGGCTGCATGTTTTGAGCCCAGTACTGAGCCTGAAAAGCATTTCCAACCCCACTTACAAGTAAAACTAGCTAAAATGTGCCTGGCTTCTCTTCACTGAAAAGCTCATTCTGAGTACATTTTTAGCATACCTTTGCTCCTGCCGGGTCAGCTGAGCAGCGAATTTCTATTTAACCACCTGCTATCATGAGAGACCTCAGGGCTGCATGTTTTGAGCCCAGTACTGATCCTGAAAAGCGTTTCCAACCCCACTTACAAGTAAAACTAGCTAAAATGTGCCTGGCTGCTATTCACTGAAAAGCTCATTCTCTGTACATTTTTGGCATACGTTTGCTCCTACCGGGTCAGCTGAGCAGCGAATTTCTATTTGACCACCTGCTTTCATGAGAGACCTCAGAGCTGCATGTTTTGAGCCCAGTACTGAGCCTGAAAAGCATTTCCAACCCCACTTACAAGTAAAACTAGCTAAAATGTGCCTGGCTTCTCTTCACTGAAAAGCTCATTCTGAGTACATTTTTAGCATACGTTTCCTCCTGCCGGGTCAGCTGAGCAGCGAATTTCTATTTAACCACCTGCTTTCATGAGAGACCTCAGGGCTGCATGTTTTGAGCCCAGTACTGAGCCTGAAAAGCGTTTCCAACCCCACTTACAAGTAAAACTAGCTAAAATGTGCCTGGCTTCTCTTCACTGAAAAGCTCATTCTGTGTACATTTTTGGCATACGTTTGCTCCTACCAGGTCAGCTGAGCTGCGAATTTCTATTTAACCACCTGCTTTCATGAGAGACCTCAGGGCTGCATGTTTTGAGCCCAGTACTGAGCCTGAAAAGCATTTCCAACCCCACTTACAAGTAAAACTAGCTAAAATGTGCCTGGCTTCTCTTCACTGAAAAGCTCATTCTGAGTACATTTTTAGCATACGTTTGCTCCTGCCGGGTCAGCTGAGCAGCGAATTTCTATTTAACCACCTGCTATCATGAGAGACCTCAGGGCAGCATGTTTTGAGCCCAGTACTGATCCTGAAAAGCGTTTCCAACCCCACTTACAAGTAAAACTAGCTAAAATGTGCCTGGCTGCTATTCACTGAAAAGCTCATTCTCTGTACATTTTTGGCATACGTTTGCTCCTACCGGGTCAGCTGAGCAGCGAATTTCTATTTGACCACCTGCTTTCATGAGAGACCTCAGAGCTGCATGTTTTGAGCCCAGTACTGAGCCTGAAAAGCATTTCCAACCCCACTTACAAGTAAAACTAGCTAAAATGTGCCTGGCTTCTCTTCACTGAAAAGCTCATTCTGAGTACATTTTTAGCATACGTTTGCTCCTGCCGGGTCAGCTGAGCAGCGAATTTCTATTTAACCACCTGCTTTCATGAGAGACCTCAGGGCTGCATGTTTTGAGCCCAGTACTGAGCCTGAAAAGCGTTTCCAACCCCACTTACAAGTAAAACTAGCTAAAATGTGCCTGGCTTCTCTTCACTGAAAAGCTCATTCTGAGTACATTTTTAGCATACGTTTGCTCCTGCTGGGTCAGCTGAGCAGCGAATTTCTATTTAACCACCTGCTATCATGAGAGACCTCAGGGCTGCATGTTTTGAGCCCAGTATTGATCCTGAAAAGCGTTTCCAACCCCACTTACAAGTAAAACTAGCTAAAATGTGCCTGGCTGCTATTCACTGAAAAGCTCATTCTGTGTACATTTTTGGCATACGTTTGCTCCTACCGGGTCAGCTGAGCAGCGAATTTCTATTTAACCACCTGCTTTCATGAGAGACCTCAGGGCTGCATGTTTTGAGCCCAGTACTGAGCCTGAAAAGCATTTCCAACCCCACTTACAAGTAAAACTAGCTAAAATGTGCCTGGCTTCTCTTCACTGAAAAGCTCATTCTGAGTACATTTTTAGCATACGTTTGCTCCTGCCGGGTCAGCTGAGTAGCGAATTTCTATTTAACCACCTGCTTTCATGAGAGACCTCAGGGCTGCATGTTTTGAGCCCAGTACTGATCCTGAAAAGCGTTTCCAACCCCACTTACAAGTAAAACTAGCTAAAATGTGCCTGGCTTCTCTTAACTGAAAAGCTCATTCTGAGTACATTTTTAGCATACGTTTGCTCCTGCTGGGTCAGCTGAGCAGCGAATTTCTATTTAACCACCTGCTATCATGGGAGACCTCAGGGCTGCATGTTTTGAGCCCAGTATTGATCCTGAAAAGCGTTTCCAACCCCACTTACAAGTAAAACTAGCTAAAATGTGCCTGGCTGCTATTCACCGAAAAGCTCATTCTGTGTACATTTTTGGCATACGTTTGCTCCTACCGGGTCAGCTGAGCAGCGAATTTCTATTTAACCACCTGATTTCATGAGAGACCTCAGAGCTGCATGTTTTGAGCCCAGTACGGAGCCTGAAAAGCATTTCCAACCCCACTTACAAGTAAAACTAGCTAAATTGTGCCTGGCTTCTCTTCACTGAAAAGCTCATTCTGAGTACATTTTTAGCATACGTTTGCTCCTGCCGGGTCAGCTGAGCAGCGAATTTCTATTTAACCACCTGCTATCATGAGAGACCTCAGGGCTGCATGGTTTGAGACCAGTACTGATCCTGAAAAGCGTTTCCAACCCCACTTACAAGTAAAACTAGTTAAAATGTGCCTGGCTTCTCAGAACTGAAAAGCTAATTTCTGAGTACATTTTTAGCATACGTTTGCTCCTGCCGGGTCAGCTGAGTAGCGAATTTCTATTTAACCACCTGCTTTCATGAGAGACCTCAGGGCTGCATGTTTTGAGCCCAGTACTGAGCCTGAAAAGCATTTCCAACCCCACTTACAAGTAAAACTAGCAAAAATGTGCCTGGCTTCTCTTCACTGAAAAGCTCATTTTGTGTACATTTTTAGCATACGTTTGCTCCTGCCGGGTCAGCTGAGCAGCGAATTTCTATTTAACCACCTGCTTTCATGAGAGACCTCAGGGATGCATGTTTTGAGCCCAGCACTGAGCCTGAAAAGCGTTTCCAACGCCACTTACAAGTAAAACTAGCTAAAATGTGCCTGGCTTCTCTTCACTGAAAAGCTCATTCTGAGTACATTTTTAGCATACGTTTGCTCCTGCCGGGTCAGCTGAGCAGCGAATTTCTATTTAACCACCTGCTATCATGAGAGACCTCAGGGCTGCATGTTTTGAGCCCAGTATTGATCCTGAAAAGCGTTTCCAACCCCACTTACAAGTAAAACTAGCTAAAATGTGCCTGGCTGCTATCACTGAAAAGCTCATTCTGTGTACATTTTTGGCATACGTTTGCTCCTACCGGGTCAGCTGAGCAGCGAATTTCTATTTAACCACCTGCTTTCATGAGAGACCTCAGGGCTGCATGTTTTGAGCCCAGTACTGAGCCTGAAAAGCATTTCCAACCCCACTTACAAGTAAAACTAGCTAAAATGTGCCTGGCTTCTCTTCACTGAAAAGCTCATTCTGAGTACATTTTTAGCATACGTTTGCTCCTGCCGGGTCAGCTGAGCAGCGAATTTCTATTTAACCACCTGCTATCATGAGAGACCTCAGGGCTGCATGTTTTGAGCCCAGTACTGATCCTGAAAAGCGTTTCCAACCCCACTTACAAGTAAAACTAGCTAAAATGTGCCTGGCTGCTATTCACTGAAAAGCTCATTCTCTGTACATTTTTGGCATACGTTTGCTCCTACCGGGTCAGCTGAGCAGCGAATTTCTATTTGACCACCTGCTTTCATGAGAGACCTCAGAGCTGCATGTTTTGAGCCCAGTACTGAGCCTGAAAAGCATTTCCAACCCCACTTACAAGTAAAACTAGCTAAAATGTGCCTGGCTTCTCTTCACTGAAAAGCTCATTCTGAGTACATTTTTAGCATACGTTTGCTCCTGCCGGGTCAGCTGAGTAGCGAATTTCTATTTAACCACCTGCTTTCATGAGAGACCTCAGGGCTGCATGTTTTGAGCCCAGTACTGAGCCTGAAAAGCGTTTCCAACCCCACTTACAAATAAAACTAGCTAAAATGTGCCTGGCTTCTCTTCACTGAAAAGCTCATTCTGAGTACATTTTTAGCATACGTTTGCTCCTGCCGGGTCAGCTGAGCAGCGAATTTCTATTTAACCACCTGCTTTCATGAGAGACCTCAGGGCTGCATGTTTTGAGCCCAGTACTGAGCCTGAAAAGTGTTTCCAACCCCACTTACAAGTAAAACTAGCTAAAATGTGCCTGGCTTCTCTTCACTGAAAAGCTCATTCTAAGTACATTTTTAGCATACGTTTGCTCCTGCCGGGTCAGCTGAGTAGCGAATTTCTATTTAACCACCTGCTTTCATGCGAGACCTCAGGGCTGCATGTTTTGAGCCCAGTACTGAGCCTGAAAAGCATTTCCAACCCCACTTACAAGTAAAACTAGCAAAAATGTGCCTGGCTTCTCTTCACTGAAAAGCTCATTTTGTGTACATTTTTAGCATACGTTTGCTCCTGCCGGGTCAGCTGAGCAGCGAATTTCTATTTAACCACCTGCTTTCATGAGAGACCTCAGGGATGCATGTTTTGAGCCCAGCACTGAGCCTGAAAAGCGTTTCCAACGCCACTTACAAGTAAAACTAGCTAAAATGTGCCTGGCTTCTCTTCACTGAAAAGCTCATTCTGAGTACATTTTTAGCATACGTTTGCTCCTGCCGGGTCAGCTGAGCAGCGAATTTCTATTTAACCACCTGCTATCATGAGAGACCTCAGGGCTGCATGTTTTGAGCCCAGTATTGATCCTGAAAAGCGTTTCCAACCCCACTTACAAGTAAAACTAGCTAAAATGTGCCTGGCTGCTATCACTGAAAAGCTCATTCTGTGTACATTTTTGGCATACGTTTGCTCCTACCGGGTCAGCTGAGCAGCGAATTTCTATTTAACCACCTGCTTTCATGAGAGACCTCAGGGCTGCATGTTTTGAGCCCAGTACTGAGCCTGAAAAGCATTTCCAACCCCACTTACAAGTAAAACTAGCTAAAATGTGCCTGGCTTCTCTTCACTGAAAAGCTCATTCTGAGTACATTTTTAGCATACGTTTGCTCCTGCCGGGTCAGCTGAGCAGCGAATTTCTATTTAACCACCTGCTATCATGAGAGACCTCAGGGCTGCATGTTTTGAGCCCAGTACTGATCCTGAAAAGCGTTTCCAACCCCACTTACAAGTAAAACTAGCTAAAATGTGCCTGGCTGCTATTCACTGAAAAGCTCATTCTCTGTACATTTTTGGCATACGTTTGCTCCTACCGGGTCAGCTGAGCAGCGAATTTCTATTTGACCACCTGCTTTCATGAGAGACCTCAGAGCTGCATGTTTTGAGCCCAGTACTGAGCCTGAAAAGCATTTCCAACCCCACTTACAAGTAAAACTAGCTAAAATGTGCCTGGCTTCTCTTCACTGAAAAGCTCATTCTGAGTCCATTTTTAGCATACGTTTGCTCCTGCCGGGTCAGCTGAGTAGCGAATTTCTATTTAACCACCTGCTTTCATGAGAGACCTCAGGGCTGCATGTTTTGAGCCCAGTACTGAGCCTGAAAAGCGTTTCCAACCCCACTTACAAATAAAACTAGCTAAAATGTGCCTGGCTTCTCTTCACTGAAAAGCTCATTCTGAGTACATTTTTAGCATACGTTTGCTCCTGCCGGGTCAGCTGAGCAGCGAATTTCTATTTAACCACCTGCTTTCATGAGAGACCTCAGGGCTGCATGTTTTGAGCCCAGTACTGAGCCTGAAAAGTGTTTCCAACCCCACTTACAAGTAAAACTAGCTAAAATGTGCCTGGCTTCTCTTCACTGAAAAGCTCATTCTGAGTACATTTTTAGCATACGTTTGCTCCTGCCGGGTCAGCTGAGCAGCAAATTTTTATTTAACCACCTGCTATCATGAGAGACCTCAGGGCTGCATGTTTTGAGCCCAGTACTGATCCTGAAAAGCGTTTCCAACCCCACTTACAAGTAAAACTAGCTAAAATGTGCCTGGCTGCTATTCACTGAAAAGCTCATTCTCTGTACATTTTTGGCATACGTTTGCTCCTACCAGGTCAGCTGAGCTGCAAATTTCTATTTAACCACCTGCTTTCATGAGAGACCTCAGGGCTGCATGTTTTGAGCCCAGTACTGAGCCTGAAAAGCATTTCCAACCCCACTTACAAGTAAAACTAGCTAAAATGTGCCTGGCTTCTCTTCACTGAAAAGCTCATTCTGAGTACATTTTTAGCATACGTTTGCTCCTGCTGGGTCAGCTGAGCAGCGAATTTCTATTTAACCACCTGCTATCACGAGAGACCTCAGGGCTGCATGTTTTGAGCCCAGTACTGATCGTGAAAAGCGTTTCCAACCCCACTTACAAGTAAAACTAGCTAAAATGTGCCTGGCTTCTCTTCACTGAAAAGCTCATTCTGAGTACATTTTTAGCATACGTTTGCTCCTGCCGGGTCAGCTGAGCAGCGAATTTCTATTTAACCACCTGCTTTCATGAGAGACCTCAGGGATGCATGTTTTGAGCCCAGCACTGAGCCTGAAAAGCGTTTCCAACGCCACTTACAAGTAAAACTAGCTAAAATGTGCCTGGCTTCTCTTCACTGAAAAGCTCATTCTGAGTACATTTTTAGCATACGTTTGCTCCTGCCGGGTCAGCTGAGAAGCGAATTTCTATTTAACCACCTGCTATCATGAGAGACCTCAGGGCTGCATGTTTTGAGTCCAGTATTGATCCTGAAAAGCGTTTCCAACCCCACTTACAAGTAAAACTAGCTAAAATGTGCCTGGCTGCTATTCACTGAAAAGCTCATTCTGTGTACATTTTTGGCATACGTTTGCTCCTACCGGGCCAGCTGAGCAGCGAATTTCTATTTAACCACTTGCTTTCATGAGAGACCTCAGGGCTGCATGTTTTGAGCCCAGTACTGAGCCTGAAAAGCATTTCCAACACCACTTACAAGTAAAACTAGCTAAAATGTGCCTGGCTTCTCTTCACTGAAAAGCTCATTCTGAGTACATTTTTAGCATACGTTTGCTCCTGCCGGGTCAGCTGAGCAGCGAATTTCTATTTAACAACCTGCTATCATGTGAGACCTCAGGGCTGCATGTTTTGAGCCCAGTACTGATCCTGAAAAGCGTTTCCAACCCCACTTACAAGTAAAACTAGCTAAAATGTGCCTGGCTGCTATTCACTGAAAAGCTCATTCTGTGTACATTTTTGGCATACGTTTGCTCCTACCGGGTCAGCTGAGCAGCGAATTTCTAATTAACCACCTGCTTTCATGAGAGACCTCAGGGCTGCATGTTTTGAGCCCAGTACTGAGCCTGAAAAGCATTTCCAACCCCACTTACAAGTAAAACTAGCTAAAATGTGCCTGGCTTCTCTTCACTGAAAAGCTCATTCTGAGTACATTTTAAGCATACGTTTGCTCCTGCCAGGTCAGCTGAGCAGCGAATTTCTATTTAACCCTGCTATCATGAGAGACCTCAGGGCTGCATGTTTTGAGCCCAGTACTGATCCTGAAAAGCGTTTCCAACCCCACTTACAAGTAAAACTAGCTAAAATGTGCCTGGCTGCTATTCACTGAAAAGCTCATTCTCTGTACATTTTTGGCATACGTTTGCTCCTACCGGGTCAGCTGAGCAGCGAATTTCTATTTGACCACCTGCTTTCATGAGAGACCTCAGAGCTGCATGTTTTGAGCCCAGTACTGAGCCTGAAAAGCATTTCCAACCCCACTTACAAGTAAAACTAGCTAAAATGTGCCTGGCTTCTCTTCACTGAAAAGCTCATTCTGAGTCCATTTTTAGCATACGTTTGCTCCTGCCGGGTCAGCTGAGTAGCGAATTTCTATTTAACCACCTGCTTTCATGAGAGACCTCAGGGCTGCATGTTTTGAGCCCAGTACTGAGCCTGAAAAGCGTTTCCAACCCCACTTACAAATAAAACTAGCTAAAATGTGCCTGGCTTCTCTTCACTGAAAAGCTCATTCTGAGTACATTTTTAGCATACGTTTGCTCCTGCCGGGTCAGCTGAGCAGCGAATTTCTATTTAACCACCTGCTTTCATGAGAGACCTCAGGGCTGCATGTTTTGAGCCCAGTACTGAGCCTGAAAAGTGTTTCCAACCCCACTTACAAGTAAAACTAGCTAAAATGTGCCTGGCTTCTCTTCACTGAAAAGCTCATTCTGAGTACATTTTTAGCATACGTTTGCTCCTGCCGGGTCAGCTGAGCAGCAAATTTTTATTTAACCACCTGCTATCATGAGAGACCTCAGGGCTGCATGTTTTGAGCCCAGTACTGATCCTGAAAAGCGTTTCCAACCCCACTTACAAGTAAAACTAGCTAAAATGTGCCTGGCTGCTATTCACTGAAAAGCTCATTCTCTGTACATTTTTGGCATACGTTTGCTCCTACCAGGTCAGCTGAGCTGCAAATTTCTATTTAACCACCTGCTTTCATGAGAGACCTCAGGGCTGCATGTTTTGAGCCCAGTACTGAGCCTGAAAAGCATTTCCAACCCCACTTACAAGTAAAACTAGCTAAAATGTGCCTGGCTTCTCTTCACTGAAAAGCTCATTCTGAGTACATTTTTAGCATACGTTTGCTCCTGCTGGGTCAGCTGAGCAGCGAATTTCTATTTAACCACCTGCTATCACGAGAGACCTCAGGGCTGCATGTTTTGAGCCCAGTACTGATCGTGAAAAGCGTTTCCAACCCCACTTACAAGTAAAACTAGCTAAAATGTGCCTGGCTTCTCTTCACTGAAAAGCTCATTCTGAGTACATTTTTAGCATACGTTTGCTCCTGCCGGGTCAGCTGAGCAGCGAATTTCTATTTAACCACCTGCTTTCATGAGAGACCTCAGGGATGCATGTTTTGAGCCCAGCACTGAGCCTGAAAAGCGTTTCCAACGCCACTTACAAGTAAAACTAGCTAAAATGTGCCTGGCTTCTCTTCACTGAAAAGCTCATTCTGAGTACATTTTTAGCATACGTTTGCTCCTGCCGGGTCAGCTGAGCAGCGAATTTCTATTTAACCACCTGCTATCATGAGAGACCTCAGGGCTGCATGTTTTGAGCCCAGTATTGATCCTGAAAAGCGTTTCCAACCCCACTTACAAGTAAAACTAGCTAAAATGTGCCTGGCTGCTATCACTGAAAAGCTCATTCTGTGTACATTTTTGGCATACGTTTGCTCCTACCGGGTCAGCTGAGCAGCGAATTTCTATTTAACCACCTGCTTTCATGAGAGACCTCAGGGCTGCATGTTTTGAGCCCAGTACTGAGCCTGAAAAGCATTTCCAACCCCACTTACAAGTAAAACTAGCTAAAATGTGCCTGGCTTCTCTTCACTGAAAAGCTCATTCTGAGTACATTTTTAGCATACGTTTGCTCCTGCCGGGTCAGCTGAGCAGCGAATTTCTATTTAACCACCTGCTATCATGAGAGACCTCAGGGCTGCATGTTTTGAGCCCAGTACTGATCCTGAAAAGCGTTTCCAACCCCACTTACAAGTAAAACTAGCTAAAATGTGCCTGGCTGCTATTCACTGAAAAGCTCATTCTCTGTACATTTTTGGCATACGTTTGCTCCTACCGGGTCAGCTGAGCAGCGAATTTCTATTTGACCACCTGCTTTCATGAGAGACCTCAGAGCTGCATGTTTTGAGCCCAGTACTGAGCCTGAAAAGCATTTCCAACCCCACTTACAAGTAAAACTAGCTAAAATGTGCCTGGCTTCTCTTCACTGAAAAGCTCATTCTGAGTACATTTTTAGCATACGTTTGCTCCTGCCGGGTCAGCTGAGTAGCGAATTTCTATTTAACCACCTGCTTTCATGAGAGACCTCAGGGCTGCATGTTTTGAGCCCAGTACTGAGCCTGAAAAGCGTTTCCAACCCCACTTACAAATAAAACTAGCTAAAATGTGCCTGGCTTCTCTTCACTGAAAAGCTCATTCTGAGTACATTTTTAGCATACGTTTGCTCCTGCCGGGTCAGCTGAGCAGCGAATTTCTATTTAACCACCTGCTTTCATGAGAGACCTCAGGGCTGCATGTTTTGAGCCCAGTACTGAGCCTGAAAAGTGTTTCCAACCCCACTTACAAGTAAAACTAGCTAAAATGTGCCTGGCTTCTCTTCACTGAAAAGCTCATTCTAAGTACATTTTTAGCATACGTTTGCTCCTGCCGGGTCAGCTGAGTAGCGAATTTCTATTTAACCACCTGCTTTCATGCGAGACCTCAGGGCTGCATGTTTTGAGCCCAGTACTGAGCCTGAAAAGCATTTCCAACCCCACTTACAAGTAAAACTAGCAAAAATGTGCCTGGCTTCTCTTCACTGAAAAGCTCATTTTGTGTACATTTTTAGCATACGTTTGCTCCTGCCGGGTCAGCTGAGCAGCGAATTTCTATTTAACCACCTGCTTTGATGAGAGACCTCAGGGATGCATGTTTTGAGCCCAGCACTGAGCCTGAAAAGCGTTTCCAACGCCACTTACAAGTAAAACTAGCTAAAATGTGCCTGGCTTCTCTTCACTGAAAAGCTCATTCTGAGTACATTTTTAGCATACGTTTGCTCCTGCCGGGTCAGCTGAGCAGCGAATTTCTATTTAACCACCTGCTATCATGAGAGACCTCAGGGCTGCATGTTTTGAGCCCAGTATTGATCCTGAAAAGCGTTTCCAACCCCACTTACAAGTAAAACTAGCTAAAATGTGCCTGGCTGCTATCACTGAAAAGCTCATTCTGTGTACATTTTTGGCATACGTTTGCTCCTACCGGGTCAGCTGAGCAGCGAATTTCTATTTAACCACCTGCTTTCATGAGAGACCTCAGGGCTGCATGTTTTGAGCCCAGTACTGAGCCTGAAAAGCATTTCCAACCCCACTTACAAGTAAAACTAGCTAAAATGTGCCTGGCTTCTCTTCACTGAAAAGCTCATTCTGAGTACATTTTTAGCATACGTTTGCTCCTGCCGGGTCAGCTGAGCAGCGAATTTCTATTTAACCACCTGCTATCATGAGAGACCTCAGGGCTGCATGTTTTGAGCCCAGTACTGATCCTGAAAAGCGTTTCCAACCCCACTTACAAGTAAAACTAGCTAAAATGTGCCTGGCTGCTATTCACTGAAAAGCTCATTCTCTGTACATTTTTGGCATACGTTTGCTCCTACCGGGTCAGCTGAGCAGCGAATTTCTATTTGACCACCTGCTTTCATGAGAGACCTCAGAGCTGCATGTTTTGAGCCCAGTACTGAGCCTGAAAAGCATTTCCAACCCCACTTACAAGTAAAACTAGCTAAAATGTGCCTGGCTTCTCTTCACTGAAAAGCTCATTCTGAGTCCATTTTTAGCATACGTTTGCTCCTGCCGGGTCAGCTGAGTAGCGAATTTCTATTTAACCACCTGCTTTCATGAGAGACCTCAGGGCTGCATGTTTTGAGCCCAGTACTGAGCCTGAAAAGCGTTTCCAACCCCACTTACAAATAAAACTAGCTAAAATGTGCCTGGCTTCTCTTCACTGAAAAGCTCATTCTGAGTACATTTTTAGCATACGTTTGCTCCTGCCGGGTCAGCTGAGCAGCGAATTTCTATTTAACCACCTGCTTTCATGAGAGACCTCAGGGCTGCATGTTTTGAGCCCAGTACTGAGCCTGAAAAGTGTTTCCAACCCCACTTACAAGTAAAACTAGCTAAAATGTGCCTGGCTTCTCTTCACTGAAAAGCTCATTCTGAGTACATTTTTAGCATACGTTTGCTCCTGCCGGGTCAGCTGAGCAGCAAATTTTTATTTAACCACCTGCTATCATGAGAGACCTCAGGGCTGCATGTTTTGAGCCCAGTACTGATCCTGAAAAGCGTTTCCAACCCCACTTACAAGTAAAACTAGCTAAAATGTGCCTGGCTGCTATTCACTGAAAAGCTCATTCTCTGTACATTTTTGGCATACGTTTGCTCCTACCAGGTCAGCTGAGCTGCAAATTTCTATTTAACCACCTGCTTTCATGAGAGACCTCAGGGCTGCATGTTTTGAGCCCAGTACTGAGCCTGAAAAGCATTTCCAACCCCACTTACAAGTAAAACTAGCTAAAATGTGCCTGGCTTCTCTTCACTGAAAAGCTCATTCTGAGTACATTTTTAGCATACGTTTGCTCCTGCTGGGTCAGCTGAGCAGCGAATTTCTATTTAACCACCTGCTATCACGAGAGACCTCAGGGCTGCATGTTTTGAGCCCAGTACTGATCGTGAAAAGCGTTTCCAACCCCACTTACAAGTAAAACTAGCTAAAATGTGCCTGGCTTCTCTTCACTGAAAAGCTCATTCTGAGTACATTTTTAGCATACGTTTGCTCCTGCCGGGTCAGCTGAGCAGCGAATTTCTATTTAACCACCTGCTTTCATGAGAGACCTCAGGGATGCATGTTTTGAGCCCAGCACTGAGCCTGAAAAGCGTTTCCAACGCCACTTACAAGTAAAACTAGCTAAAATGTGCCTGGCTTCTCTTCACTGAAAAGCTCATTCTGAGTACATTTTTAGCATACGTTTGCTCCTGCCGGGTCAGCTGAGAAGCGAATTTCTATTTAACCACCTGCTATCATGAGAGACCTCAGGGCTGCATGTTTTGAGTCCAGTATTGATCCTGAAAAGCGTTTCCAACCCCACTTACAAGTAAAACTAGCTAAAATGTGCCTGGCTGCTATTCACTGAAAAGCTCATTCTGTGTACATTTTTGGCATACGTTTGCTCCTACCGGGCCAGCTGAGCAGCGAATTTCTATTTAACCACTTGCTTTCATGAGAGACCTCAGGGCTGCATGTTTTGAGCCCAGTACTGAGCCTGAAAAGCATTTCCAACACCACTTACAAGTAAAACTAGCTAAAATGTGCCTGGCTTCTCTTCACTGAAAAGCTCATTCTGAGTACATTTTTAGCATACGTTTGCTCCTGCCGGGTCAGCTGAGCAGCGAATTTCTATTTAACAACCTGCTATCATGTGAGACCTCAGGGCTGCATGTTTTGAGCCCAGTACTGATCCTGAAAAGCGTTTCCAACCCCACTTACAAGTAAAACTAGCTAAAATGTGCCTGGCTGCTATTCACTGAAAAGCTCATTCTGTGTACATTTTTGGCATACGTTTGCTCCTACCGGGTCAGCTGAGCAGCGAATTTCTAATTAACCACCTGCTTTCATGAGAGACCTCAGGGCTGCATGTTTTGAGCCCAGTACTGAGCCTGAAAAGCATTTCCAACCCCACTTACAAGTAAAACTAGCTAAAATGTGCCTGGCTTCTCTTCACTGAAAAGCTCATTCTGAGTACATTTTAAGCATACGTTTGCTCCTGCCAGGTCAGCTGAGCAGCGAATTTCTATTTAACCCTGCTATCATGAGAGACCTCAGGGCTGCATGTTTTGAGCCCAGTACTGATCCTGAAAAGCGTTTCCAACCCCACTTACAAGTAAAACTAGCTAAAATGTGCCTGGCTGCTATTCACTGAAAAGCTCATTCTCTGTACATTTTTGGCATACGTTTGCTCCTACCGGGTCAGCTGAGCAGCGAATTTCTATTTGACCACCTGCTTTCATGAGAGACCTCAGAGCTGCATGTTTTGAGCCCAGTACTGAGCCTGAAAAGCATTTCCAACCCCACTTACAAGTAAAACTAGCTAAAATGTGCCTGGCTTCTCTTCACTGAAAAGCTCATTCTGAGTCCATTTTTAGCATACGTTTGCTCCTGCCGGGTCAGCTGAGTAGCGAATTTCTATTTAACCACCTGCTTTCATGAGAGACCTCAGGGCTGCATGTTTTGAGCCCAGTACTGAGCCTGAAAAGCGTTTCCAACCCCACTTACAAATAAAACTAGCTAAAATGTGCCTGGCTTCTCTTCACTGAAAAGCTCATTCTGAGTACATTTTTAGCATACGTTTGCTCCTGCCGGGTCAGCTGAGCAGCGAATTTCTATTTAACCACCTGCTTTCATGAGAGACCTCAGGGCTGCATGTTTTGAGCCCAGTACTGAGCCTGAAAAGTGTTTCCAACCCCACTTACAAGTAAAACTAGCTAAAATGTGCCTGGCTTCTCTTCACTGAAAAGCTCATTCTGAGTACATTTTTAGCATACGTTTGCTCCTGCCGGGTCAGCTGAGCAGCAAATTTTTATTTAACCACCTGCTATCATGAGAGACCTCAGGGCTGCATGTTTTGAGCCCAGTACTGATCCTGAAAAGCGTTTCCAACCCCACTTACAAGTAAAACTAGCTAAAATGTGCCTGGCTGCTATTCACTGAAAAGCTCATTCTCTGTACATTTTTGGCATACGTTTGCTCCTACCAGGTCAGCTGAGCTGCAAATTTCTATTTAACCACCTGCTTTCATGAGAGACCTCAGGGCTGCATGTTTTGAGCCCAGTACTGAGCCTGAAAAGCATTTCCAACCCCACTTACAAGTAAAACTAGCTAAAATGTGCCTGGCTTCTCTTCACTGAAAAGCTCATTCTGAGTACATTTTTAGCATACGTTTGCTCCTGCTGGGTCAGCTGAGCAGCGAATTTCTATTTAACCACCTGCTATCACGAGAGACCTCAGGGCTGCATGTTTTGAGCCCAGTACTGATCGTGAAAAGCGTTTCCAACCCCACTTACAAGTAAAACTAGCTAAAATGTGCCTGGCTTCTCTTCACTGAAAAGCTCATTCTGAGTACATTTTTAGCATACGTTTGCTCCTGCCGGGTCAGCTGAGCAGCGAATTTCTATTTAACCACCTGCTTTCATGAGAGACCTCAGGGATGCATGTTTTGAGCCCAGCACTGAGCCTGAAAAGCGTTTCCAACGCCACTTACAAGTAAAACTAGCTAAAATGTGCCTGGCTTCTCTTCACTGAAAAGCTCATTCTGAGTACATTTTTAGCATACGTTTGCTCCTGCCGGGTCAGCTGAGAAGCTAATTTCTATTTAACCACCTGCTATCATGAGAGACCTCAGGGCTGCATGTTTTGAGTCCAGTATTGATCCTGAAAAGCGTTTCCAACCCCACTTACAAGTAAAACTAGCTAAAATGTGCCTGGCTGCTATTCACTGAAAAGCTCATTCTGTGTACATTTTTGGCATACGTTTGCTCCTACCGGGCCAGCTGAGCAGCGAATTTCTATTTAACCACTTGCTTTCATGAGAGACCTCAGGGCTGCATGTTTTGAGCCCAGTACTGAGCCTGAAAAGCATTTCCAACACCACTTACAAGTAAAACTAGCTAAAATGTGCCTGGCTTCTCTTCACTGAAAAGCTCATTCTGAGTACATTTTTAGCATACGTTTGCTCCTGCCGGGTCAGCTGAGCAGCGAATTTCTATTTAACAACCTGCTATCATGTGAGACCTCAGGGCTGCATGTTTTGAGCCCAGTACTGATCCTGAAAAGCGTTTCCAACCCCACTTACAAGTAAAACTAGCTAAAATGTGCCTGGCTGCTATTCACTGAAAAGCTCATTCTGTGTACATTTTTGGCATACGTTTGCTCCTACCGGGTCAGCTGAGCAGCGAATTTCTAATTAACCACCTGCTTTCATGAGAGACCTCAGGGCTGCATGTTTTGAGCCCAGTACTGAGCCTGAAAAGCATTTCCAACCCCACTTACAAGTAAAACTAGCTAAAATGTGCCTGGCTTCTCTTCACTGAAAAGCTCATTCTGAGTACATTTTAAGCATACGTTTGCTCCTGCCAGGTCAGCTGAGCAGCGAATTTCTATTTAACCCTGCTATCATGAGAGACCTCAGGGCTGCATGTTTTGAGCCCAGTACTGATCCTGAAAAGCGTTTCCAACCCCACTTACAAGTAAAACTAGCTAAAATGTGCCTGGCTGCTATTCACTGAAAAGCTCATTCTGTGTACATTTTTGGCATACGTTTAATCCTACCGGGTCAGCTGAGCAGCAAATTTCTATTTAACCGCCTGCTTTCATGAGAGACCTCAGGGATGCATGTTTTGAGCCCAGTACTGAGCCTGAAAAGCATTTCCAACCCCACTTACAAGTAAAACTAGCTAA
The DNA here is from genome assembly GCF_964263255.1 of Lissotriton vulgaris. Taxonomy (NCBI): domain Eukaryota; kingdom Metazoa; phylum Chordata; class Amphibia; order Caudata; family Salamandridae; genus Lissotriton; species Lissotriton vulgaris. The sequence continues at coordinate 2,338,661 of NW_028242071.1, read as the reverse complement.
AATGTGCCTGGCTTCTCTTCACTGAAAAGCTCATTCTGAGTACATTTTTAGCATACGTTTGCTCCTGCCGGGTCAGCTGAGCAGCGAATTTCTATTTAACCACCTGCTATCATGAGAGACCTCAGGGCTGCATGTTTTGAGCCCAGTACTGATCCTGAAAAGCGTTTCCAACCCCACTTACAAGTAAAACTAGCTAAAATGTGCCTGGCTGCTATTCACTGAAAAGCTCATTCTCTGTACATTTTTGGCATACGTTTGCTCCTACCGGGTCAGCTGAGCAGCGAATTTCTATTTAACCACCTGCTTTCATGAGAGACCTCAGAGCTGCATGTTTTGAGCCCTGTACTGAGCCTGAAAAGCATTTCCAACCCCACTTACAAGTAAAACTAGCTAAAATGTGCCTGGCTTCTCTTCACTGAAAAGTTCATTCTGAGTACATTTTTAGCATACGTTTGCTCCTGCCGGGTCAGCTGAGCAGCGAATTTCTATTTAACCACCTGCTTTCATGAGAGACCTCAGGGCTGCATGTTTTGAGCCCAGTACTGAGCCTGAAAAGCATTTCCAACCCCACTTACAAGTAAAACTAGCTAAAATGTGCCTGGCTTCTCTTCACTGAAAAGCTCATTCTGAGTACATTTTTAGCATACGTTTGCTCCTGCCGGGTCAGCTGAGCAGCGAATTTCTATTTAACCACCTGCTATCATGAGAGACCTCAGGGCTGCATGTTTTGAGCCCAGTACTGATCCTGAAAAGCGTTTCCAACCCCACTTACAAGTAAAACTAGCTAAAATGTGCCTGGCTGCTATTCACTGAAAAGCTCATTCTCTGTACATTTTTGGCATACGTTTGCTCCTACCGGGTCAGCTGAGCAGCGAATTTCTATTTGACCACCTGCTTTCATGAGAGACCTCAGAGCTGCATGTTTTGAGCCCAGTACTGAGCCTGAAAAGCATTTCCAACCCCACTTACAAGTAAAACTAGCTAAAATGTGCCTGGCTTCTCTTCACTGAAAAGCTCATTCTGAGTACATTTTTAGCATACGTTTCCTCCTGCCGGGTCAGCTGAGCAGCGAATTTCTATTTAACCACCTGCTTTCATGAGAGACCTCAGGGCTGCATGTTTTGAGCCCAGTACTGAGCCTGAAAAGCGTTTCCAACCCCACTTACAAGTAAAACTAGCTAAAATGTGCCTGGCTTCTCTTCACTGAAAAGCTCATTCTGTGTACATTTTTGGCATACGTTTGCTCCTACCAGGTCAGCTGAGCTGCGAATTTCTATTTAACCACCTGCTTTCATGAGAGACCTCAGGGCTGCATGTTTTGAGCCCAGTACTGAGCCTGAAAAGCATTTCCAACCCCACTTACAAGTAAAACTAGCTAAAATGTGCCTGGCTTCTCTTCACTGAAAAGCTCATTCTGAGTACATTTTTAGCATACGTTTGCTCCTGCCGGGTCAGCTGAGCAGCGAATTTCTATTTAACCACCTGCTATCATGAGAGACCTCAGGGCGGCATGTTTTGAGCCCAGTACTGATCCTGAAAAGCGTTTCCAACCCCACTTACAAGTAAAACTAGCTAAAATGTGCCTGGCTGCTATTCACTGAAAAGCTCATTCTCTGTACATTTTTGGCATACGTTTGCTCCTACCGGGTCAGCTGAGCAGCGAATTTCTATTTGACCACCTGCTTTCATGAGAGACCTCAGAGCTGCATGTTTTGAGCCCAGTACTGAGCCTGAAAAGCATTTCCAACCCCACTTACAAGTAAAACTAGCTAAAATGTGCCTGGCTTCTCTTCACTGAAAAGCTCATTCTGAGTACATTTTTAGCATACGTTTGCTCCTGCCGGGTCAGCTGAGCAGCGAATTTCTATTTAACCACCTGCTTTCATGAGAGACCTCAGGGCTGCATGTTTTGAGCCCAGTACTGAGCCTGAAAAGCGTTTCCAACCCCACTTACAAGTAAAACTAGCTAAAATGTGCCTGGCTGCTATTCACTGAAAAGCTCATTCTGTGTACATTTTTGGCATACGTTTGCTCCTACCGGGTCAGCTGAGCAGCGAATTTCTATTTAACCACCTGCTTTCATGAGAGACCTCAGGGCTGCATGTTTTGAGCCCAGTACTGAGCCTGAAAAGCATTTCCAACCCCACTTACAAGTAAAACTAGCTAAAATGTGCCTGGCTTCTCTTCACTGAAAAGCTCATTCTGAGTACATTTTTAGCATACGTTTGCTCCTGCCGGGACAGCTGAGTAGCGAATTTCTATTTAACCACCTGCTTTCATGAGAGACCTCAGGGCTGCATGTTTTGAGCCCAGTACTGATCCTGAAAAGCGTTTCCAACCCCACTTACAAGTAAAACTAGCTAAAATGTGCCTGGCTTCTCTTAACTGAAAAGCTCATTCTGAGTACATTTTTAGCATACGTTTGCTCGTGCTGGGTCAGCTGAGCAGCGAATTTCTATTTAACCACCTGCTATCATGGGAGACCTCAGGGCTGCATGTTTTGAGCCCAGTATTGATCCTGAAAAGCGTTTCCAACCCCACTTACAAGTAAAACTAGCTAAAATGTGCCTGGCTGCTATTCACTGAAAAGCTCATTCTGTGTACATTTTTGGCATACGTTTGCTCCTACCGGGTCAGCTGAGCAGCGAATTTCTATTTAACCACCTGATTTCATGAGAGACCTCAGAGCTGCATGTTTTGAGCCCAGTACGGAGCCTGAAAAGCATTTCCAACCCCACTTACAAGTAAAACTAGCTAAATTGTGCCTGGCTTCTCTTCACTGAAAAGCTCATTCTGAGTACATTTTTAGCATACGTTTGCTCCTGCCGGGTCAGCTGAGCAGCGAATTTCTATTTAACCACCTGCTATCATGAGAGACCTCAGGGCTGCATGGTTTGAGACCAGTACTGATCCTGAAAAGCGTTTCCAACCCCACTTACAAGTAAAACTAGTTAAAATGTGCCTGGCTTCTCAGAACTGAAAAGCTAATTTCTGAGTACATTTTTAGCATACGTTTGCTCCTGCCGGGTCAGCTGAGTAGCGAATTTCTATTTAACCACCTGCTTTCATGAGAGACCTCAGGGCTGCATGTTTTGAGCCCAGTACTGAGCCTGAAAAGCAATTCCAACCCCACTTACAAGTAAAACTAGCAAAAATGTGCCTGGCTTCTCTTCACTGAAAAGCTCATTTTGTGTACATTTTTAGCATACGTTTGCTCCTGCCGGGTCAGCTGAGCAGCGAATTTCTATTTAACCACCTGCTTTCATGAGAGACCTCAGGGATGCATGTTTTGAGCCCAGCACTGAGCCTGAAAAGCGTTTCCAACGCCACTTACAAGTAAAACTAGCTAAAATGTGCCTGGCTTCTCTTCACTGAAAAGCTCATTCTGAGTACATTTTTAGCATACGTTTGCTCCTGCCGGGTCAGCTGAGCAGCGAATTTCTATTTAATAACCTGCTATCATGAGAGACCTCAGGGCTGCATGTTTTGAGCCCAGTATTGATCCTGAAAAGCGTTTCCAACCCCACTTACAAGTAAAACTAGCTAAAATGTGCCTGGCTGCTATCACTGAAAAGCTCATTCTGTGTACATTTTTGGCATACGTTTGCTCCTACCGGGTCAGCTGAGCAGCGAATTTCTATTTAACCACCTGCTTTCATGAGAGACCTCAGGGCTGCATGTTTTGAGCCCAGTACTGAGCCTGAAAAGCATTTCCAACCCCACTTACAAGTAAAACTAGCTAAAATGTGCCTGGCTTCTCTTCACTGAAAAGCTCATTCTGAGTACATTTTTAGCATACGTTTGCTCCTGCCGGGTCAGCTGAGCAGCGAATTTCTATTTAACCACCTGCTATCATGAGAGACCTCAGGGCTGCATGTTTTGAGCCCAGTACTGATCCTGAAAAGCGTTTCCAACCCCACTTACAAGTAAAACTAGCTAAAATGTGCCTGGCTGCTATTCACTGAAAAGCTCATTCTCTGTACATTTTTGGCATACGTTTGCTCCTACCGGGTCAGCTGAGCAGCGAATTTCTATTTGACCACCTGCTTTCATGAGAGACCTCAGAGCTGCATGTTTTGAGCCCAGTACTGAGCCTGAAAAGCATTTCCAACCCCACTTACAAGTAAAACTAGCTAAAATGTGCCTGGCTTCTCTTCACTGAAAAGCTCATTCTGAGTACATTTTTAGCATACGTTTGCTCCTGCCGGGTCAGCTGAGTAGCGAATTTCTATTTAACCACCTGCTTTCATGAGAGACCTCAGGGCTGCATGTTTTGAGCCCAGTACTGAGCCTGAAAAGCGTTTCCAACCCCACTTACAAGTAAAACTAGCTAAAATGTGCCTGGCTTCTCTTCACTGAAAAGCTCATTCTGAGTACATTTTTAGCATACGTTTGCTCCTGCCGGGTCAGCTGAGCAGCGAATTTCTATTTAACCACCTGCTTTCATGAGAGACCTCAGGGCTGCATGTTTTGAGCCCAGTACTGAGCCTGAAAAGTGTTTCCAACCCCACTTACAAGTAAAACTAGCTAAAATGTGCCTGGCTTCTCTTCACTGAAAAGCTCATTCTGAGTACATTTTTAGCATACGTTTGCTCCTGCCGGGTCAGCTGAGCAGCAAATTTTTATTTAACCACCTGCTATCATGAGAGACCTCAGGGCTGCATGTTTTGAGCCCAGTACTGATCCTGAAAAGCGTTTCCAACCCAACTTACAAGTAAAACTAGCTAAAATGTGCCTGGCTGCTATTCACTGAAAAGCTCATTCTCTGTACATTTTTGGCATACGTTTGCTCCTACCAGGTCAGCTGAGCTGCAAATTTCTATTTAACCACCTGCTTTCATGAGAGACCTCAGGGCTGCATGTTTTGAGCCCAGTACTGAGCCTGAAAAGCATTTCCAACCCCACTTACAAGTAAAACTAGCTAAAATGTGCCTGGCTTCTCTTCACTGAAAAGCTCATTCTGAGTACATTTTTAGCATACGTTTGCTCCTGCTGGGTCAGCTGAGCAGCGAATTTCTATTTAACCACCTGCTATCACGAGAGACCTCAGGGCTGCATGTTTTGAGCCCAGTACTGATCGTGAAAAGCGTTTCCAACCCCACTTACAAGTAAAACTAGCTAAAATGTGCCTGGCTTCTCTTCACTGAAAAGCTCATTCTGAGTACATTTTTAGCATACGTTTGCTCCTGCCGGGTCAGCTGAGCAGCGAATTTCTATTTAACCACCTGCTTTCATGAGAGACCTCAGGGATGCATGTTTTGAGCCCAGCACTGAGCCTGAAAAGCGTTTCCAACGCCACTTACAAGTAAAACTAGCTAAAATGTGCCTGGCTTCTCTTCACTGAAAAGCTCATTCTGAGTACATTTTTAGCATACGTTTGCTCCTGCCGGGTCAGCTGAGAAGCGAATTTCTATTTAACCACCTGCTATCATGAGAGACCTCAGGGCTGCATGTTTTGAGTCCAGTATTGATCCTGAAAAGCGTTTCCAACCCCACTTACAAGTAAAACTAGCTAAAATGTGCCTGGCTGCTATTCACTGAAAAGCTCATTCTGTGTACATTTAGGCATACGTTTGCTCCTACCGGGCCAGCTGAGCAGCGAATTTCTATTTAACCACTTGCTTTCATGAGAGACCTCAGGGCTGCATGTTTTGAGCCCAGTACTGAGCCTGAAAAGCATTTCCAACACCACTTACAAGTAAAACTAGCTAAAATGTGCCTGGCTTCTCTTCACTGAAAAGCTCATTCTGAGTACATTTTTAGCATACGTTTGCTCCTGCTGGGTCAGCTGAGCAGCGAATTTCTATTTAACAACCTGCTATCATGTGAGACCTCAGGGCTGCATGTTTTGAGCCCAGTACTGATCCTGAAAAGCGTTTCCAACCCCACTTACAAGTAAAACTAGCTAAAATGTGCCTGGCTGCTATTCACTGAAAAGCTCATTCTGTGTACATTTTTGGCATACGTTTAATCCTACCGGGTCAGCTGAGCAGCAAATTTCTATTTAACCGCCTGCTTTCATGAGAGACCTCAGGGATGCATGTTTTGAGCCCAGTACTGAGCCTGAAAAGCATTTCCAACCCCACTTACAAGTAAAACTAGCTAAAATGTGCCTGGCTTCTCTTCACTGAAAAGCTCATTCTGAGAACATTTTTAGCATACGTTTGCTCCTGCTGGGTCAGCTGAGCAGCAAATTTCTATTTAACCACCTGCTATCATGAGAGACCTCAGGGCTGCATGTTTTGAGCCCAGTACTGATCCTGAAAAGCGTTTCCAACCCCACTTACAAGTAAAACTAGCTAAAATGTGCCTGGCTGCTATTCACTGAAAAGCTCATTCTGTGTACATTTTTGGCATACGTTTGCTCCTACCAGGTCAGCTGAGCTGCGAATTTCTATTTAACCACCTGCTTTCATGAGAGACCTCAGGGCTGCATGTTTTGAGCCCAGTACTGAGCCTGAAAAGCATTTCCAACCCCACTTACAAGTAAAACTAGCTAAAATGTGCCTGGCTTCTCTTCACTGAAAAGCTCATTCTGAGTACATTTTTAGCATACGTTTGCTCCTGCCGGGTCAGCTGAGCAGCGAATTTCTATTTAACCACCTGCTATCATGAGAGACCTCAGGGCTGCATGTTTTGAGCCCAGTACTGATCCTGAAAAGCGTTTCCAACCCCACTTACAAGTAAAACTAGCTAAAATGTGCCTGGCTGCTATTCACTGAAAAGCTCATTCTCTGTACATTTTTGGCATACGTTTGCTCCTACCGGGTCAGCTGAGCAGCGAATTTCTATTTAACCACCTGCTTTCATGAGAGACCTCAGAGCTGCATGTTTTGAGCCCTGTACTGAGCCTGAAAAGCATTTCCAACCCCACTTACAAGTAAAACTAGCTAAAATGTGCCTGGCTTCTCTTCACTGAAAAGTTCATTCTGAGTACATTTTTAGCATACGTTTGCTCCTGCCGGGTCAGCTGAGCAGCGAATTTCTATTTAACCACCTGCTTTCATGAGAGACCTCAGGGCTGCATGTTTTGAGCCCAGTACTGAGCCTGAAAAGCATTTCCAACCCCACTTACAAGTAAAACTAGCTAAAATGTGCCTGGCTTCTCTTCACTGAAGAGCTCATTCTGAGTACATTTTTAGCATACGTTTGCTCCTGCCGGGTCAGCTGAGCAGCGAATTTCTATTTAACCACCTGCTATCATGAGAGACCTCAGGGCTGCATGTTTTGAGCCCAGTACTGATCCTGAAAAGCGTTTCCAACCCCACTTACAAGTAAAACTAGCTAAAATGTGCCTGGCTGCTATTCACTGAAAAGCTCATTCTCTGTACATTTTTGGCATACGTTTGCTCCTACCGGGTCAGCTGAGCAGCGAATTTCTATTTGACCACCTGCTTTCATGAGAGACCTCAGAGCTGCATGTTTTGAGCCCAGTACTGAGCCTGAAAAGCATTTCCAACCCCACTTACAAGTAAAACTAGCTAAAATGTGCCTGGCTTCTCTTCACTGAAAAGCTCATTCTGAGTACATTTTTAGCATACGTTTGCTCCTGCCGGGTCAGCTGAGCAGCGAATTTCTATTTAACCACCTGCTTTCATGAGAGACCTCAGGGCTGCATGTTTTGAGCCCAGTACTGAGCCTGAAAAGCGTTTCCAACCCCACTTACAAGTAAAACTAGCTAAAATGTGCCTGGCTTCTCTTCACTGAAAAGCTCATTCTGTGTACATTTTTGGCATACGTTTGCTCCTACCAGGTCAGCTGAGCTGCGAATTTCTATTTAACCACCTGCTTTCATGAGAGACCTCAGGGCTGCATGTTTTGAGCCCAGTACTGAGCCTGAAAAGCATTTCCAACCCCACTTACAAGTAAAACTAGCTAAAATGTGCCTGGCTTCTCTTCACTGAAAAGCTCATTCTGAGTACATTTTTAGCATACGTTTGCTCCTGCCGGGTCAGCTGAGCAGCGAATTTCTATTTAACCACCTGCTATCATGAGAGACCTCAGGGCTGCATGTTTTGAGCCCAGTACTGATCCTGAAAAGCGTTTCCAACCCCACTTACAAGTAAAACTAGCTAAAATGTGCCTGGCTGCTATTCACTGAAAAGCTCATTCTCTGTACATTTTTGGCATACGTTTGCTCCTACCGGGTCAGCTGAGCAGCGAATTTCTATTTAACCACCTGCTTTCATGAGAGACCTCAGAGCTGCATGTTTTGAGCCCTGTACTGAGCCTGAAAAGCATTTCCAACCCCACTTACAAGTAAAACTAGCTAAAATGTGCCTGGCTTCTCTTCACTGAAAAGCTCATTCTGAGTACATTTTTAGCATACGTTTGCTCCTGCCGGGTCAGCTGAGCAGCGAATTTCTATTTAACCACCTGCTTTCATGAGAGACCTCAGGGCTGCATGTTTTGAGCCCAGTACTGAGCCTGAAAAGCATTTCCAACCCCACTTACAAGTAAAACTAGCTAAAATGTGCCTGGCTTCTCTTCACTGAAAAGCTCATTCTGAGTACATTTTTAGCATACGTTTGCTCCTGCCGGGTCAGCTGAGCAGCGAATTTCTATTTAACCACCTGCTATCATGAGAGACCTCAGGGCTGCATGTTTTGAGCCCAGTACTGATCCTGAAAAGCGTTTCCAACCCCACTTACAAGTAAAACTAGCTAAAATGTGCCTGGCTGCTATTCACTGAAAAGCTCATTCTGTGTACATTTTTGGCATACGTTTGCTCCTACCAGGTCAGCTGAGCTGCGAATTTCTATTTAACCACCTGCTTTCATGAGAGACCTCAGGGCTGCATGTTTTGAGCCCAGTACTGAGCCTGAAAAGCATTTCCAACCCCACTTACAAGTAAAACTAGCTAAAATGTGCCTGGCTTCTCTTCACTGAAAAGCTCATTCTGAGTACATTTTTAGCATACGTTTGCTCCTGCCGGGTCAGCTGAGCAGCGAATTTCTATTTAACCACCTGCTATCATGAGAGACCTCAGGGCTGCATGTTTTGAGCCCAGTACTGATCCTGAAAAGCGTTTCCAACCCCACTTACAAGTAAAACTAGCTAAAATGTGCCTGGCTGCTATTCACTGAAAAGCTCATTCTCTGTACATTTTTGGCATACGTTTGCTCCTACCGGGTCAGCTGAGCAGCGAATTTCTATTTAACCACCTGCTTTCATGAGAGACCTCAGAGCTGCATGTTTTGAGCCCTGTACTGAGCCTGAAAAGCATTTCCAACCCCACTTACAAGTAAAACTAGCTAAAATGTGCCTGGCTTCTCTTCACTGAAAAGTTCATTCTGAGTACATTTTTAGCATACGTTTGCTCCTGCCGGGTCAGCTGAGCAGCGAATTTCTATTTAACCACCTGCTTTCATGAGAGACCTCAGGGCTGCATGTTTTGAGCCCAGTACTGAGCCTGAAAAGCATTTCCAACCCCACTTACAAGTAAAACTAGCTAAAATGTGCCTGGCTTCTCTTCACTGAAAAGCTCATTCTGAGTACATTTTTAGCATACGTTTGCTCCTGCCGGGTCAGCTGAGCAGCGAATTTCTATTTAACCACCTGCTATCATGAGAGACCTCAGGGCTGCATGTTTTGAGCCCAGTACTGATCCTGAAAAGCGTTTCCAACCCCACTTACAAGTAAAACTAGCTAAAATGTGCCTGGCTGCTATTCACTGAAAAGCTCATTCTCTGTACATTTTTGGCATACGTTTGCTCCTACCGGGTCAGCTGAGCAGCGAATTTCTATTTGACCACCTGCTTTCATGAGAGACCTCAGAGCTGCATGTTTTGAGCCCAGTACTGAGCCTGAAAAGCATTTCCAACCCCACTTACAAGTAAAACTAGCTAAAATGTGCCTGGCTTCTCTTCACTGAAAAGCTCATTCTGAGTACATTTTTAGCATACGTTTGCTCCTGCCGGGTCAGCTGAGCAGCGAATTTCTATTTAACCACCTGCTTTCATGAGAGACCTCAGGGCTGCATGTTTTGAGCCCAGTACTGAGCCTGAAAAGCGTTTCCAACCCCACTTACAAGTAAAACTAGCTAAAATGTGCCTGGCTTCTCTTCACTGAAAAGCTCATTCTGTGTACATTTTTGGCATACGTTTGCTCCTGCCGGGTCAGCTGAGCAGCGAATTTCTATTTAACCACCTGCTATCATGAGAGACCTCAGGGCTGCATGTTTTGAGCCCAGTACTGATCCTGAAAAGCGTTTCCAACCCCACTTACAAGTAAAACTAGCTAAAATGTGCCTGGCTGCTATTCACTGAAAAGCTCATTCTCTGTACATTTTTGGCATACGTTTGCTCCTACCGGGTCAGCTGAGCAGCGAATTTCTATTTAACCACCTGCTTTCATGAGAGACCTCAGAGCTGCATGTTTTGAGCCCTGAACTGAGCCTGAAAAGCATTTCCAACCCCACTTACAAGTAAAACTAGCTAAAATGTGCCTGGCTTCTCTTCACTGAAAAGCTCATTCTGAGTACATTTTTAGCATACGTTTGCTCCTGCCGGGTCAGCTGAGCAGCGAATTTCTATTTAACCACCTGCTTTCATGAGAGACCTCAGGGCTGCATGTTTTGAGCCCAGTACTGAGCCTGAAAAGCATTTCCAACCCCACTTACAAGTAAAACTAGCTAAAATGTGCCTGGCTTCTCTTCACTGAAAAGCTCATTCTGAGTACATTTTTAGCATACGTTTGCTCCTGCCGGGTCAGCTGAGCAGCGAATTTCTATTTAACCACCTGCTATCATGAGAGACCTCAGGGCTGCATGTTTTGAGCCCAGTACTGATCCTGAAAAGCGTTTCCAACCCCACTTACAAGTAAAACTAGCTAAAATGTGCCTGGCTGCTATTCACTGAAAAGGTCATTCTCTGTACATTTTTGGCATACGTTTGCTCCTACCGGGTCAGCTGAGCAGCGAATTTCTATTTGACCACCTGCTTTCATGAGAGACCTCGGAGCTGCATGTTTTGAGCCCAGTACTGAGCCTGAAAAGCATTTCCAACCCCACTTACAAGTAAAACTAGCTAAAATGTGCCTGGCTTCTCTTCACTGAAAAGCTCATTCTGAGTACATTTTTAGCATACGTTTGCTCCTGCCGGGTCAGCTGAGCAGCGAATTTCTATTTAACCACCTGCTTTCATGAGAGACCTCAGGGCTGCATGTTTTGAGCCCAGTACTGAGCCTGAAAAGCGTTTCCAACCCCACTTACAAGTAAAACTAGCTAAAATGTGCCTGGCTTCTCTTCACTGAAAAGCTCATTCTGAGTACATTTTTAGCATACGTTTGCTCCTGCTGGGTCAGCTGAGCAGCGAATTTCTATTTAACCACCTGCTATCATGAGAGACCTCAGGGCTGCATGTTTTGAGCCCAGTATTGATCCTGAAAAGCGTTTCCAACCCCACTTACAAGTAAAACTAGCTAAAATGTGCCTGGCTGCTATTCACTGAAAAGCTCATTCTGTGTACATTTTTGGCATACGTTTGCTCCTACCGGGTCAGCTGAGCAGCGAATTTCTATTTAACCACCTGCTTTCATGAGAGACCTCAGGGCTGCATGTTTTGAGCCCTGTACTGAGCCTGAAAAGCATTTCCAACCCCACTTACAAGTAAAACTAGCTAAAATGTGCCTGGCTTCTCTTCACTGAAAAGTTCATTCTGAGTACATTTTTAGCATACGTTTGCTCCTGCCGGGTCAGCTGAGCAGCGAATTTCTATTTAACCACCTGCTTTCATGAGAGACCTCAGGGCTGCATGTTTTGAGCCCAGTACTGAGCCTGAAAAGCGTTTCCAACCCCACTTACAAGTAAAACTAGCTAAAATGTGCCTGGCTTCTCTTCACTGAAAAGCTCATTCTGAGTACATTTTTGGCATACGTTTGCTCCTACCAGGTCAGCTGAGCTGCGAATTTCTATTTAACCACCTGCTATCATGAGAGACCTCAGGGCTGCATGTTTTGAGCCCAGTACTGAGCCTGAAAAGCATTTCCAACCCCACTTACAAGTAAAACTAGCTAAAATGTGCCTGGCTTCTCTTCACTGAAAAGCTCATTCTGAGTACATTTTTAGCATACGTTTGCTCCTGCCAGGTCAGCTGAGCAGCGAATTTCTATTTAACCACCTGCTATCATGAGAGACCTCAGGGCTGCATGTTTTGAGCCCAGTACTGATCCTGAAAAGCGTTTCCAACCCCACTTACAAGTAAAACTAGCTAAAATGTGCCTGGCTTCTCTTCACTGAAAAGCTCATTCTGAGTACATTTTTAGCATACGTTTGCTCCTGCCGGGTCAGCTGAGCAGCGAATTTCTATTTAACCACCTGCTATCATGAGAGACCTCAGGGCTGCATGTTTTGAGCCCAGTACTGATCCTGAAAAGCGTTTCCAACCCCACTTACAAGTAAAACTAGCTAAAATGTGCCTGGCTGCTATTCACTGAAAAGCTCATTCTCTGTACATTTTTGGCATACGTTTGCTCCTACCGGGTCAGCTGAGCAGCGAATTTCTATTTGACCACCTGCTTTCATGAGAGACCTCAGAGCTGCATGTTTTGAGCCCAGTACTGAGCCTGAAAAGCATTTCCAACCCCACTTACAAGTAAAACTAGCTAAAATGTGCCTGGCTTCTCTTCACTGAAAAGCTCATTCTGAGTACATTTTTAGCATACGTTTGCTCCTGCCGGGTCAGCTGAGCAGCGAATTTCTATTTAACCACCTGCTTTCATGAGAGACCTCAGGGCTGCATGTTTTGAGCCCAGTACTGAGCCTGAAAAGCGTTTCCAACCCAACTTACAAGTAAAACTAGCTAAAATGTGCCTGGCTTCTCTTCACTGAAAAGCTCATTCTGAGTACATTTTTAGCATACGTTTGCTCCTGCTGGGTCAGCTGAGCAGCGAATTTCTATTTAACCACCTGCTATCATGAGAGACCTCAGGGCTGCATGTTTTGAGCCCAGTATTGATCCTGAAAAGCGTTTCCAACCCCACTTACAAGTAAAACTAGCTAAAATGTGCCTGGCTGCTATTCACTGAAAAGCTCATTCTGTGTACATTTTTGGCATACGTTTGCTCCTACCGGGTCAGCTGAGCAGCGAATTTCTATTTAACCACCGGCTTTCATGAGAGACCTCAGGGCTGCATGTTTTGAGCCCAGTACTGAGCCTGAAAAGCATTTCCAACCCCACTTACAAGTAAAACTAGCTAAAATGTGCCTGGCTTCTCTTCACTGAAAAGCTCATTCTGAGTACATTTTTAGCATACGTTTGCTCCTGCCGGGTCAGCTGAGCAGCGAATTTCTATTTAACCACCTGCTATCATGAGAGACCTCAGGGCTGCATGTTTTGAGCCCAGTACTGATCCTGAAAAGCGTTTCCAACCCCACTTACAAGTAAAACTAGCTAAAATGTGCCTGGCTTCTCTTCACTGAAAAGCTCATTCTGAGTACATTTTTAGCATACGTTTGCTCCTGCTGGGTCAGCTGAGCAGCGAATTTCTATTTAACCACCTGCTATCATGAGAGACCTCAGGGCTGCATGTTTTGAGCCCAGTACTGATCCTGAAAAGCGTTTCCAACCCCACTTACAAGTAAAACTAGCTAAAATGGGCCTGGCTGCTATTCACTGAAAAGCTCATTCTGTGTACATTTTTGGCATACCTTTGCTCCTACCGGGTCAGCTGAGCAGCGAATTTCTATTTAAGCACCTGCTTTCATGAGAGACCTCAGGGCTGCATGTTTTGAGCCCAGTACTGAGCCTGAAAAGCATTTCCAACCCCACTTACAAGTAAAACTAGCTAAAATGTGCCTGGCTTCTCTTCACTGAAAAGCTCATTCTGAGTACATTTTTAGCATACGTTTGCTCCTGCCGGGTCAGCTGAGCAACGAATTTCTATTTAACCACCTGCTATCATGAGAGACCTCAGGGCTGCATGTTTTGAGCCCAGTACTGATCCTGAAAAGCGTTTCCAACCCCACTTACAAGTAAAACTAGCTAAAATGTGCCTGGCTGCTATTCACTGAAAAGCTCATTCTCTGTACATTTTTGGCATACGTTTGCTCCTACCGGGTCAGCTGAGCAGCGAATTTCTATTTAACCACCTGCTTTCATGAGAGACCTCAGAGCTGCATGTTTTGAGCCCTGTACTGAGCCTGAAAAGCATTTCCAACCCCACTTACAAGTAAAACTAGCTAAAATGTGCCTGGCTTCTCTTCACTGAAAAGCTCATTCTGAGTACATTTTTAGCATACGTTTGCTACTGCCGGGTCAGCTGAGCAGCGAATTTCTATTTAACCACCTGCTTTCATGAGAGACCTCAGGGCTGCATGTTTTGAGCCCAGTACTGAGCCTGAAAAGCATTTCCAACCCCACTTACAAGTAAAACTAGCTAAAATGTGCCTGGCTTCTCTTCACTGAAAAGCTCATTCTGAGTACATTTTTAGCATACGTTTGCTCCTGCCGGGTCAGCTGAGCAGCGAATTTCTATTTAACCACCTGCTATCATGAGAGACCTCAGGGCGGCATGTTTTGAGCCCAGTACTGATCCTGAAAAGCGTTTCCAACCCCACTTACAAGTAAAACTAGCTAAAATGTGCCTGGCTGCTATTCACTGAAAAGCTCATTCTCTGTACATTTTTGGCATACGTTTGCTCCTACCGGGTCAGCTGAGCAGCGAATTTCTATTTGACCACCTGCTTTCATGAGAGACCTCAGAGCTGCATGTTTTGAGCCCAGTACTGAGCCTGAAAAGCATTTCCAACCCCACTTACAAGTAAAACTAGCTAAAATGTGCCTGGCTTCTCTTCACTGAAAAGCTCATTCTGAGTACATTTTTAGCATACGTTTGCTCCTGCCGGGTCAGCTGAGCAGCGAATTTCTATTTAACCACCTGCTTTCATGAGAGACCTCAGGGCTGCATGTTTTGAGCCCAGTACTGAGCCTGAAAAGCGTTTCCAACCCCACTTACAAGTAAAACTAGCTAAAATGTGCCTGGCTTCTCTTCACTGAAAAGCTCATTCTGAGTACATTTGTAGCATACGTTTGCTCCTGCTGGGTCAGCTGAGCAGCGAATTTCTATTTAACCACCTGCTATCATGAGAGACCTCAGGGCTGCATGTTTTGAGCCCAGTATTGATCCTGAAAAGCGTTTCCAACCCCACTTACAAGTAAAACTAGCTAAAATGTGCCTGGCTGCTATTCACTGAAAAGCTCATTCTGTGTACATTTTTGGCATACGTTTGCTCCTACCGGGTCAGCTGAGCAGCGAATTTCTATTTAACCACCGGCTTTCATGAGAGACCTCAGGGCTGCATGTTTTGAGCCCAGTACTGAGCCTGAAAAGCATTTCCAACCCCACTTACAAGTAAAACTAGCTAAAATGTGCCTGGCTTCTCTTCACTGAAAAGCTCATTCTGAGTACATTTTTAGCATACGTTTGCTCCTGCCGGGTCAGCTGAGCAGCGAATTTCTATTTAACCACCTGCTATCATGAGAGACCTCAGGGCTGCATGTTTTGAGCCCAGTACTGATCCTGAAAAGCGTTTCCAACCCCACTTACAAGTAAAACTAGCTAAAATGTGCCTGGCTTCTCTTCACTGAAAAGCTCATTCTGAGTACATTTTTAGCATACGTTTGCTCCTGCTGGGTCAGCTGAGCAGCGAATTTCTATTTAACCACCTGCTATCATGAGAGACCTCAGGGCTGCATGTTTTGAGCCCAGTACTGATCCTGAAAAGCGTTTCCAACCCCACTTACAAGTAAAACTAGCTAAAATGGGCCTGGCTGCTATTCACTGAAAAGCTCATTCTGTGTACATTTTTGACATACCTTTGCTCCTACCGGGTCAGCTGAGCAGCGAATTTCTATTTAAGCACCTGCTTTCATGAGAGACCTCAGGGCTGCATGTTTTGAGCCCAGTACTGAGCCTGAAAAGCATTTCCAACCCCACTTACAAGTAAAACTAGCTAAAATGTGCCTGGCTTCTCTTCACTGAAAAGCTCATTCTGAGTACATTTTTAGCATACGTTTGCTCCTGCCGGGTCAGCTGAGCAGCGAATTTCTATTTAACCACCTGCTATCATGAGAGACCTCAGGGCTGCATGTTTTGAGCCCAGTACTGATCCTGAAAAGCGTTTCCAACCCCACTTACAAGTAAAACTAGCTAAAATGTGCCTGGCTGCTATTCACTGAAAAGCTCATTCTCTGTACATTTTTGGCATACGTTTGCTCCTACCGGGTCAGCTGAGCAGCGAATTTCTATTTAACCACCTGCTTTCATGAGAGACCTCAGAGCTGCATGTTTTGAGCCCTGTACTGAGCCTGAAAAGCATTTCCAACCCCACTTACAAGTAAAACTAGCTAAAATGTGCCTGGCTTCTCTTCACTGAAAAGCTCATTCTGAGTACATTTTTAGCATACGTTTGCTCCTGCCGGGTCAGCTGAGCAGCGAATTTCTATTTAACCACCTGCTTTCATGAGAGACCTCAGGGCTGCATGTTTTGAGCCCAGTACTGAGCCTGAAAAGCATTTCCAACCCCACTTACAAGTAAAACTAGCTAAAATGTGCCTGGCTTCTCTTCACTGAAAAGCTCATTCTGAGTACATTTTTAGCATACGTTTGCTCCTGCCGGGTCAGCTGAGCAGCGAATTTCTATTTAACCACCTGCTATCATGAGAGACCTCAGGGCGGCATGTTTTGAGCCCAGTACTGATCCTGAAAAGCGTTTCCAACCCCACTTACAAGTAAAACTAGCTAAAATGTGCCTGGCTGCTATTCACTGAAAAGCTCATTCTCTGTACATTTTTGGCATACGTTTGCTCCTACCGGGTCAGCTGAGCAGCGAATTTCTATTTGACCACCTGCTTTCATGAGAGACCTCAGAGCTGCATGTTTTGAGCCCAGTACTGAGCCTGAAAAGCATTTCCAACCCCACTTACAAGTAAAACTAGCTAAAATGTGCCTGGCTTCTCTTCACTGAAAAGCTCATTCTGAGTACATTTTTAGCATACGTTTGCTCCTGCCGGGTCAGCTGAGCAGCGAATTTCTATTTAACCACCTGCTTTCATGAGAGACCTCAGGGCTGCATGTTTTGAGCCCAGTACTGAGCCTGAAAAGCGTTTCCAACCCCACTTACAAGTAAAACTAGCTAAAATGTGCCTGGCTTCTCTTCACTGAAAAGCTCATTCTGAGTACATTTTTAGCATACGTTTGCTCCTGCTGGGTCAGCTGAGCAGCGAATTTCTATTTAACCACCTGCTATCATGAGAGACCTCAGGGCTGCATGTTTTGAGCCCAGTATTGATCCTGAAAAGCGTTTCCAACCCCACTTACAAGTAAAACTAGCTAAAATGTGCCTGGCTGCTATTCACTGAAAAGCTCATTCTGTGTACATTTTTGGCATACGTTTGCTCCTACCGGGTCAGCTGAGCAGCGAATTTCTATTTAACCACCTGCTTTCATGAGAGACCTCAGGGCTGCATGTTTTGAGCCCAGTACTGAGCCTGAAAAGCATTTCCAACCCCACTTACAAGTAAAACTAGCTAAAATGTGCCTGGCTTCTCTTCACTGAAAAGCTCATTCTGAGTACATTTTTACTCAGCGTTTGCTCCTGCCGGGTCAGCTGAGTAGCGAATTTCTATTTAACCACCTGCTTTCATGAGAGACCTCAGGGCTGCATGTTTTGAGCCCAGTACTGATCCTGAAAAGCGTTTCCAACCCCACTTACAAGTAAAACTAGCTAAAATGTGCCTGGCTGCTATTCACTGAAAAGCTCATTCTGTGTACATTTTTGGCATACGTTTGCTCCTACCGGGTCAGCTGAGCAGCAAATTTCTATTTAACCACCTGATTTCATGAGAGACCTCAGAGCTGCATGTTTTGAGCCCAGTACGGAGCCTGAAAAGCATTTCCAACCCCACTTACAAGTAAAACTAGCTAAATTGTGCCTGGCTTCTCTTCACTGAAAAGCTCATTCTGAGTACATTTTTAGCATACGTTTGCTCCTGCCGGGTCAGCTGAGCAGCGAATTTCTATTTAACCACCTGCTATCATGAGAGACCTCAGGGCTGCATGGTTTGAGACCAGTACTGATCCTGAAAAGCGTTTCCAACCCCACTTACAAGTAAAACTAGTTAAAATGTGCCTGGCTTCTCAGAACTGAAAAGCTAATTTCTGAGTACATTTTTAGCATACGTTTGCTCCTGCCGGGTCAGCTGAGTAGCGAATTTCTATTTAACCACCTGCTTTCATGAGAGACCTCAGGGCTGCATGTTTTGAGCCCAGTACTGAGCCTGAAAAGCATTTCCAACCCCACTTACAAGTAAAACTAGCAAAAATGTGCCTGGCTTCTCTTCACTGAAAAGCTCATTTTGTGTACATTTTTAGCATACGTTTGCTCCTGCCGGGTCAGCTGAGCAGCGAATTTCTATTTAACCACCTGCTTTCATGAGAGACCTCAGGGATGCATGTTTTGAGCCCAGCACTGAGCCTGAAAAGCGTTTCCAACGCCACTTACAAGTAAAACTAGCTAAAATGTGCCTGGATTCTCTTCACTGAAAAGCTCATTCTGAGTACATTTTTAGCATACGTTTGCTCCTGCCGGGTCAGCTGAGCAGCGAATTTCTATTTAACCACCTGCTATCATGAGAGACCTCAGGGCTGCATGTTTTGAGCCCAGTATTGATCCTGAAAAGCGTTTCCAACCCCACTTACAAGTAAAACTAGCTAAAATGTGCCTGGCTGCTATCACTGAAAAGCTCATTCTGTGTACATATTTGGCATACGTTTGCTCCTACCGGGTCAGCTGAGCAGCGAATTTCTATTTAACCACCTGCTTTCATGAGAGACCTCAGGGCTGCATGTTTTGAGCCCAGTACTGAGCCTGAAAAGCATTTCCAACCCCACTTACAAGTAAAACTAGCTAAAATGTGCCTGGCTTCTCTTCACTGAAAAGCTCATTCTGAGTACATTTTTAGCATACGTTTGCTCCTGCCGGGTCAGCTGAGCAGCGAATTTCTATTTAACCACCTGCTATCATGAGAGACCTCAGGGCTGCATGTTTTGAGCCCAGTACTGATCCTGAAAAGCGTTTCCAACCCCACTTACAAGTAAAACTAGCTAAAATGTGCCTGGCTTCTCTTCACTGAAAAGCTCATTCTGAGTACATTTTTAGCATACGTTTGCTCCTGCCGGGTCAGCTGAGCAGCAAATTTTTATTTAACCACCTGCTATCATGAGAGACCTCAGGGCTGCATGTTTTGAGCCCAGTACTGATCCTGAAAAGCGTTTCCAACCCCACTTACAAGTAAAACTAGCTAAAATGTGCCTGGCTGCTATTCACTGAAAAGCTCATTCTCTGTACATTTTTGGCATACGTTTGCTCCTACCAGGTCAGCTGAGCTGCAAATTTCTATTTAACCACCTGCTTTCATGAGAGACCTCAGGGCTGCATGTTTTGAGCCCAGTACTGAGCCTGAAAAGCATTTCCAACCCCACTTACAAGTAAAACTAGCTAAAATGTGCCTGGCTGCTATTCACTGAAAAGCTCATTCTGTGTACATTTTTGGCATACGTTTGCTCCTACCGGGTCAGCTGAGCAGCGAATTTCTATTTAACCACCTGCTTTCATGAGAGACCTCAGGGCTGCATGTTTTGAGCCCAGTACTGATCCTGAAAAGCGTTTCCAACCCCACTTACAAGTAAAACTAGCTAAAATGTGCCTGGCTGCTATTCACTGAAAAGCTCATTCTGTGTACATTTTTGGCATACGTTTGCTCCTACCGGGTCAGCTGAGCAGCGAATTTCTATTTAACCACCTGCCTTAATGAGAGACCTCAGGGCTGCATGTTTTGAGCCCAGTACTGAGCCTGAAAAGCATTTCCAACCCCACTTACAAGTAAAACTAGCTAAAATGTGCCTGGCTGCTATTCACTGAAAAGCTCATTCTGAGTACATTTTTAGCATACGTTTGCTCCTGCCGGGTCAGCTGAGCAGCGAATTTCTATTTAACCACCTGCTATCATGTGAGACCTCAGGGCTGCATGTTTTGAGCCCAGTACTGATCCTGAAAAGCGTTTCCAACCCCACTTACAAGTAAAACTAGCTAAAATGTGCCTGGCTGCTATTCACTGAAAAGCTCATTCTGTGTACATTTTTGGCATACGTTTGCTCCTACCGGGTCAGCTGAGCAGCAAATTTCTATTTAACCACCTGCTTTCATGAGAGACGTCAGGGCTGCATGTTTTGAGCCCAGTACTGAGCCTGAAAAGCATTTCCAACCCCACTTACAAGTAAAACTAGATAAAATGTGCCTGGCTTCTCTTCACTGAAAAGCACATTCTGAGAACATTTTTAGCATACGTTTGCTCCTGCTGGGTCAGCTGAGCAGCAAATTTCTATTTAACCACCTGCTATCATGAGAGACCTCAGGGCTGCATGTTTTGAGTCCAGTACTGATCATGAAAAGCGTTTCCAACCCCACTCACAAGTAAAACTAGCTAAAATGTGCCTGGCTTCTCTTCACTGAAAAGCTCATGCTGTGTACATTTTTGGCATACGTTTGCTCCTACCAGGTCAGCTGAGCTGCGAATTTCTATTTAACCACCTGCTTTCATGAGAGACCTCAGGGCTGCATGTTTTGAGCCCAGTACTGAGCCTGAAAAGCATTTCCAACCCCACTTACAAGTAAAACTAGCTAAAATGTGCCTGGCTGCTATTCACTGAAAAGCTCATTCTGAGTACATTTTTAGCATACGTTTACTCCTGCCGGGTCAGCTGAGCAGCGAATTTCTATTTAACCACCTGCTATCATGAGAGACCTCAGGGCTGCATGTTTTGAGCCCAGTACTGAGCCTGAAAAGCGTTTCCAACCCCACTTACAAGTAAAACTAGCTAAAATGTGCCTGGCTTCTCTTCACTGAAAAGCTCATTCTGAGTACATTTTTAGCATACGTTTGCTCCTGCTGGGTCAGCTGAGCAGCGAATTTCTATTTAACCACCTGCTATCACGAGAGACCTCAGGGCTGCATGTTTTGAGCCCAGTACTGATCGTGAAAAGCGTTTCCAACCCCACTTACAAGTAAAACTAGCTAAAATGTGCCTGGCTTCTCTTCACTGAAAAGCTCATTCTGAGCACATTTTTAGCATACGTTTGCTCCTGCCGGGTCAGCTGAGCAGCGAATTTCTATTTAAACACCTGCTTTCATGAGAGACCTCAGGGATGCATGTTTTGAGCCCAGCACTGAGCCTGAAAAGCGTTTCCAACGCCACATACAAGTAAAACTAGCTAAAATGTGCCTGGCTTCTCTTCACTGAAAAGCTCATTCTGAGTACATTTTTAGCATACGTTTGCTCCTGCCGGGTCAGCTGAGAAGCGAATTTCTATTTAACCACCTGCTATCATGAGAGACCTCAGGGCTGCATGTTTTGAGCCCAGTATTGATCCTGAAAAGCGTTTCCAACCCCACTTACAAGTAAAACTAGCTAAAATGTGCCTGGCTGCTATTCACTGAAAAGCTCATTCTGTGTACATTTTTGGCATACGTTTGCTCCTACCGGGCCAGCTGAGCAGCGAATTTCTATTTAACCACTTGCTTTCATGAGAGACCTCAGGGCTGCATGTTTTGAGCCCAGTACTGAGCCTGAAAAGCATTTCCAACCCCACTTACAAGTAAAACTAGCTAAAATGTGCCTGGCTGCTATTAACTGAAAAGCTCATTCTGTGTACAATTTTGGCATACGTTTGCTCCTACCGGGTCAGCTGAGCAGCGAATTTCTATTTAACCACCTGCTTTCATGAGAGACCTCAGGGCTGCATGTTTTGAGCCCAGTACTGATCCTGAAAAGCGTTTCCAACCCCACTTACAAGTAAAACTAGCTAAAATGTGCCTGGCTGCTATTCACTGAAAAGCTCATTCTCTGTACATTTTTCGCATACGTTTGCTCCTGCCGGGTCAGCTGAGCAGCGAATTTCTATTTAACCACCTGCTATCACGAGAGACCTCAGGGCTGCATGGTTTGAGCCCAGTACTGATCCTGAAAAGCGTTTCCAACCCCACTTACAAGTAAAACTAGCTAAAATGTGCCTGGCTGCTTTTCACTGAAAAGCTCATTCTGTGTACATTTTTGGCATACGTTTGCTCCTACCGGGTCAGCTGAGCAGCGAATTTCTAACCACCTGCTTTCACGAGAGACCTCAGGGCTGCATGTTTTGAGCCCAGTACTGAGCCTGAAAAGCATTTCCAACCCCACTTACAAGTAAAACTAGCTAAAATGTGCCTGGCTTCTCTTCACTGAAGCGCTCATTCTGAGTACATTTTTAGCATACGTTTGCTCCTGCCGGGTCAGCTGAGCAGCGAATTTCTATTTAACCACCTGCTATCATGAGAGACCTCAGGGCTGCATGTTTTGAGCCCAGTACTGATCCTGAAAAGCGTTTCCAACCCCACTTACAAGTAAAACTAGCTAAAATGTGCCTGGCTGCTATTCACTGAAAAGCTCATTCTCTGTACATTTTTGGCATACGTTTGCTCCTACCGGGTCAGCTGAGCTGCGAATTTCTATTTAACCACCTGCTTTCATGAGAGACCTCAGGGCTGCATGTTTTGAGCCCAGTACTGAGCCTGAAAAGCATTTCCAACCCCACTTACAAGTAAAACTAGCTAAAATGTGCCTGGCTGCTATTCACTGAAAAGCTCATTCTGTGTACATTTTTGGCATACGTTTGCTCCTACCGGGTCAGCTGAGCAGCAAAT
The DNA here is from genome assembly GCF_964263255.1 of Lissotriton vulgaris. NCBI lineage: Eukaryota > Metazoa > Chordata > Amphibia > Caudata > Salamandridae > Lissotriton > Lissotriton vulgaris. Next base: position 2,315,922 of record NW_028242071.1, on the reverse strand, counting down.
TTCTATTTAACCACCTGCTTTCATGAGAGACCTCAGGGCTGCATGTTTTGAGCCCAGTACTGAGCCTGAAAAGCATTTCCAACCCCACTTACAAGTAAAACTAGATAAAATGTGCCTGGCTTCTCTTCACTGAAAAGCACATTCTGAGAACATTTTTAGCATACGTTTGCTCCTGCTGGGTCAGCTGAGCAGCAAATTTCTATTTAACCACCTGCTATCATGAGAGACCTCAGGGCTGCATGTTTTGAGCCCAGTACTGATCCTGAAAAGCGTTTCCAACCCCACTTACAAGTAAAACTAGCTAAAATGTGCCTGGCTTCTCTTCACTGAAAAGCTCATTCTGTGTACATTTTTGGCATACGTTTGCTCCTACCAGGTCAGCTGAGCTGCGAATTTCTATTTAACCACCTGCTTTCATGAGAGACCTCAGGGCTGCATGTTTTGAGCCCAGTACTGAGCCTGAAAAGCATTTCCAACCCCACTTACAAGTAAAACTAGCTAAAATGTGCCTGGCTGCTATTCACTGAAAAACTCATTCTGTGTACATTTTTGGCATACGTTTGCTCCTACCGGGTCAGCTGAGCAGCGAATTTCTATTTAACCACCTGCTTTCATGAGAGACCTCAGGGCTGCATGTTTTGAGCCCAGTACTGAGCCTGAAAAGCATTTCCAACCCCACTTACAAGTAAAACTAGCTAAAATGTGCCTCGCTTCTCTTCACTGAAAAGCTCATTCTGAGTACATTTTTAGCATACGTTTACTCCTGCCGGGTCAGCTGAGCAGCGAATTTCTATTTAACCACCTGCTATCATGAGAGACCTCAGGGCTGCATGTTTTGAGCCCAGTACTGAGCCTGAAAAGCGTTTCCAACCCCACTTACAAGTAAAACTAGCTAAAATGTGCCTGGCTTCTCTTCACTGAAAAGCTCATTCTGAGTACATTTTTAGCATACGTTTGCTCCTGCTTGGTCAGCTGAGCAGCGAATTTCTATTTAACCACCTGCTATCACGAGAGACCTCAGGGCTGCATGTTTTGAGCCCAGTACTGATCGTGAAAAGCGTTTCCAACCCCACTTACAAGTAAAACTAGCTAAAATGTGCCTGGCTTCTCTTCACTGAAAAGCTCATTCTGAGTACATTTTTAGCATACGTTTGCTCCTGCCGGGTCAGCTGAGCAGCGAATTTCTATTTAACCACCTGCTTTCATGAGAGACCTCAGGGATGCATGTTTTGAGCCCAGCACTGAGCCTGAAAAGCGTTTCCAACGCCACATACAAGTAAAATTAGCTAAAATGTGCCTGGCTTCTCTTCACTGAAAAGCTCATTCTGAGTACATTTTTAGCATACGTTTGCTCCTGCCGGGTCAGCTGAGCTGCGAATTTCTATTTAACCACCTGCTTTCATGAGAGACCTCAGGGCTGCATGTTTTGAGCCCAATACTGAGCCTGAAAAGCATTTCCAACCCCACTTACAAGTAAAACTAGCTAAAATGTGCCTGGCTTCTCTTCACTGAAAAGCTCATTCTGAGTACATTTTTAGCATACGTTTGCTCCTGCCGGGTCAGCTGAGCAGCGAATTTCTATTTAACAACCTGCTATCATGTGAGACCTCAGGGCTGCATGTTTTGAGCCCAGTACTGATCCTGAAAAGCGTTTCCAACCCCACTTACAAGTAAAACTAGCTAAAATGTGCCTGGCTGCTATTCACTCAAAAGCTCATTCTGTGTACATTTTTGGCATACGTTTGCTCCTACCGGGTCAGCTGAGCAGCAAATTTCTATTTAACCACCTGTTATCATGAGAGACCTCAGGGCTGCATGTTTTGAGCCCAGTACTGATCCTGAAAAGCGTTTCCAACCCCACTTACAAGTAAAACTAGCTAAAATGTGCCTGGCTGCTTTTCACTGAAAAGTTCATTCTGTGTACATTTTTGGCATACGTTTGCTCCTACCGGGTCAGCTGAGCAGCGAATTTCTAACCACCTGCTTTCACGAGAGACCTCAGGGCTGCATGTTTTGAGCCCAGTACTGAGCCTGAAAAGCATTTCCAACCCCACTTACAAGTAAAACTAGCTAAAATGTGCCTGGCTTCTCTTCACTGAAAAGCTCATTCTGAGTACATTTTTAGCATACGTTTGCTCCTGCCGGGTCAGCTGAGCAGCGAATTTCTATTTAACCACCTGCTATCATGAGAGACCTCAGGGCTGCATGTTTTGAGCCCAGTACTGATTCTGAAAAGCGTTTCCAACCCCACTTACAAGTAAAACTAGCTAAAATGTGCCTGGCTGCTATTCACTGAAAAGCTCATTCTCTGTACATTTTTGGCATACGTTTGCTCCTACCGGGTCAGCTGAGCTGCAAATTTCTATTTAACCACCTGCTTTCATGAGAGACCTCAGGGCTGCATGTTTTGAGCCCAGTACTGAGCCTGAAAAGCATTTCCAACCCCACTTACAAGTAAAACTAGCTAAAATGTGCCTGGCTGCTATTCACTGAAAAGCTCATTCTGTGTACATTTTTGGCATACTTTTGCTCCTACCGGGTCAGCTGAGCAGCAAATTTCTATTTAACCACCTGCTTTCATGAGAGACCTCAGGGCTGCATGTTTTGAGCCCAGTACTGAGCCTGAAAAGCATTTCCAACCCCACTTACAAGTAAAACTAGCTAAAATGTGCCTGGCTTCTCTTCACTGAAAAGCTCATTCTGAGTACATTTTTAGCATACGTTTGCTTCTGCCGGGTCAGCTGAGCAGCGAATTTCTATTTAACCACCTGCTATCATGAGAGACCTCAGGGCTGCATGTTTTGAGCCCAGTACTGATCCTGAAAAGCGTTTCCAACCCCACTTACAAGTAAAACTAGCTAAAATGTGCCTGGCTGCTATCACTGAAAAGCTCATTCTCTGTACATTTTTGGCATACGTTTGCTCCTACCGGGTCAGCTGAGCAGCGAATTTCTATTTTACCACCTGCTTTCATGAGAGACCTCAGAGCTGCATGTTTTGAGCCCAGTACTGAGCCTGAAAAGCATTTCCAACCCCACTTACAAGTAAAACTAGCTAAAATGTGCCTGGCTTCTCTTCACTGAAAAGTTCATTCCGAGTACATTTTTAGCATACGTTTGCTCCTGCCGGGTCAGCTGAGCAGCGAATTTCTATTTAACCACCTGCTTTCATGAGAGACCTCAGGGATGCATGTTTTGAGCCCAGCACTGAGCCTGAAAAACGTTTCCAACGCCACTTACAAGTAAAACTAGCTAAAATGTGCCTGGCTTCTCTTCACTGAAAAGGTCATTCTGAGTACATTTTTAGCATACGTTTGCTCCTGCCGGGTCAGCTGAGAAGCGAATTTCTATTTAACCACCTGCTATCATGAGAGACCTCAGGGCTGCATGTTTTGAGCCCAGTATTGATCCTGAAAAGCGTTTCCAACCCCACTTACAAGTAAAACTAGCTAAAATGTGCCTGGCTGCTATTCACTGAAAAGCTCATTCTGTGTACATTTTTGGCATACGTTTGCTCCTACCGGGTCAGCTGAGCAGCGAATTTCTATTTAACCACCTGCTTTCATGAGAGACCTCAGGGCTGCATGTTTTGAGCCCAGTACTGATCCTGAAAAGCGTTTCCAACCCCACTTACAAGTAAAACTAGCTAAAATGTGCCTGGCTGCTATTCACTGAAAAGCTCATTCTGTGTACATTTTTGGCATACGTTTGCTCCTACCAGGTCAGCTGAGCTGCGAATTTCTATTTAACCACCTGCTTTCATGAGAGACCTCAGGGCTGCATGTTTTGAGCCCAGTACTGAGCCTGAAAAGCATTTCCAACCTCACTTACAAGTAAAACTAGCTAAAATGTGCCTGGCTTCTCTTCACTGAAAAGCTCATTCTGAGTACATTTTTAGCATACGTTTACTCCTGCCGGGTCAGCTGAGCAGCGAATTTCTATTTAACCACCTGCTATCATGAGAGACCTCAGGGCTGCATGTTTTGAGCCCAGTACTGAGCCTGAAAAGCGTTTCCAACCCCACTTACAAGTAAAACTAGCTAAAATGTGCCTGGCTTCTCTTCACTGAAAAGCTCATTCTGAGTACATTTTTAGCATACGTTTGCTCCTGCCGGGTCAGCTGAGAAGCGAATTTCTATTTAACCACCTGCTATCATGAGAGACCTCAGGGCTGCATGTTTTGAGCCCAGTATTGATCCTGAAAAGCGTTTCCAACCCCACTTACAAGTAAAACTAGCTAAAATGTGCCTGGCTGCTATTCACTGAAAAGCTCATTCTGTGTACATTTTTGGCATACGTTTGCTCCTACCGGGCCAGCTGAGCAGCGAATTTCTATTTAACCACTTGCTTTCATGAGAGACCTCAGGGCTGCATGTTTTGAGCCCAGTACTGAGCCTGAAAAGCATTTCCAACACCACTTACAAGTAAAACTAGCTAAAATGTGCCTGGCTTCTCTTCACTGAAAAGCTCATTCTGAGTACATTTTTAGCATACGTTTGCTCCTGCCGGGTCAGCTGAGCAGCGAATTTCTATTTAACAACCTGCTATCATGTGAGACCTCAGGGCTGCATGTTTTGAGCCCAGTACTGATCCTGAAAAGCGTTTCCAACCCCACTTACAAGTAAAACTAGCTAAAATGTGCCTGGCTGCTATTCACTGAAAAGCTCATTCTGTGTACATTTTTGGCATACGTTTGCTCCTACCGGGTCAGCTGAGCAGCGAATTTCTATTTAACCACCTGCTTTCATGAGAGACCTCAGGGCTGCATGTTTTGAGCCCAGTACTGAGCCTGAAAAGCATTTCCAACCCCACTTACAAGTAAAACTAGCTAAAATGTGCCTGGCTTCTCTTCACTGAAAAGCTCATTCTGAGTACATTTTAAGCATACGTTTGCTCCTGCCGGGTCAGCTGAGCAGCGAATTTCTATTTAACCACCTGCTATCATGAGAGACCTCAGGGCTGCATGTTTTGAGCCCAGTACTGATCCTGAAAAGCGTTTCCAACCCCACTTACAAGTAAAACTAGCTAAAATGTGCCTGGCTGCTATTCACTGAAAAGCTCATTCTGTGTACATTTTTGGCATACGTTTAATCCTACCGGGTCAGCTGAGCAGCAAATTTCTATTTAACCACCTGCTTTCATGAGAGACCTCAGGGATGAATGTTTTGAGCCCAGTACTGAGCCTGAAAAGCATTTCCAACCCCACTTACAAGTAAAACTAGCTAAAATGTGCCTGGCTTCTCTTCACTGAAAAGCTCATTCTGAGTACATTTTTAGCATACGTTTGCTCCTGCCGGGTCAGCTGAGCAGCGAATTTCTATTTAACCACCTGCTTTCATGAGAGACCTCAGGGCTGCATGATTTGAGCCCAGTACTGAGCCTGAAAAGCGTTTCCAACCCCACTTACAAGTAAAACTAGCTAAAATGTGCCTGGCTTCTCTTCACTGAAAAGCTCATTCTGAGTACATTTTTAGCATACGTTTGCTCCTGCTGGGTCAGCTGAGCAGCGAATTTCTATTTAACCACCTGCTATCATGAGAGACCTCAGGGCTGCATGTTTTGAGCCCAGTACTGAGCCTGAAAAGCATTTCCAACCCCACTTACAAGTAAAACTAGCTAAAATGTGCCTGGCTTCTCTTCACTGAAAAGCTCATTCTGAGTACATTTTTAGCATACGTTTGCTCCTGCCGGGTCAGCTGAGTAGCGAATTTCTATTTAACCACCTGCTTTCATGAAAGACCTCAGGGCTGCATGTTTTGAGCCCAGTACTGAGCCTGAAAAGCGTTTCCAACCCCACTTACAAGTAAAACTAGCTAAAATGTGCCTGGCTTCTCTTCACTGAAAAGCTCATTCTGAGTACATTTTTAGCATACGTTTGCTCCTGCCGGGTCAGCTGAGCAGCGAATTTCTATTTAACCACCTGCTTTCATGAGAGACCTCAGGGCTGCATGTTTTGAGCCCAGTACTGAGCCTGAAAAGTGTTTCCAACCCCACTTACAAGTAAAACTAGCTAAAATGTGCCTGGCTTCTCTTCACTGAAAAGCTCATTCTGAGTACATTTTTAGCATACGTTTGCTCCTGCCGGGTCAGCTGAGCAGCAAATTTTTATTTAACCACCTGCTATCATGAGAAACCTCAGGGCTGCATGTTTTGAGCCCAGTACTGATCCTGAAAAGCGTTTCCAACCCCACTTACAAGTAAAACTAGCTAAAATGTGCCTGGCTGCTATTCACTGAAAAGCTCATTCTCTGTACATTTTTGGCATACGTTTGCTCCTACCAGGTCAGCTGAGCTGCAAATTTCTATTTAACCACCTGCTTTCATGAGAGACCTCAGGGCTGCATGTTTTGAGCCCAGTACTGAGCCTGAAAAGCATTTCCAACCCCACTTACAAGTAAAACTAGCTAAAATGTGCCTGGCTGCTATTCACTGAAAAGCTCATTCTGTGTACATTTTTGGCATACGTTTGCTCCTACCGGGTCAGCTGAGCAGCGAATTTCTATTTAACCACCTGCTTTCATGAGAGACCTCAGGGCTGCATGTTTTGAGCCCAGTACTGATCCTGAAAAGCGTTTCCAACCCCACTTACAAGTAAAACTAGCTAAAATGTGCCTGGCTGCTATTCACTGAAAAGCTCATTCTGTGTACATTTTTGGCATACGTTTGCTCCTACCGGGTCAGCTGAGCAGCGAATTTCTATTTAACCACCTGCCTTAATGAGAGACCTCAGGGCTGCATGTTTTGAGCCCAGTACTGAGCCTGAAAAGCATTTCCAACCCCACTTACAAGTAAAACTAGCTAAAATGTGCCTGGCTGCTATTCACTGAAAAGCTCATTCTGAGTACATTTTTAGCATACGTTTGCTCCTGCCGGGTCAGCTGAGCAGCGAATTTCTATTTAACCACCTGCTATCATGTGAGACCTCAGGGCTGCATGTTTTGAGCCCAGTACTGATCCTGAAAAGCGTTTCCAACCCCACTTACAAGTAAAACTAGCTAAAATGTGCCTGGCTGCTATTCACTGAAAAGCTCATTCTGTGTACATTTTTGGCATACGTTTGCTCCTACCGGGTCAGCTGAGCAGCAAATTTCTATTTAACCACCTGCTTTCATGAGAGACGTCAGGGCTGCATGTTTTGAGCCCAGTACTGAGCCTGAAAAGCATTTCCAACCCCACTTACAAGTAAAACTAGATAAAATGTGCCTGGCTTCTCTTCACTGAAAAGCACATTCTGAGAACATTTTTAGCATACGTTTGCTCCTGCTGGGTCAGCTGAGCAGCAAATTTCTATTTAACCACCTGCTATCATGAGAGACCTCAGGGCTGCATGTTTTGAGCCCAGTACTGATCATGAAAAGCGTTTCCAACCCCACTCACAAGTAAAACTAGCTAAAATGTGCCTGGCTTCTCTTCACTGAAAAGCTCATTCTGTGTACATTTTTGGCATACGTTTGCTCCTACCAGGTCAGCTGAGCTGCGAATTTCTATTTAACCACCTGCTTTCATGAGAGACCTCAGGGCTGCATGTTTTGAGCCCAGTACTGAGCCTGAAAAGCATTTCCAACCCCACTTACAAGTAAAACTAGCTAAAATGTGCCTGGCTGCTATTCACTGAAAAGCTCATTCTGAGTACATTTTTAGCATACGTTTACTCCTGCCGGGTCAGCTGAGCAGCGAATTTCTATTTAACCACCTGCTATCATGAGATACCTCAGGGCTGCATGTTTTGAGCCCAGTACTGAGCCTGAAAAGCGTTTCCAACCCCACTTACAAGTAAAACTAGCTAAAATGTGCCTGGCTTCTCTTCACTGAAAAGCTCATTCTGAGTACATTTTTAGCATACGTTTGCTCCTGCTGGGTCAGCTGAGCAGCGAATTTCTATTTAACCACCTGCTATCACGAGAGACCTCAGGGCTGCATGTTTTGAGCCCAGTACTGATCGTGAAAAGCGTTTCCAACCCCACTTACAAGTAAAACTAGCTAAAATGTGCCTGGCTTCTCTTCACTGAAAAGCTCATTCTGAGCACATTTTTAGCATACGTTTGCTCCTGCCGGGTCAGCTGAGCAGCGAATTTCTATTTAAACACCTGCTTTCATGAGAGACCTCAGGGATGCATGTTTTGAGCCCAGCACTGAGCCTGAAAAGCGTTTCCAACGCCACATACAAGTAAAACTAGCTAAAATGTGCCTGGCTTCTCTTCACTGAAAAGCTCATTCTGAGTACATTTTTAGCATACGTTTGCTCCTGCCGGGTCAGCTGAGAAGCGAATTTCTATTTAACCACCTGCTATCATGAGAGACCTCAGGGCTGCATGTTTTGAGCCCAGTATTGATCCTGAAAAGCGTTTCCAACCCCACTTACAAGTAAAACTAGCTAAAATGTGCCTGGCTGCTATTCACTGAAAAGCTCATTGTGTGTACATTTTTGGCATACGTTTGCTCCTACCGGGCCAGCTGAGCAGCGAATTTCTATTTAACCACTTGCTTTCATGAGAGACCTCAGGGCTGCATGTTTTGAGCCCAGTACTGAGCCTGAAAAGCATTTCCAACCCCACTTACAAGTAAAACTAGCTAAAATGTGCCTGGCTGCTATTAACTGAAAAGCTCATTCTGTGTACAATTTTGGCATACGTTTGCTCCTACCGGGTCAGCTGAGCAGCGAATTTCTATTTAACAACCTGCTTTCATGAGAGACCTCAGGGCTGCATGTTTTGAGCCCAGTACTGATCCTGAAAAGCGTTTCCAACCCCACTTACAAGTAAAACTAGCTAAAGTGTGCCTGGCTGCTATTCACTGAAAAGCTCATTCTCTGTACATTTTTCGCATACGTTTGCTCCTGCCGGGTCAGCTGAGCAGCGAATTTCTATTTAACCACCTGCTATCACGAGAGACCTCAGGGCTGCATGGTTTGAGCCCAGTACTGATCCTGAAAAGCGTTTCCAACCCCACTTACAAGTAAAACTAGCTAAAATGTGCCTGGCTGCTTTTCACTGAAAAGCTCATTCTGTGTACATTTTTGGCATACGTTTGCTCCTACCGGGTCAGCTGAGCAGCGAATTTCTAACCACCTGCTTTCACGAGAGACCTCAGGGCTGCATGTTTTGAGCCCAGTACTGAGCCTGAAAAGCATTTCCAACCCCACTTACAAGTAAAACTAGCTAAAATGTGCCTGGCTTCTCTTCACTGAAAAGCTCATTCTGAGTACATTTTTAGCATACGTTTGCTCCGCCGGGTCAGCTGAGCAGCGAATTTCTATTTAACCACCTGCTATCATGAGAGACCTCAGGGCTGCATGTTTTGAGCCCAGTACTGAGCCTGAAAAGCATTTCCAACACCACTTACAAGTAAAACTAGCTAAAATGTGCCTGGCTTCTCTTCACTGAAAAGCTCATTCTGAGTACATTTTTAGCATACGTTTGCTCCTGCCGGGTCAGCTGAGCAGCGAATTTCTATTTAACAACCTGCTATCATGTGAGACCTCAGGGCTGCATGTTTTGAGCCCAGTACTGATCCTGAAAAGCATTTCCAACCCCACTTACAAGTAAAACTAGCTAAAATGTGCCTGGCTGCTATTCACTGAAAAGCTCATTCTGTGTACATTTTTGGCATACGTTTGCTCCTACCGGGTCAGCTGAGCAGCGAATTTCTATTTAACCACCTGCTTTCATGAGAGACCTCAGGGCTGCATGTTTTGAGCCCAGTACTGAGCCTGAAAAGCATTTCCAACCCCACTTACAAGTAAAACTAGCTAAAATGTGCCTGGCTTCTCTTCACTGAAAAGCTCATTCTGAGTACATTTTAAGCATACGTTTGCTCCTGCCGGGTCAGCTGAGCAGCGAATTTCTATTTAACCACCTGCTATCATGAGAGACCTCAGGGCTGCATGTTTTGAGCCCAGTACTGATCCTGAAAAGCGTTTCCAACCCCACTTACAAGTAAAACTAGCTAAAATGTGCCTGGCTGCTATTCACTGAAAAGCTCATTCTGTGTACATTTTTGGCATACGTTTAATCCTACCGGGTCAGCTGAGCAGCAAATTTCTATTTAACCACCTGCTTTCATGAGAGACCTCAGGGATGCATGTTTTGAGCCCAGTACTGAGCCTGAAAAGCATTTCCAACCCCACTTACAAGTAAAACTAGCTAAAATGTGCCTGGCTTCTCTTCACTGAAAAGCTCATTCTGAGTATATTTTTAGCATACGTTTGCTCCTGCCGGGTCAGCTGAGCAGCGAATTTCTATTTAACCACCTGCTTTCATGAGAGACCTCAGGGCTGCATGATTTGAGCCCAGTACTGAGCCTGAAAAGCGTTTCCAACCCCACTTACAAGTAAAACTAGCTAAAATGTGCCTGGCTTCTCTTCACTGAAAAGCTCATTCTGAGTACATTTTTAGCATACGTTTGCTCCTGCTGGGTCAGCTGAGCAGCGAATTTCTATTTAACCACCTGCTATCATGAGAGACCTCAGGGCTGCATGTTTTGAGCCCAGTACTGAGCCTGAAAAGCATTTCCAACCCCACTTACAAGTAAAACTAGCTAAAATGTGCCTGGCTTCTCTTCACTGAAAAGCTCATTCTGAGTACATTTTTAGCATACGTTTGCTCCTGCCGGGTCAGCTGAGTAGCGAATTTCTATTTAACCACCTGCTTTCATGAGAGACCTCAGGGCTGCATGTTTTGAGCCCAGTACTGAGCCTGAAAAGCGTTTCCAACCCCACTTACAAGTAAAACTAGCTAAAATGTGCCTGGCTTCTCTTCACTGAAAAGCTCATTCTGAGTACATTTTTAGCATACGTTTGCTCCTGCCGGGTCAGCTGAGCAGCGAATTTCTATTTAACCACCTGCTTTCATGAGAGACCTCAGGGCTGCATGTTTTGAGCCCAGTACTGAGCCTGAAAAGTGTTTCCAACCCCACTTACAAGTAAAACTAGCTAAAATGTGCCTGGCTTCTCTTCACTGAAAAGCTCATTCTGAGTACATTTTTAGCATACGTTTGCTCCTGCCGGGTCAGCTGAGCAGCAAATTTTTATTTAACCACCTGCTATCATGAGAGACCTCAGGGCTGCATGTTTTGAGCCCAGTACTGATCCTGAAAAGCGTTTCCAACCCCACTTACAAGTAAAACTAGCTAAAATGTGCCTGGCTGCTATTCACTGAAAAGCTCATTCTCTGTACATTTTTGGCATACGTTTGCTCCTACCAGGTCAGCTGAGCTGCAAATTTCTTTTTAACCACCTGCTTTCATGAGAGACCTCAGGGCTGCATGTTTTGAGCCCAGTACTGAGCCTGAAAAGCATTTCCAACCCCACTTACAAGTAAAACTAGCTAAAATGTGCCTGGCTGCTATTCACTGAAAAGCTCATTCTGTGTACATTTTTGGCATACGTTTGCTCCTACCGGGTCAGCTGAGCAGCGAATTTCTATTTAACCACCTGCTTTCATGAGAGACCTCAGGGCTGCATGTTTTGAGCCCAGTACTGATCCTGAAAAGCGTTTCCAACCCCACTTACAAGTAAAACTAGCTAAAATGTGCCTGGCTGCTATTCACTGAAAAGCTCATTCTGTGTACATTTTTGGCATACGTTTGCTCCTACCGGGTCAGCTGAGCAGCGAATTTCTATTTAACCACCTGCCTTAATGAGAGACCTCAGGGCTGCATGTTTTGAGCCCAGTACTGAGCCTGAAAAGCATTTCCAACCCCACTTACAAGTAAAACTAGCTAAAATGTGCCTGGCTGCTATTCACTGAAAAGCTCATTCTGAGTACATTTTTAGCATACGTTTGCTCCTGCCGGGTCAGCTGAGCAGCGAATTTCTATTTAACCACCTGCTATCATGTGAGACCTCAGGGCTGCATGTTTTGAGCCCAGTACTGATCCTGAAAAGCGTTTCCAACCCCACTTACAAGTAAAACTAGCTAAAATGTGCCTGGCTGCTATTCACTGAAAAGCTCATTCTGTGTACATTTTTGGCATACGTTTGCTCCTACCGGGTCAGCTGAGCAGCAAATTTCTATTTAACCACCTGCTTTCATGAGAGACGTCAGGGCTGCATGTTTTGAGCCCAGTACTGAGCCTGAAAAGCATTTCCAACCCCACTTACAAGTAAAACTAGATAAAATGTGCCTGGCTTCTCTTCACTGAAAAGCACATTCTGAGAACATTTTTAGCATACGTTTGCTCCTGCTGGGTCAGCTGAGCAGCAAATTTCTATTTAACCACCTGCTATCATGAGAGACCTCAGGGCTGCATGTTTTGAGCCCAGTACTGATCATGAAAAGCGTTTCCAACCCCACTCACAAGTAAAACTAGCTAAAATGTGCCTGGCTTCTCTTCACTGAAAAGCTCATTCTGTGTACATTTTTGGCATACGTTTGCTCCTACCAGGTCAGCTGAGCTGCGAATTTCTATTTAACCACCTGCTTTCATGAGAGACCTCAGGGCTGCATGTTTTGAGCCCAGTACTGAGCCTGAAAAGCATTTCCAACCCCACTTACAAGTAAAACTAGCTAAAATGTGCCTGGCTGCTATTCACTGAAAAGCTCATTCTGAGTACATTTTTAGCATACGTTTACTCCTGCCGGGTCAGCTGAGCAGCGAATTTCTATTTAACCACCTGCTATCATGAGAGACCTCAGGGCTGCATGTTTTGAGCCCAGTACTGAGCCTGAAAAGCGTTTCCAACCCCACTTACAGGTAAAACTAGCTAAAATGTGCCTGGCTTCTCTTCACTGAAAAGCTCATTCTGAGTACATTTTTAGCATACGTTTGCTCCTGCTGGGTCAGCTGAGCAGCGAATTTCTATTTAACCACCTGCTATCACGAGAGACCTCAGGGCTGCATGTTTTGAGCCCAGTACTGATCGTGAAAAGCGTTTCCAACCCCACTTACAAGTAAAACTAGCTAAAATGTGCCTGGCTTCTCTTCACTGAAAAGCTCATTCTGAGCACATTTTTAGCATACGTTTGCTCCTGCCGGGTCAGCTGAGCAGCGAATTTCTATTTAAACACCTGCTTTCATGAGAGACCTCAGGGATGCATGTTTTGAGCCCAGCACTGAGCCTGAAAAGCGTTTCCAACGCCACATACAAGTAAAACTAGCTAAAATGTGCCTGGCTTCTCTTCACTGAAAAGCTCATTCTGAGTACATTTTTAGCATACGTTTGCTCCTGCCGGGTCAGCTGAGAAGCGAATTTCTATTTAACCACCTGCTATCATGAGAGACCTCAGGGCTGCATGTTTTGAGCCCAGTATTGATCCTGAAAAGCGTTTCCAACCCCACTTACAAGTAAAACTAGCTAAAATGTGCCTGGCTGCTATTCACTGAAAAGCTCATTCTGTGTACATTTTTGGCATACGTTTGCTCCTACCGGGCCAGCTGAGCAGCGAATTTCTATTTAACCACTTGCTTTCATGAGAGACCTCAGGGCTGCATGTTTTGAGCCCAGTACTGAACCTGAAAAGCATTTCCAACCCCACTTACAAGTAAAACTAGCTAAAATGTGCCTGGCTGCTATTAACTGAAAAGCTCATTCTGTGTACAATTTTGGCATACGTTTGCTCCTACCGGGTCAGCTGAGCAGCGAATTTCTATTTAACAACCTGCTTTCATGAGAGACCTCAGGGCTGCATGTTTTGAGCCCAGTACTGATCCTGAAAAGCGTTTCCAACCCCACTTACAAGTAAAACTAGCTAAAATGTGCCTGGCTGCTATTCACTGAAAAGCTCATTCTCTGTACATTTTTCGCATACGTTTGCTCCTGCCGGGTCAGCTGAGCAGCGAATTTCTATTTAACCACCTGCTATCACGAGAGACCTCAGGGCTGCATGGTTTGAGCCCAGTACTGATCCTGAAAAGCGTTTCCAACCCCACTTACAAGTAAAACTAGCTAAAATGTGCCTGGCTGCTTTTCACTGAAAAGCTCATTCTGTGTACATTTTTGGCATACGTTTGCTCCTACCGGGTCAGCTGAGCAGCGAATTTCTAACCACCTGCTTTCACGAGAGACCTCAGGGCTGCATGTTTTGAGCCCAGTACTGAGCCTGAAAAGCATTTCCAACCCCACTTACAAGTAAAACTAGCTAAAATGTGCCTGGCTTCTCTTCACTGAAAAGCTCATTCTGAGTACATTTTTAGCATACGTTTGCTCCTGCCGGGTCAGCTGAGCAGCGAATTTCTATTTAACCACCTGCTATCATGAGAGACCTCAGGGCTGCATGTTTTGAGCCCAGTACTGATCCTGAAAAGCGTTTCCAACCCCACTTACAAGTAAAACTAGCTAAAATGTGCCTGGCTGCTATTCACTGAAAAGCTCATTCTCTGTACATTTTTGGCATACGTTTGCTCCTACCGGGTCAGCTGAGCTGCGAATTTCTATTTAACCACCTGCTTTCATGAGAGACCTCAGGGCTGCATGTTTTGAGCCCAGTACTGAGCCTGAAAAGCATTTCCAACCCCACTTACAAGTAAAACTAGCTAAAATGTGCCTGGCTGCTATTCACTGAAAAGCTCATTCTATGTACATTTTTGGCATACGTTTGCTCCTACCGGGTCAGCTGAGCAGCAAATTTCTATTTAACCACCTGCTTTCATGAGAGACCTCAGGGCTGCATGTTTTGAGCCCAGTACTGAGCCTGAAAAGCATTTCCAACCCCACTTACAAGTAAAACTAGATAAAATGTGCCTGGCTTCTCTTCACTGAAAAGCACATTCTGAGAACATTTTTAGCATACGTTTGCTCCTGCTGGGTCAGCTGAGCAGCAAATTTCTATTTAACCACCTGCTATCATGAGAGACCTCAGGGCTGCATGTTTTGAGCCCAGTACTGATCCTGAAAAGCGTTTCCAACCCCACTTACAAGTAAAACTAGCTAAAATGTGCCTGGCTTCTCTTCGCTGAAAAGCTCATTCTGTGTACATTTTTGGCATACGTTTGCTCCTACCAGGTCAGCTGAGCTGCGAATTTCTATTTAACCACCTGCTTTCATGAGAGACCTCAGGGCTGCATGTTTTGAGCCCAGTACTGAGCCTGAAAAGCATTTCCAACCCCACTTACAAGTAAAACTAGCTAAAATGTGCCTGGCTGCTATTCACTGAAAAACTCATTCTGTGTACATTTTTGGCATACGTTTGCTCCTACCGGGTCAGCTGAGCAGCGAATTTCTATTTAACCACCTGCTTTCATGAGAGACCTCAGGGCTGCATGTTTTGAGCCCAGTACTGAGCCTGAAAAGCATTTCCAACCCCACTTACAAGTAAAACTAGCTAAAATGTGCCTCGCTTCTCTTCACTGAAAAGCTCATTCTGAGTACATTTTTAGCATACGTTTACTCCTGCCGGGTCAGCTGAGCAGCGAATTTCTATTTAACCACCTGCTATCATGAGAGACCTCAGGGCTGCATGTTTTGAGCCCAGTACTGAGCCTGAAAAGCGTTTCCAACCCCACTTACAAGTAAAACTAGCTAAAATGTGCCTGGCTTCTCTTCACTGAAAAGCTCATTCTGAGTACATTTTTAGCATACGTTTGCTCCTGCTTGGTCAGCTGAGCAGCGAATTTCTATTTAACCACCTGCTATCACGAGAGACCTCAGGGCTGCATGTTTTGAGCCCAGTACTGATCGTGAAAAGCGTTTCCAACCCCACTTACAAGTAAAACTAGCTAAAATGTGCCTGGCTTCTCTTCACTGAAAAGCTCATTCTGAGTACATTTTTAGCATACGTTTGCTCCTGCCGGGTCAGCTGAGCAGCGAATTTCTATTTAACCACCAGCTTTCATGAGAGACCTCAGGGATGCATGTTTTGAGCCCAGCACTGAGCCTGAAAAGCGTTTCCAACGCCACATACAAGTAAAACTAGCTAAAATGTGCCTGGCTTCTCTTCACTGAAAAGCTCATTCTGAGTACATTTTTAGCATACGTTTGCTCCTGCCGGGTCAGCTGAGCTGCGAATTTCTATTTAACCACCTGCTTTCATGAGAGACCTCAGGGCTGCATGTTTTGAGCCCAGTACTGAGCCTGAAAAGCATTTCCAACCCCACTTACAAGTAAAACTAGCTAAAATGTGCCTGGCTTCTCTTCACTGAAAAGCTCATTCTGAGTACATTTTTAGCATACGTTTGCTCCTGCCGGGTCAGCTGAGCAGCGAATTTCTATTTAACAACCTGCTATCATGTGAGACCTCAGGGCTGCATGTTTTGAGCCCAGTACTGATCCTGAAAAGCGTTTCCAACCCCACTTACAAGTAAAACTAGCTAAAATGTGCCTGGCTGCTATTCACTCAAAAGCTCATTCTGTGTACATTTTTGGCATACGTTTGCTCCTACCGGGTCAGCTGAGCAGCGAATTTCTATTTAACCACCTGTTATCATGAGAGACCTCAGGGCTGCATGTTTTGAGCCCAGTACTGATCCTGAAAAGCGTTTCCAACCCCACTTACAAGTAAAACTAGCTAAAATGTGCCTGGCTGCTTTTCACTGAAAAGTTCATTCTGTGTACATTTTTGGCATACGTTTGCTCCTACCGGGTCAGCTGAGCAGCGAATTTCTAACCACCTGCTTTCACGAGAGAACTCAGGGCTGCATGTTTTGAGCCCAGTACTGAGCCTGAAAAGCATTTCCAACCCCACTTACAAGTAAAACTAGCTAAAATGTGCCTGGCTTCTCTTCACTGAAAAGCTCATTCTGAGTACATTTTTAGCATACGTTTGCTCCTGCCGGGTCAGCTGAGCAGCGAATTTCTATTTAACCACCTGCTATCATGAGAGACCTCAGGGCTGCATGTTTTGAGCCCAGTACTGATCCTGAAAAGCGTTTCCAACCCCACTTACAAGTAAAACTAGCTAAAATGTGCCTGGCTGCTATTCACTGAAAAGCTCATTCTCTGTACATTTTTGGCATACGTTTGCTCCTACCGGGTCAGCTGAGCTGCAAATTTCTATTTAACCACCTGCTTTCATGAGAGACCTCAGGGCTGCATGTTTTCAGCCCAGTACTGAGCCTGAAAAGCATTTCCAACCCCACTTACAAGTAAAACTAGCTAAAATGTGCCTGGCTGCTATTCACTGAAAAGCTCATTCTGTGTACATTTTTGGCATACGTTTGCTCCTACCGGGTCAGCTGAGCAGCAAATTTCTATTTAACCACCTGCTTTCATGAGAGACCTCAGGGCTGCATGTTTTGAGCCCAGTACTGAGCCTGAAAAGCATTTCCAACCCCACTTACAAGTAAAACTAGCTAAAATGTGCCTGGCTTCTCTTCACTGAAAAGCTCATTCTGAGTACATTTTTAGCATACGTTTGCTTCTGCCGGGTCAGCTGAGCAGCGAATTTCTATTTAACCTCCTGCTATCATGAGAGACATCAGGGCTGCATGTTTTGAGCCCAGTACTGATCCTGAAAAGCGTTTCCAACCCCACTTACAAGTAAAACTAGCTAAAATGTGCCTGGCTGCTATCACTGAAAAGCTCATTCTCTGTACATTTTTGGCATACGTTTGCTCCTACCGGGTCAGCTGAGCAGCGAATTTCTATTTGACCACCTGCTTTCATGAGAGACCTCAGAGCTGCATGTTTTGAGCCCAGTACTGAGCCTGAAAAGCATTTCCAACCCCACTTACAAGTAAAACTAGCTAAAATGTGCCTGGCTTCTCTTCACTGAAAAGTTCATTCTGAGTACATTTTTAGCATACGTTTGCTCCTGCCGGGTCAGCTGAGCAGCGAATTTCTATTTAACCACCTGCTTTCATGAGAGACCTCAGGGATGCATGTTTTTAGCCCAGCACTGAGCCTGAAAAACGTTTCCAACGCCACTTACAAGTAAAACTAGCTAAAATGTGCCTGGCTTCTCTTCACTGAAAAGGTCATTCTGAGTACATTTTTAGCATACGTTTGCTCCTGCCGGGTCAGCTGAGAAGCGAATTTCTATTTAACCACCTGCTATCATGAGAGACCTCAGGGCTGCATGTTTTGAGCCCAGTATTGATCCTGAAAAGCGTTTCCAACCCCACTTACAAGTAAAACTAGCTAAAATGTGCCTGGCTGCTATTCACTGAAAAGCTCATTCTGTGTACATTTTTGGCATACGTTTGCTCCTACCGGATCAGCTGAGCAGCGAATTTCTATTTAACCACCTGCTTTCATGAGAGACCTCAGGGCTGCATGTTTTGAGCCCAGTACTGATCCTGAAAAGCGTTTCCAACCCCACTTACAAGTAAAACTAGCTAAAATGTGCCTGGCTGCTATTCACTGAAAAGCTCATTCTGTGTACATTTTTGGCATACGTTTGCTCCTACCAGGTCAACTGAGCTGCGAATTTCTATTTAACCACCTGCTTTCATGAGAGACCTCAGGGCTGCATGTTTTGAGCCCAGTACTGAGCCTGAAAAGCATTTCCAACCTCACTTACAAGTAAAACTAGCTAAAATGTGCCTGGCTTCTCTTCACTGAAAAGCTCATTCTGAGTACATTTTTAGCATACGTTTACTCCTGCCGGGTCAGCTGAGCAGCGAATTTCTATTTAACCACCTGCTATCATGAGAGACCTCAGGGCTGCATGTTTTGAGCCCAGTACTGAGCCTGAAAAGCGTTTCCAACCCCACTTACAAGTAAAACTAGCTAAAATGTGCCTGGCTTCTCTTCACTGAAAAGCTCATTCTGAGTACATTTTTAGCATACGTTTGCTCCTGCCGGGTCAGCTGAGAAGCGAATTTCTATTTAACCACCTGCTATCATGAGAGACCTCAGGGCTGCATGTTTTGAGCCCAGTATTGATCCTGAAAAGCGTTTCCAACCCCACTTACAAGTAAAACTAGCTAAAATGTGCCTGGCTGCTATTCACTGAAAAGCTCATTCTGTGTACATTTTTGGCATACGTTTGCTCCTACCGGGCCAGCTGAGCAGCGAATTTCTATTTAACCACTTGCTTTCATGAGAGACCTCAGGGCTGCATGTTTTGAGCCCAGTACTGAGCCTGAAAAGCATTTCCAACACCACTTACAAGTAAAACTAGCTAAAATGTGCCTGGCTTCTCTTCACTGAAAAGCTCATTCTGAGTACATTTTTAGCATACGTTTGCTCCTGCCGGGTCAGCTGAGCAGCGAATTTCTATTTAACAACCTGCTATCATGTGAGACCTCAGGGCTGCATGTTTTGAGCCCAGTACTGATCCTGAAAAGCGTTTCCAACCCCACTTACAAGTAAAACTAGCTAAAATGTGCCTGGCTGCTATTCACTGAAAAGCTCATTCTGTGTACATTTTTGGCATACGTTTGCTCCTACCGGGTCAGCTGAGCAGCGAATTTCTATTTAACCACCTGCTTTCATGAGAGACCTCAGGGCTGCATGTTTTGAGCCCAGTACTGAGCCTGAAAAGCATTTCCAACCCCACTTACAAGTAAAACTAGCTAAAATGTGCCTGGCTTCTCTTCACTGAAAAGCTCATTCTGAGTACATTTTAAGCATACGTTTGCTCCTGCCGGGTCAGCTGAGCAGCGAATTTCTATTTAACCACCTGCTATCATGAGAGACCTCAGGGCTGCATGTTTTGAGCCCAGTACTGATCCTGAAAAGCGTTTCCAACCCCACTTACAAGTAAAACTAGCTAAAATGTGCCCGGCTGCTATTCACTGAAAAGCTCATTCTGTGTACATTTTTGGCATACGTTTAATCCTACCGGGTCAGCTGAGCAGCAAATTTCTATTT
The DNA here is from genome assembly GCF_964263255.1 of Lissotriton vulgaris. NCBI lineage: Eukaryota > Metazoa > Chordata > Amphibia > Caudata > Salamandridae > Lissotriton > Lissotriton vulgaris. The sequence goes on along the minus strand of NW_028242071.1, from coordinate 2,296,233 downwards.
AACCACCTGCTTTCATGAGAGACCTCAGGGATGCATGTTTTGAGCCCAGTACTGAGCCTGAAAAGCATTTCCAACCCCACTTACAAGTAAAACTAGCTAAAATGTGCCTGGCTTCTCTTCACTGAAAAGCTCATTCTGAGTACATTTTTAGCATACGTTTGCTCCTGCCGGGTCAGCTGAGCAGCGAATTTCTATTTAACCACCTGCTTTCATGAGAGACCTCAGGGCTGCATGATTTGAGCCCAGTACTGAGCCTGAAAAGCGTTTCCAACCCCACTTACAAGTAAAACTAGCTAAAATGTGCCTGGCTTCTCTTCACTGAAAAGCTCATTCTGAGTACATTTTTAGCATACGTTTGCTCCTGCTGGGTCAGCTGAGCAGCGAATTTCTATTTAACCACCTGCTATCATGAGAGACCTCAGGGCTGCATGTTTTGAGCCCAGTACTGAGCCTGAAAAGCATTTCCAACCCCACTTACAAGTAAAACTAGCTAAAATGTGCCTGGCTTCTCTTCACTGAAAAGCTCATTCTGAGTACATTTTTAGCATACGTTTGCTCCTGCCGGGTCAGCTGAGCAGCGAATTTCTATTTAACCACCTGCTATCATGAGAGACCTCAGGGCTGCATGTTTTGAGCCCAGTACTGATCCTGAAAAGCGTTTCCAACCCCACTTACAAGTAAAACTAGCTAAAATGTGCCTGGCTTCTCTTCACTGAAAAGCTCATTCTGAGTACATTTTTAGCATACGTTTGCTCCTGCCGGGTCAGCTGAGCAGCGAATTTCTATTTAACCACCTGCTATCATGAGAGACCTCAGGGCTGCATGTTTTGAGCCCAGTATTGATCCTGAAAAGCGTTTCCAACCCCACTTACAAGTAAAACTAGCTAAAATGTGCCTGGCTGCTATTCACTGAAAAGCTCATTCTGTGTACATTTTTGGCATACGTTTGCTCCTACCGGGTCAGCTGAGCAGCGAATTTCTATTTAACCACCTGCTTTCATGAGAGACCTCAGGGCTGCATGTTTTGAGCCCAGTACTGAGCCTGAAAAGCATTTCCAACCCCACTTACAAGTAGCTAAAATGTGCCTGGCTTCTCTTCACTGAAAAGCTCATTCTGAGTACATTTTTAGCATACGTTTGCTCCTGCCGGGTCAGCTGAGCAGCGAATTTCTATTTAACCACCTGCTATCATGAGAGACCTCAGGGCTGCATGTTTTGAGCCCAGTACTGATCCTGAAAAGCGTTTCCAACCCCACTTACAAGTAAAACTAGCTAAAATGTGCCTGGCTGCTATTCACTGAAAAGCTCATTCTCTGTACATTTTTGGCATACGTTTGCTCCTACCGGGTCAGCTGAGCAGCGAATTTCTATTTGACCACCTGCTTTCATGAGAGACCTCAGAGCTGCATGTTTTGAGCCCAGTACTGAGCCTGAAAAGCATTTCCAACCCCACTTACAAGTAAAACTAGCTAAAATGTGCCTGGCTGCTATTCACTGAAAAGCTCATTCTGTGTACATTTTTGGCATACGTTTGCTCCTACCGGGTCAGCTGAGCAGCGAATTTCTATTTAACCACCTGCTTTCATGAGAGACCTCAGGGCTGCATGTTTTGAGCCCAGTACTGATCCTGAAAAGCGTTTCCAACCCCACTTACAAGTAAAACTAGCTAAAATGTGCCTGGCTGCTATTCACTGAAAAGCTCATTCTGTGTACATTTTTGGCATATGTTTGCTCCTACTGGGTCAGCTGAGCAGCGAATTTCTATTTAACCACCTGCCATCATGAGAGACCTCAGGGCTGCATGTTTTGAGCCCAGTACTGAGCCTGAAAAGCATTTCCAACCCCACTTACAAGTAAAACTAGCTAAAATGTGCCTGGCTGCTATTCACTGAAAAGCACATTCTGTGTACATTTTTGGCATACGTTTGCTCCTACCGGGTCAGCTGAGCAGCAAATTTCTATTTAACCACCTGCTTTCATGAGAGACGTCAGGGCTGCATGTTTTGATTTGGAAAACAATACAGAATCTATACTGAATCCAGTATTATTTTAATTCCCCCCACAGGTCTTTTTTGTAACCAGTTTTGCTCTTAATTCTAAAGAGCTCAGCAACCGCTGGTAATTTTTCCAGTTGGTATACAGGGGATAGGTGAGGGTGTGCCTTTTAGGGGGCACACACCCCCCATCCACCTGCTTTTGGTCCTGAAGAATACCGGGCTACTGCCCAAAGGTAGAAACATGTTGACCAAGCCACCCACACACATATAGAGACACCTTGGCCGTAACTCCCCAAGGTACATCTCGCCAATAATTTTTAAACATTGTTCTGATTACTTTGTAATAAAAATTGTTTTTAAGATTACCAGGACAATTTTTAACACCTCTTTTTTGCACAAACAGTCACACCTGCTCCACTGTAATCCAGGTGTCGAAGCACATCCTGGTGACGCTAGGTCACCAGGGTGGACCCCGATGATGAAGCAAGTCACCACTAGGTGGTGAGTGAGGGGTTTCCTATCAAAAAGGTTGACTTTTTCCTTTTCTTGTGCCAAACAATTCACCCTCCGAAAGTGTTTTCCTTCAAAAAACCTGACGCTGGGGATACTCCTTCTTTTTGTTTGCATAAATACTGCATGTTTTGATCCCAGTACTGAGCCTGAAAAGCATTTCCAACCCCACTTACAAGTAAAACTAGATAAAATGTGCCTGGCTGCTATTCACTGAAAAGCTCATTCTGTGTACATTTTTGGCATATGTTTGCTCCTACTGGGTCAGCTGAGCAGCGAATTTCTATTTAACCACCTGCCTTCATGAGAGACCTCAGGGCTGCATGTTTTGAGCCCAGTACTGAGCCTGAAAAGCGTTTCCAAACCCACTTACAAGTAAAACTAGCTAAAATGTGCCTGGCTGCTATTCACTGAAAAGCTCATTCTGTGTACATTTTTGGCATACGTTTGCTCCTACCGGGTCAGCTGAGCAGCAAATTTCTATTTAACCACCTGCTTTCATGAGAGACGTCAGGGCTGCATGTTTTGATCCCAGTACTGAGCCTGAAAAGCATTTCCAACCCCACTTACAAGTAAAACTAGATAAAATGTGCCTGGCTTCTCTTCACTGAAAAGCACATTCTGAGAACATTTTTAGCATACGTTTGCTCCTGCTGGGTCAGCTGAGCAGCAAATTTCTATTTAACCACCTGCTATCATGAGAGACCTCAGGGCTGCATGTTTTGAGCCCAGTACTGATCCTGAAAAGCGTTTCCAACCCCACTTACAAGTAAAACTAGCTAAAATGTGCCTGGCTGCTATTCACTGAAAAGCTCATTCTGAGTACATTTTAAGCATATGTTTGCTCCTACCGGGTCAGCTGAGCAGCGAATTTCTAACCACCTGCTTTCACGAGAGACCTCAGGGCTGCATGTTTTGAGCCCAGTACTGAGCCTGAAAAGCATTTCCAACCCCACTTACAAGTAAAACTAGCTAAAATGTGCCTGGCTTCTCTTCACTGAAAAGCTCATTCTGAGTACATTTTTAGCATACGTTTGCTCCTGCCGGGTCAGCTGAGCAGCGAATTTCTATTTAACCACCTGCTATCATGAGAGACCTCAGGGCTGCATGTTTTGAGCCCAGTACTGATCCTGAAAAGAGTTTCCAACCCCACTTACAAGTAAAACTAGCTAAAATGTGCCTGGCTGCTATTCACTGAAAAGCTCATTCTCTGCACATTTTTGGCATACGTTTGCTCCTACCGGGTCAGCTGAGCAGCGAATTTCTAACCACCTGCTTTCACGAGAGACCTCAGGGCTGCATGTTTTGAGCCCAGTACTGAGCCTGAAAAGCATTTCCAACCCCACTTACAAGTAAAACTAGCTAAAATGTGCCTGGCTTCTCTTCACTGAAAAGCTCATTCTGAGTACATTTTTAGCATACGTTTGCTCCTGCCGGGTCAGCTGAGCAGCGAATTTCTATTTAACCACCTGCTATCATGAGAGACCTCAGGGCTGCATGTTTTGAGCCCAGTACTGATCCTGAAAAGCGTTTCCAACCCCACTTACAAGTAAAACTAGCTAAAATGTGCCTGGCTGCTATTCACTGAAAAGCTCATTCTCTGCACATTTTTGGCATACGTTTGCTCCTACCGGGTCAGCTGAGCTGCGAATTTCTATTTAACCACCTGCTTTCATGAGAGACCTCAGGGCTGCATGTTTTGAGACCAGTACTGAGCCTGAAAAGCATTTCCAACCCCACTTACAAGTAAAACTAGCTAAAATGTGCCTGGCTGCTATTCACTGAAAAGCTCATTCTGTGTACATTTTTGGCATACGTTTGCTCCTACCGGGTCAGCTGAGCAGCAAATTTCTATTTAACCACCTGCTTTCATGAGAGACCTCAGGGCTGCATGTTTTGAGACCAGTACTGAGCCTGAAAAGCATTTCCAACCCCACTTACAAGTAAAACTAGCTAAAATGTGCCTGGCTTCTCTTCACTGAAAAGCTCATTCTGAGTACATTTTTAGCATACGTTTGCTTCTGCCGGGTCAGCTGAGCAGCGAATTTCTATTTAACCACCTGCTATCATGAGAGACCTCAGGGCTGCATGTTTTGAGCCCAGTACTGATCCTGAAAAGCGTTTCCAACCCCACTTACAAGTAAAACTAGCTAAAATGTGCCTGGCTGCTATCACTGAAAAGCTCATTCTCTGTACATTTTTGGCATACGTTTGCTCCTACCGGGTCAGCTGAGCAGCGAATTTCTATTTAACCACCTGCTTTCATGAGAGACCTCAGGGATGCATGTTTTGAGCCCAGCACTGAGCCTGAAAAACGTTTCCAACGCCACTTACAAGTAAAACTAGCTAAAATGTGCCTGGCTTCTCTTCACTGAAAAGCTCATTCTGAGTACATTTTTAGCATACGTTTGCTCCTGCCGGGTCAGCTGAGAAGCGAATTTCTATTTAACCACCTGCTATCATGAGAGACCTCAGGGCTGCATGTTTTGAGCCCAGTATTGATCCTGAAAAGCGTTTCCAACCCCACTTACAAGTAAAACTAGCTAAAATGTGCCTGGCTGCTATTCACTGAAAAGCTCATTCTGTGTACATTTTTGGCATGCGTTTGCTCCTACCGGGTCAGCTGAGCAGCGAATTTCTATTTAACCACCTGCTTTCATGAGAGACCTCAGGGCTGCATGTTTTGAGCCCAGTACTGATCCTGAAAAGGGTTTCCAACCCCACTTACAAGTAAAACTAGCTAAAATGTGCCTGGCTGCTATTCACTGAAAAGCTCATTCTGTGTACATTTTTGGCATACGTTTGCTCCTACCAGGTCAGCTGAGCTGCGAATTTCTATTTAACCACCTGCTTTCATGAGAGACCTCAGGGCTGCATGTTTGAGCCCAGTACTGAGCCTGAAAAGCATTTCCAACCTCACTTACAAGTAAAACTAGCTAAAATGTGCCTGGCTTCTCTTCACTGAAAAGCTCATTCTGAGTACATTTTTAGCATACGTTTACTCCTGCCGGGTCAGCTGAGCAGCGAATTTCTATTTAACCACCTGCTATCATGAGAGACCTCAGGGCTGCATGTTTTGAGCCCAGTACTGAGCCTGAAAAGCGTTTCCAACCCCACTTACAAGTAAAACAAGCTAAAATGTGCCTGGCTTCTCTTCACTGAAAAGCTCATTCTGAGTACATTTTTAGCATACGTTTGCTCCTGCCGGGTCAGCTGAGAAGCGAATTTCTATTTAACCACCTGCTATCATGAGAGACCTCAGGGCTGCATGTTTTGAGCCCAGTATTGATCCTGAAAAGCGTTTCCAACCCCACTTACAAGTAAAACTAGCTAAAATGTGCCTGGCTGCTATTCACTGAAAAGCTCATTCTGTGTACATTTTTGGCATACGTTTGCTCCTACCGGGCCAGCTGAGCAGCGAATTTCTATTTAACCACTTGCTTTCATGAGAGACCTCAGGGCTGCATGTTTTGAGCCCAGTACTGAGCCTGAAAAGCATTTCCAACACCACTTACAAGTAAAACTAGCTAAAATGTGCCTGGCTTCTCTTCACTGAAAAGCTCATTCTGAGTACATTTTTAGCATACGTTTGCTCCTGCCGGGTCAGCTGAGCAGCGAATTTCTATTTAACAACCTGCTATCATGTGAGACCTCAGGGCTGCATGTTTTGAGCCCAGTACTGATCCTGAAAAGCGTTTCCAACCCCACTTACAAGTAAAACTAGCTAAAATGTGCCTGGCTGCTATTCACTGAAAAGCTCATTCTGTGTACATTTTTGGCATACGTTTGCTCCTACCGGGTCAGCTGAGCAGCGAATTTCTATTTAACCACCTGCTTTCATGAGAGACCTCAGGGCTGCATGTTTTGAGCCCAGTACTGAGCCTGAAAAGCATTTCCAACCCCACTTACAAGTAAAACTAGCTAAAATGTGCCTGGCTTCTCTTCACTGAAAAGCTCATTCTGAGTACCTTTTAAGCATACGTTTGCTCCTGCCGGGTCAGCTGAGCAGCGAATTTCTATTTAACCACCTGCTATCATGAGAGACCTCAGGGCTGCATGTTTTGAGCCCAGTACTGATCCTGAAAAGCGTTTCCAACCCCACTTACAAGTAAAACTAGCTAAAATGTGCCTGGCTGCTATTCACTGAAAAGCTCATTCTGTGTACATTTTTGGCATACGTTTAATCCTACCGGGTCAGCTGAGCAGCAAATTTCTATTTAACCACCTGCTTTCATGAGAGACCTCAGGGATGCATGTTTTGAGCCCAGTACTGAGCCTGAAAAGCATTTCCAACCCCACTTACAAGTAAAACTAGCTAAAATGTGCCTGGCTTCTCTTCACTGAAAAGCTCATTCTGAGTACATTTTTAGCATACGTTTGCTCCTGCCGGGTCAGCTGAGCAGCGAATTTCTATTTAACCACCTGCTTTCATGAGAGACCTCAGGGCTGCATGATTTGAGCCCAGTACTGAGCCTGAAAAGCGTTTCCAACCCCACTTACAAGTAAAACTAGCTAAAATGTGCCTGGCTTCTCTTCACTGAAAAGCTCATTCTGAGTACATTTTTAGCATACGTTTGCTCCTGCTGGGTCAGCTGAGCAGCGAATTTCTATTTAACCACCTGCTATGATGAGAGACCTCAGGGCTGCATGTTTTGAGCCCAGTATTGATCCTGAAAAGCGTTTCCAACCCCACTTACAAGTAAAACTAGCTAAAATGTGCCTGGCTGCTATTCACTGAAAAGCTCATTCTGTGTACATTTTTGGCATACGTTTGCTCCTACCGGGTCAGCTGAGCAGCGAATTTCTATTTAACCACCTGCTTTCATGAGAGACCTCAGGGCTGCATGTTTTGAGCCCAGTACTGAGCCTGAAAAGCATTTCCAACCCCACTTACAAGTAAAACTAGCTAAAATGTGCCTGGCTTCTCTTCACTGAAAAGCTCATTCTGAGTACATTTTTAGCATACGTTTGCTCCTGCCGGGTCAGCTGAGCAGCGAATTTCTATTTAACCACCTGCTATCATGAGAGACCTCAGGGCTGCATGTTTTGAGCCCAGTACTGATCCTGAAAAGCGTTTCCAACCCCACTTACAAGTAAAACTAGCTAAAATGTGCCTGGCTTCTCTTCACTGAAAAGCTCATTCTGAGTACATTTTTAGCATACGTTTGCTCCTGCCGGGTCAGCTGAGTAGCAAATTTCTATTTAACCACCTGCTATCATGAGAGACCTCAGGGCTGCATGTTTTGAGCCCAGTATTGATCCTGAAAAGCGTTTCCAACCCCACTTACAAGTAAAACTAGCTAAAATGTGCCTGGCTGCTATTCACTGAAAAGCTCATTCTGTGTACATTTTTGGCATACGTTTGCTCCTACCGGGTCAGCTGAGCAGCGAATTTCTATTTAACCACCTGCTTTCATGAGAGACCTCAGGGCTGCATGTTTTGAGCCCAGTACTGAGCCTGAAAAGCATTTCCAACCCCACTTACAAGTAGCTAAAATGTGCCTGGCTTCTCTTCACTGAAAAGCTCATTCTGAGTACATTTTTAGCATACTTTTGCTCCTGCCGGGTCAGCTGAGCAGCGAATTTCTATTTAACCACCTGCTATCATGAGAGACCTCAGGGCTGCATGTTTTGAGCCCAGTACTGATCCTGAAAAGCGTTTCCAACCCCACTTACAAGTAAAACTAGCTAAAATGTGCCTGGCTGCTATTCACTGAAAAGCTCATTCTCTGTACATTTTTGGCATACGTTTGCTCCTACCGGGTCAGCTGAGCAGTGAATTTCTATTTGACCACCTGCTTTCATGAGAGACCTCAGAGCTGCATGTTTTGAGCCCAGTACTGAGCCTGAAAAGCATTTCCAACCCCACTTACAAGTAAAACTAGCTAAAATGTGCCTGGCTGCTATTCACTGAAAAGCTCATTCTGTGTACATTTTTGGCATACGTTTGCTCCTACCGGGTCAGCTGAGCAGCGAATTTCTATTTAACCACCTGCTTTCATGAGAGACCTCAGGGCTGCATGTTTTGAGCCCAGTACTGATCCTGAAAAGCGTTTCCAACCCCACTTACAAGTAAAACTAGCTAAAATGTGCCTGGCTGCTATTCACTGAAAAGCTCATTCTGTGTACATTTTTGGCATATGTTTGCTCCTACTGGGTCAGCTGAGCAGCGAATTTCTATTTAACCACCTGCCTTCATGAGAGACCTCAGGGCTGCATGTTTTGAGCCCAGTACTGAGCCTGAAAAGCATTTCCAACCCCACTTACAAGTAAAACTAGCTAAAATGTGCCTGGCTGCTATTCACTAGAAAGCTCATTCTGTGTACATTTTTGGCATATGTTTGCTCCTACCGGGCCAGCTGAGCAGCGAATTTCTATTTAACCACTTGCTTTCATGAGAGACCTCAGGGCTGCATGTTTTGAGCCCAGTACTGAGCCTGAAAAGCATTTCCAACACCACTTACAAGTAAAACTAGCTAAAATGTGCCTGGCTACTCTTCACTGAAAAGCTCATTCTGAGTACATTTTTAGCATACGTTTGCTCCTGCCGGGTCAGCTGAGCAGCGAATTTCTATTTAACTACCTGCTATCATGTGAGACCTCAGGGCTGCATGTTTTGAGCCCAGTACTGATCCTGAAAAGCGTTTCCAACCCCACTTACAAGTAAAACTAGCTAAAATGTGCCTGGCTGCTATTCACTGAAAAGCTCATTCTGTGTACATTTTTGGCATACGTTTGCTCCTACCGGGTCAGCTGAGCAGCAAATTTCTATTTAACCACCTGCTTTCATGAGAGACGTCAGGGCTGCATGTTTTGATCCCAGTACTGAGCCTGAAAAGCATTTCCAACCCCACTTACAAGTAAAACTAGCTAAAATGTGCCTGGCTTCTCTTCACTGAAAAGCACATTCTGAGAACATTTTTAGCATACGTTTGCTCCTGCTGGGTCAGCTGAGCAGCAAATTTCTATTTAACCACCTGCTATCATGAGAGACCTCAGGGCTGCATGTTTTGAGCCCAGTACTGATCCTGAAAAGCGTTTCCAACCCCACTTACAAGTAAAACTAGCTAAAATGTGCCTGGCTGCTATTCACTGAAAAGCTCATTCTGTGTACATTTTTGGCATACGTTTGCTCCTACCGGGTCAGCTGAGCAGCGAATTTCTATTTAACCACCTGCTTTCATGAGAGACCTCAGGGCTGCATGTTTTGAGCCCAGTACTGAGCCTGAAAAGCATTTCCAACCCCACTTACAAGTAAAACTAGCTAAAATGTGCCTGGCTTCTCTTTACTGAAAAGCTCATTCTGTGTACATTTTTGGCATACGTTTGCTCCTACCGGGCCAGCTGAGCAGCGAATTTCTATTTAACCACTTGCTTTCATGAGAGACCTCAGGGCTGCATGTTTTGAGCCCAGTACTGAGCCTGAAAAGCATTTCCAACACCACTTACAAGTAAAACTAGCTAAAATGTGCCTGGCTTTTCTTCACTGAAAAGCTCATTCTGAGTACATTTTTAGCATACGTTTGCTCCTGCCGGGTCAGCTGAGCAGCGAATTTCTATTTAACAACCTGCTATCATGTGAGACCTCAGGGCTGCATGTTTTGAGCCCAGTACTGATCCTGAAAAGCGTTTCCAACCCCACTTACAAGTAAAACTAGCTAAAATGTGCCTGGCTGCTATTCACTGAAAAGCTCATTCTGTGTACATTTTTGGCATACGTTTGCTCCTACCGGGTCAGCTGAGCAGCGAATTTCTATTTAACCACCTGCTTTCATGAGAGACCTCAGGGCTGCATGTTTTGAGCCCAGTACTGAGCCTGAAAAGCATTTCCAACCCCACTTACAAGTAAAACTAGCTAACATGTGCCTGGCTTCTCTTCACTGAAAAGCTCATTCTGAGTACATTTTTAGCATACGTTTGCTTCTGCCGGGTCAGCTGAGCAGCGAATTTCTATTTAACCACCTGCTATCATGAGAGACCTCAGGGCTGCATGTTTTGAGCCCAGTACTGATCCTGAAAAGCGTTTCCAACCCCACTTACAAGTAAAACTAGCTAAAATGTGCCTGGCTGCTATCACTGAAAAGCTCATTCTCTGTACATTTTTGGCATACGTTTGCTCCTACCGGGTCAGCTGAGCAGCGAATTTCTATTTGACCACCTGCTTTCATGAGAGACCTCAGAGCTGCATGTTTTGAGCCCAGTACTGAGCCTGAAAAGCATTTCCAACCCCACTTACAAGTAAAACTAGCTAAAATGTGCCTGGCTTCTCTTCACTGAAAAGTTCATTCTGAGTACATTTTTAGCATACGTTTGCTCCTGCCGGGTCAGCTGAGCAGCGAATTTCTATTTAACCACCTGCTTTCATGAGAGACCTCAGGGATGCATGTTTTGAGCCCAGCACTGAGCCTGAAAAACGTTTCCAACGCCACTTACAAGTAAAACTAGCTAAAATGTGCCTGGCTTCTCTTCACTGAAAAGGTCATTCTGAGTACATTTTTAGCATACGTTTGCTCCTGCCGGGTCAGCTGAGAAGCGAATTTCTATTTAACCACCTGCTATCATGAGAGACCTCAGGGCTGCATGTTTTGAGCCCAGTATTGATCCTGAAAAGCGTTTCCAACCCCACTTACAAGTAAAACTAGCTAAAATGTGCCTGGCTGCTATTCACTGAAAAGCTCATTCTGTGTACATTTTTGGCATACGTTTGCTCCTACCGGGTCAGCTGAGCAGCGAATTTCTATTTAACCACCTGCTTTCATGAGAGACCTCAGGGCTGCATGTTTTGAGCCCAGTACTGATCCTGAAAAGCGTTTCCAACCCCACTTACAAGTAAAACTAGCTAAAATGTGCCTGGCTGCTATTCACTGAAAAGCTCATTCTGTGTAAATTTTTGGCATACGTTTGCTCCTACCAGGTCAGCTGAGCTGCGAATTTCTATTTAACCACCTGCTTTCATGAGAGACCTCAGGGCTGCATGTTTTGAGCCCAGTACTGAGCCTGAAAAGCATTTCCAACCTCACTTACAAGTAAAACTAGCTAAAATGTGCCTGGCTTCTCTTCACTGAAAAGCTCATTCTGAGTACATTTTTAGCATACGTTTACTCCTGCCGGGTCAGCTGAGCAGCGAATTTCTATTTAACCACCTGCTATCATGAGAGACCTCAGGGCTGCATGTTTTGAGCCCAGTACTGAGCCTGAAAAGCGTTTCCAACCCCACTTACAAGTAAAACTAGCTAAAATGTGCCTGGCTTCTCTTCACTGAAAAGCTCATTCTGAGTACATTTTTAGCATACGTTTGCTCCTGCCGGGTCAGCTGAGAAGCGAATTTCTATTTAACCACCTGCTATCATGAGAGACCTCAGGGCTGCATGTTTTGAGCCCAGTATTGATCCTGAAAAGCGTTTCCAACCCCACTTACAAGTAAAACTAGCTAAAATGTGCCTGGCTGCTATTCACTGAAAAGCTCATTCTGTGTACATTTTTGGCATACGTTTAATCCTACCGGGTCAGCTGAGCAGCAAATTTCTATTTAACCACCTGCTTTCATGAGAGACCTCAGGGATGCATGTTTTGAGCCCAGTACTGAGCCTGAAAAGCATTTCCAACCCCACTTACAAGTAAAACTAGCTAAAATGTGCCTGGCTTCTCTTCACTGAAAAGCTCATTCTGAGTACATTTTTAGCATACGTTTGCTCCTGCCGGGTCAGCTGAGCAGCGAATTTCTATTTAACCACCTGCTTTCATGAGAGACCTCAGGGCTGCATGATTTGAGCCCAGTACTGAGCCTGAAAAGCGTTTCCAACCCCACTTACAAGTAAAACTAGCTAAAATGTGCCTGGCTTCTCTTCACTGAAAAGCTCATTCTGAGTACATTTTTAGCATACGTTTGCTCCTGCTGGGTCAGCTGAGCAGCGAATTTCTATTTAACCACCTGCTATGATGAGAGACCTCAGGGCTGCATGTTTTGAGCCCAGTATTGATCCTGAAAAGCGTTTCCAACCCCACTTACAAGTAAAACTAGCTAAAATGTGCCTGGCTGCTATTCACTGAAAAGCTCATTCTGTGTACATTTTTGGCATACGTTTGCTCCTACCGGGTCAGCTGAGCAGCGAATTTCTATTTAACCACCTGCTTTCATGAGAGACCTCAGGGCTGCATGTTTTGAGCCCAGTACTGAGCCTGAAAAGCATTTCCAACCCCACTTACAAGTAAAACTAGCTAAAATGTGCCTGGCTTCTCTTCACTGAAAAGCTCATTCTGAGTACATTTTTAGCATACGTTTGCTCCTGCCGGGTCAGCTGAGCAGCGAATTTCTATTTAACCACCTGCTATCATGAGAGACCTCAGGGCTGCATGTTTTGAGCCCAGTACTGATCCTGAAAAGCGTTTCCAACCCCACTTACAAGTAAAACTAGCTAAAATGTGCCTGGCTTCTCTTCACTGAAAAGCTCATTCTGAGTACATTTTTAGCATACGTTTGCTCCTGCCGGGTCAGCTGAGTAGCAAATTTCTATTTAACCACCTGCTATCATGAGAGACCTCAGGGCTGCATGTTTTGAGCCCAGTATTGATCCTGAAAAGCGTTTCCAACCCCACTTACAAGTAAAACTAGCTAAAATGTGCCTGGCTGCTATTCACTGAAAAGCTCATTCTGTGTACATTTTTGGCATACGTTTGCTCCTACCGGGTCAGCTGAGCAGCGAATTTCTATTTAACCACCTGCTTTCATGAGAGACCTCAGGGCTGCATGTTTTGAGCCCAGTACTGAGCCTGAAAAGCATTTCCAACCCCACTTACAAGTAGCTAAAATGTGCCTGGCTTCTCTTCACTGAAAAGCTCATTCTGAGTACATTTTTAGCATACGTTTGCTCCTGCCGGGTCAGCTGAGCAGCGAATTTCTATTTAACCACCTGCTATCATGAGAGACCTCAGGGCTGCATGTTTTGAGCCCAGTACTGATCCTGAAAAGCGTTTCCAACCCCACTTACAAGTAAAACTAGCTAAAATGTGCCTGGCTGCTATTCACTGAAAAGCTCATTCTCTGTACATTTTTGGCATACGTTTGCTCCTACCGGGTCAGCTGAGCAGTGAATTTCTATTTGACCACCTGCTTTCATGAGAGACCTCAGAGCTGCATGTTTTGAGCCCAGTACTGAGCCTGAAAAGCATTTCCAACCCCACTTACAAGTAAAACTAGCTAAAATGTGCCTGGCTGCTATTCACTGAAAAGCTCATTCTGTGTACATTTTTGGCATACGTTTGCTCCTACCGGGTCAGCTGAGCAGCGAATTTCTATTTAACCACCTGCTTTCATGAGAGACCTCAGGGCTGCATGTTTTGAGCCCAGTACTGATCCTGAAAAGCGTTTCCAACCCCACTTACAAGTAAAACTAGCTAAAATGTGCCTGGCTGCTATTCACTGAAAAGCTCATTCTGTGTACATTTTTGGCATATGTTTGCTCCTACTGGGTCAGCTGAGCAGCGAATTTCTATTTAACCACCTGCCTTCATGAGAGACCTCAGGGCTGCATGTTTTGAGCCCAGTACTGAGCCTGAAAAGCATTTCCAACCCCACTTACAAGTAAAACTAGCTAAAATGTGCCTGGCTGCTATTCACTAGAAAGCTCATTCTGTGTACATTTTTGGCATACGTTTGCTCCTACCGGGCCAGCTGAGCAGCGAATTTCTATTTAACCACTTGCTTTCATGAGAGACCTCAGGGCTGCATGTTTTGAGCCCAGTACTGAGCCTGAAAAGCATTTCCAACACCACTTACAAGTAAAACTAGCTAAAATGTGCCTGGCTTCTCTTCACTGAAAAGCTCATTCTGAGTACATTTTTAGCATACGTTTGCTCCTGCCGGGTCAGCTGAGCAGCGAATTTCTATTTAACTACCTGCTATCATGTGAGACCTCAGGGCTGCATGTTTTGAGCCCAGTACTGATCCTGAAAAGCGTTTCCAACCCCACTTACAAGTAAAACTAGCTAAAATGTGCCTGGCTGCTATTCACTGAAAAGCTCATTCTGTGTACATTTTTGGCATACGTTTGCTCCTACCGGGTCAGCTGAGCAGCAAATTTCTATTTAACCACCTGCTTTCATGAGAGACGTCAGGGCTGCATGTTTTGATCCCAGTACTGAGCCTGAAAAGCATTTCCAACCCCACTTACAAGTAAAACTAGATAAAATGTGCCTGGCTTCTCTTCACTGAAAAGCACATTCTGAGAACATTTTTAGCATACGTTTGCTCCTGCTGGGTCAGCTGAGCAGCAAATTTCTATTTAACCACCTGCTATCATGAGAGACCTCAGGGCTGCATGTTTTGAGCCCAGTACTGATCCTGAAAAGCGTTTCCAACCCCACTTACAAGTAAAACTAGCTAAAATGTGCCTGGCTGCTATTCACTGAAAAGCTCATTCTGTGTACATTTTTGGCATACGTTTGCTCCTACCGGGTCAGCTGAGCAGCGAATTTCTATTTAACCACCTGCTTTCATGAGAGACCTCAGGGCTGCATGTTTTGAGCCCAGTACTGAGCCTGAAAAGCATTTCCAACCCCACTTACAAGTAAAACTAGCTAAAATGTGCCTGGCTTCTCTTTACTGAAAAGCTCATTCTGTGTACATTTTTGGCATACGTTTGCTCCTACCGGGCCAGCTGAGCAGCGAATTTCTATTTAACCACTTGCTTTCATGAGAGACCTCAGGGCTGCATGTTTTGAGCCCAGTACTGAGCCTGAAAAGCATTTCCAACACCACTTACAAGTAAAACTAGCTAAAATGTGCCTGGCTTTTCTTCACTGAAAAGCTCATTCTGAGTACATTTTTAGCATACGTTTGCTCCTGCCGGGTCAGCTGAGCAGCGAATTTCTATTTAACAACCTGCTATCATGTGAGACCTCAGGGCTGCATGTTTTGAGCCCAGTACTGATCCTGAAAAGCGTTTCCAACCCCACTTACAAGTAAAACTAGCTAAAATGTGCCTGGCTGCTATTCACTGAAAAGCTCATTCTGTGTACATTTTTGGCATACGTTTGCTCCTACCGGGTCAGCTGAGCAGCGAATTTCTATTTAACCACCTGCTTTCATGAGAGACCTCAGGGCTGCATGTTTTGAGCCCAGTACTGAGCCTGAAAAGCATTTCCAACCCCACTTACAAGTAAAACTAGCTAACATGTGCCTGGCTTCTCTTCACTGAAAAGCTCATTCTGAGTACATTTTTAGCATACGTTTGCTTCTGCCGGGTCAGCTGAGCAGCGAATTTCTATTTAACCACCTGCTATCATGAGAGACCTCAGGGCTGCATGTTTTGAGCCCAGTACTGATCCTGAAAAGCGTTTCCAACCCCACTTACAAGTAAAACTAGCTAAAATGTGCCTGGCTGCTATCACTGAAAAGCTCATTCTCTGTACATTTTTGGCATACGTTTGCTCCTACCGGGTCAGCTGAGCAGCGAATTTCTATTTGACCACCTGCTTTCATGAGAGACCTCAGAGCTGCATGTTTTGAGCCCAGTACTGAGCCTGAAAAGCATTTCCAACCCCACTTACAAGTAAAACTAGCTAAAATGTGCCTGGCTTCTCTTCACTGAAAAGTTCATTCTGAGTACATTTTTAGCATACGTTTGCTCCTGCCGGGTCAGCTGAGCAGCGAATTTCTATTTAACCACCTGCTTTCATGAGAGACCTCAGGGATGCATGTTTTGAGCCCAGCACTGAGCCTGAAAAACGTTTCCAACGCCACTTACAAGTAAAACTAGCTAAAATGTGCCTGGCTTCTCTTCACTGAAAAGGTCATTCTGAGTACATTTTTAGCATACGTTTGCTCCTGCCGGGTCAGCTGAGAAGCGAATTTCTATTTAACCACCTGCTATCATGAGAGACCTCAGGGCTGCATGTTTTGAGCCCAGTATTGATCCTGAAAAGCGTTTCCAACCCCACTTACAAGTAAAACTAGCTAAAATGTGCCTGGCTGCTATTCACTGAAAAGCTCATTCTGTGTACATTTTTGGCATACGTTTGCTCCTACCGGGTCAGCTGAGCAGCGAATTTCTATTTAACCACCTGCTTTCATGAGAGACCTCAGGGCTGCATGTTTTGAGCCCAGTACTGATCCTGAAAAGCGTTTCCAACCCCACTTACAAGTAAAACTAGCTAAAATGTGCCTGGCTGCTATTCACTGAAAAGCTCATTCTGTGTACATTTTTGGCATACGTTTGCTCCTACCAGGTCAGCTGAGCTGCGAATTTCTATTTAACCACCTGCTTTCATGAGAGACCTCAGGGCTGCATGTTTTGAGCCCAGTACTGAGCCTGAAAAGCATTTCCAACCTCACTTACAAGTAAAACTAGCTAAAATGTGCCTGGCTTCTCTTCACTGAAAAGCTCATTCTGAGTACATTTTTAGCATACGTTTACTCCTGCCGGGTCAGCTGAGCAGCGAATTTCTATTTAACCACCTGCTATCATGAGAGACCTCAGGGCTGCATGTTTTGAGCCCAGTACTGAGCCTGAAAAGCGTTTCCAACCCCACTTACAAGTAAAACTAGCTAAAATGTGCCTGGCTTCTCTTCACTGAAAAGCTCATTCTGAGTACATTTTTAGCATACGTTTGCTCCTGCCGGGTCAGCTGAGAAGCGAATTTCTATTTAACCACCTGCTATCATGAGAGACCTCAGGGCTGCATGTTTTGAGCCCAGTATTGATTCTGAAAAGCGTTTCCAACCCCACTTACAAGTAAAACTAGCTAAAATGTGCCTGGCTGCTATTCACTGAAAAGCTCATTCTGTGTACATTTTTGGCATACGTTTGCTCCTACCGGGCCAGCTGAGCAGCGAATTTCTATTTAACCACTTGCTTTCATGAGAGACCTCAGGGCTGCATGTTTTGAGCCCAGTACTGAGCCTGAAAAGCATTTCCAACACCACTTACAAGTAAAACTAGCTAAAATGTGCCTGGCTTCTCTTCACTGAAAAGCTCATTCTGAGTACATTTTTAGCATACGTTTGCTCCTGCCGGGTCAGCTGAGCAGCGAATTTCTATTTAACAACCTGCTATCATGTGAGACCTCAGGGCTGCATGTTTTGAGCCCAGTACTGATCCTGAAAAGCGTTTCCAACCCCACTTACAAGTAAAACTAGCTAAAATGTGCCTGGCTGCTATTCACTGAAAAGCTCATTCTGTGTACATTTTTGGCATACGTTTGCTCCCACCGGGTCAGCTGAGCAGCGAATTTCTATTTAACCACCTGCTTTCATGAGAGACCTCAGGGCTGCATGTTTTGAGCCCAGTACTGAGCCTGAAAAGCATTTCCAACCCCACTTACAAGTAAAACTAGCTAAAATGTGCCTGGCTTCTCTTCACTGAAAAGCTCATTCTGAGTACATTTTAAGCATACGTTTGCTCCTGCCGGGTCAGCTGAGCAGCGAATTTCTATTTAACCACCTGCTATCATGAGAGACCTCAGGGCTGCATGTTTTGAGCCCAGTACTGATCCTGAAAAGCGTTTCCAACCCCACTTACAAGTAAAACTAGCTAAAATGTGCCTGGCTGCTATTCACTGAAAAGCTCATTCTGTGTACATTTTTGGCATACGTTTAATCCTACCGGGTCAGCTGAGCAGCAAATTTCTATTTAACCACCTGCTTTCATGAGAGACCTCAGGGATGCATGTTTTGAGCCCAGTACTGAGCCTGAAAAGCATTTCCAACCCCACTTACAAGTAAAACTAGCTAAAATGTGCCTGGCTTCTCTTCACTGAAAAGCTCATTCTGAGTACATTTTTAGCATACGTTTGCTCCTGCCGGGTCAGCTGAGCAGCGAATTTCTATTTAACCACCTGCTTTCATGAGAGACCTCAGGGCTGCATGATTTGAGCCCAGTACTGAGCCTGAAAAGCGTTTCCAACCCCACTTACAAGTAAAACTAGCTAAAATGTGCCTGGCTTCTCTTCACTGAAAAGCTCATTCTGAGTACATTTTTAGCATACGTTTGCTCCTGCTGGGTCAGCTGAGCAGCGAATTTCTATTTAACCACCTGCTATCATGAGAGACCTCAGGGCTGCATGTTTTGAGCCCAGTACTGAGCCTGAAAAGCATTTCCAACCCCACTTACAAGTAAAACTAGCTAAAATGTGCCTGGCTTCTCTTCACTGAAAAGCTCATTCTGAGTACATTTTTAGCATACGTTTGCTCTTGCCGGGTCAGCTGAGCAGCGAATTTCTATTTAACCACCTGCTATCATGAGAGACCTCAGGGCTGCATGTTTTGAGCCCAGTACTGATCCTGAAAAGCGTTTCCAACCCCACTTACAAGTAAAACTAGCTAAAATGTGCCTGGTTTCTCTTCACTGAAAAGCTCATTCTGAGTACATTTTTAGCATACGTTTGCTCCTGCCGGGTCAGCTGAGCAGCGAATTTCTATTTAACCACCTGCTATCATGAGAGACCTCAGGGCTGCATGTTTTGAGCCCAGTATTGATCCTGAAAAGCGTTTCCAACCCCACTTACGAGTAAAACTAGCTAAAATGTGCCTGGCTGCTATTCACTGAAAAGCTCATTCTGTGTACATTTTTGGCATACGTTTGCTCCTACCGGGTCAGCTGAGCAGCGAATTTCTATTTAACCACCTGCTTTCATGAGAGACCTCAGGGCTGCATGTTTTGAGCCCAGTACTGAGCCTGAAAAGCATTTCCAACCCCACTTACAAGTAGCTAAAATGTGCCTGGCTTCTCTTCACTGAAAAGCTCATTCTGAGTACATTTTTAGCATACGTTTGCTCCTGCCGGGTCAGCTGAGCAGCGAATTTCTATTTAACCACCTGCTATCATGAGAGACCTCAGGGCTGCATGTTTTGAGCCCAGTACTGATCCTGAAAAGCGTTTCCAACCCCACTTACAAGTAAAACTAGCTAAAATGTGCCTGGCTGCTATTCACTGAAAAGCTCATTCTCTGTACATTTTTGGCATACGTTTGCTCCTACCGGGTCAGCTGAGCAGCGAATTTCTATTTGACCACCTGCTTTCATGAGAGACCTCAGAGCTGCATGTTTTGAGCCCAGTACTGAGCCTGAAAAGCATTTCCAACCCCACTTACAAGTAAAACTAGCTAAAATGTGCCTGGCTGCTATTCACTGAAAAGCTCATTCTGTGTACATTTTTGGCATACGTTTGCTCCTACCGGGTCAGCTGAGCAGCGAATTTCTATTTAACCACCTGCTTTCATGAGAGACCTCAGGGCTGCATGTTTTGAGCCCAGTACTGATCCTGAAAAGCGTTTCCAACCCCACTTACAAGTAAAACTAGCTAAAATGTGCCTGGCTGCTATTCACTGAAAAGCTCATTCTGTGTACATTTTTGGCATATGTTTGCTCCTACTGGGTCAGCTGAGCAGCGAATTTCTATTTAACCACCTGCCTTCATGAGAGACCTCAGGGCTGCATGTTTTGAGCCCAGTACTGAGCCTGAAAAGCATTTCCAACCCCACTTACAAGTAAAACTAGCTAAAATGTGCCTGGCTGCTATTCACTAGAAAGCTCATTCTGTGTACATTTTTGGCATACGTTTGCTCCTACCGGGCCAGCTGAGCAGCGAATTTCTATTTAACCACTTGCTTTCATGAGAGACCTCAGGGCTGCATGTTTTGAGCCCAGTACTGAGCCTGAAAAGCATTTCCAACACCACTTACAAGTAAAACTAGCTAAAATGTGCCTGGCTTCTCTTCACTGAAAAGCTCATTCTGAGTACATTTTTAGCATACGTTTGCTCCTGCCGGGTCAGCTGAGCAGCGAATTTCTATTTAACTACCTGCTATCATGTGAGACCTCAGGGCTGCATGTTTTGAGCCCAGTACTGATCCTGAAAAGCGTTTCCAACCCCACTTACAAGTAAAACTAGCTAAAATGTGCCTGGCTGCTATTCACTGAAAAGCTCATTCTGTGTACATTTTTGGCATACGTTTAATCCTACCGGGTCAGCTGAGCAGCAAATTTCTATTTAACCACCTGCTTTCATGAGAGACCTCAGGGATGCATGTTTTGAGCCCAGTACTGAGCCTGAAAAGCATTTCCAACCCCACTTACAAGTAAAACTAGCTAAAATGTGCCTGGCTTCTCTTCACTGAAAAGCTCATTCTGAGTACATTTTTAGCATACGTTTGCTCCTGCCGGGTCAGCTGAGCAGCGAATTTCTATTTAACCACCTGCTTTCATGAGAGACCTCAGGGCTGCATGATTTGAGCCCAGTACTGAGCCTGAAAAGCGTTTCCAACCCCACTTACAAGTAAAACTAGCTAAAATGTGCCTGGCTTCTCTTCACTGAAAAGCTCATTCTGAGTACATTTTTAGCATACGTTTGCTCCTGCTGGGTCAGCTGAGCAGCGAATTTCTATTTAACCACCTGCTATCATGAGAGACCTCAGGGCTGCATGTTTTGAGCCCAGTACTGAGCCTGAAAAGCATTTCCAACCCCACTTACAAGTAAAACTAGCTAAAATGTGCCTGGTTTCTCTTCACTGAAAAGCTCATTCTGAGTACATTTTTAGCATACGTTTGCTCCTGCCGGGTCAGCTGAGCAGCGAATTTCTATTTAACCACCTGCTATCATGAGAGACCTCAGGGCTGCATGTTTTGAGCCCAGTATTGATCCTGAAAAGCGTTTCCAACCCCACTTACGAGTAAAACTAGCTAAAATGTGCCTGGCTGCTATTCACTGAAAAGCTCATTCTGTGTACATTTTTGGCATACGTTTGCTCCTACCGGGTCAGCTGAGCAGCGAATTTCTATTTAACCACCTGCTTTCATGAGAGACCTCAGGGCTGCATGTTTTGAGCCCAGTACTGAGCCTGAAAAGCATTTCCAACCCCACTTACAAGTAGCTAAAATGTGCCTGGCTTCTCTTCACTGAAAAGCTCATTCTGAGTACATTTTTAGCATACGTTTGCTCCTGCCGGGTCAGCTGAGCAGCGAATTTCTATTTAACCACCTGCTATCATGAGAGACCTCAGGGCTGCATGTTTTGAGCCCAGTACTGATCCTGAAAAGCGTTTCCAACCCCACTTACAAGTAAAACTAGCTAAAATGTGCCTGGCTGCTATTCACTGAAAAGCTCATTCTCTGTACATTTTTGGCATACGTTTGCTCCTACCGGGTCAGCTGAGCAGCGAATTTCTATTTGACCACCTGCTTTCATGAGAGACCTCAGAGCTGCATGTTTTGAGCCCAGTACTGAGCCTGAAAAGCATTTCCAACCCCACTTACAAGTAAAACTAGCTAAAATGTGCCTGGCTGCTATTCACTGAAAAGCTCATTCTGTGTACATTTTTGGCATACGTTTGCTCCTACCGGGTCAGCTGAGCAGCGAATTTCTATTTAACCACCTGCTTTCATGAGAGACCTCAGGGCTGCATGTTTTGAGCCCAGTACTGATCCTGAAAAGCGTTTCCAACCCCACTTACAAGTAAAACTAGCTAAAATGTGCCTGGCTGCTATTCACTGAAAAGCTCATTCTGTGTACATTTTTGGCATATGTTTGCTCCTACTGGGTCAGCTGAGCAGCGAATTTCTATTTAACCACCTGCCTTCATGAGAGACCTCAGGGCTGCATGTTTTGAGCCCAGTACTGAGCCTGAAAAGCATTTCCAACCCCACTTACAAGTAAAACTAGCTAAAATGTGCCTGGCTGCTATTCACTAGAAAGCTCATTCTGTGTACATTTTTGGCATACGTTTGCTCCTACCGGGCCAGCTGAGCAGCGAATTTCTATTTAACCACTTGCTTTCATGAGAGACCTCAGGGCTGCATGTTTTGAGCCCAGTACTGAGCCTGAAAAGCATTTCCAACACCACTTACAAGTAAAACTAGCTAAAATGTGCCTGGCTTCTCTTCACTGAAAAGCTCATTCTGAGTACATTTTTAGCATACGTTTGCTCCTGCCGGGTCAGCTGAGCAGCGAATTTCTATTTAACTACCTGCTATCATGTGAGACCTCAGGGCTGCATGTTTTGAGCCCAGTACTGATCCTGAAAAGCGTTTCCAACCCCACTTACAAGTAAAACTAGCTAAAATGTGCCTGGCTGCTATTCACTGAAAAGCTCATTCTGTGTACATTTTTGGCATACGTTTGCTCCTACCGGGTCAGCTGAGCAGCAAATTTCTATTTAACCACCTGCTTTCATGAGAGACGTCAGGGCTGCATGTTTTGATCCCAGTACTGAGCCTGAAAAGCATTTCCAACCCCACTTACAAGTAAAACTAGATAAAATGTGCCTGGCTTCTCTTCACTGAAAAGCACATTCTGAGAACATTTTTAGCATACGTTTGCTCCTGCTGGGTCAGCTGAGCAGCAAATTTCTATTTAACCACCTGCTATCATGAGAGACCTCAGGGCTGCATGTTTTGAGCCCAGTACTGATCCTGAAAAGCGTTTCCAACCCCACTTACAAGTAAAACTAGCTAAAATGTGCCTGGCTGCTATTCACTCAAAAGCTCATTCTGTGTACATTTTTGGCATACGTTTGCTCCTACCGGGTCAGCTGAGCAGCGAATTTCTATTTAACCACCTGTTATCATGAGAGACATCAGGGCTGCATGTTTTGAGCCCAGTACTGATCCTGAAAAGCGTTTCCAACCCCACTTACAAGTAAAACTAGCTAAAATGTGCCTGGCTGCTTTTCACTGAAAAGTTCATTCTGTGTACATTTTTGGCATACGTTTGCTCCTACCGGGTCAGCTGAGCAGCGAATTTCTAACCACCTGCTTTCACGAGAGACCTCAGGGCTGCATGTTTTGAGCCCAGTACTGAGCCTGAAAAGCATTTCCAACCCCACTTACAAGTAAAACTAGCTAAAATGTGCCTGGCTTCTCTTCACTGAAAAGCTCATTCTGAGTACATTTTTAGCATACGTTTGCTCCTGCCGGGTCAGCTGAGCAGCGAATTTCTATTTAACCACCTGCTATCATGAGAGACCTCAGGGCTGCATGTTTTGAGCCCAGTACTGATCCTGAAAAGCGTTTCCAACCCCACTTACAAGTAAAACTAGCTAAAATGTGCCTGGCTGCTATTCACTGAAAAGCTCATTCTCTGTACATTTTTGGCATACGTTTGCTCCTACCGGGTCAGCTGAGCTGCGAATTTCTATTTAACCACCTGCTTTCATGAGAGACCTCAGGGCTGCATGTTTTGAGCCCAGTACTGAGCCTGAAAAGCATTTCCAACCCCACTTACAAGTAAAACTAGCTAAAATGTGCCTGGCTGCTATTCACTGAAAAGCTCATTCTGTGTACATTTTTGGCATACGTTTGCTCCTACCGGGTCAGCTGAGCAGCAAATTTCTATTTAACCACCTGCTTTCATGAGAGACCTCAGGGCTGCATGTTTTGAGCCCAGTACTGAGCCTGAAAAGCATTTCCAACCCCACTTACAAGTAAAACTAGCTAAAATGTGCCTGGCTTCTCTTCACTGAAAAGCTCATTCTGAGTACATTTTTAGCATACGTTTGCTTCTGCCGGGTCAGCTGAGCAGCGAATTTCTATTTAACCAACTGCTATCATGAGAGACCTCAGGGCTGCATGTTTTGAGCCCAGTACTGATCCTGAAAAGCGTTTCCAACCCCACTTACAAGTAAAACTAGCTAAAATGTGCCTGGCTGCTATCACTGAAAAGCTCATTCTCTGTACATTTTTGGCATACGTTTGCTCCTACCGGGTCAGCTGAGCAGCGAATTTCTATTTGACCACCTGCTTTCATGAGAGACCTCAGAGCTGCATGTTTTGAGCCCAGTACTGAGCCTGAAAAGCATTTCCAACCCCACTTACAAGTAAAACTAGCTAAAATGTGCCTGGCTTCTCTTCACTGAAAAGTTCATTCTGAGTACATTTTTAGCATACGTTTGCTCCTGCCGGGTCAGCTGAGCAGCGAATTTCTATTTAACCACCTGCTTTCATGAGAGACCTCAGGGATGCATGTTTTGAGCCCAGCACTGAGCCTGAAAAACGTTTCCAACGCCACTTACAAGTAAAACTAGCTAAAATGTGCCTGGCTTCTCTTCACTGAAAAGCTCATTCTGAGTACATTTTTAGCATACGTTTGCTCCTGCCGGGTCAGCTGAGAAGCGAATTTCTATTTAACCACCTGCTATCATGAGAGACCTCAGGGCTGCATGTTTTGAGCCCAGTATTGATCCTGAAAAGCGTTTCCAACCCCACTTACAAGTAAAACTAGCTAAAATGTGCCTGGCTGCTATTCACTGAAAAGCTCATTCTGTGTACATTTTTGGCATGCGTTTGCTCCTACCGGGTCAGCTGAGCAGCGAATTTCTATTTAACCACCTGCTTTCATGAGAGACCTCAGGGCTGCATGTTTTGAGCCCAGTACTGATCCTGAAAAGCGTTTCCAACCCCACTTACAAGTAAAACTAGCTAAAATGTGCCTGGCTGCTATTCACTGAAAAGCTCATTCTGTGTACATTTTTGGCATACGTTTGCTCCTACCAGGTCAGCTGAGCTGCGAATTTCTATTTAACCACCTGCTTTCATGAGAGACCTCAGGGCTGCATGTTTTGAGCCCAGTACTGAGCCTGAAAAGCATTTCCAACCTCACTTACAAGTAAAACTAGCTAAAATGTGCCTGGCTTCTCTTCACTGAAAAGCTCATTCTGAGTACATTTTTAGCATACGTTTACTCCTGCCGGGTCAGCTGAGCAGCAAATTTCTATTTAACCACCTGCTATCATGAGAGACCTCAGGGCTGCATGTTTTGAGCCCAGTACTGAGCCTGAAAAGCGTTTCCAACCCCACTTACAAGTAAAACTAGCTAAAATGTGCCTGGCTTCTCTTCACTGAAAAGCTCATTCTGAGTACATTTTTAGCATACGTTTGCTCCTGCCGGGTCAGCTGAGAAGCGAATTTCTATTTAACCACCTGCTATCATGAGAGACCTCAGGGCTGCATGTTTTGAGCCCAGTATTGATCCTGAAAAGCGTTTCCAACCCCACTTACAAGTAAAACTAGCTAAAATGTGCCTGGCTGCTATTCACTGAAAAGCTCATTCTGTGTACATTTTTAGCATACGTTTGCTCCTGCCGGGCCAGCTGAGCAGCGAATTTCTATTTAACAACCTGCTATCATGTGAGACCTCAGGGCTGCATGTTTTGAGCCCAGTACTGATCCTGAAAAGCGTTTCCAACCCCACTTACAAGTAAAACTAGCTAAAATGTGCCTGGCTGCTATTCACTGAAAAGCTCATTCTGTGTACATTTTTGGCATACGTTTGCTCCTACCGGGTCAGCTGAGCAGCGAATTTCTATTTAACCACCTGCTTTCATGAGAGACCTCAGGGCTGCATGTTTTGAGCCCAGTACTGAGCCTGAAAAGCATTTCCAACCCCACTTACAAGTAAAACTAGCTAAAATGTGCCTGGCTTCTCTTCACTGAAAAGCTCATTCTGAGTACATTTTAAGCATACGTTTGCTCCTGCCGGGTCAGCTGAGCAGCGAATTTCTATTTAACCACCTGCTATCATGAGAGACCTCAGGGCTGCATGTTTTGAGCCCAGTACTGATCCTGAAAAGCGTTTCCAACCCCACTTACAAGTAAAACTAGCTAAAATGTGCCTGGCTGCTATTCACTGAAAAGCTCATTCTGTGTACATTTTTGGCATACGTTTAATCCTACCGGGTCAGCTGAGCAGCAAATTTCTATTTAACCACCTTTTATCATGAGAGACCTCAGGGCTGCATGTTTTGAGCCCAGTACTGATCCTGAAAAGCGTTTCCAACCCCACTTACAAGTAAAACTAGCTAAAATGTGCCTGGCTGCTTTTCACTGAAAAGTTCATTCTGTGTACATTTTTGGCATACGTTTGCTCCTACCGGGTCAGCTGAGCAGCGAATTTCTAACCACCTGCTTTCACGAGAGACCTCAGGGCTGCATGTTTTGAGCCCAGTACTGAGCCTGAAAAGCATTTCCAACCCCACTTACAAGTAAAACTAGCTAAAATGTGCCTGGCTGCTATTCACTGAAAAGCTCATTCTGTGTACATTTTTGGCATACGTTTAATCCTACCGGGTCAGCTGAGCAGCAAATTTCTATTTAACCACCTGCTTTCATGAGAGACCTCAGGGATGCATGTTTTGAGCCCAGTACTGAGCCTGAAAAGCATTTCCAACCCCACTTACAAGTAAAACTAGCTAAAATGTGCCTGGCTTCTCTTCACTGAAAAGCTCATTCTGAGTACATTTTTAGCATACGTTTGCTCCTGCCGGGTCAGCTGAGCAGCGAATTTCTATTTAACCACCTGCTTTCATGAGAGACCTCAGGGCTGCATGATTTGAGCCCAGTACTCAGCCTGAAAAGCGTTTCCAACCCCACTTACAAGTAAAACTAGCTAAAATGTGCCTGGCTTCTCTTCACTGAAAAGCTCATTCTGAGTACATTTTTAGCATACGTTTGCTCCTGCTGGGTCAGCTGAGCAGCGAATTTCTATTTAACCACCTGCTATCATGAGAGACCTCAGGGCTGCATGTTTTGAGCCCAGTATTGATCCTGAAAAGCGTTTCCAACCCCACTTACAAGTAAAACTAGCTAAAATGTGCCTGGCTGCTATTCACTGAAAAGCTCATTCTGTGTACATTTTTGGCATACGTTTGCTCCTACCGGGTCAGCTGAGCAGCGAATTTCTATTTAACCACCTGCTTTCATGAGAGACCTCAGGGCTGCATGTTTTGAGCCCAGTACTGAGCCTGAAAAGCATTTCCAACCCCACTTACAAGTAAAACTAGCTAAAATGTGCCTGGTTTCTCTTCACTGAAAAGCTCATTCTGAGTACATTTTAAGCATACGTTTGCTCCTGCCGGGTCAGCTGAGCAGCGAATTTCTATTTAACCACCTGCTATCATGAGAGACCTCAGGGCTGCATGTTTTGAGCCCAGTACTGATCCTGAAAAGCGTTTCCAACCCCACTTACAAGTAAAACTAGCTAAAATGTGCCTGGCTTCTCTTCACTGAAAAGCTCATTCTGAGTACATTTTTAGCATACGTTTGCTCCTGCCGGGTCAGCTGAGCAGCGAATTTCTATTTAACCACCTGCTATCATGAGAGACCTCAGGGCTGCATGTTTTGAGCCCAGTATTGATCCTGAAAAGCGTTTCCAACCCCACTTACAAGTAAAACTAGCTAAAATGTGCCTGGCTGCTATTCACTGAAAAGCTCATTCTGTGTACATTTTTGGCATACGTTTGCTCCTACCCGGTCAGCTGAGCAGCGAATTTCTATTTAACCACCTGCTTTCATGAGAGACCTCAGGGCTGCATGTTTTGAGCCCAGTACTGAGCCTGAAAAGCATTTCCAACCCCACTTACAAGTAGCTAAAATGTGCCTGGCTTCTCTTCACTGAAAAGCTCATTCTGAGTACATTTTTAGCATACGTTTGCTCCTGCCGGGTCAGCTGAGCAGCGAATTTCTATTTAACCACCTGCTATCATGAGAGACCTCAGGGCTGCATGTTTTGAGCCCAGTACTGATCCTGAAAAGCGTTTCCAACCCCACTTACAAGTAAAACTAGCTAAAATGTGCCTGGCTGCTATTCACTGAAAAGCTCATTCTCTGTACATTTTTGGCATACGTTTGCTCCTACCGGGTCAGCTGAGCAGTGAATTTCTATTTGACCACCTGCTTTCATGAGAGACCTCAGAGCTGCATGTTTTGAGCCCAGTACTGAGCCTGAAAAGCATTTCCAACCCCACTTACAAGTAAAACTAGCTAAAATGTGCCTGGCTGCTATTCACTGAAAAGCTCATTCTGTGTACATTTTTGGCATACGTTTGCTCCTACCGGGTCAGCTGAGCAGCGAATTTCTATTTAACCACCTGCTTTCATGAGAGACCTCAGGGCTGCATGTTTTGAGCCCAGTACTGATCCTGAAAAGCGTTTCCAACCCCACTTACAAGTAAAACTAGCTAAAATGTGCCTGGCTGCTATTCACTGAAAAGCTCATTCTGTGTACATTTTTGGCATATGTTTGCTCCTGCTGGGTCAGCTGAGCAGCGAATTTCTATTTAACCACCTGCCTTCATGAGAGACCTCAGGGCTGCATGTTTTGAGCCCAGTACTGAGCCTGAAAAGCATTTCCAACCCCACTTACAAGTAAAACTAGCTAAAATGTGCCTGGCTGCTATTCACTAGAAAGCTCATTCTGTGTACATTTTTGGCATACGTTTGCTCCTACCGGGCCAGCTGAGCAGCGAATTTCTATTTAACCACTTGCTTTCATGAGAGACCTCAGGGCTGCATGTTTTGAGCCCAGTACTGAGCCTGAAAAGCATTTCCAACACCACTTACAAGTAAAACTAGCTAAAATGTGCCTGGCTTCTCTTCACTGAAAAGCTCATTCTGAGTACATTTTTAGCATACGTTTGCTCCTGCCGGGTCAGCTGAGCAGCGAATTTCTATTTAACTACCTGCTATCATGTGAGACCTCAGGGCTGCATGTTTTGAGCCCAGTACTGATCCTGAAAAGAGTTTCCAACCCCACTTACAAGTAAAACTAGCTAAAATGTGCCTGGCTGCTATTCACTGAAAAGCTCATTCTGTGTACATTTTTGGCATACGTTTGCTCCTACCGGGTCAGCTGAGCAGCAAATTTCTATTTAACCACCTGCTTTCATGAGAGACGTCAGGGCTGCATGTTTTGATCCCAGTACTGAGCCTGAAAAGCATTTCCAACCCCACTTACAAGTAAAACTAGATAAAATGTGCCTGGCTTCTCTTCACTGAAAAGCACATTCTGAGAACATTTTTAGCATACGTTTGCTCCTGCTGGGTCAGCTGAGCAGCAAATTTCTATTTAACCACCTGCTATCATGAGAGACCTCAGGGCTGCATGTTTTGAGCCCAGTACTGATCCTGAAAAGCGTTTCCAACCCCACTTACAAGTAAAACTAGCTAAAATGTGCCTGGCTGCTATTCACTGAAAAGCTCATTCTGTGTACATTTTTGGCATACGTTTGCTCCTACCGGGTCAGCTGAGCAGCGAATTTCTATTTAACCACCTGCTTTCATGAGAGACCTCAGGGCTGCATGTTTTGAGCCCAGTACTGAGCCTGAAAAGCATTTCCAACCCCACTTACAAGTAAAACTAGCTAAAATGTGCCTGGCTTCTCTTTACTGAAAAGCTCATTCTGTGTACATTTTTGGCATACGTTTGCTCCTACCGGGCCAGCTGAGCAGCGAATTTCTATTTAACCACTTGCTTTCATGAGAGACCTCAGGGCTGCATGTTTTGAGCCCAGTACTGAGCCTGAAAAGCATTTCCAACACCACTTACAAGTAAAACTAACTAAAATGTGCCTGGCTTTTCTTCACTGAAAAGCTCATTCTGAGTACATTTTTAGCATACGTTTGCTCCTGCCGGGTCAGCTGAGCAGCGAATTTCTATTTAACAACCTGCTATCATGTGAGACCTCAGGGCTGCATGTTTTGAGCCCAGTACTGATCCTGAAAAGCGTTTCCAACCCCACTTACAAGTAAAACTAGCTAAAATGTGCCTGGCTGCTATTCACTGAAAAGCTCATTCTGTGTACATTTTTGGCATACGTTTGCTCCTACCGGGTCAGCTGAGCAGCGAATTTCTATTTAACCACCTGCTTTCATGAGAGACCTCAGGGCTGCATGTTTTGAGCCCAGTACTGAGCCTGAAAAGCATTTCCAACCCCACTTACAAGTAAAACTAGCTAAAATGTGCCTGGCTTCTCTTCACTGAAAAGCTCATTCTGAGTACATTTTAAGCATACGTTTGCTCCTGCCGGGTCAGCTGAGCAGCGAATTTCTATTTAACCACCTGCTATCATGAGAGACCTCAGGGCTGCATGTTTTGAGCCCAGTACTGATCCTGAAAAGCGTTTCCAACCCCACTTACAAGTAAAACTAGCTAAAATGTGCCTGGCTGCTATTCACTGAAAAGCTCATTCTGTGTACATTTTTGGCATACGTTTAATCCTACCGGGTCAGCTGAGCAGCACATTTCTATTTAACCACCTGCTTTCATGAGAGACCTCAGGGATGCATGTTTTGAGCCCAGTACTGAGCCTGAAAAGCATTTCCAACCCCACTTACAAGTAAAACTAGCTAAAATGTGCCTGGCTTCTCTTTACTGAAAAGCTCATTCTGAGAACATTTTTAGCATACGTTTGTTCCTGCTGGGTCAGCTGAGCAGCAAATTTCTATTTAACCACCTGCTATCATGAGAGACATCAGGGCTGCATGTTTTGAGCCCAGTACTGATCCTGAAAAGCGTTTCCAACCCCACTTACAGTAAAACTAGCTAAAATGTGCCTGTATTCACTGAAAAGCTCATTCTGTGTACATTTTTGGCATACGTTTGCTCCTACCAGGTCAGCTGAGCTGCGAATTTCTATTTAACCACCTGCTTTCATGAGAGACCTCAGGGCTGCATGTTTTGAGCCCAGTACTGAGCCTGAAAAGCATTTCCAACCCCACTTACAAGTAAAACTAGCTAAAATGTGCCTGACTGCTATTCACTGAAAAGCTCATTCTGTGTACATTTTTGGCATACGTTTGCTCCTACCGGGTCAGCTGAGCAGCGAATTTCTATTTAACCACCTGCTTTCATGAGAGACCTCAGGGCTGCATGTTTTGAGCCCAGTACTGAGCCTGAAAAGCATTTCCAACCCCACTTACAAGTATAACTAGCTAAAATGTGCCTGGCTTCTCTTCACTGAAAAGCTCATTCTGAGTACATTTTTAGCATACGTTTGCTCCTGCCGGGTCAGCTGAGCAGCGAATTTCTATTTAACCACCTGCTATCATGAGAGACCTCAGGGCTGCATGTTTTGAGCCCAGTACTGATCCTGAAAAGCGTTTCCAACCCCACTTACAAGTAAAACTAGCTAAAATGTGCCTGGCTGCTATTCACTGAAAAGCTCATTCTCTGTACATTTTTGGCATATGTTTGCTCCTACCGGGTCAGCTGAGCAGCGAATTTCTATTTAACCACCTGCTTTAATGAGAGACCTCAGAGCTGCATGTTTTGAGCCCAGTACTGAGCCTGAAAAGCAAACCCCACTTACAAGTAAAACTAGCTAAAATGTGCCTGGCTTCTCTTCACTGAAAAGCTCATTCTGAGTACATTTTTCACATACGTTTGCTCCTGCCGGGTCAGCTGAGCAGCGAATTTCTATTTAACTACCTGCTATCACGAGAGACCTCAGGGCTGCATGGTTTGAGCCCAGAACTGATCCTGAAAAGCGTTTCCAACCCCACTTACAAGTAAAACTAGCTAAAATGTGCCTGGCTGCTTTTCACTGAAAAGCTCATTCTGTGTACATTTTTGGCATACGTTTGCTCCTACCGGGTCAGCTGAGCAGCGAATTTCTAACCACCTGCTTTCACGAGAGACCTCAGGGCTGCATGTTTTGAGCCCAGTACTGAGCCTGAAAAGCATTTCCAACCCCACTTACAAGTAAAACTAGCTAAAATGTGCCTGGCTTCTCTTCACTGAAAAGCTCATTCTGAGTACATTTTTAGCATACGTTTGCTCCTGCCGGGTCAGCTGAGCAGCGAATTTCTATTTAAACACCTGCTATCATGAGAGACCTCAGGGCTGCATGTTTTGAGCCCAGTACTGATCCTGAAAAGCGTTTCCAACCCCACTTACAAGTAAAACTAGCTCAAATGTGCCTGGCTGCTATTCACTGAAAAGCTCATTCTCTGTACATTTTTGGCATACGTTTGCTCCTACCGGGTCAGCTAAGCAGCGAATTTCTATTTAACCACCTGCTTTCATGAGAGACCTCAGAACTGCATGTTTTGAGCCCAGTACTGAGCCTGAAAAGCATTTCCAACCCCACTTACAAGTAAAACTAGCTAAAATGTGCCTGGCTTCTCTTCACTGAAAAGCTCATTCTGAGTACATTTTTAGCATACGTTTGCTCCTACCGGGTCAGCTGAGCAGCGAATTTCTATTTGACCACCTGCTTTCATGAGAGACCTCAGAGCTGCATGTTTTGAGCCCAGTACTGAGCCTGAAAAGCATTTCCAACCCCACTTACAAGTAAAACTAGCTAAAATGTGCCTGGCTTCTCTTCACTGAAAAGCTCATTCTGAGTACATTTTTAGCATACGTTTGCTCCTGCCGGGTCAGCTGAGCAGCGAATTTCTATTTAACCACCTGCTTTCATGAGAGACCTCAGGGATGCATGTTTTGAGCCCAGCACTGAGCCTGAAAAACGTTTCCAACGCCACTTACAAGTAAAACTAGCTAAAATGTGCCTGGCTTCTCTTCACTGAAAAGCTCATTCTGAGTACATTTTTAGCATACGTTTGCTCCTGCCGGGTCAGCTGAGAAGCGAATTTCTATTTAACCACCTGCTATCATGAGAGACCTCAGGGCTGCATGTTTTGAGCCCAGTATTGATCCTGAAAAGCGTTTCCAACCCCACTTACAAGTAAAACTAGCTAAAATGTGCCTGGCTTCTCTTCACTGAAAAGCTCATTCTGAGTACATTTTTAGCATACGTTTGCTCCTGCTGGGTCAGCTGAGCAGCGAATTTCTATTTAACCACCTGCTATCACGAGAGACCTCAGGGCTGCATGTTTTGAGCCCAGTACTGATCGTGAAAAGCGTTTCCAACCCCACTTACAAGTAAAACTAGCTAAAATGTGCCTGGCGAATTTCTATTTAACCACCTGCTTTCATGAGAGACCTCAGGGATGCATGTTTTGAGCCCAGCACTGAGCCTGAAAAGCGTTTCCAACGCCACTTACAAGTAAAACTAGCTAAAATGTGCCTGGCTTCTCTCCACTGAAAAGCTCATTCTGAGTACATTTTTAGCATACGTTTGCTCCTGCCGGGTCAGCTGAGAAGCGAATTTCTATTTAACCACCTGCTATCATGAGAGACCTCAGGGCTGCATGTTTTGAGCCCAGTATTGATCCTGAAAAGCGTTTCCAACCCCACTTACAAGTAAAACTAGCTAAAATGTGCCTGGCTGCTATTCACTGAAAAGCTCATTCTGTGTACATTTTTGGCATACGTTTGCTCCTACCGGGCCAGCTGAGCAGCGAATTTCTATTTAACCACCTGCTTTCATGAGAGACCTCAGGGCTGCATGTTTTGAGCCCAGTATTGATCCTAAAAAGCGTTTCCAACCCCACTTACAAGTAAAACTAGCTAAAATGTGCCTGGCTGCTATTCACTGAAAAGCTCATTCTGTGTACATTTTTGGCATACGTTTGCTCCTACCGGGTCAGCTGAGCAGCGAATTTCTATTTAACCACCTGCTTTCATGAGAGACCTCAGGGCTGCATGTTTTGAGCCCAGTACTGAGCCTGAAAAGCATTTCCAACCCCACTTACAAGTAAAACTAGCTAAAATGTGCCCGGCTTCTCTTCACTGAAAAGCTCATTCTGATAACATTTTTCGCATACGTTTGCTCCTGCCGGGTCAGCTGAGCAGCGAATTTCTATTTAACCACCTGCTATCACGAGAGACCTCAGGGCTGCATGGTTTGAGCCCAGTACTGATCCTGAAAAGCGTTTCCAACCCCACTTACAAGTAAAACTAGCTAAAATGTGCCTGGCTTCTCTTCACTGAAAAGCTCATTCTGAGTACATTTTTAGCATACGTTTGCTCCTGCCGGGCCAGCTGAGCAGCGAATTTCTATTTAACAACCTGCTATCATGTGAGACCTCAGGGCTGCATGTTTTGAGCCCAGTACTGATCCTGAAAAGCGTTTCCAACCCCACTTACAAGTAAAACTAGCTAAAATGTGCCTGGCTGCTATTCACTGAAAAGCTCATTCTGTGTACATTTTTGGCATACGTTTGCTCCTACCGGGTCAGCTGAGCAGCGAATTTCTATTTAACCACCTGCTTTCATGAGAGACCTCAGGGCTGCATGTTTTGAGCCCAGTACTGAGCCTGAAAAGCATTTCCAACCCCACTTACAAGTAAAACTAGCTAAAATGTGCCTGGCTTCTCTTCACTGAAAAGCTCATTCTGAGTACATTTTAAGCATACGTTTGCTCCTGCCGGGTCAGCTGAGCAGCGAATTTCTATTTAACCACCTGCTATCATGAGAGACCTCAGGGCTGCATGTTTTGAGCCCAGTACTGATCCTGAAAAGCGTTTCCAACCCCACTTACAAGTAAAACTAGCTAAAATGTGCCTGGCTGCTATTCACTGAAAAGCTCATTCTGTGTACATTTTTGGCATACGTTTAATCCTACCGGGTCAGCTGAGCAGCAAATTTCTATTTAACCACCTGCTTTCATGAGAGACCTCAGGGATGCATGTTTTGAGCCCAGTACTGAGCCTGAAAAGCATTTCCAACCCCACTTACAAGTAAAACTAGCTAAAATGTGCCTGGCTTCTCTTCACTGAAAAGCTCATTCTGAGTACATTTTTAGCATACGTTTGCTCCTGCCGGGTCAGCTGAGCAGCGAATTTCTATTTAACCACCTGCTTTCATGAGAGACCTCAGGGCTGCATGATTTGAGCCCAGTACTCAGCCTGAAAAGCGTTTCCAACCCCACTTACAAGTAAAACTAGCTAAAATGTGCCTGGCTTCTCTTCACTGAAAAGCTCATTCTGAGTACATTTTTAGCATACGTTTGCTCCTGCTGGGTCAGCTGAGCAGCGAATTTCTATTTAACCACCTGCTATCATGAGAGACCTCAGGGCTGCATGTTTTGAGCCCAGTATTGATCCTGAAAAGCGTTTCCAACCCCACTTACAAGTAAAACTAGCTAAAATGTGCCTGGCTGCTATTCACTGAAAAGCTCATTCTGTGTACATTTTTGGCATACGTTTGCTCCTACCGGGTCAGCTGAGCAGCGAATTTCTATTTAACCACCTGCTTTCATGAGAGACCTCAGGGCTGCATGTTTTGAGCCCAGTACTGAGCCTGAAAAGCATTTCCAACCCCACTTACAAGTAAAACTAGCTAAAATGTGCCTGGCTTCTCTTCACTGAAAAGCTCATTCTGAGTACATTTTTAGCATACGTTTGCTCCTGCCGGGTCAGCTGAGCAGCGAATTTCTATTTAACCACCTGCTATCATGAGAGACCTCAGGGCTGCATGTTTTGAGCCCAGTACTGATCCTGAAAAGCGTTTCCAACCCCACTTACAAGTAAAACTAGCTAAAATGTGCCTGGCTTCTCTTCACTGAAAAGCTCATTCTGAGTACATTTTTAGCATACGTTTGCTCCTGCCGGGTCAGCTGAGCAGCGAATTTCTATTTAACCACCTGCTATCATGAGAGACCTCAGGGCTGCATGTTTTGAGCCCAGTATTGATCCTGAAAAGCGTTTCCAACCCCACTTACAAGTAAAACTAGCTAAAATGTGCCTGGCTGCTATTCACTGAAAAGCTCATTCTGTGTACATTTTTGGCATACGTTTGCTCCTACCGGGTCAGCTGAGCAGCGAATTTCTATTTAACCACCTGCTTTCATGAGAGACCTCAGGGCTGCATGTTTTGAGCCCAGTACTGAGCCTGAAAAGCATTTCCAACCCCACTTACAAGTAGCTAAAATGTGCCTGGCTTCTCTTCACTGAAAAGCTCATTCTGAGTACATTTTTAGCATACGTTTGCTCCTGCCGGGTCAGCTGAGCAGCGAATTTCTATTTAACCACCTGCTATCATGAGAGACCTCAGGGCTGCATGTTTTGAGCCCAGTACTGATCCTGAAAAGCGTTTCCAACCCCACTTACAAGTAAAACTAGCTAAAATGTGCCTGGCTGCTATTCACTGAAAAGCTCATTCTCTGTACATTTTTGGCATACGTTTGCTCCTACCGGGTCAGCTGAGCAGTGAATTTCTATTTGACCACCTGCTTTCATGAGAGACCTCAGAGCTGCATGTTTTGAGCCCAGTACTGAGCCTGAAAAGCATTTCCAACCCCACTTACAAGTAAAACTAGCTAAAATGTGCCTGGCTGCTATTCACTGAAAAGCTCATTCTGTGTACATTTTTGGCATACGTTTGCTCCTACCGGGTCAGCTGAGCAGCGAATTTCTATTTAACCACCTGCTTTCATGAGAGACCTCAGGGCTGCATGTTTTGAGCCCAGTACTGATCCTGAAAAGCGTTTCCAACCCCACTTACAAGTAAAACTAGCTAAAATGTGCCTGGCTGCTATTCACTGAAAAGCTCATTCTGTGTACATTTTTGGCATATGTTTGCTCCTGCTGGGTCAGCTGAGCAGCGAATTTCTATTTAACCACCTGCCTTCATGAGAGACCTCAGGGCTGCATGTTTTGAGCCCAGTACTGAGCCTGAAAAGCATTTCCAACCCCACTTACAAGTAAAACTAGCTAAAATGTGCCTGGCTGCTATTCACTAGAAAGCTCATTCTGTGTACATTTTTGGCATACGTTTGCTCCTACCGGGCCAGCTGAGCAGCGAATTTCTATTTAACCACTTGCTTTCATGAGAGACCTCAGGGCTGCATGTTTTGAGCCCAGTACTGAGCCTGAAAAGCATTTCCAACACCACTTACAAGTAAAACTAGCTAAAATGTGCCTGGCTTCTCTTCACTGAAAAGCTCATTCTGAGTACATTTTTAGCATACGTTTGCTCCTGCCGGGTCAGCTGAGCAGCGAATTTCTATTTAACTACCTGCTATCATGTGAGACCTCAGGGCTGCATGTTTTGAGCCCAGTACTGATCCTGAAAAGCGTTTCCAACCCCACTTACAAGTAAAACTAGCTAAAATGTGCCTGGCTGCTATTCACTGAAAAGCTCATTCTGTGTACATTTTTGGCATACGTTTGCTCCTACCGGGTCAGCTGAGCAGCAAATTTCTATTTAACCACCTGCTTTCATGAGAGACGTCAGGGCTGCATGTTTTGATCCCAGTACTGAGCCTGAAAAGCATTTCCAACCCCACTTACAAGTAAAACTAGATAAAATGTGCCTGGCTTCTCTTCACTGAAAAGCACATTCTGAGAACATTTTTAGCATACGTTTGCTCCTGCTGGGTCAGCTGAGCAGCAAATTTCTATTTAACCACCTGCTATCATGAGAGACCTCAGGGCTGCATGTTTTGAGCCCAGTACTGATCCTGAAAAGCGTTTCCAACCCCACTTACAAGTAAAACTAGCTAAAATGTGCCTGGCTGCTATTCACTGAAAAGCTCATTCTGTGTACATTTTTGGCATACGTTTGCTCCTACCGGGTCAGCTGAGCAGCGAATTTCTATTTAACCACCTGCTTTCATGAGAGACCTCAGGGCTGCATGTTTTGAGCCCAGTACTGAGCCTGAAAAGCATTTCCAACCCCACTTACAAGTAAAACTAGCTAAAATGTGCCTGGCTTCTCTTTACTGAAAAGCTCATTCTGTGTACATTTTTGGCATACGTTTGCTCCTACCGGGCCAGCTGAGCAGCGAATTTCTATTTAACCACTTGCTTTCATGAGAGACCTCAGGGCTGCATGTTTTGAGCCCAGTACTGAGCCTGAAAAGCATTTCCAACACCACTTACAAGTAAAACTAGCTAAAATGTGCCTGGCTTTTCTTCACTGAAAAGCTCATTCTGAGTACATTTTTAGCATACGTTTGCTCCTGCCGGGTCAGCTGAGCAGCGAATTTCTATTTAACAACCTGCTATCATGTGAGACCTCAGGGCTGCATGTTTTGAGCCCAGTACTGATCCTGAAAAGCGTTTCCAACCCCACTTACAAGTAAAACTAGCTAAAATGTGCCTGGCTGCTATTCACTGAAAAGCTCATTCTGTGTACATTTTTGGCATACGTTTGCTCCTACCGGGTCAGCTGAGCAGCGAATTTCTATTTAACCACCTGCTTTCATGAGAGACCTCAGGGCTGCATGTTTTGAGCCCAGTACTGAGCCTGAAAAGCATTTCCAACCCCACTTACAAGTAAAACTAGCTAAAATGTGCCTGGCTTCTCTTCACTGAAAAGCTCATTCTGAGTACATTTTAAGCATACGTTTGCTCCTGCCGGGTCAGCTGAGCAGCGAATTTCTATTTAACCACCTGCTATCATGAGAGACCTCAGGGCTGCATGTTTTGAGCCCAGTATTGATCCTGAAAAGCGTTTCCAACCCCACTTACAAGTAAAACTAGCTAAAATGTGCCTGGCTGCTATTCACTGAAAAGCTCATTCTGTGCACATTTTTAGCATACGTTTGCTCCTGCCGGGCCAGCTGAGCAGCGAATTTCTATTTAACAACCTGCTATCATGTGAGACCTCAGGGCTGCATGTTTTGAGCCCAGTACTGATCCTGAAAAGCGTTTCCAACCCCACTTACAAGTAAAACTAGCTAAAATGTGCCTGGCTGCTATTCACTGAAAAGCTCATTCTGTGTACATTTTTGGCATACGTTTGCTCCTGCCGGGTCAGCTGAGCAGCGAATTTCTATTTAACAACCTGCTATCATGTGAGACCTCAGGGCTGCATGTCTTGAGCCCAGTACTGATCCTGAAAAGCGTTTCCAACCCCACTTACAAGTAAAACTAGCTAAAATGTGCCTGGCTGCTATTCACTGAAAAGCTCATTCTGTGTACATTTTTGGCATACGTTTGCTCCTACCGGGTCAGCTGAGCAGCGAATTTCTATTTAACCACCTGCTTTCATGAGAGACCTCAGGGCTGCATGTTTTGAGCCCAGTACTGAGCCTGAAAAGCATTTCCAACCCCACTTACAAGTAAAACTAGCTAAAATGTGCCTGGCTTCTCTTCACTGAAAAGCTCATTCTGAGTACATTTTAAGCATACGTTTGCTCCTGCCGGGTCAGCTGAGCAGCGAATTTCTATTTAACCACCTGCTATCATGAGAGACCTCAGGGCTGCATGTTTTGAGCCCAGTACTGATCCTGAAAAGCGTTTCCAACCCCACTTACAAGTAAAACTAGCTAAAATGTGCCTGGCTGCTATTCACTGAAAAGCTCATTCTGTGTACATTTTTGGCATACGTTTAATCCTACCGGGTCAGCTGAGCAGCACATTTCTATTTAACCACCTGCTTTCATGAGAGACCTCAGGGATGCATGTTTTGAGCCCAGTACTGAGCCTGAAAAGCATTTCCAACCCCACTTACAAGTAAAACTAGCTAAAATGTGCCTGGCTTCTCTTTACTGAAAAGCTCATTCTGAGAAAATTTTTAGCATACGTTTGTTCCTGCTGGGTCAGCTGAGCAGCAAATTTCTATTTAACCACCTGCTATCATGAGAGACATCAGGGCTGCATGTTTTGAGCCCAGTACTGATCCTGAAAAGCGTTTCCAACCCCACTTACAAGTAAAACTAGCTAAAATGTGCCTGTATTCACTGAAAAGCTCATTCTGTGTACATTTTTGGCATACGTTTGCTCCTACCAGGTCAGCTGAGCTGCGAATTTCTATTTAACCACCTGCTTTTATGAGAGACCTCAGGGCTGCATGTTTTGAGCCCAGTACTGAGCCTGAAAAGCATTTCCAACCCCACTTACAAGTAAAACTAGCTAAAATGTGCCTGACTGCTATTCACTGAAAAGCTCATTCTGTGTACATTTTTGGCATACGTTTGCTCCTACCGGGTCAGCTGAGCAGCGAATTTCTATTTAACCACCTGCTTTCATGAGAGACCTCAGGGCTGCATGTTTTGAGCCCAGTACTGAGCCTGAAAAGCATTTCCAACCCCACTTACAAGTATAACTAGCTAAAATGTGCCTGGCTTCTCTTCACTGAAAAGCTCATTCTGAGTACATTTTTAGCATACGTTTGCTCCTGCCGGGTCAGCTGAGCAGCGAATTTCTATTTAACCACCTTCTATCATGAGAGACCTCAGGGCTGCATGTTTTGAGCCCAGTACTGATCCTGAAAAGCGTTTCCAACCCCACTTACAAGTAAAACTAGCTAAAATGTGCCTGGCTGCTATTCACTGAAAAGCTCATTCTCTGTACATTTTTGGCATACGTTTGCTCCTACCGGGTCAGCTGAGCAGCGAATTTCTATTTAACCACCTGCTTTAATGAGAGACCTCAGAGCTGCATGTTTTGAGCCCAGTACTGAGCCTGAAAAGCAAACCCCACTTACAAGTAAAACTAGCTAAAATGTGCCTGGCTTCTCTTCACTGAAAAGCTCATTCTGAGTACATTTTTCACATACGTTTGCTCCTGCCGGGTCAGCTGAGCAGCGAATTTCTATTTAACTACCTGCTATCACGAGAGACCTCAGGGCTGCATGGTTTGAGCCCAGAACTGATCCTGAAAAGCGTTTCCAACCCCACTTACAAGTAAAACTAGCTAAAATGTGCCTGGCTGCTTTTCACTGAAAAGCTCATTCTGTGTACATTTTTGGCATACGTTTGCTCCTACCGGGTCAGCTGAGCAGCAAATTTCTAACCACCTGCTTTCACGAGAGACCTCAGGGCTGCATGTTTTGAGCCCAGTACTGAGCCTGAAAAGCATTTCCAACCCCACTTACAAGTAAAACTAGCTAAAATGTGCCTGGCTTCTCTTCACTGAAAAGCTCATTCTGAGTACATTTTTAGCATACGTTTGCTCCTGCCGGGTCAGCTGAGCAGCGAATTTCTATTTAAACACCTGCTATCATGAGAGACCTCAGGGCTGCATGTTTTGAGCCCAGTACTGATCCTGAAAAGCGTTTCCAACCCCACTTACAAGTAAAACTAGCTAAAATGTGCCTGGCTGCTATTCACTGAAAAGCTCATTCTCTGTACATTTTTGGCATACGTTTGCTCCTACCGGGTCAGCTAAGCAGCGAATTTCTATTTAACCACCTGCTTTCATGAGAGACCTCAGAACTGCATGTTTTGAGCCCAGTACTGAGCCTGAAAAGCATTTCCAACCCCACTTACAAGTAAAACTAG
The DNA here is from genome assembly GCF_964263255.1 of Lissotriton vulgaris. Lineage (NCBI taxonomy): Eukaryota > Metazoa > Chordata > Amphibia > Caudata > Salamandridae > Lissotriton > Lissotriton vulgaris. The sequence goes on along the minus strand of NW_028242071.1, from coordinate 2,254,888 downwards.
CTAAAATGTGCCTGGCTTCTCTTCACTGAAAAGCTCATTCTGAGTACATTTTTAGCATACGTTTGCTCCTACCGGGTCAGCTGAGCAGCGAATTTCTATTTGACCACCTGCTTTCATGAGAGACCTCAGAGCTGCATGTTTTGAGCCCAGTACTGAGCCTGAAAAGCATTTCCAACCCCACTTACAAGTAAAACTAGCTAAAATGTGCCTGGCTTCTCTTCACTGAAAAGCTCATTCTGAGTACATTTTTAGCATACGTTTGCTCCTGCCGGGTCAGCTGAGCAGCGAATTTCTATTTAACCACCTGCTTTCATGAGAGACCTCAGGGATGCATGTTTTGAGCCCAGCACTGAGCCTGAAAAACGTTTCCAACGCCACTTACAAGTAAAACTAGCTAAAATGTGCCTGGCTTCTCTTCACTGAAAAGCTCATTCTGAGTACATTTTTAGCATACGTTTGCTCCTGCCGGGTCAGCTGAGAAGCGAATTTCTATTTAACCACCTGCTATCATGAGAGACCTCAGGGCTGCATGTTTTGAGACCAGTATTGATCCTGAAAAGCGTTTCCAACCCCACTTACAAGTAAAACTAGCTAAAATGTGCCTGGCTTCTCTTCACTGAAAAGCTCATTCTGAGTACATTTTTAGCATACGTTTGCTCCTGCTGGGTCAGCTGAGCAGCGAATTTCTATTTAACCACCTGCTATCACGAGAGACCTCAGGGCTGCATGTTTTGAGCCCAGTACTGATCGTGAAAAGCGTTTCCAACCCCACTTACAAGTAAAACTAGCTAAAATGTGCCTGGCGAATTTCTATTTAACCACCTGCTTTCATGAGAGACCTCAGGGATGCATGTTTTGAGCCCAGCACTGAGCCTGAAAAGCGTTTCCAACGCCACTTACAAGTAAAACTAGCTAAAATGTGCCTGGCTTCTCTCCACTGAAAAGCTCATTCTGAGTACATTTTTAGCATACGTTTGCTCCTGCCGGGTCAGCTGAGAAGCGAATTTCTATTTAACCACCTGCTATCATGAGAGACCTCAGGGCTGCATGTTTTGAGCCCAGTATTGATCCTGAAAAGCGTTTCCAACCCCACTTACAAGTAAAACTAGCTAAAATGTGCCTGGCTGCTATTCACTGAAAAGCTCATTCTGTGTACATTTTTGGCATACGTTTGCTCCTACCGGGCCAGCTGAGCAGCGAATTTCTATTTAACCACCTGCTTTCATGAGAGACCTCAGGGCTGCATGTTTTGAGCCCAGTATTGATCCTAAAAAGCGTTTCCAACCCCACTTACAAGTAAAACTAGCTAAAATGTGCCTGGCTGCTATTCACTGAAAAGCTCATTCTGTGTACATTTTTGGCATACGTTTGCTCCTACCGGGTCAGCTGAGCAGCGAATTTCTATTTAACCACCTGCTTTCATGAGAGACCTCAGGGCTGCATGTTTTGAGCCCAGTACTGAGCCTGAAAAGCATTTCCAACCCCACTTACAAGTAAAACTAGCTAAAATGTGCCTGGCTTCTCTTCACTGAAAAGCTCATTCTGATAACATTTTTTGCATACGTTTGCTCCTGCCGGGTCAGCTGAGCAGCGAATTTCTATTTAACCACCTGCTATCACGAGAGACCTCAGGGCTGCATGGTTTGAGCCCAGTACTGATCCTGAAAAGCGTTTCCAACCCCACTTACAAGTAAAACTAGCTAAAATGTGCCTGGCTTCTCTTCACTGAAAAGCTCATTCTGAGTACATTTTTAGCATACGTTTGCTCCTGCCGGGTCAGCTGAGCAGTGAATTTCTATTTAACCACCTGCTATCATGAGAGACCTCAGAGCTGCATGTTTTGAGCCCAGTACTGAGCCTGAAAAGCATTTCCAACCCCACTTACAAGTAAAACTAGCTAAAATGCGCCTGGCTTCTCTTCACTGAAAAGTTCATTCTGAGTACATTTTTAGCATACGTTTGCTCCTGCCGGGTCAGCTGAGCAGCGAATTTCTATTTAACCACCTGCTTTCATGAGAGACCTCAGGGCTGCATGTTTTGAGCCCAGTACTGATCCTGAAAAGCGTTTCCAACCCCACTTACAAGTAAAACTAGCTAAAATGTGCCTGGCTGCTATTCACTGAAAAGCTCATTCTGTGTACATTTTTGGCATACGTTTAATCCTACCGGGTCAGCTGAGCAGCAAATTTCTATTTAACCACCTGCTTTCATGAGAGACCTCAGGGATGCATGTTTTGAGCCCAGTACTGAGCCTGAAAAGCATTTCCAACCCCACTTACAAGTAAAACTAGCTAAAATGTGCCTGGCTTCTCTTCACTGAAAAGCTCATTCTGAGAACATTTTTAGCATACGTTTGCTCCTGCTGGGTCAGCTGAGCAGCAAATTTCTATTTAACCACCTGCTATCATGAGAGACCTCAGGGCTGCATGTTTTGAGCCCAGTACTGAGCCTGAAAAGCATTTCCAACCCCACTTACAAGTAAAACTAGCTAAATTTGCCTGGCTGCTATTCACTGAAAAGCTCATTCTGTGTACATTTTTGGCATACGTTTGCTCCTACCAGGTCAGCTGAGCTGCGAATTTCTATTTAACCACCTGCTTTCATGAGAGACCTCAGGGCTGCATGTTTTGAGCCCAGTACTGAGCCTGAAAAGCATTTCCAACCCCACTTACAAGTAAAACTAGCTAAAATGTGCCTGGCTTCTCTTTACTGAAAAGCTCATTCTGAGAAAATTTTTAGCATACGTTTGTTCCTGCTGGGTCAGCTGAGCAGCAAATTTCTATTTAACCACCTGCTATCATGAGAGACATCAGGGCTGCATGTTTTGAGCCCAGTACTGATCCTGAAAAGCGTTTCCAACCCCACTTACAAGTAAAACTAGCTAAAATGTGCCTGTATTCACTGAAAAGCTCATTCTGTGTACATTTTTGGCATACGTTTGCTCCTACCAGGTCAGCTGAGCTGCGAATTTCTATTTAACCACCTGCTTTCATGAGAGACCTCAGGGCTGCATGTTTTGAGCCCAGTACTGAGCCTGAAAAGCATTTCCAACCCCACTTACAAGTAAAACTAGCTAAAATGTGCCTGACTGCTATTCACTGAAAAGCTCATTCTGTGTACATTTTTGGCATACGTTTGCTCCTACCGGGTCAGCTGAGCAGCGAATTTCTATTTAACCACCTGCTTTCATGAGAGACCTCAGGGCTGCATGTTTTGAGCCCAGTACTGAGCCTGAAAAGCATTTCCAACCCCACTTACAAGTATAACTAGCTAAAATGTGCCTGGCTTCTCTTCACTGAAAAGCTCATTCTGAGTACATTTTTAGCATACGTTTGCTCCTGCCGGGTCAGCTGAGCAGCGAATTTCTATTTAACCACCTTCTATCATGAGAGACCTCAGGGCTGCATGTTTTGAGCCCAGTACTGATCCTGAAAAGCGTTTCCAACCCCACTTACAAGTAAAACTGGCTAAAATGTGCCTGGCTGCTATTCACTGAAAAGCTCATTCTCTGTACATTTTTGGCATACGTTTGCTCCTACCGGGTCAGCTGAGCAGCGAATTTCTATTTAACCACCTGCTTTAATGAGAGACCTCAGAGCTGCATGTTTTGAGCCCAGTACTGAGCCTGAAAAGCAAACCCCACTTACAAGTAAAACTAGCTAAAATGTGCCTGGCTTCTCTTCACTGAAAAGCTCATCCTGAGTACATTTTTCACATACGTTTGCTCCTGCCGGGTCAGCTGAGCAGCGAATTTCTATTTAACTACCTGCTATCACGAGAGACCTCAGGGCTGCATGGTTTGAGCCCAGAACTGATCCTGAAAAGCGTTTCCAACCCCACTTACAAGTAAAACTAGCTAAAATGTGCCTGGCTGCTTTTCACTGAAAAGCTCATTCTGTGTACATTTTTGGCATACGTTTGCTCCTACCGGGTCAGCTGAGCAGCAAATTTCTAACCACCTGCTTTCACGAGAGACCTCAGGGCTGCATGTTTTGAGCCCAGTACTGAGCCTGAAAAGCATTTCCAACCCCACTTACAAGTAAAACTAGCTAAAATGTGCCTGGCTTCTCTTCACTGAAAAGCTCATTCTGAGTACATTTTTAGCATACGTTTGCTCCTGCCGGGTCAGCTGAGCAGCGAATTTCTATTTAAACACCTGCTATCATGAGAGACCTCAGGGCTGCATGTTTTGAGCCCAGTACTGATCCTGAAAAGCGTTTCCAACCCCACTTACAAGTAAAACTAGCTAAAATGTGCCTGGCTGCTATTCACTGAAAAGCTCATTCTCTGTACATTTTTGGCATACGTTTGCTCCTACCGGGTCAGCTAAGCAGCGAATTTCTATTTAACCACCTGCTTTCATGAGAGACCTCAGAACTGCATGTTTTGAGCCCAGTACTGAGCCTGAAAAGCATTTCCAACCCCACTTACAAGTAAAACTAGCTAAAATGTGCCTGGCTTCTCTTCACTGAAAAGCTCATTCTGAGTACATTTTTAGCATACGTTTGCTCCTACCGGGTCAGCTGAGCAGCGAATTTCTATTTGACCACCTGCTTTCATGAGAGACCTCAGAGCTGCATGTTTTGAGCCCAGTACTGAGCCTGAAAAGCATTTCCAACCCCACTTACAAGTAAAACTAGCTAAAATGTGCCTGGCTTCTCTTCACTGAAAAGCTCTTTCTGAGTACATTTTTAGCATACGTTTGCTCCTGCCGGGTCAGCTGAGCAGCGAATTTCTATTTAACCACCTGCTTTCATGAGAGACCTCAGGGATGCATGTTTTGAGCCCAGCACTGAGCCTGAAAAACGTTTCCAACGCCACTTACAAGTAAAACTAGCTAAAATGTGCCTGGCTTCTCTTCACTGAAAAGCTCATTCTGAGTACATTTTTAGCATACGTTTGCTCCTGCCGGGTCAGCTGAGAAGCGAATTTCTATTTAACCACCTGCTATCATGAGAGACCTCAGGGCTGCATGTTTTGAGACCAGTATTGATCCTGAAAAGCGTTTCCAACCCCACTTACAAGTAAAACTAGCTAAAATGTGCCTGGCTTCTCTTCACTGAAAAGCTCATTCTGAGTACATTTTTAGCATACGTTTGCTCCTGCTGGGTCAGCTGAGCAGCGAATTTCTATTTAACCACCTGCTATCACGAGAGACCTCAGGGCTGCATGTTTTGAGCCCAGTACTGATCGTGAAAAGCGTTTCCAACCCCACTTACAAGTAAAACTAGCTAAAATGTGCCTGGCGAATTTCTATTTAACCACCTGCTTTCATGAGAGACCTCAGGGATGCATGTTTTGAGCCCAGCACTGAGCCTGAAAAGCGTTTCCAACGCCACTTACAAGTAAAACTAGCTAAAATGTGCCTGGCTTCTCTCCACTGAAAAGCTCATTCTGAGTACATTTTTAGCATACGTTTGCTCCTGCCGGGTCAGCTGAGAAGCGAATTTCTATTTAACCACCTGCTATCATGAGAGACCTCAGGGCTGCATGTTTTGAGCCCAGTATTGATCCTGAAAAGCGTTTCCAACCCCACTTACAAGTAAAACTAGCTAAAATGTGCCTGGCTGCTATTCACTGAAAAGCTCATTCTGTGTACATTTTTGGCATACGTTTGCTCCTACCGGGCCAGCTGAGCAGCGAATTTCTATTTAACCACCTGCTTTCATGAGAGACCTCAGGGCTGCATGTTTTGAGCCCAGTATTGATCCTAAAAAGCGTTTCCAACCCCACTTACAAGTAAAACTAGCTAAAATGTGCCTGGCTGCTATTCACTGAAAAGCTCATTCTGTGTACATTTTTGGCATACGTTTGCTCCTACCGGGTCAGCTGAGCAGCGAATTTCTATTTAACCACCTGCTTTCATGAGAGACCTCAGGGCTGCATGTTTTGAGCCCAGTACTGAGCCTGAAAAGCATTTCCAACCCCACTTACAAGTAAAACTAGCTAAAATGTGCCTGGCTTCTCTTCACTGAAAAGCTCATTCTGATAACATTTTTTGCATACGTTTGCTCCTGCCGGGTCAGCTGAGCAGCGAATTTCTATTTAACCACCTGCTATCACGAGAGACCTCAGGGCTGCATGGTTTGAGCCCAGTACTGATCCTGAAAAGCGTTTCCAACCCCACTTACAAGTAAAACTAGCTAAAATGTGCCTGGCTTCTCTTCACTGAAAAGCTCATTCTGAGTACATTTTTAGCATACGTTTGCTCCTGCCGGGTCAGCTGAGCAGTGAATTTCTATTTAACCACCTGCTATCATGAGAGACCTCAGAGCTGCATGTTTTGAGCCCAGTACTGAGCCTGAAAAGCATTTCCAACCCCACTTACAAGTAAAACTAGCTAAAATGCGCCTGGCTTCTCTTCACTGAAAAGTTCATTCTGAGTACATTTTTAGCATACGTTTGCTCCTGCCGGGTCAGCTGAGCAGCGAATTTCTATTTAACCACCTGCTTTCATGAGAGACCTCAGGGCTGCATGTTTTGAGCCCAGTACTGATCCTGAAAAGCGTTTCCAACCCCACTTACAAGTAAAACTAGCTAAAATGTGCCTGGCTGCTATTCACTGAAAAGCTCATTCTGTGTACATTTTTGGCATACGTTTAATCCTACCGGGTCAGCTGAGCAGCAAATTTCTATTTAACCACCTGCTTTCATGAGAGACCTCAGGGATGCATGTTTTGAGCCCAGTACTGAGCCTGAAAAGCATTTCCAACCCCACTTACAAGTAAAACTAGCTAAAATGTGCCTGGCTTCTCTTCACTGAAAAGCTCATTCTGAGAACATTTTTAGCATACGTTTGCTCCTGCTGGGTCAGCTGAGCAGCAAATTTCTATTTAACCACCTGCTATCATGAGAGACCTCAGGGCTGCATGTTTTGAGCCCAGTACTGAGCCTGAAAAGCATTTCCAACCCCACTTACAAGTAAAACTAGCTAAATTTGCCTGGCTGCTATTCACTGAAAAGCTCATTCTGTGTACATTTTTGGCATACGTTTGCTCCTACCAGGTCAGCTGAGCTGCGAATTTCTATTTAACCACCTGCTTTCATGAGAGACCTCAGGGCTGCATGTTTTGAGCCCAGTACTGAGCCTGAAAAGCATTTCCAACCCCACTTACAAGTAAAACTAGCTAAAATGTGCCTGGCTGCTATTCACTGAAAAGCTCATTCTGTGTACATTTTTGGCATACGTTTGCTCCTACCGGGTCAGCTGAGCAGCGAATTTCTATTTAACCACCTGCTTTCATGAGAGACCTCAGGGCTGCATGTTTTGAGCCCAGTACTGAGCCTGAAAAGCATTTCCAACCCCACTTACAAGTATAACTAGCTAAAATGTGCCTGGCTTCTCTTCACTGAAAAGCTCATTCTGAGTACATTTTTAGCATACGTTTGCTCCTGCCGGGTCAGCTGAGCAGCGAATTTCTATTTAACCACCTGCTATCAAGAGAGACCTCAGGGCTGCATGTTTTGAGCCCAGTACTGATCCTGAAAAGCGTTTCCAACCCCACTTACAAGTAAAACTAGCTAAAATGTGCCTGGCTGCTATTCACTGAAAGCTCATTCTCTGTACATTTTTGGCATACGTTTGCTCCTACCGGGTCAGCTGAGCAGTGAATTTCTATTTAACCACCTGCTTTCATGAGAGACCTCAGAGCTGCATGTTTTGAGCCCAGTACTGAGCCTGAAAAGCATTTCCAACCCCACTTACAAATAAAACTAGCTAAAATGTGCCTGGCTTCTCTTCACTGAAAAGCTCATTCTGAGTACATTTTTCGCATATGTTTGCTCCTGCCGGGTCAGCTGAGCAGCGAATTTCTATTTAACTACCTGCTATCACGAGAGACCTCAGGGCTGCATGGTTTGAGCCCAGTACTGATCCTGAAAAGCGTTTCCAACCCCACTTACAAGTAAAACTAGCTAAAATGTGCCTGGCTTCTCTTCACTGAAAAGCTCATTCTGAGTACATTTTTAGCATACGTTTGCTCCTGCCGGGTCAGCTGAGCAGTGAATTTCTATTTAACCACCTGCTATCATGAGAGACCTCAGAGCTGCATGTTTTGAGCCCAGTACTGAGCCTGAAAAGCATTTCCAACCCCACTTACAAGTAAAACTAGCTAAAATGTGCCTGGCTTCTCTTCACTGAAAAGTTCATTCTGAGTACATTTTTAGCATACGTTTGCTCCTGCCGGGTCAGCTGAGCAGCGGATTTCTATTTAACCACCTGCTTTCATGAGAGACCTCAGGGCTGCATGTTTTGAGCCCAGTACTGATCCTGAAAAGCGTTTCCAACCCCACTTACAAGTAAAACTAGCTAAAATGTGCCTGGCTGCTATTCACTGAAAAGCTCATTCTGTGTACATTTTTGGCATACGTTTAATCCTACCGGGTCAGCTGAGCAGCAAATTTCTATTTAACCACCTGCTTTCATGAGAGACCTCAGGGATGCATGTTTTGAGCCCAGTACTGAGCCTGAAAAGCATTTCCAACCCCACTTACAAGTAAAACTAGCTAAAATGTGCCTGGCTTCTCTTCACTGAAAAGCTCATTCTGAGAACATTTTTAGCATACGTTTGCTCCTGCTGGGTCAGCTGAGCAGCAAATTTCTATTTAACCACCTGCTATCATGAGAGACCTCAGGGCTGCATGTTTTGAGCCCAGTACTGAGCCTGAAAAGCATTTCCAACCCCACTTACAAGTAAAACTAGCAAAATTTGCCTGGCTGCTATTCACTGAAAAGCTCATTCTGTGTACATTTTTGGCATACGTTTGCTCCTACCAGGTCAGCTGAGCTGCGAATTTCTATTTAACCACCTGCTTTCATGAGAGACCTCAGGGCTGCATGTTTTGAGCCCAGTACTGAGCCTGAAAAGCATTTCCAACCCCACTTACAAGTAAAACTAGCTAAAATGTGCCTGGCTGCTATTCACTGAAAAGCTCATTCTGTGTACATTTTTGGCATACGTTTGCTCCTACCGGGTCAGCTGAGCAGCGAATTTCTATTTAACCACCTGCTTTCATGAGAGACCTCAGGGCTGCATGTTTTGAGCCCAGTACTGAGCCTGAAAAGCATTTCCAACCCCACTTACAAGTATAACTAGCTAAAATGTGCCTGGCTTCTCTTCACTGAAAAGCTCATTCTGAGTACATTTTTAGCATACGTTTGCTCCTGCCGGGTCAGCTGAGCAGCGAATTTCTATTTAACCACCTGCTATCAAGAGAGACCTCAGGGCTGCATGTTTTGAGCCCAGTACTGATCCTGAAAAGCGTTTCCAACCCCACTTACAAGTAAAACTAGCTAAAATGTGCCTGGCTGCTATTCACTGAAAGCTCATTCTCTGTACATTTTTGGCATACGTTTGCTCCTACCGGGTCAGCTGAGCAGTGAATTTCTATTTAACCACCTGCTTTCATGAGAGACCTCAGAGCTGCATGTTTTGAGCCCAGTACTGAGCCTGAAAAGCATTTCCAACCCCACTTACAAATAAAACTAGCTAAAATGTGCCTGGCTTCTCTTCACTGAAAAGCTCATTCTGAGTACATTTTTCGCATATGTTTGCTCCTGCCGGGTCAGCTGAGCAGCGAATTTCTATTTAACTACCTGCTATCACGAGAGACCTCAGGGCTGCATGGTTTGAGCCCAGTACTGATCCTGAAAAGCGTTTCCAACCCCACTTACAAGTAAAACTAGCTAAAATGTGCCTGGCTTCTCTTCACTGAAAAGCTCATTCTGAGTACATTTTTAGCATACGTTTGCTCCTGCCGGGTCAGCTGAGCAGTGAATTTCTATTTAACCACCTGCTATCATGAGAGACCTCAGGGCTGCATGTTTTGAGCCCAGTACTGATCCTGAAAAGCGTTTCCAACCCCACTTACAAGTAAAACTAGCTAAAATGTGCCTGGCTGCTTTTCACTGAAAAGCTCATTCTGTGTACATTTTTGGCATACGTTTGCTCCTACCGGGTCAGCTGAGCAGCGAATTTCTAACCACCTGCTTTCACGAGAGACCTCAGGGCTGCATGTTTTGAGCCCAGTACTGAGCCTGAAAAGCATTTCCAACCCCACTTAGAAGTAAAACTAGCTAAAATGTGCCTGGCTGCTATTCACTGAAAAGCTCATTCTGTGTACATTTTTGGCATACGTTTGCTCCTACCGGGTCAGCTGAGCAGCGAATTTCTATTTAACCACCTGCTTTCATGAGAGACCTCAGGGCTGCATGTTTTGAGCCCAGTACTGAGCCTGAAAAGCATTTCCAACCCCACTTACAAGTAAAACTAGCTAAAATGTGCCTGGCTTCTCTTCACTGAAAAGCTCATTCTGATAACATTTTTCGCATACGTTTGCTCCTGCCGGGTCAGCTGAGCAGCGAATTTCTATTTAACCACCTGCTATCATGAGAGACCTCAGGGCTGCATGTTTTGAGCCCAGTACTGAGCCTGAAAAGCGTTTCCAACCCCACTTACAAGTAAAACTAGCTAAAATGTGCCTGGCTTCTCTTCACTGAAAAGCTCATTCTGATAACATTTTTCGCATACGTTTGCTCCTGCCGGGTCAGCTGAGCAGCGAATTTCTATTTAACCACCTGCTATCATGAGAGACCTCAGGGCTGCATGTTTTGAGCCCAGTACTGAGCCTGAAAAGCGTTTCCAACCCCACTTACAAGTAAAACTAGCTAAAATGTGCCTGGCTTCTCTTCACTGAAAAGCTCATTCTGAGTACATTTTTAGCATACGTTTGCTCCTGCTTGGTCAGCTGAGCAGCGAATTTCTATTTAACCACCTGCTATCACGAGAGACCTCAGGGCTGCATGTTTTGAGCCCAGTACTGATCGTGAAAAGCGTTTCCAACCCCACTTACAAGTAAAACTAGCTAAAATGTGCCTGGCTTCTCTTCACTGAAAAGCTCATTCTGAGTACATTTTTAGCATACGTTTGCTCCTGCCGGGTCAGCTGAGCAGCGAATTTCTATTTAACCACCTGCTTTCGTGAGAGACCTCAGGGATGCATGTTTTGAGCCCAGCACTGAGCCTGAAAAGCGTTTCCAACGCCACATACAAGTAAAACTAGCTAAAATGTGCCTGGCTTCTCTTCACTGAAAAGCTCATTCTGAGTACATTTTTAGCATACGTTTGCTCCTGCCGGGTCAGCTGAGCTGCGAATTTCTATTTAACCACCTGCTTTCATGAGAGACCTCAGGGCTGCATGTTTAGAGCCCAGTACTGAGCCTGAAAAGCATTTCCAACCCCACTTACAAGTAAAACTAGCTAAAATGTGCCTGGCTTCTCTTCACTGAAAAGCTCATTCTGAGTACATTTTTAGCATACGTTTGCTCCTGCCGGGTCAGCTGAGCAGCGAATTTCTATTTAACAACCTGCTATCATGTGAGACCTCAGGGCTGCATGTTTTGAGCCCAGTACTGATCCTGAAAAGCGTTTCCAACCCCACTTACAAGTAAAACTAGCTAAAATGTGCCTGGCTGCTATTCACTCAAAAGCTCATTCGGTGTACATTTTTGGCATATGTTTGCTCCTACCGGGTCAGCTGAGCAGCGAATTTCTATTTAACCACCTGATATCATGAGAGACCTCAGGGCTGCATGTTTTGAGCCCAGTACTGATCCTGAAAAGCGTTTCCAACCCCACTTACAAGTAAAACTAGTTAAAATGTGCCTGGCTGCTTTTCACTGAAAAGTTCATTCTGTGTACATTTTTGGCATACGTTTGCTCCTACCGGGTCAGCTGAGCAGCGAATTTCTAACCACCTGCTTTCACGAGAGACCTCAGGGCTGCATGTTTTGAGCCCAGTACTGAGCCTGAAAAGCATTTCCAACCCCACTTACAAGTAAAACTAGCTAAAATGTGCCTGGCTTCTCTTCACTGAAAAGCTCATTCTGAGTACATTTTTAGCATACGTTTGCTCCTGCCGGGTCAGCTGAGCAGCGAATTTCTATTTAACCACCTGCTATCATGAGAGACCTCAGGGCTGCATGTTTTGAGCCCAGTACTGATCCTGAAAAGCGTTTCCAACCCCACTTACAAGTAAAACTAGCTAAAATGTGCCTGGCTGCTATTCACTGAAAAGCTCATTCTCTGTACATTTTTGGCATACGTTTGCTCCTACCGGGTCAGCTGAGCAGCGAATTTCTATTTAACCACCTGCTTTCATGAGAGACCTCAGGGCTGCATGTTTTGAGCCCAGTACTGAGCCTGAAAAGCATTTCCAACCCCACTTACAAGTATAACTAGCTAAAATGTGCCTGGCTTCTCTTCACTGAAAAGCTCATTCTGAGTACATTTTTAGCATACGTTTGCTCCTGCCGGGTCAGCTGAGCAGCGAATTTCTATTTAACCACCTGCTATCAAGAGAGACCTCAGGGCTGCATGTTTTGAGCCCAGTACTGATCCTGAAAAGCGTTTCCAACCCCACTTACAAGTAAAACTAGCTAAAATGTGCCTGGCTGCTATTCACTGAAAGCTCATTCTCTGTACATTTTTGGCATACGTTTGCTCCTACCGGGTCAGCTGAGCAGTGAATTTCTATTTAACCACCTGCTTTCATGAGAGACCTCAGAGCTGCATGTTTTGAGCCCAGTACTGAGCCTGAAAAGCATTTCCAACCCCACTTACAAATAAAACTAGCTAAAATGTGCCTGGCTTCTCTTCACTGAAAAGCTCATTCTGAGTACATTTTTCGCATATGTTTGCTCCTGCCGGGTCAGCTGAGCAGCGAATTTCTATTTAACTACCTGCTATCACGAGAGACCTCAGGGCTGCATGGTTTGAGCCCAGTACTGATCCTGAAAAGCGTTTCCAACCCCACTTACAAGTAAAACTAGCTAAAATGTGCCTGGCTTCTCTTCACTGAAAAGCTCATTCTGAGTACATTTTTAGCATACGTTTGCTCCTGCCGGGTCAGCTGAGCAGTGAATTTCTATTTAACCACCTGCTATCATGAGAGACCTCAGGGCTGCATGTTTTGAGCCCAGTACTGATCCTGAAAAGCGTTTCCAACCCCACTTACAAGTAAAACTAGCTAAAATGTGCCTGGCTGCTTTTCACTGAAAAGCTCATTCTGTGTACATTTTTGGCATACGTTTGCTCCTACCGGGTCAGCTGAGCAGCGAATTTCTAACCACCTGCTTTCACGAGAGACCTCAGGGCTGCATGTTTTGAGCCCAGTACTGAGCCTGAAAAGCATTTCCAACCCCACTTAGAAGTAAAACTAGCTAAAATGTGCCTGGCTGCTATTCACTGAAAAGCTCATTCTGTGTACATTTTTGGCATACGTTTGCTCCTACCGGGTCAGCTGAGCAGCGAATTTCTATTTAACCACCTGCTTTCATGAGAGACCTCAGGGCTGCATGTTTTGAGCCCAGTACTGAGCCTGAAAAGCATTTCCAACCCCACTTACAAGTAAAACTAGCTAAAATGTGCCTGGCTTCTCTTCACCGAAAAGCTCATTCTGATAACATTTTTCGCATACGTTTGCTCCTGCCGGGTCAGCTGAGCAGCGAATTTCTATTTAACCACCTGCTATCATGAGAGACCTCAGGGCTGCATGTTTTGAGCCCAGTACTGAGCCTGAAAAGCGTTTCCAACCCCACTTACAAGTAAAACTAGCTAAAATGTGCCTGGCTTCTCTTCACTGAAAAGCTCATTCTGAGTACATTTTTAGCATACGTTTGCTCCTGCTTGGTCAGCTGAGCAGCGAATTTCTATTTAACCACCTGCTATCACGAGAGACCTCAGGGCTGCATGTTTTGAGCCCAGTACTGATCGTGAAAAGCGTTTCCAACCCCACTTACAAGTAAAACTAGCTAAAATGTGCCTGGCTTCTCTTCACTGAAAAGCTCATTCTGAGTACATTTTTAGCAGACGTTTGCTCCTGCCGGGTCAGCTGAGCAGCGAATTTCTATTTAACCACCTGCTTTCGTGAGAGACCTCAGGGATGCATGTTTTGAGCCCAGCACTGAGCCTGAAAAGCGTTTCCAACGCCACATACAAGTAAAACTAGCTAAAATGTGCCTGGCTTCTCTTCACTGAAAAGCTCATTCTGAGTACATTTTTAGCATACGTTTGCTCCTGCCGGGTCAGCTGAGCTGCGAATTTCTATTTAACCACCTGCTTTCATGAGAGACCTCAGGGCTGCATGTTTTGAGCCCAGTACTGAGCCTGAAAAGCATTTCCAACCCCACTTACAAGTAAAACTAGCTAAAATGTGCCTGGCTTCTCTTCACTGAAAAGCTCATTCTGAGTACATTTTTAGCATACGTTTGCTCCTGCCGGGTCAGCTGAGCAGCGAATTTCTATTTAACAACCTGCTATCATGTGAGACCTCAGGGCTGCATGTTTTGAGCCCAGTACTGATCCTGAAAAGCGTTTCCAACCCCACTTACAAGTAAAACTAGCTAAAATGTGCCTGGCTGCTATTCACTCAAAAGCTCATTCTGTGTACATTTTTGGCATACGTTTGCTCCTACCGGGTCAGCTGAGCAGCGAATTTCTATTTAACCACCTGATATCATGAGAGACCTCAGGGCTGCATGTTTTGAGCCCAGTACTGATCCTGAAAAGCGTTTCCAACCCCACTTACAAGTAAAACTAGCTAAAATGTGCCTGGCTGCTTTTCACTGAAAAGTTCATTCTGTGTACATTTTTGGCATACGTTTGCTCCTACCGGGTCAGCTGAGCAGCGAATTTCTAACCACCTGCTTTCACGAGAGACCTCAGGGCTGCATGTTTTGAGCCCAGTACTGAGCCTGAAAAGCATTTCCAACCCCACTTACAAGTAAAACGAGCTAAAATGTGCCTGGCTTCTCTTCACTGAAAAGCTCATTCTGAGTACATTTTTAGCATACGTTTGCTCCTGCCGGGTCAGCTGAGCAGCGAATTTCTATTTAACCACCTGCTATCATGAGAGACCTCAGGGCTGCATGTTTTGAGCCCAGTACTGATCCTGAAAAGCGTTTCCAACCCCACTTACAAGTAAAACTAGCTAAAATGTGCCTGGCTGCTATTCACTGAAAAGCTCATTCTCTGTACATTTTTGGCATACGTTTGCTCCTACCGGGTCAGCTGAGCTGCGAATTTCTATTTAACCACCTGCTTTCATGAGAGACCTCAGGGCTGCATGTTTTGAGCCCAGTACTGAGCCTGAAAAGCATTTCCAACCCCACTTACAAGTAAAACTAGCTAAAATGTGCCTGGCTGCTATTCACTGAAAAGCTCATTCTGTGTACATTTTTGGCATACGTTTGCTCCTACCGGGTCAGCTGAGCAGCAAATTTCTATTTAACCACCTGCTTTCATGAGAGACCTCAGGGCTGCATGTTTTGAGCCCAGTACTGAGCCTGAAAAGCATTTCCAACCCCACTTACAAGTAAAACTAGCTAAAATGTGCCTGGCTTCTCTTCACTGAAAAGCTCATTCTGAGTACATTTTTAGCATACGTTTGCTTCTGCCGGGTCAGCTGAGCAGCGAATTTCTATTTAACCACCTGCTATCATGAGAGACCTCAGGGCTGCATGTTTTGAGCCCAGTACTGATCCTGAAAAGCGTTTCCAACCCCACTTACAAGTAAAACTAGCTAAAATGTGCCTGGCTGCTATCACTGAAAAGCTCATTCTCTGTACATTTTTGGCATACGTTTGCTCCTACCGGGTCAGCTGAGCAGCGAATTTCTATTTGACCACCTGCTTTCATGAGAGACCTCAGAGCTGCATGTTTTGAGCCCAGTACTGAGCCTGAAAAGCATTTCCAACCCCACTTACAAGTAAAACTAGCTAAAATGTGCCTGGCTTCTCTTCACTGAAAAGTTCATTCTGAGTACATTTTTAGCATACGTTTGCTCCTGCCGGGTCAGCTGAGCAGCGAATTTCTATTTAACCACCTGCTTTCATGAGAGACCTCAGGGATGCATGTTTTGAGCCCAGCACTGAGCCTGAAAAACGTTTCCAACGCCACTTACAAGTAAAACTAGCTAAAATGTGCCTGGCTTCTCTTCACTGAAAAGCTCATTCTGAGTACATTTTTAGCATACGTTTGCTCCTGCCGGGTCAGCTGAGAAGCGAATTTCTATTTAACCACCTGCTATCATGAGAGACCTCAGGGCTGCATGTTTTGAGCCCAGTATTGATCCTGAAAAGCGTTTCCAACCCCACTTACAAGTAAAACTAGCTAAAATGTGCCTGGCTGCTATTCACTGAAAAGCTCATTCTGTGTACATTTTTGGCATACGTTTGCTCCTACCGGGTCAGCTGAGCAGCGAATTTCTATTTAACCACCTGCTTTCATGAGAGACCTCAGGGCTGCATGTTTTGAGCCCAGTACTGATCCTGAAAAGCGTTTCCAACCCCACTTACAAGTAAAACTAGCTAAAATGTGCCTGGCTGCTATTCACTGAAAAGCTCATTCTGTGTACATTTTTGGCATACGTTTGCTCCTACCAGGTCAGCTGAGCTGCGAATTTCTATTTAACCACCTGCTTTCATGAGAGACCTCAGGGCTGCATGTTTTGAGCTCAGTACTGAGCCTGAAAAGCATTTCCAACCCCACTTACAAGTAAAACTAGCTAAAATGTGCCTGGCTTCTCTTCACTGAAAAGCTCATTCTGAGTACATTTTTAGCATACGTTTACTCCTGCCGGGTCAGCTGAGCAGCGAATTTCTATTTAACCACCTGCTATCATGAGAGACCTCAGGGCTGCATGTTTTGAGCCCAGTACTGAGCCTGAAAAGCGTTTCCAACCCCACTTACAAGTAAAACTAGCTAAAATGTGCCTGGCTTCTCTTCACTGAAAAGCTCATTCTGAGTACATTTTTAGCATACGTTTGCTCCTGCCGGGTCAGCTGAGAAGCGAATTTCTATTTAACCACCTGCTATCATGAGAGACCTCAGGGCTGCATGTTTTGAGCCCAGTATTGATCCTGAAAAGCGTTTCCAACCCCACTTACAAGTAAAACTAGCTAAAATGTGCCTGGCTGCTATTCACTGAAAAGCTCATTCTGTGTACATTTTTGGCATACGTTTGCTCCTACCGGGCCAGCTGAGCAGCGAATTTCTATTTAACCACTTGCTTTCATGAGAGACCTCAGGGCTGCATGTTTTGAGCCCAGTACTGAGCCTGAAAAGCATTTCCAACACCACTTACAAGTAAAACTAGCTAAAATGTGCCTGGCTTCTCTTCACTGAAAAGCTCATTCTGAGTACATTTTTAGCATACGTTTGCTCCTGCCGGGTCAGCTGAGCAGCGAATTTCTATTTAACAACCTGCTATCATGTGAGACCTCAGGGCTGCATGTTTTGAGCCCAGTACTGATCCTGAAAAGCGTTTCCAACCCCACTTACAAGTAAAACTAGCTAAAATGTGCCTGGCTGCTATTCACTGAAAAGCTCATTCTGTGTACATTTTTGGCATACGTTTGCTCCTACCGGGTCAGCTGAGCAGCGAATTTCTATTTAACCACCTGCTTTCATGAGAGACCTCAGGGCTGCATGTTTTGAGCCCAGTACTGAGCCTGAAAAGCATTTCCAACCCCACTTACTAGTAAAACTAGCTAAAATGTGCCTGGCTTCTCTTCACTGAAAAGCTCATTCTGAGTACATTTTAAGCATACGTTTGCTCCTGCCGGGTCAGCTGAGCAGCGAATTTCTATTTAACCACCTGCTATCATGAGAGACCTCAGAGCTGCATGTTTTGAGCCCAGTACTGAGCCTGAAAAGCATTTCCAACCCCACTTACAAGTAAAACTAGCTAAAATGTGCCTGGCTTCTCTTCACTGAAAAGTTCATTCTGAGTACATTTTTAGCATACGTTTGCTCCTGCCGGGTCAGCTGAGCAGCGAATTTCTATTTAACCACCTGCTTTCATGAGAGACCTCAGGGCTGCATGTTTTGAGCCCAGTACTGATCCTGAAAAGCGTTTCCAACCCCACTTACAAGTAAAACTAGCTAAAATGTGCCTGGCTGCTATTCACTGAAAAGCTCATTCTGTGTACATTTTTGGCATACGTTTGCTCCTACCGGGTCAGCTGAGCAGCGAATTTCTATTTAACCACCTGCTTTCATGAGAGACCTCAGGGCTGCATGTTTTGAGCCCAGTACTGAGCCTGAAAAGCATTTCCAACCCCACTTACAAGTAGCTAAAATGTGCCTGGCTTCTCTTCACTGAAAAGCTCATTCTGAGTACATTTTTAGCATACGTTTGCTCCTGCCGGGTCAGCTGAGCAGCGAATTTCTATTTAACCACCTGCTATCATGAGAGACCTCAGGGCTGCATGTTTTGAGCCCAGTACTGATCCTGAAAAGCGTTTCCAACCCCACTTACAAGTAAAACTAGCTAAAATGTGCCTGGCTGCTATTCACTGAAAAGCTCATTCTCTGTACATTTTTGGCATACGTTTGCTCCTACCGGGTCAGCTGAGCAGCGAATTTCTATTTGACCACCTGCTTTCATGAGAGACCTCAGAGCTGCATGTTTTGAGCCCAGTACTGAGCCTGAAAAGCATTTCCAACCCCACTTACAAGTAAAACTAGCTAAAATGTGCCTGGCTGCTATTCACTGAAAAGCTCATTCTGTGTACATTTTTGGCATACGTTTGCTCCTACCGGGTCAGCTGAGCAGCGAATTTCTATTTAACCACCTGCTTTCATGAGAGACCTCAGGGCTGCATGTTTTGAGCCCAGTACTGATCCTGAAAAGCGTTTCCAACCCCACTTACAAGTAAAACTAGCTAAAATGTGCCTGGCTGCTATTCACTGAAAAGCTCATTCTGTGTACATTTTTGGCATATGTTTGCTCCTACTGGGTCAGCTGAGCAGCGAATTTCTATTTAACCACCTGCCTTCATGAGAGACCTCAGGGCTGCATGTTTTGAGCCCAGTACTGAGCCTGAAAAGCATTTCCAACCCCACTTACAAGTAAAACTAGCTAAAATGTGCCTGGCTGCTATTCACTAGAAAGCTCATTCTGTGTACATTTTTGGCATACGTTTGCTCCTACCGGGCCAGCTGAGCAGCGAATTTCTATTTAACCACTTGCTTTCATGAGAGACCTCAGGGCTGCATGTTTTGAGCCCAGTACTGAGCCTGAAAAGCATTTCCAACACCACTTACAAGTAAAACTAGCTAAAATGTGCCTGGCTTCTCTTCACTGAAAAGCTCATTCTGAGTACATTTTTAGCATACGTTTGCTCCTGCCGGGTCAGCTGAGCAGCGAATTTCTATTTAACTACCTGCTATCATGTGAGACCTCAGGGCTGCATGTTTTGAGCCCAGTACTGATCCTGAAAAGCGTTTCCAACCCCACTTACAAGTAAAACTAGCTAAAATGTGCCTGGCTTCTCTTCACTGAAAAGCTCATTCTGAGTACATTTTTAGCATACGTTTGCTCCTGCCGGGTCAGCTGAGAAGCGAATTTCTATTTAACCACCTGCTATCATGAGAGACCTCAGGGCTGCATGTTTTGAGCCCAGTATTGATCCTGAAAAGCGTTTCCAACCCCACTTACAAGTAAAACTAGCTAAAATGTGCCTGGTTGCTATTCACTGAAAAGCTCATTCTGTGTACATTTTTGGCATACGTTTGCTCCTACCGGGTCAGCTGAGCAGCGAATTTCTATTTAACCACCTGCTTTCATGAGAGACCTCAGGGCTGCATGTTTTGAGCCCAGTACTGATCCTGAAAAGCGTTTCCAACCCCACTTACAAGTAAAACTAGCTAAAATGTGCCTGGCTGCTATTCACTGAAAAGCTCATTCTGTGTACATTTTTGGCATACGTTTGCTCCTACCAGGTCAGCTGAGCTGCGAATTTCTATTTAACCACCTGCTTTCATGAGAGACCTCAGGGCTGCATGTTTTGAGCCCAGTACTGAGCCTGAAAAGCATTTCCAACCCCACTTACAAGTAAAACTAGCTAAAATGTGCCTGGCTTCTCTTCACTGAAAAGCTCATTCTGAGTACATTTTTAGCATACGTTTACTCCTGCCGGGTCAGCTGAGCAGCGAATTTCTATTTAACCACCTGCTATCATGAGAGACCTCAGGGCTGCATGTTTTGAGCCCAGTACTGAGCCTGAAAAGCGTTTCCAACCCCACTTACAAGTAAAACTAGCTAAAATGTGCCTGGCTGCTATTCACTGAAAAGCTCATTCTGTGTACATTTTTGGCATACGTTTGCTCCTACCGGGCCAGCTGAGCAGCGAATTTCTATTTAACCACTTGCTTTCATGAGAGACCTCAGGGCTGCATGTTTTGAGCCCAGTACTGAGCCTGAAAAGCATTTCCAACACCACTTACAAGTAAAACTAGCTAAAATGTGCCTGGCTTCTCTTCACTGAAAAGCTCATTCTGAGTACATTTTTAGCATACGTTTGCTCCTGCCGGGTCAGCTGAGCAGCGAATTTCTATTTAACAACCTGCTATCATGTGAGACCTCAGGGCTGCATGTTTTGAGCCCAGTACTGATCCTGAAAAGCGTTTCCAACCCCACTTACAAGTAAAACTAGCTAAAATGTGCCTGGCTGCTATTCACTGAAAAGCTCATTCTGTGTACATTTTTGGCATACGTTTGCTCCTACCGGGTCAGCTGAGCAGCGAATTTCTATTTAACCACCTGCTTTCATGAGAGACCTCAGGGCTGCATGTTTTGAGCCCAGTACTGAGCCTGAAAAGCATTTCCAACCCCACTTACTAGTAAAACTAGCTAAAATGTGCCTGGCTTCTCTTCACTGAAAAGCTCATTCTGAGTACATTTTAAGCATACGTTTGCTCCTGCCGGGTCAGCTGAGCAGCGAATTTCTATTTAACCACCTGCTATCATGAGAGACCTCAGAGCTGCATGTTTTGAGCCCAGTACTGAGCCTGAAAAGCATTTCCAACCCCACTTACAAGTAAAACTAGCTAAAATGTGCCTGGCTTCTCTTCACTGAAAAGTTCATTCTGAGTACATTTTTAGCATACGTTTGCTCCTGCCGGGTCAGCTGAGCAGCGAATTTCTATTTAACCACCTGCTTTCATGAGAGACCTCAGGGCTGCATGTTTTGAGCCCAGTACTGATCCTGAAAAGCGTTTCCAACCCCACTTACAAGTAAAACTAGCTAAAATGTGCCTGGCTGCTATTCACTGAAAAGCTCATTCTGTGTACATTTTTGGCATACGTTTGCTCCTACCGGGTCAGCTGAGCAGCGAATTTCTATTTAACCACCTGCTTTCATGAGAGACCTCAGGGCTGCATGTTTTGAGCCCAGTACTGAGCCTGAAAAGCATTTCCAACCCCACTTACAAGTAGCTAAAATGTGCCTGGCTTCTCTTCACTGAAAAGCTCATTCTGAGTACATTTTTAGCATACGTTTGCTCCTGCCGGGTCAGCTGAGCAGCGAATTTCTATTTAACCACCTGCTATCATGAGAGACCTCAGGGCTGCATGTTTTGAGCCCAGTACTGATCCTGAAAAGCGTTTCCAACCCCACTTACAAGTAAAACTAGCTAAAATGTGCCTGGCTGCTATTCACTGAAAAGCTCATTCTCTGTACATTTTTGGCATACGTTTGCTCCTACCGGGTCAGCTGAGCAGCGAATTTCTATTTGACCACCTGCTTTCATGAGAGACCTCAGAGCTGCATGTTTTTAGCCCAGTACTGAGCCTGAAAAGCATTTCCAACCCCACTTACAAGTAAAACTAGCTAAAATGTGCCTGGCTGCTATTCACTGAAAAGCTCATTCTGTGTACATTTTTGGCATACGTTTGCTCCTACCGGGTCAGCTGAGCAGCGAATTTCTATTTAACCACCTGCTTTCATGAGAGACCTCAGGGCTGCATGTTTTGAGCCCAGTACTGATCCTGAAAAGCGTTTCCAACCCCACTTACAAGTAAAACTAGCTAAAATGTGCCTGGCTGCTATTCACTGAAAAGCTCATTCTGTGTACATTTTTGGCATATGTTTGCTCCTACTGGGTCAGCTGAGCAGCGAATTTCTATTTAACCACCTGCCTTCATGAGAGACCTCAGGGCTGCATGTTTTGAGCCCAGTACTGAGCCTGAAAAGCATTTCCAACCCCACTTACAAGTAAAACTAGCTAAAATGTGCCTGGCTGCTATTCACTAGAAAGCTCATTCTGTGTACATTTTTGGCATACGTTTGCTCCTACCGGGCCAGCTGAGCAGCGAATTTCTATTTAACCACTTGCTTTCATGAGAGACCTCAGGGCTGCATGTTTTGAGCCCAGTACTGAGCCTGAAAAGCATTTCCAACACCACTTACAAGTAAAACTAGCTAAAATGTGCCTGGCTTCTCTTCACTGAAAAGCTCATTCTGAGTACATTTTTAGCATACGTTTGCTCCTGCTGGGTCAGCTGAGCAGCGAATTTCTATTTAACTACCTGCTATCATGTGAGACCTCAGGGCTGCATGTTTTGAGCCCAGTACTGATCCTGAAAAGCGTTTCCAACCCCACTTACAAGTAAAACTAGCTAAAATGTGCCTGGCTGCTATTCACTGAAAAGCTCATTCTGTGTACATTTTTGGCATACGTTTGCTCCTACCGGGTCAGCTGAGCAGCAAATTTCTATTTAACCACCTGCTTTCATGAGAGACGTCAGGGCTGCATGTTTTGATCCCAGTACTGAGCCTGAAAAGCATTTCCAACCCCACTTACAAGTAAAACTAGATAAAATGTGCCTGGCTTCTCTTCACTGAAAAGCACATTCTGAGAACATTTTTAGCATACGTTTGCTCCTGCTGGGTCAGCTGAGCAGCAAATTTCTATTTAACCACCTGCTATAATGAAAGACCTCAGGGCTGCATGTTTTGAGCCCAGTACTGATCCTGAGAAGCTTTTCCAACCCCACTTACAAGTAAAACTAGCTAAAATGTGCCTGGCTGCTATTCACTGAAAAGCTCATTCTGTGTACATTTTTGGCATACGTTTGCTCCTACCGGGTCAGCTGAGCAGCGAATTTCTATTTAACCACCGGCTTTCATGAGAGACCTCAGGGCTGCATGTTTTGAGCCCAGTACTGAGCCTGAAAAGCATTTCCAACCCCACTTACAAGTAAAACTAGCTAAAATGTGCCTGGCTTCTCTTTACTGAAAAGCTCATTCTGTGTACATTTTTGGCATACGTTTGCTCCTACCGGGCCAGCTGAGCAGCGAATTTCTATTTAACCACTTGCTTTCATGAGAGACCTCAGGGCTGCATGTTTTGAGCCCAGTACTGAGCCTGAAAAGCATTTCCAACACCACTTACAAGTAAAACTAGCTAAAATGTGCCTGGCTTTTCTTCACTGAAAAGCTCATTCTGAGTACATTTTTAGCATACGTTTGCTCCTGCCGGGTCAGCTGAGCAGCGAATTTCTATTTAACAACCTGCTATCATGTGAGACCTCAGGGCTGCATGTTTTGAGCCCAGTACTGATCCTGAAAAGCGTTTCCAACCCCACTTACAAGTAAAACTAGCTAAAATGTGCCTGGCTGCTATTCACTGAAAAGCTCATTCTGTGTACATTTTTGGCATACGTTTGCTCCTACCGGGTCAGCTGAGCAGCGAATTTCTATTTAACCACCTGCTTTCATGAGAGACCTCAGGGCTGCATGTTTTGAGCCCAGTACTGAGCCTGAAAAGCATTTCCAACCCCACTTACAAGTAAAACTAGCTAAAATGTGCCTGGCTTCTCTTCACTGAAAAGCTCATTCTGAGTACATTTTAAGCATACGTTTGCTCCTGCCGGGTCAGCTGAGCAGCGAATTTCTATTTAACCACCTGCTATCATGAGAGACCTCAGGGCTGCATGTTTTGAGCCCAGTACTGATCCTGAAAAGCGTTTCCAACCCCACTTACAAGTAAAACTAGCTAAAATGTGCCTGGCTGCTATTCACTGAAAAGCTCATTCTGTGTACATTTTTGGCATACGTTTAATCATACCGGGTCAGCTGAGCAGCAAATTTCTATTTAACCACCTGCTTTCATGAGAGACCTCAGGGATGCATGTTTTGAGCCCAGTACTGAGCCTGAAAAGCATTTCCAACCCCACTTACAAGTAAAACTAGCTAAAATGTGCCTGGCTTCTCTTTACTGAAAAGCTCATTCTGAGAACATTTTTAGCATACGTTTGCTCCTGCTGGGTCAGCTGAGCAGCAAATTTCTATTTAACCACCTGCTATCATGAGAGACATCAGGGCTGCATGTTTTGAGCCCAGTACTGATCCTGAAAAGCGTTTCCAACCCCACTTACAAGTAAAACTAGCTAAAATGTGCCTGGCTGCTATTCACTGAAAAGCTCATTCTGTGTACATTTTTGGCATACGTTTGCTCCTACCAGGTCAGCTGAGCTGCGAATTTCTATTTAACCACCTGCTTTCATGAGAGACCTCAGGGCTGCATGTTTTGAGCCCAGTACTGAGCCTGAAAAGCATTTCCAACCCCACTTACAAGTAAAACTAGCTAAAATGTGCCTGGCTGCTATTCACTGAAAAGCTCATTCTGTGTACATTTTTGGCATACGTTTGCTCCTACCGGGTCAGCTGAGCAGCGAATTTCTATTTAACCACCTGCTTTCATGAGAGACCTCAGGGCTGCATGTTTTGAGCCCAGTACTGAGCCTGAAAAGCATTTCCAACCCCACTTACAAGTATAACTAGCTAAAATGTGCCTGGCTTCTCTTCACTGAAAAGCTCATTCTGAGTACATTTTTAGCATACGTTTGCTCCTGCCGGGTCAGCTGAGCAGCGAATTTCTATTTAACCACCTGCTATCATGAGAGACCTCAGGGCTGCATGTTTTGAGCCCAGTACTGATCCTGAAAAGCGTTTCCAACCCCACTTACAAGTAAAACTAGCTAAAATGTGCCTGGCTGCTATTCACTGAAAAGCTCATTCTCTGTACATTTTTGGCATACGTTTGCTCCTACCGGGTCAGCTGAGCAGCGAATTTCTATTTAACCACCTGCTTTAATGAGAGACCTCAGAGCTGCATGTTTTGAGCCCAGTACTGAGCCTGAAAAGCAAACCCCACTTACAAGTAAAACTAGCTAAAATGTGCCTGGCTTCTCTTCACTGAAAAGCTCATTCTGAGTACATTTTTCGCATACGTTTGCTCCTGCCGGGTCAGCTGAGCAGCGAATTTCTATTTAACTACCTGCTATCACGAGAGACCTCAGGGCTGCATGGTTTGAGCCCAGAACTGATCCTGAAAAGCGTTTCCAACCCCACTTACAAGTAAAACTAGCTAAAATGTGCCTGGCTGCTTTTCACTGAAAAGCTCATTCTGTGTACATTTTTGGCATACGTTTGCTCCTACCGGGTCAGCTGAGCAGCGAATTTCTAACCACCTGCTTTCACGAGAGACCTCAGGGCTGCATGTTTTGAGCCCAGTACTGAGCCTGAAAAGCATTTCCATCCCCACTTACAAGTAAAACTAGCTAAAATGTGCCTGGCTTCTCTTCACTGAAAAGCTCATTCTGAGTACATTTTTAGCATACGTTTGCTCCTGCCGGGTCAGCTGAGCAGCGAATTTCTATTTAACCACCTGCTATCATGAGAGACCTCAGGGCTGCATGTTTTGAGCCCAGTACTGATCCTGAAAAGCGTTTCCAACCCCACTTACAAGTAAAACTAGCTAAAATGTGCCTGGCTGCTATTCACTGAAAAGCTCATTCTCTGTACATTTTTGGCATACGTTTGCTCCTACCGGGTCAGCTAAGCAGCGAATTTCTATTTAACCACCTGCTTTCATGAGAGACCTCAGAACTGCATGTTTTGAGCCCAGTACTGAGCCTGAAAAGCATTTCCAACCCCACTTACAAGTAAAACTAGCTAAAATGTGCCTGGCTTCTCTTCACTGAAAAGCTCATTCTGAGTACATTTTTAGCATACGTTTGCTCCTACCGGGTCAGCTGAGCAGCGAATTTCTATTTGACCACCTGCTTTCATGAGAGACCTCAGAGCTGCATGTTTTGAGCCCAGTACTGAGCCTGAAAAGCATTTCCAACCCCACTTACAAGTAAAACTAGCTAAAATGTGCCTGGCTTCTCTTCACTGAAAAGCTCATTCTGAGTACATTTTTAGCATACGTTTGCTCCTGCCGGGTCAGCTGAGCAGCGAATTTCTATTTAACCACCTGCTTTCATGAGAGACCTCAGGGATGCATGTTTTGAGCCCAGCACTGAGCCTGAAAAACGTTTCCAACGCCACTTACAAGTAAAACTAGCTAAAATGTGCCTGGCTTCTCTTCACTGAAAAGCTCATTCTGAGTACATTTTTAGCGTACGTTTGCTCCTGCCGGGTCAGCTGAGAAGCGAATTTCTATTTAACCACCTGCTATCATGAGAGACCTCAGGGCTGCATGTTTTGAGCCCAGTATTGATCCTGAAAAGCGTTTCCAACCCCACTTACAAGTAAAACTAGCTAAAATGTGCCTGGCTTCTCTTCACTGAAAAGCTCATTCTGAGTACATTTTTAGCATACGTTTGCTCCTGCTGGGTCAGCTGAGCAGCGAATTTCTATTTAACCACCTGCTATCACGAGAGACCTCAGGGCTGCATGTTTTGAGCCCAGTACTGATCGTGAAAAGCGTTTCCAACCCCACTTACAAGTAAAACTAGCTAAAATGTGCCTGGCGAATTTCTATTTAACCACCTGCTTTCATGAGAGACCTCAGGGATGCATGTTTTGAGCCCAGCACTGAGCCTGAAAAGCGTTTCCAACGCCACTTACAAGTAAAACTAGCTAAAATGTGCCTGGCTTCTCTCCACTGAAAAGCTCATTCTGAGTACATTTTTAGCATACGTTTGCTCCTGCCGGGTCAGCTGAGAAGCGAATTTCTATTTAACCACCTGCTATCATGAGAGACCTCAGGGCTGCATGTTTTGAGCCCAGTATTGATCCTGAAAAGCGTTTCCAACCCCACTTACAAGTAAAACTAGCTAAAATGTGCCTGGCTGCTATTCACTGAAAAGCTCATTCTGTGTACATTTTTGGCATACGTTTGCTCCTACCGGGCCAGCTGAGCAGCGAATTTCTATTTAACCACCTGCTTTCATGAGAGACCTCAGGGCTGCATGTTTTGAGCCCAGTATTGATCCTAAAAAGCGTTTCCAACCCCACTTACAAGTAAAACTAGCTAAAATGTGCCTGGCTGCTATTCACTGAAAAGCTCATTCTGTGTACATTTTTGGCATACGTTTGCTCCTACCGGGTCAGCTGAGCAGCGAATTTCTATTTAACCACCTGCTTTCATGAGAGACCTCAGGGCTGCATGTTTTGAGCCCAGTACTGAGCCTGAAAAGCATTTCCAACCCCACTTACAAGTAAAACTAGCTAAAATGTGCCTGGCTTCTCTTCACTGAAAAGCTCATTCTGATAACATTTTTCGCATACGTTTGCTCCTGCCGGGTCAGCTGAGCAGCGAATTTCTATTTAACCACCTGCTATCACGAGAGACCTCAGGGCTGCATGGTTTGAGCCCAGTACTGATCCTGAAAAGCGTTTCCAACCCCACTTACAAGTAAAACTAGCTAAAATGTGCCTGGCTTCTCTTCACTGAAAAGCTCATTCTGAGTACATTTTTAGCATACGTTTGCTCCTGCCGGGTCAGCTGAGCAGTGAATTTCTATTTAACCACCTGCTATCATGAGAGACCTCAGAGCTGCATGTTTTGAGCCCAGTACTGAGCCTGAAAAGCATTTCCAACCCCACTTACAAGTAAAACTAGCTAAAATGTGCCTGGCTTCTCTTCACTGAAAAGTTCATTCTGAGTACATTTTTAGCATACGTTTGCTCCTGCCGGGTCAGCTGAGCAGCGAATTTCTATTTAACCACCTGCTTTCATGAGAGACCTCAGGGCTGCATGTTTTGAGCCCAGTACTGATCCTGAAAAGCGTTTCCAACCCCACTTACAAGTAAAACTAGCTAAAATGTGCCTGGCTGCTATTCACTGAAAAGCTCATTCTGTGTACATTTTTGGCATACGTTTAATCCTACCGGGTCAGCTGAGCAGCAAATTTCTATTTAACCACCTGCTTTCATGAGAGACCTCAGGGATGCATGTTTTGAGCCCAGTACTGAGCCTGAAAAGCATTTCCAACCCCACTTACAAGTAAAACTAGCTAAAATGTGCCTGGCTTCTCCACTGAAAAGCTCATTCTGAGAACATTTTTAGCATACGTTTGCTCCTGCTGGGTCAGCTGAGCAGCAAATTTCTATTTAACCACCTGCTATCATGAGAGACCTCAGGGCTGCATGTTTTGAGCCCAGTACTGAGCCTGAAAAGCATTTCCAACCCCACTTACAAGTAAAACTAGCTAAATGTGCCTGGCTGCTATTCACTGAAAAGCTCATTCTGTGTACATTTTTGGCATACGTTTGCTCCTACCAGGTCAGCTGAGCTGCGAATTTCTATTTAACCACCTGCTTTCATGAGAGACCTCAGGGCTGCATGTTTTGAGCCCAGTACTGAGCCTGAAAAGCATTTCCAACCCCACTTACAAGTAAAACTAGCTAAAATGTGCCTGGCTGCTATTCACTGAAAAGCTCATTCTGTGTACATTTTTGGCATACGTTTGCTCCTACCGGGTCAGCTGAGCAGCGAATTTCTATTTAACCACCTGCTTTCATGAGAGACCTCAGGGCTGCATGTTTTGAGCCCAGTACTGAGCCTGAAAAGCATTTCCAACCCCACTTACAAGTATAACTAGCTAAAATGTGCCTGGCTTCTCTTCACTGAAAAGCTCATTCTGAGTACATTTTTAGCATACGTTTGCTCCTGCCGGGTCAGCTGAGCAGCGAATTTCTATTTAACCACCTGCTATCATGAGAGACCTCAGGGCTGCATGTTTTGAGCCCAGTACTGATCCTGAAAAGCGTTTCCAACCCCACTTACAAGTAAAACTAGCTAAAATGTGCCTGGCTGCTATTCACTGAAAAGCTCATTCTCTGTACATTTTTGGCATACGTTTGCTCCTACCGGGTCAGCTGAGCAGCGAATTTCTATTTAACCACCTGCTTTCATGAGAGACCTCAGAGCTGCATGTTTTGAGCCCAGTACTGAGCCTGAAAAGCATTTCCAACCCCACTTACAAATAAAACTAGCTAAAATGTGCCTGGCTTCTCTTCACTGAAAAGCTCATTCTGAGTACATTTTTCGCATATGTTTGCTCCTGCCGGGTCAGCTGAGCAGCGAATTTCTATTTAACTACCTGCTATCACGAGAGACCTCAGGGCTGCATGGTTTGAGCCCAGTACTGATCCTGAAAAGCGTTTCCAACCCCACTTACAAGTAAAACTAGCTAAAATGTGCCTGGCTTCTCTTCACTGAAAAGCTCATTCTGAGTACATTTTTAGCATACGTTTGCTCCTGCCGGGTCAGCTGAGCAGTGAATTTCTATTTAACCACCTGCTATCATGAGAGACCTCAGGGCTGCATGTTTTGAGCCCAGTACTGATCCTGAAAAGCGTTTCCAACCCCACTTACAAGTAAAACTAGCTAAAATGTGCCTGGCTGCTTTTCACTGAAAAGCTCATTCTGTGTACATTTTTGGCATACGTTTGCTCCTACCGGGTCAGCTGAGCAGCGAATTTCTAACCACCTGCTTTCACGAGAGACCTCAGGGCTGCATGTTTTGAGCCCAGTACTGAGCCTGAAAAGCATTTCCAACCCCACTTAGAAGTAAAACTAGCTAAAATGTGCCTGGCTGCTATTCACTGAAAAGCTCATTCTGTGTACATTTTTGGCATACGTTTGCTCCTACCGGGTCAGCTGAGCAGCGAATTTCTATTTAACCACCTGCTTTCATGAGAGACCTCAGGGCTGCATGTTTTGAGCCCAGTACTGAGCCTGAAAAGCATTTCCAACCCCACTTACAAGTAAAACTAGCTAAAATGTGCCTGGCTTCTCTTCACTGAAAAGCTCATTCTGATAACATTTTTCGCATACGTTTGCTCCTGCCGGGTCAGCTGAGCAGTGAA
Source organism: Lissotriton vulgaris (assembly GCF_964263255.1). NCBI lineage: Eukaryota > Metazoa > Chordata > Amphibia > Caudata > Salamandridae > Lissotriton > Lissotriton vulgaris. The sequence continues at coordinate 2,224,939 of NW_028242071.1, read as the reverse complement.
TTTCTATTTAACCACCTGCTATCACGAGAGACCTCAGGGCTGCATGGTTTGAGCCCAGTACTGATCCTGAAAAGCGTTTCCAACCCCACTTACAAGTAAAACTAGCTAAAATGTGCCTGGCTTCTCTTCACTGAAAAGCTCATTCTGAGTACATTTTTAGCATACGTTTGCTCCTGCCGGGTCAGCTGAGCAGTGAATTTCTATTTAACCACCTGCTATCATGAGAGACCTCAGGGCTGCATGTTTTGAGCCCAGTACTGATCTTGAAAAGCGTTTCCAACCCCACTTACAAGTAAAACTAGCTAAAATGTGCCTGGCTGCTTTTCACTGAAAAGCTCATTCTGTGTACATTTTTGGCATACGTTTGCTCCTACCGGGTCAGCTGAGCAGCGAATTTCTATTTAACCACCTGCTTTCATGAGAGACCTCAGGGCTGCATGTTTTGAGCCCAGTACTGAGCCTGAAAAGCATTTCCAACCCCACTTACAAGTATAACTAGCTAAAATGTGCCTGGCTTCTCTTCACTGAAAAGCTCATTCTGAGTACATTTTTAGCATACGTTTGCTCCTGCCGGGTCAGCTGAGCAGCGAATTTCTATTTAACCACCTGCTATCATGAGAGACCTCAGGGCTGCATGTTTTGAGCCCAGTACTGATCCTGAAAAGCGTTTCCAACCCCACTTACAAGTAAAACTAGCTAAAATGTGCCTGGCTGCTATTCACTGAAAAGCTCATTATCTGTACATTTTTGGCATACGTTTGCTCCTACCGGGTCAGCTGAGCAGCGAATTTCTATTTAACCACCTGCTTTCATGAGAGACCTCAGAGCTGCATGTTTTGAGCCCAGTACTGAGCCTGAAAAGCATTTCCAACCCCACTTACAAATAAAACTAGCTAAAATGTGCCTGGCTTCTCTTCACTGAAAAGCTCATTCTGAGTACATTTTTCGCATATGTTTGCTCCTGCCGGGTCAGCTGAGCAGCGAATTTCTATTTAACTACCTGCTATCACGAGAGACCTCAGGGCTGCATGGTTTGAGCCCAGTACTGATCCTGAAAAGCGTTTCCAACCCCACTTACAAGTAAAACAAGCTAAAATGTGCCTAGCTTCTCTTCACTGAAAAGCTCATTCTGAGTATATTTTTAGCATACGTTTGCTCCTGCCGGGTCAGCTGAGCAGTGAATTTCTATTTAACCACCTGCTATCATGAGAGACCTCAGGGCTGCATGTTTTGAGCCCAGTACTGATCCTGAAAAGCGTTTCCAACCCCACTTACAAGTAAAACTAGCTAAAATGTGCCTGGCTGCTTTTCACTGAAAAGCTCATTCTGTGTACATTTTTGGCATACGTTTGCTCCTACCGTGTCAGCTGAGCAGCGAATTTCTAACCACCTGCTTTCACAAGAGACCTCAGGGCTGCATGTTTTGAGCCCAGTACTGAGCCTGAAAAGCGTTTCCAACCCCACTTACAAGTAAAACTAGCTAAAATGTGCCTGGCTGCTATTCACTGAAAAGCTCATTATCTGTACATTTTTGGCATACGTTTGCTCCTACCGGGTCAGCTGAGCAGCGAATTTCTATTTAACCACCTGCTTTCATGAGAGACCTCAGAGCTGCATGTTTTGAGCCCAGTACTGAGCCTGAAAAGCATTTCCAACCCCACTTACAAATAAAACTAGCTAAAATGTGCCTGGCTTCTCTTCACTGAAAAGCTCATTCTGAGTACATTTTTCGCATATGTTTGCTCCTGCCGGGTCAGCTGAGCAGCGAATTTCTATTTAACCACCTGCTTTCATGAGAGACCTCAGGGCTGCATGTTTTGAGCCCAGTACTGAGCCTGAAAAGCATTTCCAACCCCACTTACAAGTATAACTAGCTAAAATGTGCCTGGCTTCTCTTCACTGAAAAGCTCATTCTGAGTACATTTTTAGCATACGTTTGCTCCTGCCGGGTCAGCTGAGCAGCGAATTTCTATTTAACCACCTGCTTTCATGAGAGACCTCAGGGCTGCATGTTTTGAGCCCAGTACTGAGCCTGAAAAGCATTTCCAACCCCACTTACAAGTAAAACTAGCTAAAATGTGCCTGGCTTCTCTTCACTGAAAAGCTCATTCTGATAACATTTTTCGCATACGTTTGCTCCTGCCGGGTCAGCTGAGCAGCGAATTTCTATTTAACCACCTGCTATCACGAGAGACCTCAGGGCTGCATGGTTTGAGCCCAGTACTGATCCTGAAAAGCGTTTCCAACCCCACTTACAAGTAAAACTAGCTAAAATGTGCCTGGCTTCTCTTCACTGAAAAGCTCATTCTGAGTACATTTTTAGCATACGTTTGCTCCTGCCGGGTCAGCTGAGCAGTGAATTTCTATTTAACCACCTGCTATCATGAGAGACCTCAGAGCTGCATGTTTTGAGCCCAGTACTGAGCCTGAAAAGCATTTCCAACCCCACTTACAAGTAAAACTAGCTAAAATGTGCCTGGCTTCTCTTCACTGAAAAGTTCATTCTGAGTACATTTTTAGCATACGTTTGCTCCTGCCGGGTCAGCTGAGCAGCGAATTTCTATTTAACCACCTGCTTTCATGAGAGACCTCAGGGCTGCATGTTTTGAGCCCAGTACTGATCCTGAAAAGCGTTTCCAACCCCACTTACAAGTAAAACTAGCTAAAATGTGCCTGGCTGCTATTCACTGAAAAGCTCATTCTGTGTACATTTTTGGCATACGTTTAATCCTACCGGGTCAGCTGAGCAGCAAATTTCTATTTAACCACCTGCTTTCATGAGAGACCTCAGGGATGCATGTTTTGAGCCCAGTACTGAGCCTGAAAAGCATTTCCAACCCCACTTACAAGTAAAACTAGCTAAAATGTGCCTGGCTTCTCCACTGAAAAGCTCATTCTGAGAACATTTTTAGCATACGTTTGCTCCTGCTGGGTCAGCTGAGCAGCAAATTTCTATTTAACCACCTGCTATCATGAGAGACCTCAGGGCTGCATGTTTTGAGCCCAGTACTGAGCCTGAAAAGCATTTCCAACCCCACTTACAAGTAAAACTAGCTAAATGTGCCTGGCTGCTATTCACTGAAAAGCTCATTCTGTGTACATTTTTGGCATACGTTTGCTCCTACCAGGTCAGCTGAGCTGCGAATTTCTATTTAACCACCTGCTTTCATGAGAGACCTCAGGGCTGCATGTTTTGAGCCCAGTACTGAGCCTGAAAAGCATTTCCAACCCCACTTACAAGTAAAACTAGCTAAAATGTGCCTGGCTGCTATTCACTGAAAAGCTCATTCTGTGTACATTTTTGGCATACGTTTGCTCCTACCGGGTCAGCTGAGCAGCGAATTTCTATTTAACCACCTGCTTTCATGAGAGACCTCAGGGCTGCATGTTTTGAGCCCAGTACTGAGCCTGAAAAGCATTTCCAACCCCACTTACAAGTATAACTAGCTAAAATGTGCCTGGCTTCTCTTCACTGAAAAGCTCATTCTGAGTACATTTTTAGCATACGTTTGCTCCTGCCGGGTCAGCTGAGCAGCGAATTTCTATTTAACCACCTGCTATCATGAGAGACCTCAGGGCTGCATGTTTTGAGCCCAGTACTGATCCTGAAAAGCGTTTCCAACCCCACTTACAAGTAAAACTAGCTAAAATGTGCCTGGCTGCTATTCACTGAAAAGCTCATTCTCTGTACATTTTTGGCATACGTTTGCTCCTACCGGGTCAGCTGAGCAGCGAATTTCTATTTAACCACCTGCTTTCATGAGAGACCTCAGAGCTGCATGTTTTGAGCCCAGTACTGAGCCTGAAAAGCATTTCCAACCCCACTTACAAATAAAACTAGCTAAAATGTGCCTGGCTTCTCTTCACTGAAAAGCTCATTCTGAGTACATTTTTCGCATATGTTTGCTCCTGCCGGGTCAGCTGAGCAGCGAATTTCTATTTAACTACCTGCTATCACGAGAGACCTCAGGGCTGCATGGTTTGAGCCCAGTACTGATCCTGAAAAGCGTTTCCAACCCCACTTACAAGTAAAACTAGCTAAAATGTGCCTGGCTTCTCTTCACTGAAAAGCTCATTCTGAGTACATTTTTAGCATACGTTTGCTCCTGCCGGGTCAGCTGAGCAGTGAATTTCTATTTAACCACCTGCTATCATGAGAGACCTCAGGGCTGCATGTTTTGAGCCCAGTACTGATCCTGAAAAGCGTTTCCAACCCCACTTACAAGTAAAACTAGCTAAAATGTGCCTGGCTGCTTTTCACTGAAAAGCTCATTCTGTGTACATTTTTGGCATACGTTTGCTCCTACCGGGTCAGCTGAGCAGCGAATTTCTAACCACCTGCTTTCACGAGAGACCTCAGGGCTGCATGTTTTGAGCCCAGTACTGAGCCTGAAAAGCATTTCCAACCCCACTTAGAAGTAAAACTAGCTAAAATGTGCCTGGCTGCTATTCACTGAAAAGCTCATTCTGTGTACATTTTTGGCATACGTTTGCTCCTACCGGGTCAGCTGAGCAGCGAATTTCTATTTAACCACCTGCTTTCATGAGAGACCTCAGGGCTGCATGTTTTGAGCCCAGTACTGAGCCTGAAAAGCATTTCCAACCCCACTTACAAGTAAAACTAGCTAAAATGTGCCTGGCTTCTCTTCACTGAAAAGCTCATTCTGATAACATTTTTCGCATACGTTTGCTCCTGCCGGGTCAGCTGAGCAGTGAATTTCTATTTAACCACCTGCTATCACGAGAGACCTCAGGGCTGCATGGTTTGAGCCCAGTACTGATCCTGAAAAGCGTTTCCAACCCCACTTACAAGTAAAACTAGCTAAAATGTGCCTGGCTTCTCTTCACTGAAAAGCTCATTCTGAGTACATTTTTAGCATACGTTTGCTCCTGCCGGGTCAGCTGAGCAGTGAATTTCTATTTAACCACCTGCTATCATGAGAGACCTCAGGGCTGCATGTTTTGAGCCCAGTACTGATCTTGAAAAGCGTTTCCAACCCCACTTACAAGTAAAACTAGCTAAAATGTGCCTGGCTGCTTTTCACTGAAAAGCTCATTCTGTGTACATTTTTGGCATACGTTTGCTCCTACCGGGTCAGCTGAGCAGCGAATTTCTATTTAACCACCTGCTTTCATGAGAGACCTCAGGGCTGCATGTTTTGAGCCCAGTACTGAGCCTGAAAAGCATTTCCAACCCCACTTACAAGTATAACTAGCTAAAATGTGCCTGGCTTCTCTTCACTGAAAAGCTCATTCTGAGTACATTTTTAGCATACGTTTGCTCCTGCCGGGTCAGCTGAGCAGCGAATTTCTATTTAACCACCTGCTATCATGAGAGACCTCAGGGCTGCATGTTTTGAGCCCAGTACTGATCCTGAAAAGCGTTTCCAACCCCACTTACAAGTAAAACTAGCTAAAATGTGCCTGGCTGCTATTCACTGAAAAGCTCATTATCTGTACATTTTTGGCATACGTTTGCTCCTACCGGGTCAGCTGAGCAGCGAATTTCTATTTAACCACCTGCTTTCATGAGAGACCTCAGAGCTGCATGTTTTGAGCCCAGTACTGAGCCTGAAAAGCATTTCCAACCCCACTTACAAATAAAACTAGCTAAAATGTGCCTGGCTTCTCTTCACTGAAAAGCTCATTCTGAGTACATTTTTCGCATATGTTTGCTCCTGCCGGGTCAGCTGAGCAGCGAATTTCTATTTAACTACCTGCTATCACGAGAGACCTCAGGGCTGCATGGTTTGAGCCCAGTACTGATCCTGAAAAGCGTTTCCAACCCCACTTACAAGTAAAACAAGCTAAAATGTGCCTAGCTTCTCTTCACTGAAAAGCTCATTCTGAGTATATTTTTAGCATACGTTTGCTCCTGCCGGGTCAGCTGAGCAGTGAATTTCTATTTAACCACCTGCTATCATGAGAGACCTCAGGGCTGCATGTTTTGAGCCCAGTACTGATCCTGAAAAGCGTTTCCAACCCCACTTACAAGTAAAACTAGCTAAAATGTGCCTGGCTGCTTTTCACTGAAAAGCTCATTCTGTGTACATTTTTGGCATACGTTTGCTCCTACCGTGTCAGCTGAGCAGCGAATTTCTAACCACCTGCTTTCACAAGAGACCTCAGGGCTGCATGTTTTGAGCCCAGTACTGAGCCTGAAAAGCATTTCCAACCCCACTTACAAGTAAAACTAGCTAAAATGTGCCTGGCTGCTATTCACTGAAAAGCTCATTCTGTGTACATTTTTGGCATACGTTTGCTCCTACCAGGTCAGCTGAGCTGCGAATTTCTATTTAACCACCTGCTTTCATGAGAGACCTCAGGGCTGCATGTTTTGAGCCCAGTACTGAGCCTGAAAAGCATTTCCAACCCCACTTACAAGTAAAACTAGCTAAAATGTGCCTGGCTTCTCTTCACTGAAAAGCTCATTCTGATAACATTTTTCGCATACGTTTGCTCCTGCCGGGTCAGCTGAGCAGCGAATTTCTATTTAACCACCTGCTATCACGAGAGACCTCAGGGCTGCATGGTTTGAGCCCAGTACTGATCCTGAAAAGCGTTTCCAACCCCACTTACAAGTAAAACTAGCTAAAATGTGCCTGGCTTCTCTTCACTGAAAAGCTCATTCTGAGTACATTTTTAGCATACGTTTGCTCCTGCCGGGTCAGCTGAGCAGTGAATTTCTATTTAACCACCTGCTATCATGAGAGACCTCAGGGCTGCATGTTTTGAGCCCAGTACTGATCTTGAAAAGCGTTTCCAACCCCACTTACAAGTAAAACTAGCTAAAATGTGCCTGGCTGCTTTTCACTGAAAAGCTCATTCTGTGTACATTTTTGGCATACGTTTGCTCCTACCGGGTCAGCTGAGCAGCGAATTTCTAACCACCTGCTTTCACGAGAGACCTCAGGGCTGCATGTTTTGAGCCCAGTACTGAGCCTGAAAAGCATTTCCAACCCCACTTACAAGTAAAACTAGCTAAAATGTGCCTGGCTTCTCTTCACTGAAAAGCTCATTCTGAGTACATTTTTAGCATACGTTTGCTCCTGCCGGGTCAGCTGAGCAGTGAATTTCTATTTAACCACCTGCTATCATGAGAGACCTCAGGGCTGCATGTTTTGAGCCCAGTACTGATCCTGAAAAGCGTTTCCAACCCCACTTACAAGTAAAACTAGCTAAAATGTGCCTGGCTGCTATTCACTGAAAAGCTCATTCTCTGTACATTTTTGGCATACGTTTGCTCCTACCGGGTCAGCTGAGCAGCGAATTTCTATTTAACCACCTGCTTTCATGAGAGACCTCAGAACTGCATGTTTTGAGCCCAGTACAGAGCCTGAAAAGCATTTCCAACCCCACTTACAAGTAAAACTAGCTAAAATGTGCCTGGCTGCTATTCACTGAAAAGCTCATTCTGTGTACATTTTTGGCATACGTTTAATCCTACCGGGTCAGCTGAGCAGCAAATTTCTATTTAACCACCTGCTTTCATGAGAGACCTCAGGGATGCATGTTTTGAGCCCAGTACTGAGCCTGAAAAGCATTTCCAACCCCACTTACAAGTAAAACTAGCTAAAATGTGCCTGGCTTCTCTTCACTGAAAAGCTCATTCTGAGAACATTTTTAGCATACGTTTGCTCCTGCTGGGTCAGCTGAGCAGCAAATTTCTATTTAACCACCTGCTATCATGAGAGACCTCAGGGCTGCATGTTTTGAGCCCAGTACTGATCCTGAAAAGCGTTTCCAACCCCACTTACAAGTAAAACTAGCTAAAATGTGCCTGGCTGCTATTCACTGAAAAGCTCATTCTGTGTACATTTTTGGCATACGTTTGCTCCTACCAGGTCAGCTGAGCTGCGAATTTCTATTTAACCACCTGCTTTCATGAGAGACCTCAGGGCTGCATGTTTTGAGCCCAGTACTGAGCCTGAAAAGCATTTCCAACCCCACTTACAAGTAAAACTAGCTAAAATGTGCCTGGCTGCTATTCACTGAAAAGCTCATTCTGTGTACATTTTTGGCATACGTTTGCTCCTACCGGGTCAGCTGAGCAGCGAATTTCTATTTAACCACCTGCTTTCATGAGAGACCTCAGGGCTGCATGTTTTGAGCCCAGTACTGAGCCTGAAAAGCATTTCCAACCCCACTTACAAGTATAACTAGCTAAAATGTGCCTGGCTTCTCTTCACTGAAAAGCTCATTCTGAGTACATTTTTAGCATACGTTTGCTCCTGCCGGGTCAGCTGAGCAGCGAATTTCTATTTAACCACCTGCTATCATGAGAGACCTCAGGGCTGCATGTTTTGAGCCCAGTACTGATCCTGAAAAGCGTTTCCAACCCCACTTACAAGTAAAACTAGCTAAAATGTGCCTGGCTGCTATTCACTGAAAAGCTCATTCTCTGTACATTTTTGGCATACGTTTGCTCCTACCGGGTCAGCTGAGCAGCGAATTTCTATTTAACCACCTGCTTTCATGAGAGACCTCAGGGATGCATGTTTTGAGCCCAGCACTGAGCCTGAAAAGCGTTTCCAACGCCACTTACAAGTAAAACTAGCTAAAATGTGCCTGGCTTCTCTCCACTGAAAAGCTCATTCTGAGTACATTTTTAGCATACGTTTGCTCCTGCCGGGTCAGCTGAGAAGCGAATTTCTATTTAACCACCTGCTATCATGAGAGACCTCAGGGCTGCATGTTTTGAGCCCAGTATTGATCCTGAAAAGCGTTTCCAACCCCACTTACAAGTAAAACTAGCTAAAATGTGCCTGGCTGCTATTCACTGAAAAGCTCATTCTGTGTACATTTTTGGCATACGTTTGCTCCTACCGGGCCAGCTGAGCAGCGAATTTCTATTTAACCACCTGCTTTCATGAGAGACCTCAGGGCTGCATGTTTTGAGCCCAGTATTGATCCTAAAAAGCGTTTCCAACCCCACTTACAAGTAAAACTAGCTAAAATGTGCCTGGCTGCTATTCACTGAAAATCTCATTCTGTGTACATTTTTGGCATACGTTTGCTCCTACCGGGTCAGCTGAGCAGCGAATTTCTATTTAACCACCTGCTTTCATGAGAGACCTCAGGGCTGCATGTTTTGAGCCCAGTACTGAGCCTGAAAAGCATTACCAACCCCACTTACAAGTAAAACTAGCTAAAATGTGCCTGGCTTCTCTTCACTGAAAAGCTCATTCTGATAACATTTTTCGCATACGTTTGCTCCTGCCGGGTCAGCTGAGCAGCGAATTTCTATTTAACCACCTGCTATCACGAGAGACCTCAGGGCTGCATGGTTTGAGCCCAGTACTGATCCTGAAAAGCGTTTCCAATCCCACTTACAAGTAAAACTAGCTAAAATGTGCATGGCTTCTCTTCACTGAAAAGCTCATTCTGAGTACATTTTTAGCATACGTTTGCTCCTGCCGGGTCAGCTGAGCAGTGAATTTCTATTTAACCACCTGCTATCACGAGAGACCTCAGAGCTGCATGTTTTGAGCCCAGTACTGAGCCTGAAAAGCATTTCCAACCCCACTTACAAGTAAAACTAGCTAAAATGTGCCTGGCTTCTCTTCACTGAAAAGTTCATTCTGAGTACATTTTTAGCATACGTTTGCTCCTGCCGGGTCAGCTGAGCAGCGGATTTCTATTTAACCACCTGCTTTCATGAGAGACCTCAGGGCTGCATGTTTTGAGCCCAGTACTGATCCTGAAAAGCGTTTCCAACCCCACTTACAAGTAAAACTAGCTAAAATGTGCCTGGCTGCTATTCACTGAAAAGCTCATTCTGTGTACATTTTTGGCATACGTTTAATCCTACCGGGTCAGCTGAGCAGCAAATTTCTATTTAACCACCTGCTTTCATGAGAGACCTCAGGGATGCATGTTTTGAGCCCAGTACTGAGCCTGAAAAGCATTTCCAACCCCACTTACAAGTAAAACTAGCTAAAATGTGCCTGGCTTCTCTTCACTGAAAAGCTCATTCTGAGTACATTTTTAGCATACGTTTGCTCCTGCCGGGTCAGCTGAGAAGCGAATTTCTATTTAACCACCTGCTATCATGAGAGACCTCAGGGCTGCATGTTTTGAGCCCAGTATTGATCCTGAAAAGCGTTTCCAACCCCACTTACAAGTAAAACTAGCTAAAATGTGCCTGGCTGCTATTCACTGAAAAGCTCATTCTGTGTACATTTTTGGCATACGTTTGCTCCTACCGGGCCAGCTGAGCAGCGAATTTCTATTTAACCACCTGCTTTCATGAGAGACCTCAGGGCTGCATGTTTTGAGCCCAGTATTGATCCTAAAAAGCGTTTCCAACCCCACTTACAAGTAAAACTAGCTAAAATGTGCCTGGCTGCTATTCACTGAAAATCTCATTCTGTGTACATTTTTGGCATACGTTTGCTCCTACCGGGTCAGCTGAGCAGCGAATTTCTATTTAACCACCTGCTTTCATGAGAGACCTCAGGGCTGCATGTTTTGAGCCCAGTACTGAGCCTGAAAAGCATTACCAACCCCACTTACAAGTAAAACTAGCTAAAATGTGCCTGGCTTCTCTTCACTGAAAAGCTCATTCTGATAACATTTTTCGCATACGTTTGCTCCTGCCGGGTCAGCTGAGCAGCGAATTTCTATTTAACCACCTGCTATCACGAGAGACCTCAGGGCTGCATGGTTTGAGCCCAGTACTGATCCTGAAAAGCGTTTCCAATCCCACTTACAAGTAAAACTAGCTAAAATGTGCATGGCTTCTCTTCACTGAAAAGCTCATTCTGAGTACATTTTTAGCATACGTTTGCTCCTGCCGGGTCAGCTGAGCAGTGAATTTCTATTTAACCACCTGCTATCATGAGAGACCTCAGAGCTGCATGTTTTGAGCCCAGTACTGAGCCTGAAAAGCATTTCCAACCCCACTTACAAGTAAAACTAGCTAAAATGTGCCTGGCTTCTCTTCACTGAAAAGTTCATTCTGAGTACATTTTTAGCATACGTTTGCTCCTGCCGGGTCAGCTGAGCAGCGGATTTCTATTTAACCACCTGCTTTCATGAGAGACCTCAGGGCTGCATGTTTTGAGCCCAGTACTGATCCTGAAAAGCGTTTCCAACCCCACTTACAAGTAAAACTAGCTAAAATGTGCCTGGCTGCTATTCACTGAAAAGCTCATTCTGTGTACATTTTTGGCATACGTTTAATCCTACCGGGTCAGCTGAGCAGCAAATTTCTATTTAACCACCTGCTTTCATGAGAGACCTCAGGGATGCATGTTTTGAGCCCAGTACTGAGCCTGAAAAGCATTTCCAACCCCACTTACAAGTAAAACTAGCTAAAATGTGCCTGGCTTCTCTTCACTGAAAAGCTCATTCTGAGAACATTTTTAGCATACGTTTGCTCCTGCTGGGTCAGCTGAGCAGCAAATTTCTATTTAACCACCTGCTATCATGAGAGACCTCAGGGCTGCATGTTTTGAGCCCAGTACTGAGCCTGAAAAGCATTTCCAACCCCACTTACAAGTAAAACTAGCTAAATGTGCCTGGCTGCTATTCACTGAAAAGCTCATTCTGTGTACATTTTTGGCATACGTTTGCTCCTACCAGGTCAGCTGAGCTGCGAATTTCTATTTAACCACCTGCTTTCATGAGAGACCTCAGGGCTGCATGTTTTGAGCCCAGTACTGAGCCTGAAAAGCATTTCCAACCCCACTTACAAGTAAAACTAGCTAAAATGTGCCTGGCTGCTATTCACTGAAAAGCTCATTCTGTGTACATTTTTGGCATACGTTTGCTCCTACCGGGTCAGCTGAGCAGCGAATTTCTATTTAACCACCTGCTTTCATGAGAGACCTCAGGGCTGCATGTTTTGAGCCCAGTACTGAGCCTGAAAAGCATTTCCAACCCCACTTACAAGTATAACTAGCTAAAATGTGCCTGGCTTCTCTTCACTGAAAAGCTCATTCTGAGTACATTTTTAGCATACGTTTGCTCCTGCCGGGTCAGCTGAGCAGCGAATTTCTATTTAACCACCTGCTATCATGAGAGACCTCAGGGCTGCATGTTTTGAGCCCAGTACTGATCCTGAAAAGCGTTTCCAACCCCACTTACAAGTAAAACTAGCTAAAATGTGCCTGGCTGCTATTCACTGAAAAGCTCATTCTCTGTACATTTTTGGCATACGTTTGCTCCTACCGGGTCAGCTGAGCAGCGAATTTCTATTTAACCACCTGCTTTCATGAGAGACCTCAGAGCTGCATGTTTTGAACCCAGTACTGAGCCTGAAAAGCATTTCCAACCCCACTTACAAATAAAACTAGCTAAAATGTGCCTGGCTTCTCTTCACTGAAAAGCTCATTCTGAGTACATTTTTAGCATACGTTTGCTCCTGCCGGGTCAGCTGAGCAGTGAATTTCTATTTAACCACCTGCTATCATGAGAGACCTCAGGGCTGCATGTTTTGAGCCCAGTACTGATCCTGAAAAGCGTTTCCAACCCCACTTACAAGTAAAACTAGCTAAAATGTGCCTGGCTGCTTTTCACTGAAAAGCTCATTCTGTGTACATTTTTGGCATACGTTTGCTCCTACCGGGTCAGCTGAGCAGCGAATTTCTAACCACCTGCTTTCACGAGAGACCTCAGGGCTGCATGTTTTGAGCCCAGTACTGAGCCTGAAAAGCATTTCCAACCCCACTTACAAGTAAAACTAGCTAAAATGTGCCTGGCTGCTATTCACTGAAAAGCTCATTCTGTGTACATTTTTGGCATACGTTTGCTCCTACCGGATCAGCTGAGCAGCGAATTTCTATTTAACCACCTGCTTTCATGAGAGACCTCAGGGCTGCATGTTTTGAGCCCAGTACTGAGCCTGAAAAGCATTTCCAACCCCACTTACAAGTAAAACTAGCTAAAATGTGCCTGGCTTCTCTTCACTGAAAAGCACATTCTGATAACATTTTTCGCATACGTTTGCTCCTGCCGAGTCAGCTGAGCAGTGAATTTCTATTTAACCACCTGCTATCATGAGAGACCTCAGGGCTGCATGTTTTGAGCCCAGTACTGATCTTGAAAAGCGTTTCCAACCCCACTTACAAGTAAAACTAGCTAAAATGTGCCTGGCTGCTTTTCACTGAAAAGCTCATTCTGTGTACATTTTTGGCATACGTTTGCTCCTACCGGGTCAGCTGAGCAGCGAATTTCTATTTAACCACCTGCTTTCATGAGAGACCTCAGGGCTGCATGTTTTGAGCCCAGTACTGAGCCTGAAAAGCATTTCCAACCCCACTTACAAGTATAACTAGCTAAAATGTGCCTGGCTTCTCTTCACTGAAAAGCTCATTCTGAGTACATTTTTAGCATACGTTTGCTCCTGCCGGGTCAGCTGAGCAGCGAATTTCTATTTAACCACCTGCTATCATGAGAGACCTCAGGGCTGCATGTTTTGAGCCCAGTACTGATCCTGAAAAGCGTTTCCAACCCCACTTACAAGTAAAACTAGCTAAAATGTGCCTGGCTGCTATTCACTGAAAAGCTCATTATCTGTACATTTTTGGCATACGTTTGCTCCTACCGGGTCAGCTGAGCAGCGAATTTCTATTTAACCACCTGCTTTCATGAGAGACCTCAGAGCTGCATGTTTTGAGCCCAGTACTGAGCCTGAAAAGCATTTCCAACCCCACTTACAAATAAAACTAGCTAAAATGTGCCTGGCTTCTCTTCACTGAAAAGTTCATTCTGAGTATATTTTTCGCATATGTTTGCTCCTGCCGGGTCAGCTGAGCAGCGAATTTCTATTTAACTACCTGCTATCACGAGAGACCTCAGGGCTGCATGGTTTGAGCCCAGTACTGATCCTGAAAAGCGTTTCCAACCCCACTTACAAGTAAAACTAGCTAAAATGTGCCTGGCTTCTCTTCACTGAAAAGATCATTCTGAGTACATTTTTAGCATACGTTTGCTCCTGCCGGGTCAGCTGAGCAGTGAATTTCTATTTAACCACCTGCTATCATGAGAGACCTCAGGGCTGCATGTTTTGAGCCCAGTACTGATCCTGAAAAGCGTTTCCAACCCCACTTACAAGTAAAACTAGCTAAAATGTGCCTGGCTGCTTTTCACTGAAAAGCTCATTCTGTGTACATTTTTGGCATACGTTTGCTCCTACCGTGTCAGCTGAGCAGCGAATTTCTAACCACCTGCTTTCACGAGAGACCTCAGGGCTGCATGTTTTGAGCCCAGTACTGAGCCTGAAAAGCATTTCCAACCCCACTTACAAGTAAAACTAGCTAAAATGTGCCTGGCTGCTATTCACTGAAAAGCTCATTCTGTGTACATTTTTCGCATACGTTTGCTCCTGCCGGGTCAGCTGAGCAGCGAATTTCTATTTAACCACCTGCTATCACGAGAGACCTCAGGGCTGCATGGTTTGAGCCCAGTACTGATCCTGAAAAGCGTTTCCAACCCCACTTACAAGTAAAACTAGCTAAAATGTGCCTGGCTTCTCTTCACTGAAAAGCTCATTCTGAGTACATTTTTAGCATACGTTTGCTCCTGCCGGGTCAGCTGAGCAGCGAATTTCTATTTAACCACCTGCTATCACGAGAGACCTCAGGGCTGCATGGTTTGAGCCCAGTACTGATCCTGAAAAGCGTTTCCAACCCCACTTACAAGTAAAACTAGCTAAAATGTGCCTGGCTTCTCTTCACTGAAAAGCTCATTCTGAGTACATTTTTAGCATACGTTTGCTCCTGCCGGGTCAGCTGAGCAGTGAATTTCTATTTAACCACCTGCTATCATGAGAGACCTCAGGGCTGCATGTTTTGAGCCCAGTACTGATCTTGAAAAGCGTTTCCAACCCCACTTACAAGTAAAACTAGCTAAAATGTGCCTGGCTGCTTTTCACTGAAAAGCTCATTCTGTGTACATTTTTGGCATACGTTTGCTCCTACCGGGTCAGCTGAGCAGCGAATTTCTAACCACCTGCTTTCACGAGAGACCTCAGGGCTGCATGTTTTGAGCCCAGTACTGAGCCTGAAAAGCATTTCCAACCCCACTTACAAGTAAAACTAGCTAAAATGTGCCTGGCTTCTCTTCACTGAAAAGCTCATTCTGAGTACATTTTTAGCATACGTTTGCTCCTGCCGGGTCAGCTGAGCAGTGAATTTCTATTTAACCACCTGCTATCATGAGAGACCTCAGGGCTGCATGTTTTGAGCCCAGTACTGATCCTGAAAAGCGTTTCCAACCCCACTTACAAGTAAAACTAGCTAAAATGTGCCTGGCTGCTATTCACTGAAAAGGTCATTCTCTGTACATTTTTGGCATACGTTTGCTCCTACCGGGTCAGCTGAGCAGCGAATTTCTATTTAACCACCTGCTTTCATGAGAGACCTCAGAACTGCATGTTTTGAGCCCAGTACAGAGCCTGAAAAGCATTTCCAACCCCACTTACAAGTAAAACTAGCTAAAATGTGCCTGGCTGCTATTCACTGAAAAGCTCATTCTGTGTACATTTTTGGCATACGTTTAATCCTACCGGGTCAGCTGAGCAGCAAATTTCTATTTAACCACCTGCTTTCATGAGAGACCTCAGGGATGCATGTTTTGAGCCCAGTACTGAGCCTGAAAAGCATTTCCAACCCCACTTACAAGTAAAACTAGCTAAAATGTGCCTGGCTTCTCTTCACTGAAAAGCTCATTCTGAGAACATTTTTAGCATACGTTTGCTCCTGCTGGGTCAGCTGAGCAGCAAATTTCTATTTAACCACCTGCTATCATGAGAGACCTCAGGGCTGCATGTTTTGAGCCCAGTACTGATCCTGAAAAGCGTTTCCAACCCCACTTACAAGTAAAACTAGCTAAAATGTGCCTGGCTGCTATTCACTGAAAAGCTCATTCTGTGTACATTTTTGGCATACGTTTGCTCCTACCAGGTCAGCTGAGCTGCGAATTTCTATTTAACCACCTGCTTTCATGAGAGACCTCAGGGCTGCATGTTTTGAGCCCAGTACTGAGCCTGAAAAGCATTTCCAACCCCACTTACAAGTAAAACTAGCCAAAATGTGCCTTGCTGCTATTCACTGAAAAGCTCATTCTGTGTACATTTTTGGCATACGTTTGCTCCTACCGGGTCAGCTGAGCAGCGAATTTCTATTTAACCACCTGCTTTCATGAGAGACCTCAGGGCTGCATGTTTTGAGCCCAGTACTGAGCCTGAAAAGCATTTCCAACCCCACTTACAAGTATAACTAGCTAAAATGTGCCTGGCTTCTCTTCACTGAAAAGCTCATTCTGAGTACATTTTTAGCATACGTTTGCTCCTGCCGGGTCAGCTGAGCAGCGAATTTCTATTTAACCACCTGCTATCATGAGAGACCTCAGGGCTGCATGTTTTGAGCCCAGTACTGATCCTGAAAAGCGTTTCCAACCCCACTTACAAGTAAAACTAGCTAAAATGTGCCTGGCTGCTATTCACTGAAAAGCTCATTCTCTGTACATTTTTGGCATACGTTTGCTCCTACCGGGTCAGCTGAGCAGCGAATTTCTATTTAACCACCTGCTTTCATGAGAGACCTCAGGGATGCATGTTTTGAGCCCAGCACTGAGCCTGAAAAGCGTTTCCAACGCCACTTACAAGTAAAACTAGCTAAAATGTGCCTGGCTTCTCTCCACTGAAAAGCTCATTCTGAGTACATTTTTAGCATACGTTTGCTCCTGGCGGGTCAGCTGAGAAGCGAATTTCTATTTAAACACCTGCTATCATGAGAGACCTCAGGGCTGCATGTTTTGAGCCCAGTATTGATCCTGAAAAGCGTTTCCAACCCCACTTACAAGTAAAACTAGCTAAAATGTGCCTGGCTGCTATTCACTGAAAAGCTCATTCTGTGTACATTTTTGGCATACGTTTGCTCCTACCGGGCCAGCTGAGCAGCGAATTTCTATTTAACCACCTGCTTTCATGAGAGACCTCAGGGCTGCATGTTTTGAGCCCAGTATTGATCCTAAAAAGCGTTTCCAACCCCACTTACAAGTAAAACTAGCTAAAATGTGCCTGGCTGCTATTCACTGAAAAGCTCATTCTGTGTACATTTTTGGCATACGTTTGCTCCTACCGGGTCAGCTGAGCAGCGAATTTCTATTTAACCACCTGCTTTCATGAGAGACCTCAGGGCTGCATGTTTTGAGCCCAGTACTGAGCCTGAAAAGCATTTCCAACCCCACTTACAAGTAAAACTAGCTAAAATGTGCCTGGCTTCTCTTCACTGAAAAGCTCATTCTGATAACATTTTTCGCATACGTTTGCTCCTGCCGGGTCAGCTGAGCAGCGAATTTCTATTTAACCACCTGCTATCACGAGAGACCTCAGGGCTGCATGGTTTGAGCCCAGTACTGATCCTGAAAAGCGTTTCCAACCCCACTTACAAGTAAAACTAGCTAAAATGTGCCTGGCTTCTCTTCACTGAAAAGCTCATTCTGTGTACATTTTTGGCATACGTTTGCTCCTACCGTGTCAGCTGAGCAGCGAATTTCTAACCACCTGCTTTCACGAGAGACCTCAGGGCTGCATGTTTTGAGCCCAGTACTGAGCCTGAAAAGCATTTCCAACCCCACTTACAAGTAAAACTAGCTAAAATGTGCCTGGCTGCTATTCACTGAAAAGCTCATTCTGTGTACATTTTTGGCATACGTTTGCTCCTACCGGGTCAGCTGAGCAGCGAATTTCTATTTAACCACCTGCTTTCATGAGAGACCTCAGGGCTGCATGTTTTGAGCCCAGTACTGAGCCTGAAAAGCATTTCCAACCCCACTTACCAGTAAAACTAGCTAAAATGTGCCTGGCTTCTCTTCACTGAAAAGCTCATTCTGATAACATTTTTCGCATACGTTTGCTCCTGCCGGGTCAGCTGAGCAGCGAATTTCTATTTAACCACCTGCTATCACGAGAGACCTCAGGGCTGCATGGTTTGAGCCCAGTACTGATCCTGAAAAGCGTTTCCAACCCCACTTACAAGTAAAACTAGCTAAAATGTGCCTGGCTTCTCTTCACTGAAAAGCTCATTCTGAGTACATTTTTAGCATACGTTTGCTCCTGCCGGGTCAGCTGAGCAGTGAATTTCTATTTAACCACCTGCTATCATGAGAGACCTCAGGGCTGCATGTTTTGAGCCCAGTACTGATCTTGAAAAGCGTTTCCAACCCCACTTACAAGTAAAACTAGCTAAAATGTGCCTGGCTGCTTTTCACTGAAAAGCTCATTCTGTGTACATTTTTGGCATACGTTTGCTCCTACCGGGTCAGCTGAGCAGCGAATTTCTAACCACCTGCTTTCACGAGAGACCTCAGGGCTGCATGTTTTGAGCCCAGTACTGAGCCTGAAAAGCATTTCCAACCCCACTTACAAGTAAAACTAGCTAAAATGTGCCTGGCTTCTCTTCACTGAAAAGCTCATTCTGAGTACATTTTTAGCATACGTTTGCTCCTGCCGGGTCAGCTGAGCAGTGAATTTCTATTTAACCACCTGCTATCATGAGAGACCTCAGGGCTGCATGTTTTGAGCCCAGTACTGATCCTGAAAAGCGTTTCCAACCCCACTTACAAGTAAAACTAGCTAAAATGTGCCTGGCTTCTCTTCACTGAAAAGCTCATTCTGAGAACATTTTTAGCATACGTTTGCTCCTGCTGGGTCAGCTGAGCAGCAAATTTCTATTTAACCACCTGCTATCATGAGAGACCTCAGGGCTGCATGTTTTGAGCCCAGTACTGATCCTGAAAAGCGTTTCCAACCCCACTTACAAGTAAAACTAGCTAAAATGTGCCTGGCTGCTATTCACTGAAAAGCTCATTCTGTGTACATTTTTGGCATACGTTTGCTCCTACCAGGTCAGCTGAGCTGCGAATTTCTATTTAACCACCTGCTTTCATGAGAGACCTCAGGGCTGCATGTTTTGAGCCCAGTACTGAGCCTGAAAAGCATTTCCAACCCCACTTACAAGTAAAACTAGCTAAAATGTGCCTGGCTGCTATTCACTGAAAAGCTCATTCTGTGTACATTTTTGGCATACGTTTGCTCCTACCGGGTCAGCTGAGCAGCGAATTTCTATTTAACCACCTGCTTTCATGAGAGACCTCAGGGCTGCATGTTTTGAGCCCAGTACTGAGCCTGAAAAGCATTTCCAACCCCACTTACAAGTATAACTAGCTAAAATGTGCCTGGCTTCTCTTCACTGAAAAGCTCATTCTGAGTACATTTTTAGCATACGTTTGCTCCTGCCGGGTCAGCTGAGCAGAGAATTTCTATTTAACCACCTGCTATCATGAGAGACCTCAGGGCTGCATGTTTTGAGCCCAGTACTGATCCTGAAAAGCGTTTCCAACCCCACTTACAAGTAAAACTAGCTAAAATGTGCCTGGCTGCTATTCACTGAAAAGCTCATTCTCTGTACATTTTTGGCATACGTTTGCTCCTACCGGGTCAGCTGAGCAGCGAATTTCTATTTAACCACCTGCTTTCATGAGAGACCTCAGGGATGCATGTTTTGAGCCCAGCACTGAGCCTAAAAAGCGTTTCCAACGCCACTTACAAGTAAAACTAGCTAAAATGTGCCTGGCTTCTCTCCACTGAAAAGCTCATTCTGAGTACATTTTTAGCATACGTTTGCTCCTGCCGGGTCAGCTGAGAAGCGAATTTCTATTTAACCACCTGCTATCATGAGAGACCTCAGGGCTGCATGTTTTGAGCCCAGTATTGATCCTGAAAAGCGTTTCCAACCCCACTTACAAGTAAAACTAGCTAAAATGTGCCTGGCTGCTATTCACTGAAAAGCTCATTCTGTGTACATTTTTGGCATACGTTTGCTCCTACCGGGCCAGCTGAGCAGCGAATTTCTATTTAACCACCTGCTTTCATGAGAGACCTCAGGGCTGCATGTTTTGAGCCCAGTATTGATCCTAAAAAGCGTTTCCAACCCCACTTACAAGTAAAACTAGCTAAAATGTGCCTGGCTGCTATTCACTGAAAAGCTCATTCTGTGTACATTTTTGGCATACGTTTGCTCCTACCGGGTCAGCTGAGCAGCGAATTTCTATTTAACCACCTGCTTTCATGAGAGACCTCAGGGCTGCATGTTTTGAGCCCAGTACTGAGCCTGAAAAGCATTTCCAACCCCACTTACAAGTAAAACTAGCTAAAATGTGCCTGGCTTCTCTTCACTGAAAAGCTCATTCTGATAACATTTTTCGCATACATTTGCTCCTGCCGGGTCAGCTGAGCAGCGAATTTCTATTTAACCACCTGCTATCACGAGAGACCTCAGGGCTGCATGGTTTGAGCCCAGTACTGATCCTGAAAAGCGTTTCCAACCCCACTTACAAGTAAAACTAGCTAAAATGTGCCTGGCTTCTCTTCACTGAAAAGCTCATTCTGAGTACATTTTTATCATACGTTTGCTCCTACCGGGCCAGCTGAGCAGCGAATTTCTATTTAACCACCTGCTTTCATGAGAGACCTCAGGGCTGCATGTTTTGAGCCCAGTACTGAGCCTGAAAAGCATTTCCAACCCCACTTACAATTAAAACTAGCTAAAATGTGCCTGGCTGCTATTCACTGAAAAGCTCATTCTGTGTACATTTTTGGCATACGTTTGCTCCTACCGGGCCAGCTGAGCAGCGAATTTCTATTTAACCACCTGCTTTCATGAGAGACCTCAGGGCTGCATGTTTTGAGCCCAGTACTGAGCCTGAAAAGCATTTCCAACCCCACTTACAATTAAAACTAGCTAAATGTGCCTGGCTGCTATTCACTGAAAAGCTCATTCTGTGTACATTTTTGGCATACGTTTGCTCCTACCAGGTCAGCTGAGCTGCGAATTTCTATTTAACCACCTGCTTTCATGAGAGACCTCAGGGCTGCATGTTTTGAGCCCAGTACTGAGCCTGAAAAGCATTTCCAACCCCACTTACAAGTAAAACTAGCTAAAATGTGCCTGGCTGCTATTCACTGAAAAGCTCATTCTGTGTACATTGTTGGCATACGTTTGCTCCTACCGGGTCAGCTGAGCAGCGAATTTCTATTTAACCACCTGCTTTCATGAGAGACCTCAGGGCTGCATGTTTTGAGCCCAGTACTGAGCCTGAAAAGCATTTCCAACCCCACTTACAAGTATAACTAGCTAAAATGTGCCTGGCTTCTCTTCACTGAAAAGCTCATTCTGAGTACATTTTTATCATACGTTTGCTCCTGCCGGGTCAGCTGAGCAGCGAATTTCTATTTAACCACCTGCTATCATGAGAGACCTCAGGGCTGCATGTTTTGAGCCCAGTACTGATCCTGAAAAGCGTTTCCAACCCCACTTACAAGTAAAACTAGCTAAAATATGCCTGGCTGCTATTCACTGAAAAGCTCATTCTCTGTACATTTTTGGCATACGTTTGCTCCTACCGGGTCAGCTGAGCAGCGAATTTCTATTTAACCACCTGCTTTCATGAGAGACCTCAGAGCTGCATGTTTTGAGCCCAGTACTGAGCCTGAAAAGCATTTCCAACCCCACTTACAAATAAAACTAGCTAAAATGTGCCTGGCTTCTCTTCACTGAAAAGCTCATTCTGAGTACATTTTTCGCATATGTTTGCTCCTGCCGGGTCAGCTGAGCAGCGAATTTCTATTTAACTACCTGCTATCACGAGAGACCTCAGGGCTGCATGGTTTGAGCCCAGTACTGATCCTGAAAAGCGTTTCCAACCCCACTTACAAGTAAAACTAGCTAAAATGTGCCTGGCTTCTCTTCACTGAAAAGCTCATTCTGAGTACATTTTTAGCATACGTTTGCTCCTGCCGGGTCAGCTGAGCAGTGAATTTCTATTTAACCACCTGCTATCATGAGAGACCTCAGGGCTGCATGTTTTGAGCCCAGTACTGATCCTGAAAAGCGTTTCCAACCCCACTTACAAGTAAAACTAGCTAAAATGTGCCTGGCTGCTTTTCACTGAAAAGCTCATTCTGTGTACATTTTTGGCATACGTTTGCTCCTACCGGGTCAGCTGAGCAGCGAATTTCTAACCACCTGCTTTCACGAGAGACCTCAGGGCTGCATGTTTTGAGCCCAGTACTGAGCCTGAAAAGCATTTCCAACCCCACTTACAAGTAAAACTAGCTAAAATGTGCCTGGCTGCTATTCACTGAAAAGCTCATTCTGTGTACATTTTTGGCATACGTTTGCTCCTACCGGGTCAGCTGAGCAGCGAATTTCTATTTAACCACCTGCTTTCATGAGAGACTTCAGGGCTGCATGTTTTGAGCCCAGTACTGAGCCTGAAAAGCATTTCCAACCCCACTTACAAGTAAAACTAGCTAAAATGTGCCTGGCTTCTCTTCACTGAAAAGCACATTCTGATAACATTTTTCGCATACGTTTGCTCCTGCCGGGTCAGCTGAGCAGCGAATTTCTATTTAACCACCTGCTATCACGAGAGACCTCAGGGCTGCATGGTTTGAGCCCAGTACTGATCCTGAAAAGCGTTTCCAACCCCACTTACAAGTAAAACTAGCTAAAATGTGCCTGGCTTCTCTTCACTGAAAAGCTCATTCTGAGTACATTTTTAGCATACGTTTGCTCCTGCCGGGTCAGCTGAGCAGTGAATTTCTATTTAACCACCTGCTATCATGAGAGACCTCAGGGCTGCATGTTTTGAGCCCAGTACTGATCTTGAAAAGCGTTTCCAACCCCACTTACAAGTAAAACTAGCTAAAATGTGCCTGGCTGCTTTTCACTGAAAAGCTCATTCTGTGTACATTTTTGGCATATGTTTGCTCCTACCGGGTCAGCTGAGCAGCGAATTTCTATTTAACCACCTGCTTTCATGAGAGACCTCAGGGCTGCATGTTTTGAGCCCAGTACTGAGCCTGAAAAGCATTTCCAACCCCACTTACAAGTATAACTAGCTAAAATGTGCCTGGCTTCTCTTCACTGAAAAGCTCATTCTGAGTACATTTTTAGCATACGTTTGCTCCTGCCGGGTCAGCTGAGCAGCGAATTTCTATTTAACCACCTGCTATCATGAGAGACCTCAGGGCTGCATGTTTTGAGCCCAGTACTGATCCTGAAAAGCGTTTCCAACCCCACTTACAAGTAAAACTAGCTAAAATGTGCCTGGCTGCTATTCACTGAAAAGCTCATTCTCTGTACATTTTTGGCATACGTTTGCTCCTACCGGGTCAGCTGAGCAGCGAATTTCGAACCACCTGCTTTCACGAGAGACCTCAGGGCTGCATGTTTTGAGCCCAGTACTGAGCCTGAAAAGCATTTCCAACCCCACTTACAAGTAAAACTAGCTAAAATGTGCCTGGCTGCTATTCACTGAAAAGCTCATTCTGTGTACATTTTTGGCATACGTTTGCTCCTACCGGGTCAGCTGAGCAGCGAATTTCTATTTAACCACCTGCTTTCATGAGAGACCTCAGGGCTGCATGTTTTGAGCCCAGTACTGAGCCTGAAAAGCATTTCCAACCCCACTTACAAGTAAAACTAGCTAAAATGTGCCTGGCTTCTCTTCACTGAAAAGCTCATTCTGATAACATTTTTCGCATACGTTTGCTCCTGCCGGGTCAGCTGAGCAGCGAATTTCTATTTAACCACCTGCTATCACGAGAGACCTCAGGGCTGCATGGTTTGAGCCCAGTACTGATCCTGAAAAGCGTTTCCAACCCCACTTACAAGTAAAACTAGCTAAAATGTGCCTGGCTTCTCTTCACTGAAAAGCTCATTCTGAGTACATTTTTAGCATACGTTTGCTCCTGCCGGGTCAGCTGAGCAGTGAATTTCTATTTAATCACCTGCTATCATGAGAGACCTCAGGGCTGCATGTTTTGAGCCCAGTACTGGTCTTGAAAAGCGTTTCCAACCCCACTTACAAGTAAAACTAGCTAAAATGTGCCTGGCTGCTTTTCACTGAAAAGCTCATTCTGTGTACATTTTTGGCATACGTTTGCTCCTACCGGGTCAGCTGAGCAGCGAATTTCTAACCACCTGCTTTCACGAGAGACCTCAGGGCTGCATGTTCTGAGCCCAGTACTGAGCCTGAAAAGCATTTCCAACCCCACTTACAAGTAAAACTAGCTAAAATGTGCCTGGCTTCTCTTCACTGAAAAGCTCATTCTGAGTACATTTTTAGCATACGTTTGCTCCTGCCGGGTCAGCTGAGCAGCGAATTTCTATTTAACCACCTGCTATCATGAGAGACCTCAGGGCTGCATGTTTTGAGCCCAGTACTGATCCTGAAAAGCGTTTCCAACCCCACTTACAAGTAAAACTAGCTAAAATGTGCCTGGCTGCTATTCACTGAAAAGCTCATTCTCTGTACATTTTTGGCATACGTTTGCTCCTACCGGGTCAGCTGAGCAGCGAATTTCTATTTAACCACCTGCTTTCATGAGAGACCTCAGAACTGCATGTTTTGAGCCCAGTACTGAGCCTGAAAAGCATTTCCAACCCCACTTACAAGTAAAACTAGCTAAAATGTGCCTGGCTTCTCTTCACTGAAAAGCTCATTCTGAGTACATTTTTAGCATACGTTTGCTCCTGCCGGGTCAGCTGAGCAGCGAATTTCTATTTAACCACCTGCTTTCATGAGAGACCTCAGGGCTGCATGTTTTGAGCCCAGTACTGATCCTGAAAAGCGTTTCCAACCCCACTTACAAGTAAAACTAGCTAAAATGTGCCTGGCTGCTATTCACTGAAAAGCTCATTCTGTGTACATTTTTGGCATACGTTTAATCCTACCGGGTCAGCTGAGCAGCAAATTTCTATTTAACCACCTGCTTTCATGAGAGACCTCAGGGACGCATGTTTTGAGCCCAGTACTGAGCCTGAAAAGCATTTCCAACCCCACTTACAAGTAAAACTAGCTAAAATGTGCCTGGCTTCTCTTCACTGAAAAGCTCATTCTGAGAACATTTTTAGCATACGTTTGCTCCTGCTGGGTCAGCTGAGCAGCAAATTTCTATTTAACCACCTGCTATCATGAGAGACCTCAGGGCTGCATGTTTTGAGCCCAGTACTGATCCTGAAAAGCGTTTCCAACCCCACTTACAAGTAAAACTAGCTAAAATGTGCCTGGCTGCTATTCACTGAAAAGCTCATTCTGTGTACATTTTTGGCATACGTTTGCTCCTACCAGGTCAGCTGAGCTGCGAATTTCTATTTAACCACCTGCTTTCATGAGAGACCTCAGGGCTGCATGTTTTGAGCCCAGTACTGAGCCTGAAAAGCATTTCCAACCCCACTTACAAGTAAAACTAGCTAAAATGTGCCTGGCTGCTATTCACTGAAAAGCTCATTCTGTGTACATTTTTGTCATACGTTTGCTCCTACCGGGTCAGCTGAGCAGCGAATTTCTATTTAACCACCTGCTTTCATGAGAGACCTCAGGGCTGCATGTTTTGAGCCCAGTACTGAGCCTGAAAAGCATTTCCAACCCCACTTACAAGTATAACTAGCTAAAATGTGCCTGGCTTCTCTTCACTGAAAAGCTCATTCTGAGTACATTTTTAGCATACGTTTGCTCCTGCCGGGTCAGCTGAGCAGCGAATTTCTATTTAACCACCTGCTATCATGAGAGACCTCAGGGCTGCATGTTTTGAGCCCAGTACTGATCCTGAAAAGCGTTTCCAACCCCACTTACAAGTAAAACTAGCTAAAATGTGCCTGGCTGCTATTCACTGAAAAGCTCATTCTCTGTACAAATTTTTGGCATACGTTTGCTCCTACCGGGTCAGCTGAGCAGCGAATTTCTATTTAACCACCTGCTTTCATGAGAGACCTCAGAGCTGCATGTTTTGAGCCCAGTACTGAGCCTGAAAAGCATTTCCAACCCCACTTACAAATACAACTAGCTAAAATGTGCCTGGCTTCTCTTCACTGAAAAGCTCATTCTGAGTACATTTTTCGCATACGTTTGCTCCTGCCGGGTCAGCTGAGCAGCGAATTTCTATTTAACTACCTGCTATCACGAGAGACCTCAGGGCTGCATGGTTTGAGCCCAGTACTGATCCTGAAAAGCGTTTCCAACCCCACTTACAAGTAAAACTAGCTAAAATGTGCCTGGCTTCTCTTCACTGAAAAGCTCATTCTGAGTACATTTTTAGCATACGTTTGCTCCTGCCGGGTCAGCTGAGCAGTGAATTTCTATTTAACCACCTGCTATCATGAGAGACCTCAGGGCTGCATGTTGTGAGCCCAGTACTGATCCTGAAAAGCGTTTCCAACCCCACTTACAAGTAAAACTAGCTAAAATGTGCCTGGCTGCTTTTCACTGAAAAGCTCATTCTGTGTAAATTTTTGGCATACGTTTGCTCCTACCGGGTCAGCTGAGCAGCGAATTTCTAACCACCTGCTTTCACGAGAGACCTCAGGGCTGCATGTTTTGAGCCCAGTACTGAGCCTGAAAAGCATTTCCAACCCCACTTACAAGTAAAACTAGCTAAAATGTGCCTGGCTTCTCTTCACTGAAAAGCTCATTCTGAGTACATTTTTAGCATACGTTTGCTCCTGCCGGGTCAGCTGAGCAGCGAATTTCTATTTAACCACCTGCTATCATGAGAGACCTCAGGGCTGCATGTTTTGAGCCCAGTACTGATCCTGAAAAGCGTTTCCAACCCCACTTACAAGTAAAACTAGCTAAAATGTGCCTGGCTGCTATTCACTGAAAAGCTCATTCTCTGTACATTTTTGGCATACGTTTGCTCCTACCGGGTCAGCTGAGCAGCGAATTTCTATTTAACCACCTGCTTTCATGAGAGACCTCAGAACTGCATGTTTTGAGCCCAGTACTGAGCCTGAAAAGCATTTCCAACCCCACTTACAAGTAAAACTAGCTAAAATGTGCCTGGCTTCTCTTCACTGAAAAGCTCATTCTGAGTACATTTTTAGCATACGTTTGCTCCTGCCGGGTCAGCTGAGCAGCGAATTTCTATTTAACCACCTGCTTTCATGAGAGACCTCAGGGCTGCATGTTTTGAGCCCAGTACTGATCCTGAAAAGCGTTTCCAACCCCACTTACAAGTAAAACTAGCTAAAATGTGCCTGGCTGCTATTCACTGAAAAGCTCATTCTGTGTACATTTTTGGCATACGTTTAATCCTACCGGGTCAGCTGAGCAGCAAATTTCTATTTAACCACCTGCTTTCATGAGAGACCTCAGGGATGCATGTTTTGAGCCCAGTACTGAGCCTGAAAAGCATTTCCAACCCCACTTACAAGTAAAACTAGCTAAAATGTGCCTGGCTTCTCTTCACTGAAAAGCTCATTCTGAGAAAATTTTTAGCATACGTTTGCTCCTGCTGGGTCAGCTGAGCAGCAAATTTCTATTTAACCACCTGCTATCATGAGAGACCTCAGGGCTGCATGTTTTGAGCCCAGTACTGATCCTGAAAAGCGTTTCCAACCCCACTTACAAGTAAAACTAGCTAAAATGTGCCTGGCTGCTATTCACTGAAAAGCTCATTCTGTGTACATTTTTGGCATATGTTTGCTCCTACCAGGTCAGCTGAGCTGCGAATTTCTATTTAACCACCTGCTTTCATGAGAGACCTCAGGGCTGCATGTTTTGAGCCCAGTACTGAGCCTGAAAAGCATTTCCAACCCCACTTACAAGTAAAACTAGCTAAAATGTGCCTGGCTGCTATTCACTGAAAAGCTCATTCTGTGTACATTTTTGGCATACGTTTGCTCCTACCGGGTCAGCTGAGCAGCGAATTTCTATTTAACCACCTGCTTTCATGAGAGACCTCAGGGCTGCATGTTTTGAGCCCAGTACTGAGCCTGAAAAGCATTTCCAACCCCACTTACAAGTATAACTAGCTAAAATGTGCCTGGCTTCTCTTCACTGAAAAGCTCATTCTGAGTACATTTTTAGCATACGTTTGCTCCTGCCGGGTCAGCTGAGCAGCGAATTTCTATTTAACCACCTGCTATCATGAGAGACCTCAGGGCTGCATGTTTTGAGCCCAGTACTGATCCTGAAAAGCGTTTCCAACCCCACTTACAAGTAAAACTAGCTAAAATGTGCCTGGCTGCTATTCACTGAAAAGCTCATTCTCTGTACATTTTTGGCATATGTTTGCTCCTACCGGGTCAGCTGAGCAGCGAATTTCTATTTAACCACCTGCTTTCATGAGAGACCTCAGAGCTGCATGTTTTGAGCCCAGTACTGAGCCTGAAAAGCATTTCCAACCCCACTTACAAATAAAACTAGCTAAAATGTGCCTGGCTTCTCTTCACTGAAAAGCTCATTCTGAGTACATTTTTCGCATACGTTTGCTCCTGCCGGGTCAGCTGAGCAGCGAATTTCTATTTAACTACCTGCTATCACGAGAGACCTCAGGGCTGCATGGTTTGAGCCCAGTACTGATCCTGAAAAGCGTTTCCAACCCCACTTACAAGTAAAACTAGCTAAAATGTGCCTGGCTTCTCTTCACTGAAAAGCTCATTCTGAGTACATTTTTAGCATACGTTTGCTCCTGCCGGGTCAGCTGAGCAGTGAATTTCTATTTAACCACCTGCTATCATGAGAGACCTCAGGGCTGCATGTTTTGAGCCCAGTACTGATCCTGAAAAGCGTTTCCAACCCCACTTACAAGTAAAACTAGCTAAAATGTGCCTGGCTGCTTTTCACTGAAAAGCTCATTCTGTGTACATTTTTGGCATACGTTTGCTCCTACCAGGTCAGCTGAGCAGCGAATTTCTAACCACCTGCTTTCACGAGAGACCTCAGAACTGCATGTTTTGAGCCCAGTACTGAGCCTGAAAAGCATTTCCAACCCCACTTACAAGTAAAACTAGCTAAAATGTGCCTGGCTGCTATTCACTGAAAAGCTCATTCTGTGTACATTTTTGGCATACGTTTGCTCCTACCGGGTCAGCTGAGCAGCGAATTTCTATTTAACCACCTGCTTTCATGAGAGACCTCAGGGCTGCATGTTTTGAGCCCAGTACTGAGCCTGAAAAGCATTTCCAACCCCACTTACAAGTAAAACTAGCTAAAATGTGCCTGGCTTCTCTTCACTGAAAAGCTCATTCTGAGTACATTTTTAGCATACGTTTACTCCTGCCGGGTCAGCTGAGCAGCGAATTTCTATTTAACCACCTGCTATCATGAGAGACCTCAGGGCTGCATGTTTTGAGCCCAGTACTGAGCCTGAAAAGCGTTTCCAACCCCACTTACAAGTAAAACTAGCTAAAATGTGCCTGGCTTCTCTTCACTGAAAAGCTCATTCTGAGTACATTTTTAGCATACGTTTGCTCCTGCTGGGTCAGCTGAGCAGCAAATTTCTATTTAACCACCTGCTATCACGAGAGACCTCAGGGCTGCATGTTTTGAGCCCAGTACTGATCGTGAAAAGCGTTTCCAACCCCACTTACAAGTAAAACTAGCTAAAATGTGCCTGGCTTCTCTTCACTGAAAAGCTCATTCTGAGTACATTTTTAGCATACGTTTGCTCCTGCCGGGTCAGCTGAGCAGCGAATTTCTATTTAACCACCTGCTTTCATGAGAGACCTCAGGGATGCATGTTTTGAGCCCAGCACTGAGCCTGAAAAGCGTTTCCAACGCCACTTACAAGTAAAACTAGCTAAAATGTGCCTGGCTTCTCTCCACTGAAAAGCTCATTCTGAGTACATTTTTAGCATACGTTTGCTCCTGCCGGGTCAGCTGAGAAGCGAATTTCTATTTAACCACCTGCTATCATGAGAGACCTCAGGGCTGCATGTTTTGAGCCCAGTATTGATCCTGAAAAGCGTTTCCAACCCCACTTACAAGTAAAACTAGCTAAAATGTGCCTGGCTGCTATTCACTGAAAAGCTCATTCTGTGTACATTTTTGGCATACGTTTGCTCCTACCGGGCCAGCTGAGCAGCGAATTTCTATTTAACCACCTGCTTTCATGAGAGACCTCAGGGCTGCATGTTTTGAGCCCAGTATTGATCCTAAAAAGCGTTTCCAACCCCACTTACAAGTAAAACTAGCTAAAATGTGCCTGGCTGCTATTCACTGAAAAGCTCATTCTGTGTACATTTTTGGCATACGTTTGCTCCTACCGGGTCAGCTGAGCAGCGAATTTCTATTTAACCACCTGCTTTCATGAGAGACCTCAGGGCTGCATGTTTTGAGCCCAGTACTGAGCCTGAAAAGCATTTCCAACCCCACTTACAAGTAAAACTAGCTAAAATGTGCCTGGCTTCTCTTCACTGAAAAGCTCATTCTGATAACATTTTTCGCATACGTTTGCTCCTGCCGGGTCAGCTGAGCAGTGAAAAGCTCATTCTCTGTACATTTTTGGCATACGTTTGCTCCTACCGGGTCAGCTGAGCAGCGAATTTCTATTTGACCACCTGCTTTCATGAGAGACCTCAGAGCTGCATGTTTTGAGCCCAGTACTGAGCCTGAAAAGCATTTCCAACCCCACTTACAAGTAAAACTAGCTAAAATGTGCCTGGCTTCTCTTCACTGAAAAGCTCATTCTGAGTACATTTTTAGCATACGTTTGCTCCTGCCGGGTCAGCTGAGCAGAGAATTTCTATTTAACCACCTGCTATCATGAGAGACCTCAGGGCTGCATGTTTTGAGCCCAGTACTGATCCTGAAAAGCGTTTCCAACCCCACTTACAAGTAAAACTAGCTAAAATGTGCCTGGCTGCTATTCACTGAAAAGCTCATTCTCTGTACATTTTTGGCATACGTTTGCTCCTACCGGGTCAGCTGAGCAGCGAATTTCTATTTAACCACCTGCTTTCATGAGAGACCTCAGAACTGCATGTTTTGAGCCCAGTACTGAGCCTGAAAAGCATTTCCAACCCCACTTACAAGTAAAACTAGCTAAAATGTGCCTGGCTTCTCTTCACTGAAAAGCTCATTCTGAGTACATTTTTAGCATACGTTTGCTCCTGCCGGGTCAGCTGAGCAGCGAATTTCTATTTAACCACCTGCTTTCATGAGAGACCTCAGGGCTGCATGTTTTGAGCCCAGTACTGATCCTGAAAAGCGTTTCCAACCCCACTTACAAGTAAAACTAGCTAAAATGTGCCTGGCTGCTATTCACTGAAAAGCTCATTCTGTGTACATTTTTGGCATACGTTTAATCCTACCGGGTCAGCTGAGCAGCAAATTTCTATTTAACCACCTGCTTTCATGAGAGACCTCAGGGACGCATGTTTTGAGCCCAGTACTGAGCCTGAAAAGCATTTCCAACCCCACTTACAAGTAAAACTAGCTAAAATGTGCCTGGCTTCTCTTCACTGAAAAGCTCATTCTGAGAACATTTTTAGCATACGTTTGCTCCTGCTGGGTCAGCTGAGCAGCAAATTTCTATTTAACCACCTGCTATCATGAGAGACCTCAGGGCTGCATGTTTTGAGCCCAGTACTGATCCTGAAAAGCGTTTCCAACCCCACTTACAAGTAAAACTAGCTAAAATGTGCCTGGCTGCTATTCACTGAAAAGCTCATTCTGTGTACATTTTTGGCATACGTTTGCTCCTACCAGGTCAGCTGAGCTGCGAATTTCTATTTAACCACCTGCTTTCATGAGAGACCTCAGGGCTGCATGTTTTGAGCCCAGTACTGAGCCTGAAAAGCATTTCCAACCCCACTTACAAGTAAAACTAGCTAAAATGTGCCTGGCTGCTATTCACTGAAAAGCTCATTCTGTGTACATTTTTGGCATACGTTTGCTCCTACCGGGTCAGCTGAGCAGCGAATTTCTATTTAACCACCTGCTTTCATGAGAGACCTCAGGGCTGCATGTTTTGAGCCCAGTACTGAGCCTGAAAAGCATTTCCAACCCCACTTACAAGTATAACTAGCTAAAATGTGCCTGGCTTCTCTTCACTGAAAAGCTCATTCTGAGTACATTTTTAGCATACGTTTGCTCCTGCCGGGTCAGCTGAGCAGCGAATTTCTATTTAACCACCTGCTATCATGAGAGACCTCAGGGCTGCATGTTTTGAGCCCAGTACTGATCCTGAAAAGCGTTTCCAACCCCACTTACAAGTAAAACTAGCTAAAATGTGCCTGGCTGCTATTCACTGAAAAGCTCATTCTCTGTACAAATTTTTGGCATACGTTTGCTCCTACCGGGTCAGCTGAGCAGCGAATTTCTATTTAACCACCTGCTTTCATGAGAGACCTCAGAGCTGCATGTTTTGAGCCCAGTACTGAGCCTGAAAAGCATTTCCAACCCCACTTACAAATACAACTAGCTAAAATGTGCCTGGCTTCTCTTCACTGAAAAGCTCATTCTGAGTACATTTTTCGCATACGTTTGCTCCTGCCGGGTCAGCTGAGCAGCGAATTTCTATTTAACTACCTGCTATCACGAGAGACCTCAGGGCTGCATGGTTTGAGCCCAGTACTGATCCTGAAAAGCGTTTCCAACCCCACTTACAAGTAAAACTAGCTAAAATGTGCCTGGCTTCTCTTCACTGAAAAGCTCATTCTGAGTACATTTTTAGCATACGTTTGCTCCTGCCGGGTCAGCTGAGCAGTGAATTTCTATTTAACCACCTGCTATCATGAGAGACCTCAGGGCTGCATGTTGTGAGCCCAGTACTGATCCTGAAAAGCGTTTCCAACCCCACTTACAAGTAAAACTAGCTAAAATGTGCCTGGCTGCTTTTCACTGAAAAGCTCATTCTGTGTAAATTTTTGGCATACGTTTGCTCCTACCGGGTCAGCTGAGCAGCGAATTTCTAACCACCTGCTTTCACGAGAGACCTCAGGGCTGCATGTTTTGAGCCCAGTACTGAGCCTGAAAAGCATTTCCAACCCCACTTACAAGTAAAACTAGCTAAAATGTGCCTGGCTTCTCTTCACTGAAAAGCTCATTCTGAGTACATTTTTAGCATACGTTTGCTCCTGCCGGGTCAGCTGAGCAGCGAATTTCTATTTAACCACCTGCTATCATGAGAGACCTCAGGGCTGCATGTTTTGAGCCCAGTACTGATCCTGAAAAGCGTTTCCAACCCCACTTACAAGTAAAACTAGCTAAAATGTGCCTGGCTGCTATTCACTGAAAAGCTCATTCTCTGTACATTTTTGGCATACGTTTGCTCCTACCGGGTCAGCTGAGCAGCGAATTTCTATTTAACCACCTGCTTTCATGAGAGACCTCAGAACTGCATGTTTTGAGCCCAGTACTGAGCCTGAAAAGCATTTCCAACCCCACTTACAAGTAAAACTAGCTAAAATGTGCCTGGCTTCTCTTCACTGAAAAGCTCATTCTGAGTACATTTTTAGCATACGTTTGCTCCTGCCGGGTCAGCTGAGCAGCGAATTTCTATTTAACCACCTGCTTTCATGAGAGACCTCAGGGCTGCATGTTTTGAGCCCAGTACTGATCCTGAAAAGCGTTTCCAACCCCACTTACAAGTAAAACTAGCTAAAATGTGCCTGGCTGCTATTCACTGAAAAGCTCATTCTGTGTACATTTTTGGCATACGTTTAATCCTACCGGGTCAGCTGAGCAGCAAATTTCTATTTAACCACCTGCTTTCATGAGAGACCTCAGGGATGCATGTTTTGAGCCCAGTACTGAGCCTGAAAAGCATTTCCAACCCCACTTACAAGTAAAACTAGCTAAAATGTGCCTGGCTTCTCTTCACTGAAAAGCTCATTCTGAGAAAATTTTTAGCATACGTTTGCTCCTGCTGGGTCAGCTGAGCAGCAAATTTCTATTTAACCACCTGCTATCATGAGAGACCTCAGGGCTGCATGTTTTGAGCCCAGTACTGATCCTGAAAAGCGTTTCCAACCCCACTTACAAGTAAAACTAGCTAAAATGTGCCTGGCTGCTATTCACTGAAAAGCTCATTCTGTGTACATTTTTGGCATATGTTTGCTCCTACCAGGTCAGCTGAGCTGCGAATTTCTATTTAACCACCTGCTTTCATGAGAGACCTCAGGGCTGCATGTTTTGAGCCCAGTACTGAGCCTGAAAAGCATTTCCAACCCCACTTACAAGTAAAACTAGCTAAAATGTGCCTGGCTGCTATTCACTGAAAAGCTCATTCTGTGTACATTTTTGGCATACGTTTGCTCCTACCGGGTCAGCTGAGCAGCGAATTTCTATTTAACCACCTGCTTTCATGAGAGACCTCAGGGCTGCATGTTTTGAGCCCAGTACTGAGCCTGAAAAGCATTTCCAACCCCACTTACAAGTATAACTAGCTAAAATGTGCCTGGCTTCTCTTCACTGAAAAGCTCATTCTGAGTACATTTTTAGCATACGTTTGCTCCTGCCGGGTCAGCTGAGCAGCGAATTTCTATTTAACCACCTGCTATCATGAGAGACCTCAGGGCTGCATGTTTTGAGCCCAGTACTGATCCTGAAAAGCGTTTCCAACCCCACTTACAAGTAAAACTAGCTAAAATGTGCCTGGCTGCTATTCACTGAAAAGCTCATTCTCTGTACATTTTTGGCATATGTTTGCTCCTACCGGGTCAGCTGAGCAGCGAATTTCTATTTAACCACCTGCTTTCATGAGAGACCTCAGAGCTGCATGTTTTGAGCCCAGTACTGAGCCTGAAAAGCATTTCCAACCCCACTTACAAATAAAACTAGCTAAAATGTGCCTGGCTTCTCTTCACTGAAAAGCTCATTCTGAGTACATTTTTCGCATACGTTTGCTCCTGCCGGGTCAGCTGAGCAGCGAATTTCTATTTAACTACCTGCTATCACGAGAGACCTCAGGGCTGCATGGTTTGAGCCCAGTACTGATCCTGAAAAGCGTTTCCAACCCCACTTACAAGTAAAACTAGCTAAAATGTGCCTGGCTTCTCTTCACTGAAAAGCTCATTCTGAGTACATTTTTAGCATACGTTTGCTCCTGCCGGGTCAGCTGAGCAGTGAATTTCTATTTAACCACCTGCTATCATGAGAGACCTCAGGGCTGCATGTTTTGAGCCCAGTACTGATCCTGAAAAGCGTTTCCAACCCCACTTACAAGTAAAACTAGCTAAAATGTGCCTGGCTGCTTTTCACTGAAAAGCTCATTCTGTGTACATTTTTGGCATACGTTTGCTCCTACCAGGTCAGCTGAGCAGCGAATTTCTAACCACCTGCTTTCACGAGAGACCTCAGAACTGCATGTTTTGAGCCCAGTACTGAGCCTGAAAAGCATTTCCAACCCCACTTACAAGTAAAACTAGCTAAAATGTGCCTGGCTGCTATTCACTGAAAAGCTCATTCTGTGTACATTTTTGGCATACGTTTGCTCCTACCGGGTCAGCTGAGCAGCGAATTTCTATTTAACCACCTGCTTTCATGAGAGACCTCAGGGCTGCATGTTTTGAGCCCAGTACTGAGCCTGAAAAGCATTTCCAACCCCACTTACAAGTAAAACTAGCTAAAATGTGCCTGGCTTCTCTTCACTGAAAAGCTCATTCTGAGTACATTTTTAGCATACGTTTACTCCTGCCGGGTCAGCTGAGCAGCGAATTTCTATTTAACCACCTGCTATCATGAGAGACCTCAGGGCTGCATGTTTTGAGCCCAGTACTGAGCCTGAAAAGCGTTTCCAACCCCACTTACAAGTAAAACTAGCTAAAATGTGCCTGGCTTCTCTTCACTGAAAAGCTCATTCTGAGTACATTTTTAGCATACGTTTGCTCCTGCTGGGTCAGCTGAGCAGCAAATTTCTATTTAACCACCTGCTATCACGAGAGACCTCAGGGCTGCATGTTTTGAGCCCAGTACTGATCGTGAAAAGCGTTTCCAACCCCACTTACAAGTAAAACTAGCTAAAATGTGCCTGGCTTCTCTTCACTGAAAAGCTCATTCTGAGTACATTTTTAGCATACGTTTGCTCCTGCCGGGTCAGCTGAGCAGCGAATTTCTATTTAACCACCTGCTTTCATGAGAGACCTCAGGGATGCATGTTTTGAGCCCAGCACTGAGCCTGAAAAGCGTTTCCAACGCCACTTAC
Source organism: Lissotriton vulgaris (assembly GCF_964263255.1). Taxonomy (NCBI): domain Eukaryota; kingdom Metazoa; phylum Chordata; class Amphibia; order Caudata; family Salamandridae; genus Lissotriton; species Lissotriton vulgaris. The sequence continues at coordinate 2,188,995 of NW_028242071.1, read as the reverse complement.
AAGTAAAACTAGCTAAAATGTGCCTGGCTTCTCTCCACTGAAAAGCTCATTCTGAGTACATTTTTAGCATACGTTTGCTCCTGCCGGGTCAGCTGAGAAGCGAATTTCTATTTAACCACCTGCTATCATGAGAGACCTCAGGGCTGCATGTTTTGAGCCCAGTATTGATCCTGAAAAGCGTTTCCAACCCCACTTACAAGTAAAACTAGCTAAAATGTGCCTGGCTGCTATTCACTGAAAAGCTCATTCTGTGTACATTTTTGGCATACGTTTGCTCCTACCGGGCCAGCTGAGCAGCGAATTTCTATTTAACCACCTGCTTTCATGAGAGACCTCAGGGCTGCATGTTTTGAGCCCAGTATTGATCCTAAAAAGCGTTTCCAACCCCACTTACAAGTAAAACTAGCTAAAATGTGCCTGGCTGCTATTCACTGAAAAGCTCATTCTGTGTACATTTTTGGCATACGTTTGCTCCTACCGGGTCAGCTGAGCAGCGAATTTCTATTTAACCACCTGCTTTCATGAGAGACCTCAGGGCTGCATGTTTTGAGCCCAGTACTGAGCCTGAAAAGCATTTCCAACCCCACTTACAAGTAAAACTAGCTAAAATGTGCCTGGCTTCTCTTCACTGAAAAGCTCATTCTGATAACATTTTTCGCATACGTTTGCTCCTGCCGGGTCAGCTGAGCAGTGAAAAGCTCATTCTCTGTACATTTTTGGCATACGTTTGCTCCTACCGGGTCAGCTGAGCAGCGAATTTCTATTTGACCACCTGCTTTCATGAGAGACCTCAGAGCTGCATGTTTTGAGCCCAGTACTGAGCCTGAAAAGCATTTCCAACCCCACTTACAAGTAAAACTAGCTAAAATGTGCCTGGCTTCTCTTCACTGAAAAGCTCATTCTGAGTACATTTTTAGCATACGTTTGCTCCTGCCGGGTCAGCTGAGCAGCGAATTTCTATTTAACCACCTGCTATCATGAGAGACCTCAGGGCTGCATGTTTTGAGCCCAGTACTGATCCTGAAAAGCGTTTCCAACCCCACTTACAAGTAAAACTAGCTAAAATGTGCCTGGCTGCTATTCACTGAAAAGCTCATTCTGTGTACATTTTTGGCATACGTTTGCTCCTACCAGGTCAGCTGAGCTGCGAATTTCTATTTAACCACCTGCTTTCATGAGAGACCTCAGGGCTGCATGTTTTGAGCCCAGTACTGAGCCTGAAAAGCATTTCCAACCCCACTTACAAGTAAAACTAGCTAAAATGTGCCTGGCTGCTATTCACTGAAAAGCTCATTCTGTGTACATTTTTGGCATACGTTTGCTCCTACCGGGTCAGCTGAGCAGCAAATTTCTATTTAACCACCTGCTTTCATGAGAGACCTCAGGGCTGCATGTTTTGAGCCCAGTACTGAGCCTGAAAAGCATTTCCAACCCCACTTACACGTAAAACTAGCTAAAATGTGCCTGGCTTCTCTTCACTGAAAAGCTCATTCTGAGTAAATTTTTAGCATACGTTTGCTCCTGCCGGGTCAGCTGAGCAGCGAATTTCTATTTAACCACCTGCTATCATGAGAGACCTCAGGGCTGCATGTTTTGAGCCCAGTACTGATCCTGAAAAGCGTTTCCAACCCCACTTACAAGTAAAACTAGCTAAAATGTGCCTGGCTTCTCTTCAGTGAAAAGCTCATTCTGAGTACATTTTTAGCATACGTTTGCTCCTGCCGGGTCAGCTGAGCAGCGAATTTCTATTTAACCACCTGCTATCATGAGAGACCTCAGGGCTGCATGTTTTGAGCCCAGTACTGATCCTGAAAAGCGTTTCCAACCCCACTTACAAGTAAAACTAGCTAAAATGTGCCTGGCTGCTTTTCACTGAAAAGCTCATTCTGTGTACATTTTTGGCATACGTTTGCTCCTACCAGGTCAGCTGAGCAGCGAATTTCTAACCACCTGCTTTCACGAGAGACCTCAGAACTGCATGTTTTGAGCCCAGTACTGAGCCTGAAAAGCATTTCCAACCCCACTTACAAGTAAAACTAGCTAAAATGTGCCTGGCTGCTATTCACTGAAAAGCTCATTCTGTGTACATTTTTGGCATACGTTTGCTCCTACCGGGTCAGCTGAGCAGCGAATTTCTATTTAACCACCTGCTTTCATGAGAGACCTCAGGGCTGCATGTTTTGAGCCCAGTACTGAGCCTGAAAAGCATTTCCAACCCCACTTACAAGTAAAACTAGCTAAAATGTGCCTGGCTTCTCTTCACTGAAAAGCTCATTCTGAGTACATTTTTAGCATACGTTTACTCCTGCCGGGTCAGCTGAGCAGCGAATTTCTATTTAACCACCTGCTATCATGAGAGACCTCAGGGCTGCATGTTTTGAGCCCAGTACTGAGCCTGAAAAGCGTTTCCAACCCCACTTACAAGTAAAACTAGCTAAAATGTGCCTGGCTTCTCTTCACTGAAAAGCTCATTCTGAGTACATTTTTAGCATACGTTTGCTCCTGCTGGGTCAGCTGAGCAGCAAATTTCTATTTAACCACCTGCTATCACGAGAGACCTCAGGGCTGCATGTTTTGAGCCCAGTACTGATCGTGAAAAGCGTTTCCAACCCCACTTACAAGTAAAACTAGCTAAAATGTGCCTGGCTTCTCTTCACTGAAAAGCTCATTCTGAGTACATTTTTAGCATACGTTTGCTCCTGCCGGGTCAGCTGAGCAGCGAATTTCTATTTAACCACCTGCTTTCATGAGAGACCTCAGGGATGCATGTTTTGAGCCCAGCACTGAGCCTGAAAAGCGTTTCCAACGCCACTTACAAGTAAAACTAGCTAAAATGTGCCTGGCTTCTCTCCACTGAAAAGCTCATTCTGAGTACATTTTTAGCATACGTTTGCTCCTGCCGGGTCAGCTGAGAAGCGAATTTCTATTTAACCACCTGCTATCATGAGAGACCTCAGGGCTGCATGTTTTGAGCCCAGTATTGATCCTGAAAAGCGTTTCCAACCCCACTTACAAGTAAAACTAGCTAAAATGTGCCTGGCTGCTATTCACTGAAAAGCTCATTCTGTGTACATTTTTGGCATACGTTTGCTCCTACCGGGCCAGCTGAGCAGCGAATTTCTATTTAACCACCTGCTTTCATGAGAGACCTCAGGGCTGCATGTGTTGAGCCCAGTATTGATCCTAAAAAGCGTTTCCAACCCCACTTACAAGTAAAACTAGCTAAAATGTGCCTGGCTGCTATTCACTGAAAAGCTCATTCTGTGTACATTTTTGGCATACGTTTGCTCCTACCGGGTCAGCTGAGCAGCGAATTTCTATTTAACCACCTGCTTTCATGAGAGACCTCAGGGCTGCATGTTTTGAGCCCAGTACTGAGCCTGAAAAGCATTTCCAACCCCACTTACAAGTAAAACTAGCTAAAATGTGCCTGGCTTCTCTTCACTGAAAAGCTCATTCTGATAACATTTTTCGCATACGTTTGCTCCTGCCGGGTCAGCTGAGCAGTGAAAAGCTCATTCTCTGTACATTTTTGGCATACGTTTGCTCCTACCGGGTCAGCTGAGCAGCGAATTTCTATTTGACCACCTGCTTTCATGAGAGACCTCAGAGCTGCATGTTTTGAGCCCAGTACTGAGCCTGAAAAGCATTTCCAACCCCACTTACAAGTAAAACTAGCTAAAATGTGCCTGGCTTCTCTTCACTGAAAAGCTCATTCTGAGTACATTTTTAGCATACGTTTGCTCCTGGCGGGTCAGCTGAGCAGCGAATTTCTATTTAACCACCTGCTATCATGAGAGACCTCAGGGCTGCATGTTTTGAGCCCAGTACTGATCCTGAAAAGCGTTTCCAACCCCACTTACAAGTAAAACTAGCTAAAATGTGCCTGGCTGCTATTCACTGAAAAGCTCATTCTGTGTACATTTTTGGCATACGTTTGCTCCTACCAGGTCAGCTGAGCTGCGAATTTCTATTTAACCACCTGCTTTCATGAGAGACCTCAGGGCTGCATGTTTTGAGCCCAGTACTGAGCCTGAAAAGCATTTCCAACCCCACTTACAAGTAAAACTAGCTAAAATGTGCCTGGCTGCTATTCACTGAAAAGCTCATTCTGTGTACATTTTTGGCATACGTTTGCTCCTACCGGGTCAGCTGAGCAGCAAATTTCTATTTAACCACCTGCTTTCATGAGAGACCTCAGGGCTGCATGTTTTGAGCCCAGTACTGAGCCTGAAAAGCATTTCCAACCCCACTTACAAGTAAAACTAGCTAAAATGTGCCTGGCTTCTCTTCACTGAAAAGCTCATTCTGAGTAAATTTTTAGCATACGTTTGCTCCTGCCGGGTCAGCTGAGCAGCGAATTTCTATTTAACCACCTGCTATCATGAGAGACCTCAGGGCTGCATGTTTTGAGCCCAGTACTGATCCTGAAAAGCGTTTCCAACCCAACTTACAAGTAAAACTAGCTAAAATGTGCCTGGCTTCTCTTCAGTGAAAAGCTCATTCTGAGTACATTTTTAGCATACTTTTGCTCCTGCCGGGTCAGCTGAGCAGCGAATTTCTATTTAACCACCTGCTATCATGAGAGACCTCAGGGCTGCATGTTTTGAGCCCAGTACTGATCCTGAAAAGCGTTTCCAACCCCACTTACAAGTAAAACTAGCTAAAATGTGCCTGGCTGCTATTCACTGAAAAGCTCATTCTCTGTACATTTTTGGCATACGTTTGCTCCTACCGGGTCAGCTGAGCAGCGAATTTCTATTTGACCACCTGCTTTCATGAGAGACCTCAGAGCTGCATGTTTTGAGCCCAGTACTGAGCCTGAAAAGCATTTCCAACCCCACTTACAAGTAAAACTAGCTAAAATGTGCCTGACTTCTCTTCACTGAAAAGCTCATTCTGAGTACATTTTTAGGATACGTTTGCTCCTGCCGGGTCAGCTGAGCAGCGAATTTCTATTTAACCACCTGCTATCATGAGAGACCTCAGGGCTGCATGTTTTGAGCCCAGTACTGATCCTGAAAAGCGTTTCCAACCCCACTTACAAGTAAAACTAGCTAAAATCTGCCTGGCTGCTATCACTGAAAAGCTCATTCTCTGTACATTTTTGGCATACGTTTGCTCCTACCGGGTCAGCTGAGCAGCGAATTTCTATTTGACCACCTGCTTTCATGAGAGACCTCAGAGCTGCATGTTTTGAGCCCAGTACTGAGCCTGAAAAGCATTTCCAACCCCACTTACAAGTAAAACTAGCTAAAATGTGCCTGGCTTCTCTTCACTGAAAAGCTCATTCTGAGTACATTTTTAGCATACGTTTGCTCCTGCCGGGTCAGCTGAGCAGCGAATTTCTATTTAACCACCTGCTTTCATGAGAGACCTCAGGGATGCATGTTTTGAGCCCAGCACTGAGCCTGAAAAACGTTTCCAACGCCACTTACAAGTAAAACTAGCTAAAATGTGCCTGGCTTCTCTTCACTGAAAAGCTCATTCTGAGTACATTTTTAGCATACGTTTGCTCCTGCCGGGTCAGCTGAGAAGCGAATTTCTATTTAACCACCTGCTATCATGAGAGACCTCAGGGCTGCATGTTTTGAGCCCAGTATTGATCCTGAAAAGCGTTTCCAACCCCACTTACAAGTAAAACTAGCTAAAATGTGCCTGGCTGCTATTCACTGAAAAGCTCATTCTGTGTACATTTTTGGCATACGTTTGCTCCTACCGGGTCAGCTGAGCAGCGAATTTCTATTTAACCACCTGCTTTCATGAGAGACCTCAGGGCTGCATGTTTTGAGCCCAGTACTGATCCTGAAAAGCGTTTCCAACCCCACTTACAAGTAAAACTAGCTAAAATGTGCCTGGCTGCTATTCACTGAAAAGCTCATTCTGTGTACATTTTTGGCATACGTTTGCTCCTACCAGGTCAGCTGAGCTGCGAATTTCTATTTAACCACCTGCTTTCATGAGAGACCTCAGGGCTGCATGTTTTGAGCCCAGTACTGAGCCTGAAAAGCATTTCCAACCCCACTTACAAGTAAAACTAGCTAAAATGTGCCTGGCTTCTCTCCACTGAAAAGCTCATTCTGAGTACATTTTTAGCATACGTTTGCTCCTGCCGGGTCAGCTGAGAAGCGAATTTCTATTTAACCACCTGCTATCATGAGAGACCTCAGGACTGCATGTTTTGAGCCCAGTATTGATCCTGAAAAGCGTTTCCAACCCCACTTACAAGTAAAACTAGCTAAAATATGCCTGGCTTCTCTTCACTGAAAAGCTCATTCTGAGTACATTTTTAGCATACGTTTGCTCCTGCTGGGTCAGCTGAGCAGCAAATTTCTATTTAACCACCTGCTATAACGAGAGACCTCAGGGCTGCATGTTTTGAGCCCAGTACTGATCGTGAAAAGCGTTTCCAACCCCACTTACAAGTAAAACTAGCTAAAATGTGCCTGGCTTCTCTTCACTGAAAAGCTCATTCTGAGTACATTTTTAGCATACGTTTGCTCCTGCCGGGTCAGCTGAGCAGCGAATTTCTATTTAACCACCTGCTTTCATGAGAGACGTCAGGGATGCATGTTTTGAGCCCAGCACTGAGCCTGAAAAGCGTTTCCAACGCCACTTACAAGTAAAACTAGCTAAAATGTGCCTGGCTTCTCTCCACTGAAAAGCTCATTCTGAGTACATTTTTAGCATACGTTTGCTCCTGCCGGGTCAGCTGAGAAGCGAATTTCTATTTAACCACCTGCTATCATGAGAGACCTCAGGACTGCATGTTTTGAGCCCAGTATTGATCCTGAAAAGCGTTTCCAACCCCACTTACAAGTAAAACTAGCTAAAATGTGCCTGGCTGCTATTCACTGAAAAGCTCATTCTGTGTACATTTTTGGCATACATTTGCTCCTACCGGGCCAGCTGAGCAGCGAATTTCTATTTAACCACCTGCTTTCATGAGAGACCTCAGGGCTGCATGTTTTGAGCCCAGTATTGATCCTAAAAAGCGTTTCCAACCCCACTTACAAGTAAAACTAGCTAAAATGTGCCTGGCTGCTATTCACTGAAAAGCTCATTCTGTGTACATTTTTGGCATACGTTTGCTCCTGCCGGGTCAGCTGAGAAGCGAATTTCTATTTAACCACCTGCTTTCACGAGAGACCTCAGGGCTGCATGTTTTGAGCCCAGTACTGAGCCTGAAAAGCATTTTCAACCCCACTTACAAGTAAAACTAGCTAAAATGTGCCTGGCTTCTCTTCACTGAAAAGCTCATTCTGAGTACATTTTTCGCATACGTTTGCTCCTGCCGGGTCAGCTGAGCAGCGAATTTCTATTTAACTACCTGCTATCACGAGAGACCTCAGGGCTGCATGGTTTGAGCCCAGTACTGATCCTGAAAAGCGTTTCCAACCCCACTTACAAGTAAAACTAGCTAAAATGTGCCTGGCTTCTCTTCACTGAAAAGCTCATTCTGAGTACATTTTTAGCATACGTTTGCTCCTGCCGGGTCAGCTGAGCAGTGAATTTCTATTTAACCACCTGCTATCATGAGAGACCTCAGGGCCGCATGTTTTGAGCCCAGTACTGATCCTGAAAAGCGTTTCCAACCCCACTTACAAGTAAAACTAGCTAAAATGTGCCTGGCTGCTTTTCACTGAAAAGCTCATTCTGTGTACATTTTTGGCATACGTTTGCTCCTACCGGGTCAGCTGAGCAGCGAATTTCTAACCACCTGCTTTCACGAGAGACCTCAGAACTGCATGTTTTGAGCCCAGTACTGAGCCTGAAAAGCATTTCCAACCCCACTTACAAGTAAAACTAGCTAAAATGTGCCTGGCTGCTATTCACTGAAAAGCTCATTCTGTGTACATTTTTGGCATACGTTTGCTCCTACCGGGTCAGCTGAGCAGCGAATTTCTATTTAACCACCTGCTTTCATGAGAGACCTCAGGGCTGCATGTTTTGAGCCCAGTACTGAGCCTGAAAAGCATTTCCAACCCCACTTACAAGTAAAACTAGCTAAAATGTGCCTGGCTTCTCTTCACTGAAAAGCTCATTCTGAGTACATTTTTAGCATACGTTTACTCCTGCCGGGTCAGCTGAGCAGCGAATTTCTATTTAACCACCTGCTATCATGAGAGACCTCAGGGCTGCATGTTTTGAGCCCAGTACTGAGCCTGAAAAGCGTTTCCAACCCCACTTACAACTAAAACTAGCTAAAATGTGCCTGGCTTCTCTTCACTGAAAAGCTCATTCTGAGTACATTTTTCGCATATGTTTGCTCCTGCCGGGTCAGCTGAGCAGCGAATTTCTATTTAACTACCTGCTATCACGAGAGACCTCAGGGCTGCCTGGTTTGAGCCCAGTACTGAGCCTGAAAAGCGTTTCCAACCCCACTTACAAGTAAAACTAGCTAAAATGTGCCTGGCTTCTCTTCACTGAAAAGCTCATTCTGAGTACATTTTTAGCATATGTTTGCTCCTGCCGGGTCAGCTGAGCAGTGAATTTCTATTTAACCACCTGCTATCATGAGAGACCTCAGGGCTGCATGTTTTGAGCCCAGTACTGATCCTGAAAAGCGTTTCCAACCCCACTTACAAGTAAAACTAGCTAAAATGTGCCTGGCTGCTTTTCACTGAAAAGCTCATTCTGTGTACATTTTTGGCATACGTTTGCTCCTACCGGGTCAGCTGAGCAGCGAATTTCTAACCACCTGCTTTCACGAGAGACCTCAGGGCTGCATGTTTTGAGCCCAGTACTGAGCCTGAAAAGCATTTCCAACCCCACTTACAAGTAAAACTAGCTAAAATGTGCCTGGCTGCTATTCACTGAAAAGCTCATTCTGTGTACATTTTTGGCATACGTTTGCTCCTACCGGGTCAGCTGAGCAGCGAATTTCTATTTAACCACCTGCTTTCATGAGAGACCTCAGGGCTGCATGTTTTGAGCCCAGTACTGAGCCTGAAAAGCATTTCCAACCCCACTTACAAGTAAAACTAGCTAAAATGTGCCTGGCTTCTCTTCACTGAAAAGCTCATTCTGATAACATTTTTCGCATACGTTTGCTCCTGCCGGGTCAGCTGAGCAGCGAATTTCTATTTAACCACCTGCTATCACGAGAGACCTCAGGGCTGCATGGTTTGAGCCCAGTACTGATCCTGAAAAGCGTTTCCAACCCCACTTACAAGTAAAACTAGCTAAAATGTGCCTGGCTTCTCTTCACTGAAAAGCTCATTCTGAGTACATTTTTAGCATACGTTTGCTCCTGCCGGGTCAGCTGAGCAGTGAATTTCTATTTAACCACCTGCTATCATGAGAGACCTCAGGGCTGCATGTTTTGAGCCCAGTACTGATCTTGAAAAGCGTTTCCAACCCCACTTACAAGTAAAACTAGCTAAAATGTGCCTGGCTGCTTTTCACTGAAAAGCTCATTCTGTGTACATTTTTGGCATACGTTTGCTCCTACCGGGTCAGCTGAGCAGCGAATTTCTATTTAACCACCTGCTTTCATGAGAGACCTCAGGGCTGCATGTTTTGAGCCCAGTACTGATCCTGAAAAGCGTTTCCAACCCCACTTACAAGTAAAACTAGCTAAAATGTGCCTGGCTGCTTTTCACTGAAAAGCTCATTCTGTGTACATTTTTGGCATACGTTTGCTCCTACCGGGTCAGCTGAGCAGCGAATTTCTAACCACCTGCTTTCACGAGAGACCTCAGGGCTGCATGTTTTGAGCCCAGTACTGAGCCTGAAAAGCATTTCCAACCCCACTTACAAGTAAAACTAGCTAAAATGTGCCTGGCTGCTATTCACTGAAAAGCTCATTCTGTGTACATGTGAGAAGTTGGCCTGATATGTAGTGTTTCCAATTCTGGAACCACTGGGTATCAGTCCAAACAAACCCCAAAGATGTCAGGTTGTAAGTCAACCTTGTTAGACAAGCTATCCTAGTGGTAGCATGGACTAAGCAGCCTTAAAGGCTTAACTTAAGAGGTCGTGTTAAGCGAGCTGTTTTACCACATACAATCCTGTAATCAAATGAAAGGACACCACACAAGTATATATTATAAAAATATATGTATTTATTTCTAAATTACTCCCCAGTACTCTTTATGAGGAAAGGGGCACAAGCGTTAAATCAAAAGCACAGTTACACATATAAAGTTGCACAATTATGGATAAGGGCGGGTGGCCACTCAGACCATATACTAAAAAAGTGGTATAAGTAACACTTATCGAACAATGGTTAGGCCTAGGGCCTAGAGATTCGCTGGGAGCAGTCAGGACTAGCAATGATGAAGTCGGGAGTAGCCCACAGGAGACGGGTGCAGCACGGAAAGTGCGGCGCGCACCAATGCACTGTCAATGGTGCGTAAAAGTCAGTTAAAGTGAATTAAAAGATACTTCCGCTGAACCTAGGAACACAAAACTTTAGACACAGACCCTAGAGGTGTGTACCAGTGTATAGACACCGGCGTTGCAATGTTACCTCACCCACAGGCCGTGGGTGCACAGGGTCGAAGTGGCGTCGGGTTCTGGCACGCAGGTTCTTGGTGCTTGAAGCTGTTGCAGCTGCAGGCGCTGTGAAGCAGAAGTGTCCGGTGCGATCCAAGGGTGGATCGAAGTAGAAAAGTACCTGAAAGCAGAGGGGACAGAGTCTGGGTCACTCAGCAGGGACCAGGGTGGAACCAGGACGGAACCAGGCAATGTCGGGCGCAATCAGGCGGTTGTCGATAGGCTTCTCTCCGCTGTCACGTGGGCTCTGGGGCATCTGCGACGTCCAGGAGCAGGTCACGATCTGTCCCACGTAGGTTCTCGCCGTCAGCACCGTCGGCTTCAAGATTGCAGCAAACAGCACTTGGCAAATGCAATCCACGCGGAACCGGGAGATTGCTTATCACTCGAACCAGGAGGGTCAGAGTGGGTGCTCCTTTTTACAGGAGCTGGTGCAGATCTGGAGCAACCAGAAAAGCAAGTCGTATTTCAAGTTTCGTCGGCACAGGGGCCACAAGCCAGCTGGCAAGTGACCGGGCCAACGCGTCGAGCGCACACAAGCAGAAGGGCCCCACGCAGCACTCGTCGAGTGTGGAGGGGTGAGCTTTGGTGCAAGTGGAGCTCGGGGCTGGGGCTTCTCAAACCCCGGTGTACAGCTTCGAGGGTCACTCGTGGGCCGCACGGTCAGCGTCTCATGGCCTTTTCAAGATGGCGTGCCCCACGCTTCCGGTCGCCTCCACGGGTCTCAGCTCTGCAGGGACTGTGGATCGGGCAGGTAGAAGGCAGGCAAGCTTGATCTCGTCGATCTCTGTCGCTCGAGTTCAGGCGGGAACTGCAACAAAGCAAGGGTCGAGGGCTGGATGGTGCCTGTTTGCACAGGGTGGTCACTCCTTGACCACAAGGGAGATTCTTCAGTCTTCTCACGTCGTGTAGAAAGTCGAAGGGTCCAGAATTCGTTTCTTATGTTTCTTCAGGATGATCTGAGTTGCATTGGGACTGCTCCCCCTCTTCTTCGAATCTAGGGGGTTGGACATCCTGCTAGGTCCCCTCCTATGGGTGGGACCCAGGAAGGGGGTGGTTACACCCCTCTCCTTTGATCCTGGCCGCGCTGGGACAGGGGCTGGGAGGCCCCAGAACCGGTTTGGCTGGATCCTGCAAGGGGCAGCCTTGTGCTCCCCAGGCAGTGTCTGGTTTCTTTGAAACCTCCCTACTCCAATCCACTATCTCCTGTCTGGGGTGGTTTGACACCGCCCTGTGACAGGAAACTCTTTGTCCAGGCCTCCTCTGCCGAGTTTCGGTCAGCAGCAGGAGGCCAGACCCGTGTCTGTGGCAGGGGCATCCATTTTGTGGATCTGAGGCTCATTTTAAATCAACCGCGTTTCAGTAAAGTAACATGTCTTCTCCCTCTAGAAGGGTGGAATGCTACCCCCGTCGCCAGAACTGGCGAGGGGGTAGTATTCCAATTCGTATGACACCTTACACGACATGTTTTGATAAAGCCAAACCAAAGTTGCTATATAACCGCGAGGATTATAAGGCGCTTAAGAGTATATGGTATGGCATTATCCCGGATCAGCTTAGGGAGTTGTTCCCGACAGCTGCAGACAGGCTCAGCTCATGCCAGAGCACCATCTCACATAAAACCACGCACTCTGCCTCCAGGATTGATGAGGCCTTCCATAGGAGTGGCTTACAGGTTATATATGTGTCCAGATATAGGTTTAGATATAGGTATACTATATCTAAGCAAGGGGTGTTTACACCCACCTGCCCCAGCTGAGTGATCAGCCAGTTGTGTCAATTTAGATAGCCAGCCAGGGGTGGCAAAAGATATGCTGCAGCCCCTGGTAGGCCTTGGATGCACCTATGCCCTGGGCACCTATAGTGCTCTGTACAGGGGCTGATAAGGTGACCCAAGCCAATCTAGTTATGCACCTAGGGTACATGGAATCCATTTTACAGAGAGAGCAGATAGCCTGGGGCCCTGATTAGCAGGGAACCAGGCCAACTAAGTCGAAAACCAGCTAAACACAGGGCAAAAAATCTGGGGTAACCATAGTCAGGTAGCCACCTTCCTACATAACCCCCCCCCCAAACGAAAGGAGATAAGGCTATCCTTGGCCAGGTAAGCCTATATTGCCTGAGTGGCCATATAAGGAAGTACCTGCACTAGCATGGGTACCCCCTGTCTCATGGTCCACTAAGCAGTCCCTCGCCCTAGGGGTATTAGAGGGTCTCCACCATAGGGAATCACTACCTTGGGTGTGTTTATGCAAAGTTAAAGGCTGGTTTGGATATGGAGTATTGAAGTGAGGCTCCACTATTTTTGGGCTCAACTTCCTCCAATTATCTTCCACCATGTGTGCCTTTCTTTCTTCAACTGAGTTGCACTGAGCTCTCAGGGTCAACCTCTGGCTACCTAAAGCTGGAGGCTGGGTCCCTCTGTTTGGCTTGCTGGAGGGACAGTTCAGGTTTGGGCCCTTTGGGTCCCAGGTTTGGCTGTGCCCAACAGGATCCATCTGTGGGAGGTCCCTAACTGTTTTTAAGGGGGCTCCCTCAGGAGTTTTTAAAGTTTTCACCTTACTAGGCCTACTAGTTTTGGTGCCCCTAATCTGTTGATGGGGGTGCTTTATTTGACAGGGGGCCCTCTGGGTCTCACTGTCCTTCTTGTCCTCTGCAGCCCTGGGCTGACTGAGGCAAGGTAGAGAGGGGCAGGTTACCTGCTCCAGACTGGATCCCACCTGAGAAGGGTCCACTGCCATCAGAGGCTCTGTCAGGCCAGGCCTAACAACCTCTGGGGCAGTTCCTTCATCAGGGGTAAGGTCAGTTCCCTGAGGAGGCTGATCCTGTCCTACTGTCTGGTGAGGGGGAGATTTCTCTTCCTCCTCCATGCTCTCAGTTTGGGTGGAGTGATCCATCATTTCAGGCTTCACAACACACATATCTGTTTGAGTTTGGGCTGTGGCCATCACAGCCCCACCAACCTTTTCAGGAGGAGACTCAGTTTGGGTTTCTGCTGTTATCATAACAGCTTTGCTATTCTGTCTTGGAAGAGCTTCTGGTAAAGATGGGGCAGAGAGTTGCTCAGCCCTACCAACCTTTTCAGGAAGGACATCTTGAATTGGGGCTATAGCCAGTACAGCCCCACTAACCTTTCCATTGGAATTTACCATTCTAGAATGGATTTTCTGTTCAACCTCAGCCCAGGCTGAGATTTCCAAATCATTACCCAGTAGACAGTCTACAGGCAAGTTTGGTGACACTGCCACTCTCTTTGGGCCAATGACACCTCCCCAGCTGAGACTTACTACTGCCATGGGATGATTTGTTTGGATGCCATCAATGTTTGTTACCTGGTATGTGGCACCTGGTAAAAGTTGCTTAGAGGGGACTATACAGTCAGCCACCATGGTGATGCTAGCCCCTGTGTCTCTAAAAGCTTCAACTTTCAAACCATTGATGATGGGTTCTTGTCTATATTTGCTCAAGGTATTTGGGCAAACTGAGAAGTTGGCAAACCCCATGCCAGTCTCATAAACAAGATCATTTGGGGATGGGGACCTGGATAGGCCAGGGTCCCCTTGGGCTCCCAAAGTAAACCCACCCAGATTCCTGGGTGTGCTCCCACTTCCTGGGGGATTACTGCTGACAGTAACAGGAGGTGTTGGAGCTGGCTTTGGAGGTATGTTTTCTTTATTGCCATTCTTGGGACAACAGCTGTCTGTTTTGTAATGCCCAACCTGTTTACAGGCATGACAATAAGGCTTTTTGTCAGTTGATGAAGTGTCTTGGGACCCACCCCCCTTCTTGGAGTTTTGGGGCCCTGGGGAAGTGTTTTCTTTACTTTTATCCCCACCCTTATCTTGAGGCTTGGTAGACTCCTTCTTCTGGTTATTGTCCTGATTCTTAGGCCTAATCCTGGTTCTGACCCACTTATCTGCCCTCTTTCCCAATTCTTGGGGAGAGGTCAAATCTGAGTCCACCAGGTGCTGGTGTAAGAGCTGGTTCTGACAATTACTTAGGATCTGCTCCCTCATAATCAAATTATACAATCCTGTGAAGTCATGTACTTTGCTGCCATTTAGCCAACCCTCCAGAGCCTTAGTTGCACAATCAACAAAATCAGTCCAGTCCTGAGTCTGTGTCTTCTGGGTATCTCTGAACTTTAACCTGTACTGTTCAGTGGTTAAGCCAAACCCATCTATTAGGACACTCTTCAGGACTTTGTAATTGCTGGCATCCTCATGTCTGACAGTGAGGAGCCTATCTCTCCCTTTCTCTGAAAAGGAGTACCATAAGATTGCTGCCCACTGTTCCTCAGGAACCTGCTGTACCATGCAGGCTCTCTCCAGAGCAGTCATCCATTTGTGGATGTCATCCCCTTCCTGATAGGGGGGCACAATCTTTGTCAGGTTTCTACTATCATAGGACCTGGGTTTCTCTTTAGGAATTTTGCTGCCACCAGTGGCATCTAAGCCACACAATTTTCTTTCTCTTGCTAAAGCAAGTTTAGCTTGAGCCAAGGCTACCTCTTCCCTTTCTATTTGGAGTTGGACAGCCCTCATCCTGGCCCTATGCTCTTTTCTCTGGGAGGAAGTCATCCCTCTTTGAGATTCTCTTGAGGCACTAGAAAGATGGGAGTCCCCTGATGGAGATCTCACCCTCCTGTTGCCTGGGAGAATTTGGTTATGAGATCTGGAGTGGTGCTGGCCCTCTCCATTCTCATGTAGGTCCAGGTTGGCCTGGTTAAGCCTGGCAACCTGTACCTGGTTTCCCCTCTGATCCTGATCTTCAGGCTCTTCTAAATCAGAGTCTTCCTCTTCCTCTTCCTCCTCCTCTTCTTCTTCTGGAAGATTCTCATTCTCAGGGGAGTTTATCCCTTCACCTGAATCTAAGGGAGCCTGACTCACCTTATCTAGGTCATCCTTTTCTAGGAGAGCTACTAGGGAAGGAATGGTAGGGCCTCTGCCCTTTTTTAGCCCCCTGGCTGTGCACAAGGCACTCAGGTCTTTGTGGCTAAGGTTGTCATATCTGGATGTTGTCCCTATAGGATCAACTATTACAGGAGCAGAGCCTGAGGCTCTACCTGTATCAGACATGACTGCTAGTGAGGTGTAAGTGATGCACTTACCTATACTAAGTGTTTTCCTACTGTACCTTGCTAGTGAGTTGTAGTCAGGGTGTGCTAATCCCTTTAATCTACAACTACTAAGTTCAGTAGAACTTAATATGCTAAGCTTTTGATTTATATGTACCTAGAGGTACTTGATGTGATCTTTCAATTTGATAAAGATTGCAATGGTAAAACAAACAGCAAGCTCAAATCCGCACCGCTGCACACCAATGTGAGAAGTTGGCCTGATATGTAGTGTTTCCAATTTTGGAACCACTGGGTATCAGTCCAAACAAACCCCAAAGATGTCAGGTTGTAAGTCAACCTTGTTAGACAAGCTATCCTAGTGGTAGCATGGACTAAGCAGCCTTAAAGGCTTAACTTAAGAGGTCGTGTTAAGCGAGCTGTTTTACCACATACAATCCTGTAATCAAATGAAAGGACACCACACAAGTATATATTATAAAAATATATGTATTTATTTCTAAATTACTCCCCAGTACTCTTTATGAGGAAAGGGGCACAAGCGTTAAATCAAAAGCACAGTTACACATATAAAGTTGCACAATTATGGATGAGGGCGGGTGGCCACTCAGACCATATACTAAAAAAGTGGTATAAGTAACACTTATCGAACAATGGTTAGGCCTAGGGCCTAGAGATTCGCTGGGAGCAGTCAGGACTAGCAATGATGAAGTCGGGAGTAGCCCACAGGAGACGGGTGCAGCACGGAAAGTGCGGCGCGCACCATTGCACTGTCAATGGTGCGTAAAAGTCAGTTAAAGTGAATTAAAAGATACTTCCGCTGAACCTAGGAACACAAAACTTTAGACACAGACCCTAGAGGTGTGTACCAGTGTATAGACACCGGCGTTGCAATGTTACCTCACCCACAGGCCGTGGGTGCACAGGGTCGAAGTGGCGTCGGGTTCTGGCACGCAGGTTCTTGGTGCTTGAAGCTGTTGCAGCTGCAGGCGCTGTGAAGCAGAAGTGTCCGGTGCGATCCAAGGGTGGATCGAAGTAGAAAAGTACCTGAAAGCAGAGGGGACAGAGTCTGGGTCACTCAGCAGGGACCAGGGTGGAACCAGGACGGAACCAGGCAATGTCGGGCGCAATCAGGCGGTTGTCGATAGGCTTCTCTCCACTGTCACGTGGGCTCTGGGGCATCTGCGACGTCCAGGAGCAGGTCACGATCTGTCCCACGTAGGCTCTCGCCGTCAGCACTGTCGGCTTCAAGATTGCAGCAAACAGCACTTGGCAAAAGCAATCCACGCGGAACCGGGAGATTGCTTATCACTCGAACCAGGAGGGTCAGAGTGGGTGCTCCTTTTCACAGGAGCTGGTGCAGATCTGGAGCAACCAGAAAAGCAAGTCGTATTTCAAGTTTCGTCGGCACAGGGGCCACAAGCCAGCTGGCAAGTGACCGGGCCAACGCGTCGAGCGCACACAAGCAGAAGGGCCCCACGCAGCACTCGTCGAGTGTGGAGGGGTGAGCTTTGGTGCAAGTGGAGCTCGGGGCTGGGGCTTCTCAAACCCCGGTGTACAGCTTCGAGGGTCACTCGTGGGCCGCACGGTCAGCGTCTCGTGGCCTTTTCAAGATGGCGTGCCCCACGCTTCCGGTCGCCTCCACGGGTCTCAGCTCTGCAGGGACTGTGGATCGGGCAGGTAGAAGGCAGGCAAGCTTGATCTCGTCGATCTCTGTCGCTCGAGTTCCGGCGGGAACTGCAACAAAGCAAGGGTCGAGGGCTGGATGGTGCCTGTTTGCACAGGGTGGTCACTCCTTGACCACAAGGGAGATTCTTCAGTCTTCTCACGTCGTGTAGAAAGTCGAAGGGTCCAGAATTCGTTTCTTATGTTTCTTCAGGATGATCTGAGTTGCATTGGGACTGCTCCCCCTCTTCTTCGAATCTAGGGGGTTGGACATCCTGCTAGGTCCCCTCCTATGGGTGGGACCCAGGAAGGGGGTGGTTACACCCCTCTCCTTTGATCCTGGCCGCGCTGGGACAGGGGCTGGGAGGCCCCAGAACCGGTTTGGCCGGATCCTGCAAGGGGCAGCCTTGTGCTCCCCAGGCAGTGTCTGGTTTCTTTGAAACCTCCCTACTCCAATCCACTATCTCCTGTCTGGGGTGGTTTGACACCGCCCTGTGACAGGAAACTCTTTGTCCAGGCCTCCTCTGCCGAGTTTCGGTCAGCAGCAGGAGGCCAGACCCGTGTCTGTGGCAGGGGCATCCATTTTGTGGATCTGAGGCTCATTTTAAATCAACCGCGTTTCAGTAAAGTAACATGTCTTCTCCCTCTAGAAGGGTGGAATGCTACCCCCGTCGCCAGAACTGGCGAGGGGGTAGTATTCCAATTCGTATGACACCTTACACGACATGTTTTGATAAAGCCAAACCAAAGTTGCTATATAACCGTGAGGATTATAAGGCGCTTAAGAGTATATGGTATGGCATTATCCCGGATCAGCTTAGGGAGTTGTTCCCGACAGCTGCAGACAGGCTCAGCTCATGCCAGAGCACCATCTCACATAAAACCACGCACTCTGCCTCCAGGATTGATGAGGCCTTCCATAGGAGTGGCTTACAGGTTATATATGTGTCCAGATATAGGTTTAGATATAGGTATACTATATCTAAGCAAGGGGTGTTTACACCCACCTGCCCCAGCTGAGTGATCAGCCAGTTGTGTCAATTTAGATAGCCAGCCAGGGGTGGCAAAAGATATGCTGCAGCCCCTGGTAGGCCTTGGATGCACCTATGCCCTGGGCACCTATAGTGCTCTGTACAGGGGCTGATAAGGTGACCCAAGCCAATCTAGTTATGCACCTAGGGTACATGGAATCCATTTTACAGAGAGAGCAGATAGCCTGGGGCCCTGATTAGCAGGGAACCAGGCCAACTAAGTCGAAAACCAGCTAAACACAGGGCAAAAAATCTGGGGTAACCATAGTCAGGTAGCCACCTTCCTACAGTACATTTTTGGCATACGTTTGCTCCTACCGGGTCAGCTGAGCAGCGAATTTCTTTTGAACCACCTGCTTTCATGAGAGACCTCAGGGCTGCATGTTTTGAGCCCAGTACTGAGCCTGAAAAGCATTTCCAACCCCACTTACAAGTAAAACTAGCTAAAATGTGCCTGGCTTCTCTTCACTGAAAAGCTCATTCTGATAACATTTTTCGCATACGTTTGCTCCTGCCGGGTCAGCTGAGCAGCGAATTTCTATTTAACCACCTGCTATCACGAGAGACCTCAGGGCTGCATGGTTTGAGCCCAGTACTGATCCTGAAAAGCGTTTCCAACCCCACTTACAAGTAAAACTAGCTAAAATGTGCCTGGCTTCTCTTCACTGAAAAGCTCACTCAAAGTACATTTTTAGCATACGTTTGCTCCTGCCGGGTCAGCTGAGCAGTGAATTTCTATTTAACCACCTGCTATCATGAGAGACCTCAGGGCTGCATGTTTTGAGCCCAGTACTGATCTTGAAAAGCGTTTCCAACCCCACTTACAAGTAAAACTAGCTAAAATGTGCCTGGCTGCTTTTCACTGAAAAGCTCATTCTGTGTACATTTTTGGCATACGTTTGCTCCTAATGGGTCAGCTGAGCAGCGAATTTCTAACCACCTGCTTTCACGAGAGACCTCGGGGCTGCATGTTTTGAGCCCAGTACTGAGCCTGAAAAGCATTTCCAACCCCACTTACAAGTAAAACTAGCTAAAATGTGCCTGGCTTCTCTTCACTGAAAAGCTCATTCTGAGTACATTTTTAGCATACGTTTGCTCCTGCCGGGTCAGCTGAGCAGCGAATTTCTATTTAACCACCTGCTATCATGAGAGACCTCAGGGCTGCATGTTTTGAGCCCAGTACTGATCCTGAAAAGCGTTTCCAACCCCACTTACAAGTAAAACTAGCTAAAATGTGCCTGGCTGCTATTCACTGAAAAGCTCATTCTCTGTACATTTTTGGCATACGTTTGCTCCTACCGGGTCAGCTGAGCAGCGAATTTCTATTTAACCACCTGCTTTCATGAGAGACCTCAGAACTGCATGTTTTGAGCCCAGTACTGAGCCTGAAAAGCATTTCCAACCCCACTTACAAGTAAAACTAGCTAAAATGTGCCTGGCTTCTCTTCACTGAAAAGCTCATTCTGAGTACATTTTTAGCATACGTTTGCTCCTGCCGGGTCAGCTGAGCAGCGAATTTCTATTTAACCACCTGCTTTCATGAGAGACCTCAGAGCTGCATGTTTTGAGCCCAGTACTGATCCTGAAAAGCGTTTCCAACCCCACTTACAAGTAAAACTAGCTAAAATGTGCCTGGCTGCTATTCACTGAAAAGCTCATTCTGTGTACATTTTTGGCATACGTTTAATCCTACCGGGTCAGCTGAGCAGCAAATTTCTATTTAACCACCTGCTTTCATGAGAGACCTCAGGGATGCATGTTTTGAGCCCAGTACTGAGCCTGAAAAGCATTTCCAACCCCACTTACAAGTAAAACTAGCTAAAATGTGCCTGGCTTCTCTTCACTGAAAAGCTCATTCTGAGAACATTTTTAGCATACGTTTGCTCCTGCTGGGTCAGCTGAGCAGCAAATTTCTATTTAACCACCTGCTATCATGAGAGACCTCAGGGCTGCATGTTTTGAGCCCAGTACTGATCCTGAAAAGCGTTTCCAACCCCACTTACAAGTAAAACTAGCTAAAATGTGCCTGGCTGCTATTCACTGAAAAGCTCATTCTGTGTACATTTTTGGCATACGTTTGCTCCTACCAGGTCAGCTGAGCTGCGAATTTCTATTTAACCACCTGCTTTCATGAGAGACCTCAGGGCTGCATGTTTTGAGCCCAGTACTGAGCCTGAAAAGCATTTCCAACCCCACTTACAAGTAAAACTAGCTAAAATGTGCCTGGCTGCTATTCACTGAAAAGCTCATTCTGTGTACATTTTTGGCATACGTTTGCTCCTACCGGGTCAGCTGAGCAGCGAATTTCTATTTAACCACCTGCTTTCATGAGAGACCTCAGGGCTGCATGTTTTGAGCCCAGTACTGAGCCTGAAAAGCATTTCCAACCCCACTTACAAGTATAACTAGCTAAAATGTGCCTGGCTTCTCTTCACTGAAAAGCTCATTCTGAGTACATTTTTAGCATACGTTTGCTCCTGCCGGGTCAGCTGAGCAGCGAATTTCTATTTAACCACCTGCTATCATGAGAGACCTCAGGGCTGCATGTTTTGAGCCCAGTACTGATCCTGAAAAGCGTTTCCAACCCCACTTACAAGTAAAACTAGCTAAAATGTGCCTGGCTGCTATTCACTGAAAAGCTCATTCTCTGTACATTTTTGGCGTACGTTTGCTCCTACCGGGTCAGCTGAGCAGCGAATTTCTATTTAACCACCTGCTTTCATGAGAGACCTCAGGGATGCATGTTTTGAGCCCTGCACTGAGCCTGAAAAGCGTTTCCAACGCCACTTACAAGTAAAACTAGCTAAAATGTGCCTGGCTTCTCTCCACTGAAAAGCTCATTCTGAGTACATTTTTAGCATACGTTTGCTCCTGCCGGGTCAGCTGAGAAGCGAATTTCTATTTAACCACCTGCTATCATGAGAGACCTCAGGGCTGCATGTTTTGAGCCCAGTATTGATCCTGAAAAGCGTTTCCAACCCCACTTACAAGTAAAACTAGCTAAAATGTGCCTGGCTGCTATTCACTGAAAAGCTCATTCTGTGTACATTTTTGGCATACGTTTGCTCCTACCGGGCCAGCTGAGCAGCGAATTTCTATTTAACCACCTGCTTTCATGAGAGACCTCAGGGCTGCATGTTTTGAGCCCAGTATTGATCCTAAAAAGCGTTTCCAACCCCACTTACAAGTAAAACTAGCTAAAATGTGCCTGGCTGCTATTCACTGAAAAGGTCATTCTGTGTACATTTTTGGCATACGTTTAATCCTACCGGGTCAGCTGAGCAGCAAATTTCTATTTAACCACCTGCTTTCATGAGAGACCTCAGGGATGCATGTTTTGAGCACAGTACTGAGCCTGAAAAGCATTTCCAACCCCACTTACAAGTAAAACTAGCTAAAATGTGCCTGGCTTCTCTTCACTGAAAAGCTCATTCTGAGAACATTTTTAGCATACGTTTGCTCCTGCTGGGTCAGCTGAGCAGCAAATTTCTATTTAACCACCTGCTATCATGAGAGACCTCAGGGCTGCATGTTTTGAGCCCAGTACTGAGCCTGAAAAGCATTTCCAACCCCACTTACAAGTAAAACTAGCTAAATGTGCCTGGCTGCTATTCACTGAAAAGCTCATTCTGTGTACATTTTTGGCATACGTTTGCTCCTACCAGGTCAGCTGAGCTGCGAATTTCTATTTAACCACCTGCTTTCATGAGAGACCTCAGGGCTGCATGTTTTGAGCCCAGTACTGAGCCTGAAAAGCATTTCCAACCCCACTTACAAGTAAAACTAGCTAAAATGTGCCTGGCTGCTATTCACTGAAAAGCTCATTCTGTGTACATTTTTGGCATACGTTTGCTCCTACCGGGTCAGCTGAGCAGCGAATTTCTATTTAACCACCTGCTTTCATGAGAGACCTCAGGGCTGCATGTTTTGAGCCCAGTACCGAGCCTGAAAAGCATTTCCAACCCCACTTACAAGTATAACTAGCTAAAATGTGCCTGGCTTCTCTTCACTGAAAAGCTCATTCTGAGTACATTTTTAGCATACGTTTGCTCCTGCCGGGTCAGCTGAGCAGCGAATTTCTATTTAACCACCTGCTATCATGAGAGACCTCAGGGCTGCATGTTTTGAGCCCAGTACTGATCCTGAAAAGCGTTTCCAACCCCACTTACAAGTAAAACTAGCTAAAATGTGCCTGGCTGCTATTCACTTAAAAGCTCATTCTCTGTACATTTTTGGCATACGTTTGCTCCTACCGGGTCAGCTGAGCAGCGAATTTCTATTTAACCACCTGCTTTCATGAGAGACCTCAGAGCTGCATGTTTTGAGCCCAGTACTGAGCCTGAAAAGCATTTCCAACCCCACTTACAAATAAAACTAGCTAAAATGTGCCTGGCTTCTCTTCACTGAAAAGCTCATTCTGAGTACATTTTTCACATATGTTTGCTCCTGCCGGGTCAGCTGAGCAGCAAATTTCTATTTAACTACCTGCTATCACAAGAGACCTCAGGGCTGCATGGTTTGAGCCCAGTACTGATCCTGAAAAGCGTTTCCAACCCCACTTACAAGTAAAACTAGCTAAAATGTGCCTGGCTTCTCTTCACTGAAAAGCTCATTCTGAGTACATTTTTAGCATACGTTTGCTCCTGCCGGGTCAGCTGAGCAGTGAATTTCTATTTAACCACCTGCTATCATTAGAGACCTCAGGGCTGCATGTTTTGAGCCCAGTACTGATCCTGAAAAGCGTTTCCAACCCCACTTACAAGTAAAACTAGCTAAAATGTGCCTGGCTGCTTTTCACTGAAAAGCTCATTCTGTGTACATTTTTGGCATACGTTTGCTCCTACCGGGTCAGCTGAGCAGCGAATTTCTAACCACCTGCTTTCACGAGAGACCTCAGGGCTGCATGTTTTGAGCCCAGTACTGAGCCTGAAAAGCATTTCCAACCCCACTTACAAGTAAAACTAGCTAAAATGTGCCTGGCTGCTATTCACTGAAAAGCTCATTCTGTGTACATTTTTGGCATACGTTTGCTCCTACCGGGTCAGCTGAGCAGCTAATTTCTATTTAACCACCTGCTTTCATGAGAGACCTCAGGGCTGCATGTTTTGAGCCCAGTACTGAGCCTGAAAAGC
This sequence comes from Lissotriton vulgaris, assembly GCF_964263255.1. Classification (NCBI taxonomy): domain Eukaryota; kingdom Metazoa; phylum Chordata; class Amphibia; order Caudata; family Salamandridae; genus Lissotriton; species Lissotriton vulgaris. The sequence continues at coordinate 2,165,590 of NW_028242071.1, read as the reverse complement.
ATTTCCAACCCCATTTACAAGTAAAACTAGCTAAAATGTGCCTGGCTTCTCTTCACTGAAAAGCTCATTCTGATAACATTTTTCGCATACGTTTGCTCCTGCCGGGTCAGCTGAGCAGCGAATTTCTATTTAACCACCTGCTATCACGAGAGACCTCAGGGCTGCATGGTTTGAGCCCAGTACTGATCCTGAAAAGCGTTTCCAACCCCACTTACAAGTAAAACTAGCTAAAATGTGCCTGGCTTCTCTTCACTGAAAAGCTCATTCTGAGTACATTTTTAGCATACGTTTGCTCCTGCCGGGTCAGCTGAGCAGTGAATTTCTATTTAACCACCTGCTATCATGAGAGACCTCAGGGCTGCATGTTTTGAGCCCAGTACTGATCTTGAAAAGCGTTTCCAACCCCACTTACAAGTAAAACTAGCTTAAATGTGCCTGGCTGCTTTTCACTGAAAAGCTCATTCTGTGTACATTTTTGGCATACGTTTGCTCCTACCGGGTCAGCTGAGCAGCGAATTTCTATTTAACCACCTGCTTTCATGAGAGACCTCAGGGCTGCATGTTTTGAGCCCAGTACTGAGCCTGAAAAGCATTTCCAACCCCACTTACAAGTATAACTAGCTAAAATGTGCCTGGCTTCTCTTCACTGAAAAGCTCATTCTGAGTACATTTTTAGAATACGTTTGCTCCTGCCGGGTCAGCTGAGCAGCGAATTTCTATTTAACCACCTGCTATCATGAGAGACCTCAGGGCTGCATGTTTTGAGCCCAGTACTGATCCTGAAAAGCGTTTCCAACCCCACTTACAAGTAAAACTAGCTAAAATGTGCCTGGCTGCTATTCACTGAAAAGCTCATTCTCTGTACATTTTTGGCATACGTTTGCTCCTACCGGGTCAGCTGAGCAGCGAATTTCTATTTAACCACCTGCTTTCATGAGAGACCTCAGAGCTGCATGTTTTGAGCCCAGTACTGAGCCTGAAAAGCATTTCCAACCCCACTTACAAATAAAACTAGCTGAAATGTGCCTGGCTTCTCTTCACTGAAAAGCTCATTCTGAGTACATTTTTCGCATATGTTTGCTCCTGCCGGGTCAGCTGAGCAGCGAATTTCTATTTAACTACCTGCTATCACGAGAAACCTCAGGGCTGCATGGTTTGAGCCCAGTACTGATCCTGAAAAGCGTTTCCAACCCCACTTACAAGTAAAACTAGCTAAAATGTGGCTGGCTTCTCTTCACTGAAAAGCTCATTCTGAGTACATTTTTAGCATACGTTTGCTCCTGCCGGGTCAGCTGAGCAGTGAATTTCTATTTAACCACCTGCTATCATGAGAGACCTCAGGGCTGCATGTTTTGAGCCCAGTACTGATCCTGAAAAGCGTTTCCAACCCCACTTACAAGTAAAACTAGCTAAAATGTGCCTGGCTGCTTTTCACTGAAAAGCTCATTCTGTGTACATTTTTGGCATACGTTTGCTCCTACCGGGTCAGCTGAGCAGCGAATTTCTAACCACCTGCTTTCACGAGAGACCTCAGGGCTGCATGTTTTGAGCCCAGTACTGAGCCTGAAAAGCATTTCCAACCCCACTTACAAGTAAAACTAGCTAAAATGTGCCTGGCTGCTATTCACTGAAAAGCTCATTCTGTGTACATTTTTGGCATACGTTTGCTCCTACCGGGTCAGCTGAGCAGCGAATTTCTATTTAACCACCTGCTTTCATGAGAGACCTCAGGGCTGCATGTTTTGAGCCCAGTACTGAGCCTGAAAAGCATTTCCAACCCCACTTACAAGTAAAACTAGCTAAAATGTGCCTGGCTTCTCTTCACTGAAAAGCTCATTCTGAGTACATTTTTAGCATACGTTTGCTCCTGCCGGGTCAGCTGAGCAGCGAATTTCTATTTAACCACCTGCTATCATGAGAGACCTCAGGGCTGCATGTTTTGAGCCCAGTACTGATCCTGAAAAGCGTTTCCAACCCCACTTACAAGTAAAACTAGCTAAAATGTGCCTGGCTGCTATTCACTTAAAAGCTCATTCTCTGTACATTTTTGGCATACGTTTGCTCCTACCGGGTCAGCTGAGCAGCGAATTTCTATTTAACCACCTGCTTTCATGAGAGACCTCAGAGCTGCATGTTTTGAGCCCAGTACTGAGCCTGAAAAGCATTTCCAACCCCACTTACAAATAAAACTAGCTAAAATGTGCCTGGCTTCTCTTCACTGAAAAGCTCATTCTGAGTACATTTTTCACATATGTTTGCTCCTGCCGGGTCAGCTGAGCAGCAAATTTCTATTTAACTACCTGCTATCACGAGAGACCTCAGGGCTGCATGGTTTGAGCCCAGTACTGATCCTGAAAAGCGTTTCCAACCCCACTTACAAGTAAAACTAGCTAAAATGTGCCTGGCTTCTCTTCACTGAAAAGCTCATTCTGAGTACATTTTTAGCATACGTTTGCTCCTGCCGGGTCAGCTGAGCAGTGAATTTCTATTTAACCACCTGCTATCATTAGAGACCTCAGGGCTGCATGTTTTGAGCCCAGTACTGATCCTGAAAAGCGTTTCCAACCCCACTTACAAGTAAAACTAGCTAAAATTTGCCTGGCTGCTTTTCACTGAAAAGCTCATTCTGTGTACATTTTTGGCATACGTTTGCTCCTACCGGGTCAGCTGAGCAGCGAATTTCTAACCACCTGCTTTCACGAGAGACCTCAGGGCTGCATGTTTTGAGCCCAGTACTGAGCCTGAAAAGCATTTCCAACCCCACTTACAAGTAAAACTAGCTAAAATGTGCCTGGCTGCTATTCACTGAAAAGCTCATTCTGTGTACATTTTTGGCATACGTTTGCTCCTACCGGGTCAGCTGAGCAGCTAATTTCTATTTAACCACCTGCTTTCATGAGAGACCTCAGGGCTGCATGTTTTGAGCCCAGTACTGAGCCTGAAAAGCATTTCCAACCCCATTTACAAGTAAAACTAGCTAAAATGTGCCTGGCTTCTCTTCACTGAAAAGCTCATTCTGATAACATTTTTCGCATACGTTTGCTCCTGCCGGGTCAGCTGAGCAGCGAATTTCTATTTAACCACCTGCTATCACGAGAGACCTCAGGGCTGCATGGTTTGAGCCCAGTACTGATCCTGAAAAGCGTTTCCAACCCCACTTACAAGTAAAACTAGCTAAAATGTGCCTGGCTTCTCTTCACTGAAAAGCTCATTCTGAGTACATTTTTAGCATACGTTTGCTCCTGCCGGGTCAGCTGAGCAGTGAATTTCTATTTAACCACCTGCTATCATGAGAGACCTCAGGGCTGCATGTTTTGAGCCCAGTACTGATCTTGAAAAGCGTTTCCAACCCCACTTACAAGTAAAACTAGCTTAAATGTGCCTGGCTGCTTTTCACTGAAAAGCTCATTCTGTGTACATTTTTGGCATACGTTTGCTCCTACCGGGTCAGCTGAGCAGCGAATTTCTATTTAACCACCTGCTTTCATGAGAGACCTCAGGGCTGCATGTTTTGAGCCCAGTACTGAGCCTGAAAAGCATTTCCAACCCCACTTACAAGTATAACTAGCTAAAATGTGCCTGGCTTCTCTTCACTGAAAAGCTCATTCTGAGTACATTTTTAGAATACGTTTGCTCCTGCCGGGTCAGCTGAGCAGCGAATTTCTATTTAACCACCTGCTATCATGAGAGACCTCAGGGCTGCATGTTTTGAGCCCAGTACTGATCCTGAAAAGCGTTTCCAACCCCACTTACAAGTAAAACTAGCTAAAATGTGCCTGGCTGCTATTCACTGAAAAGCTCATTCTCTGTACATTTTTGGCATACGTTTGCTCCTACCGGGTCAGCTGAGCAGCGAATTTCTATTTAACCACCTGCTTTCATGAGAGACCTCAGAGCTGCATGTTTTGAGCCCAGTACTGAGCCTGAAAAGCATTTCCAACCCCACTTACAAATAAAACTAGCTGAAATGTGCCTGGCTTCTCTTCACTGAAAAGCTCATTCTGAGTACATTTTTCGCATATGTTTGCTCCTGCCGGGTCAGCTGAGCAGCGAATTTCTATTTAACTACCTGCTATCACGAGAAACCTCAGGGCTGCATGGTTTGAGCCCAGTACTGATCCTGAAAAGCGTTTCCAACCCCACTTACAAGTAAAACTAGCTAAAATGTGGCTGGCTTCTCTTCACTGAAAAGCTCATTCTGAGTACATTTTTAGCATACGTTTGCTCCTGCCGGGTCAGCTGAGCAGTGAATTTCTATTTAACCACCTGCTATCATGAGAGACCTCAGGGCTGCATGTTTTGAGCCCAGTACTGATCCTGAAAAGCGTTTCCAACCCCACTTACAAGTAAAACTAGCTAAAATGTGCCTGGCTGCTTTTCACTGAAAAGCTCATTCTGTGTACATTTTTGGCATACGTTTGCTCCTACCGGGTCAGCTGAGCAGCGAATTTCTAACCACCTGCTTTCACGAGAGACCTCAGGGCGGCATGTTTTGAGCCCAGTACTGAGCCTGAAAAGCATTTCCAACCCCACTTACAAGTAAAACTAGCTAAAATGTGCCTGGCTGCTATTCACTGAAAAGCTCATTCTGTGTACATTTTTGGCATACGTTTGCTCCTACCGGGTCAGCTGAGCAGCGAATTTCTATTTAACCACCTGCTTTCATGAGAGACCTCAGGGCTGCATGTTTTGAGCCCAGTACTGAGCCTGAAAAGCATTTCCAACCCCACTTACAAGTAAAACTAGCTAAAATGTGCCTGGCTTCTCTTCACTGAAAAGCTCATTCTGAGTACATTTTTAGCATACGTTTGCTCCTGCCGGGTCAGCTGAGCAGCGAATTTCTATTTAACCACCTGCTATCATGAGAGACCTCAGGGCTGCATGTTTTGAGCCCAGTACTGATCCTGAAAAGCGTTTCCAACCCCACTTACAAGTAAAACTAGCTAAAATGTGCCTGGCTGCTATTCACTGAAAAGCTCATTCTCTGTACATTTTTGGCATACGTTTGCTCCTACCGGGTCAGCTGAGCAGCGAATTTCTATTTAACCACCTGCTTTCATGAGAGACCTCAGAACTGCATGTTTTGAGCCCAGTACTGAGCCTGAAAAGCATTTCCAACCCCACTTACAAGTAAAACTAGCTAAAATGTGCCTGGCTTCTCTTCACTGAAAAGCTCATTCTGAGTACATTTTTAGCATACGTTTGCTCCTGCCGGGTCAGCTGAGCAGCGAATTTCTATTTAACCACCTGCTTTCATGAGAGACCTCAGGGCTGCATGTTTTGAGCCCAGTACTGATCCTGAAAAGCGTTTCCAACCCCACTTACAAGTAAAACTAGCTAAAATGTGCCTGGCTGCTATTCACTGAAAAGCTCATTCTGTGTACATTTTTGGCATACGTTTAATCCTACCGGGTCAGCTGAGCAGCAAATTTCTATTTAACCACCTGCTTTCATGAGAGACCTCAGGGATGCATGTTTTGAGCCCAGTACTGAGCCTGAAAAGCATTTCCAACCCCACTTACAAGTAAAACTAGCTAAAATGTGCCTGGCTTCTCTTCACTGAAAAGCTCATTCTGAGAACATTTTTAGCATACGTTTGCTCCTGCTGGGTCAGCTGAGCAGCAAATTTCTATTTAACCACCTGCTATCATGAGAGACCTCAGGGCTGCATGTTTTGAGCCCAGTACTGATCATGAAAAGCGTTTCCAACCCCACTTACAAGTAAAACTAGCTAAAATGTGCCTGGCTGCTATTCACTGAAAAGCTCATTCTGTGTACATTTTTGGCATACGTTTGCTCCTACCAGGTCAGCTGAGCTGCGAATTTCTATTTAACCACCTGCTTTCATGAGAGACCTCAGGGCTGCATGTTTTGAGCCCAGTACTGAGCCTGAAAAGCATTTCCAACCCCACTTACAAGTAAAACTAGCTAAAATGTGCCTGGCTGCTATTCACTGAAAAGCTCATTCTGTGTACATTTTTGGCATACGTTTGCTCCTACCGGGTCAGCTGAGCAGCGAATTTCTATTTAACCACCTGCTTTCATGAGAGACCTCAGGGCTGCATGTTTTGAGCCCAGTACTGAGCCTGAAAAGCATTTCCAACCCCACTTACAAGTATAACTAGCTAAAATGTGCCTGGCTTCTCTTCACTGAAAAGCTCATTCTGAGTACATTTTTAGCATACGTTTGCTCCTGCCGGGTCAGCTGAGCAGCGAATTTCTATTTAACCACCTGCTATCATGAGAGACCTCAGGGCTGCATGTTTTGAGCCCAGTACTGATCCTGAAAAGCGTTTCCAACCCCACTTACAAGTAAAACTAGCTAAAATGTGCCTGGCTGCTATTCACTGAAAAGCTCATTCTCTGTACATTTTTGGCATACGTTTGCTCCTACCGGGTCAGCTGAGCAGCGAATTTCTATTTAACCACCTGCTTTCATGAGAGACCTCAGAGCTGCATGTTTTGAGCCCAGTACTGAGCCTGAAAAGCATTTCCAACCCCACTTACAAATAAAACTAGCTAAAATGTGCCTGGCTTCTCTTCACTGAAAAGCTCATTCTGAGTACATTTTTCGCATACGTTTGCTCCTGCCGGGTCAGCTGAGCAGCGAATTTCTATTTAACTACCTGCTATCACGAGAGACCTCAGGGCTGCATGGTTTGAGCCCAGTACTGATCCTGAAAAGCGTTTCCAACCCCACTTACAAGTAAAACTAGCTAAAATGTGCCTGGCTTCTCTTCACTGAAAAGCTCATTCTGAGTACATTTTTAGCATACGTTTGCTCCTGCCGGGTCAGCTGAGCAGTGAATTTCTATTTAACCACCTGCTATCATGAGAGACCTCAGGGCTGCATGTTTTGAGCCCAGTACTGATCCTGAAAAGCGTTTCCAACCCCACTTACAAGTAAAACTAGCTAAAATGTGCCTGGCTGCTTTTCACTGAAAAGCTCATTCTGTGTAAATTTTTGGCATACGTTTGCTCCTACCGGGTCAGCTGAGCAGCGAATTTCTAACCACCTGCTTTCACGAGAGACCTCAGGGCTGCATGTTTTGAGCCCAGTACTGAGCCTGAAAAGCATTTCCAACCCCACTTACAAGTAAAACTAGCTAAAATGTGCCTGGCTTCTCTTCACTGAAAAGCTCATTCTGAGTACATTTTTAGCATACGTTTGCTCCTGCCGGGTCAGCTGAGCAGCGAATTTCTATTTAACCACCTGCTATCATGAGAGACCTCAGGGCTGCATGTTTTGAGCCCAGTACTGATCCTGAAAAGCGTTTCCAACCCCACTTACAAGTAAAACTAGCTAAAATGTGCCTGGCTGCTATTCACTGAAAAGCTCATTCTCTGTACATTTTTGGCATACGTTTGCTCCTACCGGGTCAGCTGAGCAGCGAATTTCTATTTAACCACCTGCTTTCATGAGAGACCTCAGAACTGCATGTTTTGAGCCCAGTACTGAGCCTGAAAAGCATTTCCAACCCCACTTACAAGTAAAACTAGCTAAAATGTGCCTGGCTTCTCTTCACTGAAAAGCTCATTCTGAGTATATTTTTAGCATACGTTTGCTCCTGCCGGGTCAGCTGAGCAGCGAATTTCTATTTAACCACCTGCTTTCATGAGAGACCTCAGGGCTGCATGTTTTGAGCCCAGTACTGATCCTGAAAAGCGTTTCCAACCCCACTTACAAGTAAAACTAGCTAAAATGTGCCTGGCTGCTATTCACTGAAAAGCTCATTCTGTGTACATTTTTGGCATACGTTTAATCCTACCGGGTCAGCTGAGCAGCAAATTTCTATTTAACCACCTGCTTTCATGAGAGACCTCAGGGATGCATGTTTTGAGCCCAGTACTGAGCCTGAAAAGCATTTCCAACCCCACTTACAAGTAAAACTAGCTAAAATGTGCCTGGCTTCTCTTCACTGAAAAGCTCATTCTGAGAACATTTTTAGCATATGTTTGCTCCTGCTGGGTCAGCTGAGCAGCAAATTTCTATTTAACCACCTGCTATCATGAGAGACCTCAGGGCTGCATGTTTTGAGCCCAGTACTGATCCTGAAAAGCGTTTCCAACCCCACTTACAAGTAAAACTAGCTAAAATGTGCCTGGCTGCTATTCACTGAAAAGCTCATTCTGTGTACATTTTTGGCATACGTTTGCTCCTACCAGGTCAGCTGAGCTGCGAATTTCTATTTAACCACCTGCTTTCATGAGAGACCTCAGGGCTGCATGTTTTGAGCCCAGTACTGAGCCTGAAAAGCATTTCCAACCCCACTTACAAGTAAAACTAGCTAAAATGTGCCTGGCTGCTATTCACTGAAAAGCTCATTCTGTGTACATTTTTGGCATACGTTTGCTCCTACCGGGTCAGCTGAGCAGCGAATTTCTATTTAACCACCTGCTTTCATGAGAGACCTCAGGGCTGCATGTTTTGAGCCCAGTACTGAGCCTGAAAAGCATTTCCAACCCCACTTACAAGTATAACTATCTAAAATGTGCCTGGCTTCTCTTCACTGAAAAGCTCATTCTGAGTACATTTTTAGCATACGTTTGCTCCTGCCGGGTCAGCTGAGCAGCGAATTTCTATTTAACCACCTGCTATCATGAGAGACCTCAGGGCTGCATGTTTTGAGCCCAGTACTGATCCTGAAAAGCGTTTCCAACCCCACTTACAAGTAAAACTAGCTAAAATGTGCCTGGCTGCTATTCACTGAAAAGCTCATTCTCTGTACATTTTTGGCATATGTTTGCTCCTACCGGGTCAGCTGAGCAGCGAATTTCTATTTAACCACCTGCTTTCATGAGAGACCTCAGAGCTGCATGTTTTGAGCCCAGTACTGAGCCTGAAAAGCATTTCCAACCCCACTTACAAATAAAACTAGCTAAAATGTGCCTGGCTTCTCTTCACTGAAAAGCTCATTCTGAGTACATTTTTCGCATACGTTTGCTCCTGCCGGGTCAGCTGAGCAGCGAATTTCTATTTAACTACCTGCTATCACGAGAGACCTCAGGGCTGCATGGTTTGAGCCCAGTACTGATCCTGAAAAGCGTTTCCAACCCCACTTACAAGTAAAACTAGCTAAAATGTGCCTGGCTTCTCTTCACTGAAAAGCTCATTCTGAGTACATTTTTAGCATACGTTTGCTCCTGCCGGGTCAGCTGAGCAGTGAATTTCTATTTAACCACCTGCTATCATGAGAGACCTCAGGGCTGCATGTTTTGAGCCCAGTACTGATCCTGAAAAGCGTTTCCAACCCCACTTACAAGTAAAACTAGCTAAAATGTGCCTGGCTGCTTTTCACTGAAAAGCTCATTCTGTGTACATTTTTGGCATACGTTTGCTCCTACCAGGTCAGCTGAGCAGCGAATTTCTAACCACCTGCTTTCACGAGAGACCTCAGAACTGCATGTTTTGAGCCCAGTACTGAGCCTGAAAAGCATTTCCAACCCCACTTACAAGTAAAACTAGCTAAAATGTGCCTGGCTGCTATTCACTGAAAAGCTCATTCTGTGTACATTTTTGGCATACGTTTGCTCCTACCGGGTCAGCTGAGCAGCGAATTTCTATTTAACCACCTGCTTTCATGAGAGACCTCAGGGCTGCATGTTTTGAGCCCAGTACTGAGCCTGAAAAGCATTTCCAACCCCACTTACAAGTAAAACTAGCTAAAATGTGCCTGGCTTCTCTTCACTGAAAAGCTCATTCTGAGTACATTTTTAGCATACGTTTACTCCTGCCGGGTCAGCTGAGCAGCGAATTTCTATTTAACCACCTGCTATCACGAGAGACCTCAGGGCTGCATGTTTTGAGCCCAGTACTGAGCCTGAAAAGCATTTCCAACCACACTTACAAGTAAAACTAGCTAAAATGTGCCTGGCTGCTATTCACTGAAAAGCTCATTCTGTGTACATTTTTGGCATACGTTTGCTCCTGCCGGGTCAGCTGAGCAGCGAATTTCTATTTAACCACCTGCTTTCATGAGAGACCTCAGGGCTGCATGTTTTGAGCCCAGTACTGAGCCTGAAAAGCATTTCCAACCCCACTTACAAGTAAAACTAGCTAAAATGTGCCTGGCTTCTCTTCACTGAAAAGCTCATTCTGAGTACATTTTTAGCATACGTTTGCTCCTGCCGGGTCAGCTGAGCAGCGAATTTCTATTTAACCACCTGCTATCATGAGAGACCTCAGGGCTGCATGTTTTGAGCCCAGTACTGATCCTGAAAAGCGTTTCCAACCCCACTTACAAGTAAAACTAGCTAAAATCTGCCTGGCTGCTATCACTGAAAAGCTCATTCTCTGTACATTTTTGGCATACGTTTGCTCCTACCGGGTCAGCTGAGCAGCGAATTTCTATTTGACCACCTGCTTTCATGAGAGACCTCAGAGCTGCATGTTTTGAGCCCAGTACTGAGCCTGAAAAGCATTTCCAACCCCACTTACAAGTAAAACTAGCTAAAATGTGCCTGGCTTCTCTTCACTGAAAAGCTCATTCTGAGTACATTTTTAGCATACGTTTGCTCCTGCCGGGTCAGCTGAGCAGCGAATTTCTATTTAACCACCTGCTTTCATGAGAGACCTCAGGGATGCATGTTTTGAGCCCAGCACTGAGCCTGCTAAACGTTTCCAACGCCACTTACAAGTAAAACTAGCTAAAATGTGCCTGGCTTCTCTTCACTGAAAAGCTCATTCTGAGTACATTTTTAGCATACGTTTGCTCCTGCCGGGTCAGCTGAGAAGCGAATTTCTATTTAACCACCTGCTATCATGAGAGACCTCAGGGCTGCATGTTTTGAGCCCAGTATTGATCCTGAAAAGCGTTTCCAACCCCACTTACAAGTAAAACTAGCTAAAATGTGCCTGGCTGCTATTCACTGAAAAGCTCATTCTGTGTACATTTTTGGCATACGTTTGCTCCTACCGGGTCAGCTGAGCAGCGAATTTCTATTTAACCACCTGCTTTCATGAGAGACCTCAGGGCTGCATGTTTTGAGCCCAGTACTGATCCTGAAAAGCGTTTCCAACCCCACCTACAAGTAAAACTAGCTAAAATGTGCCTGGCTGCTATTCACTGAAAAGCTCATTCTGTGTACATTTTTGGCATACGTTTGCTCCTACCAGGTCAGCTGAGCTGCGAATTTCTATTTAACCACCTGCTTTCATGAGAGACCTCAGGGCTGCATGTTTTGAGCCCAGTACTGAGCCTGAAAAGCATTTCCAACCCCACTTACAAGTAAAACTAGCTAAAATGTGCCTGGCTGCTATTCACTGAAAAGCTCATTCTGTGTACATTTTTGGCATACGTTTGCTCCTACCGGGTCAGCTGAGCAGCGAATTTCTATTTAACCCCCTGCTTTCATGAGAGACCTCAGGGCTGCATGTTTTGAGCCCAGTACTGAGCCTGAAAAGCATTTCCAACCCCACTTACAAGTAAAACTAGCTAAAATGTGCCTGGCTTCTCTTCACTGAAAAGCTCATTCTGAGTACATTTTTAGCATACGTTTACTCCTGCCGGGTCAGCTGAGCAGCGAATTTCTATTTAACCACCTGCTATCATGAGAGACCTCAGGGCTGCATGTTTTGAGCCCAGTACTGAGCCTGAAAAGCGTTTCCAACCCCACTTACAAGTAAAACTAGCTAAAATGTGCCTGGCTTCTCTTCACTGAAAAGCTCATTCTGAGTACATTTTTAGCATACGTTTGCTCCTGCTGGGTCAGCTGAGCAGCAAATTTCTATTTAACCACCTGCTATCACGAGAGACCTCAGGGCTGCATGTTTTGAGCCCAGTACTGATCGTGAAAAGCGTTTCCAACCCCACTTACAAGTAAAACTAGCTAAAATGTGCCTGGCTTCTCTTCACTGAAAAGCTCATTCTGAGTACATTTTTAGCATACGTTTGCTCCTGCCGGGTCAGCTGAGCAGCGAATTTCTATTTAACCACCTGCTTTCATGAGAGACCTCAGGGATGCATGTTTTGAGCCCAGCACTGAGCCTGAAAAGCGTTTCCAACGCCACTTACAAGTAAAACTAGCGAAAATGTGCCTGGCTTCTCTCCACTGAAAAGCTCATTCTGAGTACATTTTTAGCATACGTTTGCTCCTGCCGGGTCAGCTGAGAAGCGAATTTCTATTTAACCACCTGCTATCATGAGAGACCTCAGGGCTGCATGTTTTGAGCCCAGTATTGATCCTGAAAAGCGTTTCCAACCCCACTTACAAGTAAAACTAGCTAAAATGTGCCTGGCTGCTATTCACTGAAAAGCTCATTCTGTGTAAATTTTTGGCATACATTTGCTCCTACCGGGCCAGCTGAGCAGCGAATTTCTATTTAACCACCTGCTTTCATGAGAGACCTCAGGGCTGCATGTTTTGAGCCCAGTATTGATCCTAAAAAGCGTTTCCAACCCCACTTACAAGTAAAACTAGCTAAAATGTGCCTGGCTGCTATTCACTGAAAAGCTCATTCTGTGTACATTTTTGGCATACGTTTGCTCCTGCCGGGTCAGCTGAGAAGCGAATTTCTATTTAACCACCTGCTTTCACGAGAGACCTCAGGGCTGCATGTTTTGAACCCAGTACTGAGCCTGAAAAGCATTTCCAACCCCACTTACAAGTAAAACTAGCTAAAATGTGCCTGGCTTCTCTTCACTGAAAAGCTCATTCTGAGTACATTTTTCGCATACGTTTGCTCCTGCCGGGTCAGCTGAGCAGCGAATTTCTATTTAACTACCTGCTATCACGAGAGACCTCAGGGCTGCATGGTTTGAGCCCAGTACTGATCCTGAAAAGCGTTTCCAACCCTACTTACAAGTAAAACTAGCTAAAATGTGCCTGGCTTCTCTTCACTGAAAAGCTCATTCTGAGTACATTTTTAGCATACGTTTGCTCCTGCCGGGTCAGCTGAGCAGTGAATTTCTATTTAACCACCTGCTATCATGAGAGACCTCAGGGCTGCATGTTTTGAGCCCAGTACTGATCCTGAAAAGCGTTTCCAACCCCACTTACAAGTAAAACTAGCTAAAATGTGCCTGGCTGCTTTTCACTGAAAAGCTCATTCTGTGTACATTTTTGGCATACGTTTGCTCCTACCGGGTCAGCTGAGCAGCGAATTTCTAACCACCTGCTTTCACGAGAGACCTCAGAACTGCATGTTTTGAGCCCAGTACTGAGCCTGAAAAGCATTTCCAACCCCACTTACAAGTAAAACTAGCTAAAATGTGCCTGGCTGCTATTCACTGAAAAGCTCATTCTGTGTACATTTTTGGCATACGTTTGCTCCTACCGGGTCAGCTGAGCAGCGAATTTCTATTTAACCACCTGCTTTCATGAGAGACCTCAGGGCTGCATGTTTTGAGCCCAGTACTGAGCCTGAAAAGCATTTCCAACCCCACTTACAAGTAAAACTAGCTAAAATGTGCCTGGCTTCTCTTCACTGAAAAGCTCATTCTGAGTACATTTTTAGCATACGTTTACTCCTGCCGGGTCAGCTGAGCAGCAAATTTCTATTTAACCACCTGCTATCATGAGAGACCTCAGGGCTGCATGTTTTGAGCCCAGTACTGAGCCTGAAAAGCGTTTCCAACCCCACTTACAAGTAAAACTAGCTAAAATGTGCCTGGCTTCTCTTCACTGAAAAGCTCATTCTGAGTACATTTTTAGCATACGTTTGCTCCTGCTGGGTCAGCTGAGCAGCAAATTTCTATTTAACCACCTGCTATCACGAGAGACCTCAGGGCTGCATGTTTTGAGCCCAGTACTGATCGTGAAAAGCGTTTCCAACCCCACTTACAAGTAAAACTAGCTAAAATGTGCCTGGCTTCTCTTCACTGAAAAGCTCATTCTGAGTACATTTTTAGCATACGTTTGCTCCTGCCGGGTCAGCTGAGCAGCGAATTTCTATTTAAGCACCTGCTTTCATGAGAGACCTCAGGGATGCATGTTTTGAGCCCAGCACTGAGCCTGAAAAGCGTTTCCAACGCCACTTACAAGTAAAACTAGCTAAAATGTGCCTGGCTTCTCTCCACTGAAAAGCTCATTCTGAGTACATTTTTAGCATACGTTTGCTCCTGCCGGGTCAGCTGAGAAGCGAATTTCTATTTAACCACCTGCTATCATGAGAGACCTCAGGGCTGCATGTTTTGAGCCCAGTATTGATCCTGAAAAGCGTTTCCAACCCCACTTACAAGTAAAACTAGCTAAAATGTGCCTGGCTGCTATTCACTGAAAAGCTCATTCTGTGTACATTTTTGGCATACGTTTGCTCCTACCGGGCCAGCTGAGCAGCGAATTTCTATTTAACCACCTGCTTTCATGAGAGACCTCAGGGCTGCATGTTTTGAGCCCAGTATTGATCCTAAAAAGCGTTTCCAACCCCACTTACAAGTAAAACTAGCTAAAATGTGCCTGGCTGCTATTCACTGAAAAGCTCATTCTGTGTACATTTTTGGCATACGTTTGCTCCTACCGGGTCAGCTGAGCAGCGAATTTCTATTTAACCACCTGCTTTCATGAGAGACCTCAGGGCTGCATGTTTTGAGCGAAGTACTGAGCCTGAAAAGCATTTCCAACCCCACTTACAAGTAAAACTAGCTAAAATGTGCCTGGCTTCTCTTCACTGAAAAGCTCATTCTGATAACATTTTTCGCATACGTTTGCTCCTGCCGGGTCAGCTGAGCAGTGAAAAGCTCATTCTCTGTACATTTTTGGCATACGTTTGCTCCTACCGGGTCAGCTGAGCAGCGAATTTCTATTTGACCACCTGCTTTCATGAGAGACCTCAGAGCTGCATGTTTTGAGCCCAGTACTGAGCCTGAAAAGCATTTCCAACCCCACTTACAAGTAAAACTAGCTAAAATGTGCCTGGCTTCTCTTCACTGAAAAGCTCATTCTGAGTACATTTTTAGCATACGTTTGCTCCTGCCGGGTCAGCTGAGCAGCGAATTTCTATTTAACCACCTGCTATCATGAGAGACCTCAGGGCTGCATGTTTTGAGCCCAGTACTGATCCTAAAAAGCGTTTCCAACCCCACTTACAAGTAAAACTAGCTAAAATGTGCCTGGCTGCTATTCACTGAAAAGCTCATTCTGTGTACATTTTTGGCATACGTTTGCTCCTACCAGGTCAGCTGAGCTGCGAATTTCTATTTAACCACCTGCTTTCATGAGAGACCTCAGGGCTGCATGTTTTGAGCCCAGTACTGAGCCTGAAAAGCATTTCCAACCCCACTTACAAGTAAAACTAGCTAAAATGTGCCTGGCTGCTATTCACTGAAAAGCTCATTCTGTGTACATTTTTGGCATACGTTTGCTCCTACCGGGTCAGCTGAGCAGCAAATTTCTATTTAACCACCTGCTTTCATGAGAGACCTCAGGGCTGCATGTTTTGAGCCCAGTACTGAGCCTGAAAAGCATTTCCAACCCCACTTACAAGTAAAACTAGCTAAAATGTGCCTGGCTTCTTTTCACTGAAAAGCTCATTCTGAGTAAATTTTTAGCATACGTTTGCTCCTGCCGGGTCAGCTGAGCAGCGAATTTCTATTTAACCACCTGCTATCATGAGAGACCTCAGGGCTGCATGTTTTGAGCCCAGTACTGATCCTGAAAAGCGTTTCCAACCCCACTTACAAGTAAAACTAGCTAAAATGTGCCTGGCTTCTCTTCACTGAAAAGCTCATTCTGCGTACATTTTTAGCATACGTTTGCTCCTGCCGGGTCAGCTGAGCAGCGAATTTCTATTTAACCACCTGCTATCATGAGAGACCTCAGGGCTGCATGTTTTGAGCCCAGTACTGATCCTGAAAAGCGTTTCCAACCCCATTTACAAGTAAAACTAGCTAAAATGTGCCTGGCTGCTATTCACTGAAAAGCTCATTCTCTGTACATTTTTGGCATACGTTTGCTCCTACCGGGTCAGCTGAGCAGCGAATTTCTATTTGACCACCTGCTTTCATGAGAGACCTCAGAGCTGCATGGTTTGAGCCCAGTACTGAGCCTGAAAAGCATTTCCAACCCCACTTACAAGTAAAACTAGCTAAAATGTGCCTGGCTTCTCTTCACTGAAAAGCTCATTCTGAGTACATTTTTAGCATACGTTTGCTCCTGCCGGGTCAGCTGAGCAGCGAATTTCTATTTAACCACCTGCTATCATGAGAGACCTCAGGGCTGCATGTTTTGAGCCCAGTACTGATCCTGAAAAGCGTTTCCAACCCCACTTACAAGTAAAACTAGCTAAAATCTGCCTGGCTGCTATCACTGAAAAGCTCATTCTCTGTACATTTTTGGCATACGTTTGCTCCTACTGGGTCAGCTGAGCAGCGAATTTCTATTTGACCACCTTCTTTCATGAGAGACCTCAGAGCTGCATGTTTTGAGCCCAGTACTGAGCCTGAAAAGCATTTCCAACCCCACTTACAAGTAAAACTAGCTAAAATGTGCCTGGCTTCTCTTCACTGAAAAGCTCATTCTGAGTACATTTTTAGCATACGTTTGCTCCTGCCGGGTCAGCTGAGCAGCGAATTTCTATTTAACCACCTGCTTTCATGAGAGACCTCAGGGATGCATGTTTTGAGCCCAGCACTGAGCCTGAAAAACGTTTCCAACGCCACTTACAAGTAAAACTAGCTAAAATGTGCCTGGCTTCTCTTCACTGAAAAGCTCATTCTGAGTACATTTTTAGCATACGTTTGCTCCTGCTGGGTCAGCTGAGAAGCGAATTTCTATTTAACCACCTGCTATCATGAGAGACCTCAGGGCTGCATGTTTTGAGCCCAGTATTGATCCTGAAAAGCGTTTCCAACCCCACTTACAAGTAAAACTAGCTAAAATGTGCCTGGCTGCTATTCACTGAAAAGCTCATTCTGTGTACATTTTTGGCATACATTTGCTCCTACCGGGCCAGCTGAGCAGCGAATTTCTATTTAACCACCTGCTTTCATGAGAGACCTCAGGGCTGCATGTTTTGAGCCCAGTATTGATCCTAAAAAGCGTTTCCAACCCCACTTACAAGTAAAACTAGCTAAAATGTGCCTGGCTGCTATTCACTGAAAAGCTCATTCTGTGTACATTTTTGGCATACGTTTGCTCCTGCCGGGTCAGCTGAGAAGCGAATTTCTATTTAACCACCTGCTTTCACGAGAGACCTCAGGGCTGCATGTTTTGAGCCCAGTACTGAGCCTGAAAAGCATTTCCAACCCCACTTACAAGTAAAACTAGCTAAAATGTGCCTGGCTTCTCTTCACTGAAAAGCTCATTCTGAGTACATTTTTAGCATACGTTTACTCCTGCCGGGTCAGCTGAGCAGCGAATTTCTATTTAACCACCTGCTATCATGAGAGACCTCAGGGCTGCATGTTTTGAGCCCAGTACTGAGCCTGAAAAGCATTTCCAACCCCACTTACAAGTAAAACTAGCTAAAATGTGCCTGGCTTCTCTTCACTGAAAAGCTCATTCTGAGTACATTTTTAGCATACGTTTGCTCCTGCTGGGTCAGCTGAGCAGCAAATTTCTATTTAACCACCTGCTATCACGAGAGACCTCAGGGCTGCATGTTTTGAGCCCAGTACTGATCGTGAAAAGCGTTTCCAACCCCACTTACAAGTAAAACTAGCTAAAATGTGCCTGGCTTCTCTTCACTGAAAAGCTCATTCTGAGTACATTTTTAGCATACGTTTGCTCCTGCCGGGTCAGCTGAGCAGCGAATTTCTATTTAACCACCTGCTTTCATGAGAGACCTCAGGGATGCATGTTTTGAGCCCAGCACTGAGCCTGAAAAGCGTTTCCAACGCCACTTACAAGTAAAACTAGCTAAAATGTGCCTGGCTTCTCTCCACTGAAAAGCTCATTCTGAGTACATTTTTAGCATACGTTTGCTCCTGCCGCGTCAGCTGAGAAGCGAATTTCTATTTAACCACCTGCTATCATGAGAGACCTCAGGGCTGCATGTTTTGAGCCCAGTATTGATCCTGAAAAGCGTTTCCAACCCCACTTACAAGTAAAACTAGCTAAAATGTGCCTGGCTGCTATTCACTGAAAAGCTCATTCTGTGTACATTTTTGGCATACGTTTGCTCCTACCGGGCCAGCTGAGCAGCGAATTTCTATTTAACCACCTGCTTTCATGAGAGACCTCAGGGCTGCATGTTTTGAGCCCAGTATTGATCCTAAAAAGCGTTTCCAACCCCACTTACAAGTAAAACTAGCTAAAATGTGCCTGGCTGCTATTCACTGAAAAGCTCATTCTGTGTACATTTTTGGCATACGTTTGCTCCTACCGGGTCAGCTGAGCAGCGAATTTCTATTTAACCACCTGCTTTCATGAGAGACCTCAGGGCTGCATGTTTTGAGCCCAGTACTGAGCCTGAAAAGCATTTCCAACCCCACTTACAAGTAAAACTAGCTAAAATGTGCCTGGCTTCTCTTCACTGAAAAGCTCATTCTGATAACATTTTTCGCATACGTTTGCTCCTGCCGGGTCAGCTGAGCAGCGAATTTCTATTTAACCACCTGCTATCACGAGAGACCTCAGGGCTGCATGGTTTGAGCCCAGTACTGATCCTGAAAAGCGTTTCCAACCCCACTTACAAGTAAAACTAGCTAAAATGTGCCTGGCTTCTCTTCACTGAAAAGCTCATTCTGAGTACATTTTTAGCATACGTTTGCTCCTGCCGGGTCAGCTGAGCAGTGAAAAGCTCATTCTCTGTACATTTTTGGCATACGTTTGCTCCTACTGGGTCAGCTGAGCAGCGAATTTCTATTTGACCACCTGCTTTCATGAGAGACCTCAGAGCTGCATGTTTTGAGCCCAGTACTGAGCCTGAAAAGCATTTCCAACCCCACTTACAAGTAAAACTAGCTAAAATGTGCCTGGCTTCTCTTCACTGAAAAGGTCATTCTGAGTACATTTTTAGCATACGTTTGCTCCTGCCGGGTCAGCTGAGCAGCGAATTTCTATTTAACCACCTGCTATCATGAGAGACCTCAGGGCTGCATGTTTTGAGCCCAGTACTGATCCTGAAAAGCGTTTCCAACCCCACTTACAAGTAAAACTAGCTAAAATGTGCCTGGCTGCTATTCACTGAAAAGCTCATTCTGTGTACATTTTTGGCATACGTTTGCTCCTACCAGGTCAGCTGAGCTGCGAATTTCTATTTAACCACCTGCTTTCATGAGAGACCTCAGGGCTGCATGTTTTGAGCCCAGTACTGAGCCTGAAAAGCATTTCCAACCCCACTTACAAGTAAAACTAGCTAAAATGTGCCTGGCTGCTATTCACTGAAAAGCTCATTCTGTGTACATTTTTGGCATACGTTTGCTCCTACCGGGTCAGCTGAGCAGCAAATTTCTATTTAACCACCTGCTTTCATGAGAGACCTCAGGGCTGCATGTTTTGAGCCCAGTACTGAGCCTGAAAAGCATTTCCAACCCCACTTACAAGTAAAACTAGCTAAAATGTGCCTGGCTTCTCTTCACTGAAAAGCTCATTCTGAGTAAATTTTTAGCATACGTTTGCTCCTGCCGGGTCAGCTGAGCAGCGAATTTCTATTTAACCACCTGCTATCATGAGAGACCTCAGGGCTGCATGTTTTGAGCCCAGTACTGATCCTGAAAAGCGTTTCCAACCCCACTTACAAGTAAAACTAGCTAAAATGTGCCTGGCTTCTCTTCACTGAAAAGCTCATTCTGAGTACATTTTTAGCATACGTTTGCTCCTGCCGGGTCAGCTGAGCAGCGAATTTCTATTTAACCACCTGCTATCATGAGAGACCTCAGGGCTGCATGTTTTGAGCCCAGTACTGATCCTGAAAAGCGTTTCCAACCCCACTTACAAGTAAAACTAGCTAAAATGTGCCTGGCTGCTATTCACTGAAAAGCTCATTCTGTGTACATTTTTGGCATACGTTTGCTCCTACCAGGTCAGCTGAGCTGCGAATTTCTATTTAACCACCTGCTTTCATGAGAGACCTCAGGGCTGCTTGTTTTGAGCCCAGTACTGAGCCTGAAAAGCATTTCCAACCCCACTTACAAGTAAAACTAGCTAAAATGTGCCTGGCTGCTATTCACTGAAAAGCTCATTCTGTGTACATTTTTGGCATATGTTTGCTCCTACCGGGTCAGCTGAGCAGCGAATTTCTATTTAACCACCTGCTTTCATGAGAGACCTCAGGGCTGCATGTTTTGAGCCCAGTACTGAGCCTGAAAAGCATTTCCAACCCCACTTACAAGTAAAACTAGCTAAAATGTGCCTGGCTTCTCTTCACTGAAAAGCTCATTCTGAGTACATTTTTAGCATACGTTTACTCCTGCCGGGTCAGCTGAGCAGCGAATTTCTATTTAACCACCTGCTATCATGAGAGACCTCAGGGCTGCATGTTTTGAGCCCAGTACTGAGCCTGAAAAGCGTTTCCAACCCCACTTACAAGTAAAACTAGCTAAAATGTGCCTGGCTTCTCTTCACTGAAAAGCTCATTCTGAGTACATTTTTAGCATACGTTTGCTCCTGCTGGGTCAGCTGAGCAGCACATTTCTATTTAACAACCTGCTATCACGAGAGACCTCAGGGCTGCATGTTTTGAGCCCAGTACTGATCGTGAAAAGCGTTTCCAACCCCACTTACAAGTAAAACTAGCTAAAATGTGCCTGGCTTCTCTTCACTGAAAAGCTCATTCTGATAACATTTTTCGCATACGTTTGCTCCTGCCGGGTCAGCTGAGCAGTGAAAAGCTCATTCTCTGTACATTTTTGGCATACGTTTGCTCCTACCGGGTCAGCTGAGCAGCGAATTTCTATTTGACCACCTGCTTTCATGAGAGACCTCAGAGCTGCATGTTTTGAGCCCAGTACTGAGCCTGAAAAGCATTTCCAACCCCACTTACAAGTAAAACTAGCTAAAATATGCCTGGCTTCTCTTCACTGAAAAGCTCATTCTGAGTACATTTTTAGCATACGTTTGCTCCTGCCGGGTCAGCTGAGCAGCGAATTTCTATTTAACCACCTGCTATCATGAGAGACCTCAGGGCTGCATGTTTTGAGCCCAGTACTGATCCTAAAAAGCGTTTCCAACCCCACTTACAAGTAAAACTAGCTAAAATGTGCCTGGCTGCTATTCACTGAAAAGCTCATTCTGTGTACATTTTTGGCATACGTTTGCTCCTACCAGGTCAGCTGAGCTGCGAATTTCATTTTAACCACCTGCTTTCATGAGAGACCTCAGGGCTGCATGTTTTGAGCCCAGTACTGAGCCTGAAAAGCATTTCCAACCCCACTTACAAGTAAAACTAGCTAAAATGTGCCTGGCTGCTATTCACTGAAAAGCTCATTCTGTGTACATTTTTGGCATACGTTTGCTCCTACCGGGTCAGCTGAGCAGCAAATTTCTATTTAACCACCTGCTTTCATGAGAGACCTCAGGGCTGCATGTTTTGAGCCCAGTACTGAGCCTGAAAAGCATTTCCAACCCCACTTACAAGTAAAACTAGCTAAAATGTGCCTGGCTTCTTTTCACTGAAAAGCTCATTCTGAGTAAATTTTTAGCATACGTTTGCTCCTGCCGGGTCAGCTGAGCAGCGAATTTCTATTTAACCACCTGCTATCATGAGAGACCTCAGGGCTGCATGTTTTGAGCCCAGTACTGATCCTGAAAAGCGTTTCCAACCCCACTTACAAGTAAAACTAGCTAAAATGTGCCTGGCTTCTCTTCACTGAAAAGCTCATTCTGAGTACATTTTTAGCATACGTTTGCTCCTGCCGGGTCAGCTGAGCAGCGAATTTCTATTTAACCACCTGCTATCATGAGAGACCTCAGGGCTGCATGTTTTGAGCCCAGTACTGATCCTGAAAAGCGTTTCCAACCCCACTTACAAGTAAAACTAGCTAAAATGTGCCTGGCTGCTATTCACTGAAAAGCTCATTCTCTGTACATTTTTGGCATACGTTTGCTCCTACCGGGTCAGCTGAGCAGCGAATTTCTATTTGACCACCTGCTTTCATGAGAGACCTCAGAGCTGCATGTTTTGAGCCCAGTACTGAGCCTGAAAAGCATTTCCAACCCCACTTACAAGTAAAACTAGCTAAAATGTGCCTGGCTTCTCTTCACTGAAAAGCTCATTCTGAGTACATTTTTAGCATACGTTTGCTCCTGCCGGGTCAGCTGAGCAGCGAATTTCTATTTAACCACCTGCTATCATGAGAGACCTCAGGGCTGCATGTTTTGAGCCCAGTACTGATCCTGAAAAGCGTTTCCAACCCCACTTACAAGTAAAACTAGCTAAAATCTGCCTGGCTGCTATCACTGAAAAGCTCATTCTCTGTACATTTTTGGCATACGTTTGCTCCTACCGGGTCAGCTGAGCAGCGAATTTCTATTTGACCACCTGCTTTCATGAGAGACCTCAGAGCTGCATGTTTTGAGCCCAGTACTGAGCCTGAAAAGCATTTCCAACCCCACTTACAAGTAAAACTAGCTAAAATGTGCCTGGCTTCTCTTCACTGAAAAGCTCATTCTGAGTACATTTTTAGCATACGTTTGCTCCTGCCGGGTCAGCTGAGCAGCGAATTTCTATTTAACCACCTGCTTTCATGAGAGACCTCAGGGATGCATGTTTTGAGCCCAGCACTGAGCCTGAAAAACGTTTCCAACGCCACTTACAAGTAAAACTAGCTAAAATGTGCCTGGCTTCTCTTCACTGAAAAGCTCATTCTGAGTACATTTTTAGCATACGTTTGCTCCTGCCGGGTCAGCTGAGAAGCGAATTTCTATTTAACCACCTGCTATCATGAGAGACCTCAGGGCTGCATGTTTTGAGCCCAGTATTGATCCTGAAAAGCGTTTCCAACCCCACTTACAAGTAAAACTAGCTAAAATGTGCCTGGCTGCTATTCACTGAAAAGCTCATTCTGTGTACATTTTTGGCATACATTTGCTCCTACCGGGCCAGCTGAGCAGCGAATTTCTATTTAACCACCTGCTTTCATGAGAGACCTCAGGGCTGCATGTTTTGAGCCCAGTATTGATCCTAAAAAGCGTTTCCAACCCCACTTACAAGTAAAACTAGCTAAAATGTGCCTGGCTGCTATTCACTGAAAAGCTCATTCTGTGTACATTTTTGGCATACGTTTGCTCCTGCCGGGTCAGCTGAGAAGCGAATTTCTATTTAACCACCTGCTTTCACGAGAGACCTCAGGGCTGCATGTTTTGAGCCCAGTACTGAGCCTGAAAAGCATTTCCAACCCCACTTACAAGTAAAACTAGCTAAAATGTGCCTGGCTTCTCTTCACTGAAAAGCTCATTCTGAGTACATTTTTAGCATACGTTTACTCCTGCCGGGTCAGCTGAGCAGCGAATTTCTATTTAACCACCTGCTATCATGAGAGACCTCAGGGCTGCATGTTTTGAGCCCAGTACTGAGCCTGAAAAGCGTTTCCAACCCCACTTACAAGTAAAACTAGCTAAAATGTGCCTGGCTTCTCTTCACTGAAAAGCTCATTCTGAGTACATTTTTAGCATACGTTTGCTCCTGCTGGGTCAGCTGAGCAGCAAATTTCTATTTAACCACCTGCTATCACGAGAGACCTCAGGGCTGCATGTTTTGAGCCCAGTACTGATCGTGAAAAGCGTTTCCAACCCCACTTACAAGTAAAACTAGCTAAAATGTGCCTGGCTTCTCTTCACTGAAAAGCTCATTCTGAGTACATTTTTAGCATACGTTTGCTCCTGCCGGGTCAGCTGAGCAGCGAATTTCTATTTAACCACCTGCTTTCATGAGAGACCTCAGGGATGCATGTTTTGAGCCCAGCACTGAGCCTGAAAAGCGTTTCCAACGCCACTTACAAGTAAAACTAGCTAAAATGTGCCTGGCTGCTATTCACTGAAAAGCTCATTCTGTGTACATTTTTGGCATACGTTTGCTCCTACCGGGTCAGCTGAGCAGCGAATTTCTATTTAACCACCTGCTTTCATGAGAGACCTCAGGGCTGCATGTTTTGAGCCCAGTACTGAGCCTGAAAAGCATTTCCAACCCCACTTACAAGTAAAACTAGCTAAAATGTGCCTGGCTTCTCTTCACTGAAAAGCTCATTCTGATAACATTTTTCGCATACGTTTGCTCCTGCCGGGTCAGCTGAGCAGCGAATTTCTATTTAACCACCTGCTATCACGAGAGACCTCAGGGCTGCATGGTTTGAGCCCAGTACTGATCCTGAAAAGCGTTTCCAACCCCACTTACAAGTAAAACTAGCTAAAATGTGCCTGGCTTCTCTTCACTGAAAAGCTCATTCTGAGTACATTTTTAGCATACGTTTGCTCCTGCCGGGTCAGCTGAGCAGTGAAAAGCTCATTCTCTGTACATTTTTGGCATACGTTTGCTCCTACTGGGTCAGCTGAGCAGCGAATTTCTATTTGACCACCTGCTTTCATGAGAGACCTCAGAGCTGCATGTTTTGAGCCCAGTACTGAGCCTGAAAAGCATTTCCAACCCCACTTACAAGTAAAACTAGCTAAAATGTGCCTGGCTTCTCTTCACTGAAAAGGTCATTCTGAGTACATTTTTAGCATACGTTTGCTCCTGCCGGGTCAGCTGAGCAGCGAATTTCTATTTAACCACCTGCTATCATGAGAGACCTCAGGGCTGCATGTTTTGAGCCCAGTACTGATCCTGAAAAGCGTTTCCAACCCCACTTACAAGTAAAACTAGCTAAAATGTGCCTGGCTGCTATTCACTGAAAAGCTCATTCTGTGTACATTTTTGGCATACGTTTGCTCCTACCAGGTCAGCTGAGCTGCGAATTTCTATTTAACCACCTGCTTTCATGAGAGACCTCAGGGCTGCATGTTTTGAGCCCAGTACTGAGCCTGAAAAGCATTTCCAACCCCACTTACAAGTAAAACTAGCTAAAATGTGCCTGGCTGCTATTCACTGAAAAGCTCATTCTGTGTACATTTTTGGCATACGTTTGCTCCTACCGGGTCAGCTGAGCAGCAAATTTCTATTTAACCACCTGCTTTCATGAGAGACCTCAGGGCTGCATGTTTTGAGCCCAGTACTGAGCCTGAAAAGCATTTCCAACCCCACTTACAAGTAAAACTAGCTAAAATGTGCCTGGCTTCTCTTCACTGAAAAGCTCGTTCTGAGTAAATTTTTAGCATACGTTTGCTCCTGCCGGGTCAGCTGAGCAGCGAATTTCTATTTAACCACCTGCTATCATGAGAGACCTCAGGGCTGCATGTTTTGAGCCCAGTACTGATCCTGAAAAGCGTTTCCAACCCCACTTACAAGTAAAACTAGCTAAAATGTGCCTGGCTTCTCTTCACTGAAAAGCTCATTCTGAGTACATTTTTAGCATACGTTTGCTCCTGCCGGGTCAGCTGAGCAGCGAATTTCTATTTAACCACCTGCTATCATGAGAGACCTCAGGGCTGCATGTTTTGAGCCCAGTACTGATCCTGAAAAGCGTTTCCAACCCCACTTACAAGTAAAACTAGCTAAAATGTGCCTGGCTGCTATTCACTGAAAAGCTCATTCTGTGTACATTTTTGGCATACGTTTGCTCCTACCAGGTCAGCTGAGCTGCGAATTTCTATTTAACCACCTGCTTTCATGAGAGACCTCAGGGCTGCATGTTTTGAGCCCAGTACTGAGCCTGAAAAGCATTTCCAACCCCACTTACAAGTAAAACTAGCTAAAATGTGCCTGGCTGCTATTCACTGAAAAGCTCATTCTGTGTACATTTTTGGCATACGTTTGCTCCTACCGGGTCAGCTGAGCAGCGAATTTCTATTTAACCACCTGCTTTCATGAGAGACCTCAGGGCTGCATGTTTTGAGCCCAGTACTGAGCCTGAAAAGCATTTCCAACCCCACTTACAAGTAAAACTAGCTAAAATGTGCCTGGCTTCTCTTCACTGAAAAGCTCATTCTGAGTACATTTTTAGCATACGTTTACTCCTGCCGGGTCAGCTGAGCAGCGAATTTCTATTTAACCACCTGCTATCATGAGAGACCTCAGGGCTGCATGTTTTGAGCCCAGTACTGAGCCTGAAAAGCGTTTCCAACCCCACTTACAAGTAAAACTAGCTAAAATGTGCCTGGCTTCTCTTCACTGAAAAGCTCATTCTGAGTACATTTTTAGCATACGTTTGCTCCTGCTGGGTCAGCTGAGCAGCACATTTCTATTTAACAACCTGCTATCACGAGAGACCTCAGGGCTGCATGTTTTGAGCCCAGTACTGATCGTGAAAAGCGTTTCCAACCCCACTTACAAGTAAAACTAGCTAAAATGTGCCTGGCTTCTCTTCACTGAAAAGCTCATTCTGAGTACATTTTTAGCATACGTTTGCTCCTGCCGGGTCAGCTGAGCAGCGAATTTCTATTTAACCACCTGCTTTCATGAGAGACCTCAGGGATGCATGTTTTGAGCCCAGCACTGAGCCTGAAAAGCGTTTCCAACGCCACTTACAAGTAAAACTAGCTAAAATGTGCCTGGCTTCTCTCCACTGAAAAGCTCATTCTGAGTACATTTTTAGCATACGTTTGCTCCTGCCGGGTCAGCTGAGAAGCGAATTTCTATTTAACCACCTGCTATCATGAGAGACCTCAGGGCTGCATGTTTTGAGCCCAGTATTGATCCTGAAAAGCGTTTCCAACCCCACTTACAAGTAAAACTAGCTAAAATGTGCCTGGCTGCTATTCACTGAAAAGCTCATTCTGTGTACATTTTTGGCATACGTTTGCTCCTACCGGGCCAGCTGAGCAGCGAATTTCTATTTAACCACCTGCTTTCATGAGAGACCTCAGGGCTGCATGTTTTGAGCCCAGTATTGATCCTAAAAAGCGTTTCCAACCCCACTTACAAGTAAAACTAGCTAAAATGTGCCTGGCTGCTATTCACTGAAAAGCTCATTCTGTGTACATTTTTGGCATACGTTTGCTCCTACCGGGTCAGCTGAGCAGCGAATTTCTATTTAACCACCTGCTTTCATGAGAGACCTCAGGGCTGCATGTTTTGAGCCCAGTACTGAGCCTGAAAAGCATTTCCAACCCCACTTACAAGTAAAACTAGCTAAAATGTGCCTGGCTTCTCTTCACTGAAAAGCTCATTCTGATAACATTTTTCGCATACGTTTGCTCCTGCCGGGTCAGCTGAGCAGCGAATTTCTATTTAACCACCTGCTATCACGAGAGACCTCAGGGCTGCATGGTTTGAGCCCAGTACTGATCCTGAAAAGCGTTTCCAACCCCACTTACAAGTAAAACTAGCTAAAATGTGCCTGGCTTCTCTTCACTGAAAAGCTCATTCTGAGTACATTTTTAGCATACGTTTGCTCCTGCCGGGTCAGCTGAGCAGTGAAAAGCTCATTCTCTGTACATTTTTGGCATACGTTTGCTCCTACCGGGTCAGCTGAGCAGCGAATTTCTATTTGACCACCTGCTTTCATGAGAGACCTCAGAGCTGCATGTTTTGAGCCCAGTACTGAGCCTGAAAAGCATTTCCAACCCTACTTACAAGTAAAACTAGCTAAAATGTGCCTGGCTTCTCTTCACTGAAAAGCTCATTCTGAGTACATTTTTAGCATACATTTGCTCCTGCCGGGTCAGCTGAGCAGCGAATTTCTATTTAACCACCTGCTATCATGAGAGACCTTAGGGCTGCATGTTTTGAGCCCAGTACTGATCCTGAAAAGCGTTTCCAACCCCACTTACAAGTAAAACTAGCTAAAATGTGCCTGGCTGCTATTCACTGAAAAGCTCATTCTGTGTACATTTTTGGCATACGTTTGCTCCTACCAGGTCAGCCGAGCTGCGAATTTCTATTTAACCACCTGCTTTCATGAGAGACCTCAGGGCTGCATGTTTTGAGCCCAGTACTGAGCCTGAAAAGCATTTCCAACCCCACTTACAAGTAAAACTAGCTAAAATGTGCCTGGCTGCTATTCACTGAAAAGCTCATTCTGTGTACATTTTTGGCATACGTTTGCTCCTACCGGGTCAGCTGAGCAGCAAATTTCTATTTAACCACCTGCTTTCATGAGAGACCTCAGGGCTGCATGTTTTGAGCCCAGTACTGAGCCTGAAAAGCATTTCCAACCCCACTTACAAGTAAAACTAGCTAAAATGTGCCTGGCTTCTCTTCACTGAAAAGCTCATTCTGAGTAAATTTTTAGCATACGTTTGCTCCTGCCGGGTCAGCTGAGCAGCGAATTTCTATTTAACCACCTGCTATCATGAGAGACCTCAGGGCTGCATGTTTTGAGCCCAGTACTGATCCTGAAAAGCGTTTCCAACCCCACTTACAAGTAAAACTAGCTAAAATGTGCCTGGCTTCTCTTCACTGAAAAGCTCATTCTGAGTACATTTTTAGCATACGTTTGCTCCTGCCGGGTCAGCTGAGCAGCGAATTTCTATTTAACCACCTGCTATCATGAGAGACCTCAGGGCTGCATGTTTTGAGCCCAGTACTGATCCTGAAAAGCGTTTCCAACCCCACTTACAAGTAAAACTAGCTAAAATGTGCCTGGCTGCTATTCACTGAAAAGCTCATTCTCTGTACATTTTTGGCATACGTTTGCTCCTACCGGGTCAGCTGAGCAGCGAATTTCTATTTGACCACCTGCTTTCATGAGAGACCTCAGAGCTGCATGTTTTGAGCCCAGTACTGAGCCTGAAAAGCATTTCCAACCCCACTTACAAGTAAAACTAGCTAAAATGTGCCTGGCTTCTCTTCACTGAAAAGCTCATTCTGAGTACATTTTTAGCATACGTTTGCTCCTGCCGGGTCAGCTGAGCAGCGAATTTCTGTTTAACCACCTGCTATCATGAGAGACCTCAGGGCTGCATGTTTTGAGCCCAGTACTGATCCTGAAAAGCGTTTCCAACCCCACTTACAAGTAAAACTAGCTAAAATGTGCCTGGCTGCTATCACTGAAAAGCTCATTCTCTGTACATTTTTGGCATACGTTTGCTCCTACCGGGTCAGCTGAGCAGCGAATTTCTATTTGACCACCTGCTTTCATGAGAGACCTCAGAGCTGCATGTTTTGAGCCCAGTACTGAGCCTGAAAAGCATTTCCAACCCCACTTACAAGTAAAACTAGCTAAAATGTGCCTGGCTTCTCTTCACTGAAAAGCTCATTCTGAGTACATTTTTAGCATACGTTTGCTCCTGCCGGGTCAGCTGAGCAGCGAATTTCTATTTAACCACCTGCTTTCATGAGAGACCTCAGGGATGCATGTTTTGAGCCCAGCACTGAGCCTGAAAAACGTTTCCAACGCCACTTACAAGTAAAACTAGCTAAAATGTGCCTGGATTCTCTTCACTGAAAAGCTCATTCTGAGTACATTTTTAGCATACGTTTGCTCCTGCCGGGTCAGCTGAGAAGCGAATTTCTATTTAACCACCTGCTATCATGAGAGACCTCAGGGCTGCATGTTTTGAGCCCAGTATTGATCCTGAAAAGCGTTTCCAACCCCACTTACAAGTACAACTAGCTAAAATGTGCCTGGCTGCTATTCACTGAAAAGCTCATTCTGTGTACATTTTTGGCATACGTTTGCTCCTACCGGGTCAGCTGAGCAGCGAATTTCTATTTAACCACCTGCTTTCATGAGAGACCTCAGGGCTGCATGTTTTGAGCCCAGTACTGATCCTGAAAAGCGTTTCCAACCCCACTTACAAGTAAAACTAGCTAAAATGTGCCTGGCTGCTATTCACTGAAAAGCTCATTCTGTGTACATTTTTGGCATACGTTTGCTCCTACCAGGTCAGCTGAGCTGGGAATTTCTATTTAACCACCTGCTTTCATGAGAGACCTCAGGGCTGCATGTTTTGAGCCCAGTACTGAGCCTGAAAAGCATTTCCAACCCCACTTACAAGTAAAACTAGCTAAAATGTGCCTGGCTGCTATTCACTGAAAAGCTCATTCTGTGTACATTTTTGGCATACGTTTGCTCCTACCGGGTCAGCTGAGCAGCGAATTTCTATTTAACCACCTGCTTTCATGAGAGACCTCAGGGCTGCATGTTTTGAGCCCAGTACTGAGCCTGAAAAGCATTTCCAACCCCACTTACAAGTAAAACTAGCTAAAATGTGCCTGGCTTCTCTTCACTGAAAAGCTCATTCTGAGTACATTTTTAGCATACGTTTACTCCTGCCGGGTCAGCTGAGCAGCGAATTTCTATTTAACCACCTGCTATCATGAGAGACCTCAGGGCTGCATGTTTTGAGCCCAGTACTGAGCCTGAAAAGCGTTTCCAACCCCACTTACAAGTAAAACTAGCTAAAATGTGCCTGGCTTCTCTTCACTGAAAAGCTCATTCTGAGTACATTTTTAGCATACGTTTGCTCCTGCCAGGTCAGCTGAGCAGCGAATTTCTATTTAACCACCTGCTTTCATGAGAGACCTCAGGGATGCATGTTTTGAGCCCAGCACTGAGCCTGAAAAGCGTTTCCAACCCCACTTACAAGTAAAACTAGCTAAAATGTGCCTGGCTGCTATTCACTGAAAAGCTCATTCTGTGTACATTTTTGGCATACGTTTGCTCCTACCGGGCCAGCTGAGCAGCGAATTTCTATTTAACCACCTGCTTTCATGAGAGACCTCAGGGCTGCATGTTTTGAGCCCAGTATTGATCCTAAAAAGCGTTTCCAACCCCACTTACAAGTAAAACTAGCTAAAATGTGCCTGGCTGCTATTCACTGAAAAGCTCATTCTGTGTACATTTTTGGCATACGTTTGCTCCTACCGGGTCAGCTGAGCAGCGAATTTCTATTTAACCACCTGCTTTCATGAGAGACCTCAGGGCTGCATGTTTTGAGCCCAGTACTGAGCCTGAAAAGCATTTCCAACCCCACTTACAAGTAAAACTAGCTAAAATGTGCCTGGCTTCTCTTCACTGAAAAGCTCATTCTGATAACATTTTTCGCATACGTTTGCTCCTGCCGGGTCAGCTGAGCAGCGAATTTCTATTTAACCACCTGCTATCACGAGAGACCTCAGGGCTGCATGGTTTGAGCCCAGTACTGATCCTGAAAAGCGTTTCCAACCCCACTTACAAGTAAAACTAGCTAAAATGTGCCTGGCTTCTCTTCACTGAAAAGCTCATTCTGAGTACATTTTTAGCATACGTTTGCTCCTGCCGGGTCAGCTGAGCAGTGAAAAGCTCATTCTCTGTACATTTTTGGCATACGTTTGCTCCTACCGGGTCAGCTGAGCAGCGAATTTCTATTTGACCACCTGCTTTCATGAGAGACCTCAGAGCTGCATGTTTTGAGCCCAGTACTGAGCCTGAAAAGCATTTCCAACCCCACTTACAAGTAAAACTAGCTAAAATGTGCCTGGCTTCTCTTCACTGAAAAGCTCATTCTGAGTACATTTTTAGCATACGTTTGCTCCTGCCGGGTCAGCTGAGCAGCGAATTTCTATTTAACCACCTGCTATCATGAGAGACCTCAGGGATGCATGTTTTGAGCCCAGCACTGAGCCTGAAAAACGTTTCCAACGCCACTTACAAGTAAAACTAGCTAAAATGTGCCTGGCTTCTCTTCACTGAAAAGCTCATTCTGAGTACATTTTTAGCATACGTTTGCTCCTGCCGGGTCAGCTGAGCAGCGAATTTCTATTTAACCACCTGCTATCATGAGAGACCTCAGGGCTGCATGTTTTGAGCCCAGTACTGATCCTGAAAAGCGTTTCCAACCCCACTTACAAGTAAAACTAGCTAAAATGTGCCTGGCTGCTATTCACTGAAAAGCTCATTCTGTGTACATTTTTGGCATACGTTTGCTCCTACCAGGTCAGCTGAGCTGCGAATTTCTATTTAACCACCTGCTTTCATGAGAGACCTCAGGGCTGCATGTTTTGAGCCCAGTACTGAGCCTGAAAAGCATTTCCAACCCCACTTACAAGTAAAACTAGCTTAAATGTGCCTGGCTGCTATTCACTGAAAAGCTCATTCTGTGTACATTTTTGGCATACGTTTGCTCCTACCGGGTCAGCTGAGCAGCAAATTTCTATTTAACCACCTGCTTTCATGAGAGACCTCAGGGCTGCATGTTTTGAGCCCAGTACTGAGCCTGAAAAGCATTTCCAACCCCACTTACAAGTAAAACTAGCTAAAATGTGCCTGGCTTCTCTTCACTGAAAAGCTCATTCTGAGTAAATTTTTAGCATACGTTTGCTCCTGCCGGGTCAGCTGAGCAGCGAATTTCTATTTAACCACCTGCTATCATGAGAGACCTCAGGGCTGCATGTTTTGAGCCCAGTACTGATCCTGAAAAGCGTTTCCAACCCCACTTACAAGTAAAACTAGCTAAAATGTGCCTGGCTTCTCTTCACTGAAAAGCTTATTCTGAGTACATTTTTAGCATACGTTTGCTCCTGCCGGGTCAGCTGAGCAGCGAATTTCTATTTAACCACCTGCTATCATGAGAGACCTCAGGGCTGCATGTTTTGAGCCCAGTACTGATCCTGAAAAGCGTTTCCAACCCCACTTACAAGTAAAACTAGCTAAAATGTGCCTGGCTGCTATTCACTGAAAAGCTCATTCTGTGTACATTTTTGGCATACGTTTGCTCCTACCGGGTCAGCTGAGCAGCGAATTTCTATTTAACCACCTGCTTTCATGAGAGACCTCAGGGCTGCATGTTTTGAGCCCAGTACTGATCCTGAAAAGCGTTTCCAACCCCACTTACAAGTAAAACTAGCTAAAATGTGCCTGGCTGCTATTCACTGAAAAGCTCATTCTGTGTACATTTTTGGCATACGTTTGCTCCTACCAGGTCAGCTGAGCTGCGAATTTCTATTTAACCACCTGCTTTCATGAGAGACCTCAGGGCTGCATGTTTTGAGCCCAGTACTGAGCCTGAAAAGCATTTCCAACCCCACTTACAAGTAAAACTAGCTAAAATGTGCCTGGCTGCTATTCACTGAAAAGCTCATTCTGTGTACATTTTTGGCATACGTTTGCTCCTACCGGGTCAGCTGAGCAGCGAATTTCTATTTAACCACCTGCTTTCATGAGAGACCTCTGGGCTGCATGTTTTGAGCCCAGTACTGAGCCTGAAAAGCATTTCCAACCCCACTTACAAGTAAAACTAGCAAAAATGTGCCTGGCTTCTCTTCACTGAAAAGCTCATTCTGAGTACATTTTTAGCATACATTTGCTCCTGCCGGGTCAGCTGAGCAGCGAATTTCTATTTAACCACCTGCTATCATGAGAGACCTCAGGGATGCATGTTTTGAGCCCAGCACTGAGCCTGAAAAACGTTTCCAACGCCACTTACAAGTAAAACTAGCTAAAATGTGCCTGGCTTCTCTTCACTGAAAAGCTCATTCTGAGTACATTTTTAGCATACGTTTGCTCCTGCCGGGTCAGCTGAGCAGCGAATTTCTATTTAACCACCTGCTATCATGAGAGACCTCAGGGCTGCATGTTTTGAGCCCAGTACTGATCCTGAAAAGCGTTTCCAACCCCACTTACAAGTAAAACTAGCTAAAATGTGCCTGGCTGCTATTCACTGAAAAGCTCATTCTGTGTACATTTTTGGCATACGTTTGCTCCTACCAGGTCAGCTGAGCTGCGAATTTCTATTTAACCACCTGCTTTCATGAGAGACCTCAGGGCTGCATGTTTTGAGCCCAGTACTGAGCCTGAAAAGCATTTCCAACCCCACTTACAAGTAAAACTAGCTTAAATGTGCCTGGCTGCTATTCACTGAAAAGCTCATTCTGTGTACATTTTTGGCATACGTTTGCTCCTACCGGGTCAGCTGAGCAGCAAATTTCTATTTAACCACCTGCTTTCATGAGAGACCTCAGGGCTGCATGTTTTGAGCCCAGTACTGAGCCTGAAAAGCATTTCCAACCCCACTTACAAGTAAAACTAGCTAAAATGTGCCTGGCTTCTCTTCACTGAAAAGCTCATTCTGAGTAAATTTTTAGCATACGTTTGCTCCTGCCGGGTCAGCTGAGCAGCGAATTTCTATTTAACCACCTGCTATCATGAGAGACCTCAGGGCTGCATGTTTTGAGCCCAGTACTGATCCTGAAAAGCGTTTCCAACCCCACTTACAAGTAAAACTAGCTAAAATGTGCCTGGCTTCTCTTCACTGAAAAGCTTATTCTGAGTACATTTTTAGCATACGTTTGCTCCTGCCGGGTCAGCTGAGCAGCGAATTTCTATTTAACCACCTGCTATCATGAGAGACCTCAGGGCTGCATGTTTTGAGCCCAGTACTGATCCTGAAAAGCGTTTCCAACCCCACTTACAAGTAAAACTAGCTAAAATGTGCCTGGCTGCTATTCACTGAAAAGCTCATTCTGTGTACATTTTTGGCATACGTTTGCTCCTACCGGGTCAGCTGAGCAGCGAATTTCTATTTAACCACCTGCTTTCATGAGAGACCTCAGGGCTGCATGTTTTGAGCCCAGTACTGATCCTGAAAAGCGTTTCCAACCCCACTTACAAGTAAAACTAGCTAAAATGTGCCTGGCTGCTATTCACTGAAAAGCTCATTCTGTGTACATTTTTGGCATACGTTTGCTCCTACCAGGTCAGCTGAGCTGCGAATTTCTATTTAACCACCTGCTTTCATGAGAGACCTCAGGGCTGCATGTTTTGAGCCCAGTACTGAGCCTGAAAAGCATTTCCAACCCCACTTACAAGTAAAACTAGCTAAAATGTGCCTGGCTGCTATTCACTGAAAAGCTCATTCTGTGTACATTTTTGGCATACGTTTGCTCCTACCGGGTCAGCTGAGCAGCGAATTTCTATTTAACCACCTGCTTTCATGAGAGACCTCTGGGCTGCATGTTTTGAGCCCAGTACTGAGCCTGAAAAGCATTTCCAACCCCACTTACAAGTAAAACTAGCAAAAATGTGCCTGGCTTCTCTTCACTGAAAAGCTCATTCTGAGTACATTTTTAGCATACATTTGCTCCTGCCGGGTCAGCTGAGCAGCGAATTTCTATTTAACCACCTGCTATCATGAGAGACCTCAGGGCTGCATGTTTTGAGCCCAGTACTGATCCTGAAAAGCGTTTCCAACCCCACTTACAAGTAAAACTAGCTAAAATGTGCCTGGCTGCTATTCACTAAAAAGCTCATTCTCTGTACATTTTTGGCATACGTTTGCTCCTACCGGGTCAGCTGAGCAGCGAATTTCTATTTAACCACCTGCTTTCATGAGAGACCTCAGAGCTGCATGTTTTGAGCCCTGTACTGAGCCTGAAAAGCATTTCCAACCCCACTTACAAGTAAAACTAGCTAAAATGTGCCTGGCTTCTCTTCACTGAAAAGCTCATTCTGAGTACATTTTTCGCATACGTTTTCTCCTGCCGGGTCAGCTGAGCAGCGAATTTCTATTTAACCACCTGCTATCACGAGAGACCTCAGGGCTGCATGGTTTGAGCCCAGTACTGATCCTGAAAAGCGTTTCCAACCCCACTTACAAGTAAAACTAGCTAAAATGTGCCTGGCTTCTCTTCACTGAAAAGCTCATTCTGAGTAAATTTTTAGCATACGTTTGCTCCTGCCGGGTCAGCTGAGCAGCGAATTTCTATTTAACCACCTGCTATCATGAGAGACCTCAGGGCTGCATGTTTTGAGCCCAGTACTGATCCTGAAAAGCGTTTCCAACCCCACTTACAAGTAAAACTAGCTAAAATGTGCCTGGCTTCTCTTCACTGAAAAGCTCATTCTGAGTACATTTTTAGCATACGTTTGCTCCTGCCGGGTCAGCTGAGCAGCGAATTTCTATTTAACCACCTGCTATCATGAGAGACCTCAGGGCTGCATGTTTTGAGCCCAGTACTGATCCTGAAAAGCGTTTCCAACCCCACTTACAAGTAAAACTAGCTAAAATGTGCCTGGCTGCTATTCACTGAAAAGCTCATTCTGTGTACATTTTTGGCATACGTTTGCTCCTACCGGGTCAGCTGAGCAGCGAATTTCTATTTAACCACCTGCTTTCATGAGAGACCTCAGGGCTGCATGTTTTGAGCCCAGTACTGATCCTGAAAAGCATTTCCAACCCCACTTACAAGTAAAACTAGCTAAAATGTGCCTGGCTGCTATTCACTGAAAAGCTCATTCTGTGTACATTTTTGGCATACGTTTGCTCCTACCAGGTCAGCTGAGCTGCGAATTTCTATTTAACCACCTGCTTTCATGAGAGACCTCAGGGCTGCATGTTTTGAGCCCAGTACTGAGCCTGAAAAGCATTTCCAACCCCACTTACAAGTAAAACTAGCTAAAATGTGCCTGGCTGCTATTCACTGAAAAGCTCATTCTGTGTACATTTTTGGCATACGTTTGCTCCTACCGGGTCAGCTGAGCAGCGAATTTCTATTTAACCACCTGCTTTCATGAGAGACCTCAGGGCTGCATGTTTTGAGCCCAGTACTGAGCCTGAAAAGCATTTCCAACCCCACTTACAAGTAAAACTAGCTAAAATGTGCCTGGCTTCTCTTCACTGAAAAGCTCATTCTGAGTACATTTTTAGCATACGTTTACTCCTGCCGGGTCAGCTGAGCAGCGAATTTCTATTTAACCACCTGCTATCATGAGAGACCTCAGGGCTGCATGTTTTGAGCCCAGTACTGAGCCTGAAAAGCGTTTCCAACCCCACTTACAAGTAAAACTAGCTAAAATGTGCCTGGCTTCTCTTCACTGAAAAGCTCATTCTGAGTACATTTTTAGCATACGTTTGCTCCTGCTGGGTCAGCTGAGCAGCAAATTTCTATTTAACCACCTGCTATCACGAGAGACCTCAGGACTGCATGTTTTGAGCCCAGTACTGATCGTGAAAAGCGTTTCCAACCCCACTTACAAGTAAAACTAGCTAAAATGTGCCTGGCTTCTCTTCACTGAAAAGCTCATTCTGAGTACATTTTTAGCATACGTTTGCTCCTGCCGGGTCAGCTGAGCAGCGAATTTCTATTTAACCACCTGCTTTCATGAGAGACCTCAGGGATGCATGTTTTGAGCCCAGCACTGAGCCTGAAAAGCGTTTCCAACGCCACTTACAAGTAAAACTAGCTAAAATGTGCCTGGCTTCTCTCCACTGAAAAGCTCATTCTGAGTACATTTTTAGCATACGTTTGCTCCTGCCGGGTCAGCTGAGAAGCGAATTTCTATTTAACCACCTGCTATCATGAGAGACCTCAGGGCTGCATGTTTTGAGCCCAGTATTGATCCTGAAAAGCGTTTCCAACCCCACTTACAAGTAAAACTAGCTAAAATGTGCCTGGCTGCTATTCACTGAAAAGCTCATTCTGTGTACATTTTTGGCATACATTTGCTCCTACCGGGCCAGCTGAGCAGCGAATTTCTATTTAACCACCTGCTTTCATGAGAGACCTCAGGGCTGCATGTTTTGAGCCCAGTATTGATCCTAAAAAGCGTTTCCAACCCCACTTACAAGTAAAACTAGCTAAAATGTGCCTGGCTGCTATTCACTGAAAAGCTCATTCTGTCTACATTTTTGGCATACGTTTGCTCCTGCCGGGTCAGCTGAGAAGCAAATTTCTATTTAACCACCTGCTTTCACGAGAGACCTCAGGGCTGCATGTTTTGAGCCCAGTACTGAGCCTGAAAAGCATTTCCAACCCCACTTACAAGTAAAACTAGCTAAAATGTGCCTGGCTTCTCTTCACTGAAAAGCTCATTCTGAGTACATTTTTAGGATACGTTTACTCCTGCCGGGTCAGCTGAGCAGCGAATTTCTATTTAACCACCTGCTATCATGAGAGACCTCAGGGCTGCATGTTTTGAACCCAGTACTGAGCCTGAAAAGCGTTTCCAACCCCACTTACAAGTAAAACTAGCTAAAATGTGCCTGGCTTCTCTTCACTGAAAAGCTCATTCTGAGTACATTTTTAGCATACGTTTGCTCCTGCTGGGTCAGCTGAGCAGCAAATTTCTATTTAACCACCTGCTATCACGAGAGACCTCAGGGCTGCATGTTTTGAGCCCAGTACTGATCGTGAAAAGCGTTTCCAACCCCACTTACAAGTAAAACTAGCTAAAATGTGCCTGGCTTCTCTTCACTGAAAAGCTCATTCTGAGTACATTTTTAGCATACGTTTGCTCCTGCCGGGTCAGCTGAGCAGCGAATTTCTATTTAACCACCTGCTTTCATGAGAGACCTCAGGGATGCATGTTTTGAGCCCAGCACTGAGCCTGAAAAGCATTTCCAACGCCACTTACAAGTAAAACTAGCTAAAATGTGCCTGGCTTCTCTCCACTGAAAAGCTCATTCTGAGTACATTTTTAGCATACGTTTGCTCCTGCCGGGTCAGCTGAGAAGCGAATTTCTATTTAACCACCTGCTATCATGAGAGACCTCAGGGCTGCATGTTTTGAGCCCAGTATTGATCCTGAAAAGCGTTTCCAACCCCACTTACAAGTAAAACTAGCTAAAATGTGCCTGGCTGCTATTCACTGAAAAGCTCATTCTGTGTACATTTTTGGCATACGTTTGCTCCTACCGGGCCAGCTGAGCAGCGAATTTCTATTTAACCACCTGCTTTCATGAGAGATCTCAGGGCTGCATGTTTTGAGCCCAGTATTGATCCTAAAAAGCGTTTCCAACCCCACTTACAAGTAAAACTAGCTAAAATGTGCCTGGCTGCTATTCACTGAAAAGCTCATTCTGTGTACATTTTTGGCATACGTTTGCTCCTACCGGGTCAGCTGAGCAGCGAATTTCTATTTAACCACCTGCTTTCATGAGAGACCTCAGGGCTGCATGTTTTGAGCCCAGTACTGAGCCTGAAAAGCATTTCCAACCCCACTTACAAGTAAAACTAGCTAAAATGTGCCTGGCTTCTCTTCACTGAAAAGCTCATTCTGATAACATTTTTCGCATACGTTTGCTCCTGCCGGGTCAGCTGAGCAGCGAATTTCTATTTAACCACCTGCTATCACGAGAGACCTCAGGGCTGCATGGTTTGAGCCCAGTACTGATCCTGAAAAGCGTTTCCAACCCCACTTACAAGTAAAACTAGCTAAAATGTGCCTGGCTTCTCTTCACTGAAAAGCTCATTCTGAGTACATTTTTAGCATACGTTTGCTCCTGCCGGGTCAGCTGAGCAGTGAAAAGCTCATTCTCTGTACATTTTTGGCATACGTTTGCTCCTACTGGGTCAGCTGAGCAGCGAATTTCTATTTGACCACCTGCTTTCATGAGAGACCTCAGAGCTGCATGTTTTGAGCCCAGTACTGAGCCTGAAAAGCATTTCCAACCCCACTTACAAGTAAAACTAGCTAAAATGTGCCTGGCTTCTCTTCACTGAAAAGCTCATTCTGAGTACATTTTTAGCATACGTTTGCTCCTGCCGGGTCAGCTGAGCAGCGAATTTCTATTTAACCACCTGCTATCATGAGAGACCTCAGGGCTGCATGTTTTGAGCCCAGTACTGATCCTGAAAAGCGTTTCCAACCCCACTTACAAGTAAAACTAGCTAAAATGTGCCTGGCTGCTATTCACTGAAAAGCTCATTCTGTGTACATTTTTGGCATACGTTTGCTCCTACCAGGTCAGCTGAGCTGCGAATTTCTATTTAACCACCTGCTTTCATGAGAGACCTCAGGGCTGCATGTTTTGAGCCCAGTACTGAGCCTGAAAAGCATTTCCAACCCCACTTACAAGTAAAACTAGCTAAAATGTGCCTGGCTGCTATTCACTGAAAAGCTCATTCTGTGTACATTTTTGGCATACGTTTGCTCCTACCGGGTCAGCTGAGCAGCAAATTTCTATTTAACCACCTGCTTTCATGAGAGACCTCAGGGCTGCATGTTTTGAGCCCAGTACTGAGCCTGAAAAGCATTTCCAACCCCACTTACAAGTAAAACTAGCTAAAATGTGCCTGGCTTCTCTTCACTGAAAAGCTCATTCTGAGTAAATGTTTAGCATACGTTTGCTCCTGCCGGGTCAGCTGAGCAGCGAATTTCTATTTAACCACCTGCTATCATGAGAGACCTCAGGGCTGCATGTTTTGAGCCCAGTACTGATCCTGAAAAGCGTTTCCAACCCCACTTACAAGTAAAACTAGCTAAAATGTGCCTGGCTTCTCTTCACTGAAAAGCTCATTCTGAGTACATTTTTAGCATACGTTTGCTCCTGCCGGGTCAGCTGAGCAGCGAATTTCTATTTAACCACCTGCTATCATGAGAGACCTCAGGGCTGCATGTTTTGAGCCCAGTACTGATCCTGAAAAGCGTTTCCAACCCCACTTACAAGTAAAACTAGCTAAAATGTGCCTGGCTGCTATTCACTGAAAAGCTCATTCTGTGTACATTTTTGGCATACGTTTGCTCCTACCAGGTCAGCTGAGCTGCGAATTTCTATTTAACCACCTGCTTTCATGAGAGACCTCAGGGCTGCATGTTTTGAGCCCAGTACTGAGCCTGAAAAGCATTTCCAACCCCACTTACAAGTAAAACTAGCTAAAATGTGCCTGGCTGCTATTCACTGAAAAGCTCATTCTGTGTACATTTTTGGCATACGTTTGCTCCTACCGGGTCAGCTGAGCAGCGAATTTCTATTTAACCACCTGCTTTCATGAGAGACCTCAGGGCTGCATGTTTTGAGCCCAGTACTGAGCCTGAAAAGCATTTCCAACCCCACTTACAAGTAAAACTAGCTAAAATGTGCCTGGCTTCTCTTCACTGAAAAGCTCATTCTGAGTACATTTTTAGCATACGTTTACTCCTGCCGGGTCAGCTGAGCAGCGAATTTCTATTTAACCACCTGCTTTCATGAGAGACCTCAGGGCTGCATGTTTTGAGCCCAGTACTGAGCCTGAAAAGCATTTCCAACCCCACTTACAAGTAAAACTAGCTAAAATGTGCCTGGCTTCTCTTCACTGAAAAGCTCATTCTGAGTACATTTTTAGCATACGTTTGCTCCTGCCGGGTCAGCTGAGCAGCGAATTTCTATTTAACCACCTGCTTTCATGAGAGACCTCAGGGATGCATGTTTTGAGCCCAGCACTGAGCCTGAAAAGCGTTTCCAACGCCACTTACAAGTAAAACTAGCTAAAATGTGCCTGGCTTCTCTCCACTGAAAAGCTCATTCTGAGTACATTTTTAGCATACGTTTGCTCCTGCCGGGTCAGCTGAGAAGCGAATTTCTATTTAACCACCTGCTATCATGAGAGACCTCAGGGCTGCATGTTTTGAGCCCAGTATTGATCCTGAAAAGCGTTTCCAACCCCACTTACAAGTAAAACTAGCTAAAATGTGCCTGGCTGCTATTCACTGAAAAGCTCATTCTGTGTACATTTTTGGCATACGTTTGCTCCTACCGGGCCAGCTGAGCAGCGAATTTCTATTTAACCACCTGCTTTCATGAGAGACCTCAGGGCTGCATGTTTTGAGCCCAGTATTGATCCTAAAAAGCGTTTCCAACCCCACTTACAAGTAAAACTAGCTAAAATGTGCCTGGCTGCTATTCACTGAAAAGCTCATTCTGTGTACATTTTT
Organism: Lissotriton vulgaris; assembly: GCF_964263255.1. Classification (NCBI taxonomy): domain Eukaryota; kingdom Metazoa; phylum Chordata; class Amphibia; order Caudata; family Salamandridae; genus Lissotriton; species Lissotriton vulgaris. The sequence goes on along the minus strand of NW_028242071.1, from coordinate 2,124,125 downwards.
GGCATACGTTTGCTCCTACCGGGTCAGCTGAGCAGCGAATTTCTATTTAACCACCTGCTTTCATGAGAGACCTCAGGGCTGCATGTTTTGAGCCCAGTACTGAGCCTGAAAAGCATTTCCAACCCCACTTACAAGTAAAACTAGCTAAAATGTGCCTGGCTTCTCTTCACTGAAAAGCTCATTCTGATAACATTTTTCGCATACGTTTGCTCCTGCCGGGTCAGCTGAGCAGCGAATTTCTATTTAACCACCTGCTATCACGAGAGACCTCAGGGCTGCATGGTTTGAGCCCAGTACTGATCCTGAAAAGCGTTTCCAACCCCACTTACAAGTAAAACTAGCTAAAATGTGCCTGGCTTCTCTTCACTGAAAAGCTCATTCTGAGTACATTTTTAGCATACGTTTGCTCCTGCCGGGTCAGCTGAGCAGTGAAAAGCTCATTCTCTGTACATTTTTGGCATACGTTTGCTCCTACCGGGTCAGCTGAGCAGCGAATTTCTATTTGACCACCTGCTTTCATGAGAGACCTCAGAGCTGCATGTTTTGAGCCCAGTACTGAGCCTGAAAAGCATTTCCAACCCCACTTACAAGTAAAACTAGCTAAAATGTGCCTGGCTTCTCTTCACTGAAAAGCTCATTCTGAGTACATTTTTAGCATACGTTTGCTCCTGCCGGGTCAGCTGAGCAGCGAATTTCTATTTAACCACCTGCTATCATGAGAGACCTCAGGGCTGCATGTTTTGAGCCCAGTACTGATCCTGAAAAGCGTTTCCAACCCCACTTACAAGTAAAACTAGCTAAAATGTGCCTGGCTTCTCTTCACTGAAAAGCTCATTCTGATAACATTTTTCGCATACGTTTGCTCCTGCCGGGTCAGCTGAGCAGCGAATTTCTATTTAACCACCTGCTATCATGAGAGACCTCAGGGCTGCATGGTTTGAGCCCAGTACTGATCCTGAAAAGCGTTTCCAACCCCACTTACAAGTAAAACTAGCTAAAATGTGCCTGGCTTCTCTTCACTGAAAAGCTCATTCTGAGTACATTTTTAGCATACGTTTGCTCCTGCCGGGTCAGCTGAGCAGTGAAAAGCTCATTCTCTGTACATTTTTGGCATACGTTTGCTCCTACCGGGTCAGCTGAGCAGCGAATTTCTATTTGACCACCTGCTTTCATGAGAGACCTCAGAGCTGCATGTTTTGAGCCCAGTACTGAGCCTGAAAAGCATTTCCAACCCCACTTACAAGTAAAACTAGCTAAAATGTGCCTGGCTTCTCTTCACTGAAAAGCTCATTCTGAGTACATTTTTAGCATACGTTTGCTCCTGCCGGGTCAGCTGAGCAGCGAATTTCTATTTAACCACCTGCTATCATGAGAGACCTCAGGGCTGTATGTTTTGAGCCCAGTACTGATCCTGAAAAGCGTTTCCAACCCCACTTACAAGTAAAACTAGCTAAAATGTGCCTGGCTGCTATTCACTGAAAAGCTCATTCTGTGTACATTTTTGGCATACGTTTGCTCCTACCAGGTCAGCTGAGCTGCGAATTTCTATTTAACCACCTGCTTTCATGAGAGACCTCAGGGCTGCATGTTTTGAGCCCAGTACTGAGCCTGAAAAGCATTTCCAACCCCACTTACAAGTAAAACTAGCTAAAATGTGCCTGGCTGCTATTCACTGAAAAGCTCATTCTGTGTACATTTTTGGCATACGTTTGCTCCTACCGGGTCAGCTGAGCAGCAAATTTCTATTTAACCACCTGCTTTCATGAGAGACCTCAGGGCTGCATGTTTTGAGCCCAGTACTGAGCCTGAAAAGCATTTCCAACCCCACTTACAAGTAAAACTAGCTAAAATGTGCCTGGCTTCTCTTCACTGAAAAGCTCATTCTGAGTAAATTTTTAGCATACGTTTGCTCCTGCCGGGTCAGCTGAGCAGCGAATTTCTATTTAACCACCTGCTATCATGAGAGACCTCAGGGCTGCATGTTTTGAGCCCAGTACTGATCCTGAAAAGCGTTTCCAACCCCACTTACAAGTAAAACTAGCTAAAATGTGCCTGGCTTCTCTTCACTGAAAAGCTCATTCTGAGTACATTTTTAGCATACGTTTGCTCCTGCCGGGTCAGCTGAGCAGCGAATTTCTATTTAACCACCTGCTATCATGAGAGACCTCAGGGCTGCATGTTTTGAGCCCAGTACTGATCCTGAAAAGCGTTTCCAACCCCACTTACAAGTAAAACTAGCTAAAATGTGCCTGGCTGCTATTCACTGAAAAGCTCATTCTCTGTACATTTTTGGCATACGTTTGCTCCTACCGGGTCAGCTGAGCAGCGAATTTCTATTTGACCACCTGCTTTCATGAGAGACCTCAGAGCTGCATGTTTTGAGCCCAGTACTGAGCCTGAAAAGCATTTCCAACCCCACTTACAAGTAAAACTAGCTAAAATGTACCTGGCTTCTCTTCACTGAAAAGCTCATTCTGAGTACATTTTTAGCATACGTTTGCTCCTGCCGTGTCAGCTGAGCAGCGAATTTCTGTTTAACCACCTGCTATCATGAGAGACCTCAGGGCTGCATGTTTTGAGCCCAGTACTGATCCTGAAAAGCGTTTCCAACCCCACTTACAAGTAAAACTAGCTAAAATGTGCCTGGCTGCTATCACTGAAAAGCTCATTCTCTGTACATTTTTGGCATACGTTTGCTCCTACCGGGTCAGCTGAGCAGCGAATTTCTATTTGACCACCTGCTTTCATGAGAGACCTCAGAGCTGCATGTTTTGAGCCCAGTACTGAGCCTGAAAAGCATTTCCAACCCCACTTACAAGTAAAACTAGCTAAAATGTGCCTGGCTTCTCTTCACTGAAAAGCTCATTCTGAGTAAATTTTTAGCATACGTTTGCTCCTGCCGGGTCAGCTGAGCAGCGAATTTCTATTTAACCACCTGCTTTCATGAGAGACCTCAGGGATGCATGTTTTGAGCCCAGTACTGAGCCTGAAAAGCATTTCCAACCCCACTTACAAGTAAAACTAGCTAAAATGTGCCTGGCTGCTATTCACTGAAAAGCTCATTCTGTGTACATTTTTGGCATACGTTTGCTCCTACCGGGTCAGCTGAGCAGCGAATTTCTATTTAACCACCTGCTTTCATGAGAGACCTCAGGGCTGCATGTTTTGAGCCCAGTACTGAGCCTGAAAAGCGTTTCCAACCCCACTTACAAGTAAAACTAGCTAAAATGTGCCTGGCTGCTATTCACTGAAAAGCTCATTCTGTGTACATTTTTGGCATACGTTTGCTCCTACCGGGCCAGCTGAGCAGCGAATTTCTATTTAACCACCTGCTTTCATGAGAGACCTCAGGGCTGCATGTTTTGAGCCCAGTATTGATCCTAAAAAGCGTTTCCAACCCCACTTACAAGTAAAACTAGCTAAAATGTGCCTGGCTGCTATTCACTGAAAAGCTCATTCTGTGTACATTTTTGGCATACGTTTGCTCCTACCGGGTCAGCTGAGCAGCGAATTTCTATTTAACCACCTGCTTTCATGAGAGACCTCAGGGCTGCATGTTTTGAGCCCAGTACTGAGCCTGAAAAGCATTTCCAACCCCACTTACAAGTAAAACTAGCTAAAATGTGCCTGGCTTCTCTTCACTGAAAAGCTCATTCTGATAACATTTTTCGCATACGTTTGCTCCTGCCGGGTCAGCTGAGCAGCGAATTTCTATTTAACCACCTGCTATCACGAGAGACCTCAGGGCTGCATGGTTTGAGCCCAGTACTGATCCTGAAAAGCGTTTCCAACCCCACTTACAAGTAAAACTAGCTAAAATGTGCCTGGCTTCTCTTCACTGAAAAGCTCATTCTGAGTACATTTTTAGCATACGTTTGCTCCTGCCGGGTCAGCTGAGCAGTGAAAAGCTCATTCTCTGTACATTTTTGGCATACGTTTGCTCCTACCGGGTCAGCTGAGCAGCGAATTTCTATTTGACCACCTGCTTTCATGAGAGACCTCAGAGCTGCATGTTTTGAGCCCAGTACTGAGCCTGAAAAGCATTTCCAACCCCACTTACAAGTAAAACTAGCTAAAATGTGCCTGGCTTCTCTTCACTGAAAAGCTCATTCTGAGTACATTTTTAGCATACGTTTGCTCCTGCCGGGTCAGCTGAGCAGCGAATTTCTATTTAACCACCTGCTATCATGAGAGACCTCAGGGATGCATGTTTTGAGCCCAGCACTGAGCCTGAAAAACGTTTCCAACGCCACTTACAAGTAAAACTAGCTAAAATGTGCCTGGCTTCTCTTCACTGAAAAGCTCATTCTGAGTACATTTTTAGCATACGTTTGCTCCTGCCGGGTCAGCTGAGCAGCGAATTTCTATTTAACCACCTGCTATCATGAGAGACCTCAGGGCTGCATGTTTTGAGCCCAGTACTGATCCTGAAAAGCGTTTCCAACCCCACTTACAAGTAAAACTAGCTAAAATGTGCCTGGCTGCTATTCACTGAAAAGCTCATTCTGTGTACATTTTTGGCATACGTTTGCTCCTACCAGGTCAGCTGAGCTGCGAATTTCTATTTAACCACCTGCTTTCATGAGAGACCTCAGGGCTGCATGTTTTGAGCCCAGTACTGAGCCTGAAAAGCATTTCCAACCCCACTTACAAGTAAAACTAGCTTAAATGTGCCTGGCTGCTATTCACTGAAAAGCTCATTCTGTGTACATTTTTGGCATACGTTTGCTCCTACCGGGTCAGCTGAGCAGCACATTTCTATTTAACCACCTGCTTTCATGAGAGACCTCAGGGCTGCATGTTTTGAGCCCAGTACTGAGCCTGAAAAGCATTTCCAACCCCACTTACAAGTAAAACTAGCTAAAATGTGCCTGGCTTCTCTTCACTGAAAAGCTCATTCTGAGTAAATTTTTAGCATACGTTTGCTCCTGCCGGGTCAGCTGAGCAGCGAATTTCTATTTAACCACCTGCTATCATGAGAGACCTCAGGGCTGCATGTTTTGAGCCCAGTACTGATCCTGAAAAGCGTTTCCAACCCCACTTACAAGTAAAACTAGCTAAAATGTGCCTGGCTTCTCTTCACTGAAAAGCTTATTCTGAGTACATTTTTAGCATACGTTTGCTCCTGCCGGGTCAGCTGAGCAGCGAATTTCTATTTAACCACCTGCTATCATGAGAGACCTCAGGGCTGCATGTTTTGAGCCCAGTACTGATCCTGAAAAGCGTTTCCAACCCCACTTACAAGTAAAACTAGCTAAAATGTGCCTGGCTGCTATTCACTGAAAAGCTCATTCTGTGTACATTTTTGGCATACGTTTGCTCCTACCGGGTCAGCTGAGCAGCGAATTTCTATTTAACCACCTGCTTTCATGAGAGACCTCAGGGCTGCATGTTTTGAGCCCAGTACTGATCCTGAAAAGCGTTTCCAACCCCACTTACAAGTAAAACTAGCTAAAATGTGCCTGGCTGCTATTCACTGAAAAGCTCATTCTGTGTACATTTTTGGCATACGTTTGCTCCTACCAGGTCAGCTGAGCTGCGAATTTCTATTTAACCACCTGCTTTCATGAGAGACCTCAGGGCTGCATGTTTTGAGCCCAGTACTGAGCCTGAAAAGCATTTCCAACCCCACTTACAAGTAAAACTAGCTAAAATGTGCCTGGCTGCTATTCACTGAAAAGCTCATTCTGTGTACATTTTTGGCATACGTTTGCTCCTACCGGGTCAGCTGAGCAGCGAATTTCTATTTAACCACCTGCTTTCATGAGAGACCTCTGGGCTGCATGTTTTGAGCCCAGTACTGAGCCTGAAAAGCATTTCCAACCCCACTTACAAGTAAAACTAGCAAAAATGTGCCTGGCTTCTCTTCACTGAAAAGCTCATTCTGAGTACATTTTTAGCATACATTTGCTCCTGCCGGGTCAGCTGAGCAGCGAATTTCTATTTAACCACCTGCTATCATGAGAGACCTCAGGGCTGCATGTTTTGAGCCCAGTACTGATCCTGAAAAGCGTTTCCAACCCCACTTACAAGTAAAACTAGCTAAAATGTGCCTGGCTGCTATTCACTAAAAAGCTCATTCTCTGTACATTTTTGGCATACGTTTGCTCCTACCGGGTCAGCTGAGCAGCGAATTTCTATTTAACCACCTGCTTTCATGAGAGACCTCAGAGCTGCATGTTTTGAGCCCTGTACTGAGCCTGAAAAGCATTTCCAACCCCACTTACAAGTAAAACTAGCTAAAATGTGCCTGGCTTCTCTTCACTGAAAAGCTCATTCTGAGTACATTTTTCGCATACGTTTTCTCCTGCCGGGTCAGCTGAGCAGCGAATTTCTATTTAACCACCTGCTATCACGAGAGACCTCAGGGCTGCATGGTTTGAGCCCAGTACTGATCCTGAAAAGCGTTTCCAACCCCACTTACAAGTAAAACTAGCTAAAATGTGCCTGGCTTCTCTTCACTGAAAAGCTCATTCTGAGTAAATTTTTAGCATACGTTTGCTCCTGCCGGGTCAGCTGAGCAGCGAATTTCTATTTAACCACCTGCTATCATGAGAGACCTCAGGGCTGCATGTTTTGAGCCCAGTACTGATCCTGAAAAGCGTTTCCAACCCCACTTACAAGTAAAACTAGCTAAAATGTGCCTGGCTTCTCTTCACTGAAAAGCTCATTCTGAGTACATTTTTAGCATACGTTTGCTCCTGCCGGGTCAGCTGAGCAGCGAATTTCTATTTAACCACCTGCTATCATGAGAGACCTCAGGGCTGCATGTTTTGAGCCCAGTACTGATCCTGAAAAGCGTTTCCAACCCCACTTACAAGTAAAACTAGCTAAAATGTGCCTGGCTGCTATTCACTGAAAAGCTCATTCTGTGTACATTTTTGGCATACGTTTGCTCCTACTGGGTCAGCTGAGCAGCGAATTTCTATTTAACCACCTGCTTTCATGAGAGACCTCAGGGCTGCATGTTTTGAGCCCAGTACTGATCCTGAAAAGCATTTCCAACCCCACTTACAAGTAAAACTAGCTAAAATGTGCCTGGCTGCTATTCACTGAAAAGCTCATTCTGTGTACATTTTTGGCATACGTTTGCTCCTACCAGGTCAGCTGAGCTGCGAATTTCTATTTAACCACCTGCTTTCATGAGAGACCTCAGGGCTGCATGTTTTGAGCCCAGTACTGAGCCTGAAAAGCATTTCCAACCCCACTTACAAGTAAAACTAGCTAAAATGTGCCTGGCTGCTATTCACTGAAAAGCTCATTCTGTGTACATTTTTGGCATACGTTTGCTCCTACCGGGTCAGCTGAGCAGCGAATTTCTATTTAACCACCTGCTTTCATGAGAGACCTCAGGGCTGCATGTTTTGAGCCCAGTACTGAGCCTGAAAAGCATTTCCAACCCCACTTACAAGTAAAACTAGCTAAAATGTGCCTGGCTTCTCTTCACTGAAAAGCTCATTCTGAGTACATTTTTAGCATACGTTTACTCCTGCCGGGTCAGCTGAGCAGCGAATTTCTATTTAACCACCTGCTATCATGAGAGACCTCAGGGCTGCATGTTTTGAGCCCAGTACTGAGCCTGAAAAGCGTTTCCAACCCCACTTACAAGTAAAACTAGCTAAAATGTGCCTGGCTTCTCTTCACTGAAAAGCTCATTCTGAGTACATTTTTAGCATACGTTTGCTCCTGCTGGGTCAGCTGAGCAGCAAATTTCTATTTAACCACCTGCTATCACGAGAGACCTCAGGGCTGCATGTTTTGAGCCCAGTACTGATCGTGAAAAGCGTTTCCAACCCCACTTACAAGTAAAACTAGCTAAAATGTGCCTGGCTTCTCTTCACTGAAAAGCTCATTCTGAGTACATTTTTAGCATACGTTTGCTCCTGCCGGGTCAGCTGAGCAGCGAATTTCTATTTAACCACCTGCTTTCATGAGAGACCTCAGGGATGCATGTTTTGAGCCCAGCACTGAGCCTGAAAAGCGTTTCCAACGCCACTTACAAGTAAAACTAGCTAAAATGTGCCTGGCTTCTCTCCACTGAAAAGCTCATTCTGAGTACATTTTTAGCATACGTTTGCTCCTGCCGGGTCAGCTGAGAAGCGAATTTCTATTTAACCACCTGCTATCATGAGAGACCTCAGGGCTGCATGTTTTGAGCCCAGTATTGATCCTGAAAAGCGTTTCCAACCCCACTTACAAGTAAAACTAGCTAAAATGTGCCTGGCTGCTATTCACTGAAAAGCTCATTCTGTGTACATTTTTGGCATACATTTGCTCCTACCGGGCCAGCTGAGCAGCGAATTTCTATTTAACCACCTGCTTTCATGAGAGACCTCAGGGCTGCATGTTTTGAGCCCAGTATTGATCCTAAAAAGCGTTTCCAACCCCACTTACAAGTAAAACTAGCTAAAATGTGCCTGGCTGCTATTCACTGAAAAGCTCATTCTGTCTACATTTTTGGCATACGTTTGCTCCTGCCGGGTCAGCTGAGAAGCAAATTTCTATTTAACCACCTGCTTTCACGAGAGACCTCAGGGCTGCATGTTTTGAGCCCAGTACTGAGCCTGAAAAGCATTTCCAACCCCACTTACAAGTAAAACTAGCTAAAATGTGCCTGGCTTCTCTTCACTGAAAAGCTCATTCTGAGTACATTTTTAGGATACGTTTACTCCTGCCGGGTCAGCTGAGCAGCGAATTTCTATTTAACCACCTGCTATCATGAGAGACCTCAGGGCTGCATGTTTTGAACCCAGTACTGAGCCTGAAAAGCGTTTCCAACCCCACTTACAAGTAAAACTAGCTAAAATGTGCCTGGCTTCTCTTCACTGAAAAGCTCATTCTGAGTACATTTTTAGCATACGTTTGCTCCTGCTGGGTCAGCTGAGCAGCAAATTTCTATTTAACCACCTGCTATCACGAGAGACCTCAGGGCTGCATGTTTTGAGCCCAGTACTGATCGTGAAAAGCGTTTCCAACCCCACTTACAAGTAAAACTAGCTAAAATGTGCCTGGCTTCTCTTCACTGAAAAGCTCATTCTGAGTACATTTTTAGCATACGTTTGCTCCTGCCGGGTCAGCTGAGCAGCGAATTTCTATTTAACCACCTGCTTTCATGAGAGACCTCAGGGATGCATGTTTTGAGCCCAGCACTGAGCCTGAAAAGCATTTCCAACGCCACTTACAAGTAAAACTAGCTAAAATGTGCCTGGCTTCTCTCCACTGAAAAGCTCATTCTGAGTACATTTTTAGCATACGTTTGCTCCTGCCGGGTCAGCTGAGAAGCGAATTTCTATTTAACCACCTGCTATCATGAGAGACCTCAGGGCTGCATGTTTTGAGCCCAGTATTGATCCTGAAAAGCGTTTCCAACCCCACTTACAAGTAAAACTAGCTAAAATGTGCCTGGCTGCTATTCACTGAAAAGCTCATTCTGTGTACATTTTTGGCATACGTTTGCTCCTACCGGGCCAGCTGAGCAGCGAATTTCTATTTAACCACCTGCTTTCATGAGAGATCTCAGGGCTGCATGTTTTGAGCCCAGTATTGATCCTAAAAAGCGTTTCCAACCCCACTTACAAGTAAAACTAGCTAAAATGTGCCTGGCTGCTATTCACTGAAAAGCTCATTCTGTGTACATTTTTGGCATACGTTTGCTCCTACCGGGTCAGCTGAGCAGCGAATTTCTATTTAACCACCTGCTTTCATGAGAGACCTCAGGGCTGCATGTTTTGAGCCCAGTACTGAGCCTGAAAAGCATTTCCAACCCCACTTACAAGTAAAACTAGCTAAAATGTGCCTGGCTTCTCTTCACTGAAAAGCTCATTCTGAGTACATTTTTAGCATACGTTTGCTCCTGCCGGGTCAGCTGAGCAGTGAAAAGCTCATTCTCTGTACATTTTTGGCATACGTTTGCTCCTACTGGGTCAGCTGAGCAGCGAATTTCTATTTGACCACCTGCTTTCATGAGAGACCTCAGAGCTGCATGTTTTGAGCCCAGTACTGAGCCTGAAAAGCATTTCCAACCCCACTTACAAGTAAAACTAGCTAAAATGTGCCTGGCTTCTCTTCACTGAAAAGCTCATTCTGAGTACATTTTTAGCATACGTTTGCTCCTGCCGGGTCAGCTGAGCAGCGAATTTCTATTTAACCACCTGCTATCATGAGAGACCTCAGGGCTGCATGTTTTGAGCCCAGTACTGATCCTGAAAAGCGTTTCCAACCCCACTTACAAGTAAAACTAGCTAAAATGTGCCTGGCTGCTATTCACTGAAAAGCTCATTCTGTGTACATTTTTGGCATACGTTTGCTCCTACCAGGTCAGCTGAGCTGCGAATTTCTATTTAACCACCTGCTTTCATGAGAGACCTCAGGGCTGCATGTTTTGAGCCCAGTACTGAGCCTGAAAAGCATTTCCAACCCCACTTACAAGTAAAACTAGCTAAAATGTGCCTGGCTGCTATTCACTGAAAAGCTCATTCTGTGTACATTTTTGGCATACGTTTGCTCCTACCGGGTCAGCTGAGCAGCAAATTTCTATTTAACCACCTGCTTTCATGAGAGACCTCAGGGCTGCATGTTTTGAGCCCAGTACTGAGCCTGAAAAGCATTTCCAACCCCACTTACAAGTAAAACTAGCTAAAATGTGCCTGGCTTCTCTTCACTGAAAAGCTCATTCTGAGTAAATGTTTAGCATACGTTTGCTCCTGCCGGGTCAGCTGAGCAGCGAATTTCTATTTAACCACCTGCTATCATGAGAGACCTCAGGGCTGCATGTTTTGAGCCCAGTACTGATCCTGAAAAGCGTTTCCAACCCCACTTACAAGTAAAACTAGCTAAAATGTGCCTGGCTTCTCTTCACTGAAAAGCTCATTCTGAGTACATTTTTAGCATACGTTTGCTCCTGCCGGGTCAGCTGAGCAGCGAATTTCTATTTAACCACCTGCTATCATGAGAGACCTCAGGGCTGCATGTTTTGAGCCCAGTACTGATCCTGAAAAGCGTTTCCAACCCCACTTACAAGTAAAACTAGCTAAAATGTGCCTGGCTGCTATTCACTGAAAAGCTCATTCTGTGTACATTTTTGGCATACGTTTGCTCCTACCAGGTCAGCTGAGCTGCGAATTTCTATTTAACCACCTGCTTTCATGAGAGACCTCAGGGCTGCATGTTTTGAGCCCAGTACTGAGCCTGAAAAGCATTTCCAACCCCACTTACAAGTAAAACTAGCTAAAATGTGCCTGGCTGCTATTCACTGAAAAGCTCATTCTGTGTACATTTTTGGCATACGTTTGCTCCTACCGGGTCAGCTGAGCAGCGAATTTCTATTTAACCACCTGCTTTCATGAGAGACCTCAGGGCTGCATGTTTTGAGCCCAGTACTGAGCCTGAAAAGCATTTCCAACCCCACTTACAAGTAAAACTAGCTAAAATGTGCCTGGCTTCTCTTCACTGAAAAGCTCATTCTGAGTACATTTTTAGCATACGTTTACTCCTGCCGGGTCAGCTGAGCAGCGAATTTCTATTTAACCACCTGCTTTCATGAGAGACCTCAGGGCTGCATGTTTTGAGCCCAGTACTGAGCCTGAAAAGCATTTCCAACCCCACTTACAAGTAAAACTAGCTAAAATGTGCCTGGCTTCTCTTCACTGAAAAGCTCATTCTGAGTACATTTTTAGCATACGTTTGCTCCTGCCGGGTCAGCTGAGCAGCGAATTTCTATTTAACCACCTGCTTTCATGAGAGACCTCAGGGATGCATGTTTTGAGCCCAGCACTGAGCCTGAAAAGCGTTTCCAACGCCACTTACAAGTAAAACTAGCTAAAATGTGCCTGGCTTCTCTCCACTGAAAAGCTCATTCTGAGTACATTTTTAGCATACGTTTGCTCCTGCCGGGTCAGCTGAGAAGCGAATTTCTATTTAACCACCTGCTATCATGAGAGACCTCAGGGCTGCATGTTTTGAGCCCAGTATTGATCCTGAAAAGCGTTTCCAACCCCACTTACAAGTAAAACTAGCTAAAATGTGCCTGGCTGCTATTCACTGAAAAGCTCATTCTGTGTACATTTTTGGCATACGTTTGCTCCTACCGGGCCAGCTGAGCAGCGAATTTCTATTTAACCACCTGCTTTCATGAGAGACCTCAGGGCTGCATGTTTTGAGCCCAGTATTGATCCTAAAAAGCGTTTCCAACCCCACTTACAAGTAAAACTAGCTAAAATGTGCCTGGCTGCTATTCACTGAAAAGCTCATTCTGTGTACATTTTTGGCATACGTTTGCTCCTACCGGGTCAGCTGAGCAGCGAATTTCTATTTAACCACCTGCTTTCATGAGAGACCTCAGGGCTGCATGTTTTGAGCCCAGTACTGAGCCTGAAAAGCATTTCCAACCCCACTTACAAGTAAAACTAGCTAAAATGTGCCTGGCTTCTCTTCACTGAAAAGCTCATTCTGATAACATTTTTCGCATACGTTTGCTCCTGCCGGGTCAGCTGAGCAGCGAATTTCTATTTAACCACCTGCTATCACGAGAGACCTCAGGGCTGCATGGTTTGAGCCCAGTACTGATCCTGAAAAGCGTTTCCAACCCCACTTACAAGTAAAACTAGCTAAAATGTGCCTGGCTTCTCTTCACTGAAAAGCTCATTCTGAGTACATTTTTAGCATACGTTTGCTCCTGCCGGGTCAGCTGAGCAGTGAAAAGCTCATTCTCTGTACATTTTTGGCATACGTTTGCTCCTACCGGGTCAGCTGAGCAGCGAATTTCTATTTGACCACCTGCTTTCATGAGAGACCTCAGAGCTGCATGTTTTGAGCCCAGTACTGAGCCTGAAAAGCATTTCCAACCCCACTTACAAGTAAAACTAGCTAAAATGTGCCTGGCTTCTCTTCACTGAAAAGCTCATTCTGAGTACATTTTTAGCATACGTTTGCTCCTGCCGGGTCAGCTGAGCAGCGAATTTCTATTTAACCACCTGCTATCATGAGAGACCTCAGGGCTGCATGTTTTGAGCCCAGTACTGATCCTGAAAAGCGTTTCCAACCCCACTTACAAGTAAAACTAGCTAAAATGTGCCTGGCTTCTCTTCACTGAAAAGCTCATTCTGATAACATTTTTCGCATACGTTTGCTCCTGCCGGGTCAGCTGAGCAGCGAATTTCTATTTAACCACCTGCTATCACGAGAGACCTCAGGGCTGCATGGTTTGAGCCCAGTACTGATCCTGAAAAGCGTTTCCAACCCCACTTACAAGTAAAACTAGCTAAAATGTGCCTGGCTTCTCTTCACTGAAAAGCTCATTCTGAGTACATTTTTAGCATACGTTTGCTCCTGCCGGGTCAGCTGAGCAGTGAAAAGCTCATTCTCTGTACATTTTTGGCATACGTTTGCTCCTACCGGGTCAGCTGAGCAGCGAATTTCTATTTGACCACCTGCTTTCATGAGAGACCTCAGAGCTGCATGTTTTGAGCCCAGTACTGAGCCTGAAAAGCATTTCCAACCCCACTTACAAGTAAAACTAGCTAAAATGTGCCTGGCTTCTCTTCACTGAAAAGCTCATTCTGAGTACATTTTTAGCATACGTTTGCTCCTGCCGGGTCAGCTGAGCAGCGAATTTCTATTTAACCACCTGCTATCATGAGAGACCTCAGGGCTGCATGTTTTGAGCCCAGTACTGATCCTGAAAAGCGTTTCCAACCCCACTTACAAGTAAAACTAGCTAAAATGTGCCTGGCTGCTATTCACTGAAAAGCTCATTCTGTGTACAGTTTTGGCATACGTTTGCTCCTACCAGGTCAGCTGAGCTGCGAATTTCTATTTAACCACCTGCTTTCATGAGAGACCTCAGGGCTGCATGTTTTGAGCCCAGTACTGAGCCTGAAAAGCATTTCCAACCCCACTTACAAGTAAAACTAGCTAAAATGTGCCTGGCTGCTATTCACTGAAAAGCTCATTCTGTGTACATTTTTGGCATACGTTTGCTCCTACCGGGTCAGCTGAGCAGCAAATTTCTATTTAACCACCTGCTTTCATGAGAGACCTCAGGGCTGCATGTTTTGAGCCCAGTACTGAGCCTGAAAAGCATTTCCAACCCCACTTACAAGTAAAACTAGCTAAAATGTGCCTGGCTTCTCTTCACTGAAAAGCTCATTCTGAGTAAATTTTTAGCATACGTTTGCTCCTGCCGGGTCAGCTGAGCAGCGAATTTCTATTTAACCACCTGCTATCATGAGAGACCTCAGGGCTGCATGTTTTGAGCCCAGTACTGATCCTGAAAAGCGTTTCCAACCCCACTTACAAGTAAAACTAGCTAAAATGTGCCTGGCTTCTCTTCACTGAAAAGCTCATTCTGAGTACATTTTTAGCATACGTTTGCTCCTGCCGGGTCAGCTGAGCAGCGAATTTCTATTTAACCACCTGCTATCATGAGAGACCTCAGGGCTGCATGTTTTGAGCCCAGTACTGATCCTGAAAAGCGTTTCCAACCCCACTTACAAGTAAAACTAGCTAAAATGTGCCTGGCTGCTATTCACTGAAAAGCTCATTCTCTGTACATTTTTGGCATACGTTTGCTCCTACCGGGTCAGCTGAGCAGCGAATTTCTATTTGACCACCTGCTTTCATGAGAGACCTCAGAGCTGCATGTTTTGAGCCCAGTACTGAGCCTGAAAAGCATTTCCAACCCCACTTACAAGTAAAACTAGCTAAAATGTACCTGGCTTCTCTTCACTGAAAAGCTCATTCTGAGTACATTTTTAGCATACGTTTGCTCCTGCCGGGTCAGCTGAGCAGCGAATTTCTGTTTAACCACCTGCTATCATGAGAGACCTCAGGGCTGCATGTTTTGAGCCCAGTACTGATCCTGAAAAGCGTTTCCAACCCCACTTACAAGTAAAACTAGCTAAAATGTGCCTGGCTGCTATCACTGAAAAGCTCATTCTCTGTACATTTTTGGCATACGTTTGCTCCTACCGGGTCAGCTGAGCAGCGAATTTCTATTTGACCACCTGCTTTCATGAGAGACCTCAGAGCTGCATGTTTTGAGCCCAGTACTGAGCCTGAAAAGCATTTCCAACCCCACTTACAAGTAAAACTAGCTAAAATGTGCCTGGCTTCTCTTCACTGAAAAGCTCATTCTGAGTAAATTTTTAGCATACGTTTGCTCCTGCCGGGTCAGCTGAGCAGCGAATTTCTATTTAACCACCTGCTTTCATGAGAGACCTCAGGGATGCATGTTTTGAGCCCAGTACTGAGCCTGAAAAGCATTTCCAACCCCACTTACAAGTAAAACTAGCTAAAATGTGCCTGGCTGCTATTCACTGAAAAGCTCATTCTGTGTACATTTTTGGCATACGTTTGCTCCTACCGGGTCAGCTGAGCAGCGAATTTCTATTTAACCACCTGCTTTCATGAGAGACCTCAGGGCTGCATGTTTTGAGCCCAGTACTGAGCCTGAAAAGCATTTCCAACCCCACTTACAAGTAAAACTAGCTAAAATGTGCCTGGCTTCTCTTCACTGAAAAGCTCATTCTGAGTACATTTTTAGCATACGTTTACTCCTGCCGGGTCAGCTGAGCAGCGAATTTCTATTTAACCACCTGCTATCATGAGAGACCTCAGGGCTGCATGTTTTGAGCCCAGTACTGAGCCTGAAAAGCGTTTCCAACCCCACTTACAAGTAAAACTAGCTAAAATGTGCCTGGCTTCTCTTCACTGAAAAGCTCATTCTGAGTACATTTTTAGCATACGTTTGCTCCTGCTGGGTCAGCTGAGCAGCAAATTTCTATTTAACCACCTGCTATCACGAGAGACCTCAGGGCTGCATGTTTTGAGCCCAGTACTGATCGTGAAAAGCGTTTCCAACCCCACTTACAAGTAAAACTAGCTAAAATGTGCCTGGCTTCTCTTCACTGAAAAGCTCATTCTGAGTACATTTTTAGCATACGTTTGCTCCTGCCGGGTCAGCTGAGCAGCGAATTTCTATTTAACCACCTGCTTTCATGAGAGACCTCAGGGATGCATGTTTTGAGCCCAGCACTGAGCCTGAAAAGCGTTTCCAACGCCACTTACAAGTAAAACTAGCTAAAATGTGCCTGGCTTCTCTCCACTGAAAAGCTCATTCTGAGTACATTTTTAGCATACGTTTGCTCCTGCCGGGTCAGCTGAGAAGCGAATTTCTATTTAACCAACTGCTATCATGAGAGACCTCAGGGCTGCATGTTTTGAGCCCAGTATTGATCCTGAAAAGCGTTTCCAACCCCACTTACAAGTAAAACTAGCTAAAATGTGCCTGGCTGCTATTCACTGAAAAGCTCATTCTGTGTACATTTTTGGCATACATTTGCTCCTACCGGGCCAGCTGAGCAGCGAATTTCTATTTAACCACCTGCTTTCATGAGAGACCTCAGGGCTGCATGTTTTGAGCCCAGTATTGATCCTAAAAAGCGTTTCCAACCCCACTTACAAGTAAAACTAGCTAAAATGTGCCTGGCTGCTATTCACTGAAAAGCTCATTCTGTGTACATTTTTGGCATACGTTTGCTCCTGCCGGGTCAGCTGAGAAGCGAATTTCTATTTAACCACCTGCTTTCACGAGAGACCTCAGGGCTGCATGTTTTGAGCCCAGTACTGAGCCTGAAAAGCATTTCCAACCCCACTTACAAGTAAAACTAGCTAAAATGTGCCTGGCTTCTCTTCACTGAAAAGCTCATTCTGAGTACATTTTTAGCATACGTTTACTCCTGCCGGGTCAGCTGAGCAGCGAATTTCTATTTAACCACCTGCTATCATGAGAGACCTCAGGGCTGCATGTTTTGAGCCCAGTACTGAGCCTGAAAAGCGTTTCCAACCCCACTTACAAGTAAAACTAGCTAAAATGTGCCTGGCTTCTCTTCACTGAAAAGCTCATTCTGAGTACATTTTTAGCATACGTTTGCTCCTGCTGGGTCAGCTGAGCAGCAAATTTCTATTTAACCACCTGCTATCACGAGAGACCTCAGGGCTGCATGTTTTGAGCCCAGTACTGATCGTGAAAAGCGTTTCCAACCCCACTTACAAGTAAAACTAGCTAAAATGTGCCTGGTCTCTCTTCACTGAAAAGCTCATTCTGAGTACATTTTTAGCATACGTTTGCTCCTGCCGGGTCAGCTGAGCAGCGAATTTCTATTTAACCACCTGCTTTCATGAGAGACCTCAGGGATGCATGTTTTGAGCCCAGCACTGAGCCTGAAAAGCGTTTCCAACGCCACTTACAAGTAAAACTAGCTAAAATGTGCCTGGCTTCTCTCCACTGAAAAGCTCATTCTGAGTACATTTTTAGCATACGTTTGCTCCTGCCGGGTCAGCTGAGAAGCGAATTTCTATTTAACCACCTGCTATCATGAGAGACCTCAGGGCTGCATGTTTTGAGCCCAGTATTGATCCTGAAAAGCGTTTCCAACCCCACTTACAAGTAAAACTAGCTAAAATGTGCCTGGCTGCTATTCACTGAAAAGCTCATTCTGTGTACATTTTTGGCATACGTTTGCTCCTACCGGGCCAGCTGAGCAGCGAATTTCTATTTAACCACCTGCTTTCATGAGAGACCTCAGGGCTGCATGTTTTGAGCCCAGTATTGATCCTAAAAAGCGTTTCCAACCCCACTTACAAGTAAAACTAGCTAAAATGTGCCTGGCTGCTATTCACTGAAAAGCTCATTCTGTGTACATTTTTGGCATACGTTTGCTCCTACCGGGTCAGCTGAGCAGCGAATTTCTATTTAACCACCTGCTTTCATGAGAGACCTCAGGGCTGCATGTTTTGAGCCCAGTACTGAGCCTGAAAAGCATTTCCAACCCCACTTACAAGTAAAACTAGCTAAAATGTGCCTGGCTTCTCTTCACTGAAAAGCTCATTCTGATAACATTTTTCGCATACGTTTGCTCCTGCCTGGTCAGCTGAGCAGCGAATTTCTATTTAACCACCTGCTATCACGAGAGACCTCAGGGCTGCATGGTTTGAGCCCAGTACTGATCCTGAAAAGCGTTTCCAACCCCACTTACAAGTAAAACTAGCTAAAATGTGCCTGGCTTCTCTTCACTGAAAAGCTCATTCTGAGTACATTTTTAGCATACGTTTGCTCCTGCCGGGTCAGCTGAGCAGTGAAAAGCTCATTCTCTGTACATTTTTGGCATACGTTTGCTCCTACTGGGTCAGCTGAGCAGCGAATTTCTATTTAACCACCTGCTATCATGAGAGACCTCAGGGCTGCATGTTTTGAGCCCAGTACTGATCCTGAAAAGCGTTTCCAACCCCACTTACAAGTAAAACTAGCTAAAATGTGCCTGGCTTCTCTTCACTGAAAAGCTCATTCTGAGTACATTTTTAGCATACGTTTGCTCCTGCTGGGTCAGCTGAGCAGCAAATTTCTATTTAACCACCTGCTATCACGAGAGACCTCAGGGCTGCATGTTTTGAGCCCAGTACTGATCGTGAAAAGCGTTTCCAACCCCACTTACAAGTAAAACTAGCTAAAATGTGCCTGGCTTCTCTTCACTGAAAAGCTCATTCTGAGTACATTTTTAGCATACGTTTGCTCCTGCCGGGTCAGCTGAGCAGCGAATTTCTATTTAACCACCTGCTTTCATGAGAGACCTCGGGGATGCATGTTTTGAGCCCAGCACTGAGCCTGAAAAGCGTTTCCAACGCCACTTACAAGTAAAACTAGCTAAAATGTGCCTGGCTTCTCTCCACTGAAAAGCTCATTCTGAGTACATTTCTAGCATACGTTTGCTCCTGCCGGGTCAGCTGAGAAGCGAATTTCTATTTAACCACCTGCTATCATGAGAGACCTCAGGGCTGCATGTTTTGAGCCCAGTATTGATCCTGAAAAGCGTTTCCAACCCCACTTACAAGTAAAACTAGCTAAAATGTGCCTGGCTGCTATTCACTGAAAAGCTCATTCTGTGTACATTTTTGGCATACGTTTGCTCCTACCGGGCCAGCTGAGCAGCGAATTTCTATTTAACCACCTGCTTTCATGAGAGACCTCAGGGCTGCATGTTTTGAGCCCAGTATTGATCCTAAAAAGCGTTTCCAACCCCACTTACAAGTAAAACTAGCTAAAATGTGCCTGGCTGCTATTCACTGAAAAGCTCATTCTGTGTACATTTTTGGCATACGTTTGCTCCTACCGGGTCAGCTGAGCAGCGAATTTCTATTTAACCACCTGCTTTCATGAGAGACCTCAGGGCTGCATGTTTTGAGCCCAGTACTGAGCCTGAAAAGCATTTCCAACCCCACTTACAAGTAAAACTAGCTAAAATGTGCCTGGCTTCTCTTCACTGAAAAGCTCATTCTGATAACATTTTTCGCATACGTTTGCTCCTGCCGGGTCAGCTGAGCAGCGAATTTCTATTTAACCACCTGCTATCACGAGAGACCTCAGGGCTGCATGGTTTGAGCCCAGTACTGATCCTGAAAAGCGTTTCCAACCCCACTTACAAGTAAAACTAGCTAAAATGTGCCTGGCTTCTCTTCACTGAAAAGCTCATTCTGAGTACATTTTTAGCATACGTTTGCTCCTGCCGGGTCAGCTGAGCAGTGAAAAGCTCATTCTCTGTACATTTTTGGCATACGTTTGCTCCTACTGGGTCAGCTGAGCAGCGAATTTCTATTTGACCACCTGCTTTCATGAGAGACCTCAGAGCTGCATGTTTTGAGCCCAGTACTGAGCCTGAAAAGCATTTCCAACCCCACTTACAAGTAAAACTAGCTAAAATGTGCCTGGCTTCTCTTCACTGAAAAGCTCATTCTGAGTACATTTTTAGCATACGTTTGCTCCTGCCGGGTCAGCTGAGCAGCGAATTTCTATTTAACCACCTGCTATCATGAGAGACCTCAGGGCTGCATGTTTTGAGCCCAGTACTGATCCTGAAAAGCGTTTCCAACCCCACTTACAAGTAAAACTAGCTAAAATGTGCCTGGCTGCTATTCATTGAAAAGCTCATTCTGTGTACATTTTTGGCATACGTTTGCTCCTACCAGGTCAGCTGAGCTGCGAATTTCTATTTAACCACCTGCTTTCATGAGAGACCTCAGGGCTGCATGTTTTGAGCCCAGTACTGAGCCTGAAAAGCATTTCCAACCCCACTTACAAGTAAAACTAGCTAAAATGTGCCTGGCTTCTCTTCACTGAAAAGCTCATTCTGAGTACATTTTTAGCATACGTTTGCTCCTGCTGGGTCAGCTGAGCAGCAAATTTCTATTTAACCACCTGCTATCACGAGAGACCTCAGGGCTGCATGTTTTGAGCCCAGTACTGATCGTGAAAAGCGTTTCCAACCCCACTTACAAGTAAAACTAGCTAAAATGTGCCTGGCTTCTCTTCACTGAAAAGCTCATTCTGAGTACATTTTTAGCATACGTTTGCTCCTGCCGGGTCAGCTGAGCAGCGAATTTCTATTTAACCACCTGCTTTCATGAGAGACCTCAGGGATGCATGTTTTGAGCCCAGCACTGAGCCTGAAAAGCGTTTCCAACGCCACTTACAAGTAAAACTAGCTAAAATGTGCCTGGCTTCTCTCCACTGAAAAGCTCATTCTGAGTACATTTTTAGCATACGTTTGCTCCTGCCGGGTCAGCTGAGAAGCGAATTTCTATTTAACCACCTGCTATCATGAGAGACCTCAGGGCTGCATGTTTTGAGCCCAGTATTGATCCTGGAAAGCGTTTCCAACCCCACTTACAAGTAAAACTAGCTAAAATGTGCCTGGCTGCTATTCACTGAAAAGCTCATTCTGTGTACATTTTTGGCATACGTTTGCTCCTACCGGGCCAGCTGAGCAGCGAATTTCTATTTAACCACCTGCTTTCATGAGAGACCTCAGGGCTGCATGTTTTGAGCCCAGTATTGATCCTAAAAAGCGTTTCCAACCCCACTTACAAGTAAAACTAGCTAAAATGTGCCTGGCTGCTATTCACTGAAAAGCTCATTCTGTGTACATTTTTGGCATACGTTTGCTCCTACCGGGTCAGCTGAGCAGCGAATTTCTATTTAACCACCTGCTTTCATGAGAGACCTCAGGGCTGCATGTTTTGAGCCCAGTACTGAGCCTGAAAAGCATTTCCAACCCCACTTACAAGTAAAACTAGCTAAAATGTGCCTGGCTTCTCTTCACTGAAAAGCTCATTCTGATAACATTTTTCGCATACGTTTGCTCCTGCCGGGTCAGCTGAGCAGCGAATTTCTATTTAACCACCTGCTATCACGAGAGACCTCAGGGCTGCATGGTTTGAGCCCAGTACTGATCCTGAAAAGCGTTTCCAACCCCACTTACAAGTAAAACTAGCTAAAATGTGCCTGGCTTCTCTTCACTGAAAAGCTCATTCTGAGTACATTTTTAGCATACGTTTGCTCCTGCCGGGTCAGCTGAGCAGTGAAAAGCTCATTCTCTGTACATTTTTGGCATACGTTTGCTCCTACTGGGTCAGCTGAGCAGCGAATTTCTATTTGACCACCTGCTTTCATGAGAGACCTCAGAGCTGCATGTTTTGAGCCCAGTACTGAGCCTGAAAAGCATTTCCAACCCCACTTACAAGTAAAACTAGCTAAAATGTGCCTGGCTTCTCTTCACTGAAAAGCTCATTCTGAGTACATTTTTAGCATACGTTTGCTCCTGCCGGGTCAGCTGAGCAGCAAATTTCTATTTAACCACCTGCTATCATGAGAGACCTCAGGGCTGCATGTTTTGAGCCCAGTACTGATCCTGAAAAGCGTTTCCAACCCCACTTACAAGTAAAACTAGCTAAAATGTGCCTGGCTGCTATTCATTGAAAAGCTCATTCTGTGTACATTTTTGGCATACGTTTGCTCCTACCAGGTCAGCTGAGCTGCGAATTTCTATTTAACCACCTGCTTTCATGAGAGACCTCAGGGCTGCATGTTTTGAGCCCAGTACTGAGCCTGAAAAGCATTTCCAACCCCACCTACAAGTAAAACTAGCTAAAATGTGCCTGGCTGCTATTCACTGAAAAGCTCATTCTGTGTACATTTTTGGCATACGTTTGCTCCTACCGGGTCAGCTGAGCAGCAAATTTCTATTTAACCACCTGCTTTCATGAGAGACCTCAGGGCTGCATGTTTTGAGCCCAGTACTGAGCCTGAAAAGCATTTCCAACCCCACTTACAAGTAAAACTAGCTAAAATGTGCCTGGCTTCTCTTCACTGAAAAGCTCATTCTGAGTAAATTTTTAGCATACGTTTGCTCCTGCCGGGTCAGCTGAGCAGCGAATTTCTATTTAACCACCTGCTATCATGAGAGACCTCAGGGCTGCATGTTTTGAGCCCAGTACTGATCCTGAAAAGCGTTTCCAACCCCACTTACAAGTAAAACTAGCTAAAATGTGCCTGGCTTCTCTTCACTGAAAAGCTCATTCTGAGTACATTTTTAGCATACGTTTGCTCCTGCCGGGTCAGCTGAGCTGCGAATTTCTATTTAACCACCTGCTATCATGAGAGACCTCAGGGCTGCATGTTTTGAGCCCAGTACTGAGCCTGAAAAGCATTTCCAACCCCACTTACAAGTAAAACTAGCTAAAATGTGCCTGGCTGCTATTCACTGAAAAGCTCATTCTGTGTACATTTTTGGCATACGTTTGCTCCTACCGGGTCAGCTGAGCAGCGAATTTCTATTTAACCACCTGCTTTCATGAGAGACCTCAGGGCTGCATGTTTTGAGCCCAGTACTGAGCCTGAAAAGCATTTCCAACCCCACTTACAAGTAAAACTAGCTAAAATGTGCCTGGCTTCTCTTCACTGAAAAGCTCATTCTGAGTACATTTTTAGCATACGTTTACTCCTGCCGGGTCAGCTGAGCAGCGAATTTCTATTTAACCACCTGCTATCATGAGAGACCTCAGGGCTGCATGTTTTGAGCCCAGTACTGAGCCTGAAAAGCGTTTCCAACCCCACTTACAAGTAAAACTAGCTAAAATGTGCCTGGCTTCTCTTCACTGAAAAGCTCATTCTGAGTACATTTTTAGCATACGTTTGCTCCTGCTGGGTCAGCTGAGCAGCAAATTTCTATTTAACCACCTGCTATCACGAGAGACCTCAGGGCTGCATGTTTTGAGCCCAGTACTGATCGTGAAAAGCGTTTCCAACCCCACTTACAAGTAAAACTAGCTAAAATGTGCCTGGCTTCTCTTCACTGAAAAGCTCATTCTGAGTACATTTTTAGCATACGTTTGCTCCTGCCGGGTCAGCTGAGCAGCGAATTTCTATTTAACCACCTGCTTTCATGAGAGACCTCAGGGATGCATGTTTTGAGCCCAGCACTGAGCCTGAAAAGCGTTTCCAACGCCACTTACAAGTAAAACTAGCTAAAATGTGCCTGGCTTCTCTCCACTGAAAAGCTCATTCTGAGTACATTTTTAGCATACGTTTGCTCCTGCCGGGTCAGCTGAGAAGCGAATTTCTATTTAACCACCTGCTATCATGAGAGACCTCAGGGCTGCATGTTTTGAGCCCAGTATTGATCCTATAAAGCGTTTCCAACCCCACTTACAAGTAAAACTAGCTAAAATGTGCCTGGCTGCTATTCACTGAAAAGCTCATTCTGTGTACATTTTTGGCATACATTTGCTCCTACCGGGCCAGCTGAGCAGCGAATTTCTATTTAACCACCTGCTTTCATGAGAGACCTCAGGGCTGCATGTTTTGAGCCCAGTATTGATCCTAAAAAGCGTTTCCAACCCCACTTACAAGTAAAACTAGCTAAAATGTGCCTGGCTGCTATTCACTGAAAAGCTCATTCTGTGTACATTTTTGGCATACGTTTGCTCCTGCCGGGTCAGCTGAGAAGCAAATTTCTATTTAACCACCTGCTTTCACGAGAGACCTCAGGGCTGCATGTTTTGAGCCCAGTACTGAGCCTGAAAAGCATTTCCAACCCCACTTACAAGTAAAACTAGCTAAAATGTGCCTGGCTTCTCTTCACTGAAAAGCTCATTCTGAGTACATTTTTAGCATACGTTTACTCCTGCCGGGTCAGCTGAGCAGCGAATTTCTATTTAACCACCTGCTATCATGAGAGACCTCAGGGCTGCATGTTTTGAGCCCAGTACTGAGCCTGAAAAGCGTTTCCAACCCCACTTACAAGTAAAACTAGCTAAAATGTGCCTGGCTTCTCTTCACTGAAAAGCTCATTCTGAGTACATTTTTAGCATACGTTTGCTCCTGCTGGGTCAGCTGAGCAGCAAATTTCTATTTAACCACCTGCTATCACGAGAGACCTCAGGGCTGCATGTTTTGAGCCCAGTACTGATCGTGAAAAGCGTTTCCAACCCCACTTACAAGTAAAACTAGCTAAAATGTGCCTGGCTTCTCTTCACTGAAAAGCTCATTCTGAGTACATTTTTAGCATACGTTTGCTCCTGCCGGGTCAGCTGAGCAGCGAATTTCTATTTAACCACCTGCTTTCATGAGAGACCTCAGGGATGCATGTTTTGAGCCCAGCACTGAGCCTGAAAAGCGTTTCCAACGCCACTTACAAGTAAAACTAGCTAAAATGTGCCTGGCTTCTCTCCACTGAAAAGCTCATTCTGAGTACATTTTTAGCATACGTTTGCTCCTGCCGGGTCAGCTGAGAAGCGAATTTCTATTTAACCACCTGCTATCATGAGAGACCTCAGGGCTGCATGTTTTGAGCCCAGTATTGATCCTGAAAAGCGTTTCCAACCCCACTTACAAGTAAAACTAGCTAAAATGTGCCTGGCTGCTATTCACTGAAAAGCTCATTCTGTGTACATTTTTGGCATACGTTTGCTCCTACCGGGCCAGCTGAGCAGCGAATTTCTATTTAACCACCTGCTTTCATGAGAGACCTCAGGGCTGCATGTTTTGAGCCCAGTATTGATCCTAAAAAGCGTTTCCAACCCCACTTACAAGTAAAACTAGCTAAAATGTGCCTGGCTGCTATTCACTGAAAAGCTCATTCTGTGTACATTTTTGGCATACGTTTGCTCCTACCGGGTCAGCTGAGCAGCGAATTTCTATTTAACCACCTGCTTTCATGAGAGACCTCAGGGCTGCATGTTTTGAGCCCAGTACTGAGCCTGAAAAGCATTTCCAACCCCACTTACAAGTAAAACTAGCTAAAATGTGCCTGGCTTCTCTTCACTGAAAAGCTCATTCTGATAACATTTTTCGCATACGTTTGCTCCTGCCGGGTCAGCTGAGCAGCGAATTTCTATTTAACCACCTGCTATCACGAGAGACCTCAGGGCTGCATGTTTTGAGCCCAGTACTGATCCTGAAAAGCGTTTCCAACCCCACTTACAAGTAAAACTAGCTAAAATGTGCCTGGCTGCTATTCACTAAAAAGCTCATTCTCTGTACATTTTTGGCATACGTTTGCTCCTACCGGGTCAGCTGAGCAGCGAATTTCTATTTAACCACCTGCTTTCATGAGAGACCTCAGAGCTGCATGTTTTGAGCCCTGTACTGAGCCTGAAAAGCATTTCCAACCCCACTTACAAGTAAAACTAGCTAAAATGTGCCTGGCTTCTCTTCACTGAAAAGCTCATTCTGAGTACATTTTTCGCATACGTTTGCTCCTGCCGGGTCAGCTGAGCAGCGAATTTCTATTTAACCACCTGCTATCACGAGAGACCTCAGGGCTGCATGGTTTGAGCCCAGTACTGATCCTGAAAAGCGTTTCCAACCCCACTTACAAGTAAAACTAGCTAAAATGTGCCTGGCTTCTCTTCACTGAAAAGCTCATTCTGAGTAAATTTTTAGCATACGTTTGCTCCTGCCGGGTCAGCTGAGCAGCGAATTTCTATTTAACCACCTGCTATCATGAGAGACCTCAGGGCTGCATGTTTTGAGCCCAGTACTGATCCTGAAAAGCGTTTCCAACCCCACTTACAAGTAAAACTAGCTAAAATGTGCCTGGCTTCTCTTCACTGAAAAGCTCATTCTGAGTACATTTTTAGCATACGTTTGCTCCTGCCAGGTCAGCTGAGCAGCGAATTTCTATTTAACCACCTGCTATCATGAGAGACCTCAGGGCTGCATGTTTTGAGCCCAGTACTGATCCTGAAAAGCGTTTCCAACCCCACTTACAAGTAAAACTAGCTAAAATGTGCCTGGCTGCTATTCACTGAAAAGCTCATTCTGTGTACATTTTTGGCATACGTTTGCTCCTACCGGGTCAGCTGAGCAGCGAATTTCTATTTAACCACCTGCTTTCATGAGAGACCTCAGGGCTGCATGTTTTGAGCCCAGTACTGATCCTGAAAAGCATTTCCAACCCCACTTACAAGTAAAACTAGCTAAAATGTGCCTGGCTGCTATTCACTGAAAAGCTCATTCTGTGTACATTTTTGGCATACGTTTGCTCCTACCAGGTCAGCTGAGCTGCGAATTTCTATTTAACCACCTGCTTTCATGAGAGACCTCAGGGCTGCATGTTTTGAGCCCAGTACTGAGCCTGAAAAGCATTTCCAACCCCACTTACAAGTAAAACTAGCTAAAATGTGCCTGGCTGCTATTCACTGAAAAGCTCATTCTGTGTACATTTTTGGCATACGTTTGCTCCTACCGGGTCAGCTGAGCAGCGAATTTCTATTTAACCACCTGCTTTCATGAGAGACCTCAGGGCTGCATGTTTTGAGCCCAGTACTGAGCCTGAAAAGCGTTTCCAACCCCACTTACAAGTAAAACTAGCTAAAATGTGCCTGGCTTCTCTTCACTGAAAAGCTCATTCTGAGTACATTTTTAGCATACGTTTGCTCCTGCTGGGTCAGCTGAGCAGCAAATTTCTATTTAACCACCTGCTATCACGAGAGACCTCAGGGCTGCATGTTTTGAGCCCAGTACTGATCGTGAAAAGCGTTTCCAACCCCACTTACAAGTAAAACTAGCTAAAATGTGCCTGGCTTCTCTTCACTGAAAAGCTCATTCTGAGTACATTTTTAGCATACGTTTGCTCCTGCCGGGTCAGCTGAGCAGCGAATTTCTATTTAACCACCTGCTTTCATGAGAGACCTCAGGGATGCATGTTTTGAGCCCAGCACTGAGCCTGAAAAGCGTTTCCAACGCCACTTACAAGTAAAACTAGCTAAAATGTGCCTGGCTTCTCTCCACTGAAAAGCTCATTCTGAGTACATTTTTAGCATACGTTTGCTCCTGCCGGGTCAGCTGAGAAGCGAATTTCTATTTAACCACCTGCTATCATGAGAGACCTCAGGGCTGCATGTTTTGAGCCCAGTATTGATCCTATAAAGCGTTTCCAACCCCACTTACAAGTAAAACTAGCTAAAATGTGCCTGGCTGCTATTCACTGAAAAGCTCATTCTGTGTACATTTTTGGCATACATTTGCTCCTACCGGGCCAGCTGAGCAGCGAATTTCTATTTAACCACCTGCTTTCATGAGAGACCTCAGGGCTGCATGTTTTGAGCCCAGTACTGAGCCTGAAAAGCGTTTCCAACCCCACTTACAAGTAAAACTAGCTAAAATGTGCCTGGCTTCTCTTCACTGAAAAGCTCATTCTGAGTACATTTTTAGCATACGTTTGCTCCTGCTGGGTCAGCTGAGCAGCGAATTTCTATTTAACCACCTGCTATCATGAGAGACCTCAGGGCTGCATGTTTTGAGCCCAGTATTGATCCTGAAAAGCGTTTCCAACCCCACTTACAAGTAAAACTAGCTAAAATGTGCCTGGCTGCTATTCACTGAAAAGCTCATTCTGTGTACATTTTTGGCATACGTTTGCTCCTACCGGGTCAGCTGAGCAGCGAATTTCTATTTAACCACCTGCTTTCATGAGAGACCTCAGGGCTGCATGTTTTGAGCCCAGTATTGATCCTAAAAAGCGTTTCCAACCCCACTTACAAGTAAAACTAGCTAAAATGTGCCTGGCTGCTATTCACTGAAAAGCTCATTCTGTGTACATTTTTGGCATACGTTTGCTCCTACCGGGTCAGCTGAGCAGCGAATTTCTATTTAACCACCTGCTTTCATGAGAGACCTCAGGGCTGCATGTTTTGAGCCCAGTACTGAGCCTGAAAAGCATTTCCAACCCCACTTACAAGTAAAACTAGCTAAAATGTGCCTGGCTTCTCTTCACTGAAAAGCTCATTCTGATAACATTTTTCGCATACGTTTGCTCCTGCCGGGTCAGCTGAGCAGCGAATTTCTATTTAACCACCTGCTATCACGAGAGACCTCAGGGCTGCATGTTTTGAGCCCAGTACTGATCCTGAAAAGCGTTTCCAACCCCACTTACAAGTAAAACTAGCTAAAATGTGCCTGGCTGCTATTCACTAAAAAGCTCATTCTCTGTACATTTTTGGCATACGTTTGCTCCTACCGGGTCAGCTGAGCAGCGAATTTCTATTTAACCACCTGCTTTCATGAGAGACCTCAGAGCTGCATGTTTTGAGCCCTGTACTGAGCCTGAAAAGCATTTCCAACCCCACTTACAAGTAAAACTAGCTAAAATGTGCCTGGCTTCTCTTCACTGAAAAGCTCATTCTGAGTACATTTTTCGCATACGTTTGCTCCTGCCGGGTCAGCTGAGCAGCGAATTTCTATTTAACCACCTGCTATCACGAGAGACCTCAGGGCTGCATGGTTTGAGCCCAGTACTGATCCTGAAAAGCGTTTCCAACCCCACTTACAAGTAAAACTAGCTAAAATGTGCCTGGCTTCTCTTCACTGAAAAGCTCATTCTGAGTAAATTTTTAGCATACGTTTGCTCCTGCCGGGTCAGCTGAGCAGCGAATTTCTATTTAACCACCTGCTATCATGAGAGACCTCAGGGCTGCATGTTTTGAGCCCAATACTGATCCTGAAAAGCGTTTCCAACCCCACTTACAAGTAAAACTAGCTAAAATGTGCCTGGCTTCTCTTCACTGAAAAGCTCATTCTGAGTACATTTTTAGCATACGTTTGCTCCTGCCAGGTCAGCTGAGCAGCGAATTTCTATTTAACCACCTGCTATCATGAGAGACCTCAGGGCTGCATGTTTTGAGCCCAGTACTGATCCTGAAAAGCGTTTCCAACCCCACTTACAAGTAAAACTAGCTAAAATGTGCCTGGCTGCTATTCACTGAAAAGCTCATTCTGTGTACATTTTTGGCATACGTTTGCTCCTACCGGGTCAGCTGAGCAGCGAATTTCTATTTAACCACCTGCTTTCATGAGAGACCTCAGGGCTGCATGTTTTGAGCCCAGTACTGATCCTGAAAAGCATTTCCAACCCCACTTACAAGTAAAACTAGCTAAAATGTGCCTGGCTGCTATTCACTGAAAAGCTCATTCTGTGTACATTTTTGGCATACGTTTGCTCCTACCAGGTCAGCTGAGCTGCGAATTTCTATTTAACCACCTGCTTTCATGAGAGACCTCAGGGCTGCATGTTTTGAGCCCAGTACTGAGCCTGAAAAGCATTTCCAACCCCACTTACAAGTAAAACTAGCTAAAATGTGCCTGGCTGCTATTCACTGAAAAGCTCATTCTGTGTACATTTTTGGCATACGTTTGCTCCTACCGGGTCAGCTGAGCAGCGAATTTCTATTTAACCACCTGCTTTCATGAGAGACCTCAGGGCTGCATGTTTTGAGCCCAGTACTGAGCCTGAAAAGCGTTTCCAACCCCACTTACAAGTAAAACTAGCTAAAATGTGCCTGGCTTCTCTTCACTGAAAAGCTCATTCTGAGTACATTTTTAGCATACGTTTGCTCCTGCTGGGTCAGCTGAGCAGCAAATTTCTATTTAACCACCTGCTATCACGAGAGACCTCAGGGCTGCATGTTTTGAGCCCAGTACTGATCGTGAAAAGCGTTTCCAACCCCACTTACAAGTAAAACTAGCTAAAATGTGCCTGGCTTCTCTTCACTGAAAAGCTCATTCTGAGTACATTTTTAGCATACGTTTGCTCCTGCCGGGTCAGCTGAGCAGCGAATTTCTATTTAACCACCTGCTTTCATGAGAGACCTCAGGGATGCATGTTTTGAGCCCAGCACTGAGCCTGAAAAGCGTTTCCAACGCCACTTACAAGTAAAACTAGCTAAAATGTGCCTGGCTTCTCTCCACTGAAAAGCTCATTCTGAGTACATTTTTAGCATACGTTTGCTCCTGCCGGGTCAGCTGAGAAGCGAATTTCTATTTAACCACCTGCTATCATGAGAGACCTCAGGGCTGCATGTTTTGAGCCCAGTATTGATCCTATAAAGCGTTTCCAACCCCACTTACAAGTAAAACTAGCTAAAATGTGCCTGGCTGCTATTCACTGAAAAGCTCATTCTGTGTACATTTTTGGCATACATTTGCTCCTACCGGGCCAGCTGAGCAGCGAATTTCTATTTAACCACCTGCTTTCATGAGAGACCTCAGGGCTGCATATTTTGAGCTCAGTATTGATCCTAAAAAGCGTTTCCAACCCCACTTACAAGTAAAACTAGCTAAAATGTGCCTGGCTGCTATTCACTGAAAAGCTCATTCTGTGTACATTTTTGGCATACGTTTGCTCCTGCCGGGTCAGCTGAGAAGCAAATTTCTATTTAACCACCTGCTTTCACGAGAGACCTCAGGGCTGCATGTTTTGAGCCCAGTACTGAGCCTGAAAAGCATTTCCAACCCCACTTACAAGTAAAACTAGCTAAAATGTGCCTGGCTTCTCTTCACTGAAAAGCTCATTCTGAGTACATTTTTAGCATACGTTTACTCCTGCCGGGTCAGCTGAGCAGCGAATTTCTATTTAACCACCTGCTATCATGAGAGACCTCAGGGCTGCATGTTTTGAGCCCAGTACTGAGCCTGAAAAGCGTTTCCAACCCCACTTACAAGTAAAACTAGCTAAAATTTGCCTGGCTTCTCTTCACTGAAAAGCTCATTCTGAGTACATTTTTAGCATACGTTTGCTCCTGCTGGGTCAGCTGAGCAGCAAATTTCTATTTAACCACCTGCTATCACGAGAGACCTCAGGGCTGCATGTTTTGAGCCCAGTACTGATCGTGAAAAGCGTTTCCAACCCCACTTACAAGTAAAACTAGCTAAAATGTGCCTGGCTTCTCTTCACTGAAAAGCTCATTCTGAGTACATTTTTAGCATACGTTTGCTCCTGCCGGGTCAGCTGAGCAGCGAATTTCTATTTAACCACCTGCTTTCATGAGAGACCTCAGGGATGCATGTTTTGAGCCCAGCACTGAGCCTGAAAAGCGTTTCCAACGCCACTTACAAGTAAAACTAGCTAAAATGTGCCTGGCTTCTCTCCACTGAAAAGCTCATTCTGAGTACATTTTTAGCATACGTTTGCTCCTGCCGGGTCAGCTGAGAAGCGAATTTCTATTTAACCACCTGCTATCATGAGAGACCTCAGGGCTGCATGTTTTGAGCCCAGTATTGATCCTGAAAAGCGTTTCCAACCCCACTTACAAGTAAAACTAGCTAAAATGTGCCTGGCTGCTATTCACTGAAAAGCTCATTCTGTGTACATTTTTGGCATACGTTTGCTCCTACCGGGCCAGCTGAGCAGCGAATTTCTATTTAACCACCTGCTTTCATGAGAGACCTCAGGGCTGCATGTTTTGAGCCCAGTATTGATCCTAAAAAGCGTTTCCAACCCCACTTACAAGTAAAACTAGCTAAAATGTGCCTGGCTGCTATTCACTGAAAAGCTCATTCTGTGTACATTTTTGGCATACGTTTGCTCCTACCGGGTCAGCTGAGCAGCGAATTTCTATTTAACCACCTGCTTTCATGAGAGACCTCAGGGCTGCATGTTTTGAGCCCAGTACTGAGCCTGAAAAGCATTTCCAACCCCACTTACAAGTAAAACTAGCTAAAATGTGCCTGGCTTCTCTTCACTGAAAAGCTCATTCTGATAACATTTTTCGCATACGTTTGCTCCTGCCGGGTCAGCTGAGCAGCGAATTTCTATTTAACCACCTGCTATCACGAGAGACCTCAGGGCTGCATGGTTTGAGCCCAGTACTGATCCTGAAAAGCGTTTCCAACCCCACTTACAAGTAAAACTAGCTAAAATGTGCCTGGCTTCTCTTCAC
Organism: Lissotriton vulgaris; assembly: GCF_964263255.1. Classification (NCBI taxonomy): domain Eukaryota; kingdom Metazoa; phylum Chordata; class Amphibia; order Caudata; family Salamandridae; genus Lissotriton; species Lissotriton vulgaris. The sequence continues at coordinate 2,092,076 of NW_028242071.1, read as the reverse complement.
TGAAAAGCTCATTCTGAGTACATTTTTAGCATACGTTTGCTCCTGCCGGGTCAGCTGAGCAGTGAAAAGCTCATTCTCTGTACATTTTTGGCATACGTTTGCTCCTACTGGGTCAGCTGAGCAGCGAATTTCTATTTGACCACCTGCTTTCATGAGAGACCTCAGAGCTGCATGTTTTGAGCCCAGTACTGAGCCTGAAAAGCATTTCCAACCCCACTTACAAGTAAAACTAGCTAAAATGTGCCTGGCTTCTCTTCACTGAAAAGCTCATTCTGAGTACATTTTTAGCATACGTTTGCTCCTGCCGGGTCAGCTGAGCAGCGAATTTCTATTTAACCACCTGCTATCATGAGAGACCTCAGGGCTGCATGTTTTGAGCCCAGTACTGATCCTGAAAAGCGTTTCCAACCCCACTTACAAGTAAAACTAGCTAAAATGTGCCTGGCTGCTATTCGCTGAAAAGCTCATTCTGTGTACATTTTTGGCATACGTTTGCTCCTACCAGGTCAGCTGAGCTGCGAATTTCTATTTAACCACCTGCTTTCATGAGAGACCTCAGGGCTGCATGTTTTGAGCCCAGTACTGAGCCTGAAAAGCATTTCCAACCCCACTTACAAGTAAAACTAGCTAAAATGTGCCTGGCTGCTATTCACTGAAAAGCTCATTCTGTGTACATTTTTGGCATACGTTTGCTCCTACCGGGTCAGCTGAGCAGCAAATTTCTATTTAACCACCTGCTTTCATGAGAGACCTCAGGGCTGCATGTTTTGAGCCCAGTACTGAGCCTGAAAAGCATTTCCAACCCCACTTACAAGTAAAACTAGCTAAAATGTGCCTGGCTTCTCTTCACTGAAAAGCTCATTCTGAGTAAATTTTTAGCATACGTTTGCTCCTGCCGGGTCAGCTGAGCAGCGAATTTCTATTTAACCACCTGCTATCATGAGAGACCTCAGGGCTGCATGTTTTGAGCCCAGTACTGATCCTGAAAAGCGTTTCCAACCCCACTTACAAGTAAAACTAGCTAAAATGTGCCTGGCTTCTCTTCACTGAAAAGCTCATTCTGAGTACATTTTTAGCATACGTTTGCTCCTGCCGGGTCAGCTGAGCAGCGCATTTCTATTTAACCACCTGCTATCATGAGAGACCTCAGGGCTGCATGTTTTGAGCCCAGTACTGATCCTGAAAAGCGTTTCCAACCCCACTTACAAGTAAAACTAGCTAAAATGTGCCTGGCTGCTATTCACTGAAAAGCTCATTCTGTGTACATTTTTGGCATACGTTTGCTCCTACCGGGTCAGCTGAGCAGCGAATTTCTATTTAACCACCTGCTTTCATGAGAGACCTCAGGGCTGCATGTTTTGAGCCCAGTACTGAGCCTGAAAAGCATTTCCAACCCCACTTACAAGTAAAACTAGCTAAAATGTGCCTGGCTGCTATTCACTGAAAAGCTCATTCTGTGTACATTTTTGGCATACGTTTGCTCCTACCGGGTCAGCTGAGCAGCGAATTTCTATTTAACCACCTGCTTTCATGAGAGACCTCAGGGCTGCATGTTTTGAGCCCAGTACTGAGCCTGAAAAGCATTTCCAACCCCACTTACAAGTAAAACTAGCTAAAATGTGCCTGGCTTCTCTTCACTGAAAAGCTCATTCTGAGTACATTTTTAGCATACGTTTACTCCTGCCGGGTCAGCTGAGCAGCGAATTTCTATTTAACCACCTGCTTTCATGAGAGACCTCAGGGCTGCATGTTTTGAGCCCAGTACTGAGCCTGAAAAGCATTTCCAACCCCACTTACAAGTAAAACTAGCTAAAATGTGCCTGGCTTCTCTTCACTGAAAAGCTCATTCTGAGTACATTTTTAGCATACGTTTGCTCCTGCCGGGTCAGCTGAGCAGCGAATTTCTATTTAACCACCTGCTTTCATGAGAGACCTCAGGGATGCATGTTTTGAGCCCAGCACTGAGCCTGAAAAGCGTTTCCAACGCCACTTACAAGTAAAACTAGCTAAAATGTGCCTGGCTTCTCTCCACTGAAAAGCTCATTCTGAGTACATTTTTAGCATACGTTTGCTCCTGCCGGGTCAGCTGAGAAGCGAATTTCTATTTAACCACCTGCTTTCATGAGAGACCTCAGGGCTGCATGTTTTGAGCTCAGTATTGATCCTGAAAAGCGTTTCCAACCCCACTTACAAGTAAAACTAGCTAAAATGTGCCTGGCTGCTATTCACTGAAAAGCTCATTCTGTGTACATTTTTGGCATACGTTTGCTCCTACCGGGCCAGCTGAGCAGCGAATTTCTATTTAACCACCTGCTTTCATGAGAGACCTCAGGGCTGCATGTTTTGAGCCCAGTATTGATCCTAAAAAGCGTTTCCAACCCCACTTACAAGTAAAACTAGCTAAAATGTGCCTGGCTGCTATTCACTGAAAAGCTCATTCTGTGTACATTTTTGGCATACGTTTGCTCCTACCGGGTCAGCTGAGCAGCGAATTTCTATTTAACCACCTGCTTTCATGAGAGACCTCAGGGCTGCATGTTTTGAGCCCAGTACTGAGCCTGAAAAGCATTTCCAACCCCACTTACAAGTAAAACTAGCTAAAATGTGCCTGGCTTCTCTTCACTGAAAAGCTCATTCTGATAACATTTTTCGCATACGTTTGCTCCTGCCGGGTCAGCTGAGCAGCGAATTTCTATTTAACCACCTGCTATCACGAGAGACCTCAGGGCTGCATGGTTTGAGCCCAGTACTGATCCTGAAAAGCGTTTCCAACCCCACTTACAAGTAAAACTAGCTAAAATGTGCCTGGCTTCTCTTCACTGAAAAGCTCATTCTGAGTACATTTTTAGCATACGTTTGCTCCTGCCGGGTCAGCTGAGCAGTGAAAAGCTCATTCTCTGTACATTTTTGGCATACGTTTGCTCCTACCGGGTCAGCTGAGCAGCGAATTTCTATTTGACCACCTGCTTTCATGACAGACCTCAGAGCTGCATGTTTTGAGCCCAGTACTGAGCCTGAAAAGCATTTCCAACCCCACTTACAAGTAAAACTAGCTGAAATGTGCCTGGCTTCTCTTCACTGAAAAGCTCATTCTGAGTACATTTTTAGCATACGTTTGCTCCTGCCGGGTCAGCTGAGCAGCGAATTTCTATTTAACCACCTGCTATCATGAGAGACCTCAGGGCTGCATGTTTTGAGCCCAGTACTGATCCTGAAAAGCGTTTCCAACCCCACTTACAAGTAAAACTAGCTAAAATGTGCCTGGCTGCTATTCACTGAAAAGCTCATTCTGTGTACATCTTTGGCATACGTTTGCTCCTACCAGGTCAGCTGAGCTGCGAATTTCTATTTAACCACCTGCTTTCATGAGAGACCTCAGGGCTGCATGTTTTGAGCCCAGTACTGAGCCTGAAAAGCATTTCCAACCCCACTTACAAGTAAAACTAGCTAAAATGTGCCTGGCTGCTATTCACTGAAAAGCTCATTCTGTGTACATTTTTGGCATACGTTTGCTCCTACCGGGTCAGCTGAGCAGCAAATTTCTATTTAACCACCTGCTTTCATGAGAGACCTCAGGGCTGCATGTTTTGAGCCCAGTACTGAGCCTGAAAAGCATTTCCAACCCCACTTACAAGTAAAACTAGCTAAAATGTGCCTGGCTTCTCTTCACTGAAAAGCTCATTCTGAGTAAATTTTTAGCATACGTTTGCTCCTGCCGGGTCAGCTGAGCAGCGAATTTCTATTTAACCACCTGCTATCATGAGAGACCTCAGGGCTGCATGTTTTGAGCCCAGTACTGATCCTGAAAAGCGTTTCCAACCCCACTTACAAGTAAAACTAGCTAAAATGTGCCTGGCTTCTCTTCACTGAAAAGCTCATTCTGAGTACATTTTTAGCATACGTTTGCTCCTGCCGGGTCAGCTGAGCAGCGAATTTCTATTTAACCACCTGCTATCATGAGAGACCTCAGGGCTGCATGTTTTGAGCCCAGTACTGATCCTGAAAAGCGTTTCCAACCCCACTTACAAGTAAAACTAGCTAAAATGTGCCTGGCTGCTATTCACTGAAAAGCTTATTCTCTGTACATTTTTGGCATACGTTTGCTCCTACCGGGTCAGCTGAGCAGCGAATTTCTATTTGACCACCTGCTTTCATGAGAGACCTCAGAGCTGCATGTTTTGAGCCCAGTACTGAGCCTGAAAAGCATTTCCAACCCCACTTACAAGTAAAACTAGCTAAAATGTACCTGGCTTCTCTTCACTGAAAAGCTCATTCTGAGTACATTTTTAGCATACGTTTGCTCCTGCCGGGTCAGCTGAGCAGCGAATTTCTGTTTAACCACCTGCTATCATGAGAGACCTCAGGGCTGCATGTTTTGAGCCCAGTACTGATCCTGAAAAGCGTTTCCAACCCCACTTACAAGTAAAACTAGCTAAAATGTGCCTGGCTGCTATCACTGAAAAGCTCATTCTCTGTACATTTTTGGCATACGTTTGCTCCTACCGGGTCAGCTGAGCAGCGAATTTCTATTTGACCACCTGCTTTCATGAGAGACCTCAGAGCTGCATGTTTTGAGCCCAGTACTGAGCCTGAAAAGCATTTCCAACCCCACTTACAAGTAAAACTAGCTAAAATGTGCCTGGCTTCTCTTCACTGAAAAGCTCATTCTGAGTAAATTTTTAGCATACGTTTGCTCCTGCCGGGTCAGCTGAGCAGCGAATTTCTATTTAACCACCTGCTTTCATGAGAGACCTCAGGGATGCATGTTTTGAGCCCAGTACTGAGCCTGAAAAGCATTTCCAACCCCACTTACAAGTAAAACTAGCTAAAATGTGCCTGGCTGCTATTCACTGAAAAGCTCATTCTGTGTACATTTTTGGCATACGTTTGCTCCTACCGGGTCAGCTGAGCAGCGAATTTCTATTTAACCACCTGCTTTCATGAGAGACCTCAGGGCTGCATGTTTTGAGCCCAGTACTGAGCCTGAAAAGCATTTCCAACCCCACTTACAAGTAAAACTAGCTAAAATGTGCCTGGCTTCTCTTCACTGAAAAGCTCATTCTGAGTACATTTTTAGCATACGTTTACTCCTGCCGGGTCAGCTGAGCAGCGAATTTCTATTTAACCACCTGCTATCATGAGAGACCTCAGGGCTGCATGTTTTGAGCCCAGTACTGAGCCTGAAAAGCGTTTCCAACCCCACTTACAAGTAAAACTAGCTAAAATGTGCCTGGCTTCTCTTCACTGAAAAGCTCATTCTGAGTACATTTTTAGCATACGTTTGCTCCTGCTGGGTCAGCTGAGCAGCAAATTTCTATTTAACCACCTGCTATCACGAGAGACCTCAGGGCTGCATGTTTTGAGCCCAGTACTGATCGTGAAAAGCGTTTCCAACCCCACTTACAAGTAAAACTAGCTAAAATGTGCCTGGCTTCTCTTCACTGAAAAGCTCATTCTGAGTACATTTTTAGCATACGTTTGCTCCTGCCGGGTCAGCTGAGCAGCGAATTTCTATTTAACCACCTGCTTTCATGAGAGACCTCAGGGATGCATGTTTTGAGCCCAGCACTGAGCCTGAAAAGCGTTTCCAACGCCACTTACAAGTAAAACTAGCTAAAATGTGCCTGGCTTCTCTCCACTGAAAAGCTCATTCTGAGTACATTTTTAGCATACGTTTGCTCCTGCCGGGTCAGCTGAGAAGCGAATTTCTATTTAACCACCTGCTATCATGAGAGACGTCAGGGCTGCATGTTTTGAGCCCAGTATTGATCCTGAAAAGCGTTTCCAACCCCACTTACAAGTAAAACTAGCTAAAATGTGCCTGGCTGCTATTCACTGAAAAGCTCATTCTGTGTACATTTTTGGCATACATTTGCTCCTACCGGGCCAGCTGAGCAGCAAATTTCTATTTAACCACCTGCTTTCATGAGAGACCTCAGGGCTGCATGTTTTGAACCCAGTATTGATCCTAAAAAGCGTTTCCAACCCCACTTACAAGTAAAACTAGCTAAAATGTGCCTGGCTGCTATTCACTGAAAAGTTCATTCTGTGTACATTTTTGGCATACGTTTGCTCCTGCCGGGTCAGCTGAGAAGCGAATTTCTATTTAACCACCTGCTTTCACGAGAGACCTCAGGGCTGCATGTTTTGAGCCCAGTACTGAGCCTGAAAAGCATTTCCAACCCCACTTACAAGTAAAACTAGCTAAAATGTGCCTGGCTTCTCTTCACTGAAAAGCTCATTCTGAGTACATTTTTAGCATACGTTTACTCCTGCCGGGTCAGCTGAGCAGCGAATTTCTATTTAACCACCTGCTATCATGAGAGACCTCAGGGCTGCATGTTTTGAGCCCAGTACTGAGCCTGAAAAGCGTTTCCAACCCCACTTACAAGTAAAACTAGCTAAAATGTGCCTGGCTTCTCTTCACTGAAAAGCTCATTCTGAGTACATTTTTAGCATACGTTTGCTCCTGCTGGGTCAGCTGAGCAGCAAATTTCTATTTAACCACCTGCTATCACGAGAGACCTCAGGGCTGCATGTTTTGAGCCCAGTACTGATCGTGAAAAGCGTTTCCAACCCCACTTACAAGTAAAACTAGCTAAAATGTGCCTGGCTTCTCTTCACTGAAAAGCTAATTCTGAGTACATTTTTAGCATACGTTTGCTCCTGCCGGGTCAGCTGAGCAGCGAATTTCTATTTAACCACCTGCTTTCATGAGAGACCTCAGGGATGCATGTTTTGAGCCCAGCACTGAGCCTGAAAAGCGTTTCCAACGCCACTTACAAGTAAAACTAGCTAAAATGTGCCTGGCTTCTCTCCACTGAAAAGCTCATTCTGAGTACATTTTTAGCATACGTTTGCTCCTGCCGGGTCAGCTGAGAAGCGAATTTCTATTTAACCACCTGCTATCATGAGAGACCTCAGGGCTGCATGTTTTGAGCCCAGTATTGATCCTGAAAAGCGTTTCCAACCCCACTTACAAGTAAAACTAGCTAAAATGTGCCTGGCTGCTATTCACTGAAAAGCTCATTCTGTGTACATTTTTGGCATACGTTTGCTCCTACCGGGCCAGCTGAGCAGCGAATTTCTATTTAACCACCTGCTTTCATGAGAGACCTCAGGGCTGCATGTTTTGAGCCCAGTATTGATCCTAAAAAGCGTTTCCAACCCCACTTACAAGTAAAACTAGCTAAAATGTGCCTGGCTGCTATTCACTGAAAAGCTCATTCTGTGTACATTTTTGGCATACGTTTGCTCCTACCGGGTCAGCTGAGCAGCGAATTTCTATTTAACCACCTGCTTTCATGAGAGACCTCAGGGCTGCATGTTTTGAGCCCAGTACTGAGCCTGAAAAGCATTTCCAACCCCACTTACAAGTAAAACTAGCTAAAATGTGCCTGGCTTCTCTTCACTGAAAAGCTCATTCTGATAACATTTTTCGCATACGTTTGCTCCTGCCGGGTCAGCTGAGCAGCGAATTTCTATTTAACCACCTGCTATCACGAGAGACCTCAGGGCTGCATGGTTTGAGCCCAGTACTGATCCTGAAAAGCGTTTCCAACCCCACTTACAAGTAAAACTAGCTAAAATGTGCCTGGCTTCTCTTCACTGAAAAGCTCATTCTGAGTACATTTTTAGCATACGTTTGCTCCTGCCGGGTCAGCTGAGCAGTGAAAAGCTCATTCTCTGTACATTTTTGGCATACGTTTGCTCCTACTGGGTCAGCTGAGCAGCGAATTTCTATTTGACCACCTGCTTTCATGAGAGACCTCAGAGCTGCATGTTTTGAGCCCAGTACTGAGCCTGAAAAGCATTTCCAACCCCACTTACAAGTAAAACTAGCTAAAATGTGCCTGGCTTCTCTTCACTGAAAAGCTCATTCTGAGTACATTTTTAGCATACGTTTGCTCCTGCCGGGTCAGCTGAGCAGCGAATTTCTATTTAACCACCTGCTATCATGAGAGACCTCAGGGCTGCATGTTTTGAGCCCAGTACTGATCCTGAAAAGCGTTTCCAACCCCACTTACAAGTAAAACTAGCTAAAATGTGCCTGGCTGCTATTCATTGAAAAGCTCATTCTGTGTACATTTTTGGCATACGTTTGCTCCTACAAGGTCAGCTGAGCTGCGAATTTCTATTTAACCACCTGCTTTCATGAGAGACCTCAGGGCTGCATGTTTTGAGCCCAGTACTGAGCCTGAAAAGCATTTCCAACCCCACTTACAAGTAAAACTAGCTAAAATGTGCCTGGCTTCTCTTCACTGAAAAGCTCATTCTGAGTACATTTTTAGCATACGTTTGCTCCTGCTGGGTCAGCTGAGCAGCAAATTTCTATTTAACCACCTGCTATCACGAGAGACCTCAGGGCTGCATGTTTTGAGCCCAGTACTGATCGTGAAAAGCGTTTCCAACCCCACTTACAAGTAAAACTAGCTAAAATGTGCCTGGCTTCTCTTCACTGAAAAGCTCATTCTGAGTACATTTTTAGCATACGTTTGCTCCTGCCGGGTCAGCTGAGCAGCGAATTTCTATTTAACCACCTGCTTTCATGAGAGACCTCAGGGATGCATGTTTTGAGCCCAGCACTGAGCCTGAAAAGCGTTTCCAACGCCACTTACAAGTAAAACTAGCTAAAATGTGCCTGGCTTCTCTCCACTGAAAAGCTCATTCTGAGTACATTTTTAGCATACGTTTGCTCCTGCCGGGTCAGCTGAGAAGCGAATTTCTATTTAACCACCTGCTATCATGAGAGACCTCAGCCCAGTATTGATCCTGAAAAGCGTTTCCAACCCCACTTACAAGTAAAACTAGCTAAAATGTGCCTGGCTGCTATTCACTGAAAAGCTCATTCTGTGTACATTTTTGGCATACGTTTGCTCCTACCGGGCCAGCTGAGCAGCGAATTTCTATTTAACCACCTGCTTTCATGAGAGACCTCAGGGCTGCATGTTTTGAGCCCAGTATTGATCCTAAAAAGCGTTTCCAACCCCACTTACAAGTAAAACTAGCTAAAATGTGCCTGGCTGCTATTCACTGAAAAGCTCATTCTGTGTACATTTTTGGCATACGTTTGCTCCTACCGGGTCAGCTGAGCAGCGAATTTCTATTTAACCACCTGCTTTCATGAGAGACCTCAGGGCTGCATGTTTTGAGCCCAGTACTGAGCCTGAAAAGCATTTCCAACCCCACTTACAAGTAAAACTAGCTAAAATGTGCCTGGCTTCTCTTCACTGAAAAGCTCATTCTGATAACATTTTTCGCATACGTTTGCTCCTGCCGGGTCAGCTGAGCAGCGAATTTCTATTTAACCACCTGCTATCACGAGAGACCTCAGGGCTGCATGGTTTGAGCCCAGTACTGATCCTGAAAAGCGTTTCCAACCCCACTTACAAGTAAAACTAGCTAAAATGTGCCTGGCTTCTCTTCACTGAAAAGCTCATTCTGAGTACATTTTTAGCATACGTTTGCTCCTGCCGGGTCAGCTGAGCAGTGAAAAGCTCATTCTCTGTACATTTTTGGCATACGTTTGCTCCTACTGGGTCAGCTGAGCAGCGAATTTCTATTTGACCACCTGCTTTCATGAGAGACCTCAGAGCTGCATGTTTTGAGCCCAGTACTGAGCCTGAAAAGCATTTCCAACCCCACTTACAAGTAAAACTAGCTAAAATGTGCCTGGCTTCTCTTCACTGAAAAGCTCATTCTGAGTACATTTTTAGCATACGTTTGCTCCTGCCGGGTCAGCTGAGCAGCGAATTTCTATTTAACCACCTGCTATCATGAGAGACCTCAGGGCTGCATGTTTTGAGCCCAGTACTGATCCTGAAAAGCGTTTCCAACCCCACTTACAAGTAAAACTAGCTAAAATGTGCCTGGCTGCTATTCATTGAAAAGCTCATTCTGTGTACATTTTTGGAATACGTTTGCTCCTACCAGGTCAGCTGAGCTGCGAATTTCTATTTAACCACCTGCTTTCATGAGAGACCTCAGGGCTGCATGTTTTGAGCCCAGTACTGAGCCTGAAAAGCATTTCCAACCCCACTTACAAGTAAAACTAGCTAAAATGTGCCTGGCTGCTATTCACTGAAAAGCTCATTCTGTGTACATTTTTGGCATACGTTTGCTCCTACCGGGTCAGCTGAGCAGCAAATTTCTATTTAACCACCTGCTTTCATGAGAGACCTCAGGGCTGCATGTTTTGAGCCCAGTACTGAGCCTGAAAAGCATTTCCAACCCCACTTACAAGTAAAACTAGCTAAAATGTGCCTGGCTTCTCTTCACTGAAAAGCTCATTCTGAGTAAATTTTTAGCATACGTTTGCTCCTGCCGGGTCAGCTGAGCAGCGAATTTCTATTTAACCACCTGCTATCATGAGAGACCTCAGGGCTGCATGTTTTGAGCCCAGTACTGATCCTGAAAAGCGTTTCCAACCCCACTTACAAGTAAAACTAGCTAAAATGTGCCTGGCTTCTCTTCACTGAAAAGCTCATTCTGAGTACATTTTTAGCATACGTTTGCTCCTGCCGGGTCAGCTGAGCTGCGAATTTCTATTTAACCACCTGCTATCATGAGAGACCTCAGGGCTGCATGTTTTGAGCCCAGTACTGATCCTGAAAAGCGTTTCCAACCCCACTTACAAGTAAAACTAGCTAAAATGTGCCTGGCTGCTATTCACTGAAAAGCTCATTCTGTGTACATTTTTGGCATACGTTTGCTCCTACCAGGTCAGCTGAGCTGCGAATTTCTATTTAACCACCTGCTTTCATGAGAGACCTCAGGGCTGCATATTTTGAGCCCAGTACTGAGCCTGAAAAGCATTTCCAACCCCACTTACAAGTAAAACTAGCTAAAATGTGCCTGGCTGCTATTCACTGAAAAGCTCATTCTGTGTACATTTTTGGCATACGTTTGCTCCTACCGGGTCAGCTGAGCAGCAAATTTCTATTTAACCATCTGCTTTCATGAGAGACCTCAGGGCTGCATGTTTTGAGCCCAGTACTGAGCCTGAAAAGCATTTCCAACCCCACTTACAAGTAAAACTAGCTAAAATGTGCCTGGCTTCTCTTCACTGAAAAGCTCATTCTGAGTAAATTTTTAGCATACGTTTGCTCCTGCCGGGTCAGCTGAGCAGCGAATTTCTATTTAACCACCTGCTATCATGAGAGACCTCAGGGCTGCATGTTTTGAGCCCAGTACTGATCCTGAAAAGCGTTTCCAACCCCACTTACAAGTAAAACTAGCTAAAATGTGCCTGATTTCTCTTCACTGAAAAGCTCATTCTGAGTACATTTTTAGCATACGTTTGCTCCTGCCGGGTCAGCTGAGCTGCGAATTTCTATTTAACCACCTGCTATCATGAGAGACCTCAGGGCTGCATGTTTTGAGCCCAATACTGATCCTGAAAAGCGTTTCCAACCCCACTTACAAGTAAAACTAGCTAAAATGTGCCTGGCTGCTATTCACTGAAAAGCTCATTCTGTGTACATTTTTGGCATACGTTTGCTCCTACCAGGTCAGCTGAGCTGCGAATTTCTATTTAACCACCTGCTTTCATGAGAGACCTCAGGGCTGCATATTTTGAGCCCAGTACTGAGCCTGAAAAGCATTTCCAACCCCACTTACAAGTAAAACTAGCTAAAATGTGCCTGGCTGCTATTCACTGAAAAGCTCATTCTGTGTACATTTTTGGCATACGTTTGCTCCTACCGGGTCAGCTGAGCAGCGAATTTCTATTTAACCACCTGCTTTCATGAGAGACCTCAGGGCTGCATGTTTTGAGCCCAGTACTGAGCCTGAAAAGCATTTCCAACCCCACTTACAAGTAAAACTAGCTAAAATGTGCCTGGCTTCTCTTCACTGAAAAGCTCATTCTGAGTACATTTTTAGCATACGTTTACTCCTGCCGGGTCAGCTGAGCAGCGATTTTCTATTTAACCACCTGCTATCATGAGAGACCTCAGGGCTGCATGTTTTGAGCCCAGTACTGAGCCTGAAAAGCGTTTCCAACCCCACTTACAAGTAAAACTAGCTAAAATGTGCTTGGCTTCTCTTCACTGAAAAGCTCATTCTGAGTACATTTTTAGCATACGTTTGCTCCTGCTGGGTCAGCTGAGCAGCAAATTTCTATTTAACCACCTGCTATCACGAGAGACCTCAGGGCTGCATGTTTTGAGCCCAGTACTGATCGTGAAAAGCGTTTCCAACCCCACTTACAAGTAAAACTAGCTAAAATGTGCCTGGCTTCTCTTCACTGAAAAGCTCATTCTGAGTACATTTTTAGCATACGGTTGCTCCTGCCGGGTCAGCTGAGCAGCGAATTTCTATTTAACCACCTGCTTTCATGAGAGACCTCAGGGATGCATGTTTTGAGCCCAGCACTGAGCCTGAAAAGCGTTTCCAACGCCACTTACAAGTAAAACTAGCTAAAATGTGCCTGGCTTCTCTCCACTGAAAAGCTCATTCTGAGTACATTTTTAGCATACGTTTGCTCCTGCCGGGTCAGCTGAGAAGCGAATTTCTATTTAACCACCTGCTATCATGAGAGACCTCAGGGCTGCATGTTTTGAGCCCAGTATTGATCCTGAAAAGCGTTTCCAACCCCACTTACAAGTAAAACTAGCTAAAATGTGCCTGGCTGCTATTCACTGAAAAGCTCATTCTGTGTACATTTTTGGCATACGTTTGCTCCTACCGGGCCAGCTGAGCAGCGAATTTCTATTTAACCACCTGCTTTCATGAGAGACCTCAGGGCTGCATGTTTTGAGCCCAGTATTGATCCTAAAAAGCGTTTCCAACCCCACTTACAAGTAAAACTAGCTAAAATGTGCCTGGCTGCTATTCACTGAGAGGCTCATTCTGTGTACATTTTTGGCATACGTTTGCTCCTACCGGGTCAGATGAGCAGCGAATTTCTATTTAACCACCTGCTTTCATGAGAGACCTCAGGGCTGCATGTTTTGAGCCCAGTACTGAGCCTGAAAAGCATTTCCAACCCCACTTACAAGTAAAACTAGCTAAAATGTGCCTGGCTTCTCTTCACTGAAAAGCTCATTCTGATAACATTTTTCGCATACGTTTGCTCCTGCCGGGTCAGCTGAGCAGCGAATTTCTATTTAACCACCTGCTATCACGAGAGACCTCAGGGCTGCATGGTTTGAGCCCAGTACTGATCCTGAAAAGCGTTTCCAACCCCACTTACAAGTAAAACTAGCTAAAATGTGCCTGGCTTCTCTTCACTGAAAAGCTCATTCTGAGTACATTTTTAGCATACGTTTGCTCCTGCCGGGTCAGCTGAGCAGTGAAAAGCTCATTCTCTGTACATTTTTGGCATACGTTTGCTCCTACCGGGTCAGCTGAGCAGCGAATTTCTATTTGACCACCTGCTTTCATGAGAGACCTCAGAGCTGCATGTTTTGAGCCCAGTACTGAGCCTGAAAAGCATTTCCAACCCCACTTACAAGTAAAACTAGCTAAAATGTGCCTGGCTTCTCTTCACTGAAAAGCTCATTCTGAGTACATTTTTAGCATACGTTTGCTCCTGCCGGGTCAGCTGAGCAGCGAATTTCTATTTAACCACCTGCTATCATGAGAGACCTCAGGGCTGCATGTTTTGAGCCCAGTACTGATCCTGAAAAGCGTTTCCAACCCCACTTACAAGTAAAACTAGCTAAAATGTGCCTGGCTGCTATTCACTGAAAAGCTCATTCTGTGTACATTTTTGGCATACGTTTGCTCCTACCAGGTCAGCTGAGCTGCAAATTTCTATTTAACCACCTGCTTTCATGAGAGACCTCAGGGCTGCATGTTTTGAGCCCAGTACTGAGCCTGAAAAGCATTTCCAACCCCACTTACAAGTAAAACTAGCTAAAATGTGCCTGGCTGCTATTCACTGAAAAGCTCATTCTGTGTACATTTTTGGCATACGTTTGCTCCTACCGGGTCAGCTGAGCAGCAAATTTCTATTTAACCACCTGCTTTCATGAGAGACCTCAGGGCTGCATGTTTTGAGCCCAGTACTGAGCCTGAAAAGCATTTCCAACCCCACTTACAAGTAAAACTAGCTAAAATGTGCCTGGCTTCTCTTCACTGAAAAGCTCATTCTGAGTACATTTTTAGCATACGTTTGCTCCTGCCGGGTCAGCTGAGCAGCGAATTTCTGTTTAACCACCTGCTATCATGAGAGACCTCAGGGCTGCATGTTTTGAGCCCAGTACTGATCCTGAAAAGCGTTTCCAACCCCACTTACAAGTAAAACTAGCTAAAATGTGCCTGGCTGCTATCACTGAAAAGCTCATTCTCTGTACATTTTTGGCATACGTTTGCTCCTACCGGGTCAGCTGAGCAGCGAATTTCTATTTGACCACCTGCTTTCATGAGAGACCTCAGAGCTGCATGTTTTGAGCCCAGTACTGAGCCTGAAAAGCATTTCCAACCCCACTTACAAGTAAAACTAGCTAAAATGTGCCTGGCTTCTCTTCACTGAAAAGCTCATTCTGAGTACATTTTTAGCATACGTTTGCTCCTGCCGGGTCAGCTGAGCAGCGAATTTCTATTTAACCACCTGCTTTCATGAGAGACCTCAGGGATGCATGTTTTGAGCCCAGCACTGAGCCTGAAAAACGTTTCCAACGCCACTTACAAGTAAAACTAGCTAAAATGTGCCTGGCTTCTCTTCACTGAAAAGCTCATTCTGAGTACATTTTTAGCATACGTTTGCTCCTGCCGGGTCAGCTGAGAAGCGAATTTCTATTTAACCACCTGCTATCATGAGAGACCTCAGGGCTGCATGTTTTGAGCCCAGTATTGATCCTGAAAAGCGTTTCCAACCCCACTTACAAGTAAAACTAGCTAAAATGTGCCTGGCTGCTATTCACTGAAAAGCTCATTCTGTGTACATTTTTGGCATACGTTTGCTCCTACCGGGTCAGCTGAGCAGCGAATTTCTATTTAACCACCTGCTTTCATGAGAGACCTCAGGGCTGCATGTTTTGAGCCCAGTACTGATCCTGAAAAGCGTTTCCAACCCCACTTACAAGTAAAACTAGCTAAAATGTGCCTGGCTGCTATTCACTGAAAAGCTCATTCTGTGTACATTTTTGGCATACGTTTGCTCCTACCAGGTCAGCTGAGCTGCGAATTTCTATTTAACCACCTGCTTTCATGAGAGACCTCAGGGCTGCATGTTTTGAGCCCAGTACTGAGCCTGAAAAGCATTTCCAACCCCACTTACAAGTAAAACTAGCTAAAATGTGCCTGGCTGCTATTCACTGAAAAGCTCATTCTGTGTACATTTTTGGCATACGTTTGCTCCTACCGGGTCAGCTGAGCAGCGAATTTCTATTTAACCACCTGCTTTCATGAGAGACCTCAGGGCTGCATGTTTTGAGCCCAGTACTGAGCCTGAAAAGCATTTCCAACCCCACTTACAAGTAAAACTAGCTAAAATGTGCCTGGCTTCTCTTCACTGAAAAGCTCATTCTGATAACATTTTTAGCATACGTTTACTCCTGCCGGGTCAGCTGAGCAGCGAATTTCTATTTAACCACCTGCTATCATGAGAGACCTCAGGGCTGCATGTTTTGAGCCCAGTACTGAGCCTGAAAAGCGTTTCCAACCCCACTTACAAGTAAAACTAGCTAAAATGTGCCTGGCTTCTCTTCACTGAAAAGCTCATTCTGAGTACATTTTTAGCATACGTTTGCTCCTGCTGGGTCAGCTGAGCAGCAAATTTCTATTTAACCACCTGCTATCACGAGAGACCTCAGGGCTGCATGTTTTGAGCCCAGTACTGATCGTGAAAAGCGTTTCCAACCCCACTTACAAGTAAAACTAGCTAAAATGTGCCTGGCTTCTCTTCACTGAAAAGCTCATTCTGAGTACATTTTTAGCATACGTTTTCTCCTGCCGGGTCAGCTGAGCAGCGAATTTCTATTTAACCACCTGCTTTCATGAGAGACCTCAGGGATGCATGTTTTGAGCCCAGCACTGAGCCTGAAAAGCGTTTCAAACGCCACTTACAAGTAAAACTAGCTAAAATGTGCCTGGCTTCTCTCCACTGAAAAGCTCATTCTGAGTACATTTTTAGCATACGTTTGCTCCTGCCGGGTCAGCTGAGAAGCGAATTTCTATTTAACCACCTGCTATCATGAGAGACCTCAGGGCTGCATGTTTTGAGCCCAGTATTGATCCTGAAAAGCGTTTCCAACCCCACTTACAAGTAAAACTAGCTAAAATGTGCCTGGCTGCTATTCACTGAAAAGCTCATTCTGTGTACATTTTTGGCATACGTTTGCTCCTACCGGGCCAGCTGAGCAGCGAATTTCTATTTAACCAACTGCTTTCATGAGAGACCTCAGGGCTGCATGTTTTGAGCCCAGTATTGATCCTAAAAAGCGTTTCCAACCCCACTTACAAGTAAAACTAGCTAAAATGTGCCTGGCTGCTATTCACTGAAAAGCTCATTCTGTGTACATTTTTGGCATACGTTTGCTCCTACCGGGTCAGCTGAGCAGCGAATTTCTATTTAACCACCTGCTTTCATGAGAGACCTCAGGGCTGCATGGTTTGAGCCCAGTACTGAGCCTGAAAAGCATTTCCAACCCCACTTACAAGTAAAACTAGCTAAAATGTGCCTGGCTTCTCTTCACTGAAAAGCTCATTCTGATAACATTTTTCGCATACGTTTGCTCCTGCCGGGTCAGCTGAGCAGCGAATTTCTATTTAACCACCTGCTATCATGAGAGACCTCAGGGCTGCATGTTTTGAGCCCAGTATTGATCCTGAAAAGCGTTTCCAACCCCACTTACAAGTAAAACTAGCTAAAATGTGCCTGGCTGCTATTCACTGAAAAGCTCATTCTGTGTACATTTTTGGCATACGTTTGCTCCTACCGGGCCAGCTGAGCAGCGAATTTCTATTTAACCACCTGCTTTCATGAGAGACCTCAGGGCTGCATGTTTTGAGCCCAGTATTGATCCTAAAAAGCGTTTCCAACCCCACTTACAAGTAAAACTAGCTAAAATGTGCCTGGCTGCTATTCACTGAAAAGCTCATTCTGTGTACATTTTTGGCATACGTTTGCTCCTACCGGGTCAGCTGAGCAGCGAATTTCTATTTAACCACCTGCTTTCATGAGAGACCTCAGGGCTGCATGGTTTGAGCCCAGTACTGATTCTGAAAAGCGTTTCCAACCCCACTTACAAGTAAAACTAGCTAAAATGTGCCTGGCTTCTCTTCACTGAAAAGCTCATTCTGAGTACATTTTTAGCATACGTTTGCTCCTGCCGGGTCAGCTGAGCAGTGAAAAGCTCATTCTCTGTACATTTTTGGCATACGTTTGCTCCTACCGGGTCAGCTGAGCAGCGAATTTCTATTTGACCACCTGCTATCATGAGAGACCTCAGAGCTGCATGTTTTGAGCCCAGTACTGAGCCTGAAAAGCATTTCCAACCCCACTTACAAGTAAAACTTGCTAAAATGTGCCTGGCTTCTCTTCACTGAAAAGCTCATTCTGAGTACATTTTTAGCATACGTTTGCTCCTGCCGGGTCAGCTGAGCAGCGAATTTCTATTTAACCACCTGCTTTCATGAGAGACCTCAGGGATGCATGTTTTGAGCCCAGCACTGAGCCTGAAAAACGTTTCCAATGCCACTTACAAGTAAAACTAGCTAAAATGTGCCTGGCTTCTCTTCACTGAAAAGCTCATTCTGAGTACATTTTTAGCATACGTTTGCTCCTGCCGGGTCAGCTGAGCAGCGAATTTCTATTTAACCACCTGCTATCATGAGAGACCTCAGGGCTGCATGTTTTGAGCCCAGTACTGATCCTGAAAAGCGTTTCCAACCCCACTTACAAGTAAAACTAGCTAAAATGTGCCTGGCTGCTATTCACTGAAAAGCTCATTCTGTGTACATTTTTGGCATACGTTTGCTCCTACCAGGTCAGCTGAGCTGCGAATTTCTATTTAACCACCTGCTTTCATGAGAGACCTCAGGGCTGCATGTTTTGAGCCCAGTACTGAGCCTGAAAAGCATTTCCAACCCCACTTACAAGTAAAACTAGCTAAAATGTGCCTGGCTGCTATTCACTGAAAAGCTCATTCTGTGTACATTTTTGGCATACGTTTGCTCCTACCGGGTCAGCTGAGCAGCAAATTTCTATTTAACCACCTGCTTTCATGAGAGACCTCAGGGCTGCATGTTTTGAGCCCAGTACTGAGCCTGAAAAGCATTTCCAACCCCACTTACAAGTAAAACTAGCTAAAATGTGCCTGGCTTCTCTTCACTGAAAAGCTCATTCTGAGTAAATTTTTAGCATACGTTTGCTCCTGCCGGGTCAGCTGAGCAGCGAATTTCTATTTAACCACCTGCTATCATGAGAGACCTCAGGGCTGCATGTTTTGAGCCCAGTACTGATCCTGAAAAGCGTTTCCAACCCCACTTACAAGTAAAACTAGCTAAAATGTGCCTGGCTTCTCTTCACTGAAAAGCTCATTCTGAGTACATTTTTAGCATACGTTTGCTCCTGCCGGGTCAGCTGAGCAGCGAATTTCTATTTAACCACCTGCTATCATGAGAGACCTCAGGGCTGCATGTTTTGAGCCCAGTACTGATCCTGATAAGCGTTTCCAACCCCACTTACAAGTAAAACTAGCTAAAATGTGCCTGGCTGCTATTCACTGAAAAGCTCATTCTGTGTACATTTTTGGCATACGTTTGCTCCTACCGGGTCAGCTGAGCAGCGAATTTCTATTTAACCACCTGCCTTCATGAGAGACCTCAGGGCTGCATGTTTTGAGCCCAGTACTGAGCCTGAAAAGCATTTCCAACCCCACTTACAAGTAAAACTAGCTAAAATGTGCCTGGCTGCTATTCACTAAAAAGCTCATTCTGTGTACATTTTTGGCATACGTTTGCTCCTACCGGGCCAGCTGAGCAGCAAATTTCTATTTAACCACTTGCTTTCATGTGAGACCTCAGGGCTGCATGTTTTGAGCCCAGTACTGATCCTGAAAAGCGTTTCCAACCCCACTTACAAGTAAAACTAGCTAAAATGTGCCTGGCTGCTATTCACTGAAAAGCTCATTCTGTGTACATTTTTGGCATACGTTTGCTCCTACCGGGTCAGCTGAGCAGCGAATTTCTATTTAACCACCTGCTTTCATGAGAGACCTCAGGGCTGCATGTTTTGAGCCCAGTACTGAGCCTGAAAAGCATTTCCAACCCCACTTACAAGTAAAACTAGCTAAAATGTGCCTGGCTTCTCTTCACTGAAAAGCTCATTCTGAGTACATTTTAAGCATACGTTTGCTCCTGCCGGGTCAGCTGAGCAGCGAATTTCTATTTAACCACCTGCTATCATGAGAGACCTCAGGGCTGCATGTTTTGAGCCCAGTACTGATCCTGAAAAGCGTTTCCAACCCCACTTACAAGTAAAACTAGCTAAAATGTGACTGGCTTCTCTTCACTGAAAAGCTCATTCTGAGTACATTTTTAGCATACGTTTGCTCCTGCTGGGTCAGCTGAGCAGCGAATTTCTATTTAACCACCTGCTATCATGAGAGACCTCAGGGCTGCATGTTTTGAGCCCAGTACTGATCCTGAAAAGCGTTTCCAACCCCACTTACAAGTAAAACTAGCTAAAATGTGCCTGGCTGCTATTCACTGAAAAGCTCATTCTGTGTACATTTTTGGCATACGTTTGCTCCTACCGGGCCAGCTGAGCAGCGAATTTCTATTTAACCACCTGCCTTCATGAGAGACCTCAGGGCTGCATGTTTTGAGCCCAGTACTGAGCCTGAAAAGCATTTCCAACACCACTTACAAGTAAAACTAGCTAAAATGTGCCTGGCTTCTCTTCACTGAAAAGCTCATTCTGAGTACATTTTTAGCATACGTTTGCTCCTGCCGGGTCAGCTGAGCAGCGAATTTCTATTTAACCACCTGCTATCATGTGAGACCTCAGGGCTGCATGTTTTGAGCCCAGTACTGATCCTGAAAAGCGTTTCCAACCCCACTTACAAGTAAAACTAGCTAAAATGTGCCTGGCTGCTATTCACTGAAAAGCTCATTCTCTGTACATTTTTGGCATACGTTTGCTCCTACCGGGTCAGCTGAGCAGCGAATTTCTATTTAACCACCTGCTTTCATGAGAGACCTCAGAACTGCATGTTTTGAGCCCAGTACTGAGCCTGAAAAGCATTTCCAACCCCACTTACAAGTAAAACTAGCTAAAATGTGCCTGGCTTCTCTTCACTGAAAAGCTCATTCTGAGTACATTTTTAGCATACGTTTACTCCTGCCGGGTCAGCTGAGCAGCGAATTTCTATTTAACCACCTGCTTTCATGAGAGACCTCAGGGCTGCATGTTTTGAGCCCAGTACTGAGCCTGAAAAGTGTTTCTAACCCCACTTACAAGTAAAACTAGCTAAAATGTGCCTGGCTTCTCTTCACTGAAAAGCTCATTCTGAGTACATTTTTAGCATACGTTTGCTCCTGCCGGGTCAGCTGAGCAGCAAATTTTTATTTAACCACCTGCTATCATGAGAGACCTCAGGGCTGCATGTTTTGAGCCCAGTACTGATCCTGAAAAGCGGTTCCAACCCCACTTACAAATAAAACTAGCTAAAATGTGCCTGGCTGCTATTCACTGAAAAGCTCATTCTGTGTACATTTTTGGCATACGTTTGCTCCTACCAGGTCAGCTGAGCTGCAAATTTCTATTTAACCACCTGCTTTCATGAGAGACCTCAGGGCTGCATGTTTTGAGCCCAGTACTGAGCCTGAAAAGCATTTACAACCCCACTTACATGTAAAACTAGCTAAAATGTGCCTGGCTGCTATTCACTGAAAAGCTCATTCTGTGTACATTTTTGGCATACGTTTGCTCCTACCGGGTCAGCTGAGCAGCAAATTTCTATTTAACCACCTGCTTTCATGAGAGACCTCAGGGCTGCATGTTTTGAGCCCAGTACTGAGCCTGAAAAGCATTTCCAACCCCACTTACAAGTAAAACTAGGTAAAATGTGCCTGGCTTCTCTTCACTGAAAAGCTCATTCTGAGTAAATTTTTAGCATACGTTTGCTCCTGCCGGGTCAGCTGAGCAGCGAATTTCTATTTAACCACCTGCTATCATGAGAGACCTCAGGGCTGCATGTTTTGAGCCCAGTACTGATCCTGAAAAGCGTTTCCAACCCCACTTACAAGTAAAACTAGCTAAAATGTGCCTGGCTGCTATCACTGAAAAGCTCATTCTCTGTACATTTTTGGCATACGTTTGCTCCTACCGGGTCAGCTGAGCAGCGAATTTCTATTTGACCACCTGCTTTCATGAGAGACCTCAGAGCTGCATGTTTTGAGCCCAGTACTGAGCCTGAAAAGCATTTCCAACCCCACTTACAAGTAAAACTAGCTAAAATGTGCCTGGCTTCTCTTCACTGAAAAGCTCATTCTGAGTACATTTTTAGCATACGTTTGCTCCTGCCGGGTCAGCTGAGCAGCGAATTTCTATTTAACCACCTGCTTTCATGAGAGACCTCAGGGATGCATGTTTTGAGCCCAGCACTGAGCCTGAAAAACGTTTCCAATGCCACTTACAAGTAAAACTAGCTAAAATGTGCCTGGCTTCTCTTCACTGAAAAGCTCATTCTGAGTATATTTTTAGCATACGTTTGCTCCTGCCGGGTCAGCTGAGCAGCGAATTTCTATTTAACCACCTGCTATCATGAGAGACCTCAGGGCTGCATGTTTTGAGCCCAGTACTGATCCTGAAAAGCGTTTCCAACCCCACTTACAAGTAAAACTAGCTAAAATGTGCCTGGCTGCTATTCACTGAAAAGCTCATTCTGTGTACATTTTTGGCATACGTTTGCTCCTACCGGGTCAGCTGAGCAGCGAATTTCTATTTAACCACCTGCCTTCATGAGAGACCTCAGGGCTGCATGTTTTGAGCCCAGTACTGAGCCTGAAAAGCATTTCCAACCCCACTTACAAGTAAAACTAGCTAAAATGTGCCTGGCTGCTATTCACTAAAAAGCTCATTCTGTGTACATTTTTGGCATACGTTTGCTCCTACCGGGCCAGCTGAGCAGCGAATTTCTATTTAACCACTTGCTTTCATGAGAGACCTCAGGGCTGCATGTTTTGAGCCCAGTACTGAGCCTGAAAAGCATTTCCAACACCACTTACAAGTAAAACTAGCTAAAATGTGCCTGGCTTCTCTTCACTGAAAAGCTCATTCTGAGTACATTTTTAGCATACGTTTGCTCCTGCCGGGTCAGCTGAGCAGCGAATTTCTATTTAACCACCTGCTATCATGTGAGACCTCAGGGCTGCATGTTTTGAGCCCAGTACTGATCCTGAAAAGCGTTTCCAACCCCACTTACAAGTAAAACTAGCTAAAATGTGCCTGGCTGCTATTCACTGAAAAGCTCATTCTGTGTACATTTTTGGCATACGTTTGCTCCTACCGGGTCAGCTGAGCAGCGAATTTCTATTTAACCACCTGCTTTCATGAGAGACCTCAGAGCTGCATGTTTTGAGCCCAGTACTGAGCCGGAAAAGCATTTCCAACCCCACTTACATGTAAAACTAGCTAAAATGTGCCTGGCTTCTCTTCACTGAAAAGCTCATTCTGAGTACATTTTAAGCATACGTTTGCTCCTGCCGGGTCAGCTGAGCAGCGAATTTCTATTTAACCACCTGCTATCATGAGAGACCTCAGGGCTGCATGTTTTGAGCCCAGTACTGATCCTGAAAAGCGTTTCCAACCCCACTTACAAGTAAAACTAGCTAAAATGTGCCTGGCTGCTATTCACTGAAATGCTCATTCTGTGTACATTTTTGGCATACGTTTGCTCCTACCGGGTCAGCTGAGCTGCGAATTTCTATTTAACCACCTGCTTTCATGAGAGACCTCAGGGCTGCATGTTTTGAGCCCAGTACTGAGCCTGAAAAGCATTTCCAACCCCACTTACAAGTAAAACTAGCTAAAATGTGCCTGGCTGCTATTCACTGAAAAGCTCATTCTGTGTACATTTTTGGCATACGTTTGCTCCTACCGGGTCAGCTGAGCAGCGAATTTCTATTTAACCACCTGCTTTCATGAGAGACCTCAGGGCTGCATGTTTTGAGCCCAGTACTGAGCCTGAAAAGCATTTCCAACCCCACTTACAAGTAAAACTAGCTAAAATGTGCCTGGCTTCTCTTCACTGAAAAGCTCATTCTGAGTACATTTTTAGCATACATTTGCTCCTGCCGGGTCAGCTGAGCAGCGAATTTCTATTTAACCACCTGCTATCACGAGAGACCTCAGGGCTGCATGGTTTGAGCCCAGTACTGATCCTGAAAAGCGTTTCCAACCCCACTTACAAATAAAACTAGCTATAATGTGCCTGGCTTCTCTTCACTGAAAAGCTCATTCTGAGTACATTTTTAGCATACGTTTGCTCCTGCCGGGTCAGCTGAGCAGCGAATTTCTATTTAACCACCTGCTTTCATGAGAGACCTCAGGGCTGCATGTTTTGAGCCAGTACTGAGCCTGAAAAGCGTTTCCAACCCCACTTACAAGTAAAACTAGCTAAAATGTGCCTGGCTTCTCTTCACTGAAAAGCTCATTCTGAGTACATTTTTAGCATACGTTTGCTCCTGCCGGGTCAGCTGAGCAGCGAATTTCTACTTAACCACCTGCTATCATGAGAGACCTCAGGGCTGCATGTTTTGAGCCCAGTACTGATCCTGAAAAGCGTTTCCAACCCCACTTACAAGTAAAACTAGCTAAAATGTGCCTGGCTGCTATTCACTGAAAAGCTCATTCTCTGTACATTTTTGGCATACGTTTGCTCCTACCGGGTCAGCTGAGCAGCGAATTTCTATTTGACCACCTGCTTTCATGAGAGACCTCAGAGCTGCATGTTTTGAGCCCAGTACTGAGCCTGAAAAGCATTTCCAACCCCACTTACAAGTAAAACTAGCTAAAATGTGCCTGGCTTCTCTTCACTGAAAAGCTCATTCTGAGTACATTTTTAGCATACGTTTGCTCC
Source organism: Lissotriton vulgaris (assembly GCF_964263255.1). Lineage (NCBI taxonomy): Eukaryota > Metazoa > Chordata > Amphibia > Caudata > Salamandridae > Lissotriton > Lissotriton vulgaris. Next base: position 2,068,041 of record NW_028242071.1, on the reverse strand, counting down.
TGCCGGGTCAGCTGAGCAGCGAATTTCTATTTAACCACCTGCTTTCATGAGAGACCTCAGGGCTGCATGTTTTGAGCCCAGTACGGAGCCTGAAAAGCATTTCCAACCCCACTTACAAGTAAAACTAGCTAAAATGTGCCTGGCTTCTCTTCACTGAAAAGCTCATTCTGAGTACATTTTTAGCATACGTTTGCTCCTGCCGGGTCAGCTGAGTAGCGAATTTCTATTTAACCACCTGCTTTCATGAGAGACCTCAGGGATGCATGCTTTGAGCCCAGCACTGAGCCTGAAAAGCGTTTCCAACCCCACTTACAAGTAAAACTAGCTAAAATGTGCCTGGCTTCTCTTCACTGAAAAGCTCATTCTGAGTACATTTTTAGCATACGTTTGCTCCTGCCGGGTCAGCTGAGCAGCAAATTTCTATTTACCCACCTGCTATCATGAGAGACCTCAGGGCTGCATGTTTTGAACTCAGTACTGATCCTGAAAAGCGTTTTCAACCCCACTTACAAGTAAAACTAGCTAAAATGTGCCTGGCTTCTCTTCACTGAAAAGCTCATTCTGAGTACATTTTTAGCATACGTTTGCTCCTGCCGGGTCAGCTGAGCAGCGAATTTCTGTTTAACCACCTGCTATCATGAGAGACCTCAGGGCTGCATGTTTTGAGCCCAGTACTGATCCTGAAAAGCGTTTCCAACCCCACTTACAAGTAAAACTAGCTAAAATGTGCCTGGCTGCTATCACTGAAAAGCTCATTCTCTGTACATTTTTGGCATACGTTTGCTCCTACCGGGTCAGCTGAGCAGCGAATTTCTATTTGACCACCTGCTTTCATGAGAGACCTCAGAGCTGGATGTTTTGAGCCCAGTACTGAGCCTGAAAAGCATTTCCAACCCCACTTACAAGTAAAACTAGCTAAAATGTGCCTGGCTTCTCTTCACTGAAAAGCTCATTCTGAGTACATTTTTAGCATACGTTTGCTCCTGCCGGGTCAGCTGAGCAGCGAATTTCTATTTAACCACCTGCTTTCATGAGAGACCTCAGGGATGCATGTTTTGAGCCCAGCACTGAGCCTGAAAAACGTTTCCAACGCCACTTACAAGTAAAACTAGCTAAAATGTGCCTGGCTTCTCTTCACTGAAAAGCTCATTCTGAGTACATTTTTAGCATACGTTTGCTCCTGCCGGGTCAGCTGAGAAGCGAATTTCTATTTAACCACCTGCTATCATGAGAGACCTCAGGGCTGCATGTTTTGAGCCCAGTACTGATCCTGAAAAGCGTTTCCAACCCCACTTACAAGTAAAACTAGCTAAAATGTGCCTGGCTGCTATTCACTGAAAAGCTCATTCTGTGTACATTTTTGGCATACGTTTGCTCCTACCGGGTCAGCTGAGCAGCGAATTTCTATTTAACCACCTGCCTTCATGAGAGACCTCAGGGCTGCATGTTTTGAGCCCAGTACTGAGCCTGAAAAGCATTTCCAACCCCACTTACAAGTAAAACTAGCTAAAATGTGCCTGGCTGCTATTCACTAAAAAGCTCATTCTGTGTACATTTTTGGCATACGTTTGCTCCTACCGGGCCAGCTGAGCAGCGAATTTCTATTTAACCACTTGCTTTCATGAGAGACCTCAGGGCTGCATGTTTTGAGCCCAGTACTGAGCCTGAAAAGCATTTCCAACACCACTTACAAGTAAAACTAGCTAAAATGTGCCTGGCTTCTCTTCACTGAAAAGCTCATTCTGAGTACATTTTTAGCATACGTTTGCTCCTGCCGGGTCAGCTGAGCAGCGAATTTCTATTTAACCACCTGCTATCATGTGAGACCTCAGGGCTGCATGTTTTGAGCCCAGTACTGATCCTGAAAAGCGTTTCCAACCCCACTTACAAGTAAAACTAGCTAAAATGTGCCTGGCTGCTATTCACTGAAAAGCTCATTCTGTGTACATTTTTGGCATACGTTTGCTCCTACCGGGTCAGCTGAGCAGCGAATTTCTATTTAACCACCTGCTTTCATGAGAGACCTCAGGGCTGCATGTTTTGAGCCCAGTACTGAGCCTGAAAAGCATTTCCAACCCCACTTACATGTAAAACTAGCTAAAATGTGCCTGGCTTCTCTTCACTGAAAAGCTCATTCTGAGTACATTTTAAGCATACGTTTGCTCCTGCCGGGTCAGCTGAGCAGCGAATTTCTATTTAACCACCTGCTATCATGAGAGACCTCAGGGCTGCATGTTTTGAGCCCAGTACTGATCCTGAAAAGCGTTTCCAACCCCACTTACAAGTAAAACTAGCTAAAATGTGCCTGGCTGCTATTCACTGAAATGCTCATTCTGTGTACGTTTTTGGCATACGTTTGCTCCTACCGGGTCAGCTGAGCTGCGAATTTCTATTTAACCACCTGCTTTCATGAGAGACCTCAGGGCTGCATGTTTTGAGCCCAGTACTGAGCCTGAAAAGCATTTCCAACCACACTTACAAGTAAAACTAGCTAAAATGTGCCTGGCTGCTATTCACTGAAAAGCTCATTCTGTGTACATTTTTGGCATACGTTTGCTCCTACCGGGTCAGCTGAGCAGCGAATTTCTATTTAACCACCTGCTTTCATGAGAGACCTCAGGGCTGCATGTTTTGAGCCCAGTACTGAGCCTGAAAAGCATTTCCAACCCCACTTACAAGTAAAACTAGCTAAAATGTGCCTGGCTTCTCTTCACTGAAAAGCTCATTCTGAGTACATTTTTAGCATACGTTTGCTCCTGCCGGGTCAGCTGAGCAGCAAATTTCTATTTAACCACCTGCTATCATGAGAGACCTCAGGGCTGCATGTTTTGAGCCCAGTACTGATCCTGAAAAGCGTTTCCAACCCCACTTACAAGTAAAACTAGCTAAAATGTGCCTGGCTGCTATTCACTGAAAAGCTCATTCTCTGTACATTTTTGGCATACGTTTGCTCCTACCGGGTCAGCTGAGCAGCGAATTTCTATTTAACCACCTGCTTTCATGAGAGACCTCAGAGCTGCATGTTTTGAGCCCTGTACTGAGCCTGAAAAGCATTTCCAACCCCACTTACAAGTAAAACTAGCTAAAATGTGCCTGGCTTCTCTTCACTGAAAAGCTCATTCTGAGTACATTTTTCGCATACGTTTGCTCCTGCCGGGTCAGCTGAGCAGCGAATTTCTATTTAACCACCTGCTATCACGAGAGACCTCAGGGCTGCATGGTTTGAGCCCAGTACTGATCCTGAAAAGCGTTTCCAACCCCACTTACAAGTAAAACTAGCTAAAATGTGCCTGGCTTCTCTTCACTGAAAAGCTCATTCTGAGTACATTTTTAGCATACGTTTGCTCCTGCCGGGTCAGCTGAGCAGCGAATTTCTATTTAACCACCTGCTTTCATGAGAGACCTCAGGGCTGCATGTTTTGAGCCCAGTACTGAGCCTGAAAAGCGTTTCCAACCCCACTTACAAGTAAAACTAGCTAAAATGTGCCTGGCTTCTCTTCACTGAAAAGCTCATTCTGAGTACATTTTTAGCATACATTTGCTCCTGCCGGGTCAGCTGAGCAGCGAATTTCTATTTAACCACCTGCTATCATGAGAGACCTCAGGGCTGCGTGTTTTGAGCCCCGTACTGATCCTGAAAAGCGTTTCCAACCCCACTTACAAGTAAAACTAGCTAAAATGTGCCTGGCTGCTATTCACTGAAAAGCTCATTCTCTGTAAATTTTTGGCATACGTTTGCTCCTACCGGGTCAGCTGAGCAGCGAATTTCTATTTGACCACCTGCTTTCATGAGAGACCTCAGAGCTGCATGTTTTGAGCCCAGTACTGAGCCTGAAAAGCATTTCCAACCCCACTTACAAGTAAAACTAGCTAAAATGTGCCTGGCTTCTCTTCACTGAAAAGCTCATTCTGAGTACATTTTTAGCATACATTTGCTCCTGCCGGGTCAGCTGAGCAGCGAATTTCTATTTAACCACCTGCTTTCATGAGAGACCTCAGGGCTGCATGTTTTGAGCCCAGTACTGAGCCTGAAAAACGTTTCCAACCCCACTTACAAGTAAAACTAGCTAAAATGTGCCTGGCTTCTCTTCACTGAAAAGCTCATTCTGAGTACATTTTTAGCATATGTTTGCTCCTGCTGGGTCAGCTGAGCAGCAAATTTCTATTTAACCACCTGCTATCATGAGAGACCTCAGGGCTGCATGTTTTGAGCCCAGTACTGATCCTGAAAAGCGTTTCCAACCCCACTTACAAGTAAAACTAGCTAAAATGTGCCTGGCTGCTATTCACTGAAAAGATCATTCTGTGTACATTTTTGGCATACGTTTGCTCCTACCGGGCCAGCTGAGCAGCGAATTTCTATTTAACCACCTGCCTTCATGAGAGACCTCAGGGCTGCATGTTTTGAGCCCAGTACTGAGCCTGAAAAGCATTTCCAACACCACTTACAAGTAAAACTAGCTAAAATGTGCCTGGCTTCTCTTCACTGAAAAGCTCATTCTGAGTACATTTTTAGCATACGTTTGCTCCTGCCGGGTCAGCTGAGCAGCGAATTTCTATTTAACCACCTGCTTTCATGAGAGACCTCAGGGCTGCATGTTTTGAGCCCAGTACTGAGCCTGAAAAGCATTTCCAAACCCACTTACAAGTAAAACTAGCTAAAAAGTGCCTGGCTTCTCTTCACTGAAAAGCTCATTCTGAGTACATTTTTAGCATACGTTTGCTCCTGCCGGGTCAGCTGAGCAGCGAATTTCTATTTAACCACCTGCTATCATGAGAGACCTCAGGGCTGCATGTTTTGAGCCCAGTACTGATCCTGAAAAGCGTTTCCAACCCCACTTACAAGTAAAACTAGCTAAAATGTGCCTGGCTGCTATTCACTGAAAAGCTCATTCTCTGTACATTTTTGGCATACGTTTGCTCCTACCGGGTCAGCTGAGCAGCGAATTTCTATTTAATTACCTGCTTTCATGAGAGACCTCAGAGCTGCATGTTTTGAGCCCTGTACTGAGCCTGAAAAGCATTTCCAACCCCACTTACAAGTAAAACTAGCTAAAATGTGCCTGGCTTCTCTTCACTGAAAGCTCATTCTGAGTACATTTTTCGCATACGTTTGCTCCTGCCGGGTCAGCTGAGCAGCGAATTTCTATTTAACCACCTGCTTTCATGAGAGACCTCAGGGCTGCATGTTTTGAGCCCAGTACTGAGCCTGAAAAGCGTTTCCAACCCCACTTACAAGTAAAACTAGCTAAAATGTGCCTGGCTTCTCTTAACTGAAAAGCTCATTCTGAGTACATTTTTAGCATATGTTTGCTCCTGCTGGGTCAGCTGAGCAGCGAATTTCTATTTAACCACCTGCTATCATGAGAGACCTCAGGGCTGCATGTTTTGAGCCCAGTATTGATCCTGAAAAGCGTTTCCAACCCCACTTACAAGTAAAACTAGCTAAAATGTGCCTGGCTGCTATTCACTGAAAAGCTCATTCTGTGTACATTTTTGGCATACGTTTGCTCCTACCGGGTCAGCTGAGCAGCGAATTTCTATTTAACCACCTGATTTCATGAGAGACCTCAGAGCTGCATGGTTTGAGCCCAGTACGGAGCCTGAAAAGCATTTCCAACCCCACTTACAAGTAAAACTAGCTAAAATGTGCCTGGCTTCTCTTCACTGAAAAGCTCATTCTGAGTACATTTTTAGCATACGTTTGCTCCTGCCGGGTCAGCTGAGTAGCGAATTTCTATTTAACCACCTGCTTTCATGAGAGACCTCAGGGATGCATGCTTTGAGCCCAGCACTGAGCCTGAAAAGCGTTTCCAACCCCACTTACAAGTAAAACTAGCTAAAATGTGCCTGGCTTCTCTTCACTGAAAAGCTCATTCTGAGTACATTTTTAGCATACGTTTGCTCCTGCCGGGTCAGCTGAGCAGCAAATTTCTATTTACCCACCTGCTATCATGAGAGACCTCAGGGCTGCATGTTTTGAGCTCAGTACTGATCCTGAAAAGCGTTTTCAACCCCACTTACAAGTAAAACTAGCTAAAATGTGCCTGGCTGCTATTCACTGAAAAGCTCATTCTGTGTACATTTTTGGCATACGTTTGCTCCTACCGGGTCAGCTGAGCAGCGAATTTCTATTTAACCACCTGCCTTCATGAGAGACCTCAGGGCTGCATGTTTTGAGCCCAGTACTGAGCCTGAAAAGCATTTCCAACCCCACTTACAAGTAAAACTAGCTAAAATGTGCCTGGCTGCTATTCACTAAAAAGCTCATTCTGTGTACATTTTTGGCATACGTTTGCTCCTACCGGGCCAGCTGAGCAGCGAATTTCTATTTAACCACTTGCTTTCATGAGAGACCTCAGGGCTGCATGTTTTGAGCCCAGTACTGAGCCTGAAAAGCATTTCCAACACCACTTACAAGTAAAACTAGCTAAAATGTGCCTGGCTTCTCTTCACTGAAAAGCTCATTCTGAGTACATTTTTAGCATACGTTTGCTCCTGCCGGGTCAGCTGAGCAGCGAATTTCTATTTAACCACCTGCTATCATGTGAGACCTCAGGGCTGCATGTTTTGAGCCCAGTACTGATCCTGAAAAGCGTTTCCAACCCCACTTACAAGTAAAACTAGCTAAAATGTGCCTGGCTGCTATTCACTGAAAAGCTCATTCTGTGTACATTTTTGGCATACGTTTGCTCCTACCGGGTCAGCTGAGCAGCGAATTTCTATTTAACCACCTGCTTTCATGAGAGACCTCAGGGCTGCATGTTTTGAGCCCAGTACTGAGCCTGAAAAGCATTTCCAACCCCACTTACATGTAAAACTAGCTAAAATGTGCCTGGCTTCTCTTCACTGAAAAGCTCATTCTGAGTACATTTTAAGCATACGTTTGCTCCTGCCGGGTCAGCTGAGCAGCGAATTTCTATTTAACCACCTGCTATCATGAGAGACCTCAGGGCTGCATGTTTTGAGCCCAGTACTGATCCTGAAAAGCGTTTCCAACCCCACTTACAAGTAAAACTAGCTAAAATGTGCCTGGCTGCTATTCACTGAAATGCTCATTCTGTGTACATTTTTGGCATACGTTTGTTCCTACCGGGTCAGCTGAGCTGCGAATTTCTATTTAACCACCTGCTTTCATGAGAGACCTCAGGGCTGCATGTTTTGAGCCCAGTACTGAGCCTGAAAAGCATTTCCAACCCCACTTACAAGTAAAACTAGCTAAAATGTGCCTGGCTGCTATTCACTGAAAAGCTCATTCTGTGTACATTTTTGGCATACGTTTGCTCCTACCGGGTCAGCTGAGCAGCGAATTTCTATTTAACCACCTGCTTTCATGAGAGACCTCAGGGCTGCATGTTTTGAGCCCAGTACTGAGCCTGAAAAGCATTTCCAACCCCACTTACAAGTAAAACTAGCTAAAATGTGCCTGGCTTCTCTTCACTGAAAAGCTCATTCTGAGTACATTTTTAGCATACGTTTGCTCCTGCCGGGTCAGCTGAGCAGCGAATTTCTATTTAACCACCTGCTATCATGAGAGACCTCAGGGCTGCATGTTTTGAGCCCAGTACTGATCCTGAAAAGCGTTTCCAACCCCACTTACAAGTAAAACTAGCTAAAATGTGCCTGGCTGCTATTCACTGAAAAGCTCATTCTCTGTACATTTTTGGCATACGTTTGCTCCTACCGGGTCAGCTGAGCAGCGAATTTCTATTTAACCACCTGCTTTCATGAGAGACCTCAGAGCTGCATGTTTTGAGCCCTGTACTGAGCCTGAAAAGCATTTCCAACCCCACTTACAAGTAAAACTAGCTAAAATGTGCCTGGCTTCTCTTCACTGAAAAGCTCATTCTGAGTACATTTTTCGCATACGTTTGCTCCTGCCGGGTCAGCTGAGCAGCGAATTTCTATTTAACCACCTGCTATCACGAGAGACCTCAGGGCTGCATGGTTTGAGCCCAGTACTGATCCTGAAAAGCGTTTCCAACCCCACTTACAAGTAAAACTAGCTAAAATGTGCCTGGCTTCTCTTCACTGAAAAGCTCATTCTGAGTACATTTTTAGCATACGTTTGCTCCTGCCGGGTCAGCTGAGCAGCGAATTTCTATTTAACCACCTGCTTTCATGAGAGACCTCAGGGCTGCATGTTTTGAGCCCAGTACTGAGCCTGAAAAGCGTTTCCAACCCCACTTACAAGTAAAACTAGCTAAAATGTGCCTGGCTTCTCTTCACTGAAAAGCTCATTCTGAGTACATTTTTAGCATACGTTTGCTCCTGCCGGGTCAGCTGAGCAGCGAATTTCTATTTAACCACCTGCTATCATGAGAGACCTCAGGGCTGCATGTTTTGAGCCCAGTACTGATCCTGAAAAGCGTTTCCAACCCCACTTACAAGTAAAACTAGCTAAAATGTGCCTGGCTGCTATTCACTGAAAAGCTCATTCTCTGTACATTTTTGGCATACGTTTGCTCCTACCGGGTCAGCTGAGCAGCGAATTTCTATTTGACCACCTGCTTTCATGAGAGACCTCAGAGCTGCATGTTTTGAGCCCAGTACTGAGCCTGAAAAGCATTTCCAACCCCACTTACAAGTAAAACTAGCTAAAATGTGCCTGGCTTCTCTTCACTGAAAAGCTCATTCTGAGTACATTTTTAGCATACGTTTGCTCCTGCCGGGTCAGCTGAGCAGCGAATTTCTATTTAACCACCTGCTTTCACGAGAGACCTCAGGGCTGCATGTTTTGAGCCCAGTACTGAGCCTGAAAAACGTTTCCAACCCCACTTACAAGTAAAACTAGCTAAAATGTGCCTGGCTTCTCTTCACTGAAAAGCTCATTCTGAGTACATTTTTAGCATATGTTTGCTCCTGCTGGGTCAGCTGAGCAGCAAATTTCTATTTAACCACCTGCTATCATGAGAGACCTCAGGGCTGCATGTTTTGAGCCCAGTACTGATCCTGAAAAGCGTTTCCAACCCCACTTACAAGTAAAACTAGCTAAAATGTGCCTGGCTGCTATTCACTGAAAAGATCATTCTGTGTACATTTTTGGCATACGTTTGCTCCTACCGGGCCAGCTGAGCAGCGAATTTCTATTTAACCACCTGCCTTCATGAGAGACCTCAGGGCTGCATGTTTTGAGCCCAGTACTGAGCCTGAAAAGCATTTCCAACACCACTTACAAGTAAAACTAGCTAAAATGTGCCTGGCTCCTCTTCACTGAAAAGCTCATTCTGAGTACATTTTTAGCATACGTTTGCTCCTGCCGGGTCAGCTGAGCAGCGAATTTCTATTTAACCACCTGCTTTCATGAGAGACCTCAGGGCTGCATGTTTTGAGCCCAGTACTGAGCCTGAAAAGCATTTCCAACCCCACTTACAAGTAAAACTAGCTAAAATGTGCCTGGCTTCTCTTCACTGAAAAGCTCATTCTGAGTACATTTTTAGCATACGTTTGCTCCTGCCGGGTCAGCTGAGCAGCGAATTTCTATTTAACCACCTGCTATCATGAGAGACCTCAGGGCTGCATGTTTTGAGCCCAGTACTGATCCTGAAAAGCGTTTCCAACCCCACTTACAAGTAAAACTAGCTAAAATGTGCCTGGCTGCTATTCACTGAAAAGCTCATTCTCTGTACATTTTTGGCATACGTTTGCTCCTACCGGGTCAGCTGAGCAGCGAATTTCTATTTAACCACCTGCTTTCATGAGAGACCTCAGAGCTGCATGTTTTGAGCCCTGTACTGAGCCTGAAAAGCATTTCCAACCCCACTTACAAGTAAAACTAGCTAAAATGTGCCTGGCTTCTCTTCACTGAAAGCTCATTCTGAGTACATTTTTCGCATACGTTTGCTCCTGCCGGGTCAGCTGAGCAGCGAATTTCTATTTAACCACCTGCTTTCATGAGAGACCTCAGGGCTGCATGTTTTGAGCCCAGTACTGAGCCTGAAAAGCGTTTCCAACCCCACTTACAAGTAAAACTAGCTAAAATGTGCCTGGCTTCTCTTAACTGAAAAGCTCATTCTGAGTACATTTTTAGCATATGTTTGCTCCTGCTGGGTCAGCTGAGCAGCGAATTTCTATTTAACCACCTGCTATCATGAGAGACCTCAGGGCTGCATGTTTTGAGCCCAGTATTGATCCTGAAAAGCGTTTCCAACCCCACTTACAAGTAAAACTAGCTAAAATGTGCCTGGCTGCTATTCACTGAAAAGCTCATTCTCTGTACATTTTTGGCATACGTTTGCTCCTACCGGGTCAGCTGAGCAGCGAATTTCTATTTAATTACCTGCTTTCATGAGAGACCTCAGAGCTGCATGTTTTGAGCCCTGTACTGAGCCTGAAAAGCATTTCCAACCCCACTTACAAGTAAAACTAGCTAAAATGTGCCTGGCTTCTCTTCACTGAAAGCTCATTCTGAGTACATTTTTCGCATACGTTTGCTCCTGCCGGGTCAGCTGAGCAGCGAATTTCTATTTAACCACCTGCTTTCATGAGAGACCTCAGGGCTGCATGTTTTGAGCCCAGTACTGAGCCTGAAAAGCGTTTCCAACCCCACTTACAAGTAAAACTAGCTAAAATGTGCCTGGCTTCTCTTAACTGAAAAGCTCATTCTGAGTACATTTTTAGCATATGTTTGCTCCTGCTGGGTCAGCTGAGCAGCGAATTTCTATTTAACCACCTGCTATCATGAGAGACCTCAGGGCTGCATGTTTTGAGCCCAGTATTGATCCTGAAAAGCGTTTCCAACCCCACTTACAAGTAAAACTAGCTAAAATGTGCCTGGCTGCTATTCACTGAAAAGCTCATTCTGTGTACATTTTTGGCATACGTTTGCTCCTACCGGGTCAGCTGAGCAGCGAATTTCTATTTAACCACCTGATTTCATGAGAGACCTCAGAGCTGCATGGTTTGAGCCCAGTACGGAGCCTGAAAAGCATTTCCAACCCCACTTACAAGTAAAACTAGCTAAAATGTGCCTGGCTTCTCTTCACTGAAAAGCTCATTCTGAGTACATTTTTAGCATACGTTTGCTCCTGCCGGGTCAGCTGAGTAGCGAATTTCTATTTAACCACCTGCTTTCATGAGAGACCTCAGGGATGCATGCTTTGAGCCCAGCACTGAGCCTGAAAAGCGTTTCCAACCCCACTTACAAGTAAAACTAGCTAAAATGTGCCTGGCTTCTCTTCACTGAAAAGCTCATTCTGAGTACATTTTTAGCATACGTTTGCTCCTGCCGGGTCAGCTGAGCAGCAAATTTCTATTTACCCACCTGCTATCATGAGAGACCTCAGGGCTGCATGTTTTGAGCTCAGTACTGATCCTGAAAAGCGTTTTCAACCCCACTTACAAGTAAAACTAGCTAAAATGTGCCTGGCTGCTATTCACTGAAAAGCTCATTCTGTGTACATTTTTGGCATACGTTTGCTCCTACCGGGTCAGCTGAGCAGCGAATTTCTATTTAACCACCTGCCTTCATGAGAGACCTCAGGGCTGCATGTTTTGAGCCCAGTACTGAGCCTGAAAAGCATTTCCAACCCCACTTACAAGTAAAACTAGCTAAAATGTGCCTGGCTGCTATTCACTAAAAAGCTCATTCTGTGTACATTTTTGGCATACGTTTGCTCCTACCGGGCCAGCTGAGCAGCGAATTTCTATTTAACCACTTGCTTTCATGAGAGACCTCAGGGCTGCATGTTTTGAGCCCAGTACTGAGCCTGAAAAGCATTTCCAACACCACTTACAAGTAAAACTAGCTAAAATGTGCCTGGCTTCTCTTCACTGAAAAGCTCATTCTGAGTACATTTTTAGCATACGTTTGCTCCTGCCGGGTCAGCTGAGCAGCGAATTTCTATTTAACCACCTGCTATCATGTGAGACCTCAGGGCTGCATGTTTTGAGCCCAGTACTGATCCTGAAAAGCGTTTCCAACCCCACTTACAAGTAAAACTAGCTAAAATGTGCCTGGCTGCTATTCACTGAAAAGCTCATTCTGTGTACATTTTTGGCATACGTTTGCTCCTACCGGGTCAGCTGAGCAGCGAATTTCTATTTAACCACCTGCTTTCATGAGAGACCTCAGGGCTGCATGTTTTGAGCCCAGTACTGAGCCTGAAAAGCATTTCCAACCCCACTTACATGTAAAACTAGCTAAAATGTGCCTGGCTTCTCTTCACTGAAAAGCTCATTCTGAGTACATTTTAAGCATACGTTTGCTCCTGCCGGGTCAGCTGAGCAGCGAATTTCTATTTAACCACCTGCTATCATGAGAGACCTCAGGGCTGCATGTTTTGAGCCCAGTACTGATCCTGAAAAGCGTTTCCAACCCCACTTACAAGTAAAACTAGCTAAAATGTGCCTGGCTGCTATTCACTGAAATGCTCATTCTGTGTACATTTTTGGCATACGTTTGTTCCTACCGGGTCAGCTGAGCTGCGAATTTCTATTTAACCACCTGCTTTCATGAGAGACCTCAGGGCTGCATGTTTTGAGCCCAGTACTGAGCCTGAAAAGCATTTCCAACCCCACTTACAAGTAAAACTAGCTAAAATGTGCCTGGCTGCTATTCACTGAAAAGCTCATTCTGTGTACATTTTTGGCATACGTTTGCTCCTACCGGGTCAGCTGAGCAGCGAATTTCTATTTAACCACCTGCTTTCATGAGAGACCTCAGGGCTGCATGTTTTGAGCCCAGTACTGAGCCTGAAAAGCATTTCCAACCCCACTTACAAGTAAAACTAGCTAAAATGTGCCTGGCTTCTCTTCACTGAAAAGCTCATTCTGAGTACATTTTTAGCATACGTTTGCTCCTGCCGGGTCAGCTGAGCAGCGAATTTCTATTTAACCACCTGCTATCATGAGAGACCTCAGGGCTGCATGTTTTGAGCCCAGTACTGATCCTGAAAAGCGTTTCCAACCCCACTTACAAGTAAAACTAGCTAAAATGTGCCTGGCTGCTATTCACTGAAAAGCTCATTCTCTGTACATTTTTGGCATACGTTTGCTCCTACCGGGTCAGCTGAGCAGCGAATTTCTATTTAACCACCTGCTTTCATGAGAGACCTCAGAGCTGCATGTTTTGAGCCCTGTACTGAGCCTGAAAAGCATTTCCAACCCCACTTACAAGTAAAACTAGCTAAAATGTGCCTGGCTTCTCTTCACTGAAAAGCTCATTCTGAGTACATTTTTCGCATACGTTTGCTCCTGCCGGGTCAGCTGAGCAGCGAATTTCTATTTAACCACCTGCTATCACGAGAGACCTCAGGGCTGCATGGTTTGAGCCCAGTACTGATCCTGAAAAGCGTTTCCAACCCCACTTACAAGTAAAACTAGCTAAAATGTGCCTGGCTTCTCTTCACTGAAAAGCTCATTCTGAGTACATTTTTAGCATACGTTTGCTCCTGCCGGGTCAGCTGAGCAGCGAATTTCTATTTAACCACCTGCTTTCATGAGAGACCTCAGGGCTGCATGTTTTGAGCCCAGTACTGAGCCTGAAAAGCGTTTCCAACCCCACTTACAAGTAAAACTAGCTAAAATGTGCCTGGCTTCTCTTCACTGAAAAGCTCATTCTGAGTACATTTTTAGCATACGTTTGCTCCTGCCGGGTCAGCTGAGCAGCGAATTTCTATTTAACCACCTGCTATCATGAGAGACCTCAGGGCTGCATGTTTTGAGCCCAGTACTGATCCTGAAAAGCGTTTCCAACCCCACTTACAAGTAAAACTAGCTAAAATGTGCCTGGCTGCTATTCACTGAAAAGCTCATTCTCTGTACATTTTTGGCATACGTTTGCTCCTACCGGGTCAGCTGAGCAGCGAATTTCTATTTGACCACCTGCTTTCATGAGAGACCTCAGAGCTGCATGTTTTGAGCCCAGTACTGAGCCTGAAAAGCATTTCCAACCCCACTTACAAGTAAAACTAGCTAAAATGTGCCTGGCTTCTCTTCACTGAAAAGCTCATTCTGAGTACATTTTTAGCATACGTTTGCTCCTGCCGGGTCAGCTGAGCAGCGAATTTCTATTTAACCACCTGCTTTCACGAGAGACCTCAGGGCTGCATGTTTTGAGCCCAGTACTGAGCCTGAAAAACGTTTCCAACCCCACTTACAAGTAAAACTAGCTAAAATGTGCCTGGCTTCTCTTCACTGAAAAGCTCATTCTGAGTACATTTTTAGCATATGTTTGCTCCTGCTGGGTCAGCTGAGCAGCAAATTTCTATTTAACCACCTGCTATCATGAGAGACCTCAGGGCTGCATGTTTTGAGCCCAGTACTGATCCTGAAAAGCGTTTCCAACCCCACTTACAAGTAAAACTAGCTAAAATGTGCCTGGCTGCTATTCACTGAAAAGATCATTCTGTGTACATTTTTGGCATACGTTTGCTCCTACCGGGCCAGCTGAGCAGCGAATTTCTATTTAACCACCTGCCTTCATGAGAGACCTCAGGGCTGCATGTTTTGAGCCCAGTACTGAGCCTGAAAAGCATTTCCAACACCACTTACAAGTAAAACTAGCTAAAATGTGCCTGGCTTCTCTTCACTGAAAAGCTCATTCTGAGTACATTTTTAGCATACGTTTGCTCCTGCCGGGTCAGCTGAGCAGCGAATTTCTATTTAACCACCTGCTTTCATGAGAGACCTCAGGGCTGCATGTTTTGAGCCCAGTACTGAGCCTGAAAAGCATTTCCAACCCCACTTACAAGTAAAACTAGCTAAAATGTGCCTGGCTTCTCTTCACTGAAAAGCTCATTCTGAGTACATTTTTAGCATACGTTTGCTCCTGCCGGGTCAGCTGAGCAGCGAATTTCTATTTAACCACCTGCTATCATGAGAGACCTCAGGGCTGCATGTTTTGAGCCCAGTACTGATCCTGAAAAGCGTTTCCAACCCCACTTACAAGTAAAACTAGCTAAAATGTGCCTGGCTGCTATTCACTGAAAAGCTCATTCTCTGTACATTTTTGGCATACGTTTGCTCCTACCGGGTCAGCTGAGCAGCGAATTTCTATTTAACCACCTGCTTTCATGAGAGACCTCAGAGCTGCATGTTTTGAGCCCTGTACTGAGCCTGAAAAGCATTTCCAACCCCACTTACAAGTAAAACTAGCTAAAATGTGCCTGGCTTCTCTTCACTGAAAGCTCATTCTGAGTACATTTTTCGCATACGTTTGCTCCTGCCGGGTCAGCTGAGCAGCGAATTTCTATTTAACCACCTGCTTTCATGAGAGACCTCAGGGCTGCATGTTTTGAGCCCAGTACTGAGCCTGAAAAGCGTTTCCACTCCCACTTACAAGTAAAACTAGCTAAAATGTGCCTGGCTTCTCTTAACTGAAAAGCTCATTCTGAGTACATTTTTAGCATATGTTTGCTCCTGCTGGGTCAGCTGAGCAGCGAATTTCTATTTAACCACCTGCTATCATGAGAGACCTCAGGGCTGCATGTTTTGAGCCCAGTATTGATCCTGAAAAGCGTTTCCAACCCCACTTACAAGTAAAACTAGCTAAAATGTGCCTGGCTGCTATTCACTGAAAAGCTCATTCTGTGTACATTTTTGGCATACGTTTGCTCCTACCGGGTCAGCTGAGCAGCGAATTTCTATTTAACCACCTGATTTCATGAGAGACCTCAGAGCTGCATGGTTTGAGCCCAGTACGGAGCCTGAAAAGCATTTCCAACCCCACTTACAAGTAAAACTAGCTAAAATGTGCCTGGCTTCTCTTCACTGAAAAGCTCATTCTGAGTACATTTTTAGCATACGTTTGCTCCTGCCGGGTCAGCTGAGTAGCGAATTTCTATTTAATCACCTGCTTTCATGAGAGACCTCAGGGATGCATGCTTTGAGCCCAGCACTGAGCCTGAAAAGCGTTTCCAACCCCACTTACAAGTAAAACTAGCTAAAATGTGCCTGGCTTCTCTTCACTGAAAAGCTCATTCTGAGTACATTTTTAGCATACGTTTGCTCCTGCCGGGTCAGCTGAGCAGCAAATTTCTATTTACCCACCTGCTATCATGAGAGACCTCAGGGCTGCATGTTTTGAGCTCAGTACTGATCCTGAAAAGCGTTTTCAACCCCACTTACAAGTAAAACTAGCTAAAATGTGCCTGGCTTCTCTTCACTGAAAAGCTCATTCTGAGTACATTTTTAGCATACGTTTGCTCCTGCCGGGTCAGCTGAGCAGCGAATTTCTGTTTAACCACCTGCTATCATGAGAGACCTCAGGGCTGCATGTTTTGAGCCCAGTACTGATCCTGAAAAGCGTTTCCAACCCCACTTACAAGTAAAACTAGCTAAAATGTGCCTGGCTGCTATCACTGAAAAGCTCATTCTCTGTACATTTTTGGCATACGTTTGCTCCTACCGGGTCAGCTGAGCAGCGAATTTCTATTTGACCACCTGCTTTCATGAGAGACCTCAGAGCTGCATGTTTTGAGCCCAGTACTGAGCCTGAAAAGCATTTCCAACCCCACTTACAAGTAAAACTAGCTAAAATGTGCCTGGCTTCTCTTCACTGAAAAGCTCATTCTGAGTACATTTTTAGCATACGTTTGCTCCTGCCGGGTCAGCTGAGCAGCGAATTTCTATTTAACCACCTGCTTTCATGAGAGACCTCAGGGATGCATGTTTTGAGCCCAGCACTGAGCCTGAAAAACGTTTCCAACTCCACTTACAAGTAAAACTAGCTAAAATGTGCCTGGCTTCTCTTCACTGAAAAGCTCATTCTGAGTACATTTTTAGCATACGTTTGCTCCTGCCGGGTCAGCTGAGAAGCGAATTTCTATTTAACCACCTGCTATCATGAGAGACCTCAGGGCTGCATGTTTTGAGCCCAGTATTGATCCTGAAAAGCGTTTCCAACCCCACTTACAAGTAAAACTAGCTAAAATGTGCCTGGCTGCTATTCACTGAAAAGCTCATTCTGTGTACATTTTTGGCATACGTTTGCTCCTACCGGGTCAGCTGAGCAGCGAATTTCTATTTAACCACCTGCTTTCATGAGAGACCTCAGGGCTGCATGTTTTGAGCCCAGTACTGATCCTGAAAAGCGTTTCCAACCCCACTTACAAGTAAAACTAGCTAAAATGTGCCTGGCTGCTATTCACTGAAAAGCTCATTCTGTGTACATTTTTGGCATACGTTTGCTCCTACCAGGTCAGCTGAGCTGCGAATTTCTATTTAACCACCTGCTTTCATGAGAGACCTCTGGGCTGCATGTTTTGAGCCCAGTACTGAGCCTGAAAAGCATTTCCAACCCCACTTACAAGTAAAACTAGCTAAAATGTGCCTGGCTGCTATTCACTGAAAAGCTCATTCTGTGTACATTTTTGGCATACGTTTGCTCCTACCGGGTCAGCTGAGCAGCGAATTTCTATTTAACCACCTGCTTTCATGAGAGACCTCAGGGCTGCATGTTTTGAGCCCAGTACTGAGCCTGAAAAGCATTTCCAACCCCACTTACAAGTAAAACTAGCTAAAATGTGCCTGGCTTCTCTTCACTGAAAAGCTCATTCTGAGTACATTTTTAGCATACGTTTACTCCTGCCGGGTCAGCTGAGCAGCGAATTTCTATTTAACCACCTGCTATCATGAGAGACCTCAGGGCTGCATGTTTTGAGCCCAGTACTGAGCCTGAAAAGCGTTTCCAACCCCACTTACAAGTAAAACTAGCTAAAATGTGCCTGGCTTCTCTTCACTGAAAAGCTCATTCTGAGTACATTTTTAGCATACGTTTGCTCCTGCTGGGTCAGCTGAGCAGCAAATTTCTATTTAACCACCTGCTATCACGAGAGACCTCAGGGCTGCATGTTTTGAGCCCAGTACTGATCGTGAAAAGCGTTTCCAACCCCACTTACAAGTAAAACTAGCTAAAATGTGCCTGGCTTCTCTTCACTGAAAAGCTCATTCTGAGTACATTTTTAGCATACGTTTGCTCCTGCCGGGTCAGCTGAGCAGCGAATTTCTATTTAACCACCTGCTTTCATGAGAGACCTCAGGGATGCATGTTTTGAGCCCAGCACTGAGCCTGAAAAGCGTTTCCAACGCCACTTACAAGTAAAACTAGCTAAAATGTGCCTGGCTGCTATCACTGAAAAGCTCATTCTCTGTACATTTTTGGCATACGTTTGCTCCTACCGGGTCAGCTGAGCAGCGAATTTCTATTTGACCACCTGCTTTCATGAGAGACCTCAGAGCTGCATGTTTTGAGCCCAGTACTGAGCCTGAAAAGCATTTCCAACCCCACTTACAAGTAAAACTAGCTAAAATGTGCCTGGCTTCTCTTCACTGAAAAGCTCATTCTGAGTACATTTTTAGCATACGTTTGCTCCTGCCGGGTCAGCTGAGCAGCGAATTTCTATTTAACCACCTGCTTTCATGAGAGACCTCAGGGATGCATGTTTTGAGCCCAGCACTGAGCCTGAAAAACGTTTCCAACTCCACTTACAAGTAAAACTAGCTAAAATGTGCCTGGCTTCTCTTCACTGAAAAGCTCATTCTGAGTACATTTTTAGCATACGTTTGCTCCTGCCGGGTCAGCTGAGAAGCGAATTTCTATTTAACCACCTGCTATCATGAGAGACCTCAGGGCTACATGTTTTGAGCCCAGTATTGATCCTGAAAAGCGTTTCCAACCCCACTTACAAGTAAAACTAGCTAAAATGTGCCTGGCTGCTATTCACTGAAAAGCTCATTCTGTGTACATTTTTGGCATACGTTTGCTCCTACCGGGTCAGCTGAGCAGCGAATTTCTATTTAACCACCTGCTTTCATGAGAGACCTCAGGGCTGCATGTTTTGAGCCCAGTACTGATCCTGAAAAGCGTTTCCAACCCCACTTACAAGTAAAACTAGCTAAAATGTGCCTGGCTGCTATTCACTGAAAAGCTCATTCTGTGTACATTTTTGGCATACGTTTGGTCCTACCAGGTCAGCTGAGCTGCGAATTTCTATTTAACCACCTGCTTTCATGAGAGACCTCAGGGCTGCATGTTTTGAGCCCAGTACTGAGCCTGAAAAGCATTTCCAACCCCACTTACAAGTAAAACTAGCTAAAATGTGCCTGGCTGCTATTCACTGAAAAGCTCATTCTGTGTACATTTTTGGCATACGTTTGCTCCTACCGGGTCAGCTGAGCAGCGAATTTCTATTTAACCACCTGCTTTCATGAGAGACCTCAGGGCTGCATGTTTTGAGCCCAGTACTGAGCCTGAAAAGCATTTCCAACCCCACTTACAAGTAAAACTAGCTAAAATGTGCCTGGCTTCTCTTCACTGAAAAGCTCATTCTGAGTACATTTTTAGCATACGTTTACTCCTGCCGGGTCAGCTGAGCAGCGAATTTCTATTTAACCACCTGCTATCATGAGAGACCTCAGGGCTGCATGTTTTGAGCCCAGTACTGAGCCTGAAAAGCGTTTCCAACCCCACTTACAAGTAAAACTAGCTAAAATGTGCCTGGCTTCTCTTCACTGAAAAGCTCATTCTGAGTACATTTTTAGCATACGTTTGCTCCTGCTGGGTCAGCTGAGCAGCAAATTTCTATTTAACCACCTGCTATCACGAGAGACCTCAGGGCTGCATGTTTTGAGCCCAGTACTGATCGTGAAAAGCGTTTCCAACCCCACTTACAAGTAAAACTAGCTAAAATGTGCCTGGCTTCTCTTCACTGAAAAGCTCATTCTGAGTACATTTTTAGCATACGTTTGCTCCTGCCGGGTCAGCTGAGCAGCGAATTTCTATTTAACCACCTGCTTTCATGAGAGACCTCATGGATGCATGTTTTGAGCCCAGCACTGAGCCTGAAAAGCGTTTCCAACGCCACTTACAAGTAAAACTAGCTAAAATGTGCCTGGCTTCTCTCCACTGAAAAGCTCATTCTGAGTACATTTTTAGCATACGTTTGCTCCTGCCGGGTCAGCTGAGAAGCGAATTTCTATTTAACCACCTGCTATCATGAGAGACCTCAGGGCTGCATGTTTTAAGCCCAGTATTGATCCTGAAAAGCGTTTCCAACCCTACTTACAAGTAAAACTAGCTAAAATGTGCCTGGCTGCTATTCACTGAAAAGCTCATTCTGTGTACATTTTTGGCATACATTTGCTCCTACCGGGCCAGCTGAGCAGCGAATTTCTATTTAACCACCTGCTTTCATGAGAGACCTCAGGGCTGCATGTTTTGAGCCCAGTATTGATCCTAAAAAGCGTTTCCAACCCCACTTACAAGTAAAACTAGCTAAAATGTGCCTGGCTGCTATTCACTGAAAAGCTCATTCTGTGTACATTTTTGGCATACGTTTGCTCCTACCGGGTCAGCTGAGCAGCGAATTTCTATTTAACCAGCTGCTTTCATGAGAGACCTCAGGGCTGCATGTTTTGAGCCCAGTACTGAGCCTGAAAAGCATTTCCAACCCCACTTACAAGTAAAACTAGCTAAAATGTGCCTGGCTTCTCTTCACTGAAAAGCTCATTCTGATAACATTTTTCGCATACGTTTGCTCCTGCCGGGTCAGCTGAGCAGCGAATTTCTATTTAACCACCTGCTATCACGAGAGACCTCAGGGCTGCATGGTTTGAGCCCAGTACTGATCCTGAAAAGCGTTTCCAACCCCACTTACAAGTAAAACTAGCTAAAATGTGCCTGGCTTCTCTTCACTGAAAAGCTCATTCTGAGTACATTTTTAGCATACGTTTGCTCCTGCCGGGTCAGCTGAGCAGTGAAAAGCTCATTCTCTGTACATTTTTGGCATACGTTTGCTCCTACCGGGTCAGCTGAGCAGCGAATTTCTATTTGACCACCTGCTTTCATGAGAGACCTCAGAGCTGCATGTTTTGAGCCCAGTACTGAGCCTGAAAAGCATTTCCAACCCCACTTACAAGTAAAACTAGCTAAAATGTGCCTGGCTTCTCTTCACTGAAAAGCTCATTCTGAGTACATTTTTAGCATACGTTTGCTCCTGCCGGGTCAGCTGAGCAGCGAATTTCTATTTAACCACCTGCTTTCATGAGAGACCTCAGGGATGCATGTTTTGAGCCCAGCACTGAGCCTGAAAAACGTTTCCAACGCCACTTACAAGTAAAACTAGCTAAAATGTGCCTGGCTTCTCTTCACTGAAAAGCTCATTCTGAGTACATTTTTAGCAAACGTTTGCTCCTGCCGGGTCAGCTGAGCAGCGAATTTCTATTTAACCACCTGCTATCATGAGAGACCTCAGGGCTGCATGTTTTGAGCCCAGTACTGATCCTGAAAAGCGTTTCCAACCCCACTTACAAGTAAAACTAGCTAAAATGTGCCTGGCTGCTATTCACTGAAAAGCTCATTCTGTGTACATTTTTGGCATACGTTTGCTCCTACCAGGTCAGCTGAGCTGCGAATTTCTATTTAACCACCTGCTTTCATGAGAGACCTCAGGGCTGCATGTTTTGAGCCCAGTACTGAGCCTGAAAAGCATTTCCAACCCCACTTACAAGTAAAACTAGCTAAAATGTGCCTGGCTGCTATTCACTGCAAAGCTCATTCTGTGTACATTTTTGGCATACGTTTGCTCCTACCGGGCAGCTGAGCAGCAAATTTCTATTTAACCACCTGCTTTCATGAGAGACCTCAGGGCTGCATGTTTTGAGCCCAGTACTGAGCCTGAAAAGCATTTCCAACCCCACTTACAAGTAAAACTAGCTAAAATGTGCCTGGCTTCTCTTCACTGAAAAGCTCATTCTGAGTAAATTTTTAGCATACGTTTGCTCCTGCCGGGTCAGCTGAGCAGCGAATTTCTATTTAACCACCTGCTATCATGAGAGACCTCAGGGCTGCATGTTTTGAGCCCAGTACTGATCCTGATAAGCGTTTCCAACCCCACTTACAAGTAAAACTAGCTAAAATGTGCCTGGCTGCTATTCACTGAAAAGCTCATTCTGTGTACATTTTTGGCATACGTTTGCTCCTACCGGGTCAGCTGAGCAGCGAATTTCTATTTAACCACCTGCCTTCATGAGAGACCTCAGGGCTGCATGTTTTGAGCCCAGTACTGAGCCTGAAAAGCATTTCCAACCCCACTTACAAGTAAAACTAGCTAAAATGTGCCTGGCTGCTATTCACTAAAAAGCTCATTCTGTGTACATTTTTGGCATACGTTTGCTCCTACCGGGCCAGCTGAGCAGCGAATTTCTATTTAACCACTTGCTTTCATGTGAGACCTCAGGGCTGCATGTTTTGAGCCCAGTACTGATCCTGAAAAGCGTTTCCAACCCCACTTACAAGTAAAACTAGCTAAAATGTGCCTGGCTGCTATTCACTGAAAAGCTCATTCTGTGTACATTTTTGGCATACGTTTGCTCCTACCGGGTCAGCTGAGCAGCGAATTTCTATTTAACCACCTGCTTTCATGAGAGACCTCAGGGCTGCATGTTTTGAGCCCAGTACTGAGCCTGAAAAGCATTTCCAACCCCACTTACAAGTAAAACTAGCTAAAATGTGCCTGGCTTCTCTTCACTGAAAAGCTCATTCTGAGTACATTTTAAGCATACGTTTGCTCCTGCCGGGTCAGCTGAGCAGCGAATTTCTATTTAACCACCTGCTATCATGAGAGACCTCAGGGCTGCATGTTTTGAGCCCAGTACTGATCCTGAAAAGCGTTTCCAACCCCACTTACAAGTAAAACTAGCTAAAATGTGACTGGCTTCTCTTCACTGAAAAGCTCATTCTGAGTACATTTTTAGCATACGTTTGCTCCTGCTGGGTCAGCTGAGCAGCGAATTTCTATTTAACCACCTGCTATCATGAGAGACCTCAGGGCTGCATGTTTTGAGCCCAGTACTGATCCTGAAAAGCGTTTCCAACCCTACTTACAAGTAAAACTAGCTAAAATGTGCCTGGCTGCTATTCACTGAAAAGCTCATTCTGTGTACATTTTTGGCATACGTTTGCTCCTACCGGGCCAGCTGAGCAGCGAATTTCTATTTAACCACCTGCCTTCATGAGAGACCTCAGGGCTGCATGTTTTGAGCCCAGTACTGAGCCTGAAAAGCATTTCCAACACCACTTACAAGTAAAACTAGCTAAAATGTGCCTGGCTTCTCTTCACTGAAAAGCTCATTCTGAGTACATTTTTAGCATACGTTTGCTCCTGCCGGGTCAGCTGAGCAGCGAATTTCTATTTAACCACCTGCTATCATGTGAGACCTCAGGGCTGCATGTTTCGAGCCCAGTACTGATCCTGAAAAGCGTTTCCAACCCCACTTACAAGTAAAACTAGCTAAAATGTGCCTGGCTGCTATTCACTGAAAAGCTCATTCTCTGTACATTTTTGGCATACGTTTGCTCCTACCGGGTCAGCTGAGCAGCGAATTTCTATTTAACCACCTGCTTTCATGAGAGACCTCAGAACTGCATGTTTTGAGCCCAGTACTGAGCCTGAAAAGCATTTCCAACCTCACTTACAAGTAAAACTAGCTAAAATGTGCCTGGCTTCTCTTCACTGAAAAGCTCATTCTGAGTACATTTTTAGCATACGTTTACTCCTGCCGGGTCAGCTGAGCAGCGAATTTCTATTTAACCACCTGCTTTCATGAGAGACCTCAGGGCTGCATGTTTTGAGCCCAGTACTGAGCCTGAAAAGTGTTTCCAACCCCACTTACAAGTAAAACTAGCTAAAATGTGCCTGGCTTCTCTTCACTGAAAAGCTCATTCTGAGTACATTGTTAGCATACGTTTGCTCCTGCCGGGTCAGCTGAGCAGCAAATTTTTATTTAACCACCTGCTATCATGAGAGACCTCAGGGCTGCATGTTTTGAGCCCAGTACTGATCCTGAAAAGCGGTTCCAACCCCACTTACAAATAAAACTAGCTAAAATGTGCCTGGCTGCTATTCACTGAAAAGCTCATTCTGTGTACATTTTTGGCATACGTTTGCTCCTACCAGGTCAGCTGAGCTGCGAATTTCTATTTAACCACCTGCTTTCATGAGAGACCTCAGGGCTGCATGTTTTGAGCCCAGTACTGAGCCTGAAAAGCATTTCCAACCCCACTTACAAGTAAAACTAGGTAAAATGTGCCTGGCTTCTCTTCACTGAAAAGCTCATTCTGAGTAAATTTTTAGCATACGTTTGCTCCTGCCGGGTCAGCTGAGCAGCGAATTTCTATTTAACCACCTGCTATCATGAGAGACCTCAGGGCTGCATGTTTTGAGCCCAGTACTGATCCTGAAAAGCGTTTCCAACCCCACTTACAAGTAAAACTAGCTAAAATGTGCCTGGCTGCTATCACTGAAAAGCTCATTCTCTGTACATTTTTGGCATACGTTTGCTCCTACCGGGTCAGCTGAGCAGCGAATTTCTATTTGACCACCTGCTTTCATGAGAGACCTCAGAGCTGCATGTTTTGAGCCCAGTACTGAGCCTGAAAAGCATTTCCAACCCCACTTACAAGTAAAACTAGCTAAAATGTGCCTGGCTTCTCTTCACTGAAAAGCTCATTCTGAGTACATTTTTAGCATACGTTTGCTCCTGCCGGGTCAGCTGAGCAGCGAATTTCTATTTAACCACCTGCTTTCATGAGAGACCTCATGGATGCATGTTTTGAGCCCAGCACTGAGCCTGAAAAGCGTTTCCAACGCCACTTACAAGTAAAACTAGCTAAAATGTGCCTGGCTTCTCTCCACTGAAAAGCTCATTCTGAGTACATTTTTAGCATACGTTTGCTCCTGCCGGGTCAGCTGAGAAGCGAATTTCTATTTAACCACCTGCTATCATGAGAGACCTCAGGGCTGCATGTTTTGAGCCCAGTATTGATCCTGAAAAGCGTTTCCAACCCCACTTACAAGTAAAACTAGCTAAAATGTGCCTGGCTGCTATTCACTGAAAAGCTCATTCTGTGTACATTTTTGGCATACGTTTGCTCCTACCGGGCCAGCTGAGCAGCGAATTTCTATTTAACCACCTGCTTTCATGAGAGACCTCAGGGCTGCATGTTTTGAGCCCAGTATTGATCCTAAAAAGCGTTTCCAACCCCACTTACAAGTAAAACTAGCTAAAATGTGCCTGGCTGCTATTCACTGAAAAGCTCATTCTGTGTACATTTTTGGCATACGTTTGCTCCTACCGGGTCAGCTGAGCAGCGAATTTCTATTTAACCACCTGCTTTCATGAGAGACCTCAGGGCTGCATGTTTTGAGCCCAGTACTGAGCCTGAAAAGCATTTCCAACCCCACTTACAAGTAAAACTAGCTAAAATGTGCCTGGCTTCTCTTCACTGAAAAGCTCATTCTGATAACATTTTTCGCATACGTTTGCTCCTGCCGGGTCAGCTGAGCAGCGAATTTCTATTTAACCACCTGCTATCACGAGAGACCTCAGGGCTGCATGGTTTGAGCCCAGTACTGATCCTGAAAAGCGTTTCCAACCCCACTTACAAGTAAAACTAGCTAAAATGTGCCTGGCTTCTCTTCACTGAAAAGCTCATTCTGAGTACATTTTTAGCATACGTTTGCTCCTGCCGGGTCAGCTGAGCAGTGAAAAGCTCATTCTCTGTACATTTTTGGCATACGTTTGCTCCTACCGGGTCAGCTGAGCAGCGAATTTCTATTTGACCACCTGCTTTCATGAGAGACCTCAGAGCTGCATGTTTTGAGCCCAGTACTGAGCCTGAAAAGCATTTCCAACCCCACTTACAAGTAAAACTAGCTAAAATGTGACTGGCTTCTCTTCACTGAAAAGCTCATTCTGAGTACATTTTTAGCATACGTTTGCTCCTGCCGGGTCAGCTGAGCAGCGAATTTCTATTTAACCACCTGCTTTCATGAGAGACCTCAGGGATGCATGTTTTGAGCCCAGCACTGAGCCTGAAAAACGTTTCCAACGCCACTTACAAGTAAAACTAGCTAAAATGTGCCTGGCTTCTCTTCACTGAAAAGCTCATTCTGAGTACATTTTTAGCATACGTTTGCTCCTGCCGGGTCAGCTGAGCAGCGAATTTCTATTTAACCACCTGCTATCATGAGAGACCTCAGGGCTGCATGTTTTGAGCCCAGTACTGATCCTGAAAAGCGTTTCCAACCCCACTTACAAGTAAAACTAGCTAAAATGTGCCTGGCTGCTATTCACTGAAAAGCTCATTCTGTGTACATTTTTGGCATACGTTTGCTCCTACCAGGTCAGCTGAGCTGCGAATTTCTATTTAACCACCTGCTTTCATGAGAGACCTCAGGGCTGCATGTTTTGAGCCCAGTACTGAGCCTGAAAAGCATTTCCAACCCCACTTACAAGTAAAACTAGCTAAAATGTGCCTGGCTGCTATTCACTGAAAAGCTCATTCTGTGTACATTTTTGGCATACGTTTGCTCCTACCGGGCAGCTGAGCAGCAAATTTCTATTTAACCACCTGCTTTCATGAGAGACCTCAGGGCTGCATGTTTTGAGCCCAGTACTGAGCCTGAAAAGCATTTCCAACCCCACTTACAAGTAAAACTAGCTAAAATGTGCCTGGCTTCTCTTCACTGAAAAGCTCATTCTGAGTAAATTTTTAGCATACGTTTGCTCCTGCCGGGTCAGCTGAGCAGCGAATTTCTATTTAACCACCTGCTATCATGAGAGACCTCAGGGCTGCATGTTTTGAGCCCAGTACTGATCCTGAAAAGCGTTTCCAACCCCACTTACAAGTAAAACTAGCTAAAATGTGCCTGGCTTCTCTTCACTGAAAAGCTCATTCTGAGTACATTTTTAGCATACGTTTGCTCCTGCCGGGTCAGCTGAGCAGCGAATTTCTATTTAACCACCTGCTATCATGAGAGACCTCAGGGCTGCATGTTTTGAGCCCAGTACTGATCCTGATAAGCGTTTCCAACCCCACTTACAAGTAAAACTAGCTAAAATGTGCCTGGCTGCTATTCACTGAAAAGCTCATTCTGTGTACATTTTTGGCATACGTTTGCTCCTACCGGGTCAGCTGAGCAGCGAATTTCTATTTAACCACCTGCCTTCATGAGAGACCTCAGGGCTGCATGTTTTGAGCCCAGTACTGAGCCTGAAAAGCATTTCCAACCCCACTTACAAGTAAAACTAGCTAAAATGTGCCTGGCTGCTATTCACTAAAAAGCTCATTCTGTGTACATTTTTGGCATACGTTTGCTCCTACCGGGCCAGCTGAGCAGCGAATTTCTATTTAACCACTTGCTTTCATGTGAGACCTCAGGGCTGCATGTTTTGAGCCCAGTACTGATCCTGAAAAGCGTTTCCAACCCCACTTACAAGTAAAACTAGCTAAAATGTGCCTGGCTTCTCTTCACTGAAAAGCTCATTCTGAGTACATTTTAAGCATACGTTTGCTCCTGCCGGGTCAGCTGAGCAGCGAATTTCTATTTAACCACCTGCTATCATGAGAGACCTCAGGGCTGCATGTTTTGAGCCCAGTACTGATCCTGAAAAGCGTTTCCAACCCCACTTACAAGTAAAACTAGCTAAAATGTGACTGGCTTCTCTTCACTGAAAAGCTCATTCTGAGTACATTTTTAGCATACGTTTGCTCCTGCTGGGTCAGCTGAGCAGCGAATTTCTATTTAACCACCTGCTATCATGAGAGACCTCAGGGCTGCATGTTTTGAGCCCAGTACTGATCCTGAAAAGCGTTTCCAACCCTACTTACAAGTAAAACTAGCTAAAATGTGCCTGGCTGCTATTTACTGAAAAGCTCATTCTGTGTACATTTTTGGCATACGTTTGCTCCTACCGGGCCAGCTGAGCAGCGAATTTCTATTTAACCACCTGCCTTCATGAGAGACCTCAGGGCTGCATGTTTTGAGCCCAGTACTGAGCCTGAAAAGCATTTCCAACACCACTTACAAGTAAAACTAGCTAAAATGTGCCTGGCTTCTCTTCACTGAAAAGCTCATTCTGAGTACATTTTTAGCATACGTTTGCTCCTGCCGGGTCAGCTGAGCAGCGAATTTCTATTTAACCACCTGCTATCATGTGAGACCTCAGGGCTGCATGTTTCGAGCCCAGTACTGATCCTGAAAAGCGTTTCCAACCCCACTTACAAGTAAAACTAGCTAAAATGTGCCTGGCTGCTATTCACTGAAAAGCTCATTCTCTGTACATTTTTGGCATACGTTTGCTCCTACCGGGTCAGCTGAGCAGCGAATTTCTATTTAACCACCTGCTTTCATGAGAGACCTCAGAACTGCATGTTTTGAGCCCAGTACTGAGCCTGAAAAGCATTTCCAACCCCACTTACAAGTAAAACTAGCTAAAATGTGCCTGGCTTCTCTTCACTGAAAAGCTCATTCTGAGTACATTTTTAGCATACGTTTACTCCTGCCGGGTCAGCTGAGCAGCGAATTTCTATTTAACCACCTGCTTTCATGAGAGACCTCAGGGCTGCATGTTTTGAGCCCAGTACTGAGCCTGAAAAGCATTTCCAACCCCACTTACAAGTAAAACTAGCTAAAATGTGCCTGGCTGCTATTCACTAAAAAGCTCATTCTGTGTACATTTTTGGCATACGTTTGCTCCTACCGGGCCAGCTGAGCAGCGAATTTCTATTTAACCACTTGCTTTCATGTGAGACCTCAGGGCTGCATGTTTTGAGCCCAGTACTGATCCTGAAAAGCGTTTCCAACCCCACTTACAAGTAAAACTAGCTAAAATGTGCCTGGCTTCTCTTCACTGAAAAGCTCATTCTGAGTACATTTTAAGCATACGTTTGCTCCTGCCGGGTCAGCTGAGCAGCGAATTTCTATTTAACCACCTGCTATCATGAGAGACCTCAGGGCTGCATGTTTTGAGCCCAGTACTGATCCTGAAAAGCGTTTCCAACCCCACTTACAAGTAAAACTAGCTAAAATGTGACTGGCTTCTCTTCACTGAAAAGCTCATTCTGAGTACATTTTTAGCATACGTTTGCTCCTGCTGGGTCAGCTGAGCAGCGAATTTCTATTTAACCACCTGCTATCATGAGAGACCTCAGGGCTGCATGTTTTGAGCCCAGTACTGATCCTGAAAAGCGTTTCCAACCCTACTTACAAGTAAAACTAGCTAAAATGTGCCTGGCTGCTATTTACTGAAAAGCTCATTCTGTGTACATTTTTGGCATACGTTTGCTCCTACCGGGCCAGCTGAGCAGCGAATTTCTATTTAACCACCTGCCTTCATGAGAGACCTCAGGGCTGCATGTTTTGAGCCCAGTACTGAGCCTGAAAAGCATTTCCAACACCACTTACAAGTAAAACTAGCTAAAATGTGCCTGGCTTCTCTTCACTGAAAAGCTCATTCTGAGTACATTTTTAGCATACGTTTGCTCCTGCCGGGTCAGCTGAGCAGCGAATTTCTATTTAACCACCTGCTATCATGTGAGACCTCAGGGCTGCATGTTTCGAGCCCAGTACTGATCCTGAAAAGCGTTTCCAACCCCACTTACAAGTAAAACTAGCTAAAATGTGCCTGGCTGCTATTCACTGAAAAGCTCATTCTCTGTACATTTTTGGCATACGTTTGCTCCTACCGGGTCAGCTGAGCAGCGAATTTCTATTTAACCACCTGCTTTCATGAGAGACCTCAGAACTGCATGTTTTGAGCCCAGTACTGAGCCTGAAAAGCATTTCCAACCCCACTTACAAGTAAAACTAGCTAAAATGTGCCTGGCTTCTCTTCACTGAAAAGCTCATTCTGAGTACATTTTTAGCATACGTTTACTCCTGCCGGGTCAGCTGAGCAGCGAATTTCTATTTAACCACCTGCTTTCATGAGAGACCTCAGGGCTGCATGTTTTGAGCCCAGTACTGAGCCTGAAAAGTGTTTCCAACCCCACTTACAAGTAAAACTAGCTAAAATGTGCCTGGCTTCTCTTCACTGAAAAGCTCATTCTGAGTACATTTTTAGCATACGTTTGCTCCTGCCGGGTCAGCTGAGCAGCACATTTTTATTTAACCACCTGCTATCATGAGAGACCTCAGGGCTGCATGTTTTGAGCCCAGTACTGATCCTGAAAAGCGGTTCCAACCCCACTTACAAATAAAACTAGCTAAAATGTGCCTGGCTGCTATTCACTGAAAAGCTCATTCTGTGTACATTTTTGGCATACGTTTGCTCCTACCAGGTCAGCTGAGCTGCGAATTTCTATTTAACCACCTGCTTTCATGAGAGACCTCAGGGCTGCATGTTTTGAGCCCAGTACTGAGCCTGAAAAGCATTTCCAACCCCACTTACAAGTAAAACTAGCTAAAATGTGCCTGGCTGCTATTCACTGAAAAGCTCATTCTGTGTACATTTTTGGCATACGTTTGCTCCTACCGGGTCAGCTGAGCAGCACATTTCTATTTAACCACCTGCTTTCATGAGAGACCTCAGGCCTGCATGTTTTGAGCCCAGTACTGAGCCTGAAAAGCATTTCCAACCCCACTTACAAGTAAAACTAGGTAAAATGTGCCTGGCTTCTCTTCACTCAAAAGCTCATTCTGAGTAAATTTTTAGCATACGTTTGCTCCTGCCGGGTCAGCTGAGCAGCGAATTTCTATTTAACCACCTGCTATCATGAGAGACCTCAGGGCTGCATGTTTTGAGCCCAGTACTGATCCTGAAAAGCGTTTCCAACCCCACTTACAAGTAAAACTAGCTAAAATGTGCCTGGCTGCTATCACTGAAAAGCTCATTCTCTGTACATTTTTGGCATACGTTTGCTCCTACCGGGTCAGCTGAGCAGCGAATTTCTATTTGACCACCTGCTTTCATGAGAGACCTCAGAGCTGCATGTTTTGAGCCCAGTACTGAGCCTGAAAAGCATTTCCAACCCCACTTACAAGTAAAACTAGCTAAAATGTGCCTGGCTTCTCTTCACTGAAAAGCTCATTCTGAGTACATTTTTAGCATACGTTTGCTCCTGCCGGGTCAGCTGAGCAGCGAATTTCTATTTAACCACCTGCTTTCATGAGAGACCTCAGGGATGCATGTTTTGAGCCCAGCACTGAGCCTGAAAAACGTTTCCAATGCCACTTACAAGTAAAACTAGCTAAAATGTGCCTGGCTTCTCTTCACTGAAAAGCTCATTCTGAGTACATTTTTAGCATACGTTTGCTCCTGCCGGGTCAGCTGAGCAGCGAATTTCTATTTAACCACCTGCTATCATGAGAGACCTCAGGGCTGCATGTTTTGAGCCCAGTACTGATCCTGAAAAGCGTTTCCAACCCCACTTACAAGTAAAACTAGCTAAAATGTGCCTGGCTGCTATTCACTGAAAAGCTCATTCTGTGTACATTTTTGGCATACGTTTGCTCCTACCGGGTCAGCTGAGCAGCGAATTTCTATTTAACCACCTGCCTTCATGAGAGACCTCAGGGCTGCATGTTTTGAGCCCAGTACTGAGCCTGAAAAGCATTTCCAACCCCACTTACAAGTAAAACTAGCTAAAATGTGCCTGGCTGCTATTCACTAAAAAGCTCATTCTGTGTACATTTTTGGCATACGTTTGCTCCTACCGGGCCAGCTGAGCAGCGAATTTCTATTTAACCACTTGCTTTCATGAGAGACCTCAGGGCTGCATGTTTTGAGCCCAGTACTGAGCCTGAAAAGCATTTCCAACACCACTTACAAGTAAAACTAGCTAAAATGTGCCTGGCTTCTCTTCACTGAAAAGCTCATTCTGAGTACATTTTTAGCATACGTTTGCTCCTGCCGGGTCAGCTGAGCAGCGAATTTCTATTTAACCACCTGCTATCATGTGAGACCTCAGGGCTGCATGTTTTGAGCCCAGTACTGATCCTGAAAAGCGTTTCCAACCCCACTTACAAGTAAAACTAGCTAAAATGTGCCTGGCTGCTATTCACTGAAAAGCTCATTCTGTGTACATTTTTGGCATACGTTTGCTCCTACCGGGTCAGCTGAGCAGCGAATTTCTATTTAACCACCTGCTTTCATGAGAGACCTCAGGGCTGCATGTTTTGAGCCCAGTACTGAGCCTGAAAAGCATTTCCAACCCCACTTACATGTAAAACTAGCTAAAATGTGCCTGGCTTCTCTTCACTGAAAAGCTCATTCTGAGTACATTTTAAGCATACGTTTGCTCCTGCCGGGTCAGCTGAGCAGCGAATTTCTATTTAACCACCTGCTATCATGAGAGACCTCAGGGCTGCATGTTTTGAGCCCAGTACTGATCCTGAAAAGCGTTTCCAACCCCACTTACAAGTAAAACTAGCTAAAATGTGCCTGGCTGCTATTCACTGAAATGCTCATTCTGTGTACATTTTTGGCATACGTTTGCTCCTACCGGGTCAGCTGAGCTGCGAATTTCTATTTAACCACCTGCTTTCATGAGAGACCTCAGGGCTGCATGTTTTGAGCCCAGTACTGAGCCTGAAAAGCATTTCCAACCCCACTTACAAGTAAAACTAGCTAAAATGTGCCTGGCTGCTATTCACTTAAAAGCTCATTCTGTGTACATTTTTGGCATACGTTTGCTCCTACCGGGTCAGCTGAGCAGCGAATTTCTATTTAACCACCTGCTTTCATGAGAGACCTCAGGGCTGCATGTTTTGAGCCCAGTACTGAGCCTGAAAAGCATTTCCAACCCCACTTACAAGTAAAACTAGCTAAAATGTGCCTGGCTTCTCTTCACTGAAAAGCTCATTCTGAGTACATTTTTAGCATACGTTTGCTCCTGCCGGGTCAGCTGAGCAGCGAATTTCTATTTAACCACCTGCTATCATGAGAGACCTCAGGGCTGCATGTTTTGAGCCCAGTACTGATCCAGAAAAGCGTTTCCAACCCCACTTACAAGTAAAACTAGCTAAAATGTGCCTGGCTGCTATTCACTGAAAAGCTCATTCTCTGTACATTTTTGGCATACGTTTGCTCCTACCGGGTCAGCTGAGCAGCGAATTTCTATTTAACCACCTGCTTTCATGAGAGACCTCAGAGCTGCATGTTTTGAGCCCTGTACTGAGCCTGAAAAGCATTTCCAACCCCACTTACAAGTAAAACTAGCTAAAATGTGCCTGGCTTCTCTTCACTGAAAAGCTCATTCTGAGTACATTTTTCGCATACGTTTGCTCCTGCCGGGTCAGCTGAGCAGCGAATTTCTATTTAACCACCTGCTATCACGAGAGACCTCAGGGCTGCATGGTTTGAGCCCAGTACTGATCCTGAAAAGCGTTTCCAACCCCACTTACAAGTAAAACTAGCTAAAATGTGCCTGGCTTCTCTTCACTGAAAAGCTCATTCTGAGTACATTTTTAGCATACGTTTGCTCCTGCCGGGTCAGCTGAGCAGCGAATTTCTATTTAACCACCTGCTTTCATGAGAGACCTCAGGGCTGCATGTTTTGAGCCCAGTACTGAGCCTGAAAAGCGTTTCCAACCCCACTTACAAGTAAAACTAGCTAAAATGTGCCTGGCTTCTCTTCACTGAAAAGCTCATTCTGAGTACATTTTTAGCATACGTTTGCTCCTGCCGGGTCAGCTGAGCAGCGAATTTCTATTTAACCACCTGCTATCATGAGAGACCTCAGGGCTGCATGTTTTGAGCCCAGTACTGATCCTGAAAAGCGTTTCCAACCCCACTTACAAGTAAAACTAGCTAAAATGTGCCTGGCTGCTATTCACTGAAAAGCTCATTCTCTGTACATTTTTGGCATACGTTTGCTCCTACCGGGTCAGCTGAGCAGCGAATTTCTATTTGACCACCTGCTTTCATGAGAGACCTCAGAGCTGCATGTTTTGAGCCCAGTACTGAGCCTGAAAAGCATTTCCAACCCCACTTACAAGTAAAACTAGCTAAAATGTGCCTGGCTTCTCTTCACTGAAAAGCTCATTCTGAGTACATTTTTAGCATACGTTTGCTCCTGCCGGGTCAGCTGAGCAGCGAATTTCTATTTAACCACCTGCTTTCATGAGAGACCTCAGGGCTGCATGTTTTGAGCCCAGTACTGAGCCTGAAAAACGTTTCCAACCCCACTTACAAGTAAAACTAGCTAAAATGTGCCTGGCTTCTCTTCACTGAAAAGCTCATTCTGAGTACATTTTTAGCATACGTTTGCTCCTGCTGGGTCAGCTGAGCAGCAAATTTCTATTTAACCACCTGCTATCATGAGAGACCTCAGGGCTGCATGTTTTGAGCCCAGTACTGATCCTGAAAAGCATTTCCAACCCCACTTACAAGTAAAACTAGCTAAAATGTGCCTGGCTGCTATTCACTGAAAAGCTCATTCTGTGTACATTTTTGGCATACGTTTGCTCCTACCGGGCCAGCTGAGCAGCGAATTTCTACTTAACCACCTGCCTTCATGAGAGACCTCAGGGCTGCATGTTTTGAGCCCAGTACTGAGCCTGAAAAGCATTTCCAACACCACTTACAAGTAAAACTAGCTAAAATGTGCCTGGCTTCTCTTCACTGAAAAGCTCATTCTGAGTACATTTTTAGCATACGTTTGCTCCTGCCGGGTCAGCTGAGCAGCGAATTTCTATTTAACCACCTGCTTTCATGAGAGACCTCAGGGCTGCATGTTTTGAGCCCAGTACTGAGCCTGAAAAGCATTTCCAACCCCACTTACAAGTAAAACTAGCTAAAATGTGCCTGGCTTCTCTTCACTGAAAAGCTCATTCTGAGTACATTTTTAGCATACGTTTGCTCCTGCCGGGTCAGCTGAGCAGCGAATTTCTATTTAACCACCTGCTATCATGAGAGACCTCAGGGCTGCATGTTTTGAGCCCAGTACTGATCCTGAAAAGCGTTTCCAACCCCACTTACAAGTAAAACTAGCTAAAATGTGCCTGGCTGCTATTCACTGAAAAGCTCATTCTCTGTACATTTTTGGCATACGTTTGCTCCTACCGGGTCAGCTGAGCAGCGAATTTCTATTTAACCACCTGCTTTCATGAGAGATCTCAGAGCTGCATGTTTTGAGCCCTGTACTGAGCCTGAAAAGCATTTCCAACCCCACTTACAAGTAAAACTAGCTAAAATGTGCCTGGCTTCTCTTCACTGAAAGCTCATTCTGAGTACATTTTTCGCATACGTTTGCTCCTGCCGGGTCAGCTGAGCAGCAAATTTCTATTTAACCACCTGCTTTCATGAGAGACCTCAGGGCTGCATGTTTTGAGCCCAGTACTGAGCCTGAAAAGCGTTTCCAACCCCACTTACAAGTAAAACTAGCTAAAATGTGCCTGGCTTCTCTTAACTGAAAAGCTCATTCTGAGTACATTTTTAGCATATGTTTGCTCCTGCTGGGTCAGCTGAGCAGCGAATTTCTATTTAACCACCTGCTATCATGAGAGACCTCAGGGCTGCATGTTTTGAGCCCAGTATTGATCCTGAAAAGCGTTTCCAACCCCACTTACAAGTAAAACTAGCTAAAATGTGCCTGGCTGCTATTCACTGAAAAGCTCATTCTGTGTACATTTTTGGCATACGTTTGCTCCTACCGGGTCAGCTGAGCAGCGAATTTCTATTTAACCACCTGATTTCATGAGAGACCTCAGAGCTGCATGTTTTGAGCCCAGTACGGAGCCTGAAAAGCATTTCCAACCCCACTTACAAGTAAAACTAGCTAAAATGTGCCTGGCTTCTCTTCACTGAAAAGCTCATTCTGAGTACATTTTTAGCATACGTTTGCTCCTGCCGGGTCAGCTGAGCAGCAAATTTCTATTTACCCACCTGCTATCATGAGAGACCTCAGGGCTGCATGTTTTGAGCTCAGTACTGATCCTGAAAAGCGTTTTCAACCCCACTTACAAGTAAAACTAGCTAAAATGTGCCTGGCTTCTCTTCACTGAAAAGCTCATTCTGAGTACATTTTTAGCATACGTTTGCTCCTGCCGGGTCAGCTGAGCAGCGAATTTCTATTTAATCACCTGCTATCATGAGAGACCTCAGGGCTGCATGTTTTGAGCCCAGTACTGATCCTAAAAAGCCTTTCCAACCCCACTTACAAGTAAAACTAGCTAAAATGTGCCTGGCTGCTATTCACTGAAAAGCTCATTCTCTGTACATTTTTGGCATACGTTTGCTCCTACCGGGTCAGCTGAGCAGCGAATTTCTATTTGACCACCTGCTTTCATGAGAGACCTCAGAGCTGCATGTTTTGAGCCCAGTACTGAGCCTGAAAAGCATTTCCAACCCCACTTACAAGTAAAACTAGCTAAAATGTGCCTGGCTTCTCTTCACTGAAAAGCTCATTCTGAGTACATTTTTAGCATACGTTTGCTCCTGCCGGGTCAGCTGAGCAGCGAATTTCTATTTAACCACCTGCTTTCATGAGAGACCTCAGGGCTGCATGTTTTGAGCCCAGTACTGAGCCTGAAAAGCGTTTCCAACCCCACTTACAAGTAAAACTAGCTAAAATGTGCCTGGCTTCTCTTCACTGAAAAGCTCATTCTGAGTACATTTTTAGCATACGTTTGCTCCTGCTGGGTCAGCTGAGCAGCGAATTTCTATTTAACCACCTGCTATCATGAGAGACCTCAGGGCTGCATGTTTTGAGCCCAGTATTGATCCTGAAAAGCGTTTCCAACCCCACTTACAAGTAAAACTAGCTAAAATGTGCCTGGCTGCTATTCACTGAAAAGCTCATTCTGTGTACATTTTTGGCATACGTTTGCTCCTACCGGGTCAGCTGAGCAGCGAATTTCTATTTAACCACCTGCTTTCATGAGAGACCTCAGGGCTGCATGTTTTGAGCCCAGTACTGAGCCTGAAAAGCATTTCCAACCCCACTTACAAGTAAAACTAGCTAAAATGTGCCTGGCTTCTCTTCACTGAAAAGCTCATTCTGAGTACATTTTTAGCATACGTTTGCTCCTGCCGGGTCAGCTGAGCAGCGAATTTCTATTTAACCACCTGCTATCATGAGAGACCTCAGGGCTGCATGTTTTGAGCCCAGTACTGATCCTGAAAAGCCTTTCCAACCCCACTTACAAGTAAAACTAGCTAAAATGTGCCTGGCTTCTCTTCACTGAAAAGCTCATTCTGAGTACATTTTTAGCATACGTTTGCTCCTGCTGGGTCAGCTGAGCAGCGAATTTCTATTTAACCACCTGCTATCATGAGAGACCTCAGGGCTGCATGTTTTGAGCCCAGTACTGATCCTGAAAAGCGTTTCCAACCCCACTTACAAGTAAAACTAGCTAAAATGGGCCTGGCTGCTATTCACTGAAAAGCTCATTCTGTGTACATTTTTGGCATACCTTTGCTCCTACCGGGTCAGCTGAGCAGCGAATTTCTATTTAAGCACCTGCTTTCATGAGAGACCTCAGGGCTGCATGTTTTGAGCCCAGTACTGAGCCTGAAAAGCATTTCCAACCCCACTTACAAGTAAAACTAGCAAAAATATGCCTGGCTTCTCTTCACTGAAAAGCTCATTCTGAGTAGATTTTTAGCATACGTTTGCTCCTGCCGGGTCAGCTGAGCAGCGAATTTCTATTTAACCACCTACTATCATGAGAGACCTCAGGGCTGCATGTTTTGAGCCCAGTATTGATCCTGAAAAGCGTTTCCAACCCCACTTACAAGTAAAACTAGCTAAAATGTGCCTGGCTGCTATTCACTGAAAAGCTCATTCTGTGTACATTTTTGGCATACGTTTGCTCCTACCGGGTCAGCTGAGCAGCGAATTTCTATTTAACCACGTGCTTTCATGAGAGACCTCAGGGCTGCATGTTTTGAGCCCAGTACTGAGCCTGAAAAGCATTTCCAACCCCACTTACAAGTAAAACTAGCTAAAATGTGCCTGGCTTCTCTTCACTGAAAAGCTCATTCTGAGTACATTTTTAGCATACGTTTGCTCCTGCCGGGTCAGCTGAGCAGCGAATTTCTATTTAACCACCTGCTATCATGAGAGACCTCAGGGCTGCATGTTTTGAGCCCAGTACTGATCCTGAAAAGCGTTTCCAACCCCACTTACAAGTAAAACTAGCTAAAATGTGCCTGGCTGCTATTCACTGAAAAGCTCATTCTCTGTACATTTTTGGCATACGTTTGCTCCTACCGGGTCAGCTGAGCAGCGAATTTCTATTTGACCACCTGCTTTCATGAGAGACCTCAGAGCTGCATGTTTTGAGCCCAGTACTGAGCCTGAAAAGCATTTCCAACCCCACTTACAAGTAAAACTAGCTAAAATGTGCCTGGCTTCTCTTCACTGAAAAGCTCATTCTGAGTACCTTTTTAGCATACGTTTGCTCCTGCTGGGTCAGCTGAGTAGCGAATTTCTATTTAACCACCTGCTTTCATGAGAGACCTCAGGGCTGCATGTTTTGAGCCCAGTACTGAGCCTGAAAAGCGTTTCTAACCCCACTTACAAGTAAAACTAGCTAAAATGTGCCTGGCTGCTATTCACTGAAAAGCTCATTCTGTGTACATTTTTGGCATACGTTTGCTCCTACCGGGTCAGCTGAGCAGCGATTTTCTATTTAACCACCTGATTTCATGAGAGACCTCAGAGCTGCATGTTTTGAGCCCAGTACGGAGCCTGAAAAGCATTTCCAACCCCACTTACAAGTAAAACTAGCTACAATGTGCCTGGCTTCTCTTCACTGAAAAGCTCATTCTGAGTACATTTTTAGCATACGTTTGCTCCTGCCGGGTCAGCTGAGCAGCGAATTTCTATTTAACCACCTGCTATCATGAGAGACCTCAGGGCTGCATGGTTTGAGACCAGTACTGATCCTGAAAAGCGTTTCCAACCCCACTTACAAGTAAAACTAGTTAAAATGTGCCTGGCTTCTCAGAACTGAAAAGCTAATTCTGAGTACATTTTTAGCATACGTTTGCTCCTGCCGGGTCAGCTGAGTAGCGAATTTCTATTTAACCACCTGCTTTCATGAGAGACCTCAGGGATGCATGCTTTGAGCCCAGCACTGAGCCTGAAAAGCGTTTCCAACCCCACTTACAAGTAAAACTAGCTAAAATGTGCCTGGCTTCTCTTCACTGAAAAGCTCATTCTGAGTACATTTTTAGCATACGTTTGCTCCTGCCGGGTCAGCTGAGCAGCAAATTTCTATTTACCCACCTGCTATCATGAGAGACCTCAGGGCTGCATGTTTTGAGCTCAGTACTGATCCTGAAAAGCGTTTTCAACCCCACTTACAAGTAAAACTAGCTAAAATGTGCCTGGCTTCTCTTCACTGAAAAGCTCATTCTGAGTACATTTTTAGCATACGTTTGCTCCTGCCGGGTCAGCTGAGCAGCGAATTTCTATTTAACCACCTGCTATCATGAGAGACCTCAGGGCTGCATGTTTTGAGCCCAGTACTGATCCTGAAAAGCGTTTCCAACCCCACTTACAAGTAAAACTAGCTAAAATGTGCCTGGCTGCTATTCACTGAAAAGCTCATTCTGTGTACATTTGTGGCATACGTTTGCTCCTACCGGGTCAGCTGAGCAGCGAATTTCTATTTAACCACCTGCTTTCATGAGAGACCTCAGGGATGCATGTTTTGAGCCCAGTACTGAGCCTGAAAAGCATTTCCAACCCCACTTACAAGTAAAACTAGCTAAAATGTGCCTGGCTTCTCTTCACTGAAAAGCTCATTCTGAGTACATTTTTAGCATACGTTTGCTCCTGCCGGGTCAGCTGAGCAGCGAATTTCTATTTAACCACCTGCTATTTTGAGCCCAGTACTGATCCTGAAAAGCGTTTCCAACCCCACTTACAAGTAAAACTAGCTAAAATGTGCCTGGCTGCTATTTACTGAAAAGCTCATTCTGTGTACATTTTTGGCATACGTTTGCTCCTACCGGGTCAGCTGAGCAGCGAATTTCTATTTAACCACCTGCGGCCTTATTTATGAAGGCCTTGCATCAGTTTTGCGCCACGGTGCGTCACTTTTTGTGACGCACCAGCGTTGTAAAAAATGCGCCTTGGTGCGCCATATTTAAAAAGTGACGCATCTAGGTAGATGCGTCACTTTTTAAACCCCTGCGCCACATTATACCTGCGTCAGGTATAATGTATGCAGAGGGGGCATTCCCCCGCAAAAGCCTCGTAATAGTGACGCAGTGAAATCTAAGAGATTTCACTTCGTCACTTTTAGGACGCTGTTGCGTCAAAATCTTACGCCTGCCTCACAGCAGGCGTAAGACTGATGCAAGCCCTTCACATGGGGCTTTCCCCATGTGAAAGGATGCATTGCTGGAGTTGCGTCACTTTTGTGACACACTCCAGCAATGCGTCACTTTTGCGCTTACAGATACGTCAGAAATACTGACGTATCTGTAACTCCTTGCGACATGATGCGTCATATATTAAATATGACGCATCAGGAATGTCGCAAGGAGTGCGCAGTGAAAAGTGACGCATCGCTGTTTTCACGCACCGATGCGTCACTTTTCATAAATGAGGCCCCTGATTTCATGAGAGACCTCAGAGCTGCATGTTTTGAGCCCAGTACTGAGCCTGAAAAGCATTTCCAACTCCACTTACAAGTAAAACTAGCTGAAATGTGCCTGGCTTCTCTTCATTGAAAAGCTCATTCTGAGTACATTTTTAGCATACGTTTGCTCCTGCCGGGTCAGCTGAGCAGCGAATTTCTATTTAACCACCTGCTATCACGAGAGACCTCAGGGCTGCATGGTTTGAGCCCAGTACTGATCCTGAAAAGTGTTTCCAACCCCACTTACCAGTAAAACTAGCTAAAATGTGCCTGGCTTCTCTTCACTGAAAAGCTCATTCTGAGTACATTTTTAGCATACGTTTGCTCCTGCCGGGTCAGCTGAGCTGCGAATTTCTATTTAACCACCTGCTTTCATGAGAGACCTCAGGGATGCATGCTTTGAGCCCAGCACTGAGCCTGAAAAGTGTTTCCAACCCCACTTACAAGTAAAACTAGCTAAAATGTGCCTGGCTTCTCTTCACTGAAAAGCTCATTCTGAGTACATTTTTAGCATACGTTTGCTCCTGCCGGGTCAGCTGAGCAGCGAATTTCTATTTAACCACCTGCTATCACGAGAGACCTCAGGGCTGCATGGTTTGAGCCCAGTACTGATCCTGAAAAGCGTTTCCAACCCCACTTACCAGTAAAACTAGCTAAAATGTGCCTGGCTTCTCTTCACTGAAAAACTCATTCTGAGTACATTTTTAGCATACGTTTGCTCCTGCCGGGTCAGCTGAGCAGCGAATTTCTATTTAACCACCTGCTTTCATGAGAGACCTCAGGGATGCATGCTTTGAGGCCAGCACTGAGCCTGAAAAGCGTTTCCAACCCCACTTACAAGTAAAACTAGCTAAAATGTGCCTGGCTTCTCTTCACTGAAAAGCTCATTCTGAGTACATTTTTAGCATACGTTTGCTCCTGCCGGGTCAGCTGAGCTGCGAATTTCTATTTAACCACCTGCTATCATGAGAGACCTCAGGGCTGCATGTTTTGAGCTCAGTACTGATCCTGAAAAGCGTTTTCAACCCCACTTACAAGTAAAACTAGCTAAAATGTGCCTGGCTGCTATTCATTTAAAAGCTCATTCTGTGTACATTTTTGGCATACGTTTGCTCCTACCGGGTCAGCTGAGCAGCGAATTTCTATTTACCACCTGCTTTCATGAGAGATCTCAGGGCTGCATGTTTTGAGCCCAGTACTGATCCTGAAAAGCGTTTCCAACCCCACTTACAAGTAAAACTAGCTAAAATGTGCCTGGCTTCTCTTCACTGAAAAGCTCATTCTGAGTACATTTTTAGCATACGTTTGCTCCTGCCGGGTCAGCTGAGCAGCGAATTTCTATTTAACCACCTGCTATCATGTGAGACCTCAGGGCTGCATGTTTTGAGCCCAGTACTGATCCTGAAAAGCGTTTCCAACCCCACTTACAAGTAAAACTAGCTAAAATGTGCCTGGCTGCTATTCACTGAAAAGCTCATTCTGTGTACATTTTTGGCATACGTTTGCTCCTGCCGGGTCAGCTGAGCAGCGAATTTCTATTTAACCACCTGATTTCATGAGAGACCTCAGAGCTGCATGTTTTGAGCCCAGTACTGAGCCTGAAAAGCATTTCCAACCCCACTTACAAAGTAAAACTAGCTGAAATGTGCCTGGCTTCTCTTCACTGAAAAGCTCATTCTGAGTATATTTTTAGCATACGTTTGCTCCTGCCGGGTCAGCTGAGCAGCGAATTTCTATTTAACCACCTGCTATCACGAGAGACCTCAGGGCTGCATGGTTTGAGCCCAGTACTGATCCTGAAAAGCGTTTCCAACCCCACTTACAAGTAAAACTAGCTAAAATGTGCCTGGCTTCTCTTCACTGAAAAGCTCATTCTGAGTACATTTTTAGCATACGTTTGCTCCTGCCGGGTCAGCTGAGCAGCGAATTTCTATTTAACCACCTGCTTTCATGAGAGACCTCAGGGATGCATGCTTTGAGCCCAGCACTGAGCCTGAAAAGCGTTTCCAACCCCACTTACAAGTAAAACTAGCTAAAATGTGCCTGGCTGCTATTCATTTAAAAGCTCATTCTGTGTACATTTTTGGCATACGTTTGCTCCTACCGGGTCAGCTGAGCAGCGAATTTCTATTTACCACCTGCTTGCATGAGAGATCTCAGGGCTGCATGTTTTGAGCCCAGTACTGAGCCTGAAAAGCATTTCCAACCTCACTTACAAGTAAACTAGCTAAAATGTGCCTGGCTTCTCTTCACTGAAAAGCACATTCTGAGTACATTTTTAGCATACGTTTGCTCCTGCCGGGTCAGCTGAGCAGCGAATTTCTATTTAACCACCTGCTATCATGTGAGACCTCAGGGCTGTATGTTTTGAGCCCAGTACTGATCCTGAAAAGCGTTTCCAACCCCACTTACAAGTAAAACTAGCTAAAATGTGCCTGGCTGCTATTCACTGAAAAGCTCATTCTGTGTACATTTTTGGCATACGTTTGCTCCTGCCGGGTCAGCTGAGCAGCGAATTTCTATTTAACCACCTGATTTCATGAGAGACCTCAGAGCTGCATGTTTTGAGCCCAGTACTGAGCCTGAAAAGCATTTCCAACCCCACTTACAAAGTAAAACTAGCTAAAATGTGCCTGGCTTCTCTTCACTGAAAAGCTCATTCTGAGTACATTTTTAGCATACGTTTGCTCCTGCCGGGTCAGCTGAGCAGCGAATTTCTATTTAACCACCTGCTATCATGAGAGACCTCAGGGCTGCATGTTTTGAGCCCAGTACTGATCCTGAAAAGCATTTCCAACCCCACTTACAAGAAAAACTAATTAAAATGTGCCTGGCTTCTCTTCACTGAAAAGCTCATTCTGAGTACATTTTAAGCATACGTTTGCTCCTGCCGGGTCAGCTGAGCAGCGAATTTCTATTTAACCACCTGCTATCATGAGAGACCTCAGGGCTGCATGTTTTGAGCCCAGTACTGATCCTGAAAAGCGTTTCCAACCCCACTTACAAGTAAAACTAGCTAAAATGTGCCTGGCTGCTATTCACTGAAAAGCTCATTCTGTGTACATTTGTGGCATACGTTTGCTCCTACCGGGTCAGCTGAGCAGCGAATTTCTATTTATCCACCTGCTTTCATGAGAGACCTCAGGGATGCATGTTTTGAGCCCAGTACTGAGCCTGAAAAGCATTTCCAACCCCACTTACAAGTAAAACTAGCTAAAAT
The DNA here is from genome assembly GCF_964263255.1 of Lissotriton vulgaris. NCBI lineage: Eukaryota > Metazoa > Chordata > Amphibia > Caudata > Salamandridae > Lissotriton > Lissotriton vulgaris. The sequence goes on along the minus strand of NW_028242071.1, from coordinate 2,024,499 downwards.
GTGCCTGGCTTCTCTTCACTGAAAAGCTCATTCTGAGTACATTTTTAGCATACGTTTGCTCCGGCCGGGTCAGCTGAGCAGTGAATTTCTATTTAACCACCTGCTATTTTGAGCCCAGTACTGATCCTGAAAAGCGTTTCCAACCCCACTTACAAGTAAAACTAGCTAAAATGTGCCTGGCTGCTATTCACTGAAAAGCTCATTCTGTGTACATTTTTGGCATACGTTTGCTCCTACCGGGTCAGCTGAGCAGCGAATTTCTATTTAACCACCTGCGGCCTTATTTATGAAGGCCTTGCATCAGTTTTGCGCCACGGTGCGTCACTTTTTGTGACGCACCAGCGTTGTAAAAAATGCGCCTTGGTGCGCCATATTTAAAAAGTGACGCATCTAGGTAGATGCGTCACTTTTTAAACCCCTGCGCAACATTATACCTGCGTCAGGTATAATGTATGCAGAGGGGGCATTCCCCCGCAAAAGCCTCGTAATAGTGACGCAGTGAAATCTAAGAGATTTCACTTCGTCACTTTTAGGACGCTGTTGCGTCAAAATCTTATGCCTGCCTCACAGCAGGCGTAAGACTGACGCAAGCCCTTCACATGGGGCTTTCCCCATGTGAAAGGATGCATTGCTGGAGTTGCGTCACTTTTGTGACACACTCCAGCAATGCGTCACTTTTGCGCTTACAGATACGTCAGAAATACTGACGTATCTGTAACTCCTTGCGACATGATGCGTCATATATTAAATATGACGCATCAGGAATGTCGCAAGGAGTGCGCAGTGAAAAGTGACGCATCGCTGTTTTCACGCACCGATGCGTCACTTTTCATAAATGAGGCCCCTGATTTCATGAGAGACCTCAGAGCTGCATGTTTTGAGCCCAGTACTGAGCCTGAAAAGCATTTCCAACTCCACTTACAAGTAAAACTAGCTGAAATGTGCCTGGCTTCTCTTCATTGAAAAGCTCATTCTGAGTAAATTTTTAGCATACGTTTGCTCCTGCCGGGTCAGCTGAGCTGCGAATTTCTATTTAACCACCTGCTTTCATGAGAGACCTCAGGGATGCATGCTTTGAGCCCAGCACTGAGCCTGAAAAGTGTTTCCAACCCCACTTACAAGTAAAACTAGCTAAAATGTGAGTGGCTTCTCTTCACTGAAAAGCTCATTCTGAGTACATTTTTAGCATACGTTTGCTCCTGCCGGGTCAGCTGAGCTGCGAATTTCTATTTAACCACCTGCTATCATGAGAGACCTCAGGGCTGCATGTTTTGAGCTCAGTACTGATCCTGAAAAGCGTTTTCAACCCCACTTACAAGTAAAACTAGCTAAAATGTGCCTGGCTGCTATTCATTTAAAAGCTCATTCTGTGTACATTTTTGGCATACGTTTGCTCCTACCGGGTCAGCTGAGCAGTGAATTTCTATTTACCACCTGCTTTCATGAGAGATCTCAGGGCTGAATGTTTTGAGCCCAGTACTGATCCTGAAAAGCGTTTCCAACCCCACTTACAAGTAAAACTAGCTAAAATGTGCCTGGCTTCTCTTCACTGAAAAGCTCATTCTGAGTACATTTTTAGCATACGTTTGCTCCTGCCGGGTCAGCTGAGCAGCGAATTTCTATTTAACCACCTGCTATCATGTGAGACCTCAGGGCTGCATGTTTTGAGCCCAGTACTGATCCTGAAAAGCGTTTCCAACCCCACTTACAAGTAAAACTAGCTAAAATGTGCCTGGCTGCTATTCACTGAAAAGCTCATTCTGTGTACATTTTTGGCATACGTTTGCTCCTGCCGGGTCAGCTGAGCAGCGAATTTCTATTTAACCACCTGATTTCATGAGAGACCTCAGAGCTGCATGTTTTGAGCCCAGTACTGAGCCTGAAAAGCATTTCCAACCCCACTTACAAAGTAAAACTAGCTGAAATGTGCCTGGCTTCTCTTCACTGAAAAGCTCATTCTGAGTATATTTTTAGCATACGTTTGCTCCTGCCGGGTCAGCTGAGCAGCGAATTTCTATTTAACCACCTGCTATCACGAGAGACCTCAGGGCTGCCTGGTTTGAGCCCAGTACTGATCCTGAAAAGCGTTTCCAACCCCACTTACAAGTAAAACTAGCTAAAATGTGCCTGGCTTCTCTTCACTGAAAAGCTCATTCTGAGTACATTTTTAGCATACGTTTGCTCCTGCCGGGTCAGCTGAGCAGCGAATTTCTATTTAACCACCTGCTTTCATGAGAGACCTCAGGGATGCATGCTTTGAGCCCAGCACTGAGCCTGAAAAGCGTTTCCAACCCCACTTACAAGTAAAACTAGCTAAAATGTGCCTGGCTGCTATTCATTTAAAAGCTCATTCTGTGTACATTTTTGGCATACGTTTGCTCCTACCGGGTCAGCTAAGCAGCGAATTTCTATTTACCACCTGCTTTCATGAGAGATCTCAGGGCTGCACGTTTTGAGCCCAGTACTGAGCCTGAAAAGCATTTCCAACCTCACTTACAAGTAAAACTAGCTAAAATGTGCCTGGCTTCTCTTCACTGAAAAGCTCATTCTGAGTACATTTTTAGCATACGTTTGCTCCTGCTGGGTCAGCTGAGCAGCGAATTTCTATTTAACCACCTGCTATCATGAGAGACCGCAGGGCTGCATGTTTTGAGCCCAGTACTGATCCTGAAAAGCGTTTCCAACCCCACTTACAAGTAAAACTAGCTAAAATGGGCCTGGCTGCTATTCACTGGAAAGCTCATTCTGTGTACATTTTTGGCATACCTTTGCTCCTACCGGGTCAGCTGAGCAGCGAATTTCTATTTAAGCACCTGCTTTCATGAGAGACCTCAGGGCTGCATGTTTTGAGCCCAGTACTGAGCCTGAAAAGCATTTCCAACCCCACTTAAAAGTAAAACTAGCAAAAATGTGCCTGGCTTCTCTTCACTGAAAAGCTCATTCTGAGTACATTTTTAGCATACGTTTGCTCCTGCCGGGTCAGCTGAGCAGCGAATTTCTATTTAACCACCTACTATCATGAGAGACCTCAGGGCTGCATGTTTTGAGCCCAGTATTGATCCTGAAAAGCGTTTCCAACCCCACTTACAAGTAAAACTAGCTAAAATGTGCCTGGCTGCTATTCACTGAAAAGCTCATTCTGTGTACATTTTTGGCATACGTTTGCTCCTACCGGGTCAGCTGAGCAGCGAATTTCTATTTAACCACCTGCTTTCATGAGAGACCTCAGGGCTGCATGTTTTGAGCCCAGTACTGAGCCTGAAAAGCATTTCCAACCCCACTTGCAAGTAAAACTAGCTAAAATGTGCCTGGCTTCTCTTCACTGAAAAGCTCATTCTGAGTACATTTTTAGCATACGTTTGCTCCTGCCGGGTCAGCTGAGCAGCGAATTTCTATTTAACCACCTGCTATCATGAGAGACCTCAGGGCTGCATGTTTTGAGCCCAGTACTGATCCTGAAAAGCGTTTCCAACCCCACTTACAAGTAAAACTAGCTAAAATGTGCCTGGCTGCTATTCACTGAAAAGCTCATTCTCTGTACATTTTTGGCATACGTTTGCTCCTACCGGGTCAGCTGAGCAGCGAATTTCTATTTGACCACCTGCTTTCATGAGAGACCTCAGAGCTGCATGTTTTGAGCCCAGTACTGAGCCTGAAAAGCATTTCCAACCCCACTTACAAGTAAAACTAGCTAAAATGTGCCTGGCTTCTCTTCACTGAAAAGCTCATTCTGAGTACATTTTTAGCATACGTTTGCTCCTGCCGGGTCAGCTGAGTAGCGAATTTCTATTTAACCACCTGCTTTCATGAGAGACCTCAGGGCTGCATGTTTTGAGCCCAGTACTGAGCCTGAAAAGCGTTTCCAACCCCACTTACAAGTAAAACTAGCTAAAATGTGCCTGGCTTCTCTTAACTGAAAAGCTCATTCTGAGTACATTTTTAGCATACGTTTGCTCCTGCTGGGTTAGCTGAGCAGCGAATTTCTATTTAACCACCTGCTATCATGAGAGACCTCAGGGCTGCATGTTTTGAGCCCAGTATTGATCCTGAAAAGCGTTTCCAACCCCACTTACTAGTAAAACTAGCTAAAATGTGCCTGGCTGCTATTCACTGAAAAGCTCATTCTGTGTACATTTTTGGCATACGTTTGCTCCTACCGGGTCAGCTGAGCAGCGAATTTCTATTTAACCACCTGATTTCATGAGAGACCTCAGAGCTGCATGTTTTGAGCCCAGTACGGAGCCTGAAAAGCATTTCCAACCCCACTTACAAGTAAAACTAGCTAAAATGTGCCTGGCTTCTCTTCACTGAAAAGCTCATTCTGAGTACATTTTTAGCATACGTTTGCTCCTGCCGGGTCAGCTGAGCAGCGAATTTCTATTTAACCACCTGCTATCATGAGAGACCTCAGGGCTGCATGGTTTGAGACCAGTACTGATCCTGAAAAGCGTTTCCAACCCCACTTACAAGTAAAACTAGTTAAAATGTGCCTGGCTTCTCAGAACTGAAAAGCTAATTCTGAGTACATTTTTAGCATACGTTTGCTCCTGCCGGGTCAGCTGAGTAGCGAATTTCTATTTAACCACCTGCTTTCATGAGAGACCTCAGGGATGCATGCTTTGAGCCCAGCACTGAGCCTGAAAAGCGTTTCCAACCCCACTTACAAGTAAAACTAGCTAAAATGTGCCTGGCTTCTCTTCACTGAAAAGCTCATTCTGAGTACATTTTTAGCATACGTTTGCTCCGGCCGGGTCAGCTGAGCAGCAAATTTCTATTTACCCACCTGCTATCATGAGAGACCTCAGGGCTGCATGTTTTGAGCTCAGTACTGATCCTGAAAAGCGTTTTCAACCCCACTTACAAGTAAAACTAGCTAAAATGTGCCTGGCTTCGCTTCACTGAAAAGCTCATTCTGAGTACATTTTTAGCATACGTTTGCTCCTGCCGGGTCAGCTGAGCAGCGAATTTCTATTTAACCACCTGCTATCATGAGAGACCTCAGGGCTGCATGTTTTGAGCCCAGTACTGATCCTGAAAAGCGTTTCCAACCCCACTTACAAGTAAAACTAGCTAAAATGTGCCTGGCTGCTATTCACTGAAAAGCTCATTCTGTGTACATTTGTGGCATACGTTTGCTCCTACCGGGTCAGCTGAGCAGCGAATTTCTATTTAACCACCTGCTTTCATGAGAGACCTCAGGGATGCATGTTTTGAGCCCAGTACTGAGCCTGAAAAGCATTTCCAACCCCACTTACAAGTAAAACTAGCTAAAATGTGCCTGGCTTCTCTTCACTGAAAAGCTCATTCTGAGTACATTTTTAGCATACGTTTGCTCCTGCCGGGTCAGCTGAGCAGCGAATTTCTATTTAACCACCTGCTATTTTTAGCCCAGTACTGATCCTGAAAAGCGTTTCCAACCCCACTTACAAGTAAAACTAGCTAAAATGTGCCTGGCTGCTATTTACTGAAAAGCTCATTCTGTGTACATTTTTGGCATACGTTTGCTCCTACCGGGTCAGCTGAGCAGCGAATTTCTATTTAACCACCTGCGGCCTTATTTATGAAGGCCTTGCCTCAGTTTTGCGCCACGGTGCGTCACTTTTTGTGACGCACCAGCGTTGTAAAAAATGCGCCTTGGTGCGCCATATTTAAAAAGTGACGCATCTAGGTAGATGCGTCACTTTTTAAACCCCTGCGCCACATTATACCTGCGTCAGGTATAATGTATGCAGAGGGGGCATTCCCCCGCAAAAGCCTCGTAATAGTGACGCAGTGAAATCTAAGAGATTTCACTTCGTCACTTTTAGGACGCTGTTGCGTCAAAATCTTACGCCTGCCTCACAGCAGGCGTAAGACTGACGCAAGCCCTTCACATGGGGCTTTCCCCATGTGAAAGGATGCATTGCTGGAGTTGCGTCACTTTTGTGACACACTCCAGCAATGCGTCACTTTTGCGCTTACAGATACGTCAGAAATACTGACGTATCTGTAACTCCTTGCGACATGATGCGTCATATATTAAATATGACGCATCAGGAATGTCGCAAGGAGTGCGCAGTGAAAAGTGACGCATCGCTGTTTTCACGCACCGATGCGTCACTTTTCATAAATGAGGCCCCTGATTTCATGAGAGACCTCAGAGCTGCATGTTTTGAGCCCAGTACTGAGCCTGAAAAGCATTTCCAACTCCACTTACAAGTAAAACTAGCTGAAATGTGCCTGGCTTCTCTTCATTGAAAAGCTCATTCTGAGTACATTTTTAGCATACGTTTGCTCCTGCCGGGTCAGCTGAGCAGCGAATTTCTATTTACCCACCTGCTATCATGAGAGACCTCAGGGCTGCATGTTTTGAGCTCAGTACTGATCCTGAAAAGCGTTTTCAACCCCACTTACAAGTAAAACTAGCTAAAATGTGCCTGGCTTCTCTTCACTGAAAAGCTCATTCTGAGTACATTTTTAGCATACGTTTGCTCCTGCCGGGTCAGCTGAGCAGCGAATTTCTATTTAACCACCTGCTATCATGAGAGACCTCAGGGCTGCATGTTTTGAGCCCAGTACTGATCCTGAAAAGCGTTTCCAACCCCACTTACAAGTAAAACTAGCTAAAATGTGCCTGGCTGCTATTCACTGAAAAGCTCATTCTGTGTACATTTGTGGCATACGTTTGCTCCTACCGGGTCAGCTGAGCAGCGAATTTCTATTTAACCACCTGCTTTCATGAGAGACCTCAGGGATGCATGTTTTGAGCCCAGTACTGAGCCTGAAAAGCATTTCCAACCCCACTTACAAGTAAAACTAGCTAAAATGTGCCTGGCTTCTCTTCACTGAAAAGCTCATTCTGAGTACATTTTTAGCATACGTTTGCTCCTGCCGGGTCAGCTGAGCAGCGAATTTCTATTTAACCACCTGCTATTTTGAGCCCAGTACTGATCCTGAAAAGCGTTTCCAACCCCACTTACAAGTAAAACTAGCTAAAATGTGCCTGGCTGCTATTTACTGAAAAGCTCATTCTGTGTACATTTTTGGCATACGTTTGCTCCTACCGGGTCAGCTGAGCAGCGAATTTCTATTTAACCACCTGCGGCCTTATTTATGAAGGCCTTGCATCAGTTTTGCGCCACGGTGCGTCACTTTTTGTGACGCACCAGCGTTGTAAAAAATGCGCCTTGGTGCGCCACATTTAAAAAGTGACGCATCTAGGTAGATGCGTCACTTTTTAAACCCCTGCGCCACATTATACCTGCGTCAGGTATAATGTATGCAGAGAGGGCATTCCCCCGCAAAAGCCTCGTAATAGTGACGCAGTGAAATCTAAGAGATTTCACTTCGTCACTTTTAGGACGCTGTTGTGTCAAAATCTTACGCCTGCCTCACAGCAGGCGTAAGACTGACGCAAGCCCTTCACATGGGGCTTTCCCCATGTGAAAGGATGCATTGCTGGAGTTGCGTCAGTTTTGTGACACACTCCAGCAATGCGTCACTTTTGCGCTTACAGATACGTCAGAAATACTGACGTATCTGTAACTCCTTGCGACATGATGCGTCATATATTAAATATGACGCATCAGGAATGTCGCAAGGAGTGCGCAGTGAAAAGTGACGCATCGCTGTTTTCACGCACCGATGCGTCACTTTTCATAAATGAGGCCCCTGATTTCATAAGAGACCTCAGAGCTGCATGTTTTGAGCCCAGTACTGAGCCTGAAAAGCATTTCCAACTCCACTTACAAGTAAAACTAGCTGAAATGTGCCTGGCTTCTCTTCATTGAAAAGCTCATTCTGAGTACATTTTTAGCATACGTTTGCTCCTGCCGGGTCAGCTGAGCAGCGAATTTCTATTTAACCACCTGCTATCACGAGAGACCTCAGGGCTGCATGGTTTGAGCCCAGTACTGATCCTGAAAAGCGTTTCCAACCCCACTTACCAGTAAAACTAGCTAAAATGTGCCTGGCTTCTCTTCACTGAAAAGCTCATTCTGAGTACATTTTTAGCATACGTTTGCTCCTGCCGGGTCAGCTGAGCTGCGAATTTCTATTTAACCACCTGCTTTCATGAGAGACCTCAGGGATGCATGCTTTGAGCCCAGCACTGAGCCTGAAAAGTGTTTCCAACCCCACTTACAAGTAAAACTAGCTAAAATGTGCCTGGCTTCACTTCACTGAAAAGCTCATTCTGAGTACATTTTTAGCATACGTTTGCTCCTGCCGGGTCAGCTGAGCAGCGAATTTCTATTTAACCACCTGCTATCACGAGAGACCTCAGGGCTGCATGGTTTGAGCCCAGTACTGATCCTGAAAAGCGTTTCCAACCCCACTTACTAGTAAAACTAGCTAAAATGTGCCTGGCTTCTCTTCACTGAAAAGCTCATTCTGAGTACATTTTTAGCATACGTTTGCTCCTGCCGGGTCAGCTGAGCAGCGAATTTCTATTTAACCACCTGCTTTCATGAGAGACCTCAGGGATGCATGCTTTGAGCCCAGCACTGAGCCTGAAAAGCGTTTCCAACCCCACTTACAAGTAAAACTAGCTAAAATGTGCCTGGCTTCTCTTCACTGAAAAGCTCATTCTGAGTACATTTTTAGCATACGTTTGCTCCTGCCGGGTCAGCTGAGCTGCGAATTTCTATTTAACCACCTGCTATCATGAGAGACCTCAGGGCTGCATGTTTTGAGCTCAGTACTGATCCTGAAAAGCGTTTTCAACCCCACTTACAAGTAAAACTAGCTAAAATGTGCCTGGCTGCTATTCATTTAAAAGCTCATTCTGTGTACATTTTTGGCATACGTTTGCTCCTACCGGGTCAGCTGAGCAGCGAATTTCTTTTTACCACCTGCTTTCATGAGAGATCTCAGGGCTGCATGTTTTGAGCCCAGTACTGATCCTGAAAAGCGTTTCCAACCCCACTTACAAGTAAAACTAGCTAAAATGTGCCTGGCTTCTCTTCACTGAAAAGCTCATTCTGAGTACATTTTTAGCATACGTTTGCTCCTGCCGGGTCAGCTGAGCAGCGAATTTCTATTTAACCACCTGCTTTCACGAGAGACCTCAGGGATGCATGCTTTGAGCCCAGCACTGAGCCTGAAAAGCGTTTCCAACCCCACTTACAAGTAAAACTAGCTAAAATGTGCCTGGCTGCTATTCATTTAAAAGCTCATTCTGTGTACATTTTTGGCATACGTTTGCTCCTACCGGGTCAGCTGAGCAGCGAATTTCTATTTACCACCTGCTTGCATGAGAGATCTCAGGGCTGCATGTTTTGAGCCCAGTACTGAGCCTGAAAAGCATTTATAACCTCACTTACAAGTAAACTAGCTAAAATGTGCCTGGCTTCTCTTCACTGAAAAGCACATTCTGAGTACATTTTTAGCATACGTTTGCTCCTGCCGGGTCAGCTGAGCAGCGAATTTCTATTTAACCACCTGCTATCATGTGAGACCTCAGGGCTGCATGTTTTGCGCCCAGTACTGATCCTGAAAAGCGTTTCCAACCCCACTTACAAGTAAAACTAGCTAAAATGTGCCTGGCTGCTATTCACTGAAAAGCTCATTCTGTGTACATTTTTGGCATACGTTTGCTCCTGCCGGGTCAGCTGAGCAGCGAATTTCTATTTAACCACCTGATTTCATGAGAGACCTCAGAGCTGCATGTTTTGAGCCCAGTACTCAGCCTGAAAAGCATTTCCAACCCCACTTACAAAGTAAAACTAGCTAAAATGTGCCTGGCTTCTCTTCACTGAAAAGCTCATTCTGAGTACATTTTTAGCATACGTTTGCTCCTGCCGGGTCAGCTGAGCAGCGAATTTCTATTTAACCACCTGCTATCATGAGAGACCTCAGGGCTGCATGTTTTGAGCCCAGTACTGATCCTGAAAAGCATTTCCAACCCCACTTACAAGAAAAACTAGTTAAAATGTGCCTGGCTTCTCTTCACTGAAAAGCTCATTCTGAGTACATTTTAAGCATACGTTTGCTCCTGCCGGGTCAGCTGAGCAGCGAATTTCTATTTAACCACCTGCTATCATGAGAGACCTCAGGGCTGCATGTTTTGAGCCCAGTACTGATCCTGAAAAGCGTTTCCAACCCCACTTACAAGTAAAACTAGCTAAAATGTGCCTGGCTGCTATTCACTGAAAAGCTCATTCTGTGTACATTTGTGGCATACGTTTGCTCCTACCGGGTCAGCTGAGCAGCGAATTTCTATTTAACCACCTGCTTTCATGAGAGACCTCAGGGATGCATGTTTTGAGCCCAGTACTGAGCCTGAAAAGCATTTCCAACCCCACTTACAAGTAAAACTAGCTAAAATGTGCCTGGCTTCTCTTCACTGAAAAGCTCATTCTGAGTACATTTTTAGCATACGTTTGCTCCTGCCGGGTCAGCTGAGCAGCGAATTTCTATTTAACCACCTGCTATTTTGAGCCCAGTACTGATCCTGAAAAGCGTTTCCAACCCCACTTACAAGTAAAACTAGCTAAAATGTGCCTGGCTGCTATTCACTGAAAAGCTCATTCTGTGTACATTTTTGGCATACGTTTGCTCCTACCGGGTCAGCTGAGCAGCGAATTTCTATTTAACCACCTGCGGCCTTATTTATGAAGGCCTTGCATCAGTTTTGCGTGACGGTGCGTCACTTTTTGTGACGCACCAGCGTTGTAAAAAATGCGCCTTGGTGCGCCATATTTAAAAAGTGACGCATCTAGGTAGATGCGTCACTTTTTAAACCCCTGCGCCACATTATACCTGCGTCAGGTATAATGTATGCAGAGGGGGCATTCCCCCGCAAAAGCCTCATAATAGTGACGCAGTGAAATCTAAGAGATTTCACTCCGTCACTTTTAGGACGCTGTTGCGTCAAAATCTTATGCCTGCCTCACAGCAGGCGTAAGACTGACGCAAGCCCTTCACATGGGGCTTTCCCCATGTGAAAGGATGCATTGCTGGAGTTGCGTCACTTTTGTGACACACTCCAGCAATGCGTCACTTTTGCGCTTACAGATACGTCAGAAATACTGACGTATCTGTAACTCCTTGCGACATGATGCGTCATATATTAAATATGACACATCAGGAATGTCGCAAGGAGTGCGCAGTGAAAAGTGACGCATCGCTGTTTTCACGCACCGATGCGTCACTTTTCATAAATGAGGCCCCTGATTTCATGAGAGACCTCAGAGCTGCATGTTTTGAGCCCAGTACTGAGCCTGAAAAGCATTTCCAACTCCACTTACAAGTAAAACTAGCTGAAATGTGCCTGGCTTCTCTTCATTGAAACGGTCATTCTGAGTACATTTTTAGCATACGTTTGCTCCTGCCGGGTCAGCTGAGCAGCAAATTTCTATTTAACCACCTGCTATCACGAGAGACCTCAGGGCTGCATGGTTTGAGCCCAGTACTGATCCTGAAAAGCGTTTCCAACCCCACTTACCAGTAAAACTAGCTAAAATGTGCCTGGCTTCTCTTCACTGAAGAGCTCATTCTGAGTACATTTTTAGCATACGTTTGCTCCTGCCGGGTCAGCTGAGCTGCGAATTTCTATTTAACCACCTGCTTTCATGAGAGACCTCAGGGATGCATGCTTTGAGCCCAGCACTGAGCCTGAAAAGTGTTTCCAACCCCACTTACAAGTAAAACTAGCTAAAATGTGCCTGGCTTCTCTTCACTGAAAAGCTCATTCTGAGTACATTTTTAGCATACGTTTGCTCCTGCCGGGTCAGCTGAGCTGCGAATTTCTATTTAACCACCTGCTATCATGAGAGACCTCAGGGCTGCATGTTTTGAGCTCAGTACTGATCCTGAAAAGCGTTTTCTACCCCACTTACAAGTAAAACTAGCTAAAATGTGCCTGGCTGCTATTCATTTAAAAGCTCATTCTGTGTACATTTTTGGCATACGTTTGCTCCTACCGGGTCAGCTGAGCAGCGAATTTCTATTTACCACCTGCTTTCATGAGAGATCTCAGGGCTGCATGTTTTGAGCCCAGTACTGATCCTGAAAAGCGTTTCCAACCCCACTTACAAGTAAAACTAGCTAAAATGTGCCTGGCTTCTCTTCACTGAAAAGCTCATTCTGAGTACATTTTTAGCATACGTTTGCTCCTGCCGGGTCAGCTGAGCAGCGAATTTCTATTTAACCACCTGCTATCATTTGAGACCTCAGGGCTGCATGTTTTGAGCCCAGTACTGATCCTGAAAAGCGTTTCCAACCCCACTTACAAGTAAAACTAGCTAAAATGTGCCTGGCTGCTATTCACTGAAAAGCTCATTCTGTGTACATTTTTGGCATACGTTTGCTCCTGCCGGGTCAGCTGAGCAGCGAATTTCTATTTAACCACCTGATTTCATGAGAGATGAGGTTCCGTGACGGTTCCGTGACGACTTGAACCCGTGTTTTCAAGTTTGTCGGAAATACCTAATATTGGTATCAGCGAACCGCAAATGATCCATTTAGTATATCCTAGTGTTTTCGCTACGCTACGAGCAAGAGCACTCCTTCCATTGACATATTTCTGATATACCCACGGCATCCATCTTAGATCGTGGCCGCCATTTTGTGTTTCCTTGCCCTCACATATGCAATAGCCTCTGATCACTTCATTCACTCCACTTTGATTAAGGACACGTAGTCTTAGCCGGAGATTCACCTCTTACATGACACGTGCACCTTAAACCAGATCACGCTGTAGCTGCATGACTCGACAAAGGCTGCCTCCTCTGCCCAAGGCCAGTCCTGCCAAACTGGTCTTCGTGTCCATTGTACCTGATCATGATTAGGCGGCCGAAGCCGGTAGCCTTGCCCATTTACAACCCACAAACATCCCTTATCCCGCTTTTCTATCTTCCACACCTGGCTCTGTTTCTTTCTTTCTGAATCTTTATTAGGGGGAGGTAACGAACTTTACGATGAGGCGGTCCGGGTCCTGAATGCAATATTGACAGGGAATTGTGACAAACTAGTGGGAACCCCTCTTTTCGCAATGTTTGGCCTCAGATATTATCGACGGTTCCTGTGTAACACCAAATATTTATTGCTTTAGACACAAAGGTTTTGGGAATGTATTACATGTAAAGAATTCGCCCCCAGCATAAAATTTCATATATAAGGAGCAACCCACTTTGTACAAATCGAACAGGCTCCTGATTACTGCCCGTGTGTAGTATCTGTGACTTCTGTGTCCCTGCAGTAATAAACCTTTGGTCTTTGACGCCACCATCGAGAAGCCCGTGTTTCTGTTCATTTGTGCACCAAGGCAGGTTGGAACTCCGGGGTCTTTGGGTGTTGTACCCTGACACCTCTGGACGGAACCAAAAAGTCCAGAACTCCAATTGGCGCCCAACGTGGGGCGACGTCATTCGGTACCGGTCCAAAAGCCTGAAGAGTTCGAGAAGCTTCGTGTGAAGATTCCTGAGGGAGGCGCCCCACTTCATCGATCCCGGTATATCGCAAAAGTGGCCCGAAGTTCTCTTCCACGAGGGTTTCCCGTTCAGGACGGCTGCAGTGGGTCGTTGCCTTGACCGTCGCCCTGTCTTGGACCCGAAGTGGTGCAGTCCTTAGTACGGCGAAACGTGACGGGTTTCTCCTTGGTGACGTCTTCAGTGACTCAGTTAAGTATTTAGTGATAGCTAGCTGGTTACTTTGTGAGGATTGTTAAAATCCTTGATCGGTTCTTGGTTTGGTTTGGTTTTGTAAGATTATCACTAGTTGTTCTAGTTACGATAATCAATTTGGTTTAGTTTTGGGTATCGATACATAAGTTCGTTTTGGTAGGCCTAAGTTCTTGGTTCAAGTGCACATATTTGTTCCGTGTTTTGTTTGTGTTCCGGACTGAAAATGGTAAGTCGGAAAATGTTGTCTTGTTTTAGTTGCAACAGTGACTCACGATTGGAGGACTCTTGTCTGGTTCCTCCGATTGGGACTCCCCTATATGATTTATATTGTAAGTATGGAGTGGGTCCTATAACTTATAATGAGATATGGGTCCGCTATTGTAAGAAGGATGGTGTCCTTAGTTGGCCACTGCATGGTAGTTTTGAACAAGAGATTCTCGACAACTTAGAAGCGAAATTGTTTAAGAAGAAAGCCCGGCCGGCAATGTTTGATTCCTTCCGTTATTGGCGGAAAGAATCCAAACAGAGAGAAATGAGAAGGTTGAAGAAAGAGCAGAAAGAACAAGAAGAGTTAACTCTAGAGCAAGCGACTAAACAGTTGCAGGCTAATGAGTGTGAGAAGGCCATAGATGTAGCCATTAGAGAGCATAACTTAGCAATTGACAAGTGCTATCCTGCCTTGCCATCGAAAATGGCTAAGATACTGGAGGACTCCGAAAACGATCCTCTGCTATCTTATCTGTTACGGTCACCTCCACCGTATGCACAAGGTGCTACGACTCCACCTGTCCCAAATGTTCAATTGCCAGTTGCTGGACAACCTGGTGCTCCTGCTCTTATCCCTCAGAATCAAGTTCCTATACTTCCTGTGGTGAATGTGAATGTCCCTACAGCTCCTCCTCTTCCTACACTGCCAGTCCCTATACCTACCTCTGTACCTACTGCTCCAGAAACTATTTTCCTCGATACTCCTACTGCTTCCTCATCTATTCCTACCTCTACTGCATTCTCTATGTCTGCGAGTGTACTAACTCCACTTTCTGTTCGTCGAAGAATCACTGATTCTGTTACTAATATGCTGTCTCCTATATATAAAACTTTGATTAAGACTCCTACTACTGACTCTGTTCAGAGACGGAGTCAGCTTCCAAGTACTGAGGAACGGGGAGTTTTAGATTCCACGGCTCTCAGGTGGATTTCGAAGGGTAGAAGATATAGTACGAGAGATGTGTTAGACACATTTATGCAGTGGGGGGAGCCAACACAACGATACGTCTTTGATGAGATGTGCTCGTTGTTACGTGAAGAGATAGAAGAAGATGATGTCGAATCAGATTTGGAAGATTTAATTAGGGTTCAAAAGGAGTTTGCTGCTGGAATGATAGTAGGTGAGAATATAAAGCAAGCGATGGAACTCATTTTAAGTTTTAGAAATGATCCATCTCTTCGTTCACCGAGAGATTTAGAGAAAGGTAAAGTAAAGCTAAGTCGCCAATATCCTATGAGGGAGGTTCCTCCAATCTGGCGCGAAGCAATACAACGTGATGATAATGCAGGAATTGCAGCTGCTCCAGCACAGTTCCAACGAGTGTGGATACACATTCCATGGAAGCGAGCAGAAGTGTTAGCAGTGAAACAGGCCTTACCAGATCCGCGTAAGAATCCAGCCGGATATTACAAGGAATTAACACAGACAGTTGAGGCTTGTATAATGAACTTAGCCGACATTGATATGTTGTTTGGTAACGTAGTTCCGCAACCAGTGTGGGCTAAAATTCGTAAAGAGGATCATCAGGCTGCATTAGGTGGTGATTGGGCAGCTATCACTGCAGCAGATAATCAACAAATAGGTGGTGCGAAACCTGAACCTTTGATCGCTAATCTGCCAGGTAGAATAATTGATCTAATGAAGACTCTGATGCCAGCATTGCGTGTAAATTGGGACAAGTTGTCAGCATGTAGGCAGAAGAAAGACGAAAGTGTCTCGGACTTCTTCACGAGGTTCGAAGAGACTTTTGTGGATCATAGTGGTCAGGACATGAGCACAGAAGGAGGGCAAAGATTGTTTGTAGATAAATTTGTGCATAATTTGTTACCTGAATTATGCAATAAATTAAAGGATTCAGAAAGTGCGTGGGCTGTATCTATGACAGCGCAAATACTTGCGACTGCACAGTACTACGAAAATAGGGATAAAGAGGAAAAGGAAAAATCAGAGAAAAAAACAAAAGATTTAAAAACTAAAGTTCTTTTGCAGCAGGCTTATCCGCCTCGCGCGAATCAGACTAATACACAGCAAAACTCATACCAAAGAACAGATTACAGTACATCAAGACCTCAATATCAATGGAATCAGTGTGCGTACTGCAAGAAAGAGGGCCACTATAAAAATGAATGTCCGATCTTAGCGCAAAATAATGCAGCAGCAGCTCAGAGAGGTCGTGGTGGTTTTGTGCAGAATTCTAGAGGACGAGGACGAGGTGCTATGCCTCCACAAACGAATGATCGTCCCTCCAATCACTTTGATCAACGAAATGGACAATCTGCTCAGCAAAATAGATCTCAACAATATCTTGTTGAAGATTATTGTGAAGTAGATGAGGGTTTTCAGCAAAATGGGTACTAGGACAGCCATGGACAGAGAGAGGGAGTAGTATCAGTTCCAGTGGATCAGAGTGGGCCTTATGTCGCAGTAGCAACATCAGGTGTAGTCGAACCGTTTCTGTTGGATACTGGTGCCGCAAAAAGTTCTATCATTCATGCGAAACTCCCTGGCGCACCTTTGTCTGGCTCAACAAATGTTTCCGTAGGTTTTTCAGGCGCCCCTGTGTACAACCCGATATCTGGTCCTTTGTCTATTTCTGTTGGACCGTGCCAATTGAAAGCACCCCTGATTTTGACGACAGGTTGTAATGAAAATCTGCTTGGTTTAGATTTGTTAAAACGACTATATGCGACATTGTACTGTTCTCCGGAAGGAGTACAGCTTACATTGGGTAAAAATATCACCTCTCCGATGTACTTGTCAATGGACGCACTCCCGCCGGAGCTACATTCACTCCCTGATTCTCTTTGGGCGACTGGTCCTAATGATGTAGGTCTCCTAGAAATTCCACCGTATGTAGTGACTTTGAAAGCGAATGTGAAATTTCCAAGAATTCCCCAATATAAAATCTCGAGTGAAGGTGAACGTGCACTTTTATTGATTGTACAAGATTTGATTAAGAAAGGTGTAGTTGAAGAAACTAGAGGAAATGTCTGTAACAGTCCTGTCTTACCGATTCTGAAGCGAACTGATCCTACAAAACCTCCAGTTTATAGGTTTGTCATAGACCTTAGAGAAGTTAATAAGATTGTAATTCCGCAGTTTCCTGTAGTGCCAGACATTACTGCCTTGTTAACATTGATACCTGCTACAGCTATGTGGTTCTCAGTTATAGACCTAAAGAATGCCTTTTTCAGCATTCCGATAGCAGAAGAAAGTAGGGATATTTTCGGCTTCTGTTTAGGAGGTCGCAGTTTCAGATTTAAACGCGCTCCACAAGGCTATTGTGAAAGTCCATCCATTTACAGTCAAGCTTTAAAAAGTCAGCTAGATTCTTTTGTCCTTCCTCCAGGTTCTGCCCTAGTACAGTACGTAGACGATCTTTTAGTGGCTGCCGATGACAAGGAAACTTGCAAAGCAGCTACTATTTCCCTATTGCATCATTTGTCTAATTTGAATCATAAGGTGTCCCCTACCAAAATGCAATACTGCTGCCAAGAAGTGACCTACCTAGGTCATCTCTTGTCAAAGGAGGGAAGGAAGTTGACCCCAGAAAGAATAAAAGCCATTACGCAGATGAGTGTTCCACGCACACAGAGAGAAGTACGTGCCTTCCTAGGTATTACCTCTTACTGTAGGCAGTGGATCCCAAATTTTTCTCTTTTAGCAAAACCATTGGTAGCTTTGACTGGGAAAAATGTTCCGAGTCTCCGGTGCCATGGTCTGATGAATGTCAAGAGAGTTTTACTGAATTACGAAAAGCATTGTGTTCAGCTCCTGTATTGGGTACACCTGATTACAGCAAGCCATTCACGCTCTACGTTCACGAAAGAGAAGGTTGTGCGTTGAGTGTTCTGACACAGAAATTTGGTGATAAACAACGCCCTTGTGCGTATTTTTCATCAACATTAGATCCGGTAGCCAGAGCGTTACCTAGTTGTTTGAGGGCTACAGCGGCAGCTGCAGCTTCCATTCGACAATCTGCTGGTTTGGTGATGAACAATATGCTAGTGGTCATGGTTCCTCATGCAGTGGATACACTCATGAATCGAACGAAGACACAACACCTTACTAGTGCGAGATTATCTGGTTACGAGCTGACATTACTAGCGAGTCATATTCAGATCAAAAGATGTAATGTATTGAATCCAGCAACATTGTTGCCGACTGATCAAGAGTCGAGTGATTCTGAGCCACATGACTGTTATTTTAAAACGGAGGAAGAGACAAAAGGACGTATCGATTTAAAGGATACTCCCCTATCAGACCCAGATGGTACGCTGTATGTGGACGGGTCATGTTTTAAATTGGAGAATGGTGATGTGACTGCTGCCTACGCAGTAACGACTTTGAAGACGATTGTGGAGACTGCAAGAATAAGTCAGAATTCTGCCCAAGCTGCAGAATTAATAGCTCTAACAAGAGCGTGTGTTTTAGCTAAGGGAAAGAGAGTGAATGTGTTTACAGATAGTCAGTACGCATTTGGCGTGGCCCATAGTTTTGGCCGGTTGTGGAGAGAAAGAGGTTTCATTACGTCCCATGGGACTAAGATCCAACATGGTCAGCTAGTTAACGACTTGTTGGAATCTCTAACCTTGCCGACTGAAGTTGCGATTGTAAAGTGCAGTGCTCATAAAGCAATCACGGATGATGTTGGTCGTGGGAATGCCTTTGCCGATGAAACCGCTAAACAGACAGCTAGAGACACGATGAGTAGAATGTATGTTGCTACGTCTGCAAGATGGATTGCTGAGTCTGGAATGTGTGAGGACACTATGGAAAGTGTGAAAGAAATTCAGAAAGAAGCGACTGAGGAAGAGAAACGTGTATGGAGAGAAAGTACGGGCAAGTTGGACTCGAATGGATGTTGGATTGATTTGACAGAACAGCAGCGTTGGATGTTGCCTGATGCATATGTGCTTGCAGTAGTGACGATGGCGCATGGAGTAGCGCATATAAGTTCTAAAGGGATATGTAAGATGTTAGCTCCGGTCTGGAAGAATGAGGGAATCAGTAAGTGTGCAGAGAGAGTGGTGAAAAATTGTATGGTGTGCTTGATGCATAATCCTGGCAAGGGAACTCCAACTCCAGCTGGTCATTTCGCTCCTCCATCCTGCCCCTTTGAAGTAATTCAGTTAGACTTCATTCACATGGAACGCTGCAACAATTTAAAATACGTCCTGGTGGTAGTTTGTGCTTTTTCCAGGTGGATAGAAGCATACCCACTAAAGGACAACACTGCCCTATCGACTGCCAAAATCCTTCTCAAGGAATTTTTCCCTAGGTATGGAATGCCACGGATTGTATGGTCAGATAACGGAAGTGAGTTTATAGGGAAAGTTATGCAGAGTGTGTGTGCCGGTCTAGGATTGAAACAAAAATTCCATAGTGCAAACCATCCCCAGTCTGCTGGTTTAGTCGAGGGTTACAATGGCACTCTCAAGCTTAAGATAGCCAAAATACAAGCATCCACAGGTTTAGCTTGGCCAGACGCACTTCCTTTGGCCTTGTTATCAACGAGAGCAACAGTGCATTCTAGAATAGGGCTTTCTCCATACGAGATTGTGTTTGGCCGTCCGGCAAATATCTGGGGTGTGCCGAGGCCTAAACAATTTTGCTCCATTGAATATCCTATGTTGATAGACTACCTTTACGACTTGACTGCTAAATTAAGTCTTATTCATCAACAGGTCTTCGATGCTTTGCCAAAACCTCCGGAGAGTCCAGGGCATCAGCTGAAACCCGGCGACCACGTGGTGGTCAGAAACTTCGCGAGGACAAAGAATCTTCAGCCTCGCTACATCGGCCCCTTCCAGGTCCTGCTGGCAACGAGGACAGCTGTACGTGTTGCTGGCCGTAAACACTGGATCCACGCTTCTCACGTAAAGCGTGTTCCGTTACCGCTGCCTTACGACGACTGGGTGAAGAAGGGAATTGGTGCCTCCGAATCTGAAATCACTCCGAAGTTTATCCCTTTCAGCGATGCCGATTTGATTACTGACACTTTGAAACTTGACTCTCCTCCTGAAAAGACTCCTTTGAACACTGAACATTTGTCTCCAGCATCAGAAAAAACTTTGCTATCTGCGAACTTAAACTCTGCAACAGCTGCTAGTGATACACTATTTTCCGATCAGACAATACCAGCGAAGCAGAAATACAACCTTAGAAGCCATAAAAAGGACAAATAAAGCAGGCAACTGCATATTGTGATTTTAATATATTGAACTTTTGCCTTCAGCCAGGAAGTTTGCTATTGTTTATTGTTTTTAAAATTGCCTTGCCGTCTGGGTAGCCGTAGGGTCGTGGCTGTGTGCCTAGTTTGAATTTGCAGGGGTCTGACACAAGGTCGATCTTTCTGTTGGTTCTGGGAACTCCCAGGGCTGATAGAGGCATTTTCATCTACGTACACATCATCAGTGGTCGCGAGCGGATTGTAGAAGATGGAGCTTCCTGCGCTGCAACGAAAGAATGTGATTTACGTTCGCAGAAACAGACTTAATAGAATTCTTCACAGCAAATGTTTCTTGATGCAATGTGCCGTTACATTTTTGATTGTTTTAGCAACATTGGTGGGTGGAATCGTCTTTAGCATAAATTTGATTTTTGTGCCAGTTTCTACAGTACCTCCCCTTGATCCTGCTATTTCTACTGTTTCTTCTATACACTCTTTTCACTCGTTTCCAGAACATGAGCAAGCCCGACGCTCAGAATTCACCAACAACACATTTGTACAGCTCTTGCACCAACACCAACTGGTAGTTAACACTACAGACTGCTGGGTGTGTGGTTTGATACCTCACACTATGGATAAAGGTATTCCCTATCTGGTTTTGCCTTACAGCTATAATGGATCATTTCAGGCCTTCCAAACCATCTTTGCTTATGCCCTTGAAACCTATCCTCCACGTCCACCGCGTTCCACTAAATATAACTCTGCTAACAAAGCCTTAGTCCAGGGAATTATTGACATGGTCAAGGACGTCAATAATACTCCATCTTACCCTAGAGACGAATTGCGAGTATATTTAAGTTGGAATACTTCAGAGTATCGCCTTAGTTTAGGAGAAAGCAAGCGTAAAAGCTCAACTCCAATCTGGGTCGTACCTCACCGAGGTCAGGTCTGTTTGCAAGGTAATGGGAGAAATCCGAGAGCTCAGCTAGGGAGGAGTGAGTGCGTAGAGACTTATGTGTTTCCGGCTAACTCTTCCCCTGCCTTTCTTACTGCTAGGGGTACCTATTTCATTTGTCGAGACAGAGCTTATACATGGTTGCCTGCCGACTTCTCAGGATCATGTTATATTGCTCGATTATTGCCTCCGACATACACTGCTTCACCTGATTACCACAGAACAAGAGTAGCAAGAGGTGTCTTCAGCAAGGAAGATACCGCTGGTCAGGAAGCCGGAGACTTCTTCAAAGGCTTCCTTCCGTTTTGGGGACCTATGGCCAATAGTAGAAACATACGTCAGCTAACACGGGTAGTTGAATCTACTATTACTGAAACTGCTGGTGCCCTTAGCAATCTGACAGCTGAGCTTCAGGCGGATAGGCTCATGACGTTGCAGAACCGTATGGTTCTAGACGTTATACTTGCAGATCGAGGTGGGGTATGCAGAATGATCCAATCGAGCTGCTGTGTCTTTATTCCTAATAATGCTCCAACAGTCTATGAAGCAATCTCTAAGTTGCACAAGATCTCAGACTCCATACATGTAGACAAAGGAAACTGGTCCTTCATGGAGTGGTTCTGGACTCTGATCTCAGCGTGGGCATGGAAGGTTCTAATGGTCATTGGTGTCATCTTAGTATTCCTATTCTCATGTTGTCTGATTATCCAGTGTGGTCCTGCTCTGTGTAGTCTTTGTGCTGCGACTTGTCTCAGAAAACCACCTGCGTTTGGAGAAAAGACACGAGAAAGGATGATGATACAACAACATGTCACTGACCTGATGAGCATAGAACTAGATTCTGACATAGACTGAGTAATTGCCTATGTAAGGGCAAAAGGAGGGTCTGAGGTTCCGTGACGGTTCCGTGACGACTTGAACCCGTGTTTTCAAGTTTGTCGGAAATACCTAATATTGGTATCAGCGAACCGCAAATGATCCATTTAGTATATCCTAGTGTTTTCGCTACGCTACGAGCAAGAGCACTCCTTCCATTGACATATTTCTGATATACCCACGGCATCCATCTTAGATCGTGGCCGCCATTTTGTGTTTCCTTGCCCTCACATATGCAATAGCCTCTGATCACTTCATTCACTCCACTTTGATTAAGGACACGTAGTCTTAGCCGGAGATTCACCTCTTACATGACACGTGCACCTTAAACCAGATCACGCTGTAGCTGCATGACTCGACAAAGGCTGCCTCCTCTGCCCGAGGCCAGTCCTGCCAAACTGGTCTTCGTGTCCATTGTACCTGATCATGATTAGGCGGCCGAAGCCGGTAGCCTTGCCCATTTACAACCCACAAACATCCCTTATCCCGCTTTTCTATCTTCCACACCTGGCTCTGTTTCTTTCTTTCTGAATCTTTATTAGGGGGAGGTAACGAACTTTACGATGAGGCGGTCCGGGTCCTGAATGCAATATTGACAGGGAATTGTGACAAACTAGTGGGAACCCCTCTTTTCGCAATGTTTGGCCTCAGATATTATCGACGGTTCCTGTGTAACACCAAATATTTATTGTTTTAGACACAAAGGTTTTGGGAATGTATTACATGTAAAGAATTCGCCCCCAGCATAAAATTTCGTATATAAGGAGCAACCCACTTTGTACAAATCGAACAGGCTCCTGATTACTGCCCGTGTAGTATCTGTGACTTCTGTGTCCCTGCAGTAATAAACCTTTGGTCTTTGACGCCACCATCGAGAAGCCCGTGTTTCTGTTCATTTGTGCACCAAGGCAGGTTGGAACTCCGGGGTCTTTGGGTGTTGTACCCTGACACCTCTGGACGGAACCAAAAAGTCCAGAACTCCAGAGACCTCAGAGCTGCATGTTTTGAGCCCAGTACTGAGCCTGAAAAGCATTTCCAACCCCACTTACAAAGTAAAACTAGCTGAAATGTGCCTGGCTTCTCTTCACTGAAAAGCTCATTCTGAGTATATTTTTAGCATACGTTTGCTCCTGCCGGGTCAGCTGAGCAGCAAATTTCTATTTAACCACCTGCTATCACGAGAGACCTCAGGGCTGCCTGGTTTGAGCCCAGTACTGATCCTGAAAAGCGTTTCCAACCCCACTTACAAGTAAAACTAGCTAAAATGTGCCTGGCTTCTCTTCACTGAAAAGCTCATTCTGAGTACATTTTTAGCATACGTTTGCTCCTGCCGGGTCAGCTGAGCAGCGAATTTCTATTTAACCACCTGCTTTCATGAGAGACCTCAGGGATGCATGCTTTGAGCCCAGCACTGAGCCTGAAAAGCGTTTCCAACCCCACTTACAAGTAAAACTAGCTAAAATGTGCCTGGCTGCTATTCATTTAAAAGCTCATTCTGTGTACATTTTTGGCATACGTTTGCTCCTACCGGGTCAGCTAAGCAGCGAATTTCTATTTACCACCTGCTTTCATGAGAGATCTCAGGGCTGCACGTTTTGAGCCCAGTACTGAGACTGAAAAGCATTTCCAACCTCACTTACAAGTAAAACTAGCTAAAATGTGCCTGGCTTCTCTTCACTGAAAAGCACATTCTGAGTACATTTTTAGCATACGTTTGCTCCTGCCGGGTCAGCTGAGCAGCGAATTTCTATTTAACCACCTGCTATCATGTGAGACCTCAGGGCTGCATGTTTTGAGCCCAGTACTGATCCTGAAAAGCGTTTCCAACCCCACTTACAAGTAAAACTAGCTAAAATGTGCCTGGCTGCTATTCACTGAAAAGCTCATTCTGAGTACATTTTTAGCATACGTTTGCTCCTGCCGGGTCAGCTGAGCAGCGAATTTCTATTTAACCACCTGCTTTCATGAGAGACCTCAGGGATGCATGCTTTGAGCCCAGCACTGAGCCTGAAAAGCGTTTCCAACCCCACTTACAAGTAAAACTAGCTAAAATGTGCCTGGCTGCTATTCATTTAAAAGCTCATTCTGTGTACATTTTTGGCATACGTTTGCTCCTACCGGGTCAGCTGAGCAGCGAATTTCTATTTACCACCTGCTTGCATGAGAGATCTCAGGGCTGCATGTTTTGAGCCCAGTACTGAGCCTGAAAAGCATTTATAACCTCACTTACAAGTAAACTAGCTAAAATGTGCCTGGCTTCTCTTCACTGAAAAGCACATTCTGAGTACATTTTTAGCATACGTTTGCTCCTGCCGGGTCAGCTGAGCAGCGAATTTCTATTTAACCACCTGCTATCATGTGAGACCTCAGGGCTGCATGTTTTGAGCCCAGTACTGATCCTGAAAAGCGTTTCCAACCCCACTTACAAGTAAAACTAGCTAAAATGTGCCTGGCTGCTATTCACTGAAAAGCTCATTCTGTGTACATTTTTGGCATACGTTTGCTCCTGCCGGGTCAGCTGAGCAGCGAATTTCTATTTAACCACCTGATTTCATGAGAGACCTCAGAGCTGCATGTTTTGAGCCCAGTACTCAGCCTGAAAAGCATTTCCAACCCCACTTACAAAGTAAAACTAGCTAAAATGTGCCTGGCTTCTCTTCACTGAAAAGCTCATTCTGAGTACATTTTTAGCATACGTTTGCTCCTGCCGGGTCAGCTGAGCAGCGAATTTCTATTTAACCACCTGCTATTTTGAGCCCAGTACTGATCCTGAAAAGCGTTTCCAACCCCACTTACAAGTAAAACTAGCTAAAATGTGCCTGGCTGCTATTCACTGAAAAGCTCATTCTGTGTACATTTTTGGCATACGTTTGCTCCTACCGGGTCAGCTGAGCAGCGAATTTCTATTTAACCACCTGCGGCCTTATTTATGAAGGCCTTGCATCAGTTTTGCGCGACGGTGCGTCACTTTTTGTGACGCACCAGCGTTGTAAAAAATGCGCCTTGGTGCGCCATATTTAAAAAGTGACGCATCTAGGTAGATGCGTCACTTTTTAAACCCCTGCGCCACATTATACCTGCGTCAGGTATAATGTATGCAGAGGGGGCATTCCCCCGCAAAAGCCTCATAATAGTGACGCAGTGAAATCTAAGAGATTTCACTCCGTCACTTTTAGGACGCTGTTGCGTCAAAATCTTATGCCTGCCTCACAGCAGGCGTAAGACTGACGCAAGCCCTTCACATGGGGCTTTCCCCATGTGAAAGGATGCATTGCTGGAGTTGCGTCACTTTTGTGACACACTCCAGCAATGCGTCACTTTTGCGCTTACAGATACGTCAGAAATACTGACGTATCTGTAACTCCTTGCGACATGATGCGTCATATATTAAATATGACGCATCAGGAATGTCGCAAGGAGTGCGCAGTGAAAAGTGACGCATCGCTGTTTTCACGCACCGATGCGTCACTTTTCATAAATGAGGCCCCTGATTTCATGAGAGTCCTCAGAGCTGCATGTTTTGAGCCCAGTACTGAGCCTGAAAAGCATTTCCAACTCCACTTACAAGTAAAACTAGCTGAGATGTGCCTGGCTTCTCTTCATTGAAAAGCTCATTCTGAGTACATTTTTAGCATACGTTTGCTCCTGCCGGGTCAGCTGAGCAGCAAATTTCTATTTAACCACCTGCTATCACGAGAGACCTCAGGGCTGCATGGTTTGAGCCCAGTACTGATCCTGAAAAGCGTTTCCAACCCCACTTACCAGTAAAACTAGCTAAAATGTGCCTGGCTTCTCTTCACTGAAGAGCTCATTCTGAGTACATTTTTAGCATACGTTTGCTCCTGCCGGGTCAGCTGAGCTGCGAATTTCTATTTAACCACCTGCTTTCATGAGAGACCTCAGGGATGCATGCTTTGAGCCCAGCACTGAGCCTGAAAAGTGTTTCCAACCCCACTTACAAGTAAAACTAGCTAAAATGTGCCTGGCTTCTCTTCACTGAAAAGCTCATTCTGAGTACATTTTTAGCATACGTTTGCTCCTGCCGGGTCAGCTGAGCTGCGAATTTCTATTTAACCACCTGCTATCATGAGAGACCTCAGGGCTGCATGTTTTGAGCTCAGTACTGATCCTGAAAAACGTTTTCAACCCCACTTACAAGTAAAACTAGCTAAAATGTGCCTGGCTGCTATTCATTTAAAAGCTCATTCTGTGTACATTTTTGGCATACGTTTGCTCCTACCGGGTCAGCTGAGCAGCGAATTTCTATTTACCACCTGCTTTCATGAGAGATCTCAGGGCTGCATGTTTTGAGCCCAGTACTGATCCTGAAAAGCGTTTCCAACCCCACTTACAAGTAAAACTAGCTAAAATGTGCCTGGCTTCTCTTCACTGAAAAGCTCATTCTGAGTACATTTTTAGCATACGTTTGCTCCTGCCGGGTCAGCTGAGCAGCGAATTTCTATTTAACCACCTGCTATCATTTGAGACCTCAGGGCTGCATGTTTTGAGCCCAGTACTGATCCTGAAAAGCGTTTCCAACCCCACTTACAAGTAAAACTAGCTAAAATGTGCCTGGCTGCTATTCACTGAAAAGCTCATTCTGTGTACATTTTTGGCATACGTTTGCTCCTGCCGGGTCAGCTGAGCAGCGAATTTCTATTTAACCACCTGATTTCATGAGAGACCTCAGAGCTGCATGTTTTGAGCCCAGTACTGAGCCTGAAAAGCATTTCCAACCCCACTTACAAAGTAAAACTAGCTGAAATGTGCCTGGCTTCTCTTCACTGAAAAGCTCATTCTGAGTATATTTTTAGCATACGTTTGCTCCTGCCGGGTCAGCTGAGCAGCGAATTTCTATTTAACCACCTGCTATCACGAGAGACCTCAGGGCTGCCTGGTTTGAGCCCAGTACTGATCCTGAAAAGCGTTTCCAACCCCACTTACAAGTAAAACTAGCTAAAATGTGCCTGGCTTCTCTTCACTGAAAAGCTCATTCTGAGTACATTTTTAGCATACGTTTGCTCCTGCCGGGTCAGCTGAGCAGCGAATTTCTATTTAACCACCTGCTTTCATGAGAGACCTCAGGGATGCATGCTTTGAGCCCAGCACTGAGCCTGAAAAGCGTTTCCAACCCCACTTACAAGTAAAACTAGCTAAAATGTGCCTGGCTGCTATTCATTTAAAAGCTCATTCTGTGTACATTTTTGGCATACGTTTGCTCCTACCGGGTCAGCTAAGCAGCGAATTTCTATTTACCACCTGCTTTCATGAGAGATCTCAGGGCTGCACGTTTTGAGCCCAGTACTGAGACTGAAAAGCATTTCCAACCTCACTTACAAGTAAAACTAGCTAAAATGTGCCTGGCTTCTCTTCACTGAAAAGCACATTCTGAGTACATTTTTAGCATACGTTTGCTCCTGCCGGGTCAGCTGAGCAGCGAATTTCTATTTAACCACCTGCTATCATGTGAGACCTCAGGGCTGCATGTTTTGAGCCCAGTACTGATCCTGAAAAGCGTTTCCAACCCCACTTACAAGTAAAACTAGCTAAAATGTGCCTGGCTGCTATTCACTGAAAAGCTCATTCTGTGTACATTTTTGGCATACGTTTGCTCCTGCCGGGTCAGCTGAGCAGCGAATTTCTATTTAACCACCTGATTTCATGAGAGACCTCAGAGCTGCATGTTTTGAGCCCAGTACTGAGCCTGAAAAGCATTTCCAACCCTACTTACAAAGTAAAACTAGCTGAAATGTGCCTGGCTTCTCTTCACTGAAAAGCTCATTCTGAGTACATTTTTAGCATACGTTTGCTCCTGCCGGGTCAGCTGAGCAGCGAATTTCTATTTAACCACCTGCTATCATGAGAGACCGCAGGGCTGCATGTTTTGAGCCCAGTACTGATCCTGAAAAGCGTTTCCAACCCCACTTACAAGTAAAACTAGCTAAAATGTGCCTGGCTGCTATTCACTGAAAAGCTCATTCTGTGTACATTTGTGGCATACGTTTGCTCCTACCGGGTCAGCTGAGCAGCGAATTTCTATTTAACCACCTGCTTTCATGAGAGACCTCAGGGATGCATGTTTTGAGCCCAGTACTGAGCCTGAAAAGCATTTCCAACCCCACTTACAAGTAAAACTAGCTAATGTGCCTGGCTTCTCTTCACTGAAAAGCTCATTCTGAGAACATTTTTAGCATACGTTTGCTCCTGCCGGGTCAGCTGAGCAGCGAATTTCTATTTAACCACCTGCTATCATGAGAGACCTCAGGGCTGCATGGTTTGAGCCCAGTACTGATCCTGAAAAGCGTTTCCAACCCCACTTACAAGTAAAACTAGCTAAAATGTGCCTGGCTTCTCTTCACTGAAAAGCTCATTCTGAGAACATTTTTAGCATACGTTTGCTCCTGCCGGGTCAGCTGAGCAGCGAATTTCTATTTAACCACCTGCTATCATGAGAGACCTCAGGGATGCATGTTTTGAGCCCAGTACTGAGCCTGAAAAGCATTTCCAACCCCACTTACAAGTAAAACTAGCTAATGTGCCTGGCTTCTCTTCACTGAAAAGCTCATTCTGAGAACATTTTTAGCATACGTTTGCTCCTGCCGGGTCAGCTGAGCAGCGAATTTCTATTTAACCACCTGCTTTCATGAGAGACCTCAGGGCTGCATGTTTTGAGCCCAGTACTGAGCCTGAAAAGCATTTCCAACCCCACTTACAAGAAAAACTAGTTTAAATGTGCCTGGCTTCTCTTCACTGAAAAGCTCATTCTGAGTACATTTTTAGCATACGTTTGCTCCTGCCGGGTCAGCTGAGCAGCGAATTTCTATTTAACCACCTGCTATTTTGAGCCCAGTACTGATCCTGAAAAGCGTTTCCAACCCCACTTACAAGTAAAACTAGCTAAAATGTGCCTGGCTGCTATTCACTGAAAAGCTCATTCTGTGTACATTTTTGGCATACGTTTGCTCCTACCGGGTCAGCTGAGCAGCGAATTTCTATTTAACCACCTGCGGCCTTATTTATGAAGGCCTTGCATCAGTTTTGCGCCACGGTGCGTCACTTTTTGTGACGCACCAGCGTTGTAAAAAATGCGCCTTGGTGCGCCATATTTAAAAAGTGACGCATCTAGGTAGATACGTCACTTTTTAAACCCCTGCGCCACATTATACCTGCGTCAGGTATAATGTATGCAGAGGGGGCATTCCCCCGCAAAAGCCTCGTAATAGTGACGCAGTGAAATCTAAGAGATTTCACTTCGTCACTTTTAGGACGCTGTTGCGTCAAAATCTTACGCCTGCCTCACAGCAGGCGTAAGACTGACGCAAGCCCTTCACATGGGGCTTTCCCCATGTGAAAGGATGCATTGCTGGAGTTGCGTCACTTTTGTGACACACTCCAGCAATGCGTCACTTTTGCGCTTACAGATACGTCAGAAATACTGACGTATCTGTAACTCCTTGCGACATGATGCGTCATATATTAAATATGACGCATCAGGAATGTCGCAAGGAGTGCGCAGTGAAAAGTGACGCATCGCTGTTTTCACGCACCGATGCGTCACTTTTCATAAATGAGGCCCCTGATTTCATGAGAGACCTCAGAGCTGCATGTTTTGAGCCCAGTACTGAGCCTGAAAAGCATTTCCGACTCCACTTACAAGTAAAACTAGCTGAAATGTGCCTGGCTTCTCTTCACTGAAAAGCTCATTCTGAGTACATTTTTAGCATACGTTTGCTCCTGCCGGGTCAGCTGAGCAGCGAATTTCTATTTAACAACCTGCTATCACGAGAGACCTCAGGGCTGCATGGTTTGAGCCCAGTACTGATCCTGAAAAGCGTTTCCAACCCCACTTACCAGTAAAACTAGCTAAAATGTGCCTGGCTTCTCTTCACTGAAAAGCTCATTCTGAGTACATTTTTAGCATACGTTTGCTCCTGCCGGGTCAGCTGAGCAGCGAATTTCTATTTAACCACCTGCTTTCATGAGAGACCTCAGGGATGCATGCTTTGAGCCCAGCACTGAGCCTGAAAAGCGTTTCCAACCCCACTTACAAGTAAAACTAGCTAAAATGTGCCTGGCTTCTCTTCACTGAAAAGCTCATTCTGAGCACATTTTTAGCATACGTTTGCTCCTGCCGGGTCAGCTGAGCTGCGAATTTCTATTTAACCACCTGCTATCATGAGAGACCTCAGGGCTGCATGTTTTGAGCTCAGTACTGATCCTGAAAAGCGTTTTCAACCCCACTTACAAGTAAAACTAGCTAAAATGTGCCTGGCTGCTATTAATTTAAAAGCTCATTCTGTGTACATTTTTGGCATACGTTTGCTCCTACCGGGTCAGCTGAGCAGCGAATTTCTATTTACCACCTGCTTTCATGAGAGATCTCAGGGCTGCATGTTTTGAGCCCAGTACTGATCCTGAAAAGCGTTTCCAACCCCACTTACAAGTAAAACTAGCTAAAATGTGCCTGGCTTCTCTTCACTGAAAAGCTCATTCTGAGTACATTTTTAGCATACGTTTGCTCCTGCCGGGTCAGCTGAGCAGCGAATTTCTATTTAACCACCTGCTATCATGTGAGACCTCAGGGCTGCATGTTTTGAGCCCAGTACTGATCCTGAAAAGCGTTTCCAACCCCACTTACAAGTAAAACTAGCTAAAATGTGCCTGGCTGCTATTCACTGAAAAGCTCATTCTGTGTACATTTTTGGCATACGTTTGCTCCTGCCGGGTCAGCTGAGCAGCGAATTTCTATTTAACCACCTGATTTCATGAGAGACCTCAGAGCTGCATGTTTTGAGCCCAGTACTGAGCCTGAAAAGCATTTCCAACCCCACTTACAAAGTAAAACTAGCTGAAATGTGCCTGGCTTCTCTTCACTGAAAAGCTCATTCTGAGTATATTTTTAGCATACGTTGGCTCCTACCGGGTCAGCTGAGCAGCGAATTTCTATTTACCACCTGCTTTCATGAGAGATCTCAGGGCTGCATGTTTTGAGCCCAGTACTGAGCCTGAAAAGCATTTCCAACCTCACTTACAAGTAAAACTAGCTAAAATGTGCCTGGCTTCTCTTCACTGAAAAGCACATTCTGAGTACATTTTTAGCATACGTTTGCTCCTGCCGGGTCAGCTGAGCAGCGAATTTCTATTTAACCACCTGCTATCATGTGAGACCTCAGGGCTGCATGTTTTGAGCCCAGTACTGATCCTGAAAAGCGTTTCCAACCCCACTTACAAGTAAAACTAGCTAAAATGTGCCTGGCTGCTATTCACTGAAAAGCTCATTCTGTGTACATTTTTGGCATACTTTTGCTCCTGCCGGGTCAGCTGAGCAGCGAATTTCTATTTAACCACCTGATTTCATGAGAGACCTCAGAGCTGCATGTTTTGAGCCCAGTACTGAGCCTGAAAAGCATTTCCAACCCCACTTACAAAGTAAAACTAGCTGAAATGTGCCTGGCTTCTCTTCACTGAAAAGCTCATTCTGAGTACATTTTTAGCATACGTTTGCTCCTGCCGGGTCAGCTGAGCAGCGAATTTCTATTTAACCACCTGCTATCATGAGAGACCGCAGGGCTGCATGTTTTGAGCCCAGTACTGATCCTGAAAAGCGTTTCCAACCCCACTTACAAGTAAAACTAGCTAAAATGTGCCTGGCTGCTATTCACTGAAAAGCTCATTCTGTGTACATTTGTGGCATACGTTTGCTCCTACCGGGTCAGCTGAGCAGCGAATTTCTATTTAACCACCTGCTTTCATGAGAGACCTCAGGGATGCATGTTTTGAGCCCAGTACTGAGCCTGAAAAGCATTTCCAACCCCACTTACAAGTAAAACTAGCTAATGTGCCTGGCTTCTCTTCACTGAAAAGCTCATTCTGAGAACATTTTTAGCATACGTTTGCTCCTGCCGGGTCAGATGAGCAGCGAATTTCTATTTAACCACCTGCTATCATGAGAGACCTCAGGGCTGCATGTTTTGAGCTCAGTACTGATCCTGAAAAGCGTTTTCAACCCCACTTACAAGTAAAACTAGCTAAAATGTGCCTGGCTGCTATTCATTTAAAAGCTCATTCTGTGTACATTTTTGGCATACGTTTGCTCCTACCGGGTCAGCTGAGCAGCGAATTTCTATTTAACCACCTGCTTTCATGAGATACCTCAGGGCTGCATGTTTTGAGCCCAGTACTGAGCCTGAAAAGCATTTCCAACCCCACTTACAAGAAAAACTAGTTAAAATGTGCCTGGCTTCTCTTCATTGAAAAGCTCATTATGAGTACATTTTTAGCATACGTTTGCTCCTGCCGGGTCAGCTGAGCAGCGAATTTCTATTTAACCACCTGCTATCACGAGAGACCTCAGGCCTGCATGGTTTGATCCCAGTACTGATCCTGAAAAGCGTTTCCAACCCCACTTACAAGTAAAACTAGCTAAAATGTGCCTGGCTTCTCTTCACTGAAAAGCTCTTTCTGAGTACGTTTTTAGCATACGTTTGCTCCTGCCGGGTCAGCTGGGCAGCGAATTTCTATTTAACCACCTGCTTTCATGAGAGACCTCAGGGATGCATGCTTTGAGCCCAGAACTGAGCCTGAAAAGCGTTTCTAACCCCACTTACAAGTAAAACTAGCTAAAATGTGCCTGGCTTCTCTTCACTGAAAAGCTCATTCTGAGTACATTTTTAGCATACGTTTGCTCCTGCCGGGTCAGCTGAGCTGCGAATTTCTATTTAACCACCTGCTATCATGAGAGACCTCAGGGCTGCATGTTTTGAGCTCAGTACTGATCCTGAAAAGCGTTTTCAACCCCACTTACAAGTAAAACTAGCTAAAATGTGCCTGGCTGCTATTCATTTAAAAGCTCATTCTGTGTACATTTTTGGCATACGTTTGCTCCTACCGGGTCAGCTGAGCAGCGAATTTCTATTTACCACCTGCTTTCATGAGAGATCTCAGGGCTGCATGTTTTGAGCCCAGTACTGAGCCTGAAAAGCATTTCCAACCCCACTTACAAGTAAAACTAGCTAAAATGTGCCTGGCTTCTCTTCACTGAAAAGCTCATTCTGAGTATATTTTTAGCATACGTTTGCTCCTGCCGGGTCAGCCGAGCTGCAAATTTCTATTTAACCACCTGCTATCATGAGAGACCTCAGGGCTG
Organism: Lissotriton vulgaris; assembly: GCF_964263255.1. Lineage (NCBI taxonomy): Eukaryota > Metazoa > Chordata > Amphibia > Caudata > Salamandridae > Lissotriton > Lissotriton vulgaris. Next base: position 1,991,478 of record NW_028242071.1, on the reverse strand, counting down.
CATGTTTTGAGCTCAGTACTGATCCTGAAAAGCGTTTTCAACCCCACTTACAAGTAAAACTAGCTAAAATGTGCCTGGCTGCTATTAATTTAAAAGCTCATTCTGTGTACATTTTTGGCATACGTTTGCTCCTACCGGGTCAGCTGAGCAGCGAATTTCTATTTACCACCTGCTTTCATGAGAGATCTCAGGGCTGCATGTTTTGAGCCCAGTACTGATCCTGAAAAGCATTTCCAACCCCACTTACAAAGTAAAACTAGCTAAAATGTGCCTGGCTTCTCTTCACTGAAAAGCTCATTCTGAGTACATTTTTAGCATACGTTTGCTCCTGCCGGGTCAGCTGAGCAGCGAATTTCTATTTAACCACCTGCTATCATGTGAGACCTCAGGGCTGCATGTTTTGAGCCCAGTACTGATCCTGAAAAGCATTTCCAACCCCACTTACAAGTAAAACTAGCTAAAATGTGCCTGGCTGCTATTCACTGAAAAGCTCATTCTGAGTACATTTTTGGCATACGTTTGCTCCTGCCGGGTCAGCTGAGCAGCGAATTTCTATTTAACCACCTGCTATCATGAGAGACCTCAGGGCTGCATGTTTTGAGCTCAGTACTGATCCTGAAAAGGGTTTTCAATCCCACTTACAAGTAAAACTAGCTAAAATGTGCCTGGCTGCTATTCACTGAAAGCTCATTCTGAGTACATTTTTAGCATACGTTTGCTCCTGCCGGGTCAGCTGAGCAGCGAATTTCTATTTAACCACCTGCTATCATGAGAGACCTCAGGGCTGCATGTTTTGAGCCGAGTACTGATAAAAGCGTTTCCAACCCCACGTACAAGTAAAACTAGCTTAAATGTGCCTGGCTGCTATTCACTGAAAAGCTCATTCTGTGTACATTTTTAGCATACGTTTGCTCCTGCCGGGTCAGCTGAGCAGCGAATTTCTATTTAACCACCTGCTATCATGAGAGACCTCAGAGCTGCATGTTTTGAGCCCAGTACTGAGCCTGAAAAGCATTTCCAACCCCACTTACAAGTAAAACTAGCTAAAATGTGCCTGGCTTCTCTTCACTGAAAAGCTCATTCTGAGTACATTTTTAACATACGTTTGCTCCTGCCGGGTCAGCTGAGCAGCGAATTTCTATTTAACCACCTGCTTTCATGAGAGACCTCAGGGATGCATGCTTTGAGCCCAGCACTGAGCCTGAAAAGCGTTTCCAACCCCACTTACAAGTAAAACTAGCTAAAATGTGCCTGGCTTCTCTTCACTGAAAAGCTCATTCTGAGTACATTTTTAGCATACGTTTGTGCTCCTGCCGGGTCAGCTGAGCAGCGAATTTCTATTTAACCACCTGCTATCATGAGTGACCTCAGGGCTGCATGTTTTGAGCTCAGTACTGATCCTGAAAAGCGTTTTCAACCCCACTTACAAGTAAAACTAGCTAAAATGTGCCTGGCTGCTACTCATTTAAAAGCTCATTCTGTGTACATTTTTGGCATACGTTTGCTCCTACCGGGTCAGCTGAGCAGCGAATTTCTATTTAACCACCTGCTTTCATGAGACACCTCAGGGCTGCATGTTTTGAGCCCAGTACTGAGCCTGAAAAGCATTTCCAACCCCACTTACAAGTAAAACTAGCTAAAATGTGCCTGGCTTCTCTTCACTGAAAAGCTCATTCTGAGTACATTTTTAGCATACGTTTGCTCCTGCCGGGTCAGCTGAGCAGCGAATTTCTATTTAACCACCTGCTATCATGAGAGACCTCAGGGCTGCATGTTTTGAGCCCAGTACTGATCCTGAAAAGCGTTTTCAACCCCACTTACAAGTAAAACTAGCTAAAATGTGCCTCGCTGCTATTCACTGAAAAGCTCATTCTGAGAACATTTTTAATATACGTTTGCTCCTGCCGAGTCAGCTGAGCAGCAAATTTCTATTTAACCACCTGCTATCATGGGAGACCTCAGGGCTGCATGTTTTGAGCTCAGTACTGATCCTGAAAAGCGTTTTCAACCCCACTTACAAGTAAAACTAGCTAAAATGTGCCTGGCTGCTATTCACTGAAAAGCTCATTCTGTTTACATTTTTAGCATACGTTTGCTCCTGCCGGGTCAGCTGAGCAGCGAATTTCTATTTAACCACCTGCTTTCATGAGAGACCTCAGGGATGCATGCTTTGAGCCCAGCACTGAGCCTGAAAAGCGTTTCCAACACCACTTACAAGTAAAACTAGCTAAAATGTGCCTGGCTTCTCTTCACTGAAAAGCTCATTCTGAGTACATTTTTAGCATACGTTTGCTCCTGCCGGGTCAGCTGAGCAGCGAAATTTCTATTTAACCACCTGCTATCACGAGAGACCTCAGGGCTGCATGGTTTGAGCCCAGTACTGATCCTGAAAAGCGTTTCCAACCCCACTTACAAGTAAAACTAGCTAAAATGTGCCTGGCTTCTCTTCACTGAAAAGCTCATTCTGAGTACATTTTTAGCATACGTTTGCTCCTGCCGGGTCAGCTGAGCAGCGAATTTCTATTTAACCACCTGCTATCATGAGAGACCTCAGGGCTGCATGTTTTGAGCTCAGTACTGATCTTGAAAAGCGTTTTCAACCCCACTTACAAGTAAAACTAGCTAAAATGTGCCTGGCTGCTATTCATTTAAAAGCTCATTCTGTGTACATTTTTGGCATACGTTTGCTCCTACCGGGTCAGCTGAGCAGCGAATTTCTATTTAACCACCTGCTATCATGAGAGACCTCAGGGCTGCATGTTTTGAGCTCAGTACTGATCCTGAAAAGCGTTTTCAACCCCACTTACAAGTAAAACTAGCTAAAATGTGCCTGGCTGCTATTCATTTAAAAGCTCATTCTGTGAACATTTTTGGCATACGTTTGCTCCTACCGGGTCAGCTGAGCAGCGAATTTCTATTTAACCACCTGCTTTCATGAGAGACCTCAGGGCTGCATGTTTTGAGCCCAGTACTGAGCCTTTAAAGCATTTCCAACCCCACTTACAAGAAAAACTAGTTAAAATGTGCCTGGCTTTTCTTCACTGAAAAGCTCATTCTGAGTACATTTTAAGCATACGTTTGCTCCTGCCGGGTCAGCTGAGCAGCGAATTTCTATTTAACCACCTGATTTCATGAGAGACCTCAGAGCTGCATGTTTTGAGCCCAGTATTGAGCCTGAAAAGCATTTCCAACCCCACTTACAAGTAAAACTAGCTAAAATGTGCCTGGCTTCTCTTCACTGAAAAGCTCATTCTGAGTACATTTTTAGCATACGTTTGCTCCTGCCGGGTCAGCTGAGCAGCGAATTTCTATTTAACCACCTGCTATCATGAGAGACCTCAGGGCTGCATGTTTTGAGCTCAGTACTGATCCTGAAAAGCGTTTTCAACCCCACTTACAAGTAAAACTAGCTAAAATGTGCCTGGCTGCTATTCATTTAAAAGCTCATTCTGTGTACATTTTTGGCATACGTTTGCTCCTACTGGGTCAGCTGAGCAGCGAATTTCTATTTAACCACCTGCTTTCATGAGAGACCTCAGAGCTGCATGTTTTGAGCCCAGTACTGAGCCTGAAAAGCATTTCCAACCCCACTTACAAGTAAAACTAGCTAAAATGTGCCTGGCTTCTCTTCACTGAAAAGCTCATTCTGATTACATTTTTAGCATACGTTAGCTCCTGCCGGGTCAGCTGAGCAGCGAATTTCTATTTAACCACCTGCTATCACGAGAGACATCAGGGATGCATGTTTTGAGCCCAGTACTGAGCCTGAAAAGCATTTCCAACCCCACTTACAAGTAAAACTAGTTAATGTGCCTGGCGTCTCTTCACTGAAAAGCTCATTCTGAGAACATTTTTAGCATACGTTTGCTCCTGCCGGCTCAGCTGAGCAGCAAATTTCTATTTAACCACCTGCTATCATGAGAGACCTCAGGGCTGCATGTTTTGAGCCCAGTACTGATCCTGAAAAGCGTTTCCAACCCCACTTACAAGTAAAACTAGCTAAAATGTGCCTGGCTGCTATTCACTGAAAGCTCATTCTGAGTACATTTTTAGCATACGTTTGCTCCTGCCGGGTCAGCTGAGCAGCGAATTTCTATTTAACCACCTGCTATCATGAGAGACCTCAGGGCTGCATGTTTTGAGCTCAGTACTGATCCTGAAAAGCGTTTTCAATCCCACTTACAAGTAAAACTAGCTAAAATGTGCCTGGCTGCTATTCACTGAAAAGCTCATTCTGTGTACATTTTTGGCATACGTTTGCTCCTACCGGGTCAGCTGAGCAGCGAATTTCTATTTAACCACCTGCTTTCATGAGAGACCTCAGGGCTGCATGTTTTGAGCCCAGTACTGAGCCTGAAAAGCATTTCGAACCCCACTTACAAGTAAAACTAGCTAAAATGTGCCTGGCTTCTCTTCACTGAAAAGCTCATTCTGTGTACATTTTTGGCATACGTTTGCTCCTACCGGGTCAGCTGAGCAGCGAATTTCTATTTAACCACCTGATTTCATGAGAGACCTCAGAGCTGCATGTTTTGAGCCCAGTACTGATCCTGAAAAGGGTTTTCAATCCCACTTACAAGTAAAACTAGCTAAAATGTGCCTGGCTGCTATTCACTGAAAGCTCATTCTGAGTACATTTTTAGCATACGTTTGCTCCTGCCGGGTCAGCTGAGCAGCGAATTTCTATTTAACCACCTGCTATCATGAGAGACCTCAGGGCTGCATGTTTTGAGCTCAGTACTGATCCTGAAAAGGGTTTTCAATCCCACTTACAAGTAAAACTAGCTAAAATGTGCCTGGCTGCTATTCACTGAAAGCTCATTCTGAGTACATTTTTAGCATACGTTTGCTCCTGCCGGGTCAGCTGAGCAGCGAATTTCTATTTAACCACCTGCTATCATGAGAGACCTCAGGGCTGCATGTTTTGAGCCGAGTACTGATGAAAGCGTTTCCAACCCCACTTACAAGTAAAACTAGCTTAAATGTGCCTGGCTGCTATTCACTGAAAAGCTCATTCTGTGTACATTTTTAGCATACGTTTGCTCCTGCCGGGTCAGCTGAGCAGCGAATTTCTATTTAACCACCTGCTATCATGAGAGACCTCAGAGCTGCATGTTTTGAGCCCAGTACTGAGCCTGAAAAGCATTTCCAACCCCACTTACAAGTAAAACTAGCTAAAATGTGCCTGGCTTCTCTTCACTGAAAAGCTCATTCTGAGTACATTTTTAACATACGTTTGCTCCTGCCGGGTCAGCTGAGCAGCGAATTTCTATTTAACCACCTGCTTTCATGAGAGACCTCAGGGATGCATGCTTTGAGCCCAGCACTGAGCCTGAAAAGCGTTTCCAACCCCACTTACAAGTAAAACTAGCTAAAATGTGCCTGGCTTCTCTTCACTGAAAAGCTCATTCTGAGTACATTTTTAGCATACGTTTGTGCTCCTGCCGGGTCAGCTGAGCAGCGAATTTCTATTTAACCACCTGCTATCATGAGTGACCTCAGGGCTGCATGTTTTGAGCTCAGTACTGATCCTGAAAAGCGTTTTCAACCCCACTTACAAGTAAAACTAGCTAAAATGTGCCTGGCTGCTACTCATTTAAAAGCTCATTCTGTGTACATTTTTAGCATACGTTTGCTCCTACCGGGTCAGCTGAGCAGCGAATTTCTATTTAACCACCTGCTTTCATGAGACACCTCAGGGCTGCATGTTTTGAGCCCAGTACTGAGCCTGAAAAGCATTTCCAACCCCACTTACAAGTAAAACTAGCTAAAATGTGCCTGGCTTCTCTTCACTGAAAAGCTCATTCTGAGTACATTTTTAGCATACGTTTGCTCCTGCCGGGTCAGCTGAGCAGCGAATTTCTTTTTAACCACCTGCTATCATGAGAGACCTCAGGGCTGCATGTTTTGAGCCCAGTACTGAGCCTGAAAAGCATTTCCAACCCCACTTACAAGAAAAACTAGTTAAAATGTGCCTGGCTTCTCTTCACTGAAAAGCTCATTCTGAGTACATTTTAAGCATACGTTTGCTCCTGCCGGGTCAGCTGAGCAGCGAATTTCTATTTAACCACCTGCTATCATGAGAGACCTCAGGGCTGCATGTTTTGAGCCCAGTACTGATCCTGAAAAGCGTTTTCAACCCCACTTACAAGTAAAACTAGCTAAAATGTGCCTCACTGCTATTCACTGAAAAGCTCATTCTGAGAACATTTTTAGTATACGTTTGCTCCTGCCGAGTCAGCTGAGCAGCAAATTTCTATTTAACCACCTGCTATCATGAGAGACCTCAGGGCTGCATGTTTTGAGCTCAGTACTGATCCTGAAAAGCGTTTTCAACCCCACTTACAAGTAAAACTAGCTAAAATGTGCCTGGCTGCTATTCACTGAAAAGCTCATTCTGTTTACATTTTTAGCATACGTTTGCTCCTGCCGGGTCAGCTGAGCAGCGAATTTCTATTTAACCACCTGCTTTCATGAGAGACCTCAGGGATGCATGCTTTGAGCCCAGCACTGAGCCTGAAAAGCGTTTCCAACCCCACTTACAAGTAAAACTAGCTAAAATGTGCCTGGCTTCTCTTCACTGAAAAGCTCATTCTGAGTACATTTTTAGCATACGTTTGCTCCTGCCGGGTCAGCTGAGCAGCGAAATTTCTATTTAACCACCTGCTATCACGAGAGACCTCAGGGCTGCATGGTTTGAGCCCAGTACTGATCCTGAAAAGCGTTTCCAACCCCACTTACAAGTAAAACTAGCTAAAATGTGCCTGGCTTCTCTTCACTGAAAAGCTCATTCTGAGTACATTTTTAGCATACGTTTGCTCCTGCCGGGTCAGCTGAGCAGCGAATTTCTATTTAACCACCTGCTATCATGAGAGACCTCAGGGCTGCATGTTTTGAGCTCAGTACTGATCTTGAAAAGCGTTTTCAACCCCACTTACAAGTAAAACTAGCTAAAATGTGCCTGGCTGCTATTCATTTAAAAGCTCATTCTGTGTACATTTTTGGCATACGTTTGCTCCTACCGGGTCAGCTGAGCAGCGAATTTCTATTTAACCACCTGCTATCATGAGAGACCTCAGAGCTGCATGTTTTGAGCTCAGTACTGATCCTGAAAAGCGTTTTCAACCCCACTTACAAGTAAAACTAGCTAAAATGTGCCTGGCTGCTATTCATTTAAAAGCTCATTCTGTGAACATTTTTGGCATACGTTTGCTCCTACCGGGTCAGCTGAGCAGCGAATTTCTATTTAACCACCTGCTTTCATGAGAGACCTCAGGGCTGCATGTTTTGAGCCCAGTACTGAGCCTTTAAAGCATTTCCAACCCCACTTACAAGAAAAACTAGTTAAAATGTGCCTGGCTTTTCTTCACTGAAAAGCTCATTCTGAGTACATTTTAAGCATACGTTTGCTCCTGCCGGGTCAGCTGAGCAGCGAATTTCTATTTAACCACCTGATTTCATGAGAGACCTCAGAGCTGCATGTTCTGAGCCCAGTTTTGAGCCTGAAAAGCATTTCCAACCCCACTTACAAGTAAAACTAGCTGAAATGTGCCTGGCTTCTCTTCACTGAAAAGCTCATTCTGAGTACATTTTTAGCATACGTTTGCTCCTGCCGGGTCAGCTGAGCAGCGAATTTCTATTTAACCACCTGCTATCACGAGAGACCTCAGGCCTGCATGGTTTGAGCCCAGTACTGATCCTGAAAAGCGTTTCCAACCCCACTTACAAGTAAAACTAGCTAAAATGTGCCTGGCTTCTCTTCACTGAAAAGCTCTTTCTGAGTACGTTTTTAGCATACGTTTGCTCCTGCCGGGTCAGCTGGGCAGCGAATTTCTATTTAACCACCTGCTTTCATGAGAGACCTCAGGGATGCATGCTTTGAGCCCAGAACTGAGCCTGAAAAGCGTTTCTAACCCCACTTACAAGTAAAACTAGCTAAAATGTGCCTGGCTTCTCTTCACTGAAAAGCTCATTCTGAGTACATTTTTAGCATACGTTTGCTCCTGCCGGGTCAGCTGAGCTGCGAATTTCTATTTAACCACCTGCTATCATGAGAGACCTCAGGGCTGCATGTTTTGAGCTCAGTACTGATCCTGAAAAGCGTTTTCAACCCCACTTACAAGTAAAACTAGCTAAAATGTGCCTGGCTGCTATTCATTTAAAAGCTCATTCTGTGTACATTTTTGGCATACGTTTGCTCCTACCGGGTCAGCTGAGCAGCGAATTTCTATTTACCACCTGCTTTCATGAGAGATCTCAGGGCTGCATGTTTTGAGCCCAGTACTGAGCCTGAAAAGCATTTCCAACCCCACTTACAAGTAAAACTAGCTAAAATGTGCCTGGCTTCTCTTCACTGAAAAGCTCATTCTGAGTATATTTTTAGCATACGTTTGCTCCTGCCGGGTCAGCCGAGCTGCAAATTTCTATTTAACCACCTGCTATCATGAGAGACCTCAGGGCTGCATGTTTTGAGCTCAGTACTGATCCTGAAAAGCGTTTTCAACCCCACTTACAAGTAAAACTAGCTAAAATGTGCCTGGCTGCTATTAATTTAAAAGCTCATTCTGTGTACATTTTTGGCATACGTTTGCTCCTACCGGGTCAGCTGAGCAGCGAATTTCTATTTACCACCTGCTTTCATGAGAGATCTCAGGGCTGCATGTTTTGAGCCCAGTACTGATCCTGAAAAGCATTTCCAACCCCACTTACAAAGTAAAACTAGCTAAAATGTGCCTGGCTTCTCTTCACTGAAAAGCTCATTCTGAGTACATTTTTAGCATACGTTTGCTCCTGCCGGGTCAGCTGAGCAGCGAATTTCTATTTAACCACCTGCTATCATGTGAGACCTCAGGGCTGCATGTTTTGAGCCCAGTACTGATCCTGAAAAGCATTTCCAACCCCACTTACAAGTAAAACTAGCTAAAATGTGCCTGGCTGCTATTCACTGAAAAGCTCATTCTGAGTACATTTTTGGCATACGTTTGCTCCTGCCGGGTCAGCTGAGCAGCGAATTTCTATTTAACCACCTGCTATCATGAGAGACCTCAGGGCTGCATGTTTTGAGCTCAGTACTGATCCTGAAAAGGGTTTTCAATCCCACTTACAAGTAAAACTAGCTAAAATGTGCCTGGCTGCTATTCACTGAAAGCTCATTCTGAGTACATTTTTAGCATACGTTTGCTCCTGCCGGGTCAGCTGAGCAGCGAATTTCTATTTAACCACCTGCTATCATGAGAGACCTCAGGGCTGCATGTTTTGAGCCGAGTACTGATAAAAGCGTTTCCAACCCCACGTACAAGTAAAACTAGCTTAAATGTGCCTGGCTGCTATTCACTGAAAAGCTCATTCTGTGTACATTTTTAGCATACGTTTGCTCCTGCCGGGTCAGCTGAGCAGCGAATTTCTATTTAACCACCTGCTATCATGAGAGACCTCAGAGCTGCATGTTTTGAGCCCAGTACTGAGCCTGAAAAGCATTTCCAACCCCACTTACAAGTAAAACTAGCTAAAATGTGCCTGGCTTCTCTTCACTGAAAAGCTCATTCTGAGTACATTTTTAACATACGTTTGCTCCTGCCGGGTCAGCTGAGCAGCGAATTTCTATTTAACCACCTGCTTTCATGAGAGACCTCAGGGATGCATGCTTTGAGCCCAGCACTGAGCCTGAAAAGCGTTTCCAACCCCACTTACAAGTAAAACTAGCTAAAATGTGCCTGGCTTCTCTTCACTGAAAAGCTCATTCTGAGTACATTTTTAGCATACGTTTGTGCTCCTGCCGGGTCAGCTGAGCAGCGAATTTCTATTTAACCACCTGCTATCATGAGTGACCTCAGGGCTGCATGTTTTGAGCTCAGTACTGATCCTGAAAAGCGTTTTCAACCCCACTTACAAGTAAAACTAGCTAAAATGTGCCTGGCTGCTACTCATTTAAAAGCTCATTCTGTGTACATTTTTGGCATACGTTTGCTCCTACCGGGTCAGCTGAGCAGCGAATTTCTATTTAACCACCTGCTTTCATGAGACACCTCAGGGCTGCATGTTTTGAGCCCAGTACTGAGCCTGAAAAGCATTTCCAACCCCACTTACAAGTAAAACTAGCTAAAATGTGCCTGGCTTCTCTTCACTGAAAAGCTCATTCTGAGTACATTTTTAGCATACGTTTGCTCCTGCCGGGTCAGCTGAGCAGCGAATTTCTATTTAACCACCTGCTATCATGAGAGACCTCAGGGCTGCATGTTTTGAGCCCAGTACTGATCCTGAAAAGCGTTTTCAACCCCACTTACAAGTAAAACTAGCTAAAATGTGCCTCGCTGCTATTCACTGAAAAGCTCATTCTGAGAACATTTTTAATATACGTTTGCTCCTGCCGAGTCAGCTGAGCAGCAAATTTCTATTTAACCACCTGCTATCATGGGAGACCTCAGGGCTGCATGTTTTGAGCTCAGTACTGATCCTGAAAAGCGTTTTCAACCCCACTTACAAGTAAAACTAGCTAAAATGTGCCTGGCTGCTATTCACTGAAAAGCTCATTCTGTTTACATTTTTAGCATACGTTTGCTCCTGCCGGGTCAGCTGAGCAGCGAATTTCTATTTAACCACCTGCTTTCATGAGAGACCTCAGGGATGCATGCTTTGAGCCCAGCACTGAGCCTGAAAAGCGTTTCCAACACCACTTACAAGTAAAACTAGCTAAAATGTGCCTGGCTTCTCTTCACTGAAAAGCTCATTCTGAGTACATTTTTAGCATACGTTTGCTCCTGCCGGGTCAGCTGAGCAGCGAAATTTCTATTTAACCACCTGCTATCACGAGAGACCTCAGGGCTGCATGGTTTGAGCCCAGTACTGATCCTGAAAAGCGTTTCCAACCCCACTTACAAGTAAAACTAGCTAAAATGTGCCTGGCTTCTCTTCACTGAAAAGCTCATTCTGAGTACATTTTTAGCATACGTTTGCTCCTGCCGGGTCAGCTGAGCAGCGAATTTCTATTTAACCACCTGCTATCATGAGAGACCTCAGGGCTGCATGTTTTGAGCTCAGTACTGATCTTGAAAAGCGTTTTCAACCCCACTTACAAGTAAAACTAGCTAAAATGTGCCTGGCTGCTATTCATTTAAAAGCTCATTCTGTGTACATTTTTGGCATACGTTTGCTCCTACCGGGTCAGCTGAGCAGCGAATTTCTATTTAACCACCTGCTATCATGAGAGACCTCAGGGCTGCATGTTTTGAGCTCAGTACTGATCCTGAAAAGCGTTTTCAACCCCACTTACAAGTAAAACTAGCTAAAATGTGCCTGGCTGCTATTCATTTAAAAGCTCATTCTGTGAACATTTTTGGCATACGTTTGCTCCTACCGGGTCAGCTGAGCAGCGAATTTCTATTTAACCACCTGCTTTCATGAGAGACCTCAGGGCTGCATGTTTTGAGCCCAGTACTGAGCCTTTAAAGCATTTCCAACCCCACTTACAAGAAAAACTAGTTAAAATGTGCCTGGCTTTTCTTCACTGAAAAGCTCATTCTGAGTACATTTTAAGCATACGTTTGCTCCTGCCGGGTCAGCTGAGCAGCGAATTTCTATTTAACCACCTGATTTCATGAGAGACCTCAGAGCTGCATGTTTTGAGCCCAGTATTGAGCCTGAAAAGCATTTCCAACCCCACTTACAAGTAAAACTAGCTAAAATGTGCCTGGCTTCTCTTCACTGAAAAGCTCATTCTGAGTACATTTTTAGCATACGTTTGCTCCTGCCGGGTCAGCTGAGCAGCGAATTTCTATTTAACCACCTGCTATCATGAGAGACCTCAGGGCTGCATGTTTTGAGCTCAGTACTGATCCTGAAAAGCGTTTTCAACCCCACTTACAAGTAAAACTAGCTAAAATGTGCCTGGCTGCTATTCATTTAAAAGCTCATTCTGTGTACATTTTTGGCATACGTTTGCTCCTACTGGGTCAGCTGAGCAGCGAATTTCTATTTAACCACCTGCTTTCATGAGAGACCTCAGAGCTGCATGTTTTGAGCCCAGTACTGAGCCTGAAAAGCATTTCCAACCCCACTTACAAGTAAAACTAGCTAAAATGTGCCTGGCTTCTCTTCACTGAAAAGCTCATTCTGATTACATTTTTAGCATACGTTAGCTCCTGCCGGGTCAGCTGAGCAGCGAATTTCTATTTAACCACCTGCTATCACGAGAGACATCAGGGATGCATGTTTTGAGCCCAGTACTGAGCCTGAAAAGCATTTCCAACCCCACTTACAAGTAAAACTAGTTAATGTGCCTGGCGTCTCTTCACTGAAAAGCTCATTCTGAGAACATTTTTAGCATACGTTTGCTCCTGCCGGCTCAGCTGAGCAGCAAATTTCTATTTAACCACCTGCTATCATGAGAGACCTCAGGGCTGCATGTTTTGAGCCCAGTACTGATCCTGAAAAGCGTTTCCAACCCCACTTACAAGTAAAACTAGCTAAAATGTGCCTGGCTGCTATTCACTGAAAGCTCATTCTGAGTACATTTTTAGCATACGTTTGCTCCTGCCGGGTCAGCTGAGCAGCGAATTTCTATTTAACCACCTGCTATCATGAGAGACCTCAGGGCTGCATGTTTTGAGCTCAGTACTGATCCTGAAAAGCGTTTTCAATCCCACTTACAAGTAAAACTAGCTAAAATGTGCCTGGCTGCTATTCACTGAAAAGCTCATTCTGTGTACATTTTTGGCATACGTTTGCTCCTACCGGGTCAGCTGAGCAGCGAATTTCTATTTAACCACCTGCTTTCATGAGAGACCTCAGGGCTGCATGTTTTGAGCCCAGTACTGAGCCTGAAAAGCATTTCGAACCCCACTTACAAGTAAAACTAGCTAAAATGTGCCTGGCTTCTCTTCACTGAAAAGCTCATTCTGTGTACATTTTTGGCATACGTTTGCTCCTACCGGGTCAGCTGAGCAGCGAATTTCTATTTAACCACCTGATTTCATGAGAGACCTCAGAGCTGCATGTTTTGAGCCCAGTACTGATCCTGAAAAGGGTTTTCAATCCCACTTACAAGTAAAACTAGCTAAAATGTGCCTGGCTGCTATTCACTGAAAGCTCATTCTGAGTACATTTTTAGCATACGTTTGCTCCTGCCGGGTCAGCTGAGCAGCGAATTTCTATTTAACCACCTGCTATCATGAGAGACCTCAGGGCTGCATGTTTTGAGCTCAGTACTGATCCTGAAAAGGGTTTTCAATCCCACTTACAAGTAAAACTAGCTAAAATGTGCCTGGCTGCTATTCACTGAAAGCTCATTCTGAGTACATTTTTAGCATACGTTTGCTCCTGCCGGGTCAGCTGAGCAGCGAATTTCTATTTAACCACCTGCTATCATGAGAGACCTCAGGGCTGCATGTTTTGAGCCGAGTACTGATGAAAGCGTTTCCAACCCCACTTACAAGTAAAACTAGCTTAAATGTGCCTGGCTGCTATTCACTGAAAAGCTCATTCTGTGTACATTTTTAGCATACGTTTGCTCCTGCCGGGTCAGCTGAGCAGCGAATTTCTATTTAACCACCTGCTATCATGAGAGACCTCAGAGCTGCATGTTTTGAGCCCAGTACTGAGCCTGAAAAGCATTTCCAACCCCACTTACAAGTAAAACTAGCTAAAATGTGCCTGGCTTCTCTTCACTGAAAAGCTCATTCTGAGTACATTTTTAACATACGTTTGCTCCTGCCGGGTCAGCTGAGCAGCGAATTTCTATTTAACCACCTGCTTTCATGAGAGACCTCAGGGATGCATGCTTTGAGCCCAGCACTGAGCCTGAAAAGCGTTTCCAACCCCACTTACAAGTAAAACTAGCTAAAATGTGCCTGGCTTCTCTTCACTGAAAAGCTCATTCTGAGTACATTTTTAGCATACGTTTGTGCTCCTGCCGGGTCAGCTGAGCAGCGAATTTCTATTTAACCACCTGCTATCATGAGTGACCTCAGGGCTGCATGTTTTGAGCTCAGTACTGATCCTGAAAAGCGTTTTCAACCCCACTTACAAGTAAAACTAGCTAAAATGTGCCTGGCTGCTACTCATTTAAAAGCTCATTCTGTGTACATTTTTAGCATACGTTTGCTCCTACCGGGTCAGCTGAGCAGCGAATTTCTATTTAACCACCTGCTTTCATGAGACACCTCAGGGCTGCATGTTTTGAGCCCAGTACTGAGCCTGAAAAGCATTTCCAACCCCACTTACAAGTAAAACTAGCTAAAATGTGCCTGGCTTCTCTTCACTGAAAAGCTCATTCTGAGTACATTTTTAGCATACGTTTGCTCCTGCCGGGTCAGCTGAGCAGCGAATTTCTTTTTAACCACCTGCTATCATGAGAGACCTCAGGGCTGCATGTTTTGAGCCCAGTACTGAGCCTGAAAAGCATTTCCAACCCCACTTACAAGAAAAACTAGTTAAAATGTGCCTGGCTTCTCTTCACTGAAAAGCTCATTCTGAGTACATTTTAAGCATACGTTTGCTCCTGCCGGGTCAGCTGAGCAGCGAATTTCTATTTAACCACCTGCTATCATGAGAGACCTCAGGGCTGCATGTTTTGAGCCCAGTACTGATCCTGAAAAGCGTTTTCAACCCCACTTACAAGTAAAACTAGCTAAAATGTGCCTCACTGCTATTCACTGAAAAGCTCATTCTGAGAACATTTTTAGTATACGTTTGCTCCTGCCGAGTCAGCTGAGCAGCAAATTTCTATTTAACCACCTGCTATCATGAGAGACCTCAGGGCTGCATGTTTTGAGCTCAGTACTGATCCTGAAAAGCGTTTTCAACCCCACTTACAAGTAAAACTAGCTAAAATGTGCCTGGCTGCTATTCACTGAAAAGCTCATTCTGTTTACATTTTTAGCATACGTTTGCTCCTGCCGGGTCAGCTGAGCAGCGAATTTCTATTTAACCACCTGCTTTCATGAGAGACCTCAGGGATGCATGCTTTGAGCCCAGCACTGAGCCTGAAAAGCGTTTCCAACCCCACTTACAAGTAAAACTAGCTAAAATGTGCCTGGCTTCTCTTCACTGAAAAGCTCATTCTGAGTACATTTTTAGCATACGTTTGCTCCTGCCGGGTCAGCTGAGCAGCGAAATTTCTATTTAACCACCTGCTATCACGAGAGACCTCAGGGCTGCATGGTTTGAGCCCAGTACTGATCCTGAAAAGCGTTTCCAACCCCACTTACAAGTAAAACTAGCTAAAATGTGCCTGGCTTCTCTTCACTGAAAAGCTCATTCTGAGTACATTTTTAGCATACGTTTGCTCCTGCCGGGTCAGCTGAGCAGCGAATTTCTATTTAACCACCTGCTATCATGAGAGACCTCAGGGCTGCATGTTTTGAGCTCAGTACTGATCTTGAAAAGCGTTTTCAACCCCACTTACAAGTAAAACTAGCTAAAATGTGCCTGGCTGCTATTCATTTAAAAGCTCATTCTGTGTACATTTTTGGCATACGTTTGCTCCTACCGGGTCAGCTGAGCAGCGAATTTCTATTTAACCACCTGCTATCATGAGAGACCTCAGAGCTGCATGTTTTGAGCTCAGTACTGATCCTGAAAAGCGTTTTCAACCCCACTTACAAGTAAAACTAGCTAAAATGTGCCTGGCTGCTATTCATTTAAAAGCTCATTCTGTGAACATTTTTGGCATACGTTTGCTCCTACCGGGTCAGCTGAGCAGCGAATTTCTATTTAACCACCTGCTTTCATGAGAGACCTCAGGGCTGCATGTTTTGAGCCCAGTACTGAGCCTTTAAAGCATTTCCAACCCCACTTACAAGAAAAACTAGTTAAAATGTGCCTGGCTTTTCTTCACTGAAAAGCTCATTCTGAGTACATTTTAAGCATACGTTTGCTCCTGCCGGGTCAGCTGAGCAGCGAATTTCTATTTAACCACCTGATTTCATGAGAGACCTCAGAGCTGCATGTTCTGAGCCCAGTTTTGAGCCTGAAAAGCATTTCCAACCCCACTTACAAGTAAAACTAGCTGAAATGTGCCTGGCTTCTCTTCACTGAAAAGCTCATTCTGAGTACATTTTTAGCATACGTTTGCTCCTGCCGGGTCAGCTGAGCAGCGAATTTCTATTTAACCACCTGCTATCACGAGAGACCTCAGGGCTGCATGGTTTGAGCCCAGTACTGATCCTGAAAAGCGTTTCCAACCCCACTTACAAGTAAAACTAGCTAAAATGTGCCTGGCTTCTCTTCACTGAAAAGCTCATTCTGAGAACATTTTTAGCATACGTTTGCTCCTGCCGGGTCAGCTGAGCAGCAAATTTCTATTTAACCACCTGCTTCCTTGAGAGACCTCAGGGATGCATGTTTTGAGCCCAGTACTGAGCCTGAAAAGCATGCCCAACCCCACTTACAAGTAAAACTAGCTAATGTGCCTGGCTTCTCTTCACTGAAAAGCTCATTCTGAGAACATTTTTAGCATACGTTTGCTCCTGCCGGGTCAGCTGAGCAGCGAATTTCTATTTAACCACCTGCTATCATGTGAGACCTCAGGGCTGCATGTTTTGAGCCCAGTACTGATCCTGAAAAGCGTTTCCAACCCCACTTACAAGTAAAACTAGCTAAAATGTGCCTGGCTTCTCTTCACTGAAAAGCTCATTCTGAGTACATTTTTAGCATACGTTTGTGCTCCTGCCGGGTCAGCTGAGCAGCGAATTTCTATTTAACCACCTGCTATCATGAGTGACCTCAGGGCTGCATGTTTTGAGCTCAGTACTGATCCTGAAAAGCGTTTTCAACCCCACTTACAAGTAAAACTAGCTAAAATGTGCCTGGCTGCTACTCATTTAAAAGCTCATTCTGTGTACATTTTTGGCATACGTTTGCTCCTACCGGGTCAGCTGAGCAGCGAATTTCTTTTTAACCACCTGCTATCATGAGAGACCTCAGGGCTGCATGTTTTGAGCCCAGTACTGAGCCTGAAAAGCATTTCCAACCCCACTTACAAGAAAAACTAGTTAAAATGTGCCTGGCTTCTCTTCACTGAAAAGCTCATTCTGAGTACATTTTAAGCATACGTTTGCTCCTGCCGGGTCAGCTGAGCAGCGAATTTCTATTTAACCACCTGCTATCATGAGAGACCTCAGGGCTGCATGTTTTGAGCCCAGTACTGATCCTGAAAAGCGTTTTCAACCCCACTTACAAGTAAAACTAGCTAAAATGTGCCTCACTGCTATTCACTGAAAAGCTCATTCTGAGAACATTTTTAGTATACGTTTGCTCCTGCCGAGTCAGCTGAGCAGCAAATTTCTATTTAACCACCTGCTATCATGAGAGACCTCAGGGCTGCATGTTTTGAGCTCAGTACTGATCCTGAAAAGCGTTTTCAACCCCACTTACAAGTAAAACTAGCTAAAATGTGCCTGGCTGCTATTCACTGAAAAGCTCATTCTGTTTACATTTTTAGCATACGTTTGCTCCTGCCGGGTCAGCTGAGCAGCGAATTTCTATTTAACCACCTGCTTTCATGAGAGACCTCAGGGATGCATGCTTTGAGCCCAGCACTGAGCCTGAAAAGCGTTTCCAACCCCACTTACAAGTAAAACTAGCTAAAATGTGCCTGGCTTCTCTTCACTGAAAAGCTCATTCTGAGTACATTTTTAGCATACGTTTGCTCCTGCCGGGTCAGCTGAGCAGCGAAATTTCTATTTAACCACCTGCTATCACGAGAGACCTCAGGGCTGCATGGTTTGAGCCCAGTACTGATCCTGAAAAGCGTTTCCAACCCCACTTACAAGTAAAACTAGCTAAAATGTGCCTGGCTTCTCTTCACTGAAAAGCTCATTCTGAGTACATTTTTAGCATACGTTTGCTCCTGCCGGGTCAGCTGAGCAGCGAATTTCTATTTAACCACCTGCTATCATGAGAGACCTCAGGGCTGCATGTTTTGAGCTCAGTACTGATCTTGAAAAGCGTTTTCAACCCCACTTACAAGTAAAACTAGCTAAAATGTGCCTGGCTGCTATTCATTTAAAAGCTCATTCTGTGTACATTTTTGGCATACGTTTGCTCCTACCGGGTCAGCTGAGCAGCGAATTTCTATTTAACCACCTGCTATCATGAGAGACCTCAGGGCTGCATGTTTTGAGCTCAGTACTGATCCTGAAAAGCGTTTTCAACCCCACTTACAAGTAAAACTAGCTAAAATGTGCCTGGCTGCTATTCATTTAAAAGCTCATTCTGTGAACATTTTTGGCATACGTTTGCTCCTACCGGGTCAGCTGAGCAGCGAATTTCTATTTAACCACCTGCTTTCATGAGAGACCTCAGGGCTGCATGTTTTGAGCCCAGTACTGAGCCTTTAAATCATTTCCAACCCCACTTACAAGAAAAACTAGTTAAAATGTGCCTGGCTTTTCTTCACTGAAAAGCTCATTCTGAGTACATTTTAAGCATACGTTTGCTCCTGCCGGGTCAGCTGAGCAGCGAATTTCTATTTAACCACCTGATTTCATGAGAGACCTCAGAGCTGCATGTTCTGAGCCCAGTTTTGAGCCTGAAAAGCATTTCCAACCCCACTTACAAGTAAAACTAGCTAAAATGTGCCTGGCTTCTCTTCACTGAAAAGCTCATTCTGAGAACATTTTTAGCATACGTTTGCTCCTGCCGGGTCAGCTGAGCAGCAAATTTCTATTTAACCACCTGCTTTCTTGAGAGACCTCAGGGATGCATGTTTTGAGCCCAGTACTGAGCCTGAAAAGCATGCCCAACCCCACTTACAAGTAAAACTAGCTAATGTGCCTGGCTTCTCTTCACTGAAAAGCTCATTCTGAGAACATTTTTAGCATACGTTTGCTCCTGCCGGGTCAGCTGAGCAGCGAATTTCTATTTAACCACCTGCTATCATGTGAGACCTCAGGGCTGCATGTTTTGAGCCCAGTACTGATCCTGAAAAGCGTTTCCAACCCCACTTACAAGTAAAACTAGCTAAAATGTGCCTGGCTGCTATTCACTGAAAAGCTCATTCTGTGTACATTTTTGGCATACGTTTGCTCCTGCCGGGTCAGCTGAGCAGCGAATTTCTATTTAACCACCTGATTTCATGAGAGACCTCAGAGCTGCATGTTTTGAGCCCAGTACTGATCCTGAAAAGCGTTTCCAACCCCACTTACAAGTAAAACTAGCTAAAATGTGCCTGGCTTCTCTTCACTGAAAAGCTCATTCTGAGAACATTTTTAGCATACGTTTGCTCCTGCCGGGTCAGCTGAGCAGCAAATTTCTATTTAACCACCTGCTTTCTTGAGAGACCTCAGGGATGCATGTTTTGAGCCCAGTACTGAGCCTGAAAAGCATGTCCAACCCCACTTACAAGTAAAACTAGCTAATGTGCCTGGCTTCTCTTCACTGAAAAGCTCATTCTGAGAACATTTTTAGCATACGTTTGCTCCTGCCGGGTCAGCTGAGCAGCGAATTTCTATTTAACCACCTGCTATCATGTGAGACCTCAGGGCTGCATGTTTTGAGCCCAGTACTGATCCTGAAAAGCGTTTCCAACCCCACTTACAAGTAAAACTAGCTAAAATGTGCCTGGCTGCTATTCACTGAAAAGCTCATTCTGTGTACATTTTTGGCATACGTTTGCTCCTGCCGGGTCAGCTGAGCAGCGAATTTCTATTTAACCACCTGATTTCATGAGAGACCTCAGAGCTGCATGTTTTGAGCCCAGTACTGAGCCTGAAAAGCATTTCCAACCCCACTTACAAGAAAAACTAGTTAAAATGTGCCTGGCTTTTCTTCACTGAAAAGCTCATTCTGAGTACATTTTAAGCATACGTTTGCTCCTGCCGGGTCAGCTGAGCAGCGAATTTCTATTTAACCACCTGATTTCATGAGAGACCTCAGAGCTGCATGTTTTGAGCCCAGTATTGAGCCTGAAAAGCATTTCCAACCCCACTTACAAGTAAAACTAGCTAAAATGTGCCTGGCTTCTCTTCACTGAAAAGCTCATTCTGAGTACATTTTTAGCATACGTTTGCTCCTGCCGGGTCAGCTGAGCAGCGAATTTCTATTTAACCACCTGCTATCATGAGAGACCTCAGGGCTGCATGTTTTGAGCTCAGTACTGATCCTGAAAAGCGTTTTCAACCCCACTTACAAGTAAAACTAGCTAAAATGTGCCTGGCTGCTATTCATTTAAAAGCTCATTCTGTGTACATTTTTGGCATACGTTTGCTCCTACTGGGTCAGCTGAGCAGCGAATTTCTATTTAACCACCTGCTTTCTTGAGAGACCTCAGAGCTGCATGTTTTGAGCCCAGTACTGAGCCTGAAAAGCATTTCCAACCCCACTTACAAGTAAAACTAGCTAAAATGTGCCTGGCTTCTCTTCACTGAAAAGCTCATTCTGATTACATTTTTAGCATACGTTTGCTCCTGCCGGGTCAGCTGAGCAGCGAATTTCTATTTAACCACCTGCTATCACGAGAGACCTCAGGGATGCATGTTTTGAGCCCAGTACTGAGCCTGAAAAGCATTTCCAACCCCACTTACAAGTAAAACTAGTTAATGTGCCTGGCGTCTCTTCACTGAAAAGCTCATTCTGAGAACATTTTTAGCATACGTTTGCTCCTGCCGGCTCAGCTGAGCAGCAAATTTCTATTTAACCACCTGCTATCATGAGAGACCTCAGGGCTGCATGTTTTGAGCCCAGTACTGATCCTGAAAAGCGTTTCCAACCCCACTTACAAGTAAAACTAGCTAAAATGTGCCTGGCTGCTATTCACTGAAAGCTCATTCTGAGTACATTTTTAGCATACGTTTGCTCCTGCCGGGTCAGCTGAGCAGCGAATTTCTATTTAACCACCTGCTATCATGAGAGACCTCAGGGCTGCATGTTTTGAGCTCAGTACTGATCCTGAAAAGCGTTTTCAATCCCACTTACAAGTAAAACTAGCTAAAATGTGCCTGGCTGCTATTCACTGAAAAGCTCATTCTGTGTACATTTTTGGCATACGTTTGCTCCTACCGGGTCAGCTGAGCAGCGAATTTCTATTTAACCACCTGCTTTCATGAGAGACCTCAGGGCTGCATGTTTTGAGCCCAGTACTGAGCCTGAAAAGCATTTCGAACCCCACTTACAAGTAAAACTAGCTAAAATGTGCCTGGCTTCTCTTCACTGAAAAGCTCATTCTGTGTACATTTTTGGCATACGTTTGCTCCTACCGGGTCAGCTGAGCAGCGAATTTCTATTTAACCACCTGATTTCATGAGAGACCTCAGAGCTGCATGTTTTGAGCCCAGTACTGATCCTGAAAAGGGTTTTCAATCCCACTTACAAGTAAAACTAGCTAAAATGTGCCTGGCTGCTATTCACTGAAAGCTCATTCTGAGTACATTTTTAGCATACGTTTGCTCCTGCCGGGTCAGCTGAGCAGCGAATTTCTATTTAACCACCTGCTATCATGAGAGACCTCAGGGCTGCATGTTTTGAGCTCAGTACTGATCCTGAAAAGGGTTTTCAATCCCACTTACAAGTAAAACTAGCTAAAATGTGCCTGGCTGCTATTCACTGAAAGCTCATTCTGAGTACATTTTTAGCATACGTTTGCTCCTGCCGGGTCAGCTGAGCAGCGAATTTCTATTTAACCACCTGCTATCATGAGAGACCTCAGGGCTGCATGTTTTGAGCCGAGTACTGATGAAAGCGTTTCCAACCCCACTTACAAGTAAAACTAGCTTAAATGTGCCTGGCTGCTATTCACTGAAAAGCTCATTCTGTGTACATTTTTAGCATACGTTTGCTCCTGCCGGGTCAGCTGAGCAGCGAATTTCTATTTAACCACCTGCTATCATGAGAGACCTCAGATTTGCATGTTTTGAGCCCAGTACTGAGCCTGAAAAGCATTTCCAACCCCACTTACAAGTAAAACTAGCTAAAATGTGCCTGGCTTCTCTTCACTGAAAAGCTCATTCTGAGTACATTTTTAACATACGTTTGCTCCTGCCGGGTCAGCTGAGCAGCGAATTTCTATTTAACCACCTGCTTTCATGAGAGACCTCAGGGATGCATGCTTTGAGCCCAGCACTGAGCCTGAAAAGCGTTTCCAACCCCACTTACAAGTAAAACTAGCTAAAATGTGCCTGGCTTCTCTTCACTGAAAAGCTCATTCTGAGTACATTTTTAGCATACGTTTGTGCTCCTGCCGGGTCAGCTGAGCAGCGAATTTCTATTTAACCACCTGCTATCATGAGTGACCTCAGGGCTGCATGTTTTGAGCTCAGTACTGATCCTGAAAAGCGTTTTCAACCCCACTTACAAGTAAAACTAGCTAAAATGTGCCTGGCTGCTACTCATTTAAAAGCTCATTCTGTGTACATTTTTGGCATACGTTTGCTCCTACCGGGTCAGCTGAGCAGCGAATTTCTATTTAACCACCTGCTTTCATGAGACACCTCAGGGCTGCATGTTTTGAGCCCAGTACTGAGCCTGAAAAGCATTTCCAACCCCACTTACAAGTAAAACTAGCTAAAATGTGCCTGGCTTCTCTTCACTGAAAAGCTCATTCTGAGTACATTTTTAGCATACGTTTGCTCCTGCCGGGTCAGCTGAGCAGCGAATTTCTTTTTAACCACCTGCTATCATGAGAGACCTCAGGGCTGCATGTTTTGAGCCCAGTACTGAGCCTGAAAAGCATTTCCAACCCCACTTACAAGAAAAACTAGTTAAAATGTGCCTGGCTTCTCTTCACTGAAAAGCTCATTCTGAGTACATTTTAAGCATACGTTTGCTCCTGCCGGGTCAGCTGAGCAGCGAATTTCTATTTAACCACCTGCTATCATGAGAGACCTCAGGGCTGCATGTTTTGAGCCCAGTACTGATCCTGAAAAGCATTTTCAACCCCACTTACAAGTAAAACTAGCTAAAATGTGCCTCACTGCTATTCACTGAAAAGCTCATTCTGAGAACATTTTTAGTATACGTTTGCTCCTGCCGAGTCAGCTGAGCAGCAAATTTCTATTTAACCACCTGCTATCATGAGAGACCTCAGGGCTGCATGTTTTGAGCTCAGTACTGATCCTGAAAAGCGTTTTCAACCCCACTTACAAGTAAAACTAGCTAAAATGTGCCTGGCTGCTATTCACTGAAAAGCTCATTCTGTTTACATTTTTAGCATACGTTTGCTCCTGCCGGGTCAGCTGAGCAGCGAATTTCTATTTAACCACCTGCTTTCATGAGAGACCTCAGGGATGCATGCTTTGAGCCCAGCACTGAGCCTGAAAAGCGTTTCCAACCCCACTTACAAGTAAAACTAGCTAAAATGTGCCTGGCTTCTCTTCACTGAAAAGCTCATTCTGAGTACATTTTTAGCATACGTTTGCTCCTGCCGGGTCAGCTGAGCAGCGAAATTTCTATTTAACCACCTGCTATCACGAGAGACCTCAGGGCTGCATGGTTTGAGCCCAGTACTGATCCTGAAAAGCGTTTCCAACCCCACTTACAAGTAAAACTAGCTAAAATGTGCCTGGCTTCTCTTCACTGAAAAGCTCATTCTGAGTACATTTTTAGCATACGTTTGCTCCTGCCGGGTCAGCTGAGCAGCGAATTTCTATTTAACCACCTGCTGTCATGAGAGACCTCAGGGCTGCATGTTTTGAGCTCAGTACTGATCTTGAAAAGCGTTTTCAACCCCACTTACAAGTAAAACTAGCTAAAATGTGCCTGGCTGCTATTCATTTAAAAGCTCATTCTGTGTACATTTTTGGCATACGTTTGCTCCTACCGGGTCAGCTGAGCAGCGAATTTCTATTTAACCACCTGCTATCATGAGAGACCTCAGGGCTGCATGTTTTGAGCTCAGTACTGATCCTGAAAAGCGTTTTCAACCCCACTTACAAGTAAAACTAGCTAAAATGTGCCTGGCTGCTATTCATTTAAAAGCTCATTCTGTGAACATTTTTGGCATACGTTTGCTCCTACCGGGTCAGCTGAGCAGCGAATTTCTATTTAACCACCTGCTTTCATGAGAGACCTCAGGGCTGCATGTTTTGAGCCCAGTACTGAGCCTTTAAAGCATTTCCAACCCCACTTACAAGAAAAACTAGTTAAAATGTGCCTGGCTTTTCTTCACTGAAAAGCTCATTCTGAGTACATTTTAAGCATACGTTTGCTCCTGCCGGGTCAGCTGAGCAGCGAATTTCTATTTAACCACCTGATTTCATGAGAGACCTCAGAGCTGCATGTTCTGAGCCCAGTTTTGAGCCTGAAAAGCATTTCCAACCCCACTTACAAGTAAAACTAGCTGAAATGTGCCTGGCTTCTCTTCACTGAAAAGCTCATTCTGAGTACATTTTTAGCATACGTTTGCTCCTGCCGGGTCAGCTGAGCAGCGAATTTCTATTTAACCACGTGCTATCACGAGAGACCTCAGGGCTGCATGGTTTGAGCCCAGTACTGATCCTGAAAAGCGTTTCCAACCCCACTTACAAGTAAAACTAGCTATAATGTGCCTGGCTTCTCTTCACTGAAAAGCTCATTCTGAGAACATTTTTAGCATACGTTTGCTCCTGCCGGGTCAGCTGAGCAGCAAATTTCTATTTAACCACCTGCTTTCTTGAGAGACCTCAGGGATGCATGTTTTGAGCCCAGTACTGAGCCTGAAAAGCATGCCCAACCCCACTTACAAGTAAAACTAGCTAATGTGCCTGGCTTCTCTTCACTGAAAAGCTCATTCTGAGAACATTTTTAGCATACGTTTGCTCCTGCCGGGTCAGCTGAGCAGCGAATTTCTATTTAACCACCTGCTATCATGTGAGACCTCAGGGCTGCATGTTTTGAGCCCAGTACTGATCCTGAAAAGCGTTTCCAACCCCACTTACAAGTAAAACTAGCTAAAATGTGCCTGGCTGCTATTCACTGAAAAGCTCATTCTGTGTACATTTTTGGCATACGTTTGCTCCTGCCGGGTCAGCTGAGCAGCGAATTTCTATTTAACCACCTGATTTCATGAGAGACCTCAGAGCTGCATGTTTTGAGCCCAGTACTGAGCCTGAAAAGCATTTCCAACCCCACTTACAAAGTAAAACTAGCTGAAATGTGCCTGGCTTCTCTTCACTGAAAAGCTCATTCTGAGTATATTTTTAGCATACGTTTGCTCCTGCCGGGTCAGCTGAGCAGCGAATTTCTATTTAACCACCTGCTATCATGTGAGACCTCAGGGCTGCATGTTTTGAGCCCAGTACTGATCCTGAAAAGCGTTTCCAACCCCACTTACAAGTAAAACTAGCTAAAATGTGCCTGGCTTCTCTTCACTGAAAAGCTCATTCTGAGTATATTTTTAGCATACGTTTGCTCCTACCGGGTCAGCTGAGCAGCGAATTTCTATTTACCACCTGCTTTCATGAGAGATCTCAGGGCTGCATGTTTTGAGCCCAGTACTGAGCCTGAAAAGCATTTCCAACCTCACTTACAAGTAAAACTAGCTAAAATGTGCCTGGCTTCTCTTCACTGAAAAGCACATTCTGAGTACATTTTTAGCATACGTTTGCTCCTGCCGGGTCAGCTGAGCAGCGAATTTCTATTTAACCACCTGCTATCATGTGAGACCTCAGGGCTGCATGTTTTGAGCCCAGTACTGATCCTGAAAAGCGTTTCCAACCCCACTTACAAGTAAAACTAGCTAAAATGTGCCTGGCTGCTATTCACTGAAAAGCTCATTCTGTGTACATTTTTGGCATACTTTTGCTCCTGCCGGGTCAGCTGAGCAGCGAATTTCTATTTAACCACCTGATTTCATGAGAGACCTCAGAGCTGCATGTTTTGAGCCCAGTACTGAGCCTGAAAAGCATTTCCAACCCCACTTACAAAGTAAAACTAGCTGAAATGTGCCTGGCTTCTCTTCACTGAAAAGCTCATTCTGAGTACATTTTTAGCATACGTTTGCTCCTGCCGGGTCAGCTGAGCAGCGAATTTCTATTTAACCCTGCTATCATGAGAGACCGCAGGGCTGCATGTTTTGAGCCCAGTACTGATCCTGAAAAGCGTTTCCAACCCCACTTACAAGTAAAACTAGCTAAAATGTGCCTGGCTGCTATTCACTGAAAAGCTCATTCTGTGTACATTTGTGGCATACGTTTGCTCCTACCGGGTCAGCTGAGCAGCGAATTTCTATTTAACCACCTGCTTTCATGAGAGACCTCAGGGATGCATGTTTTGAGCCCAGTACTGAGCCTGAAAAGCATTTCCAACCCCACTTACAAGTAAAACTAGCTAATGTGCCTGGCTTCTCTTCACTGAAAAGCTCATTCTGAGAACATTTTTAGCATACGTTTGCTCCTGCCGGGTCAGATGAGCAGCGAATTTCTATTTAACCACCTGCTATCATGAGAGACCTCAGGGCTGCATGTTTTGAGCTCAGTACTGATCCTGAAAAGCGTTTTTAACCCCACTTACAAGTAAAACTAGCTAAAATGTGCCTGGCTGCTATTCACTGAAAAGCTCATCATGAGTACATTTTTAGCATACGTTTGCTCCTGCCGGGTCAGCTGAGCAGCGAATTTCTATTTAACCACCTGCTATCACGAGAGACCTCAGGCCTGCATGGTTTGAGCCCAGTACTGATCCTGAAAAGCGTTTCCAACCCCACTTACAAGTAAAACTAGCTAAAATGTGCCTGGCTTCTCTTCACTGAAAAGCTCATTCTGAGTACATTTTTAGCATACGTTTGCTCCTGCCGGGTCAGCTGAGCTGCGAATTTCTATTTAACCACCTGCTATCATGAGAGACCTCAGGGCTGCATGTTTTGAGCTCAGTACTGATCCTGAAAAGCGTTTTCAACCCCACTTACAAGTAAAACTAGCTAAAATGTGCCTGGCTGCTATTCATTTAAAAGCTCATTCTGTGTACATTTTTGGCATACGTTTGCTCCTACCGGGTCAGCTGAGCAGCGAATTTCTATTTACCACCTGCTTTCATGAGAGATCTCAGGGCTGCATGTTTTGAGCCCAGTACTGAGCCTGAAAAGCATTTCCAACCCCACTTACAAGTAAAACTAGCTAAAATGTGCCTGGCTTCTCTTCACTGAAAAGCTCATTCTGAGTATATTTTTAGCATACGTTTGCTCCTGCCGGGTCAGCCGAGCAGCGAATTTCTATTTAACCACCTGCTATCATGTGAGACCTCAGGGCTGCATGTTTTGAGCCCAGTACTGATCCTGAAAAGCGTTTCCAACCCCACTTACAAGTAAAACTAGCTAAAATGTGCCTGGCTGCTATTCACTGAAAAGCTCATTCTGTGTACATTTTTGGCATACGTTTGCTCCTGCCGGGTCAGCTGAGCAGCGAATTTCTATTTAACCACTTGATTTCATGAGAGACCTCAGAGCTGCATGTTTTGAGCCCAGTACTGAGCCTGAAAAGCATTTCCAACCCCACTTACAAAGTAAAACTAGCTGAAATGTGCCTGGCTTGTCTTCACTGAAAAGCTCATTCTGAGTACATTTTTAGCATACGTTTGCTCCTGCCGGGTCAGCTGAGCTGCGAATTTCTATTTAACCACCTGCTTTCATGAGAGACCTCAGGGCTGCATGTTTTGAGCCCAGTACTGAGCCTGAAAAGCATTTCCAACCCCACTTACAAGTAAAACTAGCTAAAATGTGCCTGGCTTCTCTTCACTGAAAAGCTCATTCTGAGTACATTTTTAGCATACGTTTGCTCCTGCCGGGTCAGCTGAGCAGCGAATTTCTATTTAACCACCTGCTATCATGAGAGACCTCAGGGCTGCATGTTTTGAGCTCAGTACTGATCCTGAAAAGCGTTTTCAACCTCACTTACAAGTAAAACTAGCTAAAATGTGCCTGGCTGCTATTCATTTAAAAGCTCATTCTGTGTACATTTTTGGCATACGTTTGCTCCTACCGGGTCAGCTGAGCAGCGAATTTCTATTTAACCACCTGCTTTCATGAGAGACCTCAGAGCTGCATGTTTTGAGCCCAGTACTGAGCCTGAAAAGCATTTCCAACCCCACTTACAACTAAAACTAGCTAAAATGTGCCTGGCTTCTCTTCACTGAAAAGCTCATTCTGAGTACATTTTTAGCATACGTTTGCTCCTGCCGGGTCAGCTGAGCAGCGAATTTCTATTTAACCACCTGCTATCACGAGAGACCTCAGGGATGCATGTTTTGAGCCCAGTACTGAGCCTGAAAAGCATTTCCAACCCCACTTTCAAGTAAAACTAGGTAATGTGCCTGGCGTCTCTTCACTGAAAAGCTCATTCTGAGATCATTTTTAGCATACGTTTGCTCCTGCCGGCTCAGCTGAGCAGCAAATTTCTATTTAACCACCTGCTATCATGAGAGACCTCAGGGCTGCATGTTTTGAGCCCAGTACTGATCCTGAAAAGCGTTTCCAACCCCACTTACAAGTAAAACTAGCTAAAATGTGCCTGGCTGCTATTCACTGAAAGCTCATTCTGAGTACATTTTTAGCATACGTTTGCTCCTGCCGGGTCAGCTGAGCAGCGAATTTCTATTTAACCACCTGCTATCATGAGAGACCTCAGGGCTGCATGTTTTGAGCTCAGTACTGATCCTGAAAAGCGTTTTCAATCCCACTTACAAGTAAAACTAGCTAAAATGTGCCTGGCTGCTATTCACTGAAAAGCTCATTCTGTGTACATTTTTGGCATACGTTTGCTCCTACCGGGTCAGCTGAGCAGCGAATTTCTATTTAACCACCTGCTTTCATGAGAGACCTCAGGGCTGCATGTTTTGAGCCCAGTACTGAGCCTGAAAAGCATTTCGAACCCCACTTACAAAGTAAAACTAGCTGAAATGTGCCTGGCTTGTCTTCACTGAAAAGCTCATTCTGAGTACATTTTTAGCATACGTTTGCTCCTGCCGGGTCAGCTGAGCTGCGAATTTCTATTTAACCACCTGCTTTCATGAGAGACCTCAGGGCTGCATGTTTTGAGCCCAGTACTGAGCCTGAAAAGCATTTCCAACCCCACTTACAAGTAAAACTAGCTAAAATGTGCCTGGCTTCTCTTCACTGAAAAGCTCATTCTGAGTACATTTTTAGCATACGTTTGCTCCTGCCGGGTCAGCTGAGCAGCGAATTTCTATTTAACCACCTGCTATCATGAGAGACCTCAGGGCTGCATGTTTTGAGCTCAGTACTGATCCTGAAAAGCGTTTTCAACCTCACTTACAAGTAAAACTAGCTAAAATGTGCCTGGCTGCTATTCATTTAAAAGCTCATTCTGTGTACATTTTTGGCATACGTTTGCTCCTACCGGGTCAGCTGAGCAGCGAATTTCTATTTAACCACCTGCTTTCATGAGAGACCTCAGAGCTGCATGTTTTGAGCCCAGTACTGAGCCTGAAAAGCATTTCCAACCCCACTTACAACTAAAACTAGCTAAAATGTGCCTGGCTTCTCTTCACTGAAAAGCTCATTCTGAGTACATTTTTAGCATACGTTTGCTCCTGCCGGGTCAGCTGAGCAGCGAATTTCTATTTAACCACCTGCTATCACGAGAGACCTCAGGGATGCATGTTTTTAGCCCAGTACTGAGCCTGAAAAGCATTTCCAACCCCACTTTCAAGTAAAACTAGTTAATGTGCCTGGCGTCTCTTCACTGAAAAGCTCATTCTGAGATCATTTTTAGCATACGTTTGCTCCTGCCGGCTCAGCTGAGCAGCAAATTTCTATTTAACCACCTGCTATCATGAGAGACCTCAGGGCTGCATGTTTTGAGCCCAGTACTGATCCTGAAAAGCGTTTCCAACCCCACTTACAAGTAAAACTAGCTAAAATGTGCCTGGCTGCTATTCACTGAAAGCTCATTCTGAGTACATTTTTAGCATACGTTTGCTCCTGCCGGGTCAGCTGAGCAGCGAATTTCTATTTAACCACCTGCTATCATGAGAGACCTCAGGGCTGCATGTTTTGAGCTCAGTACTGATCCTGAAAAGCGTTTTCAATCCCACTTACAAGTAAAACTAGCTAAAATGTGCCTGGCTGCTATTCACTGAAAAGCTCATTCTGTGTACATTTTTGGCATACGTTTGCTCCTACCAGGTCAGCTGAGCAGCGAATTTCTATTTAACCACCTGCTTTCATGAGAGACCTCAGGGCTGCATGTTTTGAGCCCAGTACTGAGCCTGAAAAGCATTTCGAACCCCACTTACAAGTAAAACTAGCTAAAATGTGCCTGGCTTCTCTTCACTGAAAAGCTCATTCTGTGTACATTTTTGGCATACGTTTGCTCCTACCGGGTCAGCTGAGCAGCGAATTTCTATTTAACCACCTGATTTCATGAGAGACCTCAGAGCTGCATGTTTTGAGCCCAGTACTGATCCTGAAAAGCGTTTCCAACCCCACTTACAAGTAAAACTAGCTAAAATGTGCCTGGCTGCTATTCACTGAAAGCTCATTCTTAGTACATTTTTAGCATACGTTTGCTCCTGCCGGGTCAGCTGAGCAGCGAATTTCTATTTAACCACCTGCTATCATGAGAGACCTCAGGGCTGCATGTTTTGAGCTCAGTACTGATCCTGAAAAGGGTTTTCAATCCCACTTACAAGTAAAACTAGCTAAAATGTGCCTGGCTGCTATTCACTGAAAGCTCATTCTGAGTACATTTTTAGCATACGTTTGCTCCTGCCGGGTCAGCTGAGCAGCGAATTTCTATTTAACCACCTGCTATCATGAGAGACCTCAGGGCTGCATGTTTTGAGCCGAGTACTGATAAAAGCGTTTCCAACCCCACTTACAAGTAAAACTAGCTTAAATGTGCCTGGCTGCTATTCACTGAAAAGCTCATTCTGTGTACATTTTTAGCATACGTTTGCTCCTGCCGGGTCAGCTGAGCAGCGAATTTCTATTTAACCACCTGCTATCATGAGAGACCTCAGAGCTGCATGTTTTGAGCCCAGTACTGAGCCTGAAAAGCATTTCCAACCCCACTTACAAGTAAAACTAGCTAAAATGTGCCTGGCTTCTCTTCACTGAAAAGCTCATTCTGAGTACATTTTTAACATACGTTTGCTCCTGCCGGGTCAGCTGAGCAGCGAATTTCTATTTAACCACCTGCTTTCATGAGAGACCTCAGGGATGCATGCTTTGAGCCCAGCACTGAGCCTGAAAAGCGTTTCCAACCCCACTTACAAGTAAAACTAGCTAAAATGTGCCTGGCTTCTCTTCACTGAAAAGCTCATTCTGAGTACATTTTTAGCATACGTTTGTGCTCCTGCTGGGTCAGCTGAGCAGCGAATTTCTATTTAACCACCTGCTATCATGAGTGACCTCAGGGCTGCATGTTTTGAGCTCAGTACTGATCCTGAAAAGCGTTTTCAACCCCACTTACAAGTAAAACTAGCTAAAATGTGCCTGGCTGCTACTCATTTAAAAGCTCATTCTGTGTACATTTTTGGCATACGTTTGCTCCTACCGGGTCAGCTGAGCAGCGAATTTCTATTTAACCACCTGCTTTCATGAGACACCTCAGGGCTGCATGTTTTGAGCCCAGTACTGAGCCTGAAAAGCATTTCCAACCCCACTTACAAGTAAAACTAGCTAAAATGTGCCTGGCTTTTCTTCACTGAAAAGCTCATTCTGAGTACATTTTTAGCATACGTTTGTTCCTGCCGGGTCAGCTGAGCAGCGAATTTCTTTTTAACCACCTGCTATCATGAGAGACCTCAGGGCTGCATGTTTTGAGCCCAGTACTGAGCCTGAAAAGCATTTCCAACCCCACTTACAAGAAAAACTAGTTAAAATGTGCCTGGCTTCTCTTCACTGAAAAGCTCATTCTGAGTACATTTTAAGCATATGTTTGCTCCTGCCGGGTCAGCTGAGCAGCGAATTTCTATTTAACCACCTGCTATCATGAGAGACCTCAGGGCTGCATGTTTTGAGCCCAGTACTGATCCTGAAAAGCGTTTTCAACCCCACTTACAAGTAAAACTAGCTAAAATGTGCCTCGCTGCTATTCACTGAAAAGCTCATTCTGAGAACATTTTTAGTATACGTTTGCTCCTGCCGAGTCAGCTGAGCAGCAAATTTCTATTTAACCACCTGCTATCATGAGAGACCTCAGGGCTGCATGTTTTGAGCTCAGTACTGATCCTGAAAAGCGTTTTCAACCCCACTTACAAGTAAAACTAGCTAAAATGTGCCTGGCTGCTATTCACTGAAAAGCTCATTCTGTTTACATTTTTAGCATACGTTTGCTCCTGCCGGGTCAGCTGAGCAGCGAATTTCTATTTAACCACCTGCTTTCATGAGAGACCTCAGGGATGCATGCTTTGAGCCCAGCACTGAGCCTGAAAAGCGTTTCCAACCCCACTTACAAGTAAAACTAGCTAAAATGTGCCTGGCTTCTCTTCACTGAAAAGCTCATTCTGAGTACATTTTTAGCATACGTTTGCTCCTGCCGGGTCAGCTGAGCAGCGAAATTTCTATTTAACCACCTGCTATCACGAGTGACCTCAGGGCTGCATGGTTTGAGCCCAGTACTGATCCTGAAAAGCGTTTCCAACCCCACTTACAAGTAAAACTAGCTAAAATGTGCCTGGCTTCTCTTCACTGAAAAGATCATTCTGAGTACATTTTTAGCATACGTTTGCTCCTGCCGGGTCAGCTGAGCAGCGAATTTCTATTTAACCACCTGCTATCATGAGAGACCTCAGGGCTGCATGTTTTGAGCTCAGTACTGATCTTGAAAAGCGTTTTCAACCCCACTTACAAGTAAAACTAGCTAAAATGTGCCTGGCTGCTATTCATTTAAAAGCTCATTCTGTGTACATTTTTGGCATACGTTTGCTCCTACCGGGTCAGCTGAGCAGCGAATTTCTATTTAACCACCTGCTATCATGAGAGACCTCAGGGCTGCATGTTTTGAGCTCAGTACTGATCCTGAAAAGCGTTTTCAACCCCACTTACAAGTAAAACTAGCTAAAATGTGCCTGGCTGCTATTCATTTAAAAGCTCATTCTGTGAACATTTTTGGCATACGTTTGCTCCTACCGGGTCAGCTGAGCAGCGAATTTCTATTTAACCACCTGCTTTCATGAGAGACCTCAGGGCTGCATGTTTTGAGCCCAGTACTGAGCCTTTAAAGCATTTCCAACCCCACTTACAAGAAAAACTAGTTAAAATGTGCCTGGCTTTTCTTCACTGAAAAGCTCATTCTGAGCACATTTTAAGCATACGTTTGCTCCTGCCGGGTCAGCTGAGCAGCGAATTTCTATTTAACCACCTGATTTCATGAGAGACCTCAGAGCTGCATGTTTTGAGCCCAGTATTGAGCCTGAAAAGCATTTCCAACCCCACTTACAAGTAAAACTAGCTGAAATGTGCCTGGCTTCTCTTCACTGAAAAGCTCATTCTGAGTACATTTTTAGCATACGTTTGCTCCTGCCGGGTCAGCTGAGCAGCGAATTTCTATTTAACCACCTGCTATCACGAGAGACCTCAGGGCTGCATGGTTTGAGCCCAGTACTGATCCTGAAAAGCGTTTCCAACCCCACTTACAAGTAAAACTAGCTAAAATGTGCCTGGCTTCTCTTCACTGAAAAGCTCATTCTGAGAACATTTTTAGCATACGTTTGCTCCTGCCGGGTCAGCTGAGCAGCAAATTTCTATTTAACCACCTGCTTTCTTGAGAGACCTCAGGGATGCATGTTTTGAGCCCAGTACTGAGCCTGAAAAGCATGTCCAACCCCACTTACAAGTAAAACTAGCTAATGTGCCTGGCTTCTCTTCACTGAAAAGCTCATTCTGAGAACATTTTTAGCATACGTTTGCTCCTGCCGGGTCAGCTGAGCAGCAAATTTCTATTTAACCACCTGCTATCATGAGAGACCTCAAGGCTGCATGTTTTGAGCTCAGTACTGATCCTGAAAAGCGTTTTCAACCCCACTTACAAGTAAAACTAGCTAAAATGTGCCTGGCTGCTATTCACTGAAAAGCTCATTCTGTGTACATTTTTGGCATACGTTTGCTCCTACCGGGTCAGCTGAGCAGCGAATTTCTATTTAACCACCTGCTTTCATGAGAGACCTCAGGGCTGCATGTTTTGAGCCCAGTACTGAGCCTGAAAAGCATTTCCAACCCCACTTACAAGTAAAACTAGCTAAAATGTGCCTGGCTTCTCTTCACTGAAAAGCTCATTCTGAGTACATTTTTAGCATACGTTTGCTCCTGCCGGGTCAGCTGAGCAGCGAATTTCTATTTAACCACCTGCTATCATGTGAGACCTCAGGGCTGCATGTTTTGAGCCCAGTACTGATCCTGAAAAGCTTTTCCAACCCCACTTACAAGTAAAACTAGCTAAAATGTGCCTGGCTGCTATTCATTTAAAAGCTCATTCTGTGTACATTTTTGGCATACGTTTGCTCCTACCGGGTCAGCTGAGCAGCGAATTTCTATTTAACCACCTGCTTTCATGAGAGACCTAAGGGCTGCATGTTTTGAGCCCAGTACTGAGCCTGAAAAGCATTTACAACCCCACTTACAAGTAAAACTAGCTAAAATGTGCCTGGCTTCTCTTCACTGAAAAGCTCATTCTGAGTACATTTTAAGCATACGTTTGCTCCTGCCAGGTCAGTTGAGCAGCGAATTTCTATTTAACCACCTGCTATCATGAGAGACCGCAGGGCTGCATGTTTTGAGCCCAGTACTGATCCTGAAAAGCGTTTCCAACCCCACTTACAAGTAAAACTAGCTAAAATGTGCCTGGCTGCTATTCACTGAAAAGCTCATTCTGTGTACATTTGTGGCATACGTTTGCTCCTACCGGGTCAGCTGAGCAGCGAATTTCTATTTAACCACCTGTTTTCATGAGAGACCTCAGGGATGCATGTTTTGAGCCCAGTACTGAGCCTGAAAAGCATTTCCAACCCCACTTACAAGTAAAACTAGCTAATGTGCCTGGCTTCTCTTCACTGAAAAGCTCATTCTGAGAACATTTTTAGCATACGTTTGCTCCTGCCGGGTCAGCTGAGCAGCGAATTTCTATTTAACCACCTGCTATCATGAGAGACCTCAGGGCTGCATGTTTTGAGCTCAGTACTGATCCTGAAAAGCGTTTTCAACCCCACTTACAAGTAAAACTAGCTAAAATGTGCCTGGCTGCTATTCACTGAAAAGCTCATTCTGTGTACATTTTTGGCATACGTTTGCTCCTACCGGGTCAGCGAATTTCTATTTAACCACCTGCTTTCATGAGAGACCTCAGGGCTGCATGTTTTGAGCCCAGTACTGAGCCTGAAAAGCATTTCCAACCCCACTTACAAGAAAAACTAGTTAAAATGTGCCTGGCTTCTCTTCACTGAAAAGCTCATTATGAGTACATTTTTAGCATACGTTTGCTCCTGCCGGGTCAGCTGAGCAGCGAATTTCTATTTAACCACCTGCTATCACGAGAGACCTCGGGGCTGCATGGTTTGAGCCCAGTACTGATCCTGAAAAGCGTTTCCAACCCCACTTACAAGTAAAACTAGCTAAAATGTGCCTGGCTTCTCTTCACTGAAAAGCTCATTCTGCTTACATTTTTGGCATACGTTTGCTCCTACCAGGTCAGCTGAGCAGCGAATTTCTATTTAACCACCTGATTTCATGAGAGACCTCAGAGCTGCATGTTTTGAGCCCAGTACTGAGCCTGAAAAGCATTTCCAACCCCACTTACAAGTAAAACTAGCTAAAATGTGCCTGTCTTCTCTTCACTGAAAAGCTCATTCTGAGTACATTTTTAGCATACGAATGGGTCCTGCCGGGTCAGCTGAGCAGCGAATTTCTATTTAACCACCTGCTTTCATGAGAGACCTCAGGGATGCATGCTTTGAGCCCAGCACTGAGCCTGAAAAGCGTTTCCAACCCCACTTACAAGTAAAACTAGCTAAAATGTGCCTGGCTTCTCTTCACTGAAAAGCTCATTCTGAGTACATTTTTAGCATACGTTTGCTCCTGCCGGGTCAGCTGAGCAGCGAATTTCTATTTAACCACCTGCTATCATGAGAAACCTCAGGGCTGCATGTTTTGAGCTCAGTACTGATCCTGAAAAGCGTTTTCAACCCCACTTACAAGTAAAACTAGTAAAATGTGCCTGGCTGCTATTCATTTAAAAGCTCATTCTGTGTACATTTTTGGCATACGTTTGCTCCTACCGGGTCCGCTGAGCAGCGAATTTCTATTTAACCACCTGCTATCATGAGAGACCTCAGGGCTGCATGTTTTGAGCTCAGTACTGATCCTGAAAAGCGTTTTCAACCCCACTTACAAGTAAAACTAGCTAAAATGTGCCTGGCTGCTATTCATTTAAAAGCTCATTCCGTGTACATTTTTGGCATACGTTTGCTCCTACCGGGTCAGCTGAGCAGCGAATTTCTATTTAACCACCTGCTTTCATGAGAGACCTCAGGGCTGCATGTTTTGAGCCCAGAACTGAGCCTTTAAAGCATTTCCAACCCCACTTACAAGAAAAACTAGTTAAAATGTGCCTGGCTTTTCTTCACTGAAAAGCTCATTCTGAGTACATTTTAAGCATACGTTTGCTCCTGCCGGGTCAGCTGAGCAGCGAATTTCTATTTAACCACCTGATTTCATGAGAGACCTCAGAGCTGCATGTTTTGAGCCCAGTACTGAGCCTGAAAACCATTTCCAACCCCACTTACAAGTAAAACTAGCTAAAATGTGCCTGGCTTCTCTTCACTGAAAAGCTCATTCTGAGAACATTTTTAGCATACGTTTGCTCCTGCCGGGTCAGCTGAGCAGAAAATTTCTATTTAACCACCTGCTTTCTTGAGAGACCTCAGGGATGCATGTTTTGAGCCCAGTACTGAGCCTGAAAAGCATGTCCAACCCCACTTACAAGTAAAACTAGCTAATGTGCCTGGCTTCTCTTCACTGAAAAGCTCATTCTGAGAACATTTTTAGCATACGTTTGCTCCTGCCGGGTCAGCTGAGCAGAAAATTTCTATTTAACCACCTGCTTTCTTGAGAGACCTCAGGGATGCATGTTTTGAGCCCAGTACTGAGCCTGAAAAGCATGTCCAACCCCACTTACAAGTAAAACTAGCTAATGTGCCTGGCTTCTCTTCACTGAAAAGCTCATTCTGAGAACATTTTTAGCATACGTTTGCTCCTGCCGGGTCAGCTGAGCAGCAAATTTCTATTTAACCACCTGCTATCATGAGAGACCTCAGGGCTGCATGTTTTGAGCCCAGTACTGATCCTGAAAAGCGTTTCCAACCCCACTTACAAGTAAAACTAGCTAAAATGTGCCTGGCTGCTATTCACTGAAAAGCTCATTCTGTGTACATTTTTGGCATACGTTTGCTCCTACCAGGTCAGCTGAGCTGCGAATTTCTATTTAACCACCTGCTTTCATGAGAGACCTCAGGGCTGCATGTTTTGAGCTCAGTACTGATCCTGAAAAGCGTTTTCAACCCCACTTACAAGTAAAACTAGCTAAAATGTGCCTGGCTGCTATTCACTGAAAAGCTCATTCTGTGTACATTTTTGGCATACGTTTGCTCCTACCGGGTCAGCTGAGCAGCGAATTTCTATTTAACCACCTGCTTTCATGAGAGACCTCAGGGCTGCATGTTTTGAGCCCAGTACTGAGCCTGAAAAGCATGTCCAACCCCACTTACAAGTAAAACTAGCTAATGTGCCTGGCTTCTCTTCACTGAAAAGCTCATTCTGAGAACATTTTTAGCATACGTTTGCTCCTGCCGGGTCAGCTGAGCAGCAAATTTCTATTTAACCACCTGCTATCATGAGAGACCTCAGGGCTGCATGTTTTGAGCCCAGTACTGATCCTGAAAAGCGTTTCCAACCCCACTTACAAGTAAAACTAGCTAAAATGTGCCTGGCTGCTATTCACTGAAAAGCTCATTCTGTGTACATTTTTGGCATACGTTTGCTCCTACCAGGTCAGCTGAGCTGCGAATTTCTATTTAACCACCTGCTTTCATGAGAGACCTCAGGGCTGCATGTTTTGAGCTCAGTACTGATCCTGAAAAGCGTTTTCAACCCCACTTACAAGTAAAACTAGCTAAAATGTGCCTGGCTGCTATTCACTGAAAAGCTCATTCTGTGTACATTTTTGGCATACGTTTGCTCCTACCGGGTCAGCTGAGCAGCGAATTTCTATTTAACCACCTGCTTTCATGAGAGACCTCAGGGCTGCATGTTTTGAGCCCAGTACTGAGCCTGAAAAGCATTTCCAACCCCACTTACAAGTAAAACTAGCTAAAATGTGCCTGGCTTCTCTTCACTGAAAAGCTCATTCTGAGTACATTTTTAGCATACGTTTGCTCCTGCCGGGTCAGCTGAGCAGCGAATTTCTATTTAACCACCTGCTATCATGTGAGACCTCAGGGCTGCATGTTTTGAGCCCAGTACTGATCCTGAAAAGCTTTTCCAACCCCACTTACAAGTAAAACTAGCTAAAATGTGCCTGGCTGCTATTCACTGAAAATATCATTCTGTGTACATTTTTGGCATACGTTTGCTCCTACCGGGTCAGCTGAGCAGCAAATTTCTATTTAACCACCTGATTTCATGAGAGACCTCAGAGCTGCATGTTTTGAGCCCAGTACTGAGCCTGAAAAGCATTTCCAACCCCACTTACAAGTAAAACTAGCTAAAATGTGCCTGGCTGCTATTCATTTAAAAGCTCATTCTGTGTACATTTTTGGCATACGTTTGCTCCTACCGGGTCAGCTGAGCAGCGAATTTCTATTTAACCACCTGCTTTCATGAAAGACCTCAGGGCTACATGTTTTGAGCCCAGTACTGAGCCTGAAAAGCATTTCCAACCCCACTTACAAGTAAAACTAGCTAAAATGTGCCTGGCTTCTCTTCACTGAAAAGCTCATTCTGAGTACATTTTTAGCATACGTTTGCTCCTGCCGGGTCAGCTGAGCAGCGAATTTCTATTTAACCACCTGCTTTCATGAGAGACCTCAGGGCTGCATGTTTTGAGCCCAGTACTGAGCCTGAAAAGCTTCCAACCCCACTTACAAGTAAAACTAGTTAAAATGTGCCTGGCTTCTCTTCACTGAAAAGCTCATTCTGAGTACATTTTAAGCATACGTTTGCTCCTGCCAGGTCAGTTGAGCAGCGAATTTCTATTTAACCACCTGCTATCATGAGAGACCGCAGGGCTGCATGTTTTGAGCCCAGTACTGATCCTGAAAAGCGTTTCCAACCCCACTTACAAGTAAAACTAGCTAAAATGTGCCTGGCTGCTATTCACTGAAAAGCTCATTCTGTGTACATTTGTGGCATACGTTTGCTCCTACCGGGTCAGCTGAGCAGCGAATTTCTATTTAACCACCTGCTTTCATGAGAGACCTCAGGGATGCCTGTTTTGAGCCCAGTACTGAGCCTGAAAAGCATTTCGAACCCCACTTACAAGTAAAACTAGCTAAAATGTGCCTGGCTTCTCTTCACTGAAAAGCTCATTCTGTGTACATTTTTGGCATACGTTTGCTCCTACCGGGTCAGCTGAGCAGCGAATTTCTATTTAACCACCTGATTTCATGAGAGACCTCAGAGCTGCATGTTTTGAGCCCAGTACTGATCCTGAAAAGCGTTTCCAACCCCACTTACAAGTAAAACTAGCTAAAATGTGCCTGGCTGCTATTCACTGAAAGCTCATTCTTAGTACATTTTTAGCATACGTTTGCTCCTGCCGGGTCAGCTGAGCAGCGAATTTCTATTTAACCACCTGCTATCATGAGAGACCTCAGGGCTGCATGGTTTGAGCCCAGTACTGATCCTGAAAAGCGTTTCCAACCCCACTTACAAGTAAAACTAGCTAAAATGTGCCTGGCTTCTCTTCACTGAAAAGCTCATTCTGCTTACATTTTTGGCATACGTTTGCTCCTACCAGGTCAGCTGAGCAGCGAATTTCTATTTAACCACCTGATTTCATGAGAGACCTCAGAGCTGCATGTTTTGAGCCCAGTACTGAGCCTGAAAAGCATTTCCAACCCCACTTACAAGTAAAACTAGCTAAAATGTGCCTGTCTTCTCTTCACTGAAAAGCTCATTCTGAGTACATTTTTAGCATACGAATGGGTCCTGCCGGGTCAGCTGAGCAGCGAATTTCTATTTAACCACCTGCTTTCATGAGAGACCTCAGGGATGCATGCTTTGAGCCCAGCACTGAGCCTGAAAAGCGTTTCCAACCCCACTTACAAGTAAAACTAGCTAAAATGTGCCTGGCTTCTCTTCACTGAAAAGCTCATTCTGAGTACATTTTTAGCATACGTTTGCTCCTGCCGGGTCAGCTGAGCAGCGAATTTCTATTTAACCACCTGCTATCATGAGAAACCTCAGGGCTGCATGTTTTGAGCTCAGTACTGATCCTGAAAAGCGTTTTCAACCCCACTTACAAGTAAAACTAGTAAAATGTGCCTGGCTGCTATTCATTTAAAAGCTCATTCTGTGTACATTTTTGGCATACGTTTGCTCCTACCGGGTCCGCTGAGCAGCAAATTTCTATTTAACCACCTGCTATCATGAGAGACCTCAGGGCTGCATGTTTTGAGCTCAGTACTGATCCTGAAAAGCGTTTTCAACCCCACTTACAAGTAAAACTAGCTAAAATGTGCCTGGCTGCTATTCATTTAAAAGCTCATTCCGTGTACATTTTTGGCATACGTTTGCTCCTACCGGGTCAGCTGAGCAGCGAATTTCTATTTAACCACCTGCTTTCATGAGAGACCTCAGGGCTGCATGTTTTGAGCCCAGAACTGAGCCTTTAAAGCATTTCCAACCCCACTTACAAGAAAAACTAGCTAAAATGTGCCTGGCTTCTCTTCACTGAAAAGCTCATTCTGAGAACATTTTTAGCATACGTTTGCTCCTGCCGGGTCAGCTGAGCAGAAAATTTCTATTTAACCACCTGCTTTCTTGAGAGACCTCAGGGATGCATGTTTTGAGCCCAGTACTGAGCCTGAAAAGCATGTCCAACCCCACTTACAAGTAAAACTAGCTAATGTGCCTGGCTTCTCTTCACTGAAAAGCTCATTCTGAGAACATTTTTAGCATACGTTTGCTCCTGCCGGGTCAGCTGAGCAGAAAATTTCTATTTAACCACCTGCTTTCTTGAGAGACCTCAGGGATGCATGTTTTGAGCCCAGTACTGAGCCTGAAAAGCATGTCCAACCCCACTTACAAGTAAAACTAGCTAATGTGCCTGGCTTCTCTTCACTGAAAAGCTCATTCTGAGAACATTTTTAGCATACGTTTGCTCCTGCCGGGTCAGCTGAGCAGCAAATTTCTATTTAACCACCTGCTATCATGAGAGACCTCAGGGCTGCATGTTTTGAGCCCAGTACTGATCCTGAAAAGCGTTTCCAACCCCACTTACAAGTAAAACTAGCTAAAATGTGCCTGGCTGCTATTCACTGAAAAGCTCATTCTGTGTACATTTTTGGCATACGTTTGCTCCTACCAGGTCAGCTGAGCTGCGAATTTCTATTTAACCACCTGCTTTCATGAGAGACCTCAGGGCTGCATGTTTTGAGCTCAGTACTGATCCTGAAAAGCGTTTTCAACCCCACTTACAAGTAAAACTAGCTAAAATGTGCCTGGCTGCTATTCACTGAAAAGCTCATTCTGTGTACATTTTTGGCATACGTTTGCTCCTACCGGGTCAGCTGAGCAGCGAATTTCTATTTAACCACCTGCTTTCATGAGAGACCTCAGGGCTGCATGTTTTGAGCCCAGTACTGAGCCTGAAAAGCATGTCCAACCCCACTTACAAGTAAAACTAGCTAATGTGCCTGGCTTCTCTTCACTGAAAAGCTCATTCTGAGAACATTTTTAGCATACGTTTGCTCCTGCCGGGTCAGCTGAGCAGCAAATTTCTATTTAACCACCTGCTATCATGAGAGACCTCAGGGCTGCATGTTTTGAGCCCAGTACTGATCCTGAAAAGCGTTTCCAACCCCACTTACAAGTAAAACTAGCTAAAATGTGCCTGGCTGCTATTCACTGAAAAGCTCATTCTGTGTACATTTTTGGCATACGTTTGCTCCTACCAGGTCAGCTGAGCTGCGAATTTCTATTTAACCACCTGCTTTCATGAGAGACCTCAGGGCTGCATGTTTTGAGCTCAGTACTGATCCTGAAAAGCGTTTTCAACCCCACTTACAAGTAAAACTAGCTAAAATGTGCCTGGCTGCTATTCACTGAAAAGCTCATTCTGTGTACATTTTTGGCATACGTTTGCTCCTACCGGGTCAGCTGAGCAGCGAATTTCTATTTAACCACCTGCTTTCATGAGAGACCTCAGGGCTGCATGTTTTGAGCCCAGTACTGAGCCTGAAAAGCATTTCCAACCCCACTTACAAGTAAAACTAGCTAAAATGTGCCTGGCTTCTCTTCACTGAAAAGCTCATTCTGAGTACATTTTTAGCATACGTTTGCTCCTGCCGGGTCAGCTGAGCAGCGAATTTCTATTTAACCACCTGCTATCATGTGAGACCTCAGGGCTGCATGTTTTGAGCCCAGTACTGATCCTGAAAAGCTTTTCCAACCCCACTTACAAGTAAAACTAGCTAAAATGTGCCTGGCTGCTATTCACTGAAAATA
Organism: Lissotriton vulgaris; assembly: GCF_964263255.1. Taxonomy (NCBI): domain Eukaryota; kingdom Metazoa; phylum Chordata; class Amphibia; order Caudata; family Salamandridae; genus Lissotriton; species Lissotriton vulgaris. Next base: position 1,948,895 of record NW_028242071.1, on the reverse strand, counting down.
TCATTCTGTGTACATTTTTGGCATACGTTTGCTCCTACCGGGTCAGCTGAGCAGCGAATTTCTATTTAACCACCTGATTTCATGAGAGACCTCAGAGCTGCATGTTTTGAGCCCAGTACTGAGCCTGAAAAGCATTTCCAACCCCACTTACAAGTAAAACTAGCTAAAATGTGCCTGGCTGCTATTCATTTAAAAGCTCATTCTGTGTACATTTTTGGCATACGTTTGCTCCTACCGGGTCAGCTGAGCAGCGAATTTCTATTTAACCACCTGCTTTCATGAAAGACCTCAGGGCTACATGTTTTGAGCCCAGTACTGAGCCTGAAAAGCATTTCCAACCCCACTTACAAGTAAAACTAGCTAAAATGTGCCTGGCTTCTCTTCACTGAAAAGCTCATTCTGAGTACATTTTTAGCATACGTTTGCTCCTGCCGGGTCAGCTGAGCAGCGAATTTCTATTTAACCACCTGCTTTCATGAGAGACCTCAGGGCTGCATGTTTTGAGCCCAGTACTGAGCCTGAAAAGCTTCCAACCCCACTTACAAGTAAAACTAGTTAAAATGTGCCTGGCTTCTCTTCACTGAAAAGCTCATTCTGAGTACATTTTAAGCATACGTTTGCTCCTGCCAGGTCAGTTGAGCAGCGAATTTCTATTTAACCACCTGCTATCATGAGAGACCGCAGGGCTGCATGTTTTGAGCCCAGTACTGATCCTGAAAAGCGTTTCCAACCCCACTTACAAGTAAAACTAGCTAAAATGTGCCTGGCTGCTATTCACTGAAAAGCTCATTCTGTGTACATTTGTGGCATACGTTTGCTCCTACCGGGTCAGCTGAGCAGCGAATTTCTATTTAACCACCTGCTTTCATGAGAGACCTCAGGGATGCCTGTTTTGAGCCCAGTACTGAGCCTGAAAAGCATTTCGAACCCCACTTACAAGTAAAACTAGCTAAAATGTGCCTGGCTTCTCTTCACTGAAAAGCTCATTCTGTGTACATTTTTGGCATACGTTTGCTCCTACCGGGTCAGCTGAGCAGCGAATTTCTATTTAACCACCTGATTTCATGAGAGACCTCAGAGCTGCATGTTTTGAGCCCAGTACTGATCCTGAAAAGCGTTTCCAACCCCACTTACAAGTAAAACTAGCTAAAATGTGCCTGGCTGCTATTCACTGAAAGCTCATTCTTAGTACATTTTTAGCATACGTTTGCTCCTGCCGGGTCAGCTGAGCAGCGAATTTCTATTTAACCACCTGCTATCATGAGAGACCTCAGGGCTGCATGTTTTGAGCTCAGTACTGATCCTGAAAAGGGTTTTCAATCCCACTTACAAGTAAAACTAGCTAAAATGTGCCTGGCTGCTATTCACTGAAAGCTCATTCTGAGTACATTTTTAGCATACGTTTGCTCCTGCCGGGTCAGCTGAGCAGCGAATTTCTATTTAACCACCTGCTATCATGAGAGACCTCAGGGCTGCATGTTTTGAGCCGAGTACTGATAAAAGCGTTTCCAACCCCACTTACAAGTAAAACTAGCTTAAATGTGCCTGGCTGCTATTCACTGAAAAGCTCATTCTGTGTACATTTTTAGCATACGTTTGCTCCTGCCGGGTCAGCTGAGCAGCGAATTTCTATTTAACCACCTGCTATCATGAGAGACCTCAGAGCTGCATGTTTTGAGCCCAGTACTGAGCCTGAAAAGCATTTCCAACCCCACTTACAAGTAAAACTAGCTAAAATGTGCCTGGCTTCTCTTCACTGAAAAGCTCATTCTGAGTACATTTTTAACATACGTTTGCTCCTGCCGGGTCAGCTGAGCAGCGAATTTCTATTTAACCACCTGCTTTCATGAGAGACCTCAGGGATGCATGCTTTGAGCCCAGCACTGAGCCTGAAAAGCGTTTCCAACCCCACTTACAAGTAAAACTAGCTAAAATGTGCCTGGCTGCTACTCATTTAAAAGCTCATTCTGTGTACATTTTTGGCATACGTTTGCTCCTACCGGGTCAGCTGAGCAGCGAATTTCTATTTAACCACCTGCTTTCATGAGACACCTCAGGGCTGCATGTTTTGAGCCCAGTACTGAGCCTGAAAAGCATTTCCAACCCCACTTACAAGTAAAACTAGCTAAAATGTGCCTGGCTTTTCTTCACTGAAAAGCTCATTCTGAGTACATTTTTAGCATACGTTTGTTCCTGCCGGGTCAGCTGAGCAACGAATTTCTTTTTAACCACCTGCTATCATGAGAGACCTCAGGGCTGCATGTTTTGAGCCCAGTACTGAGCCTGAAAAGCATTTCCAACCCCACTTACAAGAAAAACTAGTTAAAATGTGCCTGGCTTCTCTTCACTGAAAAGCTCATTCTGAGTACATTTTAAGCATATGTTTGCTCCTGCCGGGTCAGCTGAGCAGCGAATTTCTATTTAACCACCTGCTATCATGAGAGACCTCAAGGCTGCATGTTTTGAGCCCAGTACTGATCCTGAAAAGCGTTTTCAACCCCACTTACAAGTAAAACTAGCTAAAATGTGCCTGGCTGCTATTCACTGAAAAGCTCATTCTGTGTACATTTTTAGTATACGTTTGCTCCTGCCGAGTCAGCTGAGCAGCAAATTTCTATTTAACCACCTGCTATCATGAGAGACCTCAGGGCTGCATGTTTTGAGCTCAGTACTGATCCTGAAAAGCGTTTTCAACCCCACTTACAAGTAAAACTAGCTAAAATGTGCCTGGCTGCTATTCACTGAAAAGCTCATTCTGTTTACATTTTTAGCATACGTTTGCTCCTGCCGGGTCAGCTGAGCAGCGAATTTCTATTTAACCACCTGCTTTCATGAGAGACCTCAGGGATGCATGCTTTGAGCCCAGCACTGAGCCTGAAAAGCGTTTCCAACCCCACTTACAAGTAAAACTAGCTAAAATGTGCCTGGCTTCTCTTCACTGAAAAGCTCATTCTGAGTACATTTTTAGCATACGTTTGCTCCTGCCGGGTCAGCTGAGCAGCGAAATTTCTATTTAACCACCTGCTATCACGAGAGACCTCAGGGCTGCATGGTTTGAGCCCAGTACTGATCCTGAAAAGCGTTTCCAACCCCACTTACAAGTAAAACTAGCTAAAATGTGCCTGGCTTCTCTTCACTGAAAAGATCATTCTGAGTACATTTTTAGCATACGTTTGCTCCTGCCGGGTCAGCTGAGCAGCGAATTTCTATTTAACCACCTGCTATCATGAGAGACCTCAGGGCTGCATGTTTTGAGCTCAGTACTGATCTTGAAAAGCGTTTTCAACCCCACTTACAAGTAAAACTAGCTAAAATGTGCCTGGCTGCTATTCATTTAAAAGCTCATTCTGTGTACATTTTTGGCATACGTTTGCTCCTACCGGGTCAGCTGAGCAGCGAATTTCTATTTAACCACCTGCTATCATGAGAGACCTCAGGGCTGCATGTTTTGAGCTCAGTACTGATCCTGAAAAGCGTTTTCAACCCCACTTACAAGTAAAACTAGCTAAAATGTGCCTGGCTGCTATTCATTTAAAAGCTCATTCTGTGAACATTTTTGGCATACGTTTGCTCCTACCGGGTCAGCTGAGCAGCGAATTTCTATTTAACCACCTGCTTTCATGAGAGACCTCAGGGCTGCATGTTTTGAGCCCAGTACTGAGCCTTTAAAGCATTTCCAACCCCACTTACAAGAAAAACTAGTTAAAATGTGCCTGGCTTTTCTTCACTGAAAAGCTCATTCTGAGCACATTTTAAGCATACGTTTGCTCCTGCCGGGTCAGCTGAGCAGCGAATTTCTATTTAACCACCTGATTTCATGAGAGACCTCAGAGCTGCATGTTTTGAGCCCAGTATTGAGCCTGAAAAGCATTTCCAACCCCACTTACAAGTAAAACTAGCTGAAATGTGCCTGGCTTCTCTTCACTGAAAAGCTCATTCTGAGTACATTTTTAGCATACGTTTGCTCCTGCCGGGTCAGCTGAGCAGCGAATTTCTATTTAACCACCTGCTATCACGAGAGACCTCAGGGCTGCATGGTTTGAGCCCAGTACTGATCCTGAAAAGCGTTTCCAACCCCACTTACAAGTAAAACTAGCTAAAATGTGCCTGGCTTCTCTTCACTGAAAAGCTCATTCTGAGAACATTTTTAGCATACGTTTGCTCCTGCCGGGTCAGCTGAGCAGCAAATTTCTATTTAACCACCTGCTTTCTTGAGAGACCTCAGGGATGCATGTTTTGAGCCCAGTACTGAGCCTGAAAAGCATGTCCAACCCCACTTACAAGTAAAACTAGCTAATGTGCCTGGCTTCTCTTCACTGAAAAGCTCATTCTGAGAACATTTTTAGCATACGTTTGCTCCTGCCGGGTCAGCTGAGCAGCAAATTTCTATTTAACCACCTGCTATCATGAGAGACCTCAAGGCTGCATGTTTTGAGCTCAGTACTGATCCTGAAAAGCGTTTTCAACCCCACTTACAAGTAAAACTAGCTAAAATGTGCCTGGCTGCTATTCACTGAAAAGCTCATTCTGTGTACATTTTTGGCATACGTTTGCTCCTACCGGGTCAGCTGAGCAGCGAATTTCTATTTAACCACCTGCTTTCATGAGAGACCTCAGGGCTGCATGTTTTGAGCCCAGTACTGAGCCTGAAAAGCATTTCCAACCCCACTTACAAGTAAAACTAGCTAAAATGTGCCTGGCTTCTCTTCACTGAAAAGCTCATTCTGAGTACATTTTTAGCATACGTTTGCTCCTGCCGGGTCAGCTGAGCAGCGAATTTCTATTTAACCACCTGCTATCATGTGAGACCTCAGGGCTGCATGTTTTGAGCCCAGTACTGATCCTGAAAAGCTTTTCCAACCCCACTTACAAGTAAAACTAGCTAAAATGTGCCTGGCTGCTATTCATTTAAAAGCTCATTCTGTGTACATTTTTGGCATACGTTTGCTCCTACCGGGTCAGCTGAGCAGCGAATTTCTATTTAACCACCTGCTTTCATGAGAGACCTAAGGGCTGCATGTTTTGAGCCCAGTACTGAGCCTGAAAAGCATTTACAACCCCACTTACAAGTAAAACTAGCTAAAATGTGCCTGGCTTCTCTTCACTGAAAAGCTCATTCTGAGTACATTTTAAGCATACGTTTGCTCCTGCCAGGTCAGTTGAGCAGCGAATTTCTATTTAACCACCTGCTATCATGAGAGACCGCAGGGCTGCATGTTTTGAGCCCAGTACTGATCCTGAAAAGCGTTTCCAACCCCACTTACAAGTAAAACTAGCTAAAATGTGCCTGGCTGCTATTCACTGAAAAGCTCATTCTGTGTACATTTGTGGCATACGTTTGCTCCTACCGGGTCAGCTGAGCAGCGAATTTCTATTTAACCACCTGTTTTCATGAGAGACCTCAGGGATGCATGTTTTGAGCCCAGTACTGAGCCTGAAAAGCATTTCCAACCCCACTTACAAGTAAAACTAGCTAATGTGCCTGGCTTCTCTTCACTGAAAAGCTCATTCTGAGAACATTTTTAGCATACGTTTGCTCCTGCCGGGTCAGCTGAGCAGCGAATTTCTATTTAACCACCTGCTATCATGAGAGACCTCAGGGCTGCATGTTTTGAGCTCAGTACTGATCCTGAAAAGCGTTTTCAACCCCACTTACAAGTAAAACTAGCTAAAATGTGCCTGGCTGCTATTCACTGAAAAGCTCATTCTGTGTACATTTTTGGCATACGTTTGCTCCTACCGGGTCAGCGAATTTCTATTTAACCACCTGCTTTCATGAGAGACCTCAGGGCTGCATGTTTTGAGCCCAGTACTGAGCCTGAAAAGCATTTCCAACCCCACTTACAAGAAAAACTAGTTAAAATGTGCCTGGCTTCTCTTCACTGAAAAGCTCATTATGAGTACATTTTTAGCATACGTTTGCTCCTGCCGGGTCAGCTGAGCAGCGAATTTCTATTTAACCACCTGCTATCACGAGAGACCTCGGGGCTGCATGGTTTGAGCCCAGTACTGATCCTGAAAAGCGTTTCCAACCCCACTTACAAGTAAAACTAGCTAAAATGTGCCTGGCTTCTCTTCACTGAAAAGCTCATTCTGCTTACATTTTTGGCATACGTTTGCTCCTACCAGGTCAGCTGAGCAGCGAATTTCTATTTAACCACCTGATTTCATGAGAGACCTCAGAGCTGCATGTTTTGAGCCCAGTACTGAGCCTGAAAAGCATTTCCAACCCCACTTACAAGTAAAACTAGCTAAAATGTGCCTGGCTTCTCTTCACTGAAAAGCTCATTCTGAGTACATTTTTAGCATACGAATGGGTCCTGCCGGGTCAGCTGAGCAGCAAATTTCTATTTAACCACCTGCTTTCATGAGAGACCTCAGGGATGCATGCTTTGAGCCCAGCACTGAGCCTGAAAAGCGTTTCCAACCCCACTTACAAGTAAAACTAGCTAAAATGTGCCTGGCTTCTCTTCACTGAAAAGCTCATTCTGAGTACATTTTTAGCATACGTTTGCTCCTGCCGGGTCAGCTGAGCAGCGAATTTCTATTTAACCACCTGCTATCATGAGAGACCTCAGGGCTGCATGTTTTGAGCTCAGTACTGATCCTGAAAAGCGTTTTCAACCCCACTTACAAGTAAAACTAGTAAAATGTGCCTGGCTGCTATTCATTTAAAAGCTCATTCTGAGTACATTTTTAGCATACGTTTGCTCCTGCCGGGTCAGCTGAGCAGCGAATTTCTATTTAACCACCTGCTATCATGTGAGACCTCAGGGCTGCATGTTTTGAGCCCAGTACTGATCCTGAAAAGCTTTTCCAACCCCACTTACAAGTAAAACTAGCTAAAATGTGCCTGGCTGCTATTCACTGAAAATATCATTCTGTGTACATTTTTGGCATACGTTTGCTCCTACCGGGTCAGCTGAGCAGCGAATTTCTATTTAACCACCTGATTTCATGAGAGACCTCAGAGCTGCATGTTTTGAGCCCAGTACTGAGCCTGAAAAGCATTTCCAACCCCACTTACAAGTAAAACTAGCTAAAATGTGCCTGGCTGCTATTCATTTAAAAGCTCATTCTGTGTACATTTTTGGCATACGTTTGCTCCTACCGGGTCAGCTGAACAGCGAATTTCTATTTAACCACCTGCTTTCATGAAAGACCTCAGGGCTACATGTTTTGAGCCCAGTACTGAGCCTGAAAAGCATTTCCAACCCCACTTACAAGTAAAACTAGCTAAAATGTGCCTGGCTTCTCTTCACTGAAAAGCTCATTCTGAGTACATTTTTAGCATACGTTTGCTCCTGCCGGGTCAGCTGAGCAGCGAATTTCTATTTAACCACCTGCTTTCATGAGAGACCTCAGGGCTGCATGTTTTGAGCCCAGTACTGAGCCTGAAAAGCTTCCAACCCCACTTACAAGTAAAACTAGTTAAAATGTGCCTGGCTTCTCTTCACTGAAAAGCTCATTCTGAGTACATTTTAAGCATACGTTTGCTCCTGCCAGGTCAGTTGAGCAGCGAATTTCTATTTAACCACCTGCTATCATGAGAGACCGCAGGGCTGCATGTTTTGAGCCCAGTACTGATCCTGAAAAGCGTTTCCAACCCCACTTACAAGTAAAACTAGCTAAAATGTGCCTGGCTGCTATTCACTGAAAAGCTCATTCTGTGTACATTTGTGGCATACGTTTGCTCCTACCGGGTCAGCTGAGCAGCGAATTTCTATTTAACCACCTGCTTTCATGAGAGACCTCAGGGATGCCTGTTTTGAGCCCAGTACTGAGCCTGAAAAGCATTTCGAACCCCACTTACAAGTAAAACTAGCTAAAATGTGCCTGGCTTCTCTTCACTGAAAAGCTCATTCTGTGTACATTTTTGGCATACGTTTGCTCCTACCGGGTCAGCTGAGCAGCGAATTTCTATTTAACCACCTGATTTCATGAGAGACCTCAGAGCTGCATGTTTTGAGCCCAGTACTGATCCTGAAAAGCGTTTCCAACCCCACTTACAAGTAAAACTAGCTAAAATGTGCCTGGCTGCTATTCACTGAAAGCTCATTCTTAGTACATTTTTAGCATACGTTTGCTCCTGCCGGGTCAGCTGAGCAGCGAATTTCTATTTAACCACCTGCTATCATGAGAGACCTCAGGGCTGCATGTTTTGAGCTCAGTACTGATCCTGAAAAGGGTTTTCAATCCCACTTACAAGTAAAACTAGCTAAAATGTGCCTGGCTGCTATTCACTGAAAGCTCATTCTGAGTACATTTTTAGCATACGTTTGCTCCTGCCGGGTCAGCTGAGCAGCGAATTTCTATTTAACCACCTGCTATCATGAGAGACCTCAGGGCTGCATGTTTTGAGCCGAGTACTGATAAAAGCGTTTCCAACCCCACTTACAAGTAAAACTAGCTTAAATGTGCCTGGCTGCTATTCACTGAAAAGCTCATTCTGTGTACATTTTTAGCATACGTTTGCTCCTGCCGGGTCAGCTGAGCAGCGAATTTCTATTTAACCACCTGCTATCATGAGAGACCTCAGAGCTGCATGTTTTGAGCCCAGTACTGAGCCTGAAAAGCATTTCCAACCCCACTTACAAGTAAAACTAGCTAAAATGTGCCTGGCTTCTCTTCACTGAAAAGCTCATTCTGAGTACATTTTTAACATACGTTTGCTCCTGCCGGGTCAGCTGAGCAGCGAATTTCTATTTAACCACCTGCTTTCATGAGAGACCTCAGGGATGCATGCTTTGAGCCCAGCACTGAGCCTGAAAAGCGTTTCCAACCCCACTTACAAGTAAAACTAGCTAAAATGTGCCTGGCTTCTCTTCACTGAAAAGCTCATTCTGAGTACATTTTTAGCATACGTTTGTGCTCCTGCTGGGTCAGCTGAGCAGCGAATTTCTATTTAACCACCTTCTATCATGAGTGACCTCAGGGCTGCATGTTTTGAGCTCAGTACTGATCCTGAAAAGCGTTTTCAACCCCACTTACAAGTAAAACTAGCTAAAATGTGCCTGGCTGCTACTCATTTAAAAGCTCATTCTGTGTACATTTTTGGCATACGTTTGCTCCTACCGGGTCAGCTGAGCAGCGAATTTCTATTTAACCACCTGCTTTCATGAGACACCTCAGGGCTGCATGTTTTGAGCCCAGTACTGAGCCTGAAAAGCATTTCCAACCCCACTTACAAGTAAAACTAGCTAAAATGTGCCTGGCTTTTCTTCACTGAAAAGCTCATTCTGAGTACATTTTTAGCATACGTTTGTTCCTGCCGGGTCAGCTGAGCAACGAATTTCTTTTTAACCACCTGCTATCATGAGAGACCTCAGGGCTGCATGTTTTGAGCCCAGTACTGAGCCTGAAAAGCATTTCCAACCCCACTTACAAGAAAAACTAGTTAAAATGTGCCTGGCTTCTCTTCACTGAAAAGCTCATTCTGAGTACATTTTAAGCATATGTTTGCTCCTGCCGGGTCAGCTGAGCAGCGAATTTCTATTTAACCACCTGCTATCATGAGAGACCTCAAGGCTGCATGTTTTGAGCCCAGTACTGATCCTGAAAAGCGTTTTCAACCCCACTTACAAGTAAAACTAGCTAAAATGTGCCTGGCTGCTATTCACTGAAAAGCTCATTCTGTGTACATTTTTAGTATACGTTTGCTCCTGCCGAGTCAGCTGAGCAGCAAATTTCTATTTAACCACCTGCTATCATGAGAGACCTCAGGGCTGCATGTTTTGAGCTCAGTACTGATCCTGAAAAGCGTTTTCAACCCCACTTACAAGTAAAACTAGCTAAAATGTGCCTGGCTGCTATTCACTGAAAAGCTCATTCTGTTTACATTTTTAGCATACGTTTGCTCCTGCCGGGTCAGCTGAGCAGCGAATTTCTATTTAACCACCTGCTTTCATGAGAGACCTCAGGGATGCATGCTTTGAGCCCAGCACTGAGCCTGAAAAGCGTTTCCAACCCCACTTACAAGTAAAACTAGCTAAAATGTGCCTGGCTTCTCTTCACTGAAAAGCTCATTCTGAGTACATTTTTAGCATACGTTTGCTCCTGCCGGGTCAGCTGAGCAGCGAAATTTCTATTTAACCACCTGCTATCACGAGAGACCTCAGGGCTGCATGGTTTGAGCCCAGTACTGATCCTGAAAAGCGTTTCCAACCCCACTTACAAGTAAAACTAGCTAAAATGTGCCTGGCTTCTCTTCACTGAAAAGATCATTCTGAGTACATTTTTAGCATACGTTTGCTCCTGCCGGGTCAGCTGAGCAGCGAATTTCTATTTAACCACCTGCTATCATGAGAGACCTCAGGGCTGCATGTTTTGAGCTCAGTACTGATCTTGAAAAGCGTTTTCAACCCCACTTACAAGTAAAACTAGCTAAAATGTGCCTGGCTGCTATTCATTTAAAAGCTCATTCTGTGTACATTTTTGGCATACGTTTGCTCCTACCGGGTCAGCTGAGCAGCGAATTTCTATTTAACCACCTGCTATCATGAGAGACCTCAGGGCTGCATGTTTTGAGCTCAGTACTGATCCTGAAAAGCGTTTTCAACCCCACTTACAAGTAAAACTAGCTAAAATGTGCCTGGCTGCTATTCATTTAAAAGCTCATTCTGTGAACATTTTTGGCATACGTTTGCTCCTACCGGGTCAGCTGAGCAGCGAATTTCTATTTAACCACCTGCTTTCATGAGAGACCTCAGGGCTGCATGTTTTGAGCCCAGTACTGAGCCTTTAAAGCATTTCCAACCCCACTTACAAGAAAAACTAGTTAAAATGTGCCTGGCTTTTCTTCACTGAAAAGCTCATTCTGAGCACATTTTAAGCATACGTTTGCTCCTGCCGGGTCAGCTGAGCAGCGAATTTCTATTTAACCACCTGATTTCATGAGAGACCTCAGAGCTGCATGTTTTGAGCCCAGTATTGAGCCTGAAAAGCATTTCCAACCCCACTTACAAGTAAAACTAGCTGAAATGTGCCTGGCTTCTCTTCACTGAAAAGCTCATTCTGAGTACATTTTTAGCATACGTTTGCTCCTGCCGGGTCAGCTGAGCAGCGAATTTCTATTTAACCACCTGCTATCACGAGAGACCTCAGGGCTGCATGGTTTGAGCCCAGTACTGATCCTGAAAAGCGTTTCCAACCCCACTTACAAGTAAAACTAGCTAAAATGTGCCTGGCTTCTCTTCACTGAAAAGCTCATTCTGAGAACATTTTTAGCATACGTTTGCTCCTGCCGGGTCAGCTGAGCAGCAAATTTCTATTTAACCACCTGCTTTCTTGAGAGACCTCAGGGATGCATGTTTTGAGCCCAGTACTGAGCCTGAAAAGCATGTCCAACCCCACTTACAAGTAAAACTAGCTAATGTGCCTGGCTTCTCTTCACTGAAAAGCTCATTCTGAGAACATTTTTAGCATACGTTTGCTCCTGCCGGGTCAGCTGAGCAGCAAATTTCTATTTAACCACCTGCTATCATGAGAGACCTCAAGGCTGCATGTTTTGAGCTCAGTACTGATCCTGAAAAGCGTTTTCAACCCCACTTACAAGTAAAACTAGCTAAAATGTGCCTGGCTGCTATTCACTGAAAAGCTCATTCTGTGTACATTTTTGGCATACGTTTGCTCCTACCGGGTCAGCTGAGCAGCGAATTTCTATTTAACCACCTGCTTTCATGAGAGACCTCAGGGCTGCATGTTTTGAGCCCAGTACTGAGCCTGAAAAGCATTTCCAACCCCACTTACAAGTAAAACTAGCTAAAATGTGCCTGGCTTCTCTTCACTGAAAAGCTCATTCTGAAATGAAATGAAATGAAATGAAATGAAATGAAAAATTATATTTATATAGCGCACACATACCCTAAAGCCTCGCGGCGCTTGAACTGATAGTGTGGTGAGCAGATAGCAAGATTAACACAATTTGGCAAACAGGTAAGTTTTTAAAGTCTTCCTAAAGACCATCAGATTGCTGATTTCACGCATGCTAGGCGGGAGTGAGTTCCACATCTTCGCTGCTAAGTGTGAAAACGCCCGACCACCCCAGCGAGCCCTGTTGACTTTAGTTGTCGTGGCAAAATGGAGGGTGCTGGAACGAAGGGTTCTCGATGGGACGTAAGGTACAACCAGAGGGAGCAAAATGGCTGGGCCTGTTCGGTGAAAGGCTTTGTGCACAATGCACATAGCTTTAAAATGCATTCTGGCAGCTATTGGGAGCCAGTGGAGTTCTTTTAAAGCCTTCCTAGCTGATTGGCCCCGGGGGATGCCGAACAGGAGTCGAGCAGCACAGTTCTGCGTAACTTGGAGTCTATTGATCACTGCTACCGGAGCACCCAGATATAATGCATTTCCATAATCCAGGCGGGAGAGTATCAGGGCCTGAACCATGATCCTCCTCGCCTGGAAAGGAAGCAATGGGAGAATCTTCCGGAGCATTCTCAACAGACCAATGCAGATGGAAGCAGTTTTGGTAGCCTGCACAGAAAAATCCAGTGATTTATCCAGCCAGACTCCGAGGCTTTTGATGTGGGGTTTTGGCAGGGGGGGAACCCCCAGACAGGCGGGCCAGATGGGGGCCAGAATGGTAGGTGCGGGATTGCCCAGTAGCATAATCTCCGTCTTCTCCCCGTTGAGTCTGAGACAGGAGGAGTGCATCCACTTGGCTACTGCCTCTAGACAGGGCCCTAAGGTGTTGGATGAACCCTCCGTGTGATCCAGGGAGACCACAAGTTGGGTATCATCCGCGTAGGTGACAATACGCACACCGAAGGGCTGTACTATCCCTGCCAGAGGACTCATGTAGACATTAAAGAGCGTGGGGCTCAGGGCCGAGCCCTGAGGAACCCCACAGCTCAGAGGATGTTTCGAGGATGTTACCTCGCCCTCAAACACCTGGAAGAAGCGCTCATCCAGGAAGGAGGTCAGCCATTTCAGGGCCGCGCCCGACACGCCCATGCCTTTTAGACGATGTAATAGTGTGGCATGGTTAACCGTGTCGAACGCGGCACTAAGATCTAATAATATAATGGCTGCCTTCCCTCCCTGGTCCAGCACAGATCTTGTTTCTTCCGTTACTGCAAGTAAGGCAGTTTCGGTGCCATGTTGAGGGCGGAATCCCGTCTGGGAGGCACAGAGTAGGTCATTGGACTCCAGATACTCTACCAAGATGTTATTGATGTGCCTCTCCAGCAACTTACTCATCCAAGGGAGAAGGGAGATGGGGCGGAAGTTAGCCAGGTTGTTCTGGTCTAACGAAGGTTTTTTTAGAAGGGCCCTTACCATTGCACATTTCCACTGGGCTGGGACCATGCTGGAAACAATAGATGAATTTAGGACATCTATGATGACAGGACATATTGCCTCGCTGGCCTTGAGGAGGGTCTGAGGAGGTGCAGGATCGTTAGGAGATCCTGAGGTGACTTTCGAGAAAATTTTCTTCAGTGCTGTTGGATCAAGAAGAGGGAACTCCTCAAGCGAACTGTGGACTGGAGTGTTCACTTTAAGGTCATCAGTGATGTCCCGTTTCTCTGTATCGGTGGGAAAGGAGGAGTAGATGGTCAAAATTTTTTGAGAGAAAAAAGTTGCCAAATTGTTGCAACGGGCTAGTGCCCCAGTGGGGGAGACGCACTCAGGGGGCGGGGAGATTAGTGACTTGGCTATTTTAAATATTTCTCTAGGCGAGTTAGCAGCTGACTTGATTTTAGAGTCATAAAATTGGATTTGTGCGCTTTTCATTTCTCTCTTATATAATTTAATCGCAGCTCTGTACTCAGATTTCTTAGATTGTGAGTATTCTCGCCTCCAGGCTCTCTCCAGCTTGCGACACAATTGTTTCATGGATCTCAGGGTGGGGGTGTACCATGGGGCCACTTTGCATCGCTTAATGGACTGTAGAGATTTTTTAGGGAGGACCTGGTCCAAAGTATCCGTGATCCAGTTCTCATAGTTAGCCGTAGCTATACTGGGATTCATGGATTTGGAGGGTGCATGCTTCTTAAGTGCCAATTCCCAATCAGACAGAGGCAATGAAGCCCATTTCCTACCCTGGTGCTTATTCTTATTTTGAGACCTAGGGGGAGTATTAATCGGCCATGTAAAAGGTACTAGGTAATGATCGGTCCAAGGCAAAGGCCTAGGAATTTCTACTGTGAGACTGTCCAGATTACTGAAAATATGGTCTAGAAGATGGCCTTTATTGTGTGTTGGATGGACACCTTTTTGCAACAAATTGATGGCTTGGAGATTGAGTCGAAGATTAGTAGCTGGAGTGTCTAGGGGGTCATCTAGGTGCAGGTTTAAGTCGCCTAGTAATGTAAAATTTGCAGCCAAAAGCAGCTGATTAGCAGCCGCATCTGTCAGCTCAGTAATAAAGTTATTCAACGGGCCCGGGGGACGATAAACTAAAATGCCCGAGAACGTAGATGTTGGGGAGAACTCGAGAGTAAAATACAGACTTTCACATGCTCGCATGAGCGGGATGGAGATGCGGCAGCGAAAGATATCTCTGTAAATGATGGCCAGCCCTCCACCTCTGACTTCTGAGTACATTTTTAGCATACGTTTGCTCCTGCCGGGTCAGCTGAGCAGCGAATTTCTATTTAACCACCTGCTATCATGTGAGACCTCAGGGCTGCATGTTTTGAGCCCAGTACTGATCCTGAAAAGCTTTTCCAACCCCACTTACAAGTAAAACTAGCTAAAATGTGCCTGGCTGCTATTCATTTAAAAGCTCATTCTGTGTACATTTTTGGCATACGTTTGCTCCTAGCGGGTCAGCTGAGCAGCGAATTTCTATTTAACCACCTGCTTTCATGAGAGACCTAAGGGCTGCATGTTTTGAGCCCAGTACTGAGCCTGAAAAGCATTTACAACCCCACTTACAAGTAAAACTAGCTAAAATGTGCCTGGCTTCTCTTCACTGAAAAGCTCATTCTGAGTACATTTTAAGCATACGTTTGCTCCTGCCAGGTCAGTTGAGCAGCGAATTTCTATTTAACCACCTGCTATCATGAGAGACCGCAGGGCTGCATGTTTTGAGCCCAGTACTGATCCTGAAAAGCGTTTCCAACCCCACTTACAAGTAAAACTAGCTAAAATGTGCCTGGCTGCTATTCACTGAAAAGCTCATTCTGTGTACATTTGTGGCATACGTTTGCTCCTACCGGGTCAGCTGAGCAGCGAATTTCTATTTAACCACCTGCTATCATGAGAGACCTCAGGGCTGCATGTTTTGAGCTCAGTACTGATCCTGAAAAGCGTTTTCAACCCCACTTACAAGTAAAACTAGCTAAAATGTGCCTGGCTGCTATTCACTGAAAAGCTCATTCTGTGTACATTTTTGGCATACGTTTGCTCCTACCGGGTCAGCGAATTTCTATTTAACCACCTGCTTTCATGAGAGACCTCAGGGCTGCATGTTTTGAGCCCAGTACTGAGCCTGAAAAGCATTTCCAACCCCACTTACAAGAAAAACTAGTTAAAATGTGCCTGGCTTCTCTTCACTGAAAAGCTCATTATGAGTACATTTTTAGCATACGTTTGCTCCTGCCGGGTCAGCTGAGCAGCGAATTTCTATTTAACCACCTGCTATCACGAGAGACCTCGGGGCTGCATGGTTTGAGCCCAGTACTGATCCTGAAAAGCGTTTCCAACCCCACTTACAAGTAAAACTAGCTAAAATGTGCCTGGCTTCTCTTCACTGAAAAGCTCATTCTGCTTACATTTTTGGCATACGTTTGCTCCTACCAGGTCAGCTGAGCAGCGAATTTCTATTTAACCACCTGAGTTCATGAGAGACCTCAGAGCTGCATGTTTTGAGCCCAGTACTGAGCCTGAAAAGCATTTCCAACCCCACTTACAAGTAAAACTAGCTAAAATGTGCCTGGCTTCTCTTCACTGAAAAGCTCATTCTGAGTACATTTTTAGCATACGAATGGGTCCTGCCGGGTCAGCTGAGCAGCAAATTTCTATTTAACCACCTGCTTTCATGAGAGACCTCAGGGATGCATGCTTTGAGCCCAGCACTGAGCCTGAAAAGCGTTTCCAACCCCACTTACAAGTAAAACTAGCTAAAATGTGCCTGGCTTCTCTTCACTGAAAAGCTCATTCTGAGTACATTTTTAGCATACGTTTGCTCCTGCCGGGTCAGCTGAGCAGCGAATTTCTATTTAACCACCTGCTATCATGAGAGACCTCAGGGCTGCATGTTTTGAGCTCAGTACTGATCCTGAAAAGCGTTTTCAACCCCACTTACAAGTAAAACTAGTAAAATGTGCCTGGCTGCTATTCATTTAAAAGCTCATTCTGTGTACATTTTTGGCATACGTTTGCTCCTACCGGGTCCGCTGAGCAGTGAATTTCTATTTAACCACCTGCTATCATGAGAGACCTCAGGGCTGCATGTTTTGAGCTCAGTACTGATCCTGAAAAGCGTTTTCAACCCCACTTACAAGTAAAACTAGCTAAAATGTGCCTGGCTGCTATTCATTTAAAAGCTCATTCCGTGTACATTTTTGGCATACGTTTGCTCCTACCGGGTCAGCTGAGCAGCGAATTTCTATTTAACCACCTGCTTTCATGAGAGACCTCAGGGCTGCATGTTTTGAGCCCAGAACTGAGCCTTTAAAGCATTTCCAACCCCACTTACAAGAAAAACTAGTTAAAATGTGCCTGGCTTTTCTTCACTGAAAAGCTCATTCTGAGTACATTTTAAGCATACGTTTGCTCCTGCCGGGTCAGCTGAGCAGCGAATTTCTATTTAACCACCTGATTTCATGAGAGACCTCAGAGCTGCATGTTTTGAGCCCAGTACTGAGCCTGAAAACCATTTCCAACCCCACTTACAAGTAAAACTAGCTAAAATGTGCCTGGCTTCTCTTCACTGAAAAGCTCATTCTGAGAACATTTTTAGCATACGTTTGCTCCTGCCGGGTCAGCTGAGCAGCAAATTTCTATTTAACCACCTGCTTTCTTGAGAGACCTCAGGGATGCATGTTTTGAGCCCAGTACTGAGCCTGAAAAGCATGTCCAACCCCACTTACAAGTAAAACTAGCTAATGTGCCTGGCTTCTCTTCACTGAAAAGCTCATTCTGAGAACATTTTTAGCATACGTTTGCTCCTGCCGGGTCAGCTGAGCAGCAAATTTCTATTTAACCACCTGCTATCATGAGAGACCTCAGGGCTGCATGTTTTGAGCCCAGTACTGATCCTGAAAAGCGTTTCCAACCCCACTTACAAGTAAAACTAGCTAAAATGTGCCTGGCTGCTATTCACTGAAAAGCTCATTCTGTGTACATTTTTGGCATACGTTTGCTCCTACCAGGTCAGCTGAGCTGCGAATTTCTATTTAACCACCTGCTTTCATGAGAGACCTCAGGGCTGCATGTTTTGAGCTCAGTACTGATCCTGAAAAGCGTTTTCAACCCCACTTACAAGTAAAACTAGCTAAAATGTGCCTGGCTGCTATTCACTGAAAAGCTCATTCTGTGTACATTTTTGGCATACGTTTGCTCCTACCGGGTCAGCTGAGCAGCGAATTTCTATTTAACCACCTGCTTTCATGAGAGACCTCAGGGCTGCATGTTTTGAGCCCAGTACTGATCCTGAAAAGCATTTCCAACCCCACTTACAAGTAAAACTAGCTAAAATGTGCCTGGCTTCTCTTCACTGAAAAGCTCATTCTGAGTACATTTTTAGCATACGTTTGCTCCTGCCGGGTCAGCTGAGCAGCGAATTTCTATTTAACCACCTGCTATCATGTGAGACCTCAGGGCTGCATGTTTTGAGCCCAGTACTGATCCTGAAAAGCTTTTCCAACCCCACTTACAAGTAAAACTAGCTAAAATGTGCCTGGCTGCTATTCACTGAAAATATCATTCTGTGTACATTTTTGGCATACGTTTGCTCCTACCGGGTCAGCTGAGCAGCGAATTTCTATTTAACCACCTGATTTCATGAGAGACCTCAGAGCTGCATGTTTTGAGCCCAGTACTGAGCCTGAAAAGCATTTCCAACCCCACTTACAAGTAAAACTAGCTAAAATGTGCCTGGCTGCTATTCATTTAAAAGCTCATTCTGTGTACATTTTTGGCATACGTTTGCTCCTACCGGGTCAGCTGAGCAGCGAATTTCTATTTAACCACCTGCTTTCATGAAAGACCTCAGGGCTGCATGTTTTGAGCCCAGTACTGAGCCTGAAAAGCATTTCCAACCCCACTTACAAGTAAAACTAGCTAAAATGTGCCTGGCTTCTCTTCACTGAAAAGCTCATTCTGAGTACATTTTTAGCATACGTTTGCTCCTGCCGGGTCAGCTGAGCAGCGAATTTCTATTTAACCACCTGCTTTCATGAGAGACCTCAGGGCTGCATGTTTTGAGCCCAGTACTGAGCCTGAAAAGCTTCCAACCCCACTTACAAGTAAAACTAGTTAAAATGTGCCTGGCTTCTCTTCACTGAAAAGCTCATTCTGAGTACATTTTAAGCATACGTTTGCTCCTGCCAGGTCAGTTGAGCAGCAAATTTCTATTTAACCACCTGCTTTCATGAGAGACCTCAGGGATGCCTGTTTTGAGCCCAGTACTGAGCCTGAAAAAGCATTTCCAACCCCACTTACAAGTAAAACTAGCTAATGTGCCTGGCTTCTCTTCACTGAAAAGCTCATTCTGAGAACATTTTTAGCATACGTTTGCTCCTGCCGGGTCAGCTGAGCAGCGAATTTCTATTTAACCACCTGCTATCATGAGAGACCTCAGGGCTGCATGTTTTGAGCTCAGTACTGATCCTGAAAAGCGTTTTCAACCCCACTTACAAGTAAAACTAGCTAAAATGTGCCTGGCTGCTATTCACTGAAAAGCTCATTCTGTGTACATTTTTGGCATACGTTTGCTCCTACCGGGTCAGCTGAGCAGCGAATTTCTATTTAACCACCTGCTTTCATGAGAGACCTCAGGGCTGCATGTTTTGAGCCCAGTACTGAGCCTGAAAAGCATTTCCACCCCCACTTACAAGAAAAACTAGTTAAAATGTGCCTGGCTTCTCTTCACTGAAAAGCTCATTATGAGTACATTTTTAGCATACGTTTGCTCCTGCCGGGTCAGCTGAGCAGCGAATTTCTATTTAACCACCTGCTATCACGAGAGACCTCAGGGCTGCATGGTTTGAGCCCAGTACTGATCCTGAAAAGCGTTTCCAACCCCACTTACAAGTAAAACTAGCTAAAATGGGCCTGGCTTCTCTTCACTGAAAAGCTCTTTCTGAGTACATTTTTAGCATACGTTTGCTCCTGCCGGGTCAGCTGGGCAGCGAATTTCTATTTAACCACCTGCTTTCATGAGAGACCTCAGGGCTGCATGTTTTGAGCTCAGTACTGATCCTGAAAAGCGTTTCCAACCCCACTTACAAGTAAAACTAGCTAAAATGTGCCTGGCTGCTATTCATTTAAAAGCTCATTCTGTGTACATTTTTGGCATACGTTTGCTCCTACCAGGTCAGCTGAGCTGCGAATTTCTATTTAACCACCTGCTTTCATGAGAGACCTCAGGGCTGCATGTTTTGAGCCCAGTACTGAGCCTGAAAAGCATTTCCAACCCCACTTACAAGTAAAACTAGCTAAAATGTGCCTGGCTTCTCTTCACTGAAAAGCTCATTCTGAGTACATTTTTAGCATACGTTTGCTCCTGCCGGGTCAGCTGAGCAGCGAATTTCTATTTAACCACCTGCTATCATGAGAGACCTCAGGGCTACATGTTTTGAGCTCAGTACTGATCCTGAAAAGCGTTTTCAACCCCACTTACAAGTAAAACTAGCTAAAATGTGCCTGGCTGCTATTCACTGAAAAGCTCATTCTGTGTACATTTTTGGCATACGTTTGCTCCTACCGGGTCAGCTGAGCAGCGAATTTCTATTTAACCACCTGCTTTCATGAGAGACCTCGGGGCTGCATGTTTTGAGCCCAGTACTGAGCCTGAAAAGCATTTCCAACCCCACTTACAAGTAAAACTAGTTAATGTGCCTGGCTTCTCTTCACTGAAAAGCTCATTCTGAGAACATTTTTAGCATACGTTTGCTCCTGCCGGGTCAGCTGAGCAGCGAATTTCTATTTAACCACCTGCTATCACGAGAGACCTCAGGGCTGCATGTTTTGAGCTCAGTACTGATCCTGAAAAGCGTTTTCAACCCCACTTACAAGTAAAACTAGCTAAAATGTGCCTGGCTGCTATTCACTGAAAAGCTCATTCTGAGTACATTTTTAGCATACGTTTGCTCCTGCCGGGTCAGCTGAGCAGCGAATTTCTATTTAACCACCTGCTATCATGAGAGACCTCAGGGCTGCATGTTTTGAGCTCAGTACTGATCCTGAAAAGCGTTTTCAACCCCACTTACAAGTAAAACTAGCTAAAATGTGCCTGGCTGCTATTCACTGAAAAGCTCATTCTGTGTACATTTTTGGCATACGTTTGCTCCTACCGGGTCAGCTGAGCAGCAAATTTCTATTTAACCACCTGCTTTCATGAGAGACCTCAGAACTGCATGTTTTGAGCCCAGTACTGAGCCTGAAAAGCATTTCCAACCCCACTTACAAGTAAAACTAGCTAAAATGTGCCTGGCTTCTCTTCACTGAAAAGCTCATTCTGAGTACATTTTTAGCATACGTTTGCTCCTACCGGGTCAGCTGAGCAGCGAATTTCTATTTGACCACCTGCTTTCATGAGAGACCTCAGAGCTGCATGTTTTGAGCCCAGTACTGAGCCTGAAAAGCATTTCCAACCCCACTTACAAGTAAAACTAGCTAAAATGTGCCTGGCTTCTCTTCACTGAAAAGCTCATTCTGAGTACATTTTTAGCATACGTTTGCTCCTGCCGGGTCAGCTGAGCAGCGAATTTCTATTTAACCACCTGCTTTCATGAGAGACCTCAGGGATGCATGTTTTGAGCCCAGCACTGAGCCTGAAAAACGTTTCCAACGCCACTTACAAGTAAAACTAGCTAAAATGTGCCTGGCTTCTCTTCACTGAAAAGCTCATTCTGAGTACATTTTTAGCATACGTTTGCTCCTGCCGGGTCAGCTGAGAAGCGAATTTCTATTTAACCACCTGCTATCATGAGAGACCTCAGGGGTGCATGTTTTGAGCCCAGTATTGATCCTGAAAAGCGTTTCCAACCCCACTTACAAGTAAAACTAGCTAAAATGTGCCTGGCTGCTATTCACTGAAAAGCTCATTCTGTGTACATTTTTGGCATACGTTTGCTCCTACCGGGTCAGCTGAGCAGCGAATTTCTATTTAACCACCTGCTTTCATGAGAGACCTCAGGGCTGCATGTTTTGAGCCCAGTACTGATCCTGAAAAGCGTTTCCAACCCCACTTACAAGTAAAACTAGCTAAAATGTGCCTGGCTGCTATTCACTGAAAAGCTCATTCTGAGTACATTTTTAGCATACGTTTGCTCCTGCCGGGTCAGCTGAGCAGCGAATTTCTATTTAACCACCTGCTATCATGAGAGACCTCAGGGCTGCATGTTTTGAGCCCAGTACTGATCCTGAAAAGCTTTTCCAACCCCACTTACAAGTAAAACTAGCTAAAATGTGCCTGGCTGCTATTCACTGAAAATATCATTCTGTGTACATTTTTGGCATACGTTTGCTCCTACCGGGTCAGCTGAGCAGCGAATTTCTATTTAACCACCTGATTTCATGAGAGACCTCAGAGCTGCATGTTTTGAGCCCAGTACTGAGCCTGAAAAGCATTTCCAACCCCACTTACAAGTAAAACTAGCTAAAATGTGCCTGGCTGCTATTCATTTAAAAGCTCATTCTGTGTACATTTTTGGCATACGTTTGCTCCTACCGGGTCAGCTGAGCAGCGAATTTCTATTTAACCACCTGCTTTCATGAAAGACCTCAGGGCTGCATGTTTTGAGCCCAGTACTGAGCCTGAAAAGCATTTCCAACCCCACTTACAAGTAAAACTAGCTAAAATGTGCCTGGCTTCTCTTCACTGAAAAGCTCATTCTGAGTACATTTTTAGCATACGTTTGCTCCTGCCGGGTCAGCTGAGCAGCGAATTTCTATTTAACCACCTGCTTTCATGAGAGACCTCAGGGCTGCATGTTTTGAGCCCAGTACTGAGCCTGAAAAGCTTCCAACCCCACTTACAAGTAAAACTAGTTAAAATGTGCCTGGCTTCTCTTCACTGAAAAGCTCATTCTGAGTACATTTTAAGCATACGTTTGCTCCTGCCAGGTCAGTTGAGCAGCAAATTTCTATTTAACCACCTGCTTTCATGAGAGACCTCAGGGATGCCTGTTTTGAGCCCAGTACTGAGCCTGAAAAAGCATTTCCAACCCCACTTACAAGTAAAACTAGCTAATGTGCCTGGCTTCTCTTCACTGAAAAGCTCATTCTGAGAACATTTTTAGCATACGTTTGCTCCTGCCGGGTCAGCTGAGCAGCGAATTTCTATTTAACCACCTGCTATCATGAGAGACCTCAGGGCTGCATGTTTTGAGCTCAGTACTGATCCTGAAAAGCGTTTTCAACCCCACTTACAAGTAAAACTAGCTAAAATGTGCCTGGCTGCTATTCACTGAAAAGCTCATTCTGTGTACATTTTTGGCATACGTTTGCTCCTACCGGGTCAGCTGAGCAGCGAATTTCTATTTAACCACCTGCTTTCATGAGAGACCTCAGGGCTGCATGTTTTGAGCCCAGTACTGAGCCTGAAAAGCATTTCCACCCCCACTTACAAGAAAAACTAGTTAAAATGTGCCTGGCTTCTCTTCACTGAAAAGCTCATTATGAGTACATTTTTAGCATACGTTTGCTCCTGCCGGGTCAGCTGAGCAGCGAATTTCTATTTAACCACCTGCTATCACGAGAGACCTCAGGGCTGCATGGTTTGAGCCCAGTACTGATCCTGAAAAGCGTTTCCAACCCCACTTACAAGTAAAACTAGCTAAAATGGGCCTGGCTTCTCTTCACTGAAAAGCTCTTTCTGAGTACATTTTTAGCATACGTTTGCTCCTGCCGGGTCAGCTGGGCAGCGAATTTCTATTTAACCACCTGCTTTCATGAGAGACCTCAGGGCTGCATGTTTTGAGCTCAGTACTGATCCTGAAAAGCGTTTCCAACCCCACTTACAAGTAAAACTAGCTAAAATGTGCCTGGCTGCTATTCATTTAAAAGCTCATTCTGTGTACATTTTTGGCATACGTTTGCTCCTACCAGGTCAGCTGAGCTGCGAATTTCTATTTAACCACCTGCTTTCATGAGAGACCTCAGGGCTGCATGTTTTGAGCCCAGTACTGAGCCTGAAAAGCATTTCCAACCCCACTTACAAGTAAAACTAGCTAAAATGTGCCTGGCTTCTCTTCACTGAAAAGCTCATTCTGAGTACATTTTTAGCATACGTTTGCTCCTGCCGGGTCAGCTGAGCAGCGAATTTCTATTTAACCACCTGCTATCATGAGAGACCTCAGGGCTACATGTTTTGAGCTCAGTACTGATCCTGAAAAGCGTTTTCAACCCCACTTACAAGTAAAACTAGCTAAAATGTGCCTGGCTGCTATTCACTGAAAAGCTCATTCTGTGTACATTTTTGGCATACGTTTGCTCCTACCGGGTCAGCTGAGCAGCGAATTTCTATTTAACCACCTGCTTTCATGAGAGACCTCGGGGCTGCATGTTTTGAGCCCAGTACTGAGCCTGAAAAGCATTTCCAACCCCACTTACAAGTAAAACTAGTTAATGTGCCTGGCTTCTCTTCACTGAAAAGCTCATTCTGAGAACATTTTTAGCATACGTTTGCTCCTGCCGGGTCAGCTGAGCAGCGAATTTCTATTTAACCACCTGCTATCACGAGAGACCTCAGGGCTGCATGTTTTGAGCTCAGTACTGATCCTGAAAAGCGTTTTCAACCCCACTTACAAGTAAAACTAGCTAAAATGTGCCTGGCTGCTATTCACTGAAAAGCTCATTCTGAGTACATTTTTAGCATACGTTTGCTCCTGCCGGGTCAGCTGAGCAGCGAATTTCTATTTAACCACCTGCTATCATGAGAGACCTCAGGGCTGCATGTTTTGAGCTCAGTACTGATCCTGAAAAGCGTTTTCAACCCCACTTACAAGTAAAACTAGCTAAAATGTGCCTGGCTGCTATTCACTGAAAAGCTCATTCTGTGTACATTTTTGGCATACGTTTGCTCCTACCGGGTCAGCTGAGCAGCAAATTTCTATTTAACCACCTGCTTTCATGAGAGACCTCAGAACTGCATGTTTTGAGCCCAGTACTGAGCCTGA
The DNA here is from genome assembly GCF_964263255.1 of Lissotriton vulgaris. Taxonomy (NCBI): domain Eukaryota; kingdom Metazoa; phylum Chordata; class Amphibia; order Caudata; family Salamandridae; genus Lissotriton; species Lissotriton vulgaris. The sequence goes on along the minus strand of NW_028242071.1, from coordinate 1,924,602 downwards.
AAAGCATTTCCAACCCCACTTACAAGTAAAACTAGCTAAAATGTGCCTGGCTTCTCTTCACTGAAAAGCTCATTCTGAGTACATTTTTAGCATACGTTTGCTCCTACCGGGTCAGCTGAGCAGCGAATTTCTATTTGACCACCTGCTTTCATGAGAGACCTCAGAGCTGCATGTTTTGAGCCCAGTACTGAGCCTGAAAAGCATTTCCAACCCCACTTACAAGTAAAACTAGCTAAAATGTGCCTGGCTTCTCTTCACTGAAAAGCTCATTCTGAGTACATTTTTAGCATACGTTTGCTCCTGCCGGGTCAGCTGAGCAGCGAATTTCTATTTAACCACCTGCTTTCATGAGAGACCTCAGGGATGCATGTTTTGAGCCCAGCACTGAGCCTGAAAAACGTTTCCAACGCCACTTACAAGTAAAACTAGCTAAAATGTGCCTGGCTTCTCTTCACTGAAAAGCTCATTCTGAGTACATTTTTAGCATACGTTTGCTCCTGCCGGGTCAGCTGAGAAGCGAATTTCTATTTAACCACCTGCTATCATGAGAGACCTCAGGGGTGCATGTTTTGAGCCCAGTATTGATCCTGAAAAGCGTTTCCAACCCCACTTACAAGTAAAACTAGCTAAAATGTGCCTGGCTGCTATTCACTGAAAAGCTCATTCTGTGTACATTTTTGGCATACGTTTGCTCCTACCGGGTCAGCTGAGCAGCGAATTTCTATTTAACCACCTGCTTTCATGAGAGACCTCAGGGCTGCATGTTTTGAGCCCAGTACTGATCCTGAAAAGCGTTTCCAACCCCACTTACAAGTAAAACTAGCTAAAATGTGCCTGGCTGCTATTCACTGAAAAGCTCATTCTGTGTACATTTTTGGCATACGTTTGCTCCTACCAGGTCAGCTGAGCTGCGAATTTCTATTTAACCACCTGCTTTCATGAGAGACCTCAGGGCTGCATGTTTTGAGCCCAGTACTGAGCCTGAAAAGCATTTCCAACCCCACTTACAAGTAAAACTAGCTAAAATGTGCCTGGCTGCTATTCACTGAAAAGCTCATTCTGTGTACATTTTTGGCATACGTTTGCTCCTACCGGGTCAGCTGAGCAGCGAATTTCTATTTAACCACCTGCTTTCATGAGAGACCTCAGGGCTGCATGTTTTGAGCCCAGTACTGAGCCTGAAAAGCATTTCCAACCCCACTTACAAGTAAAACTAGCTAAAATGTGCCTGGCTTCTCTTCACTGAAAAGCTCATTCTGAGTACATTTTTAGCATACGTTTACTCCTGCCGGGTCAGCTGAGCAGCGAATTTCTATTTAACCACCTGCTATCATGAGAGACCTCAGGGCTGCATGTTTTGAGCCCAGTACTGAGCCTGAAAAGCGTTTCCAACCCCACTTACAAGTAAAACTAGCTAAAATGTGCCTGGCTTCTCTTCACTGAAAAGCTCATTCTGAGTACATTTTTAGCATACGTTTGCTCCTGCTGGGTCAGCTGAGCAGCGAATTTCTATTTAACCACCTGCTATCACGAGAGACCTCAGGGCTGCATGTTTTGAGCCCAGTACTGATCGTGAAAAGCGTTTCCAACCCCACTTACAAGTAAAACTAGCTAAAATGTGCCTGGCTTCTCTTCACTGAAAAGCTCATTCTGAGTACATTTTTAGCATACGTTTGCTCCTGCCGGGTCAGCTGAGCAGCGAATTTCTATTTAACCACCTGCTTTCATGAGAGACCTCAGGGATGCATGTTTTGAGCCCAGCACTGAGCCTGAAAAGCGTTTCCAACGCCACTTACAAGTAAAACTAGCTAAAATGTGCCTGGCTTCTCTCCACTGAAAAGCTCATTCTGAGTACATTTTTAGCATACGTTTGCTCCTGCCGGGTCAGCTGAGAAGCGAATTTCTATTTAACCACCTGCTATCATGAGAGACCTCAGGGCTGCATGTTTTGAGCCCAGTATTGATCCTGAAAAGCGTTTCCAACCCCACTTACAAGTAAAACTAGCTAAAATGTGCCTGGCTGCTATTCACTGAAAAGCTCATTCTGTGTACATTTTTGGCATACGTTTGCTCCTACCGGGCCAGCTGAGCAGCGAATTTCTATTTAACCACCTGCTTTCATGAGAGACCTCAGGGCTGCATGTTTTGAGCCCAGTATTGATCCTAAAAAGCGTTTCCAACCCCACTTACAAGTAAAACTAGCTAAAATGTGCCTGGCTGCTATTCACTGAAAAGCTCATTCTGTGTACATTTTTGGCATACGTTTGCTCCTACCGGGTCAGCTGAGCAGCAAATTTCTATTTAACCACCTGCTTTCATGAGAGACCTCAGGGCTGCATGTTTTGAGCCCAGTACTGAGCCTGAAAAGCATTTCCAACCCCACTTACAAGTAAAACTAGCTAAAATGTGCCTGGCTTCTCTTCACTGAAAAGCTCATTCTGATAACATTTTTCGCATACGTTTGCTCCTGCCGGGTCAGCTGAGCAGCGAATTTCTATTTAACCACCTGCTATCACGAGAGACCTCAGGGCTGCATGGTTTGAGCCCAGTACTGATCCTGAAAAGCGTTTCCAACCCCACTTACAAGTAAAACTAGCTAAAATGTGCCTGGCTTCTCTTCACTGAAAAGCTCATTCTGAGTACATTTTTAGCATACGTTTGCTCCTGCCGGGTCAGCTGAGCAGTGAATTTCTATTTAACCACCTGCTATCATGAGAGACCTCAGGGCTGCATGTTTTGAGCCCAGTACTGATCTTGAAAAGCGTTTCCAACCCCACTTACAAGTAAAACTAGCTAAAATGTGCCTGGCTGCTTTTCACTGAAAAGCTCATTCTGTGTACATTTTTGGCATACGTTTGCTCCTACCGGGTCAGCTGAGCAGCGAATTTCTAACCACCTGCTTTCACGAGAGACCTCAGGGCTGCATGTTTTGAGCCCAGTACTGAGCCTGAAAAGCATTTCCAACCCCACTTACAAGTAAAACTAGCTAAAATGTGCCTGGCTTCTCTTCACTGAAAAGTTCATTCTGAGTACATTTTTAGCATACGTTTGCTCCTGCCGGGTCAGCTGAGCAGCGAATTTCTATTTAACCACCTGCTTTCATGAGAGACCTCAGGGCTGCATGTTTTGAGCCCAGTACTGATCCTGAAAAGCGTTTCCAACCCCACTTACAAGTAAAACTAGCTAAAATGTGCCTGGCTGCTATTCACTGGAAAGCTCATTCTCTGTACATTTTTGGCATACGTTTGCTCCTACCGCGTCAGCTGAGCAGCGAATTTCTATTTAACCACCTGCTTTCATGAGAGACCTCAGAACTGCATGTTTTGAGCCCAGTACTGAGCCTGAAAAGCATTTCCAACCCCACTTACAAGTAAAACTAGCTAAAATGTGCCTGGCTTCTCTTCACTGAAAAGCTCATTCTGTGTACATTTTTAGCATACGTTTGCTCCTGCCGGGTCAGCTGAGCAGCGAATTTCTATTTAACCACCTGCTTTCATGAGAGACCTCGGGGCTGCATGTTTTGAGCCCAGTACTGATCCTGAAAAGCGTTTCCAACCCCACTTACAAGTAAAACTAGCTAAAATGTGCCTGGCTGCTATTCACTGAAAAGCTCATTCTGTGTACATTTTTGGCATACGTTTAATCCTACCGGGTCAGCTGAGCAGCAAATTTCTATTTAACCACCTGCTTTCATGAGAGACCTCAGGGATGCATGTTTTGAGCCCAGTACTGAGCCTGAAAAGCATTTCCAACCCCACTTACAAGTAAAACTAGCTAAAATGTGCCTGGCTTCTCTTCACTGAAAAGCTCATTCTGAGAACATTTTTAGCATACGTTTGCTCCTGCTGGGTCAGCTGAGCAGCAAATTTCTATTTAACCACCTGCTATCATGAGAGACCTCAGGGCTGCATGTTTTGAGCCCAGTACTGATCCTGAAAAGCGTTTCCAACCCCACTTACAAGTAAAACTAGCTAAAATGTGCCTGGCTGCTATTCACTGAAAAGCTCATTCTGTGTACATTTTTGGCATACGTTTGCTCCTACCAGGTCAGCTGAGCTGCAAATTTCTATTTAACCACCTGCTTTCATGAGAGACCTCAGGGCTGCATGTTTTGAGCCCAGTACTGAGCCTGAAAAGCATTTCCAACCCCACTTACAAGTAAAACTAGCTAAAATGTGCCTGGCTGCTATTCACTGAAAAGCTCATTCTGTGTACATTTTTGGCATACGTTTGCTCCTACCGGGTCAGCTGAGCAGCGAATTTCTATTTAACCACCTGCTTTCATGAGAGACCTCAGGGCTGCATGTTTTGAGCCCAGTACTGAGCCTGAAAAGCATTTCCAACCCCACTTACAAGTATAACTAGCTAAAATGTGCCTGGCTTCTCTTCACTGAAAAGCTCATTCTGAGTACATTTTTAGCATACGTTTGCTCCTGCCGGGTCAGCTGAGCAGCGAATTTCTATTTAACCACCTGCTATCATGAGAGACCTCAGGGCTGCATGTTTTGAGCCCAGTACTGATCCTGAAAAGCGTTTCCAACCCCACTTACAAGTAAAACTAGCTAAAATGTGCCTGGCTGCTATTCACTGAAAAGCTCATTCTCTGTACATTTTTGGCATACGTTTGCTCCTACCGGGTCAGCTGAGCAGCGAATTTCTATTTAACCACCTGCTTTCATGAGAGACCTCAGAGCTGCATGTTTTGAGCCCAGTACTGAGCCTGAAAAGCATTTCCAACCCCACTTACAAGTAAAACTAGCTAAAATGTGCCTGGCTTCTCTTCACTGAAAAGCTCATTCTGAGTACATTTTTCGCATACGTTTGCTCCTGCCGGGTCAGCTGAGCAGCGAATTTCTATTTAACCACCTGCTATCACGAGAGACCTCAGGGCTGCATGGTTTGAGCCCAGTACTGATCCTGAAAAGCGTTTCCAACCCCACTTACAAGTAAAATTAGCTAAAATGTGCCTGGCTGCTTTTCACTGAAAAGCTCATTCTGTGTACATTTTTGGCATACGTTTGCTCCTACCGGGTCAGCTGAGCAGCGAATTTCTAACCACCTGCTTTCACGAGAGACCTCAGGGCTGCAAGTTTTGAGGCCAGTACTGAGCCTGAAAAGCATTTCCAACCCCACTTACAAGTAAAACTAGCTAAAATGTGCCTGGCTTCTCTTCACTGAAAAGCTCATTCTGAGTACATTTTTAGCATACGTTTGCTCCTGCCGGGTCAGCTGAGCAGCGAATTTCTATTTAACCACCTGCTATCATGAGAGACCTCAGGGCTGTATGTTTTGAGCCCAGTACTGATCCTGAAAAGCGTTTCCAACCCCACTTACAAGTAAAACTAGCTAAAATGTGCCTGGCTGCTATTCACTGAAAAGCTCATTCTCTGTACATTTTTGGCATACGTTTGCTCCTACCGGGTCAGCTGAGCAGCGAATTTCTTTTTAACCACCTGCTTTCATGAGAGACCTCAGAACTGCATGTTTTGAGCCCAGTACTGAGCCTGAAAAGCATTTCCAACCCCACTTACAAGTAAAACTAGCTAAAATGTGCCTGGCTTCTCTTCACTGAAAAGCTCATTCTGAGTACATTTTTAGCATACGTTTGCTCCTGCCGGGTCAGCTGAGCAGCGAATTTCTATTTAACCACCTGCTTTCATGAGAGACCTCAGGGCTGCATGTTTTGAGCCCAGTACTGAGCCTGAAAAGTGTTTCCAACCCCACTTACAAGTAAAACTAGCTAAAATGTGCCTGGCTTCTCTTCACTGAAAAGCTCATTCTGAGTACATTTTTAGCATACGTTTGCTCCTGCCGGGTCAGCTGAGCAGCAAATTTTTATTTAACCACCTGCTATCATGAGAGACCTCAGGGCTGCATGTTTTGAGCCCAGTACTGATCCTGAAAAGCGTTTCCAACCCCACTTACAAGTAAAACTAGCTAAAATGTGTCTGGCTGCTATTCACTGAAAAGCTCATTCTGTGTACATTTTTGGCATACGTTTGCTCCTACCAGGTCAGCTGAGCTGCGAATTTCTATTTAACCACCTGCTTTCATGAGAGACCTCAGGGCTGCATGTTTTGAGCCCAGTACTGAGCCTGAAAAGCATTTCCAACCCCACTTACAAGTAAAACTAGCTAAAATGTGCCTGGCTGCTATTCACTGAAAAGCTCATTCTGTGTACATTTTTGGCATACGTTTGCTCCTACCGGGTCAGCTGAGCAGCAAATTTCTATTTAACCACCTGCTTTCATGAGAGACCTCAGGGCTGCATGTTTTGAGCCCAGTACTGAGCCTGAAAAGCATTTCCAACCCCACTTACAAGTAAAACTAGCTACAATGTGCCTGGCTTCTCTTCACTGAAAAGCTCATTCTGAGTACATTTTTAGCATACGTTTACTCCTGCCGGGTCAGCTGAGCAGCGAATTTCTAACCACCTGCTTTCACGAGAGACCTCAGGGCTGCAAGTTTTGAGGCCAGTACTGAGCCTGAAAAGCATTTCCAACCCCACTTACAAGTAAAACTAGCTAAAATGTGCCTGGCTTCTCTTCACTGAAAAGCTCATTCTGAGTACATTTTTAGCATACGTTTGCTCCTGCCGGGTCAGCTGAGCAGCGAATTTCTATTTAACCACCTGCTTTCATGAGAGACCTCAGGGCTGCATGTTTTGAGCCCAGTACTGAGCCTGAAAAGTGTTTCCAACCCCACTTACAAGTAAAACTAGCTAAAATGTGCCTGGCTTCTCTTCACTGAAAAGCTCATTCTGAGTACATTTTTAGCATACGTTTGCTCCTGCCGGGTCAGCTGAGCAGCAAATTTTTATTTAACCACCTGCTGTCATGAGAGACCTCAGGGCTGCATGTTTTGAGCCCAGTACTGATCCTGAAAAGCGTTTCCAACCCCACTTACAAGTAAAACTAGCTAAAATGTGCCTGGCTGCTATTCACTGAAAAGCTCATTCTGTGTACGTTTTGGCATACGTTTGCTCCTACCAGGTCAGCTGAGCTGCGAATTTCTATTTAACCACCTGCTTTCATGAGAGACCTCAGGGCTGCATGTTTTGAGCCCAGTACTGAGCCTGAAAAGCATTTCCAACCCCACTTACAAGTAAAATTAGCTAAAATGTGCCTGGCTGCTATTCACTGAAAAGCTCATTCTGTGTACATTTTTGGCATACGTTTGCTCCTACCGGGTCAGCTGAGCAGCAAATTTCTATTTAACCACCTGCTTTCATGAGAGACCTCAGGGCTGCATGTTTTGAGCCCAGTACTGAGCCTGAAAAGCATTTCCAACCCCACTTACAAGTAAAACTAGCTAAAATGTGCCTGGCTTCTCTTCACTGAAAAGCTCATTCTGAGTACATTTTTAGCATACGTTTGCTCCTGCCGGGTCAGCTGAGCAGCGAATTTCTATTTAACCACCTGCTATCATGAGAGACCTCAGGGCTGCATGTTTTGAGCCCAGTACTGATCCTGAAAAGCGTTTCCAACCCCACTTACATGTAAAACTAGCTAAAATGTGCCTGGCTGCTATCACTGAAAAGCTCATTCTCTGTACATTTTTGGCATACGTTTGCTCCTACCGGGTCAGCTGAGCAGCGAATTTCTATTTGACCACCTGCTTTCATGAGAGACCTCAGAGCTGCATGTTTTGAGCCCAGTACTGAGCCCGAAAAGCATTTCCAACCCCACTTACAAGTAAAACTAGCTAAAATGTGCCTGGCTTCTCTTCACTGAAAAGCTCATTCTGAGTACATTTTTAGCATACGTTTGCTCCTGCCGGGTCAGCTGAGCAGCGAATTTCTATTTAACCACCTGCTTTCATGAGAGACCTCAGGGATGCATGTTTTGAGCCCAGCACTGAGCCTGAAAAACGTTTCCAACGCCACTTACAAGTAAAACTAGCTAAAATGTGCCTGGCTTCTCTTCACTGAAAAGCTCATTCTGAGTACATTTTTAGCATACGTTTGCTCCTGCTTGGGTCAGCTGAGAAGCGAATTTCTATTTAACCACCTGCTATCATGAGAGACCTCAGGGCTGCATGTTTTGAGCCCAGTATTGATCCTGGAAAGCTTTTCCAACCCCACTTACAAGTAAAACTAGCTAAAATGTGCCTGGCTGCTATTCACTGAAAAGCTCATTCTGTGTACATTTTTGGCATACGTTTGCTCCTACCGGGTCAGCTGAGCAGCGAATTTCTATTTAACCACCTGCTTTCATGAGAGACCTCAGGGCTGCATGTTTTGAGCCCAGTACTGAGCCTGAAAAGCATTTCCAACCCCACTTACAAGTAAAACTAGCTAAAATGTGCCTGGCTTCTCTTCACTGAAAAGCTCATTCTGAGTACATTTTTAGCATAAGTTTACTCCTGCCGGGTCAGCTGAGCAGCGAATTTCTATTTAACCACCTGCTATCATGAGATACCTCAGGGCTGCATGTTTTGAGCCCAGTACTGAGCCTGAAAAGCGTTTCCAACCCCACTTACAAGTAAAACTAGCTAAAATGTGCCTGGCTTCTCTTCACTGAAAAGCTCATTCTGAGTACATTTTTAGCATACGTTTGCTCCTGCTGGGTCAGCTGAGCAGCGAATTTCTATTTAACCACCTGCTATCACGAGAGACCTCAGGGCTGCATGTTTTGAGCCCAGTACTGATCGTGAAAAGCGTTTCCAACCCCACTTACAAGTAAAACTAGCTAAAATGTGCCTGGCTTCTCTTCACTGAAAAGCTCATTCTGAGTACATTTTCAGCATACGTTTGCTCCTGCCGGGTCAGCTGAGCAGCGAATTTCTATTTAACCACCTGCTTTCATGAGATACCTCAGGGCTGCATGTTTTGAGCCCAGTACTGAGCCTGAAAAGCGTTTCCAACCCCACTTACAAGTAAAACTAGCTAAAATGTGCCTGGCTGCTATTCACTGAAAAGCTCATTCTGTGTACATTTTTGGCATACGTTTGCTCCTACCGTGCCAGCTGAGCAGCGAATTTCTATTTAACCACCTGCTTTCATGAGAGACCTCAGGGCTGCATGTTTTGAGCCCAGTATTGATCCTAAAAAGCGTTTCCAACCCCACTTACAAGTAAAACTAGCTAAAATGTGCCTGGCTGCTATTCACTGAAAAGCTCATTCTGTGTACATTTTTGGCATACGTTTGCTCCTACCGGGTCAGCTGAGCAGCGAATTTCTATTTAACCACCTGCTTTCATGAGAGACCTCAGGGCTGCATGTTTTGAGCCCAGTACTGAGCCTGAAAAGCATTTCCAACCCCACTTACAAGTAAAACTAGCTAAAATGTGCCTGGCTTCTCTTCACTGAAAAGCTCATTCTGATAACATTTTTCGCATACGTTTGCTCCTGCCGGGTCAGCTGAGCAGCGAATTTCTATTTAACCACCTGCTATCACGAGAGACCTCAGGGCTGCATGGTTTGAGCCCAGTACTGATCCTGAAAAGCGTTTCCAACCCCACTTACAAGTAAAACTAGCTAAAATGTGCCTGGCTTCTCTTCACTGAAAAGCTCATTCCGAGTACATTTTTAGCATACGTTTGCTCCTGCCGGGTCAGCTGAGCAGTGAATTTCTATTTAACCACCTGCTATCATGAGAGACCTCAGGGCTGCATGTTTTGAGCCCAGTACTGATCTTGAAAAGCGTTTCCAACCCCACTTACAAGTAAAACTAGCTAAAATGTGCCTGGCTGCTTTTCACTGAAAAGCTCATTCTGTGTACATTTTTGGCATACGTTTGCTCCTACCGGGTCAGCTGAGCAGCGAATTTCTAACCACCTGCTTTCACGAGAGACCTCAGGGCTGCATGTTTTGAGCCCAGTACTGAGCCTGAAAAGCATTTCCAACCCCACTTACAAGTAAAACTAGCTAACATGTGCCTGGCTTCTCTTCACTGAAAAGCTCATTCTGAGTACATTTTTAGCATACGTTTGCTCCTGCCGGGTCAGCTGAGCAGCGAATTTCTATTTAACCACCTGCTATCTTGAGAGACCTCAGGGCTGCATGTTTTGAGCCCAGTACTGATCCTGAAAAGCGTTTCCAACCCCACTTACAAGTAAAACTAGCTAAAATGTGCCTGGCTGCTATTCACTGAAAAGCTCATTCTCTGTACATTTTTGGCATACGTTTGCTCCTACCGGGTCAGCTGAGCAGCGAATTTCTATTTAACCACCTGCTTTCATGAGAGACCTCAGAACTGCATGTTTTGAGCCCAGTACTGAGCCTGAAAAGCATTTCCAGCCCCACTTACAAGTAAAACTAGCTAAAATGTGCCTGGCTTCTCTTCACTGAAAAGCTCATTCTGAGTACATTTTTAGCATACGTTTGCTCCTGCCGGGTCAGCTGAGCAGCGAATTTCTATTTAACCACCTGCTTTCATGAGAGACCTCAGGGCTGCATGTTTTGAGCCCAGTACTGAGCCTGAAAAGTGTTTCCAACCCCACTTACAAGTAAAACTAGCTAAAATGTGCCTGGCTTCTCTTCACTGAAAAGCTCATTCTGAGTACATTTTTAGCATACGTTTGCTCCTGCCGGGTCAGCTGAGCAGCAAATTTTTATTTAACCACCTGCTATCATGAGAGACCTCAGGGCTGCATGTTTTGAGCCCAGTACTGATCCTGAAAAGCGTTTCCAACCCCACTTACAAGTAAAACTAGCTAAAATGTGCCTGGCTGCTATTCACTGAAAAGCTCATTCTGTGTACATTTTTGGCATACGTTTGCTCCTACCAGGTCAGCTGAGCTGCGAATTTCTGTTTAACCACCTGCTTTCATGAGAGACCTCAGGGCTGCATGTTTTGAGCCCAGTACTGAGCCTGAAAAGCATTTCCAACCCCACTTACAAGTAAAACTAGCTAAAATGTGCCTGGCTGCTATTCACTGAAAAGCTCATTCTGTGTACATTTTTGGCATACGTTTGCTCCTACCGGGTCAGCTGAGCAGCAAATTTCTATTTAACCACCTGCTTTCATGAGAGACCTCAGGGCTGCATGTTTTGAGCCCAGTACTGAGCCTGAAAAGCATTTCCAACCCCACTTACAAGTAAAACTAGCTAAAATGTGCCTGGCTTCTCTTCACTGAAAAGCTCATTCTGAGTAAATTTTTAGCATACGTTTGCTCCTGCCGGGTCAGCTGAGCAGCGAATTTCTATTTAACCACCTGCTATCATGAGAGACCTCAGGGCTGCATGTTTTGAGCCCAGTACTGATCCTGAAAAGCGTTTCCAACCCCACTTACAAGTAAAACTAGCTAAAATGTGCCTGGCTGCTATCACTGAAAAGCTCATTCTCTGTACATTTTTGGCATACGTTTGCTCCTACCGGGTCAGCTGAGCAGCGAATTTCTATTTGACCACCTGCTTTCATGAGAGACCTCAGAGCTGCATGTTTTGAGCCCAGTACTGAGCCTGAAAAGCATTTCCAACCCCACTTACAAGTAAAACTAGCTAAAATGTGCCTGGCTTCTCTTCACTGAAAAGCTCATTCTGAGTACATTTTTAGCATACGTTTGCTCCTGCCGGGTCAGCTGAGCAGCGAATTTCTATTTAACCACCTGCTTTCATGAGAGACCTCAGGGATGCATGTTTTGAGCCCAGCACTGAGCCTGAAAAACGTTTCCAACGCCACTTACAAGTAAAACTAGCTAAAATGTGCCTGGCTTCTCTTCACTGAAAAGCTCATTCTGAGTACATTTTTAGCATACGTTTGCTCCTGCCGGGTCAGCTGAGCAGCGAATTTCTATTTAACCACCTGCTATTATGAGAGACCTCAGGGCTGCATGTTTTGAGCCCAGTACTGATCCTGAAAAGCGTTTCCAACCCCACTTACAAGTAAAACTAGCTAAAATGTGCCTGGCTGCTATTCACTGAAAAGCTCATTCTGTGTACATTTTTGGCATACGTTTGCTCCTACCGGGTCAGCTGAGCAGCAAATTTCTATTTAACCACCTGCCTTCATGAGAGACCTCAGGGCTGCATGTTTTGAGCCCAGTACTGAGCCTGAAAAGCATTTCTAACCCCCTTTACAAGTAAAACTAGCTAAAATGTGCCTGGCTGCTATTCACTAAAAAGCTAATTCTGTGTACATTTTTGGCATACGTTTGCTCCTACCGGGCCAGCTGAGCAGCGAATTTCTATTTAACCACTTGCTTTCATGAGAGACCTCAGGGCTGCATGTTTTGAGCCCGGTACTGAGCCTGAAAAGCATTTCCAACACCACTTACAAGTAAAACTAGCTAAAATGTGCCTGGCTTCTCTTCACTGAAAAGCTCATTCTGAGTACATTTTTAGCATACGTTTGCTCCTGCCGGGTCAGCTGAGCAGCAAATTTCTATTTAACCACCTGCTATCATGTGAGACCTCAGGGCTGCATGTTTTGAGCCCAGTACTGATCCTGAAAAGCGTTTCCAACCCCACTTACAAGTAAAACTAGCTAAAATGTGCCTGGCTGCTATTCACTGAAAAGCTCATTCTGTGTACATTTTTGGCATACGTTTGCTCCTACCGGGTCAGCTGAGCAGCGAATTTCTATTTAACCACCTGCTTTCATGAGAGACCTCAGGGCTGCATGTTTTGAGCCCAGTACTGAGCCTGAAAAGCATTTCCAACCCCACTTACAAGTAAAACTAGCTAAAATGTGCCTGGCTTCTCTTCACTGAAAAGCTCATTCTGAGTACATTTTAAGCATACGTTTGCTCCTGCCGGGTCAGCTGAGCAGCGAATTTCTATTTAACCACCTGCTATCATGAGAGACCTCAGGGCTGCATGTTTTGAGCCCAGTACTGATCCTGAAAAGCGTTTCCAACCCCACTTACAAGTAAAACTAGCTAAAATGTGCCTGGCTGCTATTCACTGAAATGCTCATTCTGTGTACATTTTTGGCATACGTTTGCTCCTACCGGGTCAGCTGAGCTGCGAATTTCTATTTAACCACCTGCTTTCATGAGAGACCTCAGGGCTGCATGTTTTGAGCCCAGTAATGAGCCTGAAAAGCATTTCCAACCCCACTTACAAGTAAAACTAGCTAAAATGTGCCTGGCTGCTATTCACTGAAAAGCTCATTCTGTGTACATTTTTGGCATACGTTTGCTCCTACCGGGTCAGCTGAGCAGCGAATTTCTATTTAACCACCTGCTTTCATGAGAGACCTCAGGGCTGCATGTTTTGAACCCAGTACTGAGCCTGAAAAGCATTTCCAACCCCACTTACAAGTAAAACTAGCTAAAATGTGCCTGGCTTCTCTTCACTGAAAAGCTCATTCTGAGTACATTTTTAGCATACGTTTGCTCCTGCCGGGTCAGCTGAGCAGCGAATTTCTATTTAACCACCTGCTATCATGAGAGACCTCAGGGCTTCATGTTTTGAGCCCAGTACTGATCCTGAAAAGCGTTTCCAACCCCACTTACAAGTAAAACTAGCTAAAATGTGCCTGGCTGCTATTCACTGAAAAGCTCATTCTCTGTACATTTTTGGCATACGTTTGCTCCTACCGGGTCAGCTGAGCAGCGAATTTCTATTTAACCACCTGCTTTCATGAGAGACCTCAGAGCTGCATGTTTTGAGCCCTGTACTGAGCCTGAAAAGCATTTCCAACCCCACTTACAAGTAAAACTAGCTAAAATGTGCCTGGCTTCTCTTCACTGAAAAGCTCATTCTGAGTACATTTTTCGCATACGTTTGCTCCTGCCGGGTCAGCTGAGCAGCGAATTTCTATTTAACCACCTGCTATCACGAGAGACCTCAGGGCTGCATGGTTTGTGCCCAGTACTGATCCTGAAAAGCGTTTCCAACCCCACTTACAAGTAAAACTAGCTAAAATGTGCCTGGCTTCTCTTCACTGAAAAGCTCATTCTGAGTACATTTTTAGCACACGTTTGCTCCTGCCGGGTCAGCTGAGCAGCGAATTTCTATTTAACCACCTGCTTTCATGAGAGACCTCAGGGCTGCATGTTTTGAGCCCAGTACTGATCCTGAAAAGCGTTTCCAACCCCACTTACAAGTAAAACTAGCTAAAATGTGCCTGGCTGCTATTCACTGAAAAGCTCATTCTCTGTACATTTTTGGCATACGTTTGCTCCTACCGGGTCAGCTGAGCAGCGAATTTCTATTTGACCACCTGCTTTCATGAGAGACCTCAGAGCTGCATGTTTTGAGCCCAGTACTGAGCCTGAAAAGCATTTCCAACCCCACTTACAAGTAAAACTAGCTAAAATGTGCCTGGCTTCTCTTCACTGAAAAGCTCATTCTGAGTACATTTTTAGCATACGTTTGCTCCTGCCGGGTCAGCTGAGCAGCGAATTTCTATTTAACCACCTGCTTTCATGAGAGACCTCAGGGCTGCATGTTTTGAGCCCAGTACTGAGCCTGAAAAACGTTTCCAACCCCACTTACAAGTAAAACTAGCTAAAATGTGCCTGGCTTCTCTTCACTGAAAAGCTCATTCTGAGTACATTTTTAGCATACGTTTGCTCCTGCTGGGTCAGCTGAGCAACGAATTTCTATTTAACCACCTGCTGTCATGAGAGACCTCAGGGCTGCATGTTTTGAGCCCAGTACTGATCCTGAAAAGCGTTTCCAACCCCACTTACAAGTAAAACTAGCTAAAATGTGCCTGGCTGCTATTCACTGAAAAGCTCATTCTGTGTACATTTTTGGCATACGTTTGCTCCTACCGGGCCAGCTGAGCAGCGAATTTCTATTTAACCACCTGCCTTCATGAGAGACCTCAGGGCTGCATGTTTTGAGCCCAGTACTGAGCCTGAAAAGCATTTCCAACACCACTTACAAGTAAAACTAGCTAAAATGTGCCTGGCTTCTCTTCACTGAAAAGCTCATTCTGAGTACATTTTTAGCATACGTTTGCTCCTGCCGGGTCAGCTGAGCAGCGAATTTCTATTTAACCACCTGCTATCATGTGAGACCTCAGGGCTGCATGTTTTGAGCCCAGTACTGATCCTGAAAAGCGTTTCCAACCCCACTTACAAGTAAAACTAGCTAAAATGTGCCTGGCTGCTATTCACTGAAAAGCTCATTCTCTGTACATTTTTGGCATACGTTTGCTCCTACAGGGTCAGCTGAGCAGCGAATTTCTATTTAACCACCTACTTTCATGAGAGACCTCAGAACTGCATGTTTTGAGCCCAGTACTGAGCCTGAAAAGCATTTCCAACCCCACTTACAAGTAAAACTAGCTAAAATGTGCCTGGCTTCTCTTCACTGAAAAGCTCATTCTGAGTACATTTTTAGCATACGTTTGCTCCTGCCGGGTCAGCTGAGCAGCGAATTTCTATTTAACCACCTGCTTTCATGAGAGACCTCAGGGCTGCATGTTTTGAGCCCAGTACTGAGCTTGAAAAGTGTTTCCAACCCCACTTACAAGTAAAACTAGCTAAAATGTGCCTGGCTTCTCTTCACTGAAAAGCTCATTCTGAGTACATTTTTAGCATACGTTTGCTCCTGCCGGGTCAGCTGAGCAGCACATTTTTATTTAACCACCTGCTATCATGAGAGACCTCAGGGCTGCATGTTTTGAGCCCAGTACTGATCCTGAAAAGCGGTTCCAACCCCACTTACAAGTAAAACTAGCTAAAATGTGCCTGGCTGCTATTCACTGAAAAGCTCATTCTGTGTACATTTTTGGCATACGTTTGCTCCTACCAGGTCAGCTGAGCTGCGAATTTCTATTTAACCACCTGCTTTCATGAGAGACCTCAGGGCTGCATGTTTTGAGCCCAGTACTGAGCCTGAAAAGCATTTCCAACCCCACTTACAAGTAAAACTAGCTAAAATGTGCCTGGCTGCTATTCACTGAAAAGCTCATTCTGTGTACATTTTTCGCATACGTTTGCTCCTGCCGGGTCAGCTGAGCAGCGAATTTCTATTTAACCACCTGCTATCACGAGAGACCTCAGGGCTGCATGGTTTGTGCCCAGTACTGATCCTGAAAAGCGTTTCCAACCCCACTTACAAGTAAAACTAGCTAAAATATGCCTGGCTTCTCTTCACTGAAAAGCTCATTCTGAGTACATTTTTAGCACACGTTTGCTCCTGCCGGGTCAGCTGAGCAGCGAATTTCTATTTAACCACCTGCTTTCATGAGAGACCTCAGGGCTGCATGTTTTGAGCCCAGTACTGATCCTGAAAAGCGTTTCCAACCCCACTTACAAGTAAAACTAGCTAAAATGTGCCTGGCTGCTATTCACTGAAAAGCTCATTCTCTGTACATTTTTGGCATACGTTTGCTCCTACCGGGTCAGCTGAGCAGCGAATTTCTATTTGACCACCTGCTTTCATGAGAGACCTCAGAGCTGCATGTTTTGAGCCCAGTACTGAGCCTGAAAAGCATTTCCAACCCCACTTACAAGTAAAACTAGCTAAAATGTCCCTTGCTTCTCTTCACTGAAAAGCTCATTCTGAGTACATTTTTAGCATACGTTTGCTCCTGCCGGGTCAGCTGAGCAGCGAATTTCTATTTAACCACCTGCTTTCATGAGAGACCTCAGGGCTGCATGTTTTGAGCCCAGTACTGAGCCTGAAAAACGTTTCCAACCCCACTTACAAGTAAAACTAGCTAAAATGTGCCTGGCTTCTCTTCACTGAAAAGCTCATTCTGAGTACATTTTTAGCATACGTTTGCTCCTGCTGGGTCAGCTGAGCAGCGAATTTCTATTTAACCACCTGCTGTCATGAGAGACCTCAGGGCTGCATGTTTTGAGCCCAGTACTGATCCTGAAAAGCGTTTCCAACCCCACTTACAAGTAAAACTAGCTAAAATGTGCCTGGCTGCTATTCACTGAAAAGCTCATTCTGTGTACATTTTTGGCATACGTTTGCTCCTACCGGGCCAGCTGAGCAGCGAATTTCTATTTAACCACCTGCCTTCATGAGAGACCTCAGGGCTGCATGTTTTGAGCCCAGTACTGAGCCTGAAAAGCATTTCCAACCCCACTTACAAGTAAAACTAGCTAAAATGTGCCTGGCTTCTCTTCACTGAAAAGCTCATTCTGAGTACATTTTTAGCATACGTTTGCTCCTGCCGGGTCAGCTGAGCTGCGAATTTCTATTTAACCACCTGCTATCATGAGAGACCTCAGGGCTGCATGTTTTGAGCCCAGTACTGATCCTGAAAAGCGTTTCCAACCCCACTTACAAGTAAAACTAGCTAAAATGTGCCTGGCTGCTATTCACTGAAAAGCTCATTCTCTGTACATTTTTGGCATACGTTTGCTCCTACCGGGTCAGCTGAGCAGCGAATTTCTATTTGACCACCTGCTTTCATGAGAGACCTCAGAGCTGCATGTTTTGAGCCCAGTACTGAGCCTGAAAAGCATTTCCAACCCCACTTACAAGTAAAACTAGCTAAAATGTGCCTGGCTTCTCTTCACTGAAAAGCTCATTCTGAGTACATTTTTAGCATACGTTTGCTCCTGCCGGGTCAGCTGAGCAGCGAATTTCTATTTAACCACCTGCTTTCATGAGAGACCTCAGGGCTGCATGTTTTGAGCCCAGTACTGAGCCTGAAAAACGTTTCCAACCCCACTTACAAGTAAAACTAGCTAAAATGGGCCTGGCTTCTCTTCACTGAAAAGCTCATTCTGAGTACATTTTTAGCATACGTTTGCTCCTGCTGGGTCAGCTGAGCAACGAATTTCTATTTAACCACCTGCTGTCATGAGAGACCTCAGGGCTGCATGTTTTGAGCCCAGTACTGATCCTGAAAAGCGTTTCCAACCCCACTTACAAGTAAAACTAGCTAAATTGTGCCTGGCTGCTATTCACTGAAAAGCTCATTCTGTGTACATTTTTGGCATACGTTTGCTCCTACCGGGCCAGCTGAGCAGCGAATTTCTATTTAACCACCTGCCTTCATGAGAGACCTCAGGGCTGCATGTTTTGAGCCCAGTACTGAGCCTGAAAAGCATTTCCAACACCACTTACAAGTAAAACTAGCTAAAATGTGCCTGGCTTCTCTTCACTGAAAAGCTCATTCTGAGTACATTTTTAGCATACGTTTGCTCCTGCCGGGTCAGCTGAGCAGCGAATTTCTATTTAACCACCTGCTATCATGTGAGACCTCAGGGCTGCATGTTTTGAGCCCAGTACTGATCCTGAAAAGCGTTTCCAACCCCACTTACAAGTAAAACTAGCTAAAATGTGCCTGGCTGCTATTCACTGAAAAGCTCATTCTCTGTACATTTTTGGCATACGTTTGCTCCTACAGGGTCAGCTGAGCAGCGAATTTCTATTTAACCACCTACTTTCATGAGAGACCTCAGAACTGCATGTTTTGAGCCCAGTACTGAGCCTGAAAAGCATTTCCAACCCCACTTACAAGTAAAACTAGCTAAAATGTGCCTGGCTTCTCTTCACTGAAAAGCTCATTCTGAGTACATTTTTAGCATACGTTTGCTCCTGCCGGGTCAGCTGAGCAGCGAATTTCTATTTAACCACCTGCTTTCATGAGAGACCTCAGGGCTGCATGTTTTGAGCCCAGTACTGAGCTTGAAAAGTGTTTCCAACCCCACTTACAAGTAAAACTAGCTAAAATGTGCCTGGCTTCTCTTCACTGAAAAGCTCATTCTGAGTACATTTTTAGCATACGTTTGCTCCTGCCGGGTCAGCTGAGCAGCAAATTTTTATTTAACCACCTGCTATCATGAGAGACCTCAGGGCTGCATGTTTTGAGCCCAGTACTGATCCTGAAAAGCGGTTCCAACCCCACTTACAAGTAAAACTAGCTAAAATGTGCCTGGCTGCTATTCACTGAAAAGCTCATTCTGTGTACATTTTTGGCATACGTTTGCTCCTACCAGGTCAGCTGAGCTGCGAATTTCTATTTAACCACCTGCTTTCATGAGAGACCTCAGGGCTGCATGTTTTGAGCCCAGTACTGAGCCTGAAAAGCATTTCCAACCCCACTTACAAGTAAAACTAGCTAAAATGTGCCTGGCTGCTATTCACTGAAAAGCTCATTCTGTGTACATTTTTGGCATACGTTTGCTCCTACCGGGTCAGCTGAGCAGCAAATTTCTATTTAACCACCTGCCTTCATGAGAGACCTCAGGGCTGCATGTTTTGAGCCCAGTACTGAGCCTGAAAAGCATTTCCAACCCCACTTACAAGTAAAACTAGCTAAAATGTGCCTGGCTTCTCTTCACTGAAAAGCTCATTCTGAGTACATTTTTAGCATACGTTTGCTCCTGCCGGGTCAGCTGAGCAGCGAATTTCTATTTAACCACCTGCTATCATGAGAGACCTCAGGGCTGCATGTTTTGAGCCCAGTACTGATCCTGAAAAGCGTTTCCAACCCCACTTACAAGTAAAACTAGCTAAAATGTGCCTGGCTGCTATTCACTGAAAAGCTCATTCTCTGTACATTTTTGGCATACGTTTGCTCCTACCGGGTCAGCTGAGCAGCGAATTTCTATTTGACCACCTGCTTTCATGAGAGACCTCAGAGCTGCATGTTTTGAGCCCAGTACTGAGCCTGAAAAGCATTTCCAACCCCACTTACAAGTAAAACTAGCTAAAATGTGCCTGGCTTCTCTTCACTGAAAAGCTCATTCTGAGTACATTTTTAGCATACGTTTGCTCCTGCCGGGTCAGCTGAGCAGCGAATTTCTATTTAACCACCTGCTTTCATGAGAGACCTCAGGGCTGCATGTTTTGAGCCCAGTACTGAGCCTGAAAAACGTTTCCAACCCCACTTACAAGTAAAACTAGCTAAAATGTGCCTGGCTTCTCTTCACTGAAAAGCTCATTCTGAGTACATTTTTAGCATACGTTTGCTCCTGCTGGGTCAGCTGAGCAACGAATTTCTATTTAACCACCTGCTGTCATGAGAGACCTCAGGGCTGCATGTTTTGAGCCCAGTACTGATCCTGAAAAGCGTTTCCAACCCCACTTACAAGTAAAACTAGCTAAAATGTGCCTGGCTGCTATTCACTGAAAAGCTCATTCTGTGTACATTTTTGGCATACGTTTGCTCCTACCGGGCCAGCTGAGCAGCGAATTTCTATTTAACCACCTGCCTTCATGAGAGACCTCAGGGCTGCATGTTTTGAGCCCAGTACTGAGCCTGAAAAGCATTTCCAACACCACTTACAAGTAAAACTAGCTAAAATGTGCCTGGCTTCTCTTCACTGAAAAGCTCATTCTGAGTACATTTTTAGCATACGTTTGCTCCTGCCGGGTCAGCTGAGCAGCGAATTTCTATTTAACCACCTGCTATCATGTGAGACCTCAGGGCTGCATGTTTTGAGCCCAGTACTGATCCTGAAAAGCGTTTCCAACCCCACTTACAAGTAAAACTAGCTAAAATGTGCCTGGCTGCTATTCACTGAAAAGCTCATTCTCTGTACATTTTTGGCATACGTTTGCTCCTACAGGGTCAGCTGAGCAGCGAATTTCTATTTAACCACCTACTTTCATGAGAGACCTCAGAACTGCATGTTTTGAGCCCAGTACTGAGCCTGAAAAGCATTTCCAACCCCACTTACAAGTAAAACTAGCTAAAATGTGCCTGGCTTCTCTTCACTGAAAAGCTCATTCTGAGTACATTTTTAGCATACGTTTGCTCCTGCCGGGTCAGCTGAGCAGCGAATTTCTATTTAACCACCTGCTTTCATGAGAGACCTCAGGGCTGCATGTTTTGAGCCCAGTACTGAGCTTGAAAAGTGTTTCCAACCCCACTTACAAGTAAAACTAGCTAAAATGTGCCTGGCTTCTCTTCACTGAAAAGCTCATTCTGAGTACATTTTTAGCATACGTTTGCTCCTGCCGGGTCAGCTGAGCAGCAAATTTTTATTTAACCACCTGCTATCATGAGAGACCTCAGGGCTGCATGTTTTGAGCCCAGTACTGATCCTGAAAAGCGGTTCCAACCCCACTTACAAGTAAAACTAGCTAAAATGTGCCTGGCTGCTATTCACTGAAAAGCTCATTCTGTGTACATTTTTGGCATACGTTTGCTCCTACCAGGTCAGCTGAGCTGCGAATTTCTATTTAACCACCTGCTTTCATGAGAGACCTCAGGGCTGCATGTTTTGAGCCCAGTACTGAGCCTGAAAAGCATTTCCAACCCCACTTACAAGTAAAACTAGCTAAAATGTGCCTGGCTGCTATTCACTGAAAAGCTCATTCTGTGTACATTTTTGGCATACGTTTGCTCCTACCGGGTCAGCTGAGCAGCAAATTTCTATTTAACCACCTGCTTTCATGAGAGACCTCAGGGCTGCATGTTTTGAGCCCAGTACTGAGCCTGAAAAGCATTTCCAACCCCACTTACAAGTAAAACTAGCTAAAATGTGCCTGGCTTCTCTTCACTGAAAAGCTCATTCTGAGTAAATTTTTAGCATACGTTTGCTCCTGCCGGGTCAGCTGAGCAGCGAATTTCTATTTAACCACCTGCTATCATGAGAGACCTCAGGGCTGCATGTTTTGAGCCCAGTACTGATCCTGAAAAGCGTTTCCAACCCCACTTACAAGTAAAACTAGCTAAAATGTGCCTGGCTGCTATCACTGAAAAGCTCATTCTCTGTACATTTTTGGCATACGTTTGCTCCTGCCGGGTCAGCTGAGCAGCGAATTTCTATTTAACCACCTGCTTTCATGAGAGACCTCAGGGCTGCATGTTTTGAGCCCAGTACTGAGCTTGAAAAGTGTTTCCAACCCCACTTACAAGTAAAACTAGCTAAAATGTGCCTGGCTTCTCTTCACTGAAAAGCTCATTCTGAGTACATTTTTAGCATACGTTTGCTCCTGCCGGGTCAGCTGAGCAGCAAATTTTTATTTAACCACCTGCTATCATGAGAGACCTCAGGGCTGCATGTTTTGAGCCCAGTACTGATCCTGAAAAGCGGTTCCAACCCCACTTACAAGTAAAACTAGCTAAAATGTGCCTGGCTGCTATTCACTGAAAAGCTCATTCTGTGTACATTTTTGGCATACGTTTGCTCCTACCAGGTCAGCTGAGCTGCGAATTTCTATTTAACCACCTGCTTTCATGAGAGACCTCAGGGCTGCATGTTTTGAGCCCAGTACTGAGCCTGAAAAGCATTTCCAACCCCACTTACAAGTAAAACTAGCTAAAATGTGCCTGGCTGCTATTCACTGAAAAGCTCATTCTGTGTACATTTTTGGCATACGTTTGCTCCTACCGGGTCAGCTGAGCAGCAAATTTCTATTTAACCACCTGCTTTCATGAGAGACCTCAGGGCTGCATGTTTTGAGCCCAGTACTGAGCCTGAAAAGCATTTCCAACCCCACTTACAAGTAAAACTAGCTAAAATGTGCCTGGCTTCTCTTCACTGAAAAGCTCATTCTGAGTAAATTTTTAGCATACGTTTGCTCCTGCCGGGTCAGCTGAGCAGCGAATTTCTATTTAACCACCTGCTATCATGAGAGACCTCAGGGCTGCATGTTTTGAGCCCAGTACTGATCCTGAAAAGCGTTTCCAACCCCACTTACAAGTAAAACTAGCTAAAATGTGCCTGGCTGCTATCACTGAAAAGCTCATTCTCTGTACATTTTTGGCATACGTTTGCTCCTACCGGGTCAGCTGAGCAGCGAATTTCTATTTGACCACCTGCTTTCATGAGAGACCTCAGAGCTGCATGTTTTGAGCCCAGTACTGAGCCTGAAAAGCATTTCCAACCCCACTTACAAGTAAAACTAGCTAAAATGTGCCTGGCTTCTCTTCACTGCAAAGCTCATTCTGAGTACATTTTTAGCATATGTTTGCTCCTGCCGGGTCAGCTGAGCAGCGAATTTCTATTTAACCACCTGCTTTCATGAGAGACCTCAGGGATGCATGTTTTGAGCCCAGCACTGAGCCTGAAAAACGTTTCCAATGCCACATACAAGTAAAACTAGCTAAAATGTGCCTGGCTTCTCTTCACTGAAAAGCTCATTCTGAGTACATTTTTAGCATACGTTTGCTCCTGCCGGGTCAGCTGAGCAGCGAATTTCTATTTAACCACCTGCTATCATGAGAGACCTCAGGGCTGCATGTTTTGAGCCCAGTACTGATCCTGAAAAGCGTTTCCAACCCCACTTACAAGTAAAACTAGCTAAAATGTGCCTGGCTGCTATTCACTGAAAAGCTCATTCTGTGTACATTTTTGGCATACGTTTGCTCCTACCGGGTCAGCTGAGCAGCGAATTTCTATTTAACCACCTGCCTTCATGAGAGACCTCAGGGCTGCATGTTTTGAGCCCAGTACTGAGCCTGAAAAGCATTTCCAACCCCACTTACAAGTAAAACTAGCTAAAATGTGCCTGGCTGCTATTCACTAAAAAGCTCATTCTGTGTACATTTTTGGCATACGTTTGCTCCTACCGGGTCAGCTGAGCAGCGAATTTCTATTTAACCACATGCTTTCATGAGAGACCTCAGGGCTGCATGTTTTGAGCCCAGTACTGAGCCTGAAAAGCATTTCCAACCCCACTTACAAGTAAAACTAGCTAAAATGTGCCTGGCTTCTCTTCACTGAAAAGCTCATTCTGAGTACATTTTAAGCATACGTTTGCTCCTGCCGGGTCAGCTGAGCAGCGAATTTCTATTTAACCACCTGCTATCATGAGAGACCTCAGGGCTGCATGTTTTGAGCCCAGTACTGATCCTGAAAAGCGTTTCCAACCCCACTTACAAGTAAAACTAGCTAAAATGTGCCTGGCTGCTATTCACTGAAATGCTCATTCTGTGTACATTTTTGGCATACGTTTGCTCCTACCGGGTCAGCTGAGCTGCGAATTTCTATTTAACCACCTGCTTTCATGAGAGACCTCAGGGCTGCATGTTTTGAGCCCAGTACTGAGCCTGAAAAGCATTTCCAACCCCACTTACAAGTAAAACTAGCTAAAATGTGCCTGGCTGCTATTCACTGAAAAGCTCATTCTGTGTACATTTTTGGCATACGTTTGCTCCTACCGGGTCAGCTGAGCAGCGAATTTCTATTTAACCACCTGCTTTCATGAGAGACCTCAGGGCTGCATGTTTTGAGCCCAGTACTGAGCCTGAAAAGCATTTCCAACCCCACTTACAAGTAAAACTAGCTAAAATGTGCCTGGCTTCTCTTCACTGAAAAGCTCATTCTGAGTACATTTTTAGCATATGTTTGCTCCTGCCGGGTCAGCTGAGCAGCGAATTTCTATTTAACCACCTGCTATCATGAGAGACCTCAGGGCTGCATGTTTTGAGCCCAGTACTGATCCTGAAAAGCGTTTCCAACCCCACTTACAAGTAAAACTAGCTAAAATGTGCCTGGCTGCTATTCACTGAAAAGCGCATTCTCTGTACATTTTTGGCATACGTTTGCTCCTACCGGGTCAGCTGAGCAGCGAATTTCTATTTAACCACCTGCTTTCATGAGAGACCTCAGAGCTGCATGTTTTGAGCCCTGTATTGAGCCTGAAAAGCATTTCCAACCCCACTTACAAGTAAAACTAGCTAAAATGTGCCTGGCTTCTCTTCACTGAAAAGCTCATTCTGAGTACATTTTTCGCATACGTTTGCTCCTGCCGGGTCAGCTGAGCAGCTAATTTCTATTTAACCACCTGCTATCACGAGAGACCTCAGGGCTGCATGGTTTGAGCCCAGTACTGATCCTGAAAAGCGTTTCCAACCCCACTTACAAGTAAAACTAGCTAAAATGTGCCTGGCTTCTCTTCACTGAAAAGCTCATTCTGAGTACATTTTTAGCATACGTTTGCTCCTGCCGGGTCAGCTGAGCAGCGAATTTCTATTTAACCACCTGCTTTCATGAGAGACCTCAGGGCTGCATGTTTTGAGCCCAGTACTGAGCCTGAAAAGCGTTTCCAACCCCACTTACAAGTAAAACTAGCTAAAATGTGCCTGGCTTCTCTTCACTGAAAAGCTCATTCTGAGTACATTTTTAGCATACGTTTGCTCCTGCCGGGTCAGCTGAGCAGCGAATTTCTATTTAACCACCTGCTATCATGAGAGACCTCAGGGCTGCATGTTTTGAGCCCAGTACTGATCCTGAAAAGCGTTTCCAACCCCACTTACAAGTAAAACTAGCTAAAAGGTGCCTGGCTGCTATTCACTGAAAAGCTCATTCTCTGTACATTTTTGGCATACGTTTGCTCCTACCGGGTCAGCTGAGCAGCGAATTTCTATTTGACCACCTGCTTTCATGAGAGACCTCAGAGCTGCATGTTTTGAGCCCAGTACTGAGCCTGAAAAGCATTTCCAACCCCACTTACAAGTAAAACTAGCTAAAGTGTGCCTGGCTTCTCTTCACTGAAAAGCTCATTCTGAGTACATTTTTAGCATACGTTTGCTCCTGCCGGGTCAGCTGAGCAGCGAATTTCTATTTAACCACCTGCTTTCATGAGAGACCTCAGGGCTGCATGTTTTGAGCCCAGTACTGAGCCTGAAAAACGTTTCCAACCCCACTTACAAGTAAAACTAGCTAAAATGTGCCTGGCTTCTCTTCACTGAAAAGCTCATTCTGAGTACATTTTTAGCATACGTTTGCTCCTGCTGGGTCAGCTGAGCAGCGAATTTCTATTTAACCACCTGCTATCATGAGAGACCTCAGGGCTGCATGTTTTGAGCCCAGTACTGATCCTGAAAAGCGTTTCCAACCCCACTTACAAGTAAAACTAGCTAAAATGTGCCTGGCTGCTATTCACTGAAAAGCTCATTCTGTGTACATTTTTGGCATACGTTTGCTCCTACCGGGCCAGCTGAGCAGCGAATTTCTATTTAACCACCTGCCTTCATGAGAGACCTCAGGGCTGCATGTTTTGAGCCCAGTACTGAGCCTGAAAAGCATTTCCAACACCACTTACAAGTAAAACTAGCTAAAATGTGCCTGGCTTCTCTTCACTGAAAAGCTCATTCTGAGTACATTTTTAGCATACGTTTGCTCCTGCCGGGTCAGCTGAGCAGCGAATTTCTATTTAACCACCTGCTATCATGTGAGACCTCAGGGCTGCATGTTTTGAGCCCAGTACTGATCCTGAAAAGCGTTTCCAACCCCACTTACAAGTAAAACTAGCTAAAATGTGCCTGGCTGCTATTCACTGAAATGCTCATTCTGTGTACATTTTTGGCATACGTTTGCTCCTACCAGGTCAGCTGAGCTTCGAATTTCTATTTAACCACCTGCTTTCATGAGAGACCTCAGGGCTGCATGTTTTGAGCCCAGTACTGAGCCTGAAAAGCATTTCCAACCCCACTTACAAGTAAAACTAGCTAAAATGTGCCTGGCTGCTATTCACTGAAAAGCTCATTCTGTGTACATTTTTGGCATACGTTTGCTCCTACCGGGTCAGCTGAGCAGCGAATTTCTATTTAACCACCTGCTTTCATGAGAGACCTCAGGGCTGCATGTTTTGAGCCCAGTACTGAGCCTGAAAAGCATTTCCAACCCCACTTACAAGTAAAACTAGCTAAAATGTGCCTGGCTTCTCTTCACTGAAAAGCTCATTCTGAGTACATTTTTAGCATACGTTTGCTCCTGCCGGGTCAGCTGAGCAGCGAATTTCTATTTAACTACCTGCTATCATGAGAGACCTCAGGGCTGCATGTTTTGAGCCCAGTACTGATCCTGAAAAGCGTTTCCAACCCCACTTACAAGTAAAACTAGCTAAAACGTGCCTGGCTGCTATTCACTGAAAAGCTCATTCTCTGTACATTTTTGGCATACGTTTGCTCCTACCGGGTCAGCTGAGCAGCGAATTTCTATTTGACCACCTGCTTTCATGAGAGACCTTAGAGCTGCATGTTTTGAGCCCAGTACTGAGCCTGAAAAGCATTTCCAACCCCACTTACAAGTAAAACTAGCTAAAGTGTGCCTGGCTTCTCTTCACTGAAAAGCTCATTCTGAGTACATTTTTAGCATACGTTTGCTCCTGCCGGGTCAGCTGAGCAGCGAATTTCTATTTAACCACCTGCTATCATGTGAGACCTCAGGGCTGCATGTTTTGAGCCCAGTACTGATCCTGAAAAGCGTTTCCAACCCCACTTACAAGTAAAACTAGCTAAAATGTGCCTGGCTGCTATTCACTGAAATGCTCATTCTGTGTACATTTTTGGCATACGTTTGCTCCTACCAGGTCAGCTGAGCTTCGAATTTCTATTTAACCACCTGCTTTCATGAGAGACCTCAGGGCTGCATGTTTTGAGCCCAGTACTGAGCCTGAAAAGCATTTCCAACCCCACTTACAAGTAAAACTAGCTAAAATGTGCCTGGCTGCTATTCACTGAAAAGCTCATTCTGTGTACATTTTTGGCATACGTTTGCTCCTACCGGGTCAGCTGAGCAGCGAATTTCTATTTAACCACCTGCTTTCATGAGAGACCTCAGGGCTGCATGTTTTGAGCCCAGTACTGAGCCTGAAAAGCATTTCCAACCCCACTTACAAGTAAAACTAGCTAAAATGTGCCTGGCTTCTCTTCACTGAAAAGCTCATTCTGAGTACATTTTTAGCATACGTTTGCTCCTGCCGGGTCAGCTGAGCAGCGAATTTCTATTTAACTACCTGCTATCATGAGAGACCTCAGGGCTGCATGTTTTGAGCCCAGTACTGATCCTGAAAAGCGTTTCCAACCCCACTTACAAGTAAAACTAGCTAAAATGTGCCTGGCTGCTATTCACTGAAAAGTTCATTCTCTGTACATTTTTGGCATACGTTTGCTCCTACCGGGTCAGCTGAGCAGCGAATTTCTATTTAACCACCTGCTTTCATGAGAGACCTCAGAGCTGCATGTTTTGAGCCCTGTACTGAGCCTGAAAAGCATTTCCAACCCCACTTACAAGTAAAACTAGCTAAAATGTGCCTGGCTTCTCTTCACTGAAAAGCTCATTCTGAGTACATTTTTCGCATACGTTTGCTCCTGCCGGGTCAGCTGAGCAGCGAATTTCTATTTAACCACCTGCTATCACGAGAGACCTCAGGGCTGCATGGTTTGAGCCCAGTACTGATCCTGAAAAGCGTTTCCAACCCCACTTACAAGTAAAACTAGCTAAAATGTGCCTGGCTTCTCTTCACTGAAAAGCTCATTCTGAGTACATTTTTAGCATACGTTTGCTCCTGCCGGGTCAGCTGAGCAGCGAATTTCTATTTAACCACCTGCTTTCATGAGAGACCTCAGGGCTGCATGTTTTGAGCCCAGTACTGAGCCTGAAAAGCATTTCCAACCCCACTTACAAGTAAAACTAGCTAAAATGTGCCTGGCTTCTCTTCACTGAAAAGCTCATTCTGAGTACATTTTTAGCATACGTTTGCTCCTGCCGGGTCAGCTGAGCAGCGAATTTCTATTTAACCACCTGCTATCATGAGAGACCTCAGCGCTGCATGTTTTGAGCCCAGTACTGATCCTGAAAAGCGTTTCCAACCCCACTTACAAGTAAAACTAGCTAAAATGTACCTGGCTGCTATTCACTGAAAAGCTCATTCTCTGTACATTTTTGGCATACGTTTGCTCCTACCGGGTCAGCTGAGCAGCGAATTTCTATTTAAGCACCTGCTTTCATGAGAGACCTCAGGGCTGCATGTTTTGAGCCCAGTACTGAGCCTGAAAAGCATTTCCAACCCCACTTACAAGTAAAACTAGCAAAAATGTGCCTGGCTTCTCTTCACTGAAAAGCTCATTCTGAGTACATTTTTAGCATACGTTTGCTCCTGCCGGGTCAGCTGAGCAGCGAATTTCTATTTAACCACCTGCTTTCATGAGAGACTTCAGGGATGCATGTTTTGAGCCCAGCACTGAGCCTGAAAAGCGTTTCCAACGACACTTACAAGTAAAACTAGCTAAAATGTGCCTGGCTTCTCTTCACTGAAAAGCTCATTCTGAGTACATTTTTAGCATACGTTTGCTCCTACCGGGTCAGCTGAGCAGCGAATTTCTATTTAACCACCTGCTATCATGAGAGACCTCAGGGCTGCATGTTTTGAGCCCAGTATTGATCCTGAAAAGCGTTTCCAACCCCACTTACAAGTAAAACTAGCTAAAATGTGCCTGGCTTCTCTTCACTGAAAAGCTCATTCTGAGTACATTTTTAGCATACGTTTGCTCCTGCCGGGTCAGCTGAGCAGCGAATTTCTATTTAACCACCTGCTATCATGAGAAACCTCAGGGCTGCATGTTTTGAGCCCAGTACTGATCCTGAAAAGCTTTTCCAACCCCACTTACAAGTAAAACTAGCTAAAATGTGCCTGGCTGCTATTCACTGAAAAGCTCATTCTCTGTACATTTTTGGCATACGTTTGCTCCTACCGGGTCAGCTGAGCAGCGAATTTCTATTTGACCACCTGCTTTCATGAGAGACCTCAGAGCTGCATGTTTTGAGCCCAGTACTGAGCCTGAAAAGCATTTCCAACCCCACTTACAAGTAAAACTAGATAAAATGTGCCTGGCTTCTCTTCACTGAAAAGCTCATTCTGAGTACATTTTTAGCATACGTTTGCTCCTGCCGGGTCAGCTGAGTAGCGAATTTCTATTTAACCACCTGCTTTCATGAGAGACCTCAGGGCTGCATGTTTTGAGCCCAGTACTGAGCCTGAAAAGCGTTTCCAACCCCACTTACAAGTAAAACTAGCTAAAATGTGCCTGGCTTCTCTTAACTGAAAAGCTCATTCTGAGTACATTTTTAGCATATGTTTGCTCCTGCTGGGTCAGCTGAGCAGCGAATTTCTATTTAACCACCTGCTATCATGAGAGACCTCAGGGCTGCATGTTTTGAGCCCAGTATTGATCCTGAAAAGCGTTTCCAACCCCACTTACAAGTAAAACTAGCTAAAATGTGCCTGGCTGCTATTCACTGAAAAGCTCATTCTGTGTACATTTTTGGCATACGTTTGCTCCTACCGGGTCAGCTGAGCAGCGAATTTCTATTTAACCACCTGATTTCATGAGAGACCTCAGAGCTGCATGTTTTGAGCCCAGTACGGAGCCTGAAAAGCATTTCCAACCCCACTTACAAGTAAAACTAGCTAAAATGTGCCTGGCTTCTCTTCACTGAAAAGCTCATTCTGAGTACATTTTTAGCATACGTTTGCTCCTGCCGGGTCAGCTGAGCAGCGAATTTCTATTTAACCACCTGCTATCATGAGAGACCTCAGGGCTGCATGGTTTGAGACCAGTACTGATCCTGAAAAGCGTTTCCAACCCCACTTACAAGTAAAACTAGTTAAAATGTGCCTGGCTTCTCAGAACTGAAAAGCTAATTCTGAGTACATTTTTAGCATACGTTTGCTCCTGCCGGGTCAGCTGAGTAGCGAATTTCTATTTAACCACCTGCTTTCATGAGAGACCTCAGGGATGCATGCTTTGAGCCCAGCACTGAGCCTGAAAAGCGTTTCCAACCCCACTTACAAGTAAAACTAGCTAAAATGTGCCTGGCTTCTCTGCACTGAAAAGCTCATTCTGAGTACATTTTTAGCATACGTTTGCTCCTGCCGGGTCAGCTGAGCAGCAAATTTCTATTTACCCACCTGCTATCATGAGAGACCTCAGGGCTGCATGTTTTGAGCTCAGTACTGATCCTGAAAAGCGTTTTCAACCCCACTTACAAGTAAAACTAGCTAAAATGTGCCTGGCTTCTCTTCACTGAAAAGCTCATTCTGAGTACATTTTTAGCATACGTTTGCTCCTGCCGGGTCAGCTGAGCAGCGAATTTCTATTTAACCACCTGCTATCATGAGAGACCTCAGGGCTGCATGTTTTGAGCCCAGTACTGATCCTGAAAAGCGTTTCCAACCCCACTTACAAGTAAAACTAGCTAAAATGTGCCTGGCTGCTATTCACTGAAAAGCTCATTCTCTGTACATTTTTGGCATACGTTTGCTCCTACCAGGTCAGCTGAGCTTCGAATTTCTATTTAACCACCTGCTTTCATGAGAGACCTCAGGGCTGCATGTTTTGAGCCCAGTACTGAGCCTGAAAAGCATTTCCAACCCCACTTACAAGTAAAACTAGCTAAAATGTGCCTGGCTGCTATTCACTGAAAAGCTCATTCTGTGTACATTTTTGGCATACGTTTGCTCCTACCGGGTCAGCTGAGCAGCGAATTTCTATTTAACCACCTGCTTTCATGAGAGACCTCAGGGCTGCATGTTTTGAGCCCAGTACTGAGCCTGAAAAGCATTTCCAACCCCACTTACAAGTAAAACTAGCTAAAATGTGCCTGGCTTCTCTTCACTGAAAAGCTCATTCTGAGTACATTTTTAGCATACGTTTGCTCCTGCCGGGTCAGCTGAGCAGCGAATTTCTATTTAACTACCTGCTATCATGAGAGACCTCAGGGCTGCATGTTTTGAGCCCAGTACTGATCCTGAAAAGCGTTTCCAACCCCACTTACAAGTAAAACTAGCTAAAATGTGCCTGGCTGCTATTCACTGAAAAGCTCATTCTCTGTACATTTTTGGTATACGTTTGCTCCTACCGGGTCAGCTGAGCAGCGAATTTCTATTTAACCACCTGCTTTCATGAGAGACCTCAGAGCTGCATGTTTTGAGCCCTGTACTGAGCCTGAAAAGCATTTCCAACCCCACTTACAAGTAAAACTAGCTAAAATGTGCCTGGCTTCTCTTCACTGAAAAGCTCATTCTGAGTACATTTTTCGCATACGTTTGCTCCTGCCGGGTCAGCTGAGCAGCGAATTTCTATTTAACCACCTGCTATCACGAGAGACCTCAGGGCTGCATGGTTTGAGCCCAGTACTGATCCTGAAAAGCGTTTCCAACCCCACTTACAAGTAAAACTAGCTAAAATGTGCCTGGCTTCTCTTCACTGAAAAGCTCATTCTGAGTACATTTTTAGCATGCGTTTGCTCCTGCCGGGTCAGCTGAGCAGCGAATTTCTATTTAACCACCTGCTTTCATGAGAGACCTCAGGGCTGCATGTTTTGAGCCCAGTACTGAGCCTGAAAAGCATTTCCAACCCCACTTACAAGTAAAACTAGCTAAAATGTGCCTGGCTTCTCTTCACTGAAAAGCTCATTCTGAGTACATTTTTAGCATACGTTTGCTCCTGCCGGGTCAGCTGAGCAGCGAATTTCTATTTAACCACCTGCTATCATGAGAGACCTCAGCGCTGCATGTTTTGAGCCCAGTACTGATCCTGAAAAGCGTTTCCAACCCCACTTACAAGTAAAACTAGCTAAAATGTACCTGGCTGCTATTCACTGAAAAGCTCATTCTCTGTACATTTTTGGCATACGTTTGCTCCTACCGGGTCAGCTGAGCAGTGAATTTCTATTTAAGCACCTGCTTTCATGAGAGACCTCAGGGCTGCATGTTTTGAGCCCAGTACTGAGCCTGAAAAGCATTTCCAACCCCACTTACAAGTAAAACTAGCAAAAATGTGCCTGGCTTCTCTTCACTGAAAAGCTCATTCTGAGTACATTTTTAGCATACGTTTGCTCCTGCCGGGTCAGCTGAGCAGCGAATTTCTATTTAACCACCTGCTTTCATGAGAGACTTCAGGGATGCATGTTTTGAGCCCAGCACTGAGCCTGAAAAGCGTTTCCAACGACACTTACAAGTAAAACTAGCTAAAATGTGCCTGGCTTCTCTTCACTGAAAAGCTCATTCTGAGTACATTTTTAGCATACGTTTGCTCCTACCGGGTCAGCTGAGCAGCGAATTTCTATTTAACCACCTGCTATCATGAGAGACCTCAGGGCTGCATGTTTTGAGCCCAGTATTGATCCTGAAAAGCGTTTCCAACCCCACTTACAAGTAAAACTAGCTAAAATGTGCCTGGCTTCTCTTCACTGAAAAGCTCATTCTGAGTACATTTTTAGCATACGTTTGCTCCTGCCGGGTCAGCTGAGCAGCGAATTTCTATTTAACCACCTGCTATCATGAGAGACCTCAGGGCTGCATGTTTTGAGCCCAGTACTGATCCTGAAAAGCGTTTCCAACCCCACTTACAAGTAAAACTAGCTAAAATGTGCCTGGCTGCTATTCACTGAAAAGCTCATTCTCTGTACATTTTTGGCATACGTTTGCTCCTACCGGGTCAGCTGAGCAGCGAATTTCTATTTGACCACCTGCTTTCATGAGAGACCTCAGAGCTGCATGTTTTGAGCCCAGTACTGAGCCTGAAAAGCATTTCCAACCCCACTTACAAGTAAAACTAGATAAAATGTGCCTGGCTTCTCTTCACTGAAAAGCTCATTCTGAGTACATTTTTAGCATACGTTTGCTCCTGCCGGGTCAGCTGAGTAGCGAATTTCTATTTAACCACCTGCTTTCATGAGAGACCTCAGGGCTGCATGTTTTGAGCCCAGTACTGAGCCTGAAAAGCGTTTCCAACCCCACTTACAAGTAAAACTAGCTAAAATGTGCCTGGCTTCTCTTAACTGAAAAGCTCATTCTGAGTACATTTTTAGCATATGTTTGCTCCTGCTGGGTCAGCTGAGCAGCGAATTTCTATTTAACCACCTGCTATCATGAGAGACCTCAGGGCTGCATGTTTTGAGCCCAGTATTGATCCTGAAAAGCGTTTCCAACCCCACTTACAAGTAAAACTAGCTAAAATGTGCCTGGCTGCTATTCACTGAAAAGCTCATTCTGTGTACATTTTTGGCATACGTTTGCTCCTACCGGGTCAGCTGAGCAGCGAATTTCTATTTAACCACCTGATTTCATGAGAGACCTCAGAGCTGCATGTTTTGAGCCCAGTACGGAGCCTGAAAAGCATTTCCAACCCCACTTACAAGTAAAACTAGCTAAAATGTGCCTGGCTTCTCTTCACTGAAAAGCTCATTCTGAGTACATTTTTAGCATACGTTTGCTCCTGCCGGGTCAGCTGAGCAGCGAATTTCTATTTAACCACCTGCTATCATGAGAGACCTCAGGGCTGCATGGTTTGAGACCAGTACTGATCCTGAAAAGCGTTTCCAACCCCACTTACAAGTAAAACTAGTTAAAATGTGCCTGGCTTCTCAGAACTGAAAAGCTAATTCTGAGTACATTTTTAGCATACGTTTGCTCCTGCCGGGTCAGCTGAGTAGCGAATTTCTATTTAACCACCTGCTTTCATGAGAGACCTCAGGGATGCATGCTTTGAGCCCAGCACTGAGCCTGAAAAGCGTTTCCAACCCCACTTACAAGTAAAACTAGCTAAAATGTGCCTGGCTTCTCTTCACTGAAAAGCTCATTCTGAGTACATTTTTAGCATACGTTTGCTCCTGCCGGGTCAGCTGAGCAGCAAATTTCTATTTACCCACCTGCTATCATGAGAGACCTCAGGGCTGCATGTTTTGAGCTCAGTACTGATCCTGAAAAGCGTTTTCAACCCCACTTACAAGTAAAACTAGCTAAAATGTGCCTGGCTTCTCTTCACTGAAAAGCTCATTCTGAGTACATTTTTAGCATACGTTTGCTCCTGCCGGGTCAGCTGAGCAGCGAATTTCTATTTAACCACCTGCTATCATGAGAGACCTCAGGGCTGCATGTTTTGAGCCCAGTACTGATCCTGAAAAGCGTTTCCAACCCCACTTACAAGTAAAACTAGCTAAAATGTGCCTGGCTGCTATTCACTGAAAAGCTCATTCTCTGTACATTTTTGGCATACGTTTGCTCCTACCGGGTCAGCTGAGCAGCGAATTTCTATTTGACCACCTGCTTTCATGAGAGACCTCAGAGCTGCATGTTTTGAGCCCAGTACTGAGCCTGAAAAGCATTTCCAACCCCACTTACAAGTAAAACTAGCTAAAATGTGCCTGGCTTCTCTTCACTGAAAAGCTCATTCTGAGTACATTTTTAGCATACGTTTGCTCCTGCCGGGTCAGCTGAGCAGCGAATTTCTATTTAACCACCTGCTTTCATGAGAGACCTCAGGGCTGCATGTTTTGAGCCCAGTACTGAGCCTAAAAAGCATTTCCAACCCCACTTACAAGTAAAACTAGCTAAAATGTGCCTGGCTTCTCTTCACTGAAAAGCTCATTCTGAGTACATTTTTAGCATACGTTTGCTCCTGCCGGGTCAGCTGAGCAGCGAATTTCTATTTAACCACCTGCTATCATGAGAGACCTCAGGGCTGCATGTTTTGAGCCCAGTACTGATCCTGAAAAGCCTTTCCAACCCCACTTACAAGTAAAACTAGCTAAAATGTGCCTGGCTTCTCTTCACTGAAAAGCTCATTCTGAGTACATTTTTAGCATACGTTTGCTCCTGCTGGGTCAGCTGAGCAGCGAATTTCTATTTAACCACCTGCTATCATGAGAGACCTCAGGGCTGCATGTTTTGAGCCCAGTACTGATCCTGAAAAGCGTTTCCAACCCCACTTACAAGTAAAACTAGCTAAAATGGGCCTGGCTGCTATTCACTGAAAAGCTCATTCTGTGTACATTTTTGGCATACCTTTGCTCCTACCGGGTCAGCTGAGCAGCGAATTTCTATTTAAGCACCTGCTTTCATGAGAGACCTCAGGGCTGCATGTTTTGAGCCCAGTACTGAGCCTGAAAAGCATTTCCAACCCCACTTACAAGTAAAACTAGCAAAAATGTGCCTGGCTTCTCTTCACTGAAAAGCTCATTCTGAGTACATTTTTAGCATACGTTTGCTCCTGCCGGGTCAGCTGAGCAGCGAATTTCTATTTAACCACCTGCTATCATGAGAGACCTCAGGGCTGCATGTTTTGAGCCCAGTATTGATCCTGAAAAGCGTTTCCAACCCCACTTACAAGTAAAACTAGCTAAAATGTGCCTGGCTGCTATTCACTGAAAAGCTCATTCTGTGTACATTTTTGGCATACGTTTGCTCCTACCAGGTCAGCTGAGCAGCGAATTTCTATTTAACCACCTGCTTTCATGAGAGACCTCAGGGCTGCATGTTTTGAGCCCAGTACTGAGCCTGAAAAGCATTTCCAACCCCACTTACAAGTAAAACTAGCTAAAATGTGCCTGGCTTCTCTTCACTGAAAAGCTCATTCTGAGTACATTTTTAGCATACGTTTGCTCCTGCCGGGTCAGCTGAGCAGCGAATTTCTATTTAACCACCTGCTATCATGAGAGACCTCAGGGCTGCATGTTTTGAGCCCAGTACTGATCCTGAAAAGCGTTTCCAACCCCACTTACAAGTAAAACTAGCTAAAATGTGCCTGGCTGCTATTCACTGAAAAGCTCATTCTCTGTACATTTTTGGCATACGTTTGCTCCTACCGGGTCAGCTGAGCAGCGAATTTCTATTTGACCACCTGCTTTCATGAGAGACCTCAGAGCTGCATGTTTTGAGCCCAGTGCTGAGCCTGAAAAGCATTTCCAACCCCACTTACAAGTAAAACTAGCTAAAATGTGCCTGGCTGCTATTCACTGAAAAGCTCATTCTGTGTACATTTTTGGCATACGTTTGCTCCTACCGGGTCAGCTGAGCAGCGAATTTCTATTTAACCACCTGCTTTCATGAGAGACCTCAGGGCTGCATGTTTTGAGCCCAGTACTGAGCCTGAAAAGCATTTCCAACCCCACTTACAAGTAAAACTAGCTAAAATGTGCCTGGCTTCTCTTCACTGAAAAGCTCATTCTGAGTACATTTTTAGCATACGTTTGCTCCTGCCGGGTCAGCTGAGCAGCGAATTTCTATTTAACCACCTGCTATCATGAGAGACCTCAGGGCTGCATGTTTTGAGCCCAGTACTGATCCTGAAAAGCGTTTCCAACCCCACTTACAAGTAAAACTAGCTAAAATGTGCCTGGCTGCTATTCACTGAAAAGCTCATTCTCTGTACATTTTTGGCATACGTTTGCTCCTACCGGGTCAGCTGAGCAGCGAATTTCTATTTAACCACCTGCTTTCATGAGAGACCTCAGAGCTGCATGTTTTGAGCCCTGTATTGAGCCTGAAAAGCATTTCCAACCCCACTTACAAGTAAAACTAGCTAAAATGTGCCTGGCTTCTCTTCACTGAAAAGCTCATTCTGAGTACATTTTTCGCATACGTTTGCTCCTGCCGGGTCAGCTGAGCAGCTAATTTCTATTTAACCACCTGCTATCACGAGAGACCTCAGGGCTGCA
This sequence comes from Lissotriton vulgaris, assembly GCF_964263255.1. Lineage (NCBI taxonomy): Eukaryota > Metazoa > Chordata > Amphibia > Caudata > Salamandridae > Lissotriton > Lissotriton vulgaris. The sequence goes on along the minus strand of NW_028242071.1, from coordinate 1,887,612 downwards.
TGGTTTGAGCCCAGTACTGATCCTGAAAAGCGTTTCCAACCCCACTTACAAGTAAAACTAGCTAAAATGTGCCTGGCTTCTCTTCACTGAAAAGCTCATTCTGAGTACATTTTTAGCATACGTTTGCTCCTGCCGGGTCAGCTGAGCAGCGAATTTCTATTTAACCACCTGCTTTCATGAGAGACCTCAGGGCTGCATGTTTTGAGCCCAGTACTGAGCCTGAAAAACGTTTCCAACCCCACTTACAAGTAAAACTAGCTAAAATGTGCCTGGCTTCTCTTCACTGAAAAGCTCATTCTGAGTACATTTTTAGCATACGTTTGCTCCTGCCGGGTCAGCTGAGCAGCGAATTTCTATTTAACCACCTGCTATCATGAGAGACCTCAGGGCTGCATGTTTTGAGCCCAGTACTGATCCTGAAAAGCGTTTCCAACCCCACTTACAAGTAAAACTAGCTAAAAGGTGCCTGGCTGCTATTCACTGAAAAGCTCATTCTCTGTACATTTTTGGCATACGTTTGCTCCTACCGGGTCAGCTGAGCAGCGAATTTCTATTTGACCACCTGCTTTCATGAGAGACCTCAGAGCTGCATGTTTTGAGCCCAGTACTGAGCCTGAAAAGCATTTCCAACCCCACTTACAAGTAAAACTAGCTAAAGTGTGCCTGGCTTCTCTTCACTGAAAAGCTCATTCTGAGTACATTTTTAGCATACGTTTGCTCCTGCCGGGTCAGCTGAGCAGCGAATTTCTATTTAACCACCTGCTTTCATGAGAGACCTCAGGGCTGCATGTTTTGAGCCCAGTACTGAGCCTGAAAAACGTTTCCAACCCCACTTACAAGTAAAACTAGCTAAAATGTGCCTGGCTTCTCTTCACTGAAAAGCTCATTCTGAGTACATTTTTAGCATACGTTTGCTCCTGCTGGGTCAGCTGAGCAGCGAATTTCTATTTAACCACCTGCTATCATGAGAGACCTCAGGGCTGCATGTTTTGAGCCCAGTACTGATCCTGAAAAGCGTTTCCAACCCCACTTACAAGTAAAACTAGCTAAAATGTGCCTGGCTGCTATTCACTGAAAAGCTCATTCTGTGTACATTTTTGGCATACGTTTGCTCCTACCGGGCCAGCTGAGCAGCGAATTTCTATTTAACCACCTGCCTTCATGAGAGACCTCAGGGCTGCATGTTTTGAGCCCAGTACTGAGCCTGAAAAGCATTTCCAACACCACTTACAAGTAAAACTAGCTAAAATGTGCCTGGCTTCTCTTCACTGAAAAGCTCATTCTGAGTACATTTTTAGCATACGTTTGCTCCTGCCGGGTCAGCTGAGCAGCGAATTTCTATTTAACCACCTGCTATCATGTGAGACCTCAGGGCTGCATGTTTTGAGCCCAGTACTGATCCTGAAAAGCGTTTCCAACCCCACTTACAAGTAAAACTAGCTAAAATGTGCCTGGCTGCTATTCACTGAAATGCTCATTCTGTGTACATTTTTGGCATACGTTTGCTCCTACCAGGTCAGCTGAGCTTCGAATTTCTATTTAACCACCTGCTTTCATGAGAGACCTCAGGGCTGCATGTTTTGAGCCCAGTACTGAGCCTGAAAAGCATTTCCAACCCCACTTACAAGTAAAACTAGCTAAAATGTGCCTGGCTGCTATTCACTGAAAAGCTCATTCTGTGTACATTTTTGGCATACGTTTGCTCCTACCGGGTCAGCTGAGCAGCGAATTTCTATTTAACCACCTGCTATCATGAGAGACCTCAGGGCTGCATGTTTTGAGCCCAGTACTGATCCTGAAAAGCGTTTCCAACCCCACTTACAAGTAAAACTAGCTAAAATGTGCCTGGCTGCTATTCACTGAAAAGCTCATTCTCTGTACATTTTTGGCATACGTTTGCTCCTACCGGGTCAGCTGAGCAGCGAATTTCTATTTAACCACCTGCTTTCATGAGAGACCTCAGAGCTGCATGTTTTGAGCCCTGTATTGAGCCTGAAAAGCATTTCCAACCCCACTTACAAGTAAAACTAGCTAAAATGTGCCTGGCTTCTCTTCACTGAAAAGCTCATTCTGAGTACATTTTTCGCATACGTTTGCTCCTGCCGGGTCAGCTGAGCAGCTAATTTCTATTTAACCACCTGCTATCACGAGAGACCTCAGGGCTGCATGGTTTGAGCCCAGTACTGATCCTGAAAAGCGTTTCCAACCCCAATTACAAGTAAAACTAGCTAAAATGTGCCTGGCTTCTCTTCACTGAAAAGCTCATTCTGAGTACATTTTTAGCATACGTTTGCTCCTGCCGGGTCAGCTGAGCAGCGAATTTCTATTTAACCACCTGCTTTCATGAGAGACCTCAGGGCTGCATGTTTTGAGCCCAGTACTGAGCCTGAAAAGCGTTTCCAACCCCACTTACAAGTAAAACTAGCTAAAATGTGCCTGGCTTCTCTTCACTGAAAAGCTCATTCTGAGTACATTTTTAGCATACGTTTGCTCCTGCCGGGTCAGCTGAGCAGCGAATTTCTATTTAACCACCTGCTATCATGAGAGACCTCAGGGCTGCATGTTTTGAGCCCAGTACTGATCCTGAAAAGCGTTTCCAACCCCACTTACAAGTAAAACTAGCTAAAAGGTGCCTGGCTGCTATTCACTGAAAAGCTCATTCTCTGTACATTTTTGGCATACGTTTGCTCCTACCGGGTCAGCTGAGCAGCGAATTTCTATTTGACCACCTGCTTTCATGAGAGACCTCAGAGCTGCATGTTTTGAGCCCAGTACTGAGCCTGAAAAGCATTTCCAACCCCACTTACAAGTAAAACTAGCTAAAGTGTGCCTGGCTTCTCTTCACTGAAAAGCTCATTCTGAGTACATTTTTAGCATACGTTTGCTCCTGCCGGGTCAGCTGAGCAGCGAATTTCTATTTAACCACCTGCTTTCATGAGAGACCTCAGGGCTGCATGTTTTGAGCCCAGTACTGAGCCTGAAAAACGTTTCCAACCCCACTTACAAGTAAAACTAGCTAAAATGTGCCTGGCTTCTCTTCACTGAAAAGCTCATTCTGAGTACATTTTTAGCATACGTTTGCTCCTGCTGGGTCAGCTGAGCAGCGAATTTCTATTTAACCACCTGCTATCATGAGAGACCTCAGGGCTGCATGTTTTGAGCCCAGTACTGATCCTGAAAAGCGTTTCCAACCCCACTTACAAGTAAAACTAGCTAAAATGTGCCTGGCTGCTATTCACTGAAAAGCTCATTCTGTGTACATTTTTGGCATACGTTTGCTCCTACCGGGCCAGCTGAGCAGCGAATTTCTATTTAACCACCTGCCTTCATGAGAGACCTCAGGGCTGCATGTTTTGAGCCCAGTACTGAGCCTGAAAAGCATTTCCAACACCACTTACAAGTAAAACTAGCTAAAATGTGCCTGGCTTCTCTTCACTGAAAAGCTCATTCTGAGTACATTTTTAGCATACGTTTGCTCCTGCCGGGTCAGCTGAGCAGCGAATTTCTATTTAACCACCTGCTATCATGTGAGACCTCAGGGCTGCATGTTTTGAGCCCAGTACTGATCCTGAAAAGCGTTTCCAACCCCACTTACAAGTAAAACTAGCTAAAATGTGCCTGGCTGCTATTCACTGAAATGCTCATTCTGTGTACATTTTTGGCATACGTTTGCTCCTACCAGGTCAGCTGAGCTTCGAATTTCTATTTAACCACCTGCTTTCATGAGAGACCTCAGGGCTGCATGTTTTGAGCCCAGTACTGAGCCTGAAAAGCATTTCCAACCCCACTTACAAGTAAAACTAGCTAAAATGTGCCTGGCTGCTATTCACTGAAAAGCTCATTCTGTGTACATTTTTGGCATACGTTTGCTCCTACCGGGTCAGCTGAGCAGCGAATTTCTATTTAACCACCTGCTTTCATGAGAGACCTCAGGGCTGCATGTTTTGAGCCCAGTACTGAGCCTGAAAAGCATTTCCAACCCCACTTACAAGTAAAACTAGCTAAAATGTGCCTGGCTTCTCTTCACTGAAAAGCTCATTCTGAGTACATTTTTAGCATACGTTTGCTCCTGCCGGGTCAGCTGAGCAGCGAATTTCTATTTAACTACCTGCTATCATGAGAGACCTCAGGGCTGCATGTTTTGAGCCCAGTACTGATCCTGAAAAGCGTTTCCAACCCCACTTACAAGTAAAACTAGCTAAAATGTGCCTGGCTGCTATTCACTGAAAAGCTCATTCTCTGTACATTTTTGGCATACGTTTGCTCCTACCGGGTCAGCTGAGCAGCGAATTTCTATTTGACCACCTGCTTTCATGAGAGACCTTAGAGCTGCATGTTTTGAGCCCAGTACTGAGCCTGAAAAGCATTTCCAACCCCACTTACAAGTAAAACTAGCTAAAGTGTGCCTGGCTTCTCTTCACTGAAAAGCTCATTCTGAGTACATTTTTAGCATACGTTTGCTCCTGCCGGGTCAGCTGAGCAGCGAATTTCTCTTTAACCACCTGCTTTCATGAGAGACCTCAGGGCTGCATGTTTTGAGCCCAGTACTGAGCCTGAAAAACGTTTCCAACCCCACTTACAAGTAAAACTAGCTAAAATGTGCCTGGCTTCTCTTCACTGAAAAGCTCATTCTGAGTACATTTTTAGCATACGTTTGCTCCTGCTGGGTCAGCTGAGCAGCGAATTTCTATTTAACCACCTGCTATCATGAGAGACCTCAGGGCTGCATGTTTTGAGCCCAGTACTGATCCTGAAAAGCGTTTCCAACCCCACTTACAAGTAAAACTAGCTAAAATGTGCCTGGCTGCTATTCACTGAAAAGCTCATTCTGTGTACATTTTTGGCATACGTTTGCTCCTACCGGGCCAGCTGAGCAGCGAATTTCTATTTAACCACCTGCCTTCATGAGAGACCTCAGGGCTGCATGTTTTGAGCCCAGTACTGAGCCTGAAAAGCATTTCCAACACCACTTACAAGTAAAACTAGCTAAAATGTGCCTGGCTTCTCTTCACTGAAAAGCTCATTCTGAGTACATTTTTAGCATACGTTTGCTCCTGCCGGGTCAGCTGAGCAGCGAATTTCTATTTAACCACCTGCTATCATGTGAGACCTCAGGGCTGCATGTTTTGAGCCCAGTACTGATCCTGAAAAGCGTTTCCAACCCCACTTACAAGTAAAACTAGCTAAAATGTGCCTGGCTGCTATTCACTGAAATGCTCATTCTGTGTACATTTTTGGCATACGTTTGCTCCTACCAGGTCAGCTGAGCTTCGAATTTCTATTTAACCACCTGCTTTCATGAGAGACCTCAGGGCTGCATGTTTTGAGCCCAGTACTGAGCCTGAAAAGCATTTCCAACCCCACTTACAAGTAAAACTAGCTAAAATGTGCCTGGCTGCTATTCACTGAAAAGCTCATTCTGTGTACATTTTTGGCATACGTTTGCTCCTACCGGGTCAGCTGAGCAGCGAATTTCTATTTAACCACCTGCTTTCATGAGAGACCTCAGGGCTGCATGTTTTGAGCCCAGTACTGAGCCTGAAAAGCATTTCCAACCCCACTTACAAGTAAAACTAGCTAAAATGTGCCTGGCTTCTCTTCACTGAAAAGCTCATTCTGAGTACATTTTTAGCATACGTTTGCTCCTGCCGGGTCAGCTGAGCAGCGAATTTCTATTTAACTACCTGCTATCATGAGAGACCTCAGGGCTGCATGTTTTGAGCCCAGTACTGATCCTGAAAAGCGTTTCCAACCCCACTTACAAGTAAAACTAGCTAAAATGTGCCTGGCTGCTATTCACTGAAAAGTTCATTCTCTGTACATTTTTGGCATACGTTTGCTCCTACCGGGTCAGCTGAGCAGCGAATTTCTATTTAACCACCTGCTTTCATGAGAGACCTCAGAGCTGCATGTTTTGAGCCCTGTACTGAGCCTGAAAAGCATTTCCAACCCCACTTACAAGTAAAACTAGCTAAAATGTGCCTGGCTTCTCTTCACTGAAAAGCTCATTCTGAGTACATTTTTCGCATACGTTTGCTCCTGCCGGGTCAGCTGAGCAGCGAATTTCTATTTAACCACCTGCTATCACGAGAGACCTCAGGGCTGCATGGTTTGAGCCCAGTACTGATCCTGAAAAGCGTTTCCAACCCCACTTACAAGTAAAACTAGCTAAAATGTGCCTGGCTTCTCTTCACTGAAAAGCTCATTCTGAGTACATTTTTAGCATACGTTTGCTCCTGCCGGGTCAGCTGAGCAGCGAATTTCTATTTAACCACCTGCTTTCATGAGAGACCTCAGGGCTGCATGTTTTGAGCCCAGTACTGAGCCTGAAAAGCATTTCCAACCCCACTTACAAGTAAAACTAGCTAAAATGTGCCTGGCTTCTCTTCACTGAAAAGCTCATTCTGAGTACATTTTTAGCATACGTTTGCTCCTGCCGGGTCAGCTGAGCAGCGAATTTCTATTTAACCACCTGCTATCATGAGAGACCTCAGCGCTGCATGTTTTGAGCCCAGTACTGATCCTGAAAAGCGTTTCCAACCCCACTTACAAGTAAAACTAGCTAAAATGTACCTGGCTGCTATTCACTGAAAAGCTCATTCTCTGTACATTTTTGGCATACGTTTGCTCCTACCGGGTCAGCTGAGCAGCGAATTTCTATTTAACCACCTGCTTTCATGAGAGACCTCAGGGCTGCATGTTTTGAGCCCAGTACTGAGCCTGAAAAGCATTTCCAACCCCACTTACAAGTAAAACTAGCAAAAATGTGCCTGGCTTCTCTTCACTGAAAAGCTCATTCTGAGTACATTTTTAGCATACGTTTGCTCCTGCCGGGTCAGCTGAGCAGCGAATTTCTATTTAACCACCTGCTTTCATGAGAGACTTCAGGGATGCATGTTTTGAGCCCAGCACTGAGCCTGAAAAGCGTTTCCAACGACACTTACAAGTAAAACTAGCTAAAATGTGCCTGGCTTCTCTTCACTGAAAAGCTCATTCTGAGTACATTTTTAGCATACGTTTGCTCCTACCGGGTCAGCTGAGCAGCGAATTTCTATTTAACCACCTGCTATCATGAGAGACCTCAGGGCTGCATGTTTTGAGCCCAGTATTGATCCTGAAAAGCGTTTCCAACCCCACTTACAAGTAAAACTAGCTAAAATGTGCCTGGCTTCTCTTCACTGAAAAGCTCATTCTGAGTACATTTTTAGCATACGTTTGCTCCTGCCGGGTCAGCTGAGCAGCGAATTTCTATTTAACCACCTGCTATCATGAGAGACCTCAGGGCTGCATGTTTTGAGCCCAGTACTGATCCTGAAAAGCGTTTCCAACCCCACTTACAAGTAAAACTAGCTAAAATGTGCCTGGCTGCTATTCACTGAAAAGCTCATTCTCTGTACATTTTTGGCATACGTTTGCTCCTACCGGGTCAGCTGAGCAGCGAATTTCTATTTGTCCACCTGCTTTCATGAGAGACCTCAGAGCTGCATGTTTTGAGCCCAGTACTGAGCCTGAAAAGCATTTCCAACCCCACTTACAAGTAAAACTAGCTAAAATGTGCCTGGCTGCTATTCACTGAAAAGCTCATTCTGTGTACATTTTTGGCATACGTTTGCTCCTACCGGGTCAGCTGAGCAGCGAATTTCTATTTAACCACCTGATTTCATGAGAGACCTCAGAGCTGCATGTTTTGAGCCCAGTACGGAGCCTGAAAAGCATTTCCAACCCCACTTACAAGTAAAACTAGCTAAAATGTGCCTGGCTTCTCTTCACTGAAAAGCTCATTCTGAGTACATTTTTAGCATACGTTTGCTCCTGCCGGGTCAGCTGAGCAGCGAATTTCTATTTAACCACCTGCTATCATGAGAGACCTCAGGGCTGCATGGTTTGAGACCAGTACTGATCCTGAAAAGCGTTTCCAACCCCACTTACAAGTAAAACTAGTTAAAATGTGCCTGGCTTCTCAGAACTGAAAAGCTAATTCTGAGTACATTTTTAGCATACGTTTGCTCCTGCCGGGTCAGCTGAGTAGCGAATTTCTATTTAACCACCTGCTTTCATGAGAGACCTCAGGGATGCATGCTTTGAGCCCAGCACTGAGCCTGAAAGCGTTTCCAACCCCACTTACAAGTAAAACTAGCTAAAATGTGCCTGGCTTCTCTGCACTGAAAAGCTCATTCTGAGTACATTTTTAGCATACGTTTGCTCCTGCCGGGTCAGCTGAGCAGCAAATTTCTATTTACCCACCTGCTATCATGAGAGACCTCAGGGCTGCATGTTTTGAGCTCAGTACTGATCCTGAAAAGCGTTTTCAACCCCACTTACAAGTAAAACTAGCTAAAATGTGCCTGGCTTCTCTTCACTGAAAAGCTCATTCTGAGTACATTTTTAGCATACGTTTGCTCCTGCCGGGTCAGCTGAGCAGCGAATTTCTATTTAACCACCTGCTATCATGAGAGACCTCAGGGCTGCATGTTTTGAGCCCAGTACTGATCCTGAAAAGCGTTTCCAACCCCACTTACAAGTAAAACTAGCTAAAATGTGCCTGGCTGCTATTCACTGAAAAGCTCATTCTCTGTACATTTTTGGCATACGTTTGCTCCTACCAGGTCAGCTGAGCTTCGAATTTCTATTTAACCACCTGCTTTCATGAGAGACCTCAGGGCTGCATGTTTTGAGCCCAGTACTGAGCCTGAAAAGCATTTCCAACCCCACTTACAAGTAAAACTAGCTAAAATGTGCCTGGCTGCTATTCACTGAAAAGCTCATTCTGTGTACATTTTTGGCATACGTTTGCTCCTACCGGGTCAGCTGAGCAGCGAATTTCTATTTAACCACCTGCTTTCATGAGAGACCTCAGGGCTGCATGTTTTGAGCCCAGTACTGAGCCTGAAAAGCATTTCCAACCCCACTTACAAGTAAAACTAGCTAAAATGTGCCTGGCTTCTCTTCACTGAAAAGCTCATTCTGAGTACATTTTTAGCATACGTTTGCTCCTGCCGGGTCAGCTGAGCAGCGAATTTCTATTTAACTACCTGCTATCATGAGAGACCTCAGGGCTGCATGTTTTGAGCCCAGTACTGATCCTGAAAAGCGTTTCCAACCCCACTTACAAGTAAAACTAGCTAAAATGTGCCTGGCTGCTATTCACTGAAAAGCTCATTCTCTGTACATTTTTGGCATACGTTTGCTCCTACCGGGTCAGCTGAGCAGCGAATTTCTATTTAACCACCTGCTTTCATGAGAGACCTCAGAGCTGCATGTTTTGAGCCCTGTACTGAGCCTGAAAAGCATTTCCAACCCCACTTACAAGTAAAACTAGCTAAAATGTGCCTGGCTTCTCTTCACTGAAAAGCTCATTCTGAGTACATTTTTCGCATACGTTTGCTCCTGCCGGGTCAGCTGAGCAGCGAATTTCTATTTAACCACCTGCTATCACGAGAGACCTCAGGGCTGCATGGTTTGAGCCCAGTACTGATCCTGAAAAGCGTTTCCAACCCCACTTACAAGTAAAACTAGCTAAAATGTGCCTGGCTTCTCTTCACTGAAAAGCTCATTCTGAGTACATTTTTAGCATACGTTTGCTCCTGCCGGGTCAGCTGAGCAGCGAATTTCTATTTAACCACCTGCTTTCATGAGAGACCTCAGGGCTGCATGTTTTGAGCCCAGTACTGAGCCTGAAAAGCATTTCCAACCCCACTTACAAGTAAAACTAGCTAAAATGTGCCTGGCTTCTCTTCACTGAAAAGCTCATTCTGAGTACATTTTTAGCATACGTTTGCTCCTGCCGGGTCAGCTGAGCAGCGAATTTCTATTTAACCACCTGCTATCATGAGAGACCTCAGCGCTGCATGTTTTGAGCCCAGTACTGATCCTGAAAAGCGTTTCCAACCCCACTTACAAGTAAAACTAGCTAAAATGTACCTGGCTGCTATTCACTGAAAAGCTCATTCTCTGTACATTTTTGGCATACGTTTGCTCCTACCGGGTCAGCTGAGCAGTGAATTTCTATTTAAGCACCTGCTTTCATGAGAGACCTCAGGGCTGCATGTTTTGAGCCCAGTACTGAGCCTGAAAAGCATTTCCAACCCCACTTACAAGTAAAACTAGCAAAAATGTGCCTGGCTTCTCTTCACTGAAAAGCTCATTCTGAGTACATTTTTAGCATACGTTTGCTCCTGCCGGGTCAGCTGAGCAGCGAATTTCTATTTAACCACCTGCTTTCATGAGAGACTTCAGGGATGCATGTTTTGAGCCCAGCACTGAGCCTGAAAAGCGTTTCCAACGACACTTACAAGTAAAACTAGCTAAAATGTGCCTGGCTTCTCTTCACTGAAAAGCTCATTCTGAGTACATTTTTAGCAGACGTTTGCTCCTGCCGGGTCAGCTGAGCAGCGAATTTCTATTTAACCACCTGCTATCATGAGAGACCTCAGGGCTGCATGTTTTGAGCCCAGTACTGATCCTGAAAAGCGTTTCCAACCCCACTTACAAGTAAAACTAGCTAAAATGTGCCTGGCTGCTATTCACTGAAAAGCTCATTCTCTGTACATTTTTGGCATACGTTTGCTCCTACCGGGTCAGCTGAGCAGCGAATTTCTATTTGACCACCTGCTTTCATGAGAGACCTCAGAGCTGCATGTTTTGAGCCCAGTACTGAGCCTGAAAAGCATTTCCAACCCCACTTACAAGTAAAACTAGATAAAATGTGCCTGGCTTCTCTTCACTGAAAAGCTCATTCTGAGTACATTTTTAGCATACGTTTGCTCCTGCCGGGTCAGCTGAGTAGCGAATTTCTATTTAACCACCTGCTTTCATGAGAGACCTCAGGGCTGCATGTTTTGAGCCCAGTACTGAGCCTGAAAAGCGTTTCCAACCCCACTTACAAGTAAAACTAGCTAAAATGTGCCTGGCTTCTCTTAACTGAAAAGCTCATTCTGAGTACATTTTTAGCATATGTTTGCTCCTGCTGGGTCAGCTGAGCAGCGAATTTCTATTTAACCACCTGCTATCATGAGAGACCTCAGGGCTGCATGTTTTGAGCCCAGTATTGATCCTGAAAAGCGTTTCCAACCCCACTTACAAGTAAAACTAGCTAAAATGTGCCTGGCTGCTATTCACTGAAAAGCTCATTCTGTGTACATTTTTGGCATACGTTTGCTCCTACCGGGTCAGCTGAGCAGCGAATTTCTATTTAACCACCTGATTTCATGAGAGACCTCAGAGCTGCATGTTTTGAGCCCAGTACGGAGCCTGAAAAGCATTTCCAACCCCACTTACAAGTAAAACTAGCTAAAATGTGCCTGGCTTCTCTTCACTGAAAAGCTCATTCTGAGTACATTTTTAGCATACGTTTGCTCCTGCCGGGTCAGCTGAGCAGCGAATTTCTATTTAACCACCTGCTATCATGAGAGACCTCAGGGCTGCATGGTTTGAGACCAGTACTGATCCTGAAAAGCGTTTCCAACCCCACTTACAAGTAAAACTAGTTAAAATGTGCCTGGCTTCTCAGAACTGAAAAGCTAATTCTGAGTACATTTTTAGCATACGTTTGCTCCTGCCGGGTCAGCTGAGTAGCGAATTTCTATTTAACCACCTGCTTTCATGAGAGACCTCAGGGATGCATGCTTTGAGCCCAGCACTGAGCCTGAAAAGCGTTTCCAACCCCACTTACAAGTAAAACTAGCTAAAATGTGCCTGGCTTCTCTTCACTGAAAAGCTCATTCTGAGTACATTTTTAGCATACGTTTGCTCCTGCCGGGTCAGCTGAGCAGCAAATTTCTATTTACCCACCTGCTATCATGAGAGACCTCAGGGCTGCATGTTTTGAGCTCAGTACTGATCCTGAAAAGCGTTTTCAACCCCACTTACAAGTAAAACTAGCTAAAATGTGCCTGGCTTCTCTTCACTGAAAAGCTCATTCTGAGTACATTTTTAGTATACGTTTGCTCCTGCCGGGTCAGCTGAGCAGCGAATTTCTATTTAACCACCTGCTATCATGAGAGACCTCAGGGCTGCATGTTTTGAGCCCAGTACTGATCCTGAAAAGCGTTTCCAACCCCACTTACATGTAAAACTAGCTAAAATGTGCCTGGCTGCTATTCACTGAAAAGCTCATTCTCTGTACATTTTTGGCATACGTTTGCTCCTACCGGGTCAGCTGAGCAGCGAATTTCTATTTGACCACCTGCTTTCATGAGAGACCTCAGAGCTGCATGTTTTGAGCCCAGTACTGAGCCTGAAAAGCATTTCCAACCCCACTTACAAGTAAAACTAGCTAAAATGTGCCTGGCTTCTCTTCACTGAAAAGCTCATTCTGAGTACATTTTTAGCATACGTTTGCTCCTGCCGGGTCAGCTGAGCAGCTAATTTCTATTTAACCACCTGCTTTCATGAGAGACCTCAGGGCTGCATGTTTTGAGCCCAGTACTGAGCCTGAAAAGCATTTCCAACCCCACTTACAAGTAAAACTAGCTAAAATGTGCCTGGCTTCTCTTCACTGAAAAGCTCATTCTGAGTACATTTTTAGCATACGTTTGCTCCTGCCGGGTCAGCTGAGCAGCGAATTTCTATTTAACCACCTGCTATCATGAGAGACCTCAGGGCTGCATGTTTTGAGCCCAGTACTGATCCTGAAAAGCCTTTCCAACCCCACTTACAAGTAAAACTAGCTAAAATGTGCCTGGCTTCTCTTCACTGAAAAGCTCATTCTGAGTACATTTTTAGCATACGTTTGCTCCTGCTGGGTCAGCTGAGCAGCGAATTTCTATTTAACCACCTGCTATCATGAGAGACCTCAGGGCTGCATGTTTTGAGCCCAGTACTGATCCTGAAAAGCGTTTCCAACCCCACTTACAAGTAAAACTAGCTAAAATGGGCCTGGCTGCTATTCACTGAAAAGCTCATTCTGTGTACATTTTTGGCATACCTTTGCTCCTACCGGGTCAGCTGAGCAGCGAATTTCTATTTAAGCACCTGCTTTCATGAGAGACCTCAGGGCTGCATGTTTTGAGCCCAGTACTGAGCCTGAAAAGCATTTCCAACCCCACTTACAAGTAAAACTAGCAAAAATGTGCCTGGCTTCTCTTCACTGAAAAGCTCATTCTGAGTACATTTTTAGCATACGTTTGCTCCTGCCGGGTCAGCTGAGCAGCGAATTTTTATTTAACCACCTGCTATCATGAGAGACCTCAGGGCTGCATGTTTTGAGCCCAGTATTGATCCTGAAAAGCGTTTCCAACCCCACTTACAAGTAAAACTAGCTAAAATGTGCCTGGCTGCTATTCACTGAAAAGCTCATTCTGTGTACATTTTTGGCATACGTTTGCTCCTACCAGGTCAGCTGAGCAGCGAATTTCTATTTAACCACCTGCTTTCATGAGAGACCTCAGGGCTGCATGTTTTGAGCCCAGTACTGAGCCTGAAAAGCATTTCCAACCCCACTTACAAGTAAAACTAGCTAAAATGTGCCTGGCTTCTCTTCACTGAAAAGCTCATTCTGAGTACATTTTTCGCATACGTTTGCTCCTGCCGGGTCAGCTGAGCAGCGAATTTCTATTTAACCACCTGCTATCACGAGAGACCTCAGGGCTGCATGGTTTGAGCCCAGTACTGATCCTGAAAAGCGTTTCCAACCCCACTTACAAGTAAAACTAGCTAAAATGTGCCTGGCTTCTCTTCACTGAAAAGCTCATTCTGAGTACATTTTTAGCATACGTTTGCTCCTGCCGGGTCAGCTGAGCAGCGAATTTCTATTTAACCACCTGCTTTCATGAGAGACCTCAGGGCTGCATGTTTTGAGCCCAGTACTGAGCCTGAAAAGCATTTCCAACCCCACTTACAAGTAAAACTAGCTAAAATGTGCCTGGCTTCTCTTCACTGAAAAGCTCATTCTGAGTACATTTTTGGCATACGTTTGCTCCTACCGGGTCAGCTGAGCAGCGAATTTCTATTTAACCACCTGCTTTCATGAGAGACCTCAGAGCTGCATGTTTTGAGCCCTGTACTGAGCCTGAAAAGCATTTCCAACCCCACTTACAAGTAAAACTAGCTAAAATGTGCCTGGCTTCTCTTCACTGAAAAGCTCATTCTGAGTACATTTTTCGCATACGTTTGCTCCTGCCGGGTCAGCTGAGCAGCGAATTTCTATTTAACCACCTGCTATCACGAGAGACCTCAGGGCTGCATGGTTTGAGCCCAGTACTGATCCTGAAAAGCGTTTCCAACCCCACTTACAAGTAAAACTAGCTAAAATGTGCCTGGCTTCTCTTCACTGAAAAGCTCATTCTGAGTACATTTTTAGCATACGTTTGCTCCTGCCGGGTCAGCTGAGCAGCGAATTTCTATTTAACCACCTGCTTTCATGAGAGACCTCAGGGCTGCATGTTTTGAGCCCAGTACTGAGCCTGAAAAGCATTTCCAACCCCACTTACAAGTAAAACTAGCTAAAATGTGCCTGGCTTCTCTTCACTGAAAAGCTCATTCTGAGTACATTTTTAGCATACGTTTGCTCCTGCCGGGTCAGCTGAGCAGCGAATTTCTATTTAACCGCCTGCTATCATGAGAGACCTCAGCGCTGCATGTTTTGAGCCCAGTACTGATCCTGAAAAGCGTTTCCAACCCCACTTACAAGTAAAACTAGCTAAAATGTACCTGGCTGCTATTCACTGAAAAGCTCATTCTCTGTACATTTTTGGCATACGTTTGCTCCTACCGGGTCAGCTGAGCAGTGAATTTCTATTTAAGCACCTGCTTTCATGAGAGACCTCAGGGCTGCATGTTTTGAGCCCAGTACTGAGCCTGAAAAGCATTTCCAACCCCACTTACAAGTAAAACTAGCAAAAATGTGCCTGGCTTCTCTTCACTGAAAAGCTCATTCTGAGTACATTTTTAGCATACGTTTGCTCCTGCCGGGTCAGCTGAGCAGCGAATTTCTATTTAACCACCTGCTTTCATGAGAGACTTCAGGGATGCATGTTTTGAGCCCAGCACTGAGCCTGAAAAGCGTTTCCAACGACACTTACAAGTAAAACTAGCTAAAATGTGCCTGGCTTCTCTTCACTGAAAAGCTCATTCTGAGTACATTTTTAGCATACGTTTGCTCCTGCCGGGTCAGCTGAGCAGCGAATTTCTATTTAACCACCTGCTATCATGAGAGACCTCAGGGCTGCATGTTTTGAGCCCAGTACTGATCCTGAAAAGCGTTTCCAACCCCACTTACAAGTAAAACTAGCTAAAATGTGCCTGGCTGCTATTCACTGAAAAGCTCATTCTCTGTACATTTTTGGCATACGTTTGCTCCTACCGGGTCAGCTGAGCAGCGAATTTCTATTTGACCACCTGCTTTCATGAGAGACCTCAGAGCTGCATGTTTTGAGCCCAGTACTGAGCCTGAAAAGCATTTCCAACCCCACTTACAAGTAAAACTAGATAAAATGTGCCTGGCTTCTCTTCACTGAAAAGCTCATTCTGAGTACATTTTTAGCATACGTTTGCTCCTGCCGGGTCAGCTGAGTAGCGAATTTCTATTTAACCACCTGCTTTCATGAGAGACCTCAGGGCTGCATGTTTTGAGCCCAGTACTGAGCCTGAAAAGCGTTTCCAACCCCACTTACAAGTAAAACTAGCTAAAATGTGCCTGGCTTCTCTTAACTGAAAAGCTCATTCTGAGTACATTTTTAGCATATGTTTGCTCCTGCTGGGTCAGCTGAGCAGCGAATTTCTATTTAACCACCTGCTATCATGAGAGACCTCAGGGCTGCATGTTTTGAGCCCAGTATTGATCCTGAAAAGCGTTTCCAACCCCACTTACAAGTAAAACTAGCTAAAATGTGCCTGGCTGCTATTCACTGAAAAGCTCATTCTGTGTACATTTTTGGCATACGTTTGCTCCTACCGGGTCAGCTGAGCAGCGAATTTCTATTTAACCACCTGATTTCATGAGAGACCTCAGAGCTGCATGTTTTGAGCCCAGTACGGAGCCTGAAAAGCATTTCCAACCCCACTTACAAGTAAAACTAGCTAAAATGTGCCTGGCTTCTCTTCACTGAAAAGCTCATTCTGAGTACATTTTTAGCATACGTTTGCTCCTGCCGGGTCAGCTGAGCAGCGAATTTCTATTTAACCACCTGCTATCATGAGAGACCTCAGGGCTGCATGGTTTGAGACCAGTACTGATCCTGAAAAGCGTTTCCAACCCCACTTACAAGTAAAACTAGTTAAAATGTGCCTGGCTTCTCAGAACTGAAAAGCTAATTCTGAGTACATTTTTAGCATACGTTTGCTCCTGCCGGGTCAGCTGAGTAGCGAATTTCTATTTAACCACCTGCTTTCATGAGAGACCTCAGGGATGCATGCTTTGAGCCCAGCACTGAGCCTGAAAAGCGTTTCCAACCCCACTTACAAGTAAAACTAGCTAAAATGTGCCTGGCTTCTCTTCACTGAAAAGCTCATTCTGAGTACATTTTTAGCATACGTTTGCTCCTGCCGGGTCAGCTGAGCAGCAAATTTCTATTTACCCACCTGCTATCATGAGAGACCTCAGGGCTGCATGTTTTGAGCTCAGTACTGATCCTGAAAATTGTTTTCAACCCCACTTACAAGTAAAACTAGCTAAAATGTGCCTGGCTTCTCTTCACTGAAAAGCTCATTCTGAGTACATTTTTAGCATACGTTTGCTCCTGCCGGGTCAGCTGAGCAGCGAATTTCTATTTAACCACCTGCTATCATGAGAGACCTCAGGGCTGCATGTTTTGAGCCCAGTACTGATCCTGAAAAGCGTTTCCAACCCCACTTACAAGTAAAACTAGCTAAAATGTGCCTGGCTGCTATTCACTGAAAAGCTCATTCTCTGTACATTTTTGGCATACGTTTGCTCCTACCGGGTCAGCTGAGCAGCGAATTTCTATTTGACCACCTGCTTTCATGAGAGACCTCAGAGCTGCATGTTTTGAGCCCAGTACTGAGCCTGAAAAGCATTTCCAACCCCACTTACAAGTAAAACTAGCTAAAATGTGCCTGGCTTCTCTTCACTGAAAAGCTCATTCTGAGTACATTTTTAGCATACGTTTGCTCCTGCCGGGTCAGCTGAGCAGCGAATTTCTATTTAACCACCTGCTTTCATGAGAGACCTCAGGGCTGCATGTTTTGAGCCCAGTACTGAGCCTGAAAAGCATTTCCAACCCCACTTACAAGTAAAACTAGCTAAAATGTGCCTGGCTTCTCTTCACTGAAAAGCTCATTCTGAGTACATTTTTAGCATACGTTTGCTCCTGCCGGGTCAGCTGAGCAGCGAATTTCTATTTAACCACCTGCTATCATGAGAGACCTCAGGGCTGCATGTTTTGAGCCCAGTACTGATCCTGAAAAGCCTTTCCAACCCCACTTACAAGTAAAACTAGCTAAAATGTGCCTGGCTTCTCTTCACTGAAAAGCTCATTCTGAGTACATTTTTAGCATACGTTTGCTCCTGCTGGGTCAGCTGAGCAGCGAATTTCTATTTAACCACCTGCTATCATGAGAGACCTCAGGGCTGCATGTTTTGAGCCCAGTACTGATCCTGAAAAGCGTTTCCAACCCCACTTACAAGTAAAACTAGCTAAAATGGGCCTGGCTGCTATTCACTGAAAAGCTCATTCTGTGTACATTTTTGGCATACCTTTGCTCCTACCGGGTCAGCTGAGCAGCGAATTTCTATTTAAGCACCTGCTTTCATGAGAGACCTCAGGGCTGCATGTTTTGAGCCCAGTACTGAGCCTGAAAAGCATTTCCAACCCCACTTACAAGTAAAACTAGCAAAAATGTGCCTGGCTTCTCTTCACTGAAAAGCTCATTCTGAGTACATTTTTAGCATACGTTTGCTCCTGCCGGGTCAGCTGAGCAGCGAATTTCTATTTAACCACCTGCTATCATGAGAGACCTCAGGGCTGCATGTTTTGAGCCCAGTATTGATCCTGAAAAGCGTTTCCAACCCCACTTACAAGTAAAACTAGCTAAAATGTGCCTGGCTGCTATTCACTGAAAAGCTCATTCTGTGTACATTTTTGGCATACGTTTGCTCCTACCAGGTCAGCTGAGCAGCGAATTTCTATTTAACCACCTGCTTTCATGAGAGACCTCAGGGCTGCATGTTTTGAGCCCAGTACTGAGCCTGAAAAGCATTTCCAACCCCACTTACAAGTAAAACTAGCTAAAATGTGCCTGGCTTCTCTTCACTGAAAAGCTCATTCTGAGTACATTTTTAGCATACGTTTGCTCCTGCCGGGTCAGCTGAGCAGCGAATTTCTATTTAACCACCTGCTATCATGAGAGACCTCAGGGCTGCATGTTTTGAGCCCAGTACTGATCCTGAAAAGCGTTTCCAACCCCACTTACAAGTAAAACTAGCTAAAATGTGCCTGGCTGCTATTCACTGAAAAGCTCATTCTCTGTACATTTTTGGCATACGTTTGCTCCTACCGGGTCAGCTGAGCAGCGAATTTCTATTTGACCACCTGCTTTCATGAGAGACCTCAGAGCTGCATGTTTTGAGCCCAGTGCTGAGCCTGAAAAGCATTTCCAACCCCACTTACAAGTAAAACTAGCTAAAATGTGCCTGGCTTCTCTTCACTGAAAAGCTCATTCTGAGTACATTTTTAGCATACGTTTGCTCCTGCCGGGTCAGCTGAGTAGCGAATTTCTATTTAACCACCTGCTTTCATGAGAGACCTCAGGGCTGCATGTTTTGAGCCCAGTACTGAGCCTGAAAAGCGTTTCCAACCCCACTTACAAGTAAAACTAGCTAAAATGTGCCTGGCTTCTCTTAACTGAAAAGCTCATTCTGAGTACATTTTTAGCATACGTTTGCTCCTGCCGGGTCAGCTGAGCAGCGAATTTCTATTTAACCACCTGCTATCATGAGAGACCTCAGGGCTGCATGTTTTGAGCCCAGTACTGATCCTGAAAAGCCTTTCCAACCCCACTTACAAGTAAAACTAGCTAAAATGTGCCTGGCTTCTCTTCACTGAAAAGCTCATTCTGAGTACATTTTTAGCATACGTTTGCTCCTGCTGGGTCAGCTGAGCAGCGAATTTCTATTTAACCACCTGCTATCATGAGAGACCTCAGGGCTGCATGTTTTGAGCCCAGTACTGATCCTGAAAAGCGTTTCCAACCCCACTTACAAGTAAAACTAGCTAAAATGGGCCTGGCTGCTATTCACTGAAAAGCTCATTCTGTGTACATTTTTGGCATACCTTTGCTCCTACCGGGTCAGCTGAGCAGCGAATTTCTATTTAAGCACCTGCTTTCATGAGAGACCTCAGGGCTGCATGTTTTGAGCCCAGTACTGAGCCTGAAAAGCATTTCCAACCCCACTTACAAGTAAAACTAGCAAAAATGTGCCTGGCTTCTCTTCACTGAAAAGCTCATTCTGAGTACATTTTTAGCATACGTTTGCTCCTGCCGGGTCAGCTGAGCAGCGAATTTCTATTTAACCACCTGCTATCATGAGAGACCTCAGGGCTGCATGTTTTGAGCCCAGTACTGATCCTGAAAAGCGTTTCCAACCCCACTTACAAGTAAAACTAGCTAAAATGTGCCTGGCTGCTATTCACTGAAAAGCTCATTCTCTGTACATTTTTGGCATACGTTTGCTCCTACCGGGTCAGCTGAGCAGCGAATTTCTATTTGACCACCTGCTTTCATGAGAGACCTCAGAGCTGCATGTTTTGAGCCCAGTGCTGAGCCTGAAAAGCATTTCCAACCCCACTTACAAGTAAAACTAGCTAAAATGTGCCTGGCTTCTCTTCACTGAAAAGCTCATTCTGAGTACATTTTTAGCATACGTTTGCTCCTGCCGGGTCAGCTGAGTAGCGAATTTCTATTTAACCACCTGCTTTCATGAGAGACCTCAGGGCTGCATGTTTTGAGCCCAGTACTGAGCCTGAAAAGCGTTTCCAACCCCACTTACAAGTAAAACTAGCTAAAATGTGTCTGGCTTCTCTTAACTGAAAAGCTCATTTTGAGTACATTTTTAGCATACGTTTGCTCCTGCTGGGTCAGCTGAGCAGCGAATTTCTATTTAACCACCTGCTATCATGAGAGACCTCAGGGCTGCATGTTTTGAGCCCAGTATTGATCCTGAAAAGCGTTTCCAACCCCACTTACAAGTAAAACTAGCTAAAATGTGCCTGGCTGCTATTCACTGAAAAGCTCATTCTGTGTACATTTTTGGCATACGTTTGCTCCTACCGGGTCAGCTGAGCAGCGAATTTCTATTTAACCACCTGATTTCATGAGAGACCTCAGAGCTGCATGTTTTGAGCCCAGTACGGAGCCTGAAAAGCATTTCCAACCCCACTTACAAGTAAAACTAGCTAAAATGTGCCTGGCTTCTCTTCACTGAAAAGCTCATTCTGAGTACATTTTTAGCATACGTTTGCTCCTGCCGGGTCAGCTGAGCAGCGAATTTCTATTTAACCACCTGCTATCATGAGAGACCTCAGGGCTGCATGGTTTGAGACCAGTACTGATCCTGAAAAGCGTTTCCAACCCCACTTACAAGTAAAACTAGCTAAAATGTGCCTGGCTTCTCTTCACTGAAAAGCTCATTCTGAGTACATTTTTAGCATACGTTTGCTCCTGCCGGGTCAGCTGAGCAGCGAATTTCTATTTAACCACCTGCTTTCATGAGAGACCTCAGGGCTGCATGTTTTGAGCCCAGTACTGAGCCTGAAAAGCATTTCCAACCCCACTTACAAGTAAAACTAGCTAAAATGTGCCTGGCTTCTCTTCACTGAAAAGCTCATTCTGAGTACATTTTTAGCATACGTTTGCTCCTGCCGGGTCAGCTGAGCAGCGAATTTCTATTTAACCACCTGCTATCATGAGAGACCTCAGGGCTGCATGTTTTGAGCCCAGTACTGATCCTGAAAAGCCTTTCCAACCCCACTTACAAGTAAAACTAGCTAAAATGTGCCTGGCTTCTCTTCACTGAAAAGCTCATTCTGAGTACATTTTTAGCATACGTTTGCTCCTGCTGGGTCAGCTGAGCAGTGAATTTCTATTTAACCACCTGCTATCATGAGAGACCTCAGGGCTGCATGTTTTGAGCCCAGTACTGATCCTGAAAAGCGTTTCCAACCCCACTTACAAGTAAAACTAGCTAAAATGGGCCTGGCTGCTATTCACTGAAAAGCTCATTCTGTGTACATTTTTGGCATACCTTTGCTCCTACCGGGTCAGCTGAGCAGCGAATTTCTATTTAAGCACCTGCTTTCATGAGAGACCTCAGGGCTGCATGTTTTGAGCCCAGTACTGAGCCTGAAAAGCATTTCCAACCCCACTTACAAGTAAAACTAGCAAAAATGTGCCTGGCTTCTCTTCACTGAAAAGCTCATTCTGAGTACATTTTTAGCATACGTTTGCTCCTGCCGGGTCAGCTGAGCAGCGAATTTCTATTTAACCACCTGCTATCATGAGAGACCTCAGGGCTGCATGTTTTGAGCCCAGTACTGATCCTGAAAAGCGTTTCCAACCCCACTTACAAGTAAAACTAGCTAAAATGGGCCTGGCTGCTATTCACTGAAAAGCTCATTCTGTGTACATTTTTGGCATACCTTTGCTCCTACCGGGTCAGCTGAGCAGCGAATTTCTATTTAAGCACCTGCTTTCATGAGAGACCTCAGGGCTGCATGTTTTGAGCCCAGTACTGAGCCTGAAAAGCATTTCCAACCCCACTTACAAATAAAACTAGCAAAAATGTGCCTGGCTTCTCTTCACTGAAAAGCTCATTCTGAGTACATTTTTAGCATACGTTTGCTCCTGCCGGGTCAGCTGAGCAGCGAATTTCTATTTAACCACCTGCTATCATGAGAGACCTCAGGGCTGCATGTTTTGAGCCCAGTATTGATCCTGAAAAGCGTTTCCAACCCCACTTACAAGTAAAACTAGCTAAAATGTGCCTGGCTGCTATTCACTGAAAAGCTCATTCTGTGTACATTTTTGGCATACGTTTGCTCCTACCAGGTCAGCTGAGCAGCGAATTTCTATTTAACCACCTGCTTTCATGAGAGACCTCAGGGCTGCATGTTTTGAGCCCAGTACTGAGCCTGAAAAGCATTTCCAACCCCACTTACAAGTAAAACTAGCTAAAATGTGCCTGGCTTCTCTTCACTGAAAAGCTCATTCTGAGTACATTTTTAGCATACGTTTGCTCCTGCCGGGTCAGCTGAGCAGCGAATTTCTATTTAACCACCTGCTATCATGAGAGACCTCAGGGCTGCATGTTTTGAGCCCAGTACTGATCCTGAAAAGCGTTTCCAACCCCACTTACAAGTAAAACTAGCTAAAATGTGCCTGGCTGCTATTCACTGAAAAGCTCATTCTCTGTACATTTTTGGCATACGTTTGCTCCTACCGGGTCAGCTGAGCAGCGAATTTCTATTTGACCACCTGCTTTCATGAGAGACCTCAGAGCTGCATGTTTTGAGCCCAGTGCTGAGCCTGAAAAGCATTTCCAACCCCACTTACAAGTAAAACTAGCTAAAATGTGCCTGGCTTCTCTTCACTGAAAAGCTCATTCTGAGTACATTTTTAGCATACGTTTGCTCCTGCCGGGTCAGCTGAGTAGCGAATTTCTATTTAACCACCTGCTTTCATGAGAGACCTCAGGGCTGCATGTTTTGAGCCCAGTACTGAGCCTGAAAAGCGTTTCCAACCCCACTTACAAGTAAAACTAGCTAAAATGTGCCTGGCTTCTCTTAACTGAAAAGCTCATTCTGAGTACATTTTTAGCATACGTTTGCTCCTGCTGGGTCAGCTGAGCAGCGAATTTCTATTTAACCACCTGATATCATGAGAGACCTCAGGGCTGCATGTTTTGAGCCCAGTATTGATCCTGAAAAGCGTTTCCAACCCCACTTACAAGTAAAACTAGCTAAAATGTGCCTGGCTGCTATTCACTGAAAAGCTCATTCTGTGTACATTTTTGGCATACGTTTGCTCCTACCGGGTCAGCTGAGCAGCGAATTTCTATTTAACCACCTGATTTCATGAGAGACCTCAGAGCTGCATGTTTTGAGCCCAGTACGGAGCCTGAAAAGCATTTCCAACCCCACTTACAAGTAAAACTAGCTAAAATGTGCCTGGCTTCTCTTCACTGAAAAGCTCATTCTGAGTACATTTTTAGCATACGTTTGCTCCTGCCGGGTCAGCTGAGCAGCGAATTTCTATTTAACCACCTGCTATCATGAGAGACCTCAGGGCTGCATGGTTTGAGACCAGTACTGATCCTGAAAAGCGTTTCCAACCCCACTTACAAGTAAAACTAGCTAAAATGTGCCTGGCTTCTCTTCACTGAAAAGCTCATTCTGAGTACATTTTTAGCATACGTTTGCTCCTGCCGGGTCAGCTGAGCAGCGAATTTCTATTTAACTACCTGCTTTCATGAGAGACCTCAGGGCTGCATGTTTTGAGCCCAGTACTGAGCCTGAAAAGCATTTCCAACCCCACTTACAAGTAAAACTAGCTAAAATGTGCCTGGCTTCTCTTCACTGAAAAGCTCATTCTGAGTACATTTTTAGCATACGTTTGCTCCTGCCGGGTCAGCTGAGCAGCGAATTTCTATTTAACCACCTGCTATCATGAGAGACCTCAGGGCTGCATGTTTTGAGCCCAGTACTGATCCTGAAAAGCCTTTCCAACCCCACTTACAAGTAAAACTAGCTAAAATGTGCCTGGCTTCTCTTCACTGAAAAGCTCATTCTGAGTACATTTTTAGCATACGTTTGCTCCTGCTGGGTCAGCTGAGCAGCGAATTTCTATTTAACCACCTGCTATCATGAGAGACCTCAGGGCTGCATGTTTTGAGCCCAGTACTGATCCTGAAAAGCGTTTCCAACCCCACTTACAAGTAAAACTAGCTAAAATGGGCCTGGCTGCTATTCACTGAAAAGCTCATTCTGTGTACATTTTTGGCATACCTTTGCTCCTACCGGGTCAGCTGAGCAGCGAATTTCTATTTAAGCACCTGCTTTCATGAGAGACCTCAGGGCTGCATGTTTTGAGCCCAGTACTGAGCCTGAAAAGCATTTCCAACCCCACTTACAAGTAAAACTAGCAAAAATGTGCCTGGCTTCTCTTCACTGAAAAGCTCATTCTGAGTACATTTTTAGCATACGTTTGCTCCTGCCGGGTCAGCTGAGCAGCGAATTTCTATTTAACCACCTGCTATCATGAGAGACCTCAGGGCTGCATGTTTTGAGCCCAGTATTGATCCTGAAAAGCGTTTCCAACCCCACTTACAAGTAAAACTAGCTAAAATGTGCCTGGCTGCTATTCACTGAAAAGCTCATTCTGTGTACATTTTTGGCATACGTTTGCTCCTACCGGGTCAGCTGAGCAGCGAATTTCTATTTAACCACCTGATTTCATGAGAGACCTCAGAGCTGCATGTTTTGAGCCCAGTACGGAGCCTGAAAAGCATTTCCAACCCCACTTACAAGTAAAACTAGCTAAAATGTGCCTGGCTTCTCTTCACTGAAAAGCTCATTCTGAGTACATTTTTAGCATACGTTTGCTCCTGCCGGGTCAGCTGAGCAGCGAATTTCTATTTAACCACCTGCTATCATGAGAGACCTCAGGGCTGCATGGTTTGAGACCAGTACTGATCCTGAAAAGCGTTTCCAACCCCACTTACAAGTAAAACTAGTTAAAATGTGCCTGGCTTCTCAGAACTGAAAAGCTAATTCTGAGTACATTTTTAGCATACGTTTGCTCCTGCCGGGTCAGCTGAGTAGCGAATTTCTATTTAACCACCTGCTTTCATGAGAGACCTCAGGGATGCATGCTTTGAGCCCAGCACTGAGCCTGAAAAGCGTTTCCAACCCCACTTACAAGTAAAACTAGCTAAAATGTGCCTGGCTTCTCTTCACTGAAAAGCTCATTCTGAGTACATTTTTAGCATACGTTTGCTCCTGCCGGGTCAGCTGAGCAGCAAATTTCTATTTACCCACCTGCTATCATGAGAGACCTCAGGGCTGCATGTTTTGAGCTCAGTACTGATCCTGAAAAGCGTTTTCAACCCCACTTACAAGTAAAACTAGCTAAAATGTGCCTGGCTTCTCTTCACTGAAAAGCTCATTCTGAGTACATTTTTAGCATACGTTTGCTCCTGCCGGGTCAGCTGAGCAGCGAATTTCTATTTAACCACCTGCTATCATGAGAGACCTCAGGGCTGCATGTTTTGAGCCCAGTACTGATCCTGAAAAGCATTTCCAACCCCACTTACAAGAAAAACTAGTTAAAATGTGCCTGGCTTCTCTTCACTGAAAAGCTCATTCTGAGTACATTTTAAGCATACGTTTGCTCCTGCCGGGTCAGCTGAGCAGCGAATTTCTATTTAACCACCTGCTATCAAGAGAGACCTCAGGACTGCATGTTTTGAGCCCAGTACTGATCCTGAAAAGCGTTTCCAACCCCACTTACAAGTAAAACTAGCTAAAATGTGCCTGGCTGCTATTCACTGAAAAGCTCATTCTGTGTACATTTGTGGCATACGTTTGCTCCTACCGGGTCAGCTGAGCAGCGAATTTCTATTTAACCACCTGCTTTCATGAGAGACCTCAGGGATGCATGTTTTGAGCCCAGTACTGAGCCTGAAAAGCATTTCCAACCCCACTTACAAGTAAAACTAGCTAAAATGTGCCTGGCTTCTCTTCACTGAAAAGCTCATTCTGAGTACATTTTTAGCATACGTTTGCTCCTGCCGGGTCAGCTGAGCAGCGAATTTCTATTTAACCACCTGCTATCATGAGAGACCTCAGGGCTGCATGTTTTGAGCCCAGTACTGATCCTGAAAAGCGTTTCCAACCCCACTTACAAGTAAAACTAGCTAAAATGGGCCTGGCTGCTATTCACTGAAAAGCTTATTCTGTGTACATTTTTGGCATACCTTTGCTCCCACCGGGTCAGCTGAGCAGCGAATTTCTATTTAAGCACCTGCTTTCATGAGAGACCTCAGGGCTGCATGTTTTGAGCCCAGTACTGAGCCTGAAAAGCATTTCCAACCCCACTTACAAGTAAAACTAGCAAAAATGTGCCTGGCTTCTCTTCACTGAAAAGCTCATTCTGAGTACATTTTTAGCATACGTTTGCTCCTGCCGGGTCAGCTGAGCAGCGAATTTCTATTTAACCACCTGCTATCATGAGAGACCTCAGGGCTGCATGTTTTGAGCCCAGTATTGATCCTGAAAAGCGTTTCCAACCCCACTTACAAGTAAAACTAGCTAAAATGTGCCTGGCTGCTATTCACTGAAAAGCTCATTCTGTGTACATTTTTGGCATACGTTTGCTCCTACCAGGTCAGCTGAGCAGCGAATTTCTATTTAACCACCTGCTTTCATGAGAGACCTCAGGGCTGCATGTTTTGAGCCCAGTACTGAGCCTGAAAAGCATTTCCAACCCCACTTACAAGTAAAACTAGCTAAAATGTGCCTGGCTTCTCTTCACTGAAAAGCTCATTCTGAGTACATTTTTAGCATACGTTTGCTCCTGCCGGGTCAGCTGAGCAGCGAATTTCTATTTAACCACCTGCTATCATGAGAGACCTCAGGGCTGCATGTTTTGAGCCCAGTACTGATCCTGAAAAGCGTTTCCAACCCCACTTACAAGTAAAACTAGCTAAAATGTGCCTGGCTGCTATTCACTGAAAAGCTCATTCTCTGTACATTTTTGGCATACGTTTGCTCCTACCGGGTCAGCTGAGCAGCGAATTTCTATTTGACCACCTGCTTTCATGAGAGACCTCAGAGCTGCATGTTTTGAGCCCAGTACTGAGCCTGAAAAGCATTTCCAACCCCACTTACAAGTAAAACTAGCTAAAATGTGCCTGGCTTCTCTTAACTGAAAAGCTCATTCTGAGTACATTTTTAGCATACGTTTGCTCCTGCCGGGTCAGCTGAGTAGCGAATTTCTATTTAACCACCTGCTTTCATGAGAGACCTCAGGGCTGCATGTTTTGAGCCCAGTACTGAGCCTGAAAAGCGTTTCCAACCCCACTTACAAGTAAAACTAGCTAAAATGTGCCTGGCTTCTCTTAACTGAAAAGCTCATTCTGAGTACATTTTTAGCATACGTTTGCTCCTGCTGGGTCAGCTGAGCAGCGAATTTCTATTTAACCACCTGCTATCATGAGAGACCTCAGGGCTGCATGTTTTGAGCCCAGTATTGATCCTGAAAAGCGTTTCCAACCCCACTTACAAGTAAAACTAGCTAAAATGTGCCTGGCTGCTATTCACTGAAAAGCTCATTCTGTGTACATTTTTGGCATACGTTTGCTCCTACCGGTTCAGCTGAGCAGCGAATTTCTATTTAACCACCTGATTTCATGAGAGACCTCAGAGCTGCATGTTTTGAGCCCAGTACGGAGCCTGAAAAGCATTTCCAACCCCACTTACAAGTAAAACTAGCTAAAATGTGCCTGGCTTCTCTTCACTGAAAAGCTCATTCTGAGTACATTTTTAGCATACGTTTGCTCCTGCCGGGTCAGCTGAGCAGCGAATTTCTATTTAACCACCTGCTATCATGAGAGACCTCAGGGCTGCATGGTTTGAGACCAGTACTGATCCTGAAAAGCGTTTCCAACCCCACTTACAAGTAAAACTAGTTAAAATGTGCCTGGCTTCTCAGAACTGAAAAGCTAATTCTGAGTACATTTTTAGCATACGTTTGCTCCTGCCGGGTCAGCTGAGTAGCGAATTTCTAATTAACCACCTGCTTTCATGAGAGACCTCAGGGATGCATGCTTTGAGCCCAGCACTGAGCCTGAAAAGCGTTTCCAACCCCACTTACAAGTAAAACTAGCTAAAATGTGCCTGGCTTCTCTTCACTGAAAAGCTCATTCTGAGTACATTTTTAGCATACGTTTGCTCCTGCCGGGTCAGCTGAGCAGCAAATTTCTATTTACCCACCTGCTATCATGAGAGACCTCAGGGCTGCATGTTTTGAGCTCAGTACTGATCCTGAAAAGCGTTTTCAACCCCACTTACAAGTAAAACTAGCTAAAATGTGCCTGGCTTCTCTTCACTGAAAAGCTCATTCTGAGTACATTTTTAGCATACGTTTGCTCCTGCCGGGTCAGCTGAGCAGCGAATTTCTATTTAACTACCTGCTATCATGAGAGACCTCAGGGCTGCATGTTTTGAGCCCAGTACTGATCCTGAAAAGCATTTCCAACCCCACTTACAATAAAAACTAGTTAAAATGTGCCTGGCTTCTCTTCACTGAAAAGCTCATTCTGAGTACATTTTAAGCATACGTTTGCTCCTGCCGGGTCAGCTGAGCAGCGAATTTCTATTTAACCACCTGCTATCATGAGAGACCTCAGGGCTGCATGTTTTGAGCCCAGTACTGATCCTGAAAAGCGTTTCCAACCCCACTTACAAGTAAAACTAGCTAAAATGTGCCTGGCTGCTATTCACTGAAAAGCTCATTCTGTGTACATTTGTGGCATACGTTTGCTCCTACCGGGTCAGCTGAGCAGCGAATTTCTATTTAACCACCTGCTTTCATGAGAGACCTCAGGGATGCATGTTTTGAGCCCAGTACTGAGCCTGAAAAGCATTTCCAACCCCACTTACAAGTAAAACTAGCTAAAATGTGCCTGGCTTCTCTTCACTGAAAAGCTCATTCTGAGTACATTTTTAGCATACGTTTGCTCCTGCCGGGTCAGCTGAGCAGCGAATTTCTATTTAACCACCTGCTATTTTGAGCCCAGTACTGATCCTGAAAAGCGTTTCCAACCCCACTTACAAGTAAAACTAGCTAAAATGTGCCTGGCTGCTATTCACTGAAAAGCTCATTCTGTGTACATTTTTGGCATACGTTTGCTCCTACCGGGTCAGCTGAGCAGCGAATTTCTATTTAACCACCTGCGGCCTTATTTATGAAGGCCTTGCATCAGTTTTGCGCCACGGTGCGTCACTTTTTGTGACGCACCAGCGTTGTAAAAAATGCGCCTCGGTGCGCCATATTTAAAAAGTGACGCATCTAGGTAGATGCGTCACTTTTTAAACCCCTGCGCCACATTATACCTGCGTCAGGTATAATGTATGCAGAGGGGGCATTCCCCCGCAAAAGCCTCGTAATAGTGACGCAGTGAAATCTAAGAGATTTCACTTCGTCACTTTTAGGACGCTGTTGCGTCAAAATCTTACGCCTGCCTCACAGCAGGCGTAAGACTGACGCAAGCCCTTCACATGGGGCTTTCCCCATGTGAAAGGATGCATTGCTGGAGTTGCGTCACTTTTGTGACACACTCCAGCAATGCGTCACTTTTGCGCTTACAGATACGTCAGAAATACTGACGTATCTGTAACTCCTTGCGACATGATGCGTCATATATTAAATATGACGCATCAGGAATGTCGCAAGGAGTGCGCAGTGAAAAGTGACGCATCGCTGTTTTCACGCACCGATGCGTCACTTTTCATAAATGAGGCCCCTGATTTCATGAGAGACCTCAGAGCTGCATGTTTTGAGCCCAGTACTGAGCCTGAAAAGCATTTCCAACTCCACTTACAAGTAAAACTAGCTGAAATGTGCCTGGCTTCTCTTCACTGAAAAGCTCATTCTGAGTACATTTTTAGCATACGTTTGCTCCTGCCGGGTCAGCTGAGCAGCGAATTTCTATTTAACCACCTGCTATCACGAGAGACCTCAGGGCTGCATGGTTTGAGCCCAGTACTGATCCTGAAAAGCGTTTCCAACCCCACTTACCAGTAAAACTAGCTAAAATGTGCCTGGCTTCTCTTCACTGAAAAGCTCATTCTGAGTACATTTTTAGCATACGTTTGCTCCTGCCGGGTCAGCTGAGCAGCGAATTTCTATTTAACCACCTGCTTTCATGAGAGACCTCAGGGATGCATGCTTTGAGCCCAGCACTGAGCCTGAAAAGCGTTTCCAACCCCACTTACAAGTAAAACTAGCTAAAATGTGCCTGGCTTCTCTTCACTGAAAAGCTCATTCTGAGTACATTTTTAGCATACGTTTGCTCCTGCCGGGTCAGCTGAGCTGCGAATTTCTATTTAACCACCTGCTATCATGAGAGACCTCAGGGCTGCATGTTTTGAGCTCAGTACTGATCCTGAAAAGCGTTTTCAACCCCACTTACAAGTAAAACTAGCTAAAATGTGCCTGGCTGCTATTCATTTAAAAGCTCATTCTGTGTACATTTTTGGCATACGTTTGCTCCTACCGGGTCAGCTGAGCAGCGAATTTCTATTTACCACCTGCTTTCATGAGAGATCTCAGGGCTGCATGTTTTGAGCCCAGTACTGATCCTGAAAAGCGTTTCCAACCCCACTTACAAGTAAAACTAGCTAAAATGTGCCTGGCTTCTCTTCACTGAAAAGCTCATTCTGAGTACATTTTTAGCATACGTTTGCTCCTGCCGGGTCAGCTGAGCAGCGAATTTCTATTTAACCACCTGCTATCATGTGAGACCTCAGGGCTGCATGTTTTGAGCCCAGTACTGATCCTGAAAAGCGTTTCCAACCCCACTTACAAGTAAAACTAGCTAAAATGTGCCTGGCTGCTATTCACTGAAAAGCTCATTCTGTGTACATTTTTGGCATACGTTTGCTCCTGCCGGGTCAGCTGAGCAGCGAATTTCTATTTAACCACCTGATTTCATGAGAGACCTCAGAGCTGCATGTTTTGAGCCCAGTACTGAGCCTGAAAAGCATTTCCAACCCCACTTACAAAGTAAAACTAGCTGAAATGTGCCTGGCTTCTCTTCACTGAAAAGCTCATTCTGAGTATATTTTTAGCATACGTTTGCTCCTGCCGGGTCAGCTGAGCAGCGAATTTCTATTTAACCACCTGCTATCACGAGAGACCTCAGGGCTGCATGGTTTGAGCCCAGTACTGATCCTGAAAAGCGTTTCCAACCCCACTTACAAGTAAAACTAGCTAAAATGTGCCTGGCTTCTCTTCACTGAAAAGCTCATTCTGAGTACATTTTTAGCATACGTTTGCTCCTGCCGGGTCAGCTGAGCAGCGAATTTCTATTTAACCACCTGCTTTCATGAGAGACCTCAGGGATGCATGCTTTGAGCCCAGCACTGAGCCTGAAAAGCGTTTCCAACCCCACTTACAAGTAAAACTAGCTAAAATGTGCCTGGCTGCTATTCATTTAAAAGCTCATTCTGTGTACATTTTTGGCATACGTTTGCTCCTACCGGGTCAGCTGAGCAGCGAATTTCTATTTACCACCTGCTTTCATGAGAGATCTCAGGGCTGCATGTTTTGAGCCCAGTACTGAGCCTGAAAAGCATTTCCAACCTCACTTACAAGTAAACTAGCTAAAATGTGCCTGGCTTCTCTTCACTGAAAAGCACATTCTGAGTACATTTTTAGCATACGTTTGCTCCTGCCGGGTCAGCTGAGCAGCGAATTTCTATTTAACCACCTGCTATCATGTGAGACCTCAGGGCTGCATGTTTTGAGCCCAGTACTGATCCTTAAAAGCGTTTCCAACCCCACTTACAAGTAAAACTAGCTAAAATGTGCCTGGCTGCTATTCACTGAAAAGCTCATTCTGTGTACATTTTTGGCATACGTTTGCTCCTGCCGGGTCAGCTGAGCAGCGAATTTCTATTTAACCACCTGATTTCATGAGAGACCTCAGAGCTGCATGTTTTGAGCCCAGTACTGAGCCTGAAAAGCATTTCCAACCCCACTTACAAAGTAAAACTAGCTAAAATGTGCCTGGCTTCTCTTCACTGAAAAGCTCATTCTGAGTACATTTTTAGCATACGTTTGCTCCTGCCGGGTCAGCTGAGCAGCGAATTTCTATTTAACCACCTGCTATCATGAGAGACCTCAGGGCTGCATGTTTTGAGCCCAGTACTGATCCTGAAAAGCATTTCCAACCCCACTTACAAGAAAAACTAGTTAAAATGTGCCTGGCTTCTCTTCACTGAAAAGC
This sequence comes from Lissotriton vulgaris, assembly GCF_964263255.1. Classification (NCBI taxonomy): domain Eukaryota; kingdom Metazoa; phylum Chordata; class Amphibia; order Caudata; family Salamandridae; genus Lissotriton; species Lissotriton vulgaris. Next base: position 1,855,649 of record NW_028242071.1, on the reverse strand, counting down.
TCATTCTGAGTACATTTTAAGCATACGTTTGCTCCTGCCGGGTCAGCTGAGCAGCGAATTTCTATTTAACCACCTGCTATCATGAGAGACCTCAGGGCTGCATGTTTTGAGCCCAGTACTGATCCTGAAAAGCGTTTCCAACCCCACTTACAAGTAAAACTAGCTAAAATGTGCCTGGCTGCTATTCACTGAAAAGCTCATTCTGTGTACATTTGTGGCATACGTTTGCTCCTACCGGGTCAGCTGAGCAGCGAATTTCTATTTAACCACCTGCTTTCATGAGAGACCTCAGGGATGCATGTTTTGAGCCCAGTACTGAGCCTGAAAAGCATTTCCAACCCCACTTACAAGTAAAACTAGCTAAAATGTGCCTGGCTTCTCTTCACTGAAAAGCTCATTCTGAGTACATTTTTAGCATACGTTTGCTCCTGCCGGGTCAGCTGAGCAGCGAATTTCTATTTAACCACCTGCTATTTTGAGCCCAGTACTGATCCTGAAAAGCGTTTCCAACCCCACTTACAAGTAAAACTAGCTAAAATGTGCCTGGCTGCTATTCACTGAAAAGCTCATTCTGTGTACATTTTTGGCATACGTTTCTATTTAACCACCTGCGGCCTTATTTATGAAGGCCTTGCATCAGTTTTGCGCCACGGTGCGTCACTTTTTGTGACGCACCAGCGTTGTAAAAAATGCGCCTTGGTGCGCCATATTTAAAAAGTGACGCATCTAGGTAGATGCGTCACTTTTTAAACCCCTGCGCCTCATTATACCTGCGTCAGGTATAATGTATGCAGAGGGGGCATTCCCCCGCAAAAGCCTCGTAATAGTGACGCAGTGAAATCTAAGAGATTTCACTTCGTCACTTTTAGGACGCTGTTGCGTCAAAATCTTACGCCTGCCTCACAGCAGGCGTAAGACTGACGCAAGCCCTTCACATGGGGCTTTCCCCATGTGAAAGGATGCATTGCTGGAGTTGCGTCACTTTTGTGACACACTCCAGCAATGCGTCACTTTTGCGCTTACAGATACGTCAGAAATACTGACGTATCTGTAACTCCTTGCGACATGATGCGTCATATATTAAATATGACGCATCAGGAATGTCGCAAGGAGTGCGCAGTGAAAAGTGACGCATCGCTGTTTTCACGCACCGATGCGTCACTTTTCATAAATGAGGCCCCTGATTTCATGAGAGACCTCAGAGCTGCATGTTTTGAGCCCAGTACTGAGCCTGAAAAGCATTTCCAACTCCACTTACAAGTAAAACTAGCTGAAATGTGCCTGGCTTCTCTTCATTGAAAAGCTCATTCCGAGTACATTTTTAGCATATGTTTGCTCCTGCCGGGTCAGCTGAGCATTGAATTTCTATTTAACCACCTGCTATCACGAGAGACCTCAGGGCTGCATGGTTTGAGCCCAGTACTGATCCTGAAAAGCGTTTCCAACCCCACTTACCAGTAAAACTAGCTAAAATGTGCCTGGCTTCTCTTCACTGAAAAGCTCATTCTGAGTACATTTTTAGCATACGTTTGCTCCTGCCGGGTCAGCTGAGCAGCGAATTTCTATTTAACCACCTGCTTTCATGAGAGACCTCAGGGATGCATGCTTTGAGCCCAGCACTGAGCCTGAAAAGTGTTTCCAGCCCCACTTACAAGTAAAACTAGCTAAAATGTGCCTGGCTTCTCTTCACTGAAAAGCTCATTCTGAGTACATTTTTAGCATACGTTTGCTCCTGCCGGGTCAGCTGAGCTGCGAATTTCTATTTAACCACCTGCTATCATGAGAGACCTCAGGGCTGCATGTTTTGAGCTCAGTACTGATCCTGAAAAGCGTTTTCAACCCCACTTACAAGTAAAACTAGCTAAAATGTGCCTGGCTGCTATTCATTTAAAAGCTCATTCTATGTACATTTTTGGCATACGTTTGCTCCTACCGGGTCAGCTGAGCAGCGAATTTCTATTTACCACCTGCTTTCATGAGAGATCTCTGGGCTGCATGTTTTGAGCCCAGTACTGATCCTGAAAAGCGTTTCCAACCCCACTTACAAGTAAAACTAGCTAAAATGTGCCTGGCTTCTCTTCACTGAAAAGCTCATTCTGAGTACATTTTTAGCATACGTTTGCTCCTGCCGGGTCAGCTGAGCAGCGAATTTCTATTTAACCACCTGCTATCATGTGAGACCTCAGGGCTGCATGTTTTGAGCCCAGTACTGATCCTGAAAAGCGTTTCCAACCCCACACACAAGTAAAACTAGCTAAAATGTGCCTGGCTGCTATTCACTGAAAAGCTCATTCTGTGTACATTTTTGGCATACGTTTGCTCCTGCCGGGTCAGCTGAGCAGCGAATTTCTATTTAACCACCTGATTTCATGAGAGACCTCAGAGCTGCATGTTTTGAGCCCAGTACTGAGCCTGAAAAGCATTTCCAACCCCACTTACAAAGTAAAACTAGCTGAAATGTGCCTGGCTTCTCTTCACTGAAAAGCTCATTCTGAGTATATTTTTAGCATACGTTTGCTCCTGCCGGGTCAGCTGAGCAGCGAATTTCTATTTAACCACCTGCTATCACGAGAGACCTCAGGGCTGCATGGTTTGAGCCCAGTACTGATCCTGAAAAGCGTTTCCAACCCCACTTACAAGTAAAACTAGCTAAAATGTGCCTGGCTTCTCTTCACTGAAAAGCTCATTCTGAGTACATTTTTAGCATACGTTTGCTCCTGCCGGGTCAGCTGAGCAGCGAATTTCTATTTAACCACCTGCTTTCATGAGAGACCTCAGGGATGCATGCTTTGAGCCCAGCACTGAGCCTGAAAAGCGTTTCCAACCCCACTTACAAGTAAAACTAGCTAAAATGTGCCTGGCTGCTATTCATTTAAAAGCTCATTCTGTGTACATTTTTGGCATACGTTTGCTCCTACCGGGTCAGCTAAGCAGCGAATTTCTATTTACCACCTGCTTTCATGAGAGATCTCAGGGCTGTATGTTTTGAGCCCAGTACTGAGCCTGAAAAGCATTTCCAACCTCACTTACAAGTAAAACTAGCTAAAATGTGCCTGGCTTCTCTTCACTGAAAAGCACATTCTGAGTACATTTTTAGCATACGTTTGCTCCTGCCGGGTCAGCTGAGCAGCGAATTTCTATTTAACCACCTGCTATCATGTGAGACCTCAGGGCTGCATGTTTTGAGCCCAGTACTGATCCTGAAAAGCGTTTTCAACCCCACTTACAAGTAAAACTAGCTAAAATGTGCCTGGCTGCTATTCATTTAAAAGCTCATTCTGTGTACATTTTTGGCATACGTTTGCTCTTACCGGGTCAGCTGAGCAGCGAATTTCTATTTACCACCTGCTTTCATGAGAGATCTCAGGGCTGCATGTTTTGAGCCCAGTACTGATCCTGAAAAGCGTTTCCAACCCCACTTACAAGTAAAACTAGCTAAAATGTGCCTGGCTTCTCTTCACTGAAAAGCTCATTCTGAGTACATTTTTAGCATACGTTTGCTCCTGCCGGGTCAGCTGAGCAGCGAATTTCTATTTAACCACCTGCTTTCATGAGAGACCTCAGGGATGCATGCTTTGAGCCCAGCACTGAGCCTGAAAAGTGTTTCCAACCCCACTTACAAATAAAACTAGCTAAAATGTGCCTGGCTTCTCTTCACTGAAAAGCTCATTCTGAGTACATTTTTAGCATACGTTTGCTCCTGCCGGGTCAGCTGAGCTGCGAATTTCTATTTAACCACCTGCTATCATGAGAGACCTCAGGGCTGCATGTTTTGAGCTCAGTACTGATCCTGAAAAGCGTTTTCAACCCCACTTACAAGTAAAACTAGCTAAAATGTGCCTGGCTGCTATTCATTTAAAAGCTCATTCTATGTTCATTTTTGGCATACGTTTCCTCCTACCGGGTCAGCTGAGCAGCGAATTTCTATTTACCACCTGCTTTCATGAGAGATCTCTGGGCTGCATGTTTTGAGCCCAGTACTGATCCTGAAAAGCGTTTCCAACCCCACTTACAAGTAAAACTAGCTAAAATGTGCCTGGCTTCTCTTCACTGAAAAGCTCATTCTGAGTACATTTTTAGCATACGTTTGCTCCTGCCGGGTCAGCTGAGCAGCGAATTTCTATTTAACCACCTGCTATCATGTGAGACCTCAGGGCTGCATGTTTTGAGCCCAGTACTGATCCTGAAAAGCGTTTCCAACCCCACACACAAGTAAAACTAGCTAAAATGTGCCTGGCTGCTATTCACTGAAAAGCTCATTCTGTGTACATTTTTGGCATACGTTTGCTCCTGCCGGGTCAGCTGAGCAGCGAATTTCTATTTAACCACCTGATTTCATGAGAGACCTCAGAGCTGCATGTTTTGAGCCCAGTACTGAGCCTGAAAAGCATTTCCAACCCCACTTACAAAGTAAAACTAGCTGAAATGTGCCTGGCTTCTCTTCACTGAAAAGCTCATTCTGAGTATATTTTAAGCATACGTTTGCTCCTGCCGGGTCAGCTGAGCAGCGAATTTCTATTTAACCACCTGCTATCACGAGAGACCTCAGGGCTGCATGGTTTGAGCCCAGTACTGATCCTGAAAAGCGTTTCCAACCCCACTTACAAGTAAAACTAGCTAAAATGTGCCTGGCTTCTCTTCACTGAAAAGCTCATTCTGAGTACATTTTTAGCATACGTTTGCTCCTGCCGGGTCAGCTGAGCAGCGAATTTCTATTTAACCACCTGCTTTCATGAGAGACCTCAGGGATGCATGCTTTGAGCCCAGCACTGAGCCTGAAAAGCGTTTCCAACCCCACTTACAAGTAAAACTAGCTAAAATGTGCCTGGCTGCTATTCATTTAAAAGCTCATTCTGTGTACATTTTTGGCATACGTTTGCTCCTACCGGGTCAGCTAAGCAGCGAATTTCTATTTACCACCTGCTTTCATGAGAGATCTCAGGGCTGCATGTTTTGAGCCCAGTACTGAGCCTGAAAAGCATTTCCAACCTCACTTACAAGTAAAACTAGCTAAAATGTGCCTGGCTTCTCTTCACTGAAAAGCACATTCTGAGTACATTTTTAGCATACGTTTGCTCCTGCCGGGTCAGCTGAGCAGCGAATTTCTATTTAACCACCTGCTATCATGTGAGACCTCAGGGCTGCATGTTTTGAGCCCAGTACTGATCCTGAAAAGCGTTTTCAACCCCACTTACAAGTAAAACTAGCTAAAATGTGCCTGGCTGCTATTCATTTAAAAGCTCATTCTGTGTACATTTTTGGCATACGTTTGCTCTTACCGGGTCAGCTGAGCAGCGAATTTCTATTTACCACCTGCTTTCATGAGAGATCTCAGGGCTGCATGTTTTGAGCCCAGTACTGATCCTGAAAAGCGTTTCCAACCCCACTTACAAGTAAAACTAGCTAAAATGTGCCTGGCTTCTCTTCACTGAAAAGCTCATTCTGAGTACATTTTTAGCATACGTTTGCTCCTGCCGGGTCAGCTGAGCAGCGAATTTCTATTTAACCACCTGCTTTCATGAGAGACCTCAGGGATGCATGCTTTGAGCCCAGCACTGAGCCTGAAAAGTGTTTCCAACCCCACTTACAAATAAAACTAGCTAAAATGTGCCTGGCTTCTCTTCACTGAAAAGCTCATTCTGAGTACATTTTTAGCATACGTTTGCTCCTGCCGGGTCAGCTGAGCTGCGAATTTCTATTTAACCACCTGCTATCATGAGAGACCTCAGGGCTGCATGTTTTGAGCTCAGTACTGATCCTGAAAAGCGTTTTCAACCCCACTTACAAGTAAAACTAGCTAAAATGTGCCTGGCTGCTATTCATTTAAAAGCTCATTCTGTGTACATTTTTGGCATACGTTTGCTCCTACCGGGTCAGCTGAGCAGCGAATTTCTATTTAACACCTGCTTTCATGAGAGATCTCAGGGCTGCATGTTTTGAGCCCAGTACTGATCCTGAAAAGCGTTTCCAACCCCACTTACAAGTAAAACTAGCTAAAATGTGCCTGGCTTCTCTTCACTGAAAAGCTCATTCTGAGTACATTTTTAGCATACGTTTGCTCCTGCCGGGTCAGCTGAGCAGCGAATTTCTATTTAACCACCTGCTATCATTAGAGACCTCAGGGCTGCATGTTTTGAGCCCAGTACTGATCCTGAAAAGCGTTTCCAACCCCACACACAAGTAAAACTAGCTAAAATGTGCCTGGCTGCTATTCACTGAAAAGCTCATTCTGTGTACATTTTTGGCATACGTTTGCTCCTGCCGGGTCAGCTGAGCAGCGAATTTCTATTTAACCACCTGATTTCATGAGAGACCTCAGAGCTGCATGTTTTGAGCCCAGTACTGAGCCTGAAAAGCATTTCCAACCCCACTTACAAAGTAAAACTAGCTGAAATGTGCCTGGCTTCTCTTCACTGAAAAGCTCATTCTGAGTACATTTTTAGCATACGTTTGCTCCTGCCGGGTCAGCTGAGCAGCGAATTTCTATTTAACCACCTGCTTTCATGAGAGACCTCAGGGATGCATGCTTTGAGCCCAGCACTGAGCCTGAAAAGCGTTTCCAACCCCACTTACAAGTAAAACTAGCTAAAATGTGCCTGGCTGCTATTCATTTAAAAGCTCATTCTGTGTACATTTTTGGCATACGTTTGCTCCTACCGGGTCAGCTAAGCAGCGAATTTCTATTTACCACCTGCTTTCATGAGAGATCTCAGGGCTGCATGTTTTGAGCCCAGTACTGAGCCTGAAAAGCATTTCCAACCTCACTTACAAGTAAAACTAGCTAAAATGTGCCTGGCTTCTCTTCACTGAAAAGCACATTCTGAGTACATTTTTAGCATACGTTTGCTCCTGCCGGGTCAGCTGAGCAGCGAATTTCTATTTAACCACCTGCTATCATGTGAGACCTCAGGGCTGCATGTTTTGAGCCCAGTACTGATCCTGAAAAGCGTTTTCAACCCCACTTACAAGTAAAACTAGCTAAAATGTGCCTGGCTGCTATTCATTTAAAAGCTCATTCTGTGTACATTTTTGGCATACGTTTGCTCTTACCGGGTCAGCTGAGCAGCGAATTTCTATTTACCACCTGCTTTCATGAGAGATCTCAGGGCTGCATGTTTTGAGCCCAGTACTGATCCTGAAAAGCGTTTCCAACCCCACTTACAAGTAAAACTAGCTAAAATGTGCCTGGCTTCTCTTCACTGAAAAGCTCATTCTGAGTACATTTTTAGCATACGTTTGCTCCTGCCGGGTCAGCTGAGCAGCGAATTTCTATTTAACCACCTGCTTTCATGAGAGACCTCAGGGATGCATGCTTTGAGCCCAGCACTGAGCCTGAAAAGTGTTTCCAACCCCACTTACAAATAAAACTAGCTAAAATGTGCCTGGCTTCTCTTCACTGAAAAGCTCATTCTGAGTACATTTTTAGCATACGTTTGCTCCTGCCGGGTCAGCTGAGCTGCGAATTTCTATTTAACCACCTGCTATCATGAGAGACCTCAGGGCTGCATGTTTTGAGCTCAGTACTGATCCTGAAAAGCGTTTTCAACCCCACTTACAAGTAAAACTAGCTAAAATGTGCCTGGCTGCTATTCATTTAAAAGCTCATTCTGTGTACATTTTTGGCATACGTTTGCTCCTACCGGGTCAGCTGAGCAGCGAATTTCTATTTAACACCTGCTTTCATGAGAGATCTCAGGGCTGCATGTTTTGAGCCCAGTACTGATCCTGAAAAGCGTTTCCAACCCCACTTACAAGTAAAACTAGCTAAAATGTGCCTGGCTTCTCTTCACTGAAAAGCTCATTCTGAGTACATTTTTAGCATACGTTTGCTCCTGCCGGGTCAGCTGAGCAGCGAATTTCTATTTAACCACCTGCTATCATTAGAGACCTCAGGGCTGCATGTTTTGAGCCCAGTACTGATCCTGAAAAGCGTTTCCAACCCCACACACAAGTAAAACTAGCTAAAATGTGCCTGGCTGCTATTCACTGAAAAGCTCATTCTGTGTACATTTTTGGCATACGTTTGCTCCTGCCGGGTCAGCTGAGCAGCGAATTTCTATTTAACCACCTGATTTCATGAGAGACCTCAGAGCTGCATGTTTTGAGCCCAGTACTGAGCCTGAAAAGCATTTCCAACCCCACTTACAAAGTAAAACTAGCTGAAATGTGCCTGGCTTCTCTTCACTGAAAAGCTCATTCTGAGTATATTTTTAGCATACGTTTGCTCCTGCCGGGTCAGCTGAGCAGCGAATTTCTATTTAACCACCTGCTATCACGAGAGACCTCAGGGCTGCATGGTTTGAGCCCAGTACTGATCCTGAAAAGCGTTTCCAACCCCACTTACAAGTAAAACTAGCTAAAATGTGCCTGGCTGCTATTCATTTAAAAGCTCATTCTGTGTACATTTTTGGCATACGTTTGCTCCTACCGGGTCAGCTAAGCAGCGAATTTCTATTTACCACCTGCTTTCATGAGAGATCTCAGGGCTGCATGTTTTGAGCCCAGTACTGAGCCTGAAAAGCATTTCCAACCTCACTTACAAGTAAAACTAGCTAAAATGTGCCTGGCTTCTCTTCACTGAAAAGCACATTCTGAGTACATTTTTAGCATACGTTTGCTCCTGCCGGGTCAGCTGAGCAGCGAATTTCTATTTAACCACCTGCTATCATGTGAGACCTCAGGGCTGCATGTTTTGAGCCCAGTACTGATCCTGAAAAGCGTTTCCAACCCCACTTACAAGTAAAACTAGCTAAAATGTGCCTGGCTGCTATTCACTGAAAAGCTCATTCTGTGTACATTTTTGGCATACGTTTGCTCCTGCCGGGTCAGCTGAGCAGTGAATTTCTATTTAACCACCTGATTTCATGAGAGACCTCAGAGCTGCATGTTTTGAGCCCAGTACTGAGCCTGAAAAGCATTTCCAACCCCACTTACAAAGTAAAACTAGCTGAAATGTGCCTGGCTTCTCTTCACTGAAAAGCTCATTCTGAGTACATTTTTAGCATACGTTTGCTCCTGCCGGGTCAGCTGAGCAGCGAATTTCTATTTAACCACCTGCTATCACGAGAGACCTCAGGGCTGCATGGTTTGAGCCCAGTACTGATCCTGAAAAGCGTTTCCAACCCCACTTACAAGTAAAACTAGCTAAAATGTGCCTGGCTGCTATTCACTGAAAAGCTCATTCTGTGTACATTTGTGGCATACGTTTGCTCCTACCGGGTCAGCTGAGCAGCGAATTTCTATTTAACCACCTGCTTTCATGAGAGACCTCAGGGATGCATGTTTTGAGCCCAGTACTGAGCCTGAAAAGCGTTTCCAACCCCACTTACAAGTAAAACTAGCTAAAATGTGCCTGGCTGCTATTCACTGAAAAGCTCATTCTGTGTACATTTTTGGCATACGTTTGCTCCTGCCGGGTCAGCTGAGCAGTGAATTTCTATTTAACCACCTGATTTCATGAGAGACCTCAGAGCTGCATGTTTTGAGCCCAGTACTGAGCCTGAAAAGCATTTCCAACCCCACTTACAAAGTAAAACTAGCTGAAATGTGCCTGGCTTCTCTTCACTGAAAAGCTCATTCTGAGTACATTTTTAGCATACGTTTGCTCCTGCCGGGTCAGCTGAGCAGCGAATTTCTATTTAACCACCTGCTATCACGAGAGACCTCAGGGCTGCATGGTTTGAGCCCAGTACTGATCCTGAAAAGCGTTTCCAACCCCACTTACAAGTAAAACTAGCTAAAATGTGCCTGGCTTCTCTTCACTGAAAAGCTCATTCTGAGTACATTTTTAGCATACGTTTGCTCCTGCCGGGTCAGCTGAGCAGCGAATTTCTATTTAACCACCTGCTTTCATGAGAGACCTCAGGGATGCATGCTTTGAGCCCAGCACTGAGCCTGAAAAGCGTTTCCAACCCCACTTACAAGTAAAACTAGCTAAAATGTGCCTGGCTGCTATTCATTTAAAAGCTCATTCTGTGTACATTTTTGGCATACGTTTGCTCCTACCGGGTCAGCTAAGCAGCGAATTTCTATTTACCACCTGCTTTCATGAGAGATCTCAGGGCTGCATGTTTTGAGCCCAGTACTGAGCCTGAAAAGCATTTCCAACCTCACTTACAAGTAAAACTAGCTAAAATGTGCCTGGCTTCTCTTCACTGAAAAGCACATTCTGAGTACATTTTTAGCATACGTTTGCTCCTGCCGGGTCAGCTGAGCAGCGAATTTCTATTTAACCACCTGCTATCATGTGAGACCTCAGGGCTGCATGTTTTGAGCCCAGTACTGATCCTGAAAAGCGTTTCCAACCCCACTTACAAGTAAAACTAGCTAAAATGTGCCTGGCTGCTATTCACTGAAAAGCTCATTCTGTGTACATTTTTGGCATACGTTTGCTCCTACCGGGTCAGCTGAGCAGCGAATTTCTATTTAACCACCTGATTTCATGAGAGACCTCAGAGCTGCATGTTTTGAGCCCAGTACGGAGCCTGAAAAGCATTTCCAACCCCACTTACAAGTAAAACTAGCTAAAATGTGCCTGGCTTCTCTTCACTGAAAAGCTCATTCTGAGTACATTTTTAGCATACGTTTGCTCCTGCCGGGTCAGCTGAGCAGCGAATTTCTATTTAACCACCTGCTATCATGAGAGACCTCAGGGCTGCATGGTTTGAGACCAGTACTGATCCTGAAAAGCGTTTCCAACCCCACTTACAAGTAAAACTAGTTAAAATGTGCCTGGCTTCTCAGAACTGAAAAGCTAATTCTGAGTACATTTTTAGCATACGTTTGCTCCTGCCGGGTCAGCTGAGTAGCGAATTTCTATTTAACCACCTGCTTTCATGAGAGACCTCAGGGATGCATGCTTTGAGCCCAGCACTGAGCCTGAAAAGCGTTTCCAACCCCACTTACAAGTAACACTAGCTAAAATGTGCCTGGCTTCTCTTCACTGAAAAGCTCATTCTGAGTACATTTTTAGCATACGTTTGCTCCTGCCGGGTCAGCTGAGCAGCAAATTTCTATTTACCCACCTGCTATCATGAGAGACCTCAGGGCTGCATGTTTTGAGCTCAGTACTGATCCTGAAAAGCGTTTTCAACCCCACTTACAAGTAAAACTAGCTAAAATGTGCCTGGCTTCTCTTCACTGAAAAGCTCATTCTGAGTACATTTTTAGCATACGTTTGCTCCTGCCGGGTCAGCTGAGCAGCGAATTTCTATTTAACCACCTGCTATCATGAGAGACCTCAGGGCTGCATGTTTTGAGCCCAGTACTGATCCTGAAAAGCATTTCCAACCCCACTTACAAGAAAAACTAGTTAAAATGTGCCTGGCTTCTCTTCACTGAAAAGCTCATTCTGAGTACATTTTAAGCATACGTTTGCTCCTGCCGGGTCAGCTGAGCAGCGAATTTCTATTTAACCACCTGCTATCATGAGAGACCTCAGGGCTGCATGTTTTGAGCCCAGTACTGATCCTGAAAAGCATTTCCAACCCCACTTACAATAAAAACTAGTTAAAATGTGCCTGGCTTCTCTTCACTGAAAAGCTCATTCTGAGTACATTTTAAGCATACGTTTGCTCCTGCCGGGTCAGCTGAGCAGCGAATTTCTATTTAACCACCTGCTATCATGAGAGACCTCAGGGCTGCATGTTTTGAGCCCAGTACTGATCCTGAAAAGCGTTTCCAACCCCACTTACAAGTAAAACTAGCTAAAATGTGCCTGGCTGCTATTCACTGAAAAGCTCATTCTGTGTACATTTGTGGCATACGTTTGCTCCTACCGGGTCAGCTGAGCAGCGAATTTCTATTTAACCACCTGCTTTCATGAGAGACCTCAGGGATGCATGTTTTGAGCCCAGTACTGAGCCTGAAAAGCATTTCCAACCCCACTTACAAGTAAAACTAGCTAAAATGTGCCTGGCTTCTCTTCACTGAAAAGCTCATTCTGAGTACATTTTTAGCATACGTTTGCTCCTGCCGGGTCAGCTGAGCAGCGAATTTCTATTTAACCACCTGCTATTTTGAGCCCAGTACTGATCCTGAAAAGCGTTTCCAACCCCACTTACAAGTAAAACTAGCTAAAATGTGCCTGGCTGCTATTCACTGAAAAGCTCATTCTGTGTACATTTTTGGCATACGTTTGCTCCTACCGGGTCAGCTGAGCAGCGAATTTCTATTTAACCACCTGCGGCCTTATTTATGAAGGCCTTGCATCAGTTTTGCGCCACGGTGCGTCACTTTTTGTGACGCACCAGCGTTGTAAAAAATGCGCCTCGGTGCGCCATATTTAAAAAGTGACGCATCTAGGTAGATGCGTCACTTTTTAAACCCCTGCGCCACATTATACCTGCGTCAGGTATAATGTATGCAGAGGGGGCATTCCCCCGCAAAAGCCTCGTAATAGTGACGCAGTGAAATCTAAGAGATTTCACTTCGTCACTTTTAGGACGCTGTTGCGTCAAAATCTTACGCCTGCCTCACAGCAGGCGTAAGACTGACGCAAGCCCTTCACATGGGGCTTTCCCCATGTGAAAGGATGCATTGCTGGAGTTGCGTCACTTTTGTGACACACTCCAGCAATGCGTCACTTTTGCGCTTACAGATACGTCAGAAATACTGACGTATCTGTAACTCCTTGCGACATGATGCGTCATATATTAAATATGACGCATCAGGAATGTCGCAAGGAGTGCGCAGTGAAAAGTGACGCATCGCTGTTTTCACGCACCGATGCGTCACTTTTCATAAATGAGGCCCCTGATTTCATGAGAGACCTCAGAGCTGCATGTTTTGAGCCCAGTACTGAGCCTGAAAAGCATTTCCAACTCCACTTACAAGTAAAACTAGCTGAAATGTGCCTGGCTTCTCTTCACTGAAAAGCTCATTCTGAGTACATTTTTAGCATACGTTTGCTCCTGCCGGGTCAGCTGAGCAGCGAATTTCTATTTAACCACCTGCTATCACGAGAGACCTCAGGGCTGCATGGTTTGAGCCCAGTACTGATCCTGAAAAGCGTTTCCAACCCCACTTACCAGTAAAACTAGCTAAAATGTGCCTGGCTTCTCTTCACTGAAAAGCTCATTCTGAGTACATTTTTAGCATACGTTTGCTCCTGCCGGGTCAGCTGAGCAGCGAATTTCTATTTAACCACCTGCTTTCATGAGAGACCTCAGGGATGCATGCTTTGAGCCCAGCACTGAGCCTGAAAAGCGTTTCCAACCCCACTTACAAGTAAAACTAGCTAAAATGTGCCTGGCTTCTCTTCACTGAAAAGCTCATTCTGAGTACATTTTTAGCATACGTTTGCTCCTGCCGGGTCAGCTGAGCTGCGAATTTCTATTTAACCACCTGCTATCATGAGAGACCTCAGGGCTGCATGTTTTGAGCTCAGTACTGATCCTGAAAATCGTTTTCAACCCCACTTACAAGTAAAACTAGCTAAAATGTGCCTGGCTGCTATTCATTTAAAAGCTCATTCTGTGTACATTTTTGGCATACGTTTGCTCCTACCGGGTCAGCTGAGCAGCGAATTTCTATTTACCACCTGCTTTCATGAGAGATCTCAGGGCTGCATGTTTTGAGCCCAGTACTGATCCTGAAAAGCGTTTCCAACCCCACTTACAAGTAAAACTAGCTAAAATGTGCCTGGCTTCTCTTCACTGAAAAGCTCATTCTGAGTACATTTTTAGCATACGTTTGCTCCTGCCGGGTCAGCTGAGCAGCGAATTTCTATTTAACCACCTGCTATCATGTGAGACCTCAGGGCTGCATGTTTTGAGCCCAGTACTGATCCTGAAAAGCGTTTCCAACCCCACTTACAAGTAAAACTAGCTAAAATGTGCCTGGCTGCTATTCACTGAAAAGCTCATTCTGTGTACATTTTTGGCATACGTTTGCTCCTGCCGGGTCAGCTGAGCAGCGAATTTCTATTTAACCACCTGATTTCATGAGAGACCTCAGAGCTGCATGTTTTGAGCCCAGTACTGAGCCTGAAAAGCATTTCCAACCCCACTTACAAAGTAAAACTAGCTGAAATGTGCCTGGCTTCTCTTCACTGAAAAGCTCATTCTGAGTATATTTTTAGCATACGTTTGCTCCTGCCGGGTCAGCTGAGCAGCGAATTTCTATTTAACCACCTGCTATCACGAGAGACCTCAGGGCTGCATGGTTTGAGCCCAGTACTGATCCTGAAAAGCGTTTCCAACCCCACTTACAAGTAAAACTAGCTAAAATGTGCCTGGCTTCTCTTCACTGAAAAGCTCATTCTGAGTACATTTTTAGCATACGTTTGCTCCTGCCGGGTCAGCTGAGCAGCGAATTTCTATTTAACCACCTGCTTTCATGAGAGACCTCAGGGATGCATGCTTTGAGCCCAGCACTGAGCCTGAAAAGCGTTTCCAACCCCACTTACAAGTAAAACTAGCTAAAATGTGCCTGGCTGCTATTCATTTAAAAGCTCATTCTGTGTACATTTTTGGCATACGTTTGCTCCTACCGGGTCAGCTGAGCAGCGAATTTCTATTTACCACCTGCTTTCATGAGAGATCTCAGGGCTGCATGTTTTGAGCCCAGTACTGAGCCTGAAAAGCATTTCCAACCTCACTTACAAGTAAACTAGCTAAAATGTGCCTGGCTTCTCTTCACTGAAAAGCACATTCTGAGTACATTTTTAGCATACGTTTGCTCCTGCCGGGTCAGCTGAGCAGCGAATTTCTATTTAACCACCTGCTATCATGTGAGACCTCAGGGCTGCATGTTTTGAGCCCAGTACTGATCCTTAAAAGCGTTTCCAACCCCACTTACAAGTAAAACTAGCTAAAATGTGCCTGGCTGCTATTCACTGAAAAGCTCATTCTGTGTACATTTTTGGCATACGTTTGCTCCTGCCGGGTCAGCTGAGCAGCGAATTTCTATTTAACCACCTGATTTCATGAGAGACCTCAGAGCTGCATGTTTTGAGCCCAGTACTGAGCCTGAAAAGCATTTCCAACCCCACTTACAAAGTAAAACTAGCTAAAATGTGCCTGGCTTCTCTTCACTGAAAAGCTCATTCTGAGTACATTTTTAGCATACGTTTGCTCCTGCCGGGTCAGCTGAGCAGCGAATTTCTATTTAACCACCTGCTATCATGAGAGACCTCAGGGCTGCATGTTTTGAGCCCAGTACTGATCCTGAAAAGCATTTCCAACCCCACTTACAAGAAAAACTAGTTAAAATGTGCCTGGCTTCTCTTCACTGAAAAGCTCATTCTGAGTACATTTTAAGCATACGTTTGCTCCTGCCGGGTCAGCTGAGCAGCGAATTTCTATTTAACCACCTGCTATCATGAGAGACCTCAGGGCTGCATGTTTTGAGCCCAGTACTGATCCTGAAAAGCGTTTCCAACCCCACTTACAAGTAAAACTAGCTAAAATGTGCCTGGCTGCTATTCACTGAAAAGCTCATTCTGTGTACATTTGTGGCATACGTTTGCTCCTACCGGGTCAGCTGAGCAGCGAATTTCTATTTAACCACCTGCTTTCATGAGAGACCTCAGGGATGCATGTTTTGAGCCCAGTACTGAGCCTGAAAAGCATTTCCAACCCCACTTACAAGTAAAACTAGCTAAAATGTGCCTGGCTTCTCTTCACTGAAAAGCTCATTCTGAGTACATTTTTAGCATACGTTTGCTCCTGCCGGGTCAGCTGAGCAGCGAATTTCTATTTAACCACCTGCTATCATGTGAGACCTCAGGGCTGCATGTTTTGAGCCCAGTACTGATCCTGAAAAGCGTTTCCAACCCCACTTACAAGTAAAACTAGCTAAAATGTGCCTGGCTGCTATTCACTGAAAAGCTCATTCTGTGTACATTTTTGGCATACGTTTGCTCCTGCCGGGTCAGCTGAGCAGCGAATTTCTATTTAACCACCTGATTTCATGAGAGACCTCAGAGCTGCATGTTTTGAGCCCAGTACTGAGCCTGAAAAGCATTTCCAACCCCACTTACAAAGTAAAACTAGCTGAAATGTGCCTGGCTTCTCTTCACTGAAAAGCTCATTCTGAGTATATTTTTAGCATACGTTTGCTCCTGCCGGGTCAGCTGAGCAGCGAATTTCTATTTAACCACCTGCTATCACGAGAGACCTCAGGGCTGCATGGTTTGAGCCCAGTACTGATCCTGAAAAGCGTTTCCAACCCCACTTACAAGTAAAACTAGCTAAAATGTGCCTGGCTTCTCTTCACTGAAAAGCTCATTCTGAGTACATTTTTAGCATACGTTTGCTCCTGCCGGGTCAGCTGAGCAGCGAATTTCTATTTAACCACCTGCTTTCATGAGAGACCTCAGGGATGCATGCTTTGAGCCCAGCACTGAGCCTGAAAAGCGTTTCCAACCCCACTTACAAGTAAAACTAGCTAAAATGTGCCTGGCTGCTATTCATTTAAAAGCTCATTCTGTGTACATTTTTGGCATACGTTTGCTCCTACCGGGTCAGCTGAGCAGCGAATTTCTATTTACCACCTGCTTTCATGAGAGATCTCAGGGCTGCATGTTTTGAGCCCAGTACTGAGCCTGAAAAGCATTTCCAACCTCACTTACAAGTAAACTAGCTAAAATGTGCCTGGCTTCTCTTCACTGAAAAGCACATTCTGAGTACATTTTTAGCATACGTTTGCTCCTGCCGGGTCAGCTGAGCAGCGAATTTCTATTTAACCACCTGCTATCATGTGAGACCTCAGGGCTGCATGTTTTGAGCCCAGTACTGATCCTTAAAAGCGTTTCCAACCCCACTTACAA
Organism: Lissotriton vulgaris; assembly: GCF_964263255.1. NCBI lineage: Eukaryota > Metazoa > Chordata > Amphibia > Caudata > Salamandridae > Lissotriton > Lissotriton vulgaris. The sequence goes on along the minus strand of NW_028242071.1, from coordinate 1,838,878 downwards.
GTAAAACTAGCTAAAATGTGCCTGGCTGCTATTCACTGAAAAGCTCATTCTGTGTACATTTTTGGCATACGTTTGCTCCTGCCGGGTCAGCTGAGCAGCGAATTTCTATTTAACCACCTGATTTCATGAGAGACCTCAGAGCTGCATGTTTTGAGCCCAGTACTGAGCCTGAAAAGCATTTCCAACCCCACTTACAAAGTAAAACTAGCTAAAATGTGCCTGGCTTCTCTTCACTGAAAAGCTCATTCTGAGTACATTTTTAGCATACGTTTGCTCCTGCCGGGTCAGCTGAGCAGCGAATTTCTATTTAACCACCTGCTATCATGAGAGACCTCAGGGCTGCATGTTTTGAGCCCAGTACTGATCCTGAAAAGCATTTCCAACCCCACTTACAAGAAAAACTAGTTAAAATGTGCCTGGCTTCTCTTCACTGAAAAGCTCATTCTGAGTACATTTTAAGCATACGTTTGCTCCTGCCGGGTCAGCTGAGCAGCGAATTTCTATTTAACCACCTGCTATCATGAGAGACCTCAGGGCTGCATGTTTTGAGCCCAGTACTGATCCTGAAAAGCGTTTCCAACCCCACTTACAAGTAAAACTAGCTAAAATGTGCCTGGCTGCTATTCACTGAAAAGCTCATTCTGTGTACATTTGTGGCATACGTTTGCTCCTACCGGGTCAGCTGAGCAGCGAATTTCTATTTAACCACCTGCTTTCATGAGAGACCTCAGGGATGCATGTTTTGAGCCCAGTACTGAGCCTGAAAAGCATTTCCAACCCCACTTACAAGTAAAACTAGCTAAAATGTGCCTGGCTTCTCTTCACTGAAAAGCTCATTCTGAGTACATTTTTAGCATACGTTTGCTCCTGCCGGGTCAGCTGAGCAGCGAATTTCTATTTAACCACCTGCTATTTTGAGCCCAGTACTGATCCTGAAAAGCGTTTCCAACCCCACTTACAAGTAAAACTAGCTAAAATGTGCCTGGCTGCTATTCACTGAAAAGCTCATTCTGTGTACATTTTTGGCATACGTTTCTATTTAACCACCTGCGGCCTTATTTATGAAGGCCTTGCATCAGTTTTGCGCCACGGTGCGTCACTTTTTGTGACGCACCAGCGTTGTAAAAAATGCGCCTTGGTGCGCCATATTTAAAAAGTGACGCATCTAGGTAGATGCGTCACTTTTTAAACCCCTGCGCCTCATTATACCTGCGTCAGGTATAATGTATGCAGAGGGGGCATTCCCCCGCAAAAGCCTCGTAATAGTGACGCAGTGAAATCTAAGAGATTTCACTTCGTCACTTTTAGGACGCTGTTGCGTCAAAATCTTACGCCTGCCTCACAGCAGGCGTAAGACTGACGCAAGCCCTTCACATGGGGCTTTCCCCATGTGAAAGGATGCATTGCTGGAGTTGCGTCACTTTTGTGACACACTCCAGCAATGCGTCACTTTTGCGCTTACAGATACGTCAGAAATACTGACGTATCTGTAACTCCTTGCGACATGATGCGTCATATATTAAATATGACGCATCAGGAATGTCGCAAGGAGTGCGCAGTGAAAAGTGACGCATCGCTGTTTTCACGCACCGATGCGTCACTTTTCATAAATGAGGCCCCTGATTTCATGAGAGACCTCAGAGCTGCATGTTTTGAGCCCAGTACTGAGCCTGAAAAGCATTTCCAACTCCACTTACAAGTAAAACTAGCTGAAATGTGCCTGGCTTCTCTTCATTGAAAAGCTCATTCCGAGTACATTTTTAGCATATGTTTGCTCCTGCCGGGTCAGCTGAGCAGCGAATTTCTATTTAACCACCTGCTATCACGAGAGACCTCAGGGCTGCATGGTTTGAGCCCAGTACTGATCCTGAAAAGCGTTTCCAACCCCACTTACCAGTAAAACTAGCTAAAATGTGCCTGGCTTCTCTTCACTGAAAAGCTCATTCTGAGTACATTTTTAGCATACGTTTGCTCCTGCCGGGTCAGCTGAGCAGCGAATTTCTATTTAACCACCTGCTTTCATGAGAGACCTCAGGGATGCATGCTTTGAGCCCAGCACTGAGCCTGAAAAGTGTTTCCAACCCCACTTACAAGTAAAACTAGCTAAAATGTGCCTGGCTTCTCTTCACTGAAAAGCTCATTCTGAGTACATTTTTAGCATACGTTTGCTCCTGCCGGGTCAGCTGAGCTGCGAATTTCTATTTAACCACCTGCTATCATGAGAGACCTCAGGGCTGCATGTTTTGAGCTCAGTACTGATCCTGAAAAGCGTTTTCAACCCCACTTACAAGTAAAACTAGCTAAAATGTGCCTGGCTGCTATTCATTTAAAAGCTCATTCTATGTACATTTTTGGCATACGTTTGCTCCTACCGGGTCAGCTGAGCAGCGAATTTCTATTTACCACCTGCTTTCATGAGAGATCTCTGGGCTGCATGTTTTGAGCCCAGTACTGATCCTGAAAAGCGTTTCCAACCCCACTTACAAGTAAAACTAGCTAAAATGTGCCTGGCTTCTCTTCACTGAAAAGCTCATTCTGAGTACATTTTTAGCATACGTTTGCTCCTGCCGGGTCAGCTGAGCAGCGAATTTCTATTTAACCACCTGCTATCATGTGAGACCTCAGGGCTGCATGTTTTGAGCCCAGTACTGATCCTGAAAAGCGTTTCCAACCCCACACACAAGTAAAACTAGCTAAAATGTGCCTGGCTGCTATTCACTGAAAAGCTCATTCTGTGTACATTTTTGGCATACGTTTGCTCCTGCCGGGTCAGCTGAGCAGCGAATTTCTATTTAACCACCTGATTTCATGAGAGACCTCAGAGCTGCATGTTTTGAGCCCAGTACTGAGCCTGAAAAGCATTTCCAACCCCACTTACAAAGTAAAACTAGCTGAAATGTGCCTGGCTTCTCTTCACTGAAAAGCTCATTCTGAGTATATTTTTAGCATACGTTTGCTCCTGCCGGGTCAGCTGAGCAGCGAATTTCTATTTAACCACCTGCTATCACGAGAGACCTCAGGGCTGCATGGTTTGAGCCCAGTACTGATCCTGAAAAGCGTTTCCAACCCCACTTACAAGTAAAACTAGCTAAAATGTGCCTGGCTTCTCTTCACTGAAAAGCTCATTCTGAGTACATTTTTAGCATACGTTTGCTCCTGCCGGGTCAGCTGAGCAGCGAATTTCTATTTAACCACCTGCTTTCATGAGAGACCTCAGGGATGCATGCTTTGAGCCCAGCACTGAGCCTGAAAAGCGTTTCCAACCCCACTTACAAGTAAAACTAGCTAAAATGTGCCTGGCTGCTATTCATTTAAAAGCTCATTCTGTGTACATTTTTGGCATACGTTTGCTCCTACCGGGTCAGCTAAGCAGCGAATTTCTATTTACCACCTGCTTTCATGAGAGATCTCAGGGCTGCATGTTTTGAGCCCAGTACTGAGCCTGAAAAGCATTTCCAACCTCACTTACAAGTAAAACTAGCTAAAATGTGCCTGGCTTCTCTTCACTGAAAAGCACATTCTGAGTACATTTTTAGCATACGTTTGCTCCTGCCGGGTCAGCTGAGCAGCGAATTTCTATTTAACCACCTGCTATCATGTGAGACCTCAGGGCTGCATGTTTTGAGCCCAGTACTGATCCTGAAAAGCGTTTTCAACCCCACTTACAAGTAAAACTAGCTAAAATGTGCCTGGCTGCTATTCATTTAAAAGCTCATTCTGTGTACATTTTTGGCATACGTTTGCTCTTACCGGGTCAGCTGAGCAGCGAATTTCTATTTACCACCTGCTTTCATGAGAGATCTCAGGGCTGCATGTTTTGAGCCCAGTACTGATCCTGAAAAGCGTTTCCAACCCCACTTACAAGTAAAACTAGCTAAAATGTGCCTGGCTTCTCTTCACTGAAAAGCTCATTCTGAGTACATTTTTAGCATACGTTTGCTCCTGCCGGGTCAGCTGAGCAGCGAATTTCTATTTAACCACCTGCTTTCATGAGAGACCTCAGGGATGCATGCTTTGAGCCCAGCACTGAGCCTGAAAAGTGTTTCCAACCCCACTTACAAATAAAACTAGCTAAAATGTGCCTGGCTTCTCTTCACTGAAAAGCTCATTCTGAGTACATTTTTAGCATACGTTTGCTCCTGCCGGGTCAGCTGAGCTGCGAATTTCTATTTAACCACCTGCTATCATGAGAGACCTCAGGGCTGCATGTTTTGAGCTCAGTACTGATCCTGAAAAGCGTTTTCAACCCCACTTACAAGTAAAACTAGCTAAAATGTGCCTGGCTGCTATTCATTTAAAAGCTCATTCTGTGTACATTTTTGGCATACGTTTGCTCCTACTGGGTCAGCTGAGCAGCGAATTTCTATTTACCACCTGCTTTCATGAGAGATCTCAGGGCTGCATGTTTTGAGCCCAGTACTGATCCTGAAAAGCGTTTCCAACCCCACTTACAAGTAAAACTAGCTAAAATGTGCCTGGCTTCTCTTCACTGAAAAGCTCATTCTGAGTACATTTTTAGCATACGTTTGCTCCTGCCGGGTCAGCTGAGCAGCGAATTTCTATTTAACCACCTGCTATCATTAGAGACCTCAGGGCTGCATGTTTTGAGCCCAGTACTGATCCTGAAAAGCGTTTCCAACCCCACACACAAGTAAAACTAGCTAAAATGTGCCTGGCTGCTATTCACTGAAAAGCTCATTCTGTGTACATTTTTGGCATACGTTTGCTCCTGCCGGGTCAGCTGAGCAGCGAATTTCTATTTAACCACCTGATTTCATGAGAGACCTCAGAGCTGCATGTTTTGAGCCCAGTACTGAGCCTGAAAAGCATTTCCAACCCCACTTACAAAGTAAAACTAGCTGAAATGTGCCTGGCTTCTCTTCACTGAAAAGCTCATTCTGAGTATATTTTTAGCATACGTTTGCTCCTGCCGGGTCAGCTGAGCAGCGAATTTCTATTTAACCACCTGCTATCACGAGAGACCTCAGGGCTGCATGGTTTGAGCCCAGTACTGATCCTGAAAAGCGTTTCCAACCCCACTTACAAGTAAAACTAGCTAAAATGTGCCTGGCTGCTATTCATTTAAAAGCTCATTCTGTGTACATTTTTGGCATACGTTTGCTCCTACCGGGTCAGCTAAGCAGCGAATTTCTATTTACCACCTGCTTTCATGAGAGATCTCAGGGCTGCATGTTTTGAGCCCAGTACTGAGCCTGAAAAGCATTTCCAACCTCACTTACAAGTAAAACTAGCTAAAATGTGCCTGGCTTCTCTTCACTGAAAAGCACATTCTGAGTACATTTTTAGCATACGTTTGCTCCTGCCGGGTCAGCTGAGCAGCGAATTTCTATTTAACCACCTGCTATCATGTGAGACCTCAGGGCTGCATGTTTTGAGCCCAGTACTGATCCTGAAAAGCGTTTCCAACCCCACTTACAAGTAAAACTAGCTAAAATGTGCCTGGCTGCTATTCACTGAAAAGCTCATTCTGTGTACATTTTTGGCATACGTTTGCTCCTGCCGGGTCAGCTGAGCAGTGAATTTCTATTTAACCACCTGATTTCATGAGAGACCTCAGAGCTGCATGTTTTGAGCCCAGTACTGAGCCTGAAAAGCATTTCCAACCCCACTTACAAAGTAAAACTAGCTGAAATGTGCCTGGCTTCTCTTCACTGAAAAGCTCATTCTGAGTACATTTTTAGCATACGTTTGCTCCTGCCGGGTCAGCTGAGCAGCGAATTTCTATTTAACCACCTGCTATCACGAGAGACCTCAGGGCTGCATGGTTTGAGCCCAGTACTGATCCTGAAAAGCGTTTCCAACCCCACTTACAAGTAAAACTAGCTAAAATGTGCCTGGCTGCTATTCACTGAAAAGCTCATTCTGTGTACATTTGTGGCATACGTTTGCTCCTACCGGGTCAGCTGAGCAGCGAATTTCTATTTAACCACCTGCTTTCATGAGAGACCTCAGGGATGCATGTTTTGAGCCCAGTACTGAGCCTGAAAAGCGTTTCCAACCCCACTTACAAGTAAAACTAGCTAAAATGTGCCTGGCTGCTATTCACTGAAAAGCTCATTCTGTGTACATTTTTGGCATACGTTTGCTCCTGCCGGGTCAGCTGAGCAGTGAATTTCTATTTAACCACCTGATTTCATGAGAGACCTCAGAGCTGCATGTTTTGAGCCCAGTACTGAGCCTGAAAAGCATTTCCAACCCCACTTACAAAGTAAAACTAGCTGAAATGTGCCTGGCTTCTCTTCACTGAAAAGCTCATTCTGAGTACATTTTTAGCATACGTTTGCTCCTGCCGGGTCAGCTGAGCAGCGAATTTCTATTTAACCACCTGCTATCACGAGAGACCTCAGGGCTGCATGGTTTGAGCCCAGTACTGATCCTGAAAAGCGTTTCCAACCCCACTTACAAGTAAAACTAGCTAAAATGTGCCTGGCTTCTCTTCACTGAAAAGCTCATTCTGAGTACATTTTTAGCATACGTTTGCTCCTGCCGGGTCAGCTGAGCAGCGAATTTCTATTTAACCACCTGCTTTCATGAGAGACCTCAGGGATGCATGCTTTGAGCCCAGCACTGAGCCTGAAAAGCGTTTCCAACCCCACTTACAAGTAAAACTAGCTAAAATGTGCCTGGCTGCTATTCATTTAAAAGCTCATTCTGTGTACATTTTTGGCATACGTTTGCTCCTACCGGGTCAGCTAAGCAGCGAATTTCTATTTACCACCTGCTTTCATGAGAGATCTCAGGGCTGCATGTTTTGAGCCCAGTACTGAGCCTGAAAAGCATTTCCAACCTCACTTACAAGTAAAACTAGCTAAAATGTGCCTGGCTTCTCTTCACTGAAAAGCACATTCTGAGTACATTTTTAGCATACGTTTGCTCCTGCCGGGTCAGCTGAGCAGCGAATTTCTATTTAACCACCTGCTATCATGTGAGACCTCAGGGCTGCATGTTTTGAGCCCAGTACTGATCCTGAAAAGCGTTTCCAACCCCACTTACAAGTAAAACTAGCTAAAATGTGCCTGGCTGCTATTCACTGAAAAGCTCATTCTGTGTACATTTTTGGCATACGTTTGCTCCTACCGGGTCAGCTGAGCAGCGAATTTCTATTTAACCACCTGATTTCATGAGAGACCTCAGAGCTGCATGTTTTGAGCCCAGTACGGAGCCTGAAAAGCATTTCCAACCCCACTTACAAGTAAAACTAGCTAAAATGTGCCTGGCTTCTCTTCACTGAAAAGCTCATTCTGAGTACATTTTTAGCATACGTTTGCTCCTGCCGGGTCAGCTGAGCAGCGAATTTCTATTTAACCACCTGCTATCATGAGAGACCTCAGGGCTGCATGGTTTGAGACCAGTACTGATCCTGAAAAGCGTTTCCAACCCCACTTACAAGTAAAACTAGTTAAAATGTGCCTGGCTTCTCAGAACTGAAAAGCTAATTCTGAGTACATTTTTAGCATACGTTTGCTCCTGCCGGGTCAGCTGAGTAGCGAATTTCTATTTAACCACCTGCTTTCATGAGAGACCTCAGGGATGCATGCTTTGAGCCCAGCACTGAGCCTGAAAAGCGTTTCCAACCCCACTTACAAGTAAAACTAGCTAAAATGTGCCTGGCTTCTCTTCACTGAAAAGCTCATTCTGAGTACATTTTTAGCATACGTTTGCTCCTGCCGGGTCAGCTGAGCAGCAAATTTCTATTTACCCACCTGCTATCATGAGAGACCTCAGGGCTGCATGTTTTGAGCTCAGTACTGATCCTGAAAAGCGTTTTCAACCCCACTTACAAGTAAAACTAGCTAAAATGTGCCTGGCTTCTCTTCACTGAAAAGCTCATTCTGAGTACATTTTTAGCATACGTTTGCTCCTACCGGGTCAGCTGAGCAGCGAATTTCTATTTAACCACCTGCTATCATGAGAGACCTCAGGGCTGCATGTTTTGAGCCCAGTACTGATCCTGAAAAGCATTTCCAACCCCACTTACAAGAAAAACTAGTTAAAATGTGCCTGGCTTCTCTTCACTGAAAAGCTCATTCTGAGTACATTTTAAGCATACGTTTGCTCCTGCCGGGTCAGCTGAGCAGCGAATTTCTATTTAACCACCTGCTATCATGAGAGACCTCAGGACTGCATGTTTTGAGCCCAGTACTGATCCTGAAAAGCGTTTCCAACCCCACTTACAAGTAAAACTAGCTAAAATGTGCCTGGCTGCTATTCACTGAAAAGCTCATTCTGTGTACATTTGTGGCATACGTTTGCTCCTACCGGGTCAGCTGAGCAGCGAATTTCTATTTAACCACCTGCTTTCATGAGAGACCTCAGGGATGCATGTTTTGAGCCCAGTACTGAGCCTGAAAAGCATTTCCAACCCCACTTACAAGTAAAACTAGCTAAAATGTGCCTGGCTTCTCTTCACTGAAAAGCTCATTCTGAGTACATTTTTAGCATACGTTTGCTCCTGCCGGGTCAGCTGAGCAGCGAATTTCTATTTAACCACCTGCTATCATGAGAGACCTCAGGGCTGCATGTTTTGAGCCCAGTACTGATCCTGAAAAGCGTTTCCAACCCCACTTACAAGTAAAACTAGCTAAAATGTGCCTGGCTGCTATTCACTGAAAAGCTCATTCTCTGTACATTTTTGGCATACGTTTGCTCCTACCGGGTCAGCTGAGCAGCGAATTTCTATTTGACCACCTGCTTTCATGAGAGACCTCAGAGCTGCATGTTTTGAGCCCAGTACTGAGCCTGAAAAGCATTTCCAACCCCACTTACAAGTAAAACTAGCTAAAATGTGCCTGGCTTCTCTTCACTGAAAAGCTCATTCTGAGTACATTTTTAGCATACGTTTGCTCCTGCCGGGTCAGCTGAGCAGCGAATTTCTATTTAACCACCTGCTTTCATGAGAGACCTCAGGGCTGCATGTTTTGAGCCCAGTACTGAGCCTGAAAAGCATTTCCAACCCCACTTACAAGTAAAACTAGCTAAAATGTGCCTGGCTTCTCTTCACTGAAAAGCTCATTCTGAGTACATTTTTAGCATACGTTTGCTCCTGCCGGGTCAGCTTAGCAGCGAATTTCTATTTAACCACCTGCTATCATGAGAGACCTCAGGGCTGCATGTTTTGAGCCCAGTACTGATCCTGAAAAGCCTTTCCAACCCCACTTACAAGTAAAACTAGCTAAAATGTGCCTGGCTTCTCTTCACTGAAAAGCTCATTCTGAGTACATTTTTAGCATACGTTTGCTCCTGCTGGGTCAGCTGAGCAGCGAATTTCTATTTAACCACCTGCTATCATGAGAGACCTCAGGGCTGCATGTTTTGAGCCCAGTACTGATCCTGAAAAGCGTTTCCAACCCCACTTACAAGTAAAACTAGCTAAAATGGGCCGGGCTGCTATTCACTGAAAAGCTTATTCTGTGTACATTTTTGGCATACCTTTGCTCCCACCGGGTCAGCTGAGCAGCGAATTTCTATTTAAGCACCTGCTTTCATGAGAGACCTCAGGGCTGCATGTTTTGAGCCCAGTACTGAGCCTGAAAAGCATTTCCAACCCCACTTACAAGTAAAACTAGCAAAAATGTGCCTGGCTGCTATTCACTGAAAAGCTCATTCTGTGTACATTTTTGGCATACGTTTGCTCCTGCCGGGTCAGCTGAGCAGTGAATTTCTATTTAAACACCTGATTTCATGAGAGACCTCAGAGCTGCATGTTTTGAGCCCAGTACTGAGCCTGAAAAGCATTTCCAACCCCACTTACAAAGTAAAACTAGCTGAAATGTGCCTGGCTTCTCTTCACTGAAAAGCTCATTCTGAGTACATTTTTAGCATACGTTTGCTCCTGCCGGGTCAGCTGAGCAGCGAATTTCTATTTAACCACCTGCTATCATGAGAGACCTCAGGGCTGCATGGTTTGAGCCCAGTACTGATCCTGAAAAGCGTTTCCAACCCCACTTACAAGTAAAACTAGCTAAAATGTGCCTGGCTGCTATTCACTGAAAAGCTCATTCTGTGTACATTTGTGGCATACGTTTGCTCCTACCGGGTCAGCTGAGCAGCGAATTTCTATTTAACCACCTGCTTTCATGAGAGACCTCAGGGATGCATGTTTTGAGCCCAGTACTGAGCCTGAAAAGCGTTTCCAACCCCACTTACAAGTAAAACTAGCTAAAATGTGCCTGGCTGCTATTCACTGAAAAGCTCATTCTGTGTACATTTTTGGCATACGTTTGCTCCTGCCGGGTCAGCTGAGCAGTGAATTTCTATTTAACCACCTGATTTCATGAGAGACCTCAGAGCTGCATGTTTTGAGCCCAGTACTGAGCCTGAAAAGCATTTCCAACCCCACTTACAAAGTAAAACTAGCTGAAATGTGCCTGGCTTCTCTTCACTGAAAAGCTCATTCTGAGTACATTTTTAGCATACGTTTGCTCCTGCCGGGTCAGCTGAGCAGCGAATTTCTATTTAACCACCTGCTATCACGAGAGACCTCAGGGCTGCATGGTTTGAGCCCAGTACTGATCCTGAAAAGCGTTTCCAACCCCACTTACAAGTAAAACTAGCTAAAATGTGCCTGGCTTCTCTTCACTGAAAAGCTCATTCTGAGTACATTTTTAGCATACGTTTGCTCCTGCCGGGTCAGCTGAGCAGCGAATTTCTATTTAACCACCTGCTTTCATGAGAGACCTCAGGGATGCATGCTTTGAGCCCAGCACTGAGCCTGAAAAGCGTTTCCAACCCCACTTACAAGTAAAACTAGCTAAAATGTGCCTTGCTGCTATTCATTTAAAAGCTCATTCTGTGTACATTTTTGGCATACGTTTGCTCCTACCGGGTCAGCTAAGCAGCGAATTTCTATTTACCACCTGCTTTCATGAGAGATCTCAGGGCTGCATGTTTTGAGCCCAGTACTGAGCCTGAAAAGCATTTCCAACCTCACTTACAAGTAAAACTAGCTAAAATGTGCCTGGCTTCTCTTCACTGAAAAGCACATTCTGAGTACATTTTTAGCATACGTTTGCTCCTGCCGGGTCAGCTGAGCAGCGAATTTCTATTTAACCACCTGCTATCATGTGAGACCTCAGGGCTGCATGTTTTGAGCCCAGTACTGATCCTGAAAAGCGTTTCCAACCCCACTTACAAGTAAAACTAGCTAAAATGTGCCTGGCTGCTATTCACTGAAAAGCTCATTCTGTGTACATTTTTGGCATACGTTTGCTCCTACCGGGTCAGCTGAGCAGCGAATTTCTATTTAACCACCTGATTTCATGAGAGACCTCAGAGCTGCATGTTTTGAGCCCAGTACGGAGCCTGAAAAGCATTTCCAACCCCACTTACAAGTAAAACTAGCTAAAATGTGCCTGGCTTCTCTTCACTGAAAAGCTCATTCTGAGTACATTTTTAGCATACGTTTGCTCCTGCCGGGTCAGCTGAGCAGCGAATTTCTATTTAACCACCTGCTATCATGAGAGACCTCAGGGCTGCATGGTTTGAGACCAGTACTGATCCTGAAAAGCGTTTCCAACCCCACTTACAAGTAAAACTAGTTAAAATGTGCCTGGCTTCTCAGAACTGAAAAGCTAATTCTGAGTACATTTTTAGCATACGTTTGCTCCTGCCGGGTCAGCTGAGTAGCGAATTTCTATTTAACCACCTGCTTTCATGAGAGACCTCAGGGATGCATGCTTTGAGCCCAGCACTGAGCCTGAAAAGCGTTTCCAACCCCACTTACAAGTAAAACTAGCTAAAATGTGCCTGGCTTCTCTTCACTGAAAAGCTCATTCTGAGTACATTTTTAGCATACGTTTGCTCCTGCCGGGTCAGCTGAGCAGCAAATTTCTATTTACCCACCTGCTATCATGAGAGACCTCAGGGCTGCATGTTTTGAGCTCAGTACTGATCCTGAAAAGCGTTTTCAACCCCACTTACAAGTAAAACTAGCTAAAATGTGCCTGGCTTCTCTTCACTGAAAAGCTCATTCTGAGTACATTTTTAGCATACGTTTGCTCCTGCCGGGTCAGCTGAGCAGCGAATTTCTATTTAACCACCTGCTATCATGAGAGACCTCAGGGCTGCATGTTTTGAGCCCAGTACTGATCCTGAAAAGCATTTCCAACCCCACTTACAAGAAAAACTAGTTAAAATGTGCCTGGCTTCTCTTCACTGAAAAGCTCATTCTGAGTACATTTTAAGCATACGTTTGCTCCTGCCGGGTCAGCTGAGCAGCGAATTTCTATTTAACCACCTGCTATCATGAGAGACCTCAGGACTGCATGTTTTGAGCCCAGTACTGATCCTGAAAAGCGTTTCCAACCCCACTTACAAGTAAAACTAGCTAAAATGTGCCTGGCTGCTATTCACTGAAAAGCTCATTCTGTGTACATTTGTGGCATACGTTTGCTCCTACCGGGTCAGCTGAGCAGCGAATTTCTATTTAACCACCTGCTTTCATGAGAGACCTCAGGGATGCATGTTTTGAGCCCAGTACTGAGCCTGAAAAGCATTTCCAACCCCACTTACAAGTAAAACTAGCTAAAATGTGCCTGGCTTCTCTTCACTGAAAAGCTCATTCTGAGTACATTTTTAGCATACGTTTGCTCCTGCCGGGTCAGCTGAGCAGCGAATTTCTATTTAACCACCTGCTATCATGAGAGACCTCAGGGCTGCATGTTTTGAGCCCAGTACTGATCCTGAAAAGCGTTTCCAACCCCACTTACAAGTAAAACTAGCTAAAATGTGCCTGGCTGCTATTCACTGAAAAGCTCATTCTCTGTACATTTTTGGCATACGTTTGCTCCTACCGGGTCAGCTGAGCAGCGAATTTCTATTTGACCACCTGCTTTCATGAGAGACCTCAGAGCTGCATGTTTTGAGCCCAGTACTGAGCCTGAAAAGCATTTCCAACCCCACTTACAAGTAAAACTAGCTAAAATGTGCCTGGCTTCTCTTCACTGAAAAGCTCATTCTGAGTACATTTTTAGCATACGTTTGCTCCTGCCGGGTCAGCTGAGCAGCGAATTTCTATTTAACCACCTGCTTTCATGAGAGACCTCAGGGCTGCATGTTTTGAGCCCAGTACTGAGCCTGAAAAGCATTTCCAACCCCACTTACAAGTAAAACTAGCTAAAATGTGCCTGGCTTCTCTTCACTGAAAAGCTCATTCTGAGTACATTTTTAGCATACGTTTGCTCCTGCCGGGTCAGCTTAGCAGCGAATTTCTATTTAACCACCTGCTATCATGAGAGACCTCAGGGCTGCATGTTTTGAGCCCAGTACTGATCCTGAAAAGCCTTTCCAACCCCACTTACAAGTAAAACTAGCTAAAATGTGCCTGGCTTCTCTTCACTGAAAAGCTCATTCTGAGTACATTTTTAGCATACGTTTGCTCCTGCTGGGTCAGCTGAGCAGCGAATTTCTATTTAACCACCTGCTATCATGAGAGACCTCAGGGCTGCATGTTTTGAGCCCAGTACTGATCCTGAAAAGCGTTTCCAACCCCACTTACAAGTAAAACTAGCTAAAATGGGCCTGGCTGCTATTCACTGAAAAGCTTATTCTGTGTACATTTTTGGCATACCTTTGCTCCCACCGGGTCAGCTGAGCAGCGAATTTCTATTTAAGCACCTGCTTTCATGAGAGACCTCAGGGCTGCATGTTTTGAGCCCAGTACTGAGCCTGAAAAGCATTTCCAACCCCACTTACAAGTAAAACTAGCAAAAATGTGCCTGGCTTCTCTTCACTGAAAAGCTCATTCTGAGTACATTTTTAGCATACGTTTGCTCCTGCCGGGTCAGCTGAGCAGCGAATTTCTATTTAACCACCTGCTATCATGAGAGACCTCAGGGCTGCATGTTTTGAGCCCAGTATTGATCCTGAAAAGCGTTTCCAACCCCACTTACAAGTAAAACTAGCTAAAATGTGCCTGGCTGCTATTCACTGAAAAGCTCATTCTGTGTACATTTTTGGCATACGTTTGCTCCTACCAGGTCAGCTGAGCAGCGAATTTCTATTTAACCACCTGCTTTCATGAGAGACCTCAGGGCTGCATGTTTTGAGCCCAGTACTGAGCCTGAAAAGCATTTCCAACCCCACTTACAAGTAAAACTAGCTAAAATGTGCCTGGCTTCTCTTCACTGAAAAGCTCATTCTGAGTACATTTTTAGCATACGTTTGCTCCTGCCGGGTCAGCTGAGCAGCGAATTTCTATTTAACCACCTGCTATCATGAGAGACCTCAGGGCTGCATGTTTTGAGCCCAGTACTGATCCTGAAAAGCGTTTCCAACCCCACTTACAAGTAAAACTAGCTAAAATGTGCCTGGCTGCTATTCACTGAAAAGCTCATTCTCTGTACATTTTTGGCATACGTTTGCTCCTACCGGGTCAGCTGAGCAGCGAATTTCTATTTGACCACCTGCTTTCATGAGAGACCTCAGAGCTGCATGTTTTGAGCCCAGTACTGAGCCTGAAAAGCATTTCCAACCCCACTTACAAGTAAAACTAGCTAAAATGTGCCTGGCTTCTCTTAACTGAAAAGCTCATTCTGAGTACATTTTTAGCATACGTTTGCTCCTGCCGGGTCAGCTGAGTAGCGAATTTCTATTTAACCACCTGCTTTCATGAGAGACCTCAGGGCTGCATGTTTTGAGCCCAGTACTGAGCCTGAAAAGCGTTTCCAACCCCACTTACAAGTAAAACTAGCTAAAATGTGCCTGGCTTCTCTTAACTGAAAAGCTCATTCTGAGTACATTTTTAGCATACGTTTGCTCCTGCTGGGTCAGCTGAGCAGCGAATTTCTATTTAACCACCTGCTATCACGAGAGACCTCAGGGCTGCATGTTTTGAGCCCAGTATTGATCCTGAAAAGCGTTTCCAACCCCACTTACAAGTAAAACTAGCTAAAATGTGCCTGGCTGCTATTCACTGAAAAGCTCATTCTGTGTACATTTTTGGCATACGTTTGCTCCTACCGGTTCAGCTGAGCAGCGAATTTCTATTTAACCACCTGATTTCATGAGAGACCTCAGAGCTGCATGTTTTGAGCCCAGTACGGAGCCTGAAAAGCATTTCCAACCCCACTTACAAGTAAAACTAGCTAAAATGTGCCTGGCTTCTCTTCACTGAAAAGCTCATTCTGAGTACATTTTTAGCATACGTTTGCTCCTGCCGGGTCAGCTGAGCAGCGAATTTCTATTTAACCACCTGCTATCATGAGAGACCTCAGGGCTGCATGGTTTGAGACCAGTACTGATCCTGAAAAGCGTTTCCAATCCCACTTACAAGTAAAACTAGTTAAAATGTGCCTGGCTTCTCAGAACTGAAAAGCTAATTCTGAGTACATTTTTAGCATACGTTTGCTCCTGCCGGGTCAGCTGAGTAGCGAATTTCTAATTAACCACCTGCTTTCATGAGAGACCTCAGGGATGCATGCTTTGAGCCCAGCACTGAGCCTGAAAAGCGTTTCCAACCCCACTTACAAGTAAAACTAGCTAAAATGTGCCTGGCTTCTCTTCACTGAAAAGCTCATTCTGAGTACATTTTTAGCATACGTTTGCTCCTGCCGGGTCAGCTGAGCAGCAAATTTCTATTTACCCACCTGCTATCATGAGAGACCTCAGGGCTGCATGTTTTGAGCTCAGTACTGATCCTGAAAAGCGTTTTCACCCCACTTACAAGTAAAACTAGCTAAAATGTGCCTGGCTTCTCTTCACTGAAAAGCTCATTCTGAGTACATTTTTAGCATACGTTTGCTCCTGCCGGGTCAGCTGAGCAGCGAATTTCTATTTAACTACCTGCTATCATGAGAGACCTCAGGGCTGCATGTTTTGAGCCCAGTACTGATCCTGAAAAGCATTTCCAACCCCACTTACAAGAAAAACTAGTTAAAATGTGCCTGGCTTCTCTTCACTGAAAAGCTCATTCTGAGTACATTTTAAGCATACGTTTGCTCCTGCCGGGTCAGCTGAGCAGCGAATTTCTATTTAACCACCTGCTATCATGAGAGACCTCAGGGCTGCATGTTTTGAGCCCAGTACTGATCCTGAAAAGCGTTTCCAACCCCACTTACAAGTAAAACTAGCTAAAATGTGCCTGGCTGCTATTCACTGAAAAGCTCATTCTGTGTACATTTGTGGCATACGTTTGCTCCTACCGGGTCAGCTGAGCAGCGAATTTCTATTTAACCACCTGCTTTCATGAGAGACCTCAGGGATGCATGTTTTGAGCCCAGTACTGAGCCTGAAAAGCATTTCCAACCCCACTTACAAGTAAAACTAGCTAAAATGTGCCTGGCTTCTCTTCACTGAAAAGCTCATTCTGAGTACATTTTTAGCATACGTTTGCTCCTGCCGGGTCAGCTGAGCAGCGAATTTCTATTTAACCACCTGCTATTTTGAGCCCAGTACTGATCCTGAAAAGCGTTTCCAACCCCACTTACAAGTAAAACTAGCTAAAATGTGCCTGGCTGCTATTCACTGAAAAGCTCATTCTGTGTACATTTTTGGCATACGTTTGCTCCTACCGGGTCAGCTGAGCAGCGAATTTCTATTTAACCACCTGCGGCCTTATTTATGAAGGCCTTGCATCAGTTTTGCGCCACGGTGCGTCACTTTTTGTGACGCACCAGCGTTGTAAAAAATGCGCCTCGGTGCGCCATATTTAAAAAGTGACGCATCTAGGTAGATGCGTCACTTTTTAAACCCCTGCGCCACATTATACCTGCGTCAGGTATAATGTATGCAGAGGGGGCATTCCCCCGCAAAAGCCTCGTAATAGTGACGCAGTGAAATCTAAGAGATTTCACTTCGTCACTTTTAGGACGCTGTTGCGTCAAAATCTTACGCCTGCCTCACAGCAGGCGTAAGACTGACGCAAGCCCTTCACATGGGGCTTTCCCCATGTGAAAGGATGCATTGCTGGAGTTGCGTCACTTTTGTGACACACTCCAGCAATGCGTCACTTTTGCGCTTACAGATACGTCAGAAATACTGACGTATCTGTAACTCCTTGCGACATGATGCGTCATATATTAAATATGACGCATCAGGAATGTCGCAAGGAGTGCGCAGTGAAAAGTGACGCATCGCTGTTTTCACGCACCGATGCGTCACTTTTCATAAATGAGGCCCCTGATTTCATGAGAGACCTCAGAGCTGCATGTTTTGAGCCCAGTACTGAGCCTGAAAAGCATTTCCAACTCCACTTACAAGTAAAACTAGCTGAAATGTGCCTGGCTTCTCTTCACTGAAAAGCTCATTCTGAGTACATTTTTAGCATACGTTTGCTCCTGCCGGGTCAGCTGAGCAGCGAATTTCTATTTAACCACCTGCTATCACGAGAGACCTCAGGGCTGCATGGTTTGAGCCCAGTACTGATCCTGAAAAGCGTTTCCAACCCCACTTACCAGTAAAACTAGCTAAAATGTGCCTGGCTTCTCTTCACTGAAAAGCTCATTCTGAGTACATTTTTAGCATACGTTTGCTCCTGCCGGGTCAGCTGAGCAGCGAATTTCTATTTAACCACCTGCTTTCATGAGAGACCTCAGGGATGCATGCTTTTAGCCCAGCACTGAGCCTGAAAAGCGTTTCCAACCCCACTTACAAGTAAAACTAGCTAAAATGTGCCTGGCTTCTCTTCACTGAAAAGCTCATTCTGAGTACATTTTTAGCATACGTTTGCTCCTGCCGGGTCAGCTGAGCTGCGAATTTCTATTTAACCACCTGCTATCATGAGAGACCTCAGGGCTGCATGTTTTGAGCTCAGTACTGATCCTGAAAAGCGTTTTCAACCCCACTTACAAGTAAAACTAGCTAAAATGTGCCTGGCTGCTATTCATTTAAAAGCTCATTCTGTGTACATTTTTGGCATACGTTTGCTCCTACCGGGTCAGCTGAGCAGCGAATTTCTATTTACCACCTGCTTTCATGAGAGATCTCAGGGCTGCATGTTTTGAGCCCAGTACTGATCCTGAAAAGCGTTTCCAACCCCACTTACAAGTAAAACTAGCTAAAATGTGCCTGGCTTCTCTTCACTGAAAAGCTCATTCTGAGTACATTTTTAGCATACGTTTGCTCCTGCCGGGTCAGCTGAGCAGCGAATTTCTATTTAACCACCTGCTATCATGTGAGACCTCAGGGCTGCATGTTTTGAGCCCAGTACTGATCCTGAAAAGCGTTTCCAACCCCACTTACAAGTAAAACTAGCTAAAATGTGCCTGGCTGCTATTCACTGAAAAGCTCATTCTGTGTACATTTTTGGCATACGTTTGCTCCTGCCGGGTCAGCTGAGCAGCGAATTTCTATTTAACCACCTGATTTCATGAGAGACCTCAGAGCTGCATGTTTTGAGCCCAGTACTGAGCCTGAAAAGCATTTCCAACCCCACTTACAAAGTAAAACTAGCTGAAATGTGCCTGGCTTCTCTTCACTGAAAAGCTCATTCTGAGTATATTTTTAGCATACGTTTGCTCCTGCCGGGTCAGCTGAGCAGCGAATTTCTATTTAACCACCTGCTATCACGAGAGACCTCAGGGCTGCATGGTTTGAGCCCAGTACTGATCCTGAAAAGCGTTTCCAACCCCACTTACAAGTAAAACTAGCTAAAATGTGCCTGGCTTCTCTTCACTGAAAAGCTCATTCTGAGTACATTTTTAGCATACGTTTGCTCCTGCCGGGTCAGCTGAGCAGCGAATTTCTATTTAACCACCTGCTTTCATGAGAGACCTCAGGGATGCATGCTTTGAGCCCAGCACTGAGCCTGAAAAGCGTTTCCAACCCCACTTACAAGTAAAACTAGCTAAAATGTGCCTGGCTGCTATTCATTTAAAAGCTCATTCTGTGTACATTTTTGGCATACGTTTGCTCCTACCGGGTCAGCTGAGCAGCGAATTTCTATTTACCACCTGCTTTCATGAGAGATCTCAGGGCTGCATGTTTTGAGCCCAGTACTGAGCCTGAAAAGCATTTCCAACCTCACTTACAAGTAAACTAGCTAAAATGTGCCTGGCTTCTCTTCACTGAAAAGCACATTCTGAGTACATTTTTAGCATACGTTTGCTCCTGCCGGGTCAGCTGAGCAGCGAATTTCTATTTAACCACCTGCTATCATGTGAGACCTCAGGGCTGCATGTTTTGAGCCCAGTACTGATCCTTAAAAGCGTTTCCAACCCCACTTACAAGTAAAACTAGCTAAAATGTGCCTGGCTGCTATTCACTGAAAAGCTCATTCTGTGTACATTTTTGGCATACGTTTGCTCCTGCCGGGTCAGCTGAGCAGCGAATTTCTATTTAACCACCTGATTTCATGAGAGACCTCAGAGCTGCATGTTTTGAGCCCAGTACTGAGCCTGAAAAGCATTTCCAACCCCACTTACAAAGTAAAACTAGCTAAAATGTGCCTGGCTTCTCTTCACTGAAAAGCTCATTCTGAGTACATTTTTAGCATACGTTTGCTCCTGCCGGGTCAGCTGAGCAGCGAATTTCTATTTAACCACCTGCTATCATGAGAGACCTCAGGGCTGCATGTTTTGAGCCCAGTACTGATCCTGAAAAGCATTTCCAACCCCACTTACAAGAAAAACTAGTTAAAATGTGCTTGGCTTCTCTTCACTGAAAAGCTCATTCTGAGTACATTTTAAGCATACGTTTGCTCCTGCCGGGTCAGCTGAGCAGCGAATTTCTATTTAACCACCTGCTATCATGAGAGACCTCAGGGCTGCATGTTTTGAGCCCAGTACTGATCCTGAAAAGCGTTTCCAACCCCACTTACAAGTAAAACTAGCTAAAATGTGCCTGGCTGCTATTCACTGAAAAGCTCATTCTGTGTACATTTGTGGCATACGTTTGCTCCTACCGGGTCAGCTGATCAGCGAATTTCTATTTAACCACCTGCTTTCATGAGAGACCTCAGGGATGCATGTTTTGAGCCCAGTACTGAGCCTGAAAAGCATTTCCAACCCCACTTACAAGTAAAACTAGCTAAAATGTGCCTGGCTTCTCTTCACTGAAAAGCTCATTCTGAGTACATTTTTAGCATACGTTTGCTCCTGCCGGGTCAGCTGAGCAGCGAATTTCTATTTAACCACCTGCTATTTTGAGCCCAGTACTGATCCTGAAAAGCGTTTCCAACACAAGTAAAACTAGCTAAAATGTGCCTGGCTGCTATTCACTGAAAAGCTCATTCTGTGTACATTTTTGGCATACGTTTCTATTTAACCACCTGCGGCCTTATTTATGAAGGCCTTGCATCAGTTTTGCGCCACGGTGCGTCACTTTTTGTGACGCACCAGCGTTGTAAAAAATGCGCCTTGGTGCGCCATATTTAAAAAGTGACGCATCTAGGTAGATGCGTCACTTTTTAAACCCCTGCGCCTCATTATACCTGCGTCAGGTATAATGTATGCAGAGGGGGCATTCCCCCGCAAAAGCCTCGTAATAGTGACGCAGTGAAATCTAAGAGATTTCACTTCGTCACTTTTAGGACGCTTGTGAGAAGTTGGCCTGGTATATAATGCTCACTAATTCTAGTGATCACTTTGTACCATGCCAAGCAACCCTTATGATGATGGTTGTAATTCAACCTTGTAGACCAGTTATCCTAGTGGTAACGTGGACAAAGCAGTCTTAGGCTAAACTCTGAAAGGCATGTGAAGCCAGCTGTTATACCATACACAACCCCCTTGAATACCAAATGAAAGGGACACCACACAGATATATATTGAAAATATATATTGATTTATTAACTATTAAAATCCCCTGGACTCTTTATGAGCACAGAAGCACAAGCGTTAAATCACAAGACAGTTTAAAATACACAAAAGTTGCACAATATGGATGAGCCCTAGGGGCCACCTAAACCATATACTAAATAAGTGGTATAAGAGATACCTAAAGGAAAGTGAAGAGGCCTAGGGCCTTGGGAATCGCTGGAGCTATTCGAGACTGGAGTTAACTAAGTCGGGAAAGGCCCACGGGACTCGGGTGCAGTGTTCAAAGTGCACGCACTTCTCAATACAAAGTCTATGGTGCGTAAAAAGTACAAAGTTAGAAAGTTAGGAACCTTCCGAGTGACCTACGGAGCTGAAACTTAAAACACAGGCCCTTGGGATGTGTACCAGTGCAGGAGCACCGGCGGAGCTGAGTTACCTCACCCACAGGAAGCGGGTGCACAGGGTCGAAGATGTGTCGGGTTTCGTCACGCTGGTCGATGGTGCTTGGAGCAGGAGATGCTGCAGGCGGCTCGATGAGAAGAGTTCCGGTGGATCCAAGGGTGGATCAGAAGAGTTGAAGACCTGAAAGCAGAGGGGACAGTGTTCAAAGTCACTAGCCAGTGACTGCCCTGGAACCAGAGTGGAACCAGGCGATGTCGGGTGCAAACAGGCGTTGTCGGGTAGCTTCTTTCTGCAGCCACGTGGATACCCGGGGTCGAGGACGTCCAGGAGTCGGTCACGAGCTGTCCCACGTAGGCTTCTCGCTGTTGGCGGTGTCGGCGACCTGATCGGAGCAAACAGGCCTTGGCAAATGCAAGCCACGCAGAAGTTGAAAGATGCTGTTCACTCGGACCAGCAAGGTCAGAGCGAGGGCTCCTTTTCACAGGAGCTTGGGTAGGTCTGGAGCAACCAGACCTGCTGTTTAAATCTTCGGGTTCGTCGCCAAGATGGCCGCTGACCACGTGGCTAGTGGCCGGGATGGCGCGTCGAGTGGCACAGTGCAAAAGGGCCCCACGCAGATCGTGGAGATGCTGGGGGGCTGATCTTCGGTGCAAGGGCTGCTCGGTGGTGGGGGTTCTCAATCCCCAAAGCACAACGTCGAGGATGCCTCAGAAGCTGCGCAGTCAGCTTTACGAGTGTCTTCCAAGAGGTCCGGTCCCACGTCACTCGGTGCCTCCACGGGTCCCTTCTTCGCAGGGACTGTGGATCGGGCTTTGAGAGGTCTGGGAGTCTGGTTCTTGTCGGGCTCTGGGCTCGGTCTCCGGCGGGAGGCGGCGGCAAAGCAGACGTCGAGTTGCTGGTTGGTACCTGTGTTCACAGGGTGGTCACTCCTTGGCCACAAGGGAGATTCTTCTTCAGTCTTCTGTGCAGCAGAATGTCGAAGTCCAGTCTTCTTCTTAGTTTTAAGTTGATTTCGGGATGATCTGCTGTGCAATGGCACTGCTCCCCCTCTTATTCCCAAACTGGGGGTGGATCACCTACTAGGTCCCTCCTCTGGGTGGAACCAGGAAGGGGGGCGGTTACACCCCCTTTCCTTTGTCCAGCTCCGCGCCAGGACTGGGGCTGGAAGGCCCCAGAACCGGTTTGGACTGGCCTATGCACGGGGACACCTTGTGTGCCCCGGGCATGTCTGATTCTTTTCAGCCCTGTCCTACCTAATACACAAAATCCTGTCTGGGGTGGTGCTCGCACCTCCCAAGGCAGGAAACCCTTTGTCCAGGCCACCATCTGCCGAGTTTCGGTCAGCAGCAGGAGGCCAGACTTGTGTCTGTGGTGGCAGCGTCCATTTTGTGAAGCTGAGGCTCTGTTTAACTTTAACCGGGGTTAAGGCTACGCACATGTCGTGTCCCTCTAGAAGGGTGGAATGCTATCCCCGTCGCCAGAATTGGCGAGGGGATAGTATTCCAATTCGTATGACACCTTACTCGACATGTTTTGATAAAGCCAAACCAAAGATAGCATTTAACCGCGAGGATTATAATGCACTTAAGAGTATATGGTATGGCAATATCCCGGAACGGCTTAGGGAGTTGTTCCCGACAGCTGCAGACAGGCTCAGCTCATGCCGGAGCACCATCTCACATATTTCCAAGCACTCTGCCTCCAGGATTGATGAGGCCTTCCATAGGAGTGGCTGATAGGAACATATGTGTCCAGTTTAGGGTTAGGCACAGACATACTGTACCTAAGTAAGAGGTGGTTACACCGACTTACCCCAGCTGAGTGATCAGCCAGTTGTGTCAAAGATGGAGGCCAGGCCAGGGGTGGCACAATACGTGCTGCAGCCCCTGGTAGGCCTTGGCTACACCTATGCCCTGGGTACCTATGGTACACTGTTACAGGGGCCTATAAGGTGAACCAATTCCAATTGTGTTATGCACCTAAGGTACATGGAGTCCATTTTAAGGAGAGAGCAATCAGCCTGGGGCCCTGAATAGCAGGATCCCAGGCCAACTAAGTCAAAAACCAGCTAAACACCAGGCAAAAAGTTTGGGGGTAACCATAGTCAGATATCCACCTTCCTACATAACCCCCCCCCAAACGAAAGGAGATAAGGCTATCCTTGACCAGGTAAGCCTATATTGCCTAAGTGGCCATATAAGGAAGTACCAGCTCTGGCTTGGTAACCCCCTGTCTCATGGTCCACTAAGCAATCCCTTACCCTAAGGGTATCGGAGGGTCTCCACCATAGGGAATCTCTACCTGTGGTGTGTCTTTGCAAAGTCAAAGGCTGGTGTTGAGATGGAGTACTGAAGTGAGTTTCCTCTGTAGGGCTCAGCTTCCTCCAATCACTCTCCACCATGTGTGCCTTTCTTTCTCTGACTGAGTTGCACTGTGCTCTCAGGGTCAACCTCTGGCTACCTAAAGCTGGAGGCTGGGTCCCTCTGTTTGGCTTACTGGAGGGACAGGTCAGGTTTGGGCCCTTAGGGTCCCAGGTTTGGCTGTGCCCAACAATATCCATCTGGGGGAGGTCCCTAACTACTTTTAAGGGGGATCCCTCAGGAGTTTTTAAAGCTTGCACCTCACTAGGGCTACTAGTTTCGGTGCCCCTAATCTGCTGATGGGGGTGCTTTATTTGACAGGGGGCCCTTTGGGTCTCACTGTCCTTCTTGTCCTCTGCAGCCCTGGGCTGAGTAAGGCAAGGTAGAGAGGGGCAGGTTACCTGCTCCAGACTGGGTCCCACCTGAGAAGGGTCCACTGCCATCAGAGGCTCTGTTAGGCCAGGCCTAACAACCTCTGGGACAGTTCCTTCATCAGGGGTAAGATCAGTTCCCTGAGGAGGCTGATCCTTTCCTAAAGTCTGGCGGGAGGGAGATTTCTCTTCCTCCTCAATGCTCTCTGTTTGGGTGGAGTGATCCATCATTTCAGGCTTCACTACCCATGTATCAGTTTGAGTTTGGGCTGTGGCCATCACAGCCCCACCAACCTTTTCAGGAGGAGACTCAGTTTGGGTATGGGCTGTTACTAGTACAGCCCTGCTACTCTTTCTAGGAGGGAAGTTATCTAAAGATGGGGCTGAGGTTTGCTCGGCCCTCCCAACCTTTTCAGGAAGGACATCTTGAATTGGGGCTGTAGCCATTACAGCCCCACTAACCTTTCCATGGAGATTTACCATTCTAGAATGGGTTTGCTGTTCAACCTCAGCCCAGGCTGAGATTTCCAAATCATTACCCAGTAGGCAATCTACAGGCAAGTTTGCTGACACTGCCACTCTCTTTGGGCCAGTGACACCTCCCCAGCTAAGATTGACTACTGCCATGGGATGATTGGATTCTATGCCATCAATGTTTGTCACCTGATATTTGGCATCAGGTAAAAGTTGCCTTGAGGGGACTAGACATTCAGCCACCATGGTGATGCTAGCCCCTGTGTCTCTGAAGGCCTCAACTTTCAAGCCATTGATGAGGGGCTCCTGTCTATACTTGCTCAAAGTGTTTGGGCAAGTTGTGAAATTGGCAAACCCCATGCCAGTCTCATAGACAAGAGTATCTGAGTTAGGGGACCTGGATAGGCCAGAGTCCACCTGTCCTCCAAAAGTAAACCCACCCAAATTCTTGGGGGTGTTCCCACCACCTGGGGGACCACTGCTAGCAGTGACAGGAGGTGTTGGAGCCTTACCTGGAGGTATATTCTCCTTATTGCCATTCTTGGGACAACAGCTATCTGTTTTGTAATGCCCCACCTGTTTACAGGTATGACAATAAGGCTTTTTCTGGGATGTAGAAGTGTCTTGGGACCCACCCCCATTCTTGGAGTTTTGGGGCCCTGGGGAAGTCTTTTCCTTACTTTTATCCCGACCCTTCTCTTGAGGCTTGGTAGTCTCTTTCTTTTGGTCACCACCCTGGTTCTTAGGCCTGATCCTGGTTCTGACCCATTTGTCTGCCCTCCTACCCAATTCTTGTGGGGAGGTCAGATCAGAGTCAACCAGGTGCTGATGTAGAAGCTGATTTTGACAATTACTTAAGATTTGCTCTCTCATAATTAAATTATACAATCCTGTATAGTCAGTAACCTTACTTCCCAGCAACCAGCCCTCCAGAGCCTTAGTGGCACACTCAACAAATTCAGACCAGTCCTGAGTCTGTGTCTTCTGGGTGTCTCTGAACATTAACCTGTACTGTTCAGTGGTTAAGCCCAACCCATCAATCAGAGCACTCTTCAGGACCATGTAGTTTCTAGAATCCTCATCACTTACTGTGAGGAGTCTGTCTCGGCCTCTACCTTCAAAGGAGAGCCACAAGATTGCTGCCCACTGCTCCTGAGGGATCTGCTGTACTCTGCAGGCTCTCTCCATTGCAGTAATCCATTTATGGATGTCATCCCCAGCTTTGTAGGGGGGCACAATCTTACTCAGGTTTCTATTATCAAAAGACCTGTCTTTATCCTTGTGGATATTGCTGCCACCAGTGGGTTCTATTACCCCACTCTCTCTAGGCTGTCTTGCTCTAGCAAGTTTCTCCTTAGCCAGGGCAACCTCTAATTCTTGCCTCTGGATCCTAAGCTCAGCCTCTCTCATCTTGGCCTCATGTTCCCTTCTCTGAGGGCTAGTCATCTCCTTTCTGGAGTGACCATGAGAGCCTCTAGAGACATGGGAGGTATTGGATTCACCTGAGTGATGCCTTCTCCTCCTATGGCCCTGGTTAAGTCCACCTGGGGGTCTGAATGGGTTGTTACCTGATTCATTCCCAAGTTGACTTAAGTTAGCCTGGTTCAGTCTACTGACCAGCACCTGACTATCTCTGTCATCATCTGACTCACTGCTTTCCACCTCCTCCTCCTCTTCTTCTTCCTCTTCCTCTACATCTACTTGAGGAGCTCCAGTGGTGGAGGCTTCCTCATCTACTAGGATGATAGGGGCAGGGGGGTCTACAGTGTCATCCTCTGAAGGATGGCCTCCTTCAGCATTCCCTGTGGGGTTTGCTTTAGAGGGCTTTAGAGTCTCAGACTGGTCTAAGAGCTCTCTTAGGTGGTCTGTAGTAGGGGAAGGCCCTGTCTTCAGACCCCTTAAGACACAAAGCTGTCTTAATTCCTTAAAGGAAAAAATAGCAAATTTGGATGGTGCCCTTGGAGGGTCACTCTCAACAGGAGTAAGTCCACTGGACTCCTCTGCTCCAGACATTGCTCTAGTGTGGGTGGATGTGTTGCAATCTACCTACACTGGTGTTTACCTACTAAACCTATCTAGTAGTTGTAGCTAGGGTGTGCTACTCCCTTTGCTCTACAACAACTAAGTTCAGTAGAACTTAAGTATACTAGTCTTGTTTTATATGTACCTAGCAGGTACCTGTATGATCTTTCAAATGATAATCTCAAAGATTGTAATGGTAAAACAACAGCAAGCTCAGATCCCAATCCGCTGCTCACCAATGTGAGAAGTTGGCCTGGTATATAATGCTCACTAATTCTAGTGATCACTTTGTACCATGCCAAGCAACCCTTATGATGATGGTTGTAATTCAACCTTGTAGACCAGTTATCCTAGTGGTAACGTGGACAAAGCAGTCTTAGGCTAAACTCTGAAAGGCATGTGAAGCCAGCTGTTATACCATACACAACCCCCTTGAATACCAAATGAAAGGGACACCACACAGATATATATTGAAAATATATATTGATTTATTAACTATTAAAATCCCCTGGACTCTTTATGAGCACAGAAGCACAAGCGTTAAATCACAAGACAGTTTAAAATACACAAAAGTTGCACAATATGGATGAGCCCTAGGGGCCACCTAAACCATATACTAAATAAGTGGTATAAGAGATACCTAAAGGAAAGTGAAGAGGCCTAGGGCCTTGGGAATCGCTGGAGCTATTCGAGACTGGAGTTAACTAAGTCGGGAAAGGCCCACGGGACTCGGGTGCAGTGTTCAAAGTGCACGCACTTCTCAATACAAAGTCTATGGTGCGTAAAAAGTACAAAGTTAGAAAGTTAGGAACCTTCCGAGTGACCTACGGAGCTGAAACTTAAAACACAGGCCCTTGGGATGTGTACCAGTGCAGGAGCACCGGCGGAGCTGAGTTACCTCACCCACAGGAAGCGGGTGCACAGGGTCGAAGATGTGTCGGGTTTCGTCACGCTGGTCGATGGTGCTTGGAGCAGGAGATGCTGCAGGCGGCTCGATGAGAAGAGTTCCGGTGGATCCAAGGGTGGATCAGAAGAGTTGAAGACCTGAAAGCAGAGGGGACAGTGTTCAAAGTCACTAGCCAGTGACTGCCCTGGAACCAGAGTGGAACCAGGCGATGTCGGGTGCAAACAGGCGTTGTCGGGTAGCTTCTTTCTGCAGCCACGTGGATACCCGGGGTCGAGGACGTCCAGGAGTCGGTCACGAGCTGTCCCACGTAGGCTTCTCGCTGTTGGCGGTGTCGGCGACCTGATCGGAGCAAACAGGCCTTGGCAAATGCAAGCCACGCAGAAGTTGAAAGATGCTGTTCACTCGGACCAGCAAGGTCAGAGCGAGGGCTCCTTTTCACAGGAGCTTGGGTAGGTCTGGAGCAACCAGACCTGCTGTTTAAATCTTCGGGTTCGTCGCCAAGATGGCCGCTGACCACGTGGCTAGTGGCCGGGATGGCGCGTCGAGTGGCACAGTGCAAAAGGGCCCCACGCAGATCGTGGAGATGCTGGGGGGCTGATCTTCGGTGCAAGGGCTGCTCGGTGGTGGGGGTTCTCAATCCCCAAAGCACAACATCGAGGATGCCTCAGAAGCTGCGCAGTCAGCTTTACGAGTGTCTTCCAAGAGGTCCGGTCCCACGTCACTCGGTGCCTCCACGGGTCCCTTCTTCGCAGGGACTGTGGATCGGGCTTTGAGAGGTCTGGGAGTCTGGTTCTTGTCGGGCTCTGGGCTCGGTCTCCGGCGGGAGGCGGCGGCAAAGCAGACGTCGAGTTGCTGGTTGGTACCTGTGTTCACAGGGTGGTCACTCCTTGGCCACAAGGGAGATTCTTCTTCAGTCTTCTGTGCAGCAGAATGTCGAAGTCCAGTCTTCTTCTTAGTTTTAAGTTGATTTCGGGATGATCTGCTGTGCAATGGCACTGCTCCCCCTCTTATTCCCAAACTGGGGGTGGATCACCTACTAGGTCCCTCCTCTGGGTGGAACCAGGAAGGGGGGCGGTTACACCCCCTTTCCTTTGTCCAGCTCCGCGCCAGGACTGGGGCTGGAAGGCCCCAGAACCGGTTTGGACTGGCCTATGCACGGGGACACCTTGTGTGCCCCGGGCATGTCTGATTCTTTTCAGCCCTGTCCTACCTAATACACAAAATCCTGTCTGGGGTGGTGCTCGCACCTCCCAAGGCAGGAAACCCTTTGTCCAGGCCACCATCTGCCGAGTTTCGGTCAGCAGCAGGAGGCCAGACTTGTGTCTGTGGTGGCAGCGTCCATTTTGTGAAGCTGAGGCTCTGTTTAACTTTAACCGGGGTTAAGGCTACGCACATGTCGTGTCCCTCTAGAAGGGTGGAATGCTATCCCCGTCGCCAGAATTGGCGAGGGGATAGTATTCCAATTCGTATGACACCTTACTCGACATGTTTTGATAAAGCCAAACCAAAGATAGCATTTAACCGCGAGGATTATAATGCACTTAAGAGTATATGGTATGGCAATATCCCGGAACGGCTTAGGGAGTTGTTCCCGACAGCTGCAGACAGGCTCAGCTCATGCCGGAGCACCATCTCACATATTTCCAAGCACTCTGCCTCCAGGATTGATGAGGCCTTCCATAGGAGTGGCTGATAGGAACATATGTGTCCAGTTTAGGGTTAGGCACAGACATACTGTACCTAAGTAAGAGGTGGTTACACCGACTTACCCCAGCTGAGTGATCAGCCAGTTGTGTCAAAGATGGAGGCCAGGCCAGGGGTGGCACAATACGTGCTGCAGCCCCTGGTAGGCCTTGGCTACACCTATGCCCTGGGTACCTATGGTACACTGTTACAGGGGCCTATAAGGTGAACCAATTCCAATTGTGTTATGCACCTAAGGTACATGGAGTCCATTTTAAGGAGAGAGCAATCAGCCTGGGGCCCTGAATAGCAGGATCCCAGGCCAACTAAGTCAAAAACCAGCTAAACACCAGGCAAAAAGTTTGGGGGTAACCATAGTCAGATATCCACCTTCCTACAACGCTGTTGCGTCAAAATCTTACGCCTGCCTCACAGCAGGCGTAAGACTGACGCAAGCCCTTCACATGGGGCTTTCCCCATGTGAAAGGATGCATTGCTGGAGTTGCGTCACTTTTGTGACACACTCCAGCAATGCGTCACTTTTGCGCTTACAGATACGTCAGAAATACTGACGTATCTGTAACTCCTTGCTACATGATGCGTCCTATATTAAATATGACGCATCAGGAATGTCGCAAGGAGTGCGCAGTGAAAAGTGACGCATCGCTGTTTTCACGCACCGATGCGTCACTTTTCATAAATGAGGCCCCTGATTTCATGAGAGACCTCAGAGCTGCATGTTTTGAGCCCAGTACTGAGCCTGAAAAGCATTTCCAACTCCACTTACAAGTAAAACTAGCTGAAATGTGCCTGGCTTCTCTTCATTGAAAAGCTCATTCCGAGTACATTTTTAGCATATGTTTGCTCCTGCCGGGTCAGCTGAGCAGCGAATTTCTATTTAACCACCTGCTATCACGAGAGACCTCAGGGCTGCATGGTTTGAGCCCAGTACTGATCCTGAAAAGCGTTTCCAACCCCACTTACCAGTAAAACTAGCTAAAATGTGCCTCGCTTCTCTTCACTGAAAAGCTCATTCTGAGTACATTTTTAGCATACGTTTGCTCCTGCCGGGTCAGCTGAGCAGCGAATTTCTATTTAACCACCTGCTTTCATGAGAGACCTCAGGGATGCATGCTTTGAGCCCAGCACTGAGCCTGAAAAGTGTTTCCAACCCCACTTACAAGTAAAACTAGCTAAAATGTGCCTGGCTTCTCTTCACTGAAAAGCTCATTCTGAGTACATTTTTAGCATACGTTTGCTCCTGCCGGGTCAGCTGAGCTGCGAATTTCTATTTAACCACCTGCTATCATGAGAGACCTCAGGGCTGCATGTTTTGAGCTCAGTACTGATCCTGAAAAGCGTTTTCAACCCCACTTACAAGTAAAACTAGCTAAAATGTGCCTGGCTGCTATTCATTTAAAAGCTCATTCTATGTACATTTTTGGCATACGTTTGCTCCTACCGGGTCAGCTGAGCAGCGAATTTCTATTTACCACCTGCTTTCATGAGAGATCTCTGGGCTGCATGTTTTGAGCCCAGTACTGATCCTGAAAAGCGTTTCCAACCCCACTTACAAGTAAAACTAGCTAAAATGTGCCTGGCTTCTCTTCACTGAAAAGCTCATTCTGAGTACATTTTTAGCATACGTTTGCTCCTGCCGGGTCAGCTGAGCAGCGAATTTCTATTTAACCACCTGCTATCATGTGAGACCTCAGGGCTGCATGTTTTGAGCCCAGTACTGATCCTGAAAAGCGTTTCCAACCCCACACACAAGTAAAACTAGCTAAAATGTGCCTGGCTGCTATTCACTGAAAAGCTCATTCTGTGTACATTTTTGGCATACGTTTGCTCCTGCCGGGTCAGCTGAGCAGCGAATTTCTATTTAACCACCTGATTTCATGAGAGACCTCAGAGCTGCATGTTTTGAGCCCAGTACTGAGCCTGAAAAGCATTTCCAACCCCACTTACAAAGTAAAACTAGCTGAAATGTGCCTGGCTTCTCTTCACTGAAAAGCTCATTCTGAGTATATTTTTAGCATACGTTTGCTCCTGCCGGGTCAGCTGAGTAGCGAATTTCTATTTAACCACCTGCTATCACGAGAGACCTCAGGGCTGCATGGTTTGAGCCCAGTACTGATCCTGAAAAGCGTTTCCAACCCCACTTACAAGTAAAACTAGCTAAAATGTGCCTGGCTTCTCTTCACTGAAAAGCTCATTCTGAGTACATTTTTAGCATACGTTTGCTCCTGCCGGGTCAGCTGAGCAGCGAATTTCTATTTAACCACCTGCTTTCATGAGAGACCTCAGGGATGCATGCTTTGAGCCCAGCACTGAGCCTGAAAAGCGTTTCCAACCCCACTTACAAGTAAAACTAGCTAAAATGTGCCTGGCTGCTATTCATTTAAAAGCTCATTCTGTGTACATTTTTGGCATACGTTTGCTCCTACCGGGTCAGCTAAGCAGCGAATTTCTATTTACCACCTGCTTTCATGAGAGATCTCAGGGCTGCATGTTTTGAGCCCAGTACTGAGCCTGAAAAGCATTTCCAACCTCACTTACAAGTAAAACTAGCTAAAATGTGCCTGGCTTCTCTTCACTGAAAAGCACATTCTGAGTACATTTTTAGCATACGTTTGCTCCTGCCGGGTCAGCTGAGCAGCGAATTTCTATTTAACCACCTGCTATCATGTGAGACCTCAGGGCTGCATGTTTTGAGCCCAGTACTGATCCTGAAAAGCGTTTTCAACCCCACTTACAAGTAAAACTAGCTAAAATGTGCCTGGCTGCTATTCATTTAAAAGCTCATTCTGTGTACATTTTTGGCATACGTTTGCTCTTACCGGGTCAGCTGAGCAGCGAATTTCTATTTACCACCTGCTTTCATGAGAGATCTCAGGGCTGCATGTTTTGAGCCCAGTACTGATCCTGAAAAGCGTTTCCAACCCCACTTACAAGTAAAACTAGCTAAAATGTGCCTGGCTTCTCTTCACTGAAAAGCTCATTCTGAGTACATTTTTAGCATACGTTTGCTCCTGCCGGGTCAGCTGAGCAGCGAATTTCTATTTAACCACCTGCTTTCATGAGAGACCTCAGGGATGCATGCTTTGAGCCCAGCACTGAGCCTGAAAAGTGTTTCCAACCCCACTTACAAATAAAACTAGCTAAAATGTGCCTGGCTTCTCTTCACTGAAAAGCTCATTCTGAGTACATTTTTAGCATACGTTTGCTCCTGCCGGGTCAGCTGAGCTGCGAATTTCTATTTAACCACCTGCTATCATGAGAGACCTCAGGGCTGCATGTTTTGAGCTCAGTACTGATCCTGAAAAGCGTTTTCAACCCCACTTACAAGTAAAACTAGCTAAAATGTGCCTGGCTGCTATTCATTTAAAAGCTCATTCTGTGTACATTTTTGGCATACGTTTGCTCCTACCGGGTCAGCTGAGCAGCGAATTTCTATTTACCACCTGCTTTCATGAGAGATCTCAGGGCTGCATGTTTTGAGCCCAGTACTGATCCTGAAAAGCGTTTCCAACCCCACTTACAAGTAAAACTAGCTAAAATGTGCCTGGCTTCTCTTCACTGAAAAGCTCATTCTGAGTACATTTTTAGCATACGTTTGCTCCTGCCGGGTCAGCTGAGCAGCGAATTTCTATTTAACCACCTGCTATCATTAGAGACCTCAGGGCTGCATGTTTTGAGCCCAGTACTGATCCTGAAAAGCGTTTCCAACCCCACACACAAGTAAAACTAGCTAAAATGTGCCTGGCTGCTATTCACTGAAAAGCTCATTCTGTGTACATTTTTGGCATACGTTTGCTCCTGCCGGGTCAGCTGAGCAGCGAATTTCTATTTAACCACCTGATTTCATGAGAGACCTCAGAGCTGCATGTTTTGAGCCCAGTACTGAGCCTGAAAAGCATTTCCAACCCCACTTACAAAGTAAAACTAGCTGAAATGTGCCTGGCTTCTCTTCACTGAAAAGCTCATTCTGAGTATATTTTTAGCATACGTTTGCTCCTGCCGGGTCAGCTGAGCAGCGAATTTCTATTTAACCACCTGCTATCACGAGAGACCTCAGGGCTGCATGGTTTGAGCCCAGTACTGATCCTGAAAAGCGTTTCCAACCCCACTTACAAGTAAAACTAGCTAAAATGTGCCTGGCTGCTATTCATTTAAAAGCTCATTCTGTGTACATTTTTGGCATACGTTTGCTCCTACCGGGTCAGCTAAGCAGCGAATTTCTATTTACCACCTGCTTTCATGAGAGATCTCAGGGCTGCATGTTTTGAGCCCAGTACTGAGCCTGAAAAGCATTTCCAACCTCACTTACAAGTAAAACTAGCTAAAATGTGCCTGGCTTCTCTTCACTGAAAAGCACATTCTGAGTACATTTTTAGCATACGTTTGCTCCTGCCGGGTCAGCTGAGCAGCGAATTTCTATTTAACCACCTGCTATCATGTGAGACCTCAGGGCTGCATGTTTTGAGCCCAGTACTGATCCTGAAAAGCGTTTCCAACCCCACTTACAAGTAAAACTAGCTAAAATGTGCCTGGCTGCTATTCACTGAAAAGCTCATTCTGTGTACATTTTTGGCATACGTTTGCTCCTGCCGGGTCAGCTGAGCAGTGAATTTCTATTTAACCACCTGATTTCATGAGAGACCTCAGAGCTGCATGTTTTGAGCCCAGTACTGAGCCTGAAAAGCATTTCCAACCCCACTTACAAAGTAAAACTAGCTGAAATGTGCCTGGCTTCTCTTCACTGAAAAGCTCATTCTGAGTACATTTTTAGCATACGTTTGCTCCTGCCGGGTCAGCTGAGCAGCGAATTTCTATTTAACCACCTGCTATCACGAGAGACCTCAGGGCTGCATGGTTTGAGCCCAGTACTGATCCTGAAAAGCGTTTCCAACCCCACTTACAAGTAAAACTAGCTAAAATGTGCCTGGCTGCTATTCACTGAAAAGCTCATTCTGTGTACATTTGTGGCATACGTTTGCTCCTACCGGGTCAGCTGAGCAGCGAATTTCTATTTAACCACCTGCTTTCATGAGAGACCTCAGGGATGCATGTTTTGAGCCCAGTACTGAGCCTGAAAAGCGTTTCCAACCCCACTTACAAGTAAAACTAGCTAAAATGTGCCTGGCTGCTATTCACTGAAAAGCTCATTCTGTGTACATTTTTGGCATACGTTTGCTCCTGCCGGGTCAGCTGAGCAGTGAATTTCTATTTAACCACCTGATTTCATGAGAGACCTCAGAGCTGCATGTTTTGAGCCCAGTACTGAGCCTGAAAAGCATTTCCAACCCCACTTACAAAGTAAAACTAGCTGAAATGTGCCTGGCTTCTCTTCACTGAAAAGCTCATTCTGAGTACATTTTTAGCATACGTTTGCTCCTGCCGGGTCAGCTGAGCAGCGAATTTCTATTTAACCACCTGCTATCACGAGAGACCTCAGGGCTGCATGGTTTGAGCCCAGTACTGATCCTGAAAAGCGTTTCCAACCCCACTTACAAGTAAAACTAGCTAAAATGTGCCTGGCTTCTCTTCACTGAAAAGCTCATTCTGAGTACATTTTTAGCATACGTTTGCTCCTGCCGGGTCAGCTGAGCAGCGAATTTCTATTTAACCACCTGCTTTCATGAGAGACCTCAGGGATGCATGCTTTGAGCCCAGCACTGAGCCTGAAAAGCGTTTCCAACCCCACTTACAAGTAAAACTAGCTAAAATGTGCCTGGCTGCTATTCATTTAAAAGCTCATTCTGTGTACATTTTTGGCATACGTTTGCTCCTACCGGGTCAGCTAAGCAGCGAATTTCTATTTACCACCTGCTTTCATGAGAGATCTCAGGGCTGCATGTTTTGAGCCCAGTACTGAGCCTGAAAAGCATTTCCAACCTCACTTACAAGTAAAACTAGCTAAAATGTGCCTGGCTTCTCTTCACTGAAAAGCACATTCTGAGTACATTTTTAGCATACGTTTGCTCCTGCCGGGTCAGCTGAGCAGCGAATTTCTATTTAACCACCTGCTATCATGTGAGACCTCAGGGCTGCATGTTTTGAGCCCAGTACTGATCCTGAAAAGCGTTTCCAACCCCACTTACAAGTAAAACTAGCTAAAATGTGCCTGGCTGCTATTCACTGAAAAGCTCATTCTGTGTACATTTTTGGCATACGTTTGCTCCTGCCGGGTCAGCTGAGCAGCAAATTTCTATTTAACCACCTGATTTCTTGAGAGACCTCAGAGCTGCATGTTTTGAGCCCAGTACTGAGCCTGAAAAGCATTTCCAACCCCACTTACAAAGTAAAACTAGCTGAAATGTGCCTGGCTTCTCTTCACTGAAAAGCTCATTCTGAGTACATTTTTAGCATACGTTTGCTCCTGCCGGGTCAGCTGAGCAGCGAATTTCTATTTAACCACCTGCTATCATGAGAGACCGCAGGGCTGCATGTTTTGAGCCCAGTACTGATCCTGAAAAGCGTTTCCAACCCCACTTACAAGTAAAACTAGCTAAAATGTGCCTGGCTGCTATTCACCGAAAAGCTCATTCTGTGTACATTTGTGGCATACGTTTGCTCCTACCGGGTCAGCTGAGCAGCGAATTTCTATTTAACCACCTGCTTTCATGAGAGACCTCAGGGATGCATGTTTTGAGCCCAGTACTGAGCCTGAAAAGCATTTCCAACCCCACTTACAAGTAAAACTAGCTAATGTGCCTGGCTTCTCTTCACTGAAAAGCTCATTCTGAGAACATTTTTAGCATACGTTTGCTCCTGCCGGGTCAGCTGAGCAGCGAATTTCTATTTAACCACCTGCTATCATGAGAGACCTCAGGGCTGCATGGTTTGAGCCCAGTACTGATCCTGAAAAGCGTTTCCAACCCCACTTACAAGTAAAACTAGCTAAAATGTGCCTGGCTTCTCTTCACTGAAAAGCTCATTCTGAGAACATTTTTAGCATACGTTTGCTCCTGCCGGGTCAGCTGAGCAGCAAATTTCTATTTAACCACCTGCTATCATGAGAGACCTCAGGGATGCATGTTTTGAGCCCAGTACTGAGCCTGAAAAGCATTTCCAACCCCACTTACAAGTAAAACTAGCTAATGTGCCTGGCTTCTCTTCACTGAAAAGCTCATTCTGTGTACATTTTTGGCATACGTTTGCTCCTGCCGGGTCAGCTGAGCAGCGAATTTCTATTTAACCACCTGATTTCATGAGAGACCTCAGAGCTGCATGTTTTGAGCCCAGTACTGAGCCTGAAAAGCATTTCCAACCCCACTTACAAAGTAAAACTAGCTAAAATGTGCCTGGCTTCTCTTCACTGAAAAGCTCATTCTGAGTACATTTTTAGCATACGTTTGCTCCTGCCGGGTCAGCTGAGCAGCGAATTTCTATTTAACCACCTGCTATCATGAGAGACCGCAGGGCTGCATGTTTTGAGCCCAGTACTGATCCTGAAAAGCGTTTCCAACCCCACTTACAAGTAAAACTAGCTAAAATGTGCCTGGCTGCTATTCACTGAAAAGCTCATTCTGTGTACATTTGTGGCATACGTTTGCTCCTACCGGGTCAGCTGAGCAGCGAATTTCTATTTAACCACCTGCTTTCATGAGAGACCTCAGGGATGCATGTTTTGAGCCCAGTACTGAGCCTGAAAAGCATTTCCACCCCCACTTACAAGTAAAACTAGCTAATGTGCCTGGCTTCTCTTCACTGAAAAGCTCATTCTGAGAACATTTTTAGCATACGTTTGCTCCTGCCGGGTCAGCTGAGCAGCGAATTTCTATTTAACCACCTGCTATCATGAGAGACCTCAGGGCTGCATGGTTTGAGCCCAGTACTGATCCTGAAAAGCGTTTCCAACCCCACTTACAAGTAAAACTAGCTAAAATGTGCCTGGCTTCTCTTCACTGAAAAGATCATTCTGAGAACATTTTTAGCATACGTTTGCTCCTGCCGGGTCAGCTGAGCAGCGAATTTCTATTTAACCACCTGCTATCATGAGAGACCTCAGGGATGCATGTTTTGAGCCCAGTACTGAGCCTGAAAAGCATTTCCAACCCCACTAAACAAGTAAAACTAGCTAATGTGCCTGGCTTCTCTTCACTGAAAAGCTCATTCTGTGTACATTTTTGGCATACGTTTGCTCCTGCCGGGTCAGCTGAGCAGCAAATTTCTATTTAACCACCTGATTTCATGAGAGACCTCAGAGCTGCATGTTTTGAGCCCAGTACTGAGCCTGAAAAGCATTTCCAACCCCACTTACAAAGTAAAACTAGCTGAAATGTGCCTGGCTTCTCTTCACTGAAAAGCTCATTCTGAGTATATTTTTAGCATACGTTTGCTCCTGCCGGGTCAGCTGAGCAGCGAATTTCTATTTAACCACCTGCTATCACGAGAGACCTCAGGGCTGCATGGTTTGAGCCCAGTACTGATCCTGAAAAGCGTTTCCAACCCCACTTACAAGTAAAACTAGCTAAAATGTGCCTCGCTTCTCTTCACTGAAAAGCTCATTCTGAGTACATTTTTAGCATACGTTTGCTCCTGCCGGGTCAGCTGAGCAGCGAATTTCTATTTAACCACCTGCTTTCATGAGAGACCTCAGGGATGCATGCTTTGAGCCCAGCACTGAGCCTGAAAAGCGTTTCCAACCCCACTTACAAGTAAAACTAGCTAAAATGTGCCTGGTGCTATTCATTTAAAAGCTCATTCTGTGTACATTTTTGGCATACGTTTGCTCCTACCGGGTCAGCTAAGCAGCGAATTTCTATTTACCACCTGCTTTCATGAGAGATCTCAGGGCTGCATGTTTTGAGCCCAGTACTGAGCCTGAAAAGCATTTCCAAC
This sequence comes from Lissotriton vulgaris, assembly GCF_964263255.1. Lineage (NCBI taxonomy): Eukaryota > Metazoa > Chordata > Amphibia > Caudata > Salamandridae > Lissotriton > Lissotriton vulgaris. The sequence continues at coordinate 1,801,098 of NW_028242071.1, read as the reverse complement.
CTCACTTACAAGTAAAATTAGCTAAAATGTGCCTGGCTTCTCTTCACTGAAAAGCACATTCTGAGTACATTTTTAGCATACGTTTGCTCCTGCCGGGTCAGCTGAGCAGCGAATTTCTATTTAACCACCTGCTATCATGTGAGACCTCAGGGCTGCATGTTTTGAGCCCAGTACTGATCCTGAAAAGCGTTTCCAACCCCACTTACAAGTAAAACTAGCTAAAATGTGCCTGGCTGCTATTCACTGAAAAGCTCATTCTGTGTACATTTTTGGCATACGTTTGCTCCTGCCGGGTCAGCTGAGCAGCGAATTTCTATTTAACCACCTGCTATCATGAGAGACCGCAGGGCTGCATGTTTTGAGCCCAGTACTGATCCTGAAAAGCGTTTCCAACCCCACTTACAAGTAAAACTAGCTAAAATGTGCCTGGCTGCTATTCACTGAAAAGCTCATTCTGTGTACATTTGTGGCATACGTTTGCTCCTACCGGGTCAGCTGAGCAGCGAATTTCTATTTAACCACCTGCTTTCATGAGAGACCTCAGGGATGCATGTTTTGAGCCCAGTACTGAGCCTGAAAAGCATTTCCAACCCCACTTACAAGTAAAACTAGCTAATGTGCCTGGCTTCTCTTCACTGAAAAGCTCATTCTGAGAACATTTTTAGCATACGTTTGCTCCTGCCGGGTCAGCTGAGCAGCGAATTTCTATTTAACCACCTGCTATCATGAGAGACCTCATGGCTGCATGGTTTGAGCCCAGTACTGATCCTGAAAAGCGTTTCCAACCCCACTTACAAGTAAAACTAGCTAAAATGTGCCTGGCTTCTCTTCACTGAAAAGCTCATTCTGAGAACATTTTTAGCATACGTTTGCTCCTGCCGGGTCAGCTGAGCAGCGAATTTCTATTTAACCACCTGCTATCATGAGAGACCTCAGGGATGCATGTTTTGAGCCCAGTACTGAGCCTGAAAAGCATTTCCAACCCCACTTACAAGTAAAACTAGCTAATGTGCCTGGCTTCTCTTCACTGAAAAGCTCATTCTGAGAACATTTTTAGCATACGTTTGCTCCTGCCGGGTCAGCTGAGCAGCGAATTTCTATTTAACCACCTGCTATCATGAGAGACCTCAGGGCTGCATGTTTTGAGCCCAGTACTGATCATGAAAAGCGTTTCCAACCCCACTTACAAGTAAAACTAGCTAAAATGTGCCTGGCTGCTATTCACTGAAAAGCTCATTCTGTGTACATTTGTGGCATACGTTTGCTCCTACCGGGTCAGCTGAGCAGCGAATTTCTATTTAACCACCTGCTTTCATGAGAGACCTCAGGGATGCATGTTTTGAGCCCAGTACTGAGCCTGAAAAGCATTTCCAACCCCACTTACAAGTAAAACTAGCTAAAATGTGCCTGGCTTCTCTTCACTGAAAAGCTCATTCTGAGTACATTTTTAGCATACGTTTGCTCCTGCCGGGTCAGCTGAGCAGCAAATTTCTATTTAACCACCTGCTATTTTGAGCCCAGTACTGATCCTGAAAAGCGTTTCCAACCCCACTTACAAGTAAAACTAGCTAAAATGTGCCTGGCTGCTATTCACTGAAAAGCTCATTCTGTGTACATTTTTGGCATACGTTTGCTCCTGCCGGGTCAGCTGAGCAGCGAATTTCTATTTAACCACCTGCGGCCTTATTTATGAAGGCCTTGCATCAGTTTTGCGCCACGGTGCGTCACTTTTTGTGACGCACCAGCGTTGTAAAAAATGCGCCTTGGTGCGCCATATTTAAAAAGTGACGCATCTAGGTAGATGCGTCACTTTTTAAACCCCTGCGCCACATTATACCTGCGTCAGGTATAATGTATGCAGAGGGGGCATTCCCCCGCAAAAGCCTCGTAATAGTGACGCAGTGAAATCTAAGAGATTTCACTTCGTCACTTTTAGAACGCTGTTGCGTCAAAATCTTACGCCTGCCTCACAGCAGGCGTAAGACTGACGCAAGCCCTTCACATGGGGCTTTCCCCATGTGAAAGGATGCATTGCTGGAGTTGCGTCACTTTTGTGACACACTCCAGCAATGCGTCACTTTTGCGCTTACAGATACGTCAGAAATACTGACGTATCTGTAACTCCTTGCGACATGATGCGTCATATATTAAATATGACGCATCAGGAATGTCGCAAGGAGTGCGCAGTGAAAAGTGACGCATCGCTGTTTTCACGCACCGATGCGTCACTTTTCATAAATGAGGCCCCTGATTTCATGAGAGACCTCAGAGCTGCATGTTTTGAGCCCAGTACTGAGCCTGAAAAGCATTTCCAACCCCACTTACAAGTAAAACTAGCTAAAATGTGCCTGGCTGCTATTCATTTAAAAGCTCATTCTGTGTACATTTTTGGCATACGTTTGCTCCTACCGGGTCAGCTAAGCAGCGAATTTCTATTTACCACCTGCTTTCATGAGAGATCTCAGGGCTGCATGTTTTGAGCCCAGTACTGAGCCTGAAAAGCATTTCCAACCTCACTTACAAGTAAAACTAGCTAAAATGTGCCTGGCTTCTCTTCACTGAAAAGCACATTCTGAGTACATTTTTAGCATACGTTTGCTCCTGCCGGGTCAGCTGAGCAGCGAATTTCTATTTAACCACCTGCTATCATGTGAGACCTCAGGGCTGCATGTTTTGAGCCCAGTACTGATCCTGAAAAGCGTTTCCAACCCCACTTACAAGTAAAACTAGCTAAAATGTGCCTGGCTGCTATTCACTGAAAAGCTCATTCTGTGTACATTTTTGGCATACGTTTGCTCCTGCCGGGTCAGCTGAGCAGCAAATTTCTATTTAACCACCTGATTTCTTGAGAGACCTCAGAGCTGCATGTTTTGAGCCCAGTACTGAGCCTGAAAAGCATTTCCAACCCCACTTACAAAGTAAAACTAGCTGAAATGTGCCTGGCTTCTCTTCACTGAAAAGCTCATTCTGAGTACATTTTTAGCATACGTTTGCTCCTGCCGGGTCAGCTGAGCAGCGAATTTCTATTTAACCACCTGCTATCATGAGAGACCGCAGGGCTGCATGTTTTGAGCCCAGTACTGATCCTGAAAAGCGTTTCCAACCCCACTTACAAGTAAAACTAGCTAAAATGTGCCTGGCTGCTATTCACTGAAAAGCTCATTCTGTGTACATTTGTGGCATACGTTTGCTCCTACCGGGTCAGCTGAGCAGCAAATTTCTATTTAACCACCTGCTATTTTGAGCCCAGTACTGATCCTGAAAAGCGTTTCCAACCCCACTTACAAGTAAAACTAGCTAAAATGTGCCTGGCTGCTATTCACTGAAAAGCTCATTCTGTGTACATTTTTGGCATACGTTTGCTCCTGCCGGGTCAGCTGAGCAGCGAATTTCTATTTAACCACCTGCGGCCTTATTTATGAAGGCCTTGCATCAGTTTTGCGCCACGGTGCGTCACTTTTTGTGACGCACCAGCGTTGTAAAAAATGCGCCTTGGTGCGCCATATTTAAAAAGTGACGCATCTAGGTAGATGCGTCACTTTTTAAACCCCTGCGCCACATTATACCTGCGTCAGGTATAATGTATGCAGAGGGGGCATTCCCCCGCAAAAGCCTCGTAATAGTGACGCAGTGAAATCTAAGAGATTTCACTTCGTCACTTTTAGAACGCTGTTGCGTCAAAATCTTACGCCTGCCTCACAGCAGGCGTAAGACTGACGCAAGCCCTTCACATGGGGCTTTCCCCATGTGAAAGGATGCATTGCTGGAGTTGCGTCACTTTTGTGACACACTCCAGCAATGCGTCACTTTTGCGCTTACAGATACGTCAGAAATACTGACGTATCTGTAACTCCTTGCGACATGATGCGTCATATATTAAATATGACGCATCAGGAATGTCGCAAGGAGTGCGCAGTGAAAAGTGACGCATCGCTGTTTTCACGCACCGATGCGTCACTTTTCATAAATGAGGCCCCTGATTTCATGAGAGACCTCAGAGCTGCATGTTTTGAGCCCAGTACTGAGCCTGAAAAGCATTTCCAACCCCACTTACAAGTAAAACTAGCTAAAATGTGCCTGGCTGCTATTCATTTAAAAGCTCATTCTGTGTACATTTTTGGCATACGTTTGCTCCTACCGGGTCAGCTAAGCAGCGAATTTCTATTTACCACCTGCTTTCATGAGAGATCTCAGGGCTGCATGTTTTGAGCCCAGTACTGAGCCTGAAAAGCATTTCCAACCTCACTTACAAGTAAAACTAGCTAAAATGTGCCTGGCTTCTCTTCACTGAAAAGCACATTCTGAGTACATTTTTAGCATACGTTTGCTCCTGCCGGGTCAGCTGAGCAGCGAATTTCTATTTAACCACCTGCTATCATGTGAGACCTCAGGGCTGCATGTTTTGAGCCCAGTACTGATCCTGAAAAGCGTTTCCAACCCCACTTACAAGTAAAACTAGCTAAAATGTGCCTGGCTGCTATTCACTGAAAAGCTCATTCTGTGTACATTTTTGGCATACGTTTGCTCCTGCCGGGTCAGCTGAGCAGCAAATTTCTATTTAACCACCTGATTTCTTGAGAGACCTCAGAGCTGCATGTTTTGAGCCCAGTACTGAGCCTGAAAAGCATTTCCAACCCCACTTACAAAGTAAAACTAGCTGAAATGTGCCTGGCTTCTCTTCACTGAAAAGCTCATTCTGAGTACATTTTTAGCATACGTTTGCTCCTGCCGGGTCAGCTGAGCAGCGAATTTCTATTTAACCACCTGCTATCATGAGAGACCGCAGGGCTGCATGTTTTGAGCCCAGTACTGATCCTGAAAAGCGTTTCCAACCCCACTTACAAGTAAAACTAGCTAAAATGTGCCTGGCTGCTATTCACTGAAAAGCTCATTCTGTGTACATTTGTGGCATACGTTTGCTCCTACCGGGTCAGCTGAGCAGCGAATTTCTATTTAACCACCTGCTTTCATGAGAGACCTCAGGGATGCATGTTTTGAGCCCAGTACTGAGCCTGAAAAGCATTTCCAACCCCACTTACAAGTAAAACTAGCTAATGTGCCTGGCTTCTCTTCACTGAAAAGCTCATTCTGAGAACATTTTTAGCATACGTTTGCTCCTGCCGGGTCAGCTGAGCAGCGAATTTCTATTTAACCACCTGCTATCATGAGAGACCTCAGGGCTGCATGGTTTGAGCCCAGTACTGATCCTGAAAAGCGTTTCCAACCCCACTTACAAGTAAAACTAGCTAAAATGTGCCTGGCTTCTCTTCACTGAAAAGCTCATTCTGAGAACATTTTTAGCATACGTTTGCTCCTGCCGGGTCAGCTGAGCAGCAAATTTCTATTTAACCACCTGCTATCATGAGAGACCTCAGGGATGCATGTTTTGAGCCCAGTACTGAGCCTGAAAAGCATTTCCAACCCCACTTACAAGTAAAACTAGCTAATGTGCCTGGCTTCTCTTCACTGAAAAGCTCATTCTGTGTACATTTTTGGCATACGTTTGCTCCTGCCGGGTCAGCTGAGCAGCGAATTTCTATTTAACCACCTGATTTCATGAGAGACCTCAGAGCTGCATGTTTTGAGCCCAGTACTGAGCCTGAAAAGCATTTCCAACCCCACTTACAAAGTAAAACTAGCTGAAATGTGCCTGGCTTCTCTTCACTGAAAAGCTCATTCTGAGTATATTTTTAGCATACGTTTGCTCCTGCCGGGTCAGCTGAGCAGCGAATTTCTATTTAACCACCTGCTATCACGAGAGACCTCAGGGCTGCATGGTTTGAGCCCAGTACTGATCCTGAAAAGCGTTTCCAACCCCACTTACAAGTAAAACTAGCTAAAATGTGCCTCGCTTCTCTTCACTGAAAAGCTCATTCTGAGTACATTTTTAGCATACGTTTGCTCCTGCCGGGTCAGCTGAGCAGCGAATTTCTATTTAACCACCTGATTTCATGTGAGACCTCAGAGCTGCATGTTTTGAGCCCAGTACTGAGCCTGAAAAGCATTTCCAACCCCACTTACAAAGTAAAACTAGCTAAAATGTGCCTGGCTTCTCTTCACTGAAAAGCTCATTCTGAGTACATTTTTAGCATACGTTTGCTCCTGCCGGGTCAGCTGAGCAGCGAATTTCTATTTAACCACCTGCTATCATGAGAGACCGCAGGGCTGCATGTTTTGAGCCCAGTACTGATCCTGAAAAGCGTTTCCAACCCCACTTACAAGTAAAACTAGCTAAAATGTGCCTGGCTGCTATTCACTGAAAAGCTCATTCTGTGTACATTTGTGGCATACGTTTGCTCCTACCGGGTCAGCTGAGCAGCGAATTTCTATTTAACCACCTGCTTTCATGAGAGACCTCAGGGATGCATGTTTTGAGCCCAGTACTGAGCCTGAAAAGCATTTCCAACCCCACTTACAAGTAAAACTAGCTAATGTGCCTGGCTTCTCTTCACTGAAAAGCTCATTCTGAGAACATTTTTAGCATACATTTGCTCCTGCCGGGTCAGCTGAGCAGCGAATTTCTATTTAACCACCTGCTATCATGAGAGACCTCAGGGCTGCATGGTTTGAGCCCAGTACTGATCCTGAAAAGCGTTTCCAACCCCACTTACAAGTAAAACTAGCTAAAATGTGCCTGGCTTCTCTTCACTGAAAAGCTCATTCTGAGAACATTTTTAGCATACGTTTGCTCCTGCCGGGTCAGCTGAGCAGCGAATTTCTATTTAACCACCTGCTATCATGAGAGACCTCAGGGATGCATGTTTTGAGCCCAGTACTGAGCCTGAAAAGCATTTCCAACCCCACTAAACAAGTAAAACTAGCTAATGTGCCTGGCTTCTCTTCACTGAAAAGCTCATTCTGTGTACATTTTTGGCATACGTTTGCTCCTGCCGGGTCAGCTGAGCAGCGAATTTCTATTTAACCACCTGATTTCATGAGAGACCTCAGAGCTGCATGTTTTGAGCCCAGTACTGAGCCTGAAAAGCATTTCCAACCCCACTTACAAAGTAAAACTAGCTGAAATGTGCCTGGCTTCTCTTCACTGAAAAGCTCATTCTGAGTATATTTTTAGCATACGTTTGCTCCTGCCGGGTCAGCTGAGCAGCGAATTTCTATTTAACCACCTGCTATCACGAGAGACCTCAGGGCTGCATGGTTTGAGCCCAGTACTGATCCTGAAAAGCGTTTCCAACCCCACTTACAAGTAAAACTAGCTAAAATGTGCCTCGCTTCTCTTCACTGAAAAGCTCATTCTGAGTACATTTTTAGCATACGTTTGCTCCTGCCGGGTCAGCTGAGCAGCGAATTTCTTTTTAACCACCTGCTTTCATGAGAGACCTCAGGGATGCATGCTTTGAGCCCAGCACTGAGCCTGAAAAGCGTTTCCAACCCCACTTACAAGTAAAACTAGCTAAAATGTGCCTGGTGCTATTCATTTAAAAGCTCATTCTGTGTACATTTTTGGCATACGTTTGCTCCTACCGGGTCAGCTAAGCAGCGAATTTCTATTTACCACCTGCTTTCATGAGAGATCTCAGGGCTGCATGTTTTGAGCCCAGTACTGAGCCTGAAAAGCATTTCCAACCTCACTTACAAGTAAAATTAGCTAAAATGTGCCTGGCTTCTCTTCACTGAAAAGCACATTCTGAGTACATTTTTAGCATACGTTTGCTCCTGCCGGGTCAGCTGAGCAGCGAATTTCTATTTAACCACCTGCTATCATGTGAGACCTCAGGGCTGCATGTTTTGAGCCCAGTACTGATCCTGAAAAGCGTTTCCAACCCCACTTACAAGTAAAACTAGCTAAAATGTGCCTGGCTGCTATTCACTGAAAAGCTCATTCTGTGTACATTTTTGGCATACGTTTGCTCCTGCCGGGTCAGCTGAGCAGCGAATTTCTATTTAACCACCTGCTATCATGAGAGACCGCAGGGCTGCATGTTTTGAGCCCAGTACTGATCCTGAAAAGCGTTTCCAACCCCACTTACAAGTAAAACTAGCTGAAATGTGCCTGGCTTCTCTTCACTGAAAAGCTCATTCTGAGTACATTTTTAGCATACGTTTGCTCCTGCCGGGTCAGCTGAGCAGCGAATTTCTATTTAACCACCTGATTTCATGAGAGACCTCAGAGCTGCATGTTTTGAGCCCAGTACTGAGCCTGAAAAGCATTTCCAACCCCACTTACAAAGTAAAACTAGCTGAAATGTGCCTGGCTTCTCTTCACTGAAAAGCTCATTCTGAGTACATTTTTAGCATACGTTTGCTCCTGCCGGGTCAGCTGAGCAGCGAATTTCTATTTAACCACCTGCTATCACGAGAGACCTCAGGGCTGCATGGTTTGAGCCCAGTACTGATCCTGAAAAGCGTTTCCAACCCCACTTACAAGTAAAACTAGCTAAAATGTGCCTGGCTTCTCTTCACTGAAAAGCTCATTCTGAGTACATTTTTAGCATACGTTTGCTCCTGCCGGGTCAGCTGAGCAGCGAATTTCTATTTAACCACCTGCTTTCATGAGAGACCTCAGGGATGCATGCTTTGAGCCCAGCACTGAGCCTGAAAAGCGTTTCCAACCCCACTTACAAGTAAAACTAGCTAAAATGTGCCTGGCTGCTATTCATTTAAAAGCTCATTCTGTGTACATTTTTGGCATACGTTTGCTCCTACCGGGTCAGCTAAGCAGCGAATTTCTATTTACCACCTGCTTTCATGAGAGATCTCAGGGCTGCATGTTTTGAGCCCAGTACTGAGCCTGAAAAGCATTTCCAACCTCACTTACAAGTAAAACTAGCTAAAATGTGCCTGGCTTCTCTTCACTGAAAAGCACATTCTGAGTACATTTTTAGCATACGTTTGCTCCTGCCGGGTCAGCTGAGCAGCGAATTTCTATTTAACCACCTGCTATCATGTGAGACCTCAGGGCTGCATGTTTTGAGCCCAGTACTGATCCTGAAAAGCGTTTCCAACCCCACTTACAAGTAAAACTAGCTAAAATGTGCCTGGCTGCTATTCACTGAAAAGCTCATTCTGTGTACATTTTTGGCATACGTTTGCTCCTGCCGGGTCAGCTGAGCAGCGAATTTCTATTTAACCACCTGCTATCATGAGAGACCGCAGGGCTGCATGTTTTGAGCCCAGTACTGATCCTGAAAAGCGTTTCCAACCCCACTTACAAGTAAAACTAGCTAAAATGTGCCTGGCTGCTATTCACTGAAAAGCTCATTCTGTGTACATTTGTGGCATACGTTTGCTCCTACCGGGTCAGCTGAGCAGCGAATTTCTATTTAACCCCCTGCTTTCATGAGAGACCTCAGGGATGCATGTTTTGAGCCCAGTACTGAGCCTGAAAAGCATTTCCAACCCCACTTACAAGTAAAACTAGCTAATGTGCCTGGCTTCTCTTCACTGAAAAGCTCATTCTGAGAACATTTTTAGCATACGTTTGCTCCTGCCGGGTCAGCTGAGCAGCGAATTTCTATTTAACCACCTGCTATCATGAGAGACCTCATGGCTGCATGGTTTGAGCCCAGTACTGATCCTGAAAAGCGTTTCCAACCCCACTTACAAGTAAAACTAGCTAAAATGTGCCTGGCTTCTCTTCACTGAAAAGCTCATTCTGAGAACATTTTTAGCATACGTTTGCTCCTGCCGGGTCAGCTGAGCAGCGAATTTCTATTTAACCACCTGCTATCATGAGAGACCTCAGGGATGCATGTTTTGAGCCCAGTACTGAGCCTGAAAAGCATTTCCAACCCCACTTACAAGTAAAACTAGCTAATGTGCCTGGCTTCTCTTCACTGAAAAGCTCATTCTGAGAACATTTTTAGCATACGTTTGCTCCTGCCGGGTCAGCTGAGCAGCGAATTTCTATTTAACCACCTGCTATCATGAGAGACCTCAGGGCTGCATGTTTTGAGCCCAGTACTGATCATGAAAAGCGTTTCCAACCCCACTTACAAGTAAAACTAGCTAAAATGTGCCTGGCTGCTATTCACTGAAAAGCTCATTCTGTGTACATTTGTGGCATACGTTTGCTCCTACCGGGTCAGCTGAGCAGCGAATTTCTATTTAACCACCTGCTTTCATGAGAGACCTCAGGGATGCATGTTTTGAGCCCAGTACTGAGCCTGAAAAGCATTTCCAACCCCACTTACAAGTAAAACTAGCTAAAATGTGCCTGGCTTCTCTTCACTGAAAAGCTCATTCTGAGTACATTTTTAGCATACGTTTGCTCCTGCCGGGTCAGCTGAGCAGCAAATTTCTATTTAACCACCTGCTATTTTGAGCCCAGTACTGATCCTGAAAAGCGTTTCCAACCCCACTTACAAGTAAAACTAGCTAAAATGTGCCTGGCTGCTATTCACTGAAAAGCTCATTCTGTGTACATTTTTGGCATACGTTTGCTCCTGCCGGGTCAGCTGAGCAGCGAATTTCTATTTAACCACCTGCGGCCTTATTTATGAAGGCCTTGCATCAGTTTTGTGCCACGGTGCGTCACTTTTTGTGACGCACCAGCGTTGTAAAAAATGCGCCTTGGTGCGCCATATTTAAAAAGTGACGCATCTAGGTAGATGCGTCACTTTTTAAACCCCTGCGCCACATTATACCTGCGTCAGGTATAATGTATGCAGAGGGGGCATTCCCCCGCAAAAGCCTCGTAATAGTGACGCAGTGAAATCTAAGAGATTTCACTTCGTCACTTTTAGAACGCTGTTGCGTCAAAATCTTACGCCTGCCTCACAGCAGGCGTAAGACTGACGCATGCCCTTCACATGGGGCTTTCCCCATGTGAAAGGATGCATTGCTGGAGTTGCGTCACTTTTGTGACACACTCCAGCAATGCGTCACTTTTGCGCTTACAGATACGTCAGAAATACTGACGTATCTGTAACTCCTTGCGACATGATGCGTCATATATTAAATATGACGCATCAGGAATGTCGCAAGAAGTGCGCAGTGAAAAGTGACGCATCGCTGTTTTCACGCACCGATGCGTCACTTTTCATAAATGAGGCCCCTGATTTCATGAGAGACCTCAGAGCTGCATGTTTTGAGCCCAGTACTGAGCCTGAAAAGCATTTCCAACTCCACTTACAAGTAAAACTAGCTGAAATGTGCCTGGCTTCTCTTCACTGAAAAGCTCATTCTGAGTACATTTTTAGCATACGTTTGCTCCTGCCGGGTCAGCTGAGCAGCGAATTTCTATTTAACCACCTGATTTCATGAGAGACCTCAGAGCTGCATGTTTTGAGCCCAGTACTGAGCCTGAAAAGCATTTCCAACCCCACTTACAAAGTAAAACTAGCTGAAATGTGCCTGGCTTCTCTTCACTGAAAAGCTCATTCTGAGTACATTTTTAGCATACGTTTGCTCCTGCCGGGTCAGCTGAGCAGCGAATTTCTATTTAACCACCTGCTATCACGAGAGACCTCAGGGCTGCATGGTTTGAGCCCAGTACTGATCCTGAAAAGCGTTTCCAACCCCACTTACAAGTAAAACTAGCTAAAATGTGCCTGGCTTCTCTTCACTGAAAAGCTCATTCTGAGTACATTTTTAGCATACGTTTGCTCCTGCCGGGTCAGCTGAGCAGCGAATTTCTATTTAACCACCTGCTTTCATGAGAGACCTCAGGGATGCATGCTTTGAGCCCAGCACTGAGCCTGAAAAGCGTTTCCAACCCCACTTACAAGTAAAACTAGCTAAAATGTGCCTGGCTGCTATTCATTTAAAAGCTCATTCTGTGTACATTTTTGGCATACGTTTGCTCCTACCGGGTCAGCTAAGCAGCGAATTTCTATTTACCACCTGCTTTCATGAGAGATCTCAGGGCTGCATGTTTTGAGCCCAGTACTGAGCCTGAAAAGCATTTCCAACCTCACTTACAAGTAAAACTAGCTAAAATGTGCCTGGCTTCTCTTCACTGAAAAGCACATTCTGAGTACATTTTTAGCATACGTTTGCTCCTGCCGGGTCAGCTGAGCAGCGAATTTCTATTTAACCACCTGCTATCATGTGAGACCTCAGGGCTGCATGTTTTGAGCCCAGTACTGATCCTGAAAAGCGTTTCCAACCCCACTTACAAGTAAAACTAGCTAAAATGTGCCTGGCTGCTATTCACTGAAAAGCTCATTCTGTGTACATTTTTGGCATACGTTTGCTCCTGCCGGGTCAGCTGAGCAGCAAATTTCTATTTAACCACCTGATTTCTTGAGAGACCTCAGAGCTGCATGTTTTGAGCCCAGTACTGAGCCTGAAAAGCATTTCCAACCCCACTTACAAAGTAAAACTAGCTGAAATGTGCCTGGCTTCTCTTCACTGAAAAGCTCATTCTGAGTACATTTTTAGCATACGTTTGCTCCTGCCGGGTCAGCTGAGCAGCGAATTTCTATTTAACCACCTGCTATCATGAGAGACCGCAGGGCTGCATGTTTTGAGCCCAGTACTGATCCTGAAAAGCGTTTCCAACCCCACTTACAAGTAAAACTAGCTAAAATGTGCCTGGCTGCTATTCACTGAAAAGCTCATTCTGTGTACATTTGTGGCATACGTTTGCTCCTGCCGGGTCAGCTGAGCAGCGAATTTCTATTTAACCACCTGCTTTCATGAGAGACCTCAGGGATGCATGTTTTGAGCCCAGTACTGAGCCTGAAAAGCATTTCCAACCCCACTTACAAGTAAAACTAGCTAATGTGCCTGGCTTCTCTTCACTGAAAAGCTCATTCTGAGAACATTTTTAGCATACGTTTGCTCCTGCCGGGTCAGCTGAGCAGCGAATTTCTATTTAACCACCTGCTATCATGAGAGACCTCAGGGCTGCATGGTTTGAGCCCAGTACTGATCCTGAAAAGCGTTTCCAACCCCACTTACAAGTAAAACTAGCTAAAATGTGCCTGGCTTCTCTTCACTGAAAAGCTCATTCTGAGAACATTTTTAGCATACGTTTGCTCCTGCCGGGTCAGCTGAGCAGCAAATTTCTATTTAACCACCTGCTATCATGAGAGACCTCAGGGATGCATGTTTTGAGCCCAGTACTGAGCCTGAAAAGCATTTCCAACCCCACTTACAAGTAAAACTAGCTAATGTGCCTGGCTTCTCTTCACTGAAAAGCTCATTCTGTGTACATTTTTGGCATACGTTTGCTCCTGCCGGGTCAGCTGAGCAGCGAATTTCTATTTAACCACCTGATTTCATGAGAGACCTCAGAGCTGCATGTTTTGAGCCCAGTACTGAGCCTGAAAAGCATTTCCAACCCCACTTACAAAGTAAAACTAGCTGAAATGTGCCTGGCTTCTCTTCACTGAAAAGCTCATTCTGAGTATATTTTTAGCATACGTTTGCTCCTGCCGGGTCAGCTGAGCAGCGAATTTCTATTTAACCACCTGCTATCACGAGAGACCTCAGGGCTGCATGGTTTGAGCCCAGTACTGATCCTGAAAAGCGTTTCCAACCCCACTTACAAGTAAAACTAGCTAAAATGTGCCTCGCTTCTCTTCACTGAAAAGCTCATTCTGAGTACATTTTTAGCATACGTTTGCTCCTGCCGGGTCAGCTGAGCAGCGAATTTCTATTTAACCACCTGATTTCATGAGAGACCTCAGAGCTGCATGTTTTGAGCCCAGTACTGAGCCTGAAAAGCATTTCCAACCCCACTTACAAAGTAAAACTAGCTAAAATGTGCCTGGCTTCTCTTCACTGAAAAGCTCATTCTGAGTACATTTTTAGCATACGCTTGCTCCTGCCGGGTCAGCTGAGCAGCGAATTTCTATTTAACCACCTGCTATCATGAGAGACCGCAGGGCTGCATGTTTTGAGCCCAGTACTGATCCTGAAAAGCGTTTCCAACCCCACTTACAAGTAAAACTAGCTAAAATGTGCCTGGCTGCTATTCACTGAAAAGCTCATTCTGTGTACATTTGTGGCATACGTTTGCTCCTACCGGGTCAGCTGAGCAGCGAATTTCTATTTAACCACCTGCTTTCATGAGAGACCTCAGGGATGCATGTTTTGAGCCCAGTACTGAGCCTGAAAAGCATTTCCAACCCCACTTACAAGTAAAACTAGCTAATGTGCCTGGCTTCTCTTCACTGAAAAGCTCATTCTGAGAACATTTTTAGCATACGTTTGCTCCTGCCGGGTCAGCTGAGCAGCGAATTTCTATTTAACCACCTGCTATCATGAGAGACCTCAGGGCTGCATGGTTTGAGCCCAGTACTGATCCTGAAAAGCGTTTCCAACCCCACTTACAAGTAAAACTAGCTAAAATGTGCCTGGCTTCTCTTCACTGAAAAGCTCATTCTGAGAACATTTTTAGCATACGTTTGCTCCTGCCGGGTCAGCTGAGCAGCGAATTTCTATTTAACCACCTGCTATCATGAGAGACCTCAGGGATGCATGTTTTGAGCCCAGTACTGAGCCTGAAAAGCATTTCCAACCCCACTTACAAGTAAAACTAGCTAATGTGCCTGGCTTCTCTTCACTGAAAAGCTCATTCTGTGTACATTTTTGGCATACGTTTGCTCCTGCCGGGTCAGCTGAGCAGCGAATTTCTATTTAACCACCTGATTTCATGAGAGACCTCAGAGCTGCATGTTTTGAGCCCAGTACTGAGCCTGAAAAGCATTTCCAACCCCACTTACAAAGTAAAACTAGCTGAAATGTGCCTGGCTTCTCTTCACTGAAAAGCTCATTCTGAGTATATTTTTAGCATACGTTTGCTCCTGCCGGGTCAGCTGAGCAGCGAATTTCTATTTAACCACCTGCTATCACGAGAGACCTCAGGGCTGCATGGTTTGAGCCCAGTACTGATCCTGAAAAGCGTTTCCAACCCCACTTACAAGTAAAACTAGCTAAAATGTGCCTCGCTTCTCTTCACTGAAAAGCTCATTCTGAGTACATTTTTAGCATATGTTTGCTCCTGCCGGGTCAGCTGAGCAGCGAATTTCTATTTAACCACCTGCTTTCATGAGAGACCTCAGGGATGCATGCTTTGAGCCCAGTACTGAGCCTGAAAAGCATTTCCAACCTCACTTACAAGTAAAATTAGCTAAAATGTGCCCGGCTTCTCTTCACTGAAAAGCACATTCTGAGTACATTTTTAGCATACGTTTGCTCCTGCCGGGTCAGCTGAGCAGCGAATTTCTATTTAACCACCTGCTATCATGTGAGACCTCAGGGCTGCATGTTTTGAGCCCAGTACTGATCCTGAAAAGCGTTTCCAACCCCACTTACAAGTAAAACTAGCTAAAATGTGCCTGGCTGCTATTCACTGAAAAGCTCATTCTGTGTACATTTTTGGCATACGTTTGCTCCTGCCGGGTCAGCTGAGCAGCGAATTTCTATTTAACCACCTGCTATCATGAGAGACCGCAGGGCTGCATGTTTTGAGCCCAGTACTGATCCTGAAAAGCGTTTCCAACCCCACTTACAAGTAAAACTAGCTAAAATGTGCCTGGCTGCTATTCACTGAAAAGCTCATTCTGTGTACATTTGTGGCATACGTTTGCTCCTACCGGGTCAGCTGAGCAGCGAATTTCTATTTAACCACCTGCTTTCATGAGAGACCTCAGGGATGCATGTTTTGAGCCCAGTACTGAGCCTGAAAAGCATTTCCAACCCCACTTACAAGTAAAACTAGCTAATGTGCCTGGCTTCTCTTCACTGAAAAGCTCATTCTGAGAACATTTTTAGCATACGTTTGCTCCTGCCGGGTCAGCTGAGCAGCGAATTTCTATTTAACCACCTGCTATCATGAGAGACCTCATGGCTGCATGGTTTGAGCCCAGTACTGATCCTGAAAAGCGTTTCCAACCCCACTTACAAGTAAAACTAGCTAAAATGTGCCTGGCTTCTCTTCACTGAAAAGCTCATTCTGAGAACATTTTTAGCATACGTTTGCTCCTGCCGGGTCAGCTGAGCAGCGAATTTCTATTTAACCACCTGCTATCATGAGAGACCTCAGGGATGCATGTTTTGAGCCCAGTACTGAGCCTGAAAAGCATTTCCAACCCCACTTACAAGTAAAACTAGCTAATGTGCCTGGCTTCTCTTCACTGAAAAGCTCATTCTGAGAACATTTTTAGCATACGTTTGCTCCTGCCGGGTCAGCTGAGCAGCAAATTTCTATTTAACCACCTGCTATCATGAGAGACCTCAGGGCTGCATGTTTTGAGCCCAGTACTGATCCTGAAAAGCGTTTCCAACCCCACTTACAAGTAAAACTAGCTAAAATGTGCCTGGCTGCTATTCACTGAAAAGCTCATTCTGTGTACATTTGTGGCATACGTTTGCTCCTACCGGGTCAGCTGAGCAGCGAATTTCTATTTAACCACCTGCTTTCATGAGAGACCTCAGGGATGCATGTTTTGAGCCCAGTACTGAGCCTGAAAAGCATTTCCAACCCCACTTACAAGTAAAACTAGCTAAAATGTGCCTGGCTTCTCTTCACTGAAAAGCTCATTCTGAGTACATTTTTAGCATACGTTTGCTCCTGCCGGGTCAGCTGAGCAGCAAATTTCTATTTAACCACCTGCTATTTTGAGCCCAGTACTGATCCTGAAAAGCGTTTCCAACCCCACTTACAAGTAAAACTAGCTAAAATGTGCCTGGCTGCTATTCACTGAAAAGCTCATTCTGTGTACATTTTTGGCATACGTTTGCTCCTGCCGGGTCAGCTGAGCAGCGAATTTCTATTTAACCACCTGCGGCCTTATTTATGAAGGCCTTGCATCAGTTTTGCACCACGGTGCGTCACTTTTTGTGACGCACCAGCGTTGTAAAAAATGCGCCTTGGTGCGCCATATTTAAAAAGTGACGCATCTAGGTAGATGCGTCACTTTTTAAACCCCTGCGCCACATTATACCTGCGTCAGGTATAATGTATGCAGAGGGGGCATTCCCCCGCAAAAGCCTCGTAATAGTGACGCAGTGAAATCTAAGAGATTTCACTTCGTCACTTTTAGAACGCTGTTGCGTCAAAATCTTACGCCTGCCTCACAGCAGGCGTAAGACTGACGCAAGCCCTTCACATGGGGCTTTCCCCATGTGAAAGGATGCATTGCTGGAGTTGCGTCACTTTTGTGACACACTCCAGCAATGCGTCACTTTTGCGCTTACAGATACGTCAGAAATACTGACGTATCTGTAACTCCTTGCGACATGATGCGTCATATATTAAATATGACGCATCAGGAATGTCGCAAGGAGTGCGCAGTGAAAAGTGACGCATCGCTGTTTTCACGCACCGATGCGTCACTTTTCATAAATGAGGCCCCTGATTTCATGAGAGACCTCAGAGCTGCATGTTTTGAGCCCAGTACTGAGCCTGAAAAGCATTTCCAACTCCACTTACAAGTAAAACTAGCTGAAATGTGCCTGGCTTCTCTTCACTGAAAAGCTCATTCTGAGTACATTTTTAGCATACGTTTGCTCCTGCCGGGTCAGCTGAGCAGCGAATTTCTATTTAACCACCTGATTTCATGAGAGACCTCAGAGCTGCATGTTTTGAGCCCAGTACTGAGCCTGAAAAGCATTTCCAACCCCACTTACAAAGTAAAACTAGCTGAAATGTGCCTGGCTTCTCTTCACTGAAAAGCTCATTCTGAGTACATTTTTAGCATACGTTTGCTCCTGCCGGGTCAGCTGAGCTGCGAATTTCTATTTAACCACCTGCTATCATGAGAGACCTCAGGGCTGCATGTTTTGAGCTCAGTACTGATCCTGAAAAGCGTTTTCAACCCCACTTACAAGTAAAACTAGCTAAAATGTGCCTGGCTGCTATTCATTTAAAAGCTCATTCTGTGTACATTTTTGGCATACGTTTGCTCCTACCGGGTCAGCTGAGCAGCGAATTTCTATTTACCACCTGCTTTCATGAGAGATCTCAGGGCTGCATGTTTTGAGCCCAGTACTGATCCTGAAAAGCGTTTCCAACCCCACTTACAAGTAAAACTAGCTAAAATGTGCCTGGCTTCTCTTCACTGAAAAGCTCATTCTGAGTACATTTTTAGCATACGTTTGCTCCTGCCGGGTCAGCTGAGCAGCGAATTTCCATTTAACCACCTGCTATCATGTGAGACCTCAGGGCTGCATGTTTTGAGCCCAGTACTGATCCTGAAAAGCGTTTCCAACCCCACTTACAAGTAAAACTAGCTAAAATGTGCCTGGCTGCTATTCACTGAAAAGCTCATTCTGTGTACATTTTTGGCATACGTTTGCTCCTGCCGGATCAGCTGAGCAGCGAATTTCTATTTAACCACCTGATTTCATGAGAGACCTCAGAGCTGCATGTTTTGAGCCCAGTACTGAGCCTGAAAAGCATTTCCAACCCCACTTACAAAGTAAAACTAGCTGAAATGTGCCTGGCTTCTCTTCACTGAAAAGCTCATTCTGAGTATATTTTTAGCATACGTTTGCTCCTACCGGGTCAGCTGAGCAGCGAATTTCTATTTACCACCTGCTTTCATGAGAGATCTCAGGGCTGCATGTTTTGAGCCCAGTACTGAGCCTGAAAAGCATTTCCAACCTCACTTACAAGTAAAACTAGCTAAAATGTGCCTGGCTTCTCTTCACTGAAAAGCACATTCTGAGTACATTTTTAGCATACGTTTGCTCCTGCCGGGTCAGCTGAGCAGCGAATTTCTATTTAACCACCTGCTATCATGTGAGACCTCAGGGCTGCATGTTTTGAGCCCAGTACTGATCCTGAAAAGCGTTTCCAACCCCACTTACAAGTAAAACTAGCTAAAATGTGCCTGGCTGCTATTCACTGAAAAGCTCATTCTGTGTACATTTTTGGCATACGTTTGCTCCTGCCGGGTCAGCTGAGCAGCGAATTTCTATTTAACCACCTGATTTCATGAGAGACCTCAGAGCTGCATGTTTTGAGCCCAGTACTGAGCCTGAAAAGCATTTCCAACCCCACTTACAAAGTAAAACTAGCTGAAATGTGCCTGGCTTCTCTTCACTGAAAAGCTCATTCTGAGTACATTTTTAGCATACGTTTGCTCCTGCCGGGTCAGCTGAGCAGCGAATTTCTATTTAACCACCTGCTATCATGAGAGACCGCAGGGCTGCATGTTTTGAGCCCAGTACTGATCCTGAAAAGCGTTTCCAACCCCACTTACAAGTAAAACTAGCTGAAATGTGCCTGGCTTCTCTTCACTGAAAAGCTCATTCTGAGTACATTTTTAGCATACGTTTGCTCCTGCCGGGTCAGCTGAGCAGCGAATTTCTATTTAACCACCTGCTATCATGAGAGACCGCAGGGCTGCATGTTTTGAGCCCAGTACTGAGCCTGAAAAGCATTTCCAACCCCACTTACAAGTAAAACTAGCTAAAATGTGCCTGGCTTCTCTTCACTGAAAAGCTCATTCTGAGTACATTTTTAGCATACGTTTGCTCCTGCCGGGTCAGCTGAGCAGCGAATTTCTATTTAACCACCTGCTATTTTGAGCCCAGTACTGATCCTGAAAAGCGTTTCCAACCCCACTTACAAGTAAAACTAGCTAAAATGTGCCTGGCTGCTATTCACTGAAAAGCTCATTCTGTGTACATTTTTGGCATACGTTTGCTCCTACCGGGTCAGCTGAGCAGCGAATTTCTATTTAACCACCTGCGGCCTTATTTATGAAGGCCTTGCATCAGTTTTGCGCCACGGTGCGTCACTTTTTGTGACGCACCAGCGTTGTAAAAAATGCGCCTTGGTGCGCCATATTTAAAAAGTGACGCATCTAGGTAGATGCGTCACTTTTTAAACCCCTGCGCCACATTATACCTGCGTCAGGTATAATGTATGCAGAGGGGGCATTCCCCCGCAAAATCCTCGTAATAGTGACGCAGTGAAATCTAAGAGATTTCACTTCGTCACTTTTAGGACGCTGTTGCGTCAAAATCTTACGCCTGCCTCACAGCAGGCGTAAGACTGACGCAAGCCCTTCACATGGGGCTTTCCCCATGTGAAAGGATGCATTGCTGGAGTTGCGTCACTTTTGTGACACACTCCAGCAATGCGTCACTTTTGCGCTTACAGATACGTCAGAAATACTGACGTATCTGTAACTCCTTGCGACATGATGCGTCATATATTAAATATGACGCATCAGGAATGTCGCAAGGAGTGCGCAGTGAAAAGTGACGCATCGCTTTTTTCACGCACCGATGCGTCACTTTTCATAAATGAGGCCCCTGATTTCATGAGAGACCTCAGAGCTGCATGTTTTGAGCCCAGTACTGAGCCTGAAAAGCATTTCCAACTCCACTTACAAGTAAAACTAGCTGAAATGTGCCTGGCTTCTCTTCATTGAAAAGCTCATTCTGAGTACATTTTTAGCATACGTTTGCTCCTGCCGGGTCAGCTGAGCAGCGAATTTCTATTTAACCACCTGCTATCACGAGAGACCTCAGGGCTGCATGGTTTGAGCCCAGTACTGATCCTGAAAAGCGTTTCCAACCCCACTTACCAGTAAAACTAGCTAAAATGTGCCTGGCTTCTCTTCACTGAAAAGCTCATTCTGAGTACATTTTTAGCATACGTTTGCTCCTGCCGGGTCAGCTGAGCAGCGAATTTCTATTTAACCACCTGCTTTCATGAGAGACCTCAGGGATGCATGCTTTGAGCCCAGCACTGAGCCTGAAAAGTGTTTCCAACCCCACTTACAAGTAAAACTAGCTAAAATGTGCCTGGCTTCTCTTCACTGAAAAGCTCATTCTGAGTACATTTTTAGCATACGTTTGCTCCTGCCGGGTCAGCTGAGCTGCGAATTTCTATTTAACCACCTGCTATCATGAGAGACCTCAGGGCTGCATGTTTTGAGCTCAGTACTGATCCTGAAAAGCGTTTTCAACCCCACTTACAAGTAAAACTAGCTAAAATGTGCCTGGCTGCTATTCACTGAAAAGCTCATTCTGTGTACATTTTTGGCATACGTTTGCTCCTGCCGGGTCAGCTGAGCAGCGAATTTCTATTTAACCACCTGATTTCATGAGAGACCTCAGAGCTGCATGTTTTGAGCCCAGTACTGAGCCTGAAAAGCATTTCCAACCCCACTTACAAAGTAAAACTAGCTGAAATGTGCCTGGCTTCTCTTCACTGAAAAGCTCATTCTGAGTATATTTTTAGCATACGTTTGCTCCTGCCGGGTCAGCTGAGCAGCGAATTTCTATTTAACCACCTGCTATCACGAGAGACCTCAGGGCTGCATGGTTTGAGCCCAGTACTGATCCTGAAAAGCGTTTCCAACCCCACTTACAAGTAAAACTAGCTAAAATGTGCCTGGCTTCTCTTCACTGAAAAGCTCATTCTGAGTACATTTTTAGCATACGTTTGCTCCTGCCGGGTCAGCTGAGCAGCGAATTTCTATTTAACCACCTGCTTTCATGAGAGACCTCAGGGATGCATGCTTTGAGCCCAGCACTGAGCCTGAAAAGCGTTTCCAACCCCACTTACAAGTAAAACTAGCTAAAATGTGCCTGGCTGCTATTCATTTAAAAGCTCATTCTGTGTACATTTTTGGCATACGTTTGCTCCTACCGGGTCAGCTAAGCAGCGAATTTCTATTTACCACCTGCTTTCATGAGAGATCTCAGGGCTGCATGTTTTGAGCCCAGTACTGAGCCTGAAAAGCATTTCCAACCTCACTTACAAGTAAAACTAGCTAAAATGTGCCTGGCTTCTCTTCACTGAAAAGCACATTCTGAGTACATTTTTAGCATACGTTTGCTCCTGCCGGGTCAGCTGAGCAGCGAATTTCTATTTAACCACCTGCTATCATGTGAGACCTCAGGGCTGCATGTTTTGAGCCCAGTACTGATCCTGAAAAGCGTTTCCAACCCCACTTACAAGTAAAACTAGCTAAAATGTGCCTGGCTGCTATTCACTGAAAAGCTCATTCTGTGTACATTTTTGGCATACGTTTGCTCCTGCCGGGTCAGCTGAGCAGCAAATTTCTATTTAACCACCTGATTTCATGAGAGACCTCAGAGCTGCATGTTTTGAGCCCAGTACTGAGCCTGAAAAGCATTTCCAACCCCACTTACAAAGTAAAACTAGCTGAAATGTGCCTGGCTTCTCTTCACTGAAAAGCTCATTCTGAGTACATTTTTAGCATACGTTTGCTCCTTCCGGGTCAGCTGAGCAGCGAATTTCTATTTAACCACCTGCTATCACGAGAGACCTCAGGGCTGCATGGTTTGAGCCCAGTACTGATCCTGAAAAGCGTTTCCAACCCCACTTACAAGTAAAACTAGCTAAAATGTGCCTGGCTTCTCTTCACTGAAAAGCTCATTCTGAGTAAATTTTTAGCATACGTTTGCTCCTGCCGGGTCAGCTGAGCAGCGAATTTCTATTTAACCACCTGATTTCATGAGAGACCTCAGAGCTGCATGTTTTGAGCCCAGTACTGAGCCTGAAAAGCATTTCCAACCCCACTTACAAAGTAAAACTAGCTGAAATGTGCCTGGCTTCTCTTCACTGAAAAGCTCATTCTGAGTATATTTTTAGCATACGTTTGCTCCTGCCGGGTCAGCTGAGCAGCGAATTTCTATTTAACCACCTGCTATCACGAGAGACCTCAGGGCTGCATGGTTTGAGCCCAGTACTGATCCTGAAAAGCGTTTCCAACCCCACTTACAAGTAAAACTAGCTAAAATGTGCCTGGCTTCTCTTCACTGAAAAGCTCATTCTGAGTACATTTTTAGCATACGTTTGCTCCTGCCGGGTCAGCTGAGCAGCGAATTTCTATTTAACCACCTGCTTTCATGAGAGACCTCAGGGATGCATGCTTTGAGCCCAGCACTGAGCCTGAAAAGCGTTTCCAACCCCACTTACAAGTAAAACTAGCTAAAATGTGCCTGGCTGCTATTCATTTAAAAGCTCATTCTGTGTACATTTTTGGCATACGTTTGCTCCTACCGGGTCAGCTAAGCAGCGAATTTCTATTTACCACCTGCTTTCATGAGAGATCTCAGGGCTGCATGTTTTGAGCCCAGTACTGAGCCTGAAAAGCATTTCCAACCTCACTTACAAGTAAAACTAGCTAAAATGTGCCTGGCTTCTCTTCACTGAAAAGCACATTCTGAGTACATTTTTAGCATACGTTTGCTCCTGCCGGGTCAGCTGAGCAGCGAATTTCTATTTAACCACCTGCTATCATGTGAGACCTCAGGGCTGCATGTTTTGAGCCCAGTACTGATCCTGAAAAGCATTTCCAACCTCACTTACAAGTAAAACTAGCTAAAATGTGCCTGGCTGCTATTCACTGAAAAGCTCATTCTGTGTACATTTTTGGCATACGTTTGCTCCTGCCGGGTCAGCTGAGCAGCAAATTTCTATTTAACCACCTGATTTCATGAGAGACCTCAGAGCTGCATGTTTTGAGCCCAGTACTGAGCCTGAAAAGCATTTCCAACCCCACTTACAAAGTAAAACTAGCTGAAATGTGCCTGGCTTCTCTTCACTGAAAAGCTCATTCTGAGTACATTTTTAGCATACGTTTGCTCCTTCCGGGTCAGCTGAGCAGCGAATTTCTATTTAACCACCTGCTATCACGAGAGACCTCAGGGCTGCATGGTTTGAGCCCAGTACTGATCCTGAAAAGCGTTTCCAACCCCACTTACAAGTAAAACTAGCTAAAATGTGCCTGGCTTCTCTTCACTGAAAAGCTCATTCTGAGTAAATTTTTAGCATACGTTTGCTCCTGCCGGGTCAGCTGAGCAGCGAATTTCTATTTAACCACCTGCTTTGATGAGAGACCTCAGGGATGCATGCTTTGATCCCAGCACTGAGCCTGAAAAGCGTTTCCAACCCCACTTACAAGTAAAACTAGCTAAAATGTGCCTGGCTGCTATTCATTTAAAAGCTCATTCTGTGTACATTTTTGGCATACGTTTGCTCCTACCGGGTCAGCTAAGCAGCGAATTTCTATTTACCACCTGCTTTCATGAGAGATCTCAGGGCTACATGTTTTGAGCCCAGTACTGAGCCTGAAAAGCATTTCCAACCTCACTTACAAGTAAAACTAGCTAAAATGTGCCTGGCTTCTCTTCACTGAAAATCACATTCTGAGTACATTTTTAGCATACGTTTGCTCCTGCCGGGTCAGCTGAGCAGCGAATTTCTATTTAACCACCTGCTATCATGTGAGACCTCAGGGCTGCATGTTTTGAGCCCAGTACTGATCCTGAAAAGCGTTTCCAACCCCACTTACAAGTAAAACTAGCTAAAATGTGCCTGGCTGCTATTCACTGAAAAGCTCATTCTGTGTACATTTTTGGCATACGTTTGCTCCTGCCGGGTCAGCTGAGCAGCGAATTTCTATTTAACCACCTGATTTCATGAGAGACCTCAGAGCTGCATGTTTTGAGCCCAGTACTGAGCCTGAAAAGCATTTCCAACCCCACTTACAAAGTAAAACTAGCTGAAATGTGCCTGGCTTCTCTTCACTGAAAAGCTCATTCTGAGTACATTTTTAGCATAAGTTTGCTCCTGCCGGGTCAGCTGAGCAGCAAATTTCTATTTAACCACCTGCTATCATGAGAGACCGCAGGGCTGCATGTTTTGAGCCCAGTACTGATCCTGAAAAGCGTTTCCAACCCCACTTACAAGTAAAACTAGCTAAAATGTGCCTGGCTGCTATTCACTGAAAAGCTCATTCTGTGTACATTTGTGGCATACGTTTGCTCCTACCGGGTCAGCTGAGCAGCGAATTTCTATTTAACCACCTGCTTTCATGAGAGACCTCAGGGATGCATGTTTTGAGCCCAGTACTGAGCCTGAAAAGCATTTCCAACCCCACTTACAAGTAAAACTAGCTAATGTGCCTGGCTTCTCTTCACTGAAAAGCTCATTCTGAGAACATTTTTAGCATACGTTTGCTCCTGCCGGGTCAGCTGAGCAGCGAATTTCTATTTAACCACCTGCTATCATGAGAGACCTCAGGGCTGCATGGTTTGAGCCCAGTACTGATCCTGAAAAGCGTTTCCAACCCCACTTACAAGTAAAACTAGCTAAAATGTGCCTGGCTTCTCTTCACTGAAAAGCTCATTCTGAGAACATTTTTAGCATACGTTTGCTCCTGCCGGGTCAGCTGAGCAGCGAATTTCTATTTAACCACCTGCTATCATGAGAGACCTCAGGGATGCATGTTTTGAGCCCAGTACTGAGCCTGAAAAGCATTTCCAACCCCACTTACAAGTAAAACTAGCTAATGTGCCTGGCTTCTCTTCACTGAAAAGCTCATTCTGTGTACATTTTTGGCATACGTTTGCTCCTGCCGGGTCAGCTGAGCAGCGAATTTCTATTTAACCACCTGATTTCATGAGAGACCTCAGAGCTGCATGTTTTGAGCCCAGTACTGAGCCTGAAAAGCATTTCCAACCCCACTTACAAAGTAAAACTAGCTGAAATGTGCCTGGCTTCTCTTCACTGAAAAGCTCATTCTGAGTATATTTTTAGCATACGTTTGCTCCTGCCGGGTCAGCTGAGCAGCGAATTTCTATTTAACCACCTGCTATCACGAGAGACCTCAGGGCTGCATGGTTTGAGCCCAGTACTGATCCTGAAAAGCGTTTCCAACCCCACTTACAAGTAAAACTAGCTAAAATGTGCCTCGCTTCTCTTCACTGAAAAGCTCATTCTGAGTACATTTTTAGCATACGTTTGCTCCTGCCGGGTCAGCTGAGCAGCAAATTTCTATTTAACCACCTGCTTTCATGAGAGACCTCAGGGATGCATGCTTTGAGCCCAGCACTGAGCCTGAAAAGCGTTTCCAACCCCACTTACAAGTAAAACTAGCTAAAATGTGCCTGGTGCTATTCATTTAAAAGCTCATTCTGTGTACATTTTGGCATACGTTTGCTCCTACCGGGTCAGCCAAGCAGCGAATTTCTATTTACCACCTGCTTTCATGAGAGATCTCAGGGCTGCATGTTTTGAGCCCAGTACTGAGCCTGAAAAGCATTTCCAACCTCACTTACAAGTAAAATTAGCTAAAATGTGCCTGGCTTCTCTTCACTGAAAAGCACATTCTGAGTACATTTTTAGCATACGTTTGCTCCTGCCGGGTCAGCTGAGCAGCGAATTTCTATTTAACCACCTGCTATCATGTGAGACCTCAGGGCTGCATGTTTTGAGCCCAGTACTGATCCTGAAAAGCGTTTCCAACCCCACTTACAAGTAAAACTAGCTAAAATGTGCCTGGCTGCTATTCACTGAAAAGCTCATTCTGTGTACATTTTTGGCATACGTTTGCTCCTGCCGGGTCAGCTGAGCAGCGAATTTCTATTTAACCACCTGCTATCATGAGAGACCGCAGGGCTGCATGTTTTGAGCCCAGTACTGATCCTGAAAAGCGTTTCCAACCCCACTTACAAGTAAAACTAGCTAAAATGTGCCTCGCTTCTCTTCACTGAAAAGCTCATTCTGAGTACATTTTTAGCATACGTTTGCTCCTGCCGGGTCAGCTGAGCAGCGAATTTCTATTTAACCACCTGCTTTCATGGGAGACCTCAGGGATGCATGCTTTGAGCCCAGCACTGAGCCTGAAAAGCGTTTCCAACCCCACTTACAAGTAAAACTAGCTAAAATGTGCCTGGTGCTATTCATTTAAAAGCTCATTCTGTGTACATTTTTGGCATACGTTTGCTCCTACCGGGTCAGCTAAGCAGCGAATTTCTATTTACCACCTGCTTTCATGAGAGATCTCAGGGCTGCATGTTTTGAGCCCAGTACTGAGCCTGAAAAGCATTTCCAACCTCACTTACAAGTAAAATTAGCTAAAATGTGCCTGGCTTCTCTTCACTGAAAAGCACATTCTGAGTACATTTTTAGCATACGTTTGCTCCTGCCGGGTCAGCTGAGCAGCGAATTTCTATTTAACCACCTGCTATCATGTGAGACCTCAGGGCTGCATGTTTTGAGCCCAGTACTGATCCTGAAAAGCGTTTCCAACCCCACTTACAAGTAAAACTAGCTAAAATGTGCCTGGCTGCTATTCACTGAAAAGCTCATTCTGTGTACATTTTTGGCATACGTTTGCTCCTGCCGGGTCAGCTGAGCAGCGAATTTCTATTTAACCACCTGCTATCATGAGAGACCGCAGGGCTGCATGTTTTGAGCCCAGTACTGAGCCTGAAAAGCATTTCCAACCTCACTTACAAGTAAAACTAGCTAAAATGTGCCTGGCTGCTATTCATTTAAAAGCTCATTCTGTGTACATTTTTGGCATACGTTTGCTCCTACCGGGTCAGCTAAGCAGCAAATTTCTATTTACCACCTGCTTTCATGAGAGATCTCAGGGCTGCATGTTTTGAGCCCAGTACTGAGCCTGAAAAGCATTTCCAACCTCACTTACAAGTAAAACTAGCTAAAATGTGCCTGGCTTCTCTTCACTGAAAATCACATTCTGAGTACATTTTTAGCATACGTTTGCTCCTGCCGGGTCAGCTGAGCAGCGAATTTCTATTTAACCACCTGCTATCATGTGAGACCTCAGGGCTGCATGTTTTGAGCCCAGTACTGATCCTGAAAAGCGTTTCCAACCCCACTTACAAGTAAAACTAGCTAAAATGTGCCTGGCTGCTATTCACTGAAAAGCTCATTCTGTGTACATTTTTGGCATACGTTTGCTCCTGCCGGGTCAGCTGAGCAGCGAATTTCTATTTAACCACCTGATTTCATGAGAGACCTCAGAGCTGCATGTTTTGAGCCCAGTACTGAGCCTGAAAAGCATTTCCAACCCCACTTACAAAGTAAAACTAGCTGAAATGTGCCTGGCTTCTCTTCACTGAAAAGCTCATTCTGAGTACATTTTTAGCATACGTTTGCTCCTGCCGGGTCAGCTGAGCAGCGAATTTCTATTTAACCACCTGCTATCATGAGAGACCGCAGGGCTGCATGTTTTGAGCCCAGTACTGATCCTGAAAAGCGTTTCCAACCCCACTTACAAGTAAAACTAGCTAAAATGTGCCTGGCTGCTATTCACTGAAAAGCTCATTCTGTGTACATTTGTGGCATACGTTTGCTCCTACCGGGTCAGCTGAGCAGCGAATTTCTATTTAACCACCTGCTTTCATGAGAGACCTCAGGGATGCATGTTTTGAGCCCAGTACTGAGCCTGAAAAGCATTTCCAACCCCACTTACAAGTAAAACTAGCTAATGTGCCTGGCTTCTCTTCACTGAAAAGCTCATTCTGAGAACATTTTTAGCATACGTTTGCTCCTGCCGGGTCAGCTGAGCAGCGAATTTCTATTTAACCACCTGCTATCATGAGAGACCTCAGGGCTGCATGGTTTGAGCCCAGTACTGATCCTGAAAAGCGTTTCCAACCCCACTTACAAGTAAAACTAGCTAAAATGTGCCTGGCTTCTCTTCACTGAAAAGCTCATTCTGAGAACATTTTTAGCATACGTTTGCTCCTGCCGGGTCAGCTGAGCAGCGAATTTCTATTTAACCACCTGCTATCATGAGAGACCTCAGGGATGCATGTTTTGAGCCCAGTACTGAGCCTGAAAAGCATTTCCAACCCCACTTACAAGTAAAACTAGCTAATGTGCCTGGCTTCTCTTCACTGAAAAGCTCATTCTGTGTACATTTTTGGCATACGTTTGCTCCTGCCGGGTCAGCTGAGCAGCGAATTTCTATTTAACCACCTGATTTCATGAGAGACCTCAGAGCTGCATGTTTTGAGCCCAGTACTGAGCCTGAAAAGCATTTCCAACCCCACTTACAAAGTAAAACTAGCTGAAATGTGCCTGGCTTCTCTTCACTGAAAAGCTCATTCTGAGTATATTTTTAGCATACGTTTGCTCCTGCCGGGTCAGCTGAGCAGCGAATTTCTATTTAACCACCTGCTATCACGAGAGACCTCAGGGCTGCATGGTTTGAGCCCAGTACTGATCCTGAAAAGCGTTTCCAACCCCACTTACAAGTAAAACTAGCTAAAATGTGCCTCGCTTCTCTTCACTGAAAAGCTCATTCTGAGTACATTTTTAGCATACGTTTGCTCCTGCCGGGTCAGCTGAGCAGCGAATTTCTATTTAACCACCTGCTTTCATGAGAGACCTCAGGGATGCATGCTTTGAGCCCAGCACTGAGCCTGAAAAGCGTTTCCAACCCCACTTACAAGTAAAACTAGCTAAAATGTGCCTGGTGCTATTCATTTAAAAGCTCATTCTGTGTACATTTTGGCATACGTTTGCTCCTACCGGGTCAGCCAAGCAGCGAATTTCTATTTACCACCTGCTTTCATGAGAGATCTCAGGGCTGCATGTTTTGAGCCCAGTACTGAGCCTGAAAAGCATTTCCAACCTCACTTACAAGTAAAATTAGCTAAAATGTGCCTGGCTTCTCTTCACTGAAAAGCACATTCTGAGTACATTTTTAGCATACGTTTGCTCCTGCCGGGTCAGCTGAGCAGCGAATTTCTATTTAACCACCTGCTATCATGTGAGACCTCAGGGCTGCATGTTTTGAGCCCAGTACTGATCCTGAAAAGCGTTTCCAACCCCACTTACAAGTAAAACTAGCTAAAATGTGCCTGGCTGCTATTCACTGAAAAGCTCATTCTGTGTACATTTTTGGCATACGTTTGCTCCTGCCGGGTCAGCTGAGCAGCGAATTTCTATTTAACCACCTGCTATCATGAGAGACCGCAGGGCTGCATGTTTTGAGCCCAGTACTGATCCTGAAAAGCGTTTCCAACCCCACTTACAAGTAAAACTAGCTAAAATGTGCCTCGCTTCTCTTCACTGAAAAGCTCATTCTGAGTACATTTTTAGCATACGTTTGCTCCTGCCGGGTCAGCTGAGCAGCGAATTTCTATTTAACCACCTGCTTTCATGGGAGACCTCAGGGATGCATGCTTTGAGCCCAGCACTGAGCCTGAAAAGCGTTTCCAACCCCACTTACAAGTAAAACTAGCTAAAATGTGCCTGGTGCTATTCATTTAAAAGCTCATTCTGTGTACATTTTTGGCATACGTTTGCTCCTACCGGGTCAGCTAAGCAGCGAATTTCTATTTACCACCTGCTTTCATGAGAGATCTCAGGGCTGCATGTTTTGAGCCCAGTACTGAGCCTGAAAAGCATTTCCAACCTCACTTACAAGTAAAATTAGCTAAAATGTGCCTGGCTTCTCTTCACTGAAAAGCACATTCTGAGTACATTTTTAGCATACGTTTGCTCCTGCCGGGTCAGCTGAGCAGCGAATTTCTATTTAACCACCTGCTATCATGTGAGACCTCAGGGCTGCATGTTTTGAGCCCAGTACTGATCCTGAAAAGCGTTTCCAACCCCACTTACAAGTAAAACTAGCTAAAATGTGCCTGGCTGCTATTCACTGAAAAGCTCATTCTGTGTACATTTTTGGCATACGTTTGCTCCTGCCGGGTCAGCTGAGCAGCGAATTTCTATTTAACCACCTGCTATCATGAGAGACCGCAGGGCTGCATGTTTTGAGCCCAGTACTGATCCTGAAAAGCGTTTCCAACCCCACTTACAAGTAAAACTAGCTAAAATGTGCCTGGCTGCTATTCACTGAAAAGCTCATTCTGTGTACATTTGTGGCATACGTTTGCTCCTACCGGGTCAGCTGAGCAGCGAATTTCTATTTAACCACCTGCTTTCATGAGAGACCTCAGGGATGCATGTTTTGAGCCCAGTACTGAGCCTGAAAAGCATTTCCAACCCCACTTACAAGTAAAACTAGCTAATGTGCCTGGCTTCTCTTCACTGAAAAGCTCATTCTGAGAACATTTTTAGCATACGTTTGCTCCTGCCGGGTCAGCTGAGCAGCGAATTTCTATTTAACCACCTGCTATCATGAGAGACCTCATGGCTGCATGGTTTGAGCCCAGTACTGATCCTGAAAAGCGTTTCCAACCCCACTTACAAGTAAAACTAGCTAAAATGTGCCTGGCTTCTCTTCACTGAAAAGCTCATTCTGAGAACATTTTTAGCATACGTTTGCTCCTGCCGGGTCAGCTGAGCAGCGAATTTCTATTTAACCACCTGCTATCATGAGAGACCTCAGGGATGCATGTTTTGAGCCCAGTACTGAGCCTGAAAAGCATTTCCAACCCCACTTACAAGTAAAACTAGCTAATGTGCCTGGCTTCTCTTCACTGAAAAGCTCATTCTGAGAACATTTTTAGCATACGTTTGCTCCTGCCGGGTCAGCTGAGCAGCGAATTTCTATTTAACCACCTGCTATCATGAGAGACCTCAGGGCTGCATGTTTTGAGCCCAGTACTGATCCTGAAAAGCGTTTCCAACCCCACTTACAAGTAAAACTAGCTAAAATGTGCCTGGCTGCTATTCACTGAAAAGCTCATTCTGTGTACATTTGTGGCATACGTTTGCTCCTACCGGGTCAGCTGAGCAGCGAATTTCTATTTACCACCTGCTTTCATGAGAGATCTCAGGGCTACATGTTTTGAGCCCAGTACTGAGCCTGAAAAGCATTTCCAACCTCACTTACAAGTAAAACTAGCTAAAATGTGCCTGGCTTCTCTTCACTGAAAATCACATTCTGAGTACATTTTTAGCATACGTTTGCTCCTGCCGGGTCAGCTGAGCAGCGAATTTCTATTTAACCACCTGCTATCATGTGAGACCTCAGGGCTGCATGTTTTGAGCCCAGTACTGATCCTGAAAAGCGTTTCCAACCCCACTTACAAGTAAAACTAGCTAAAATGTGCCTGGCTGCTATTCACTGAAAAGCTCATTCTGTGTACATTTTTGGCATACGTTTGCTCCTGCCGGGTCAGCTGAGCAGCGAATTTCTATTTAACCACCTGATTTCATGAGAGACCTCAGAGCTGCATGTTTTGAGCCCAGTACTGAGCCTGAAAAGCATTTCCAACCCCACTTACAAAGTAAAACTAGCTGAAATGTGCCTGGCTTCTCTTCACTGAAAAGCTCATTCTGAGTACATTTTTAGCATAAGTTTGCTCCTGCCGGGTCAGCTGAGCAGCGAATTTCTATTTAACCACCTGCTATCATGAGAGACCGCAGGGCTGCATGTTTTGAGCCCAGTACTGATCCTGAAAAGCGTTTCCAACCCCACTTACAAGTAAAACTAGCTAAAATGTGCCTGGCTGCTATTCACTGAAAAGCTCATTCTGTGTACATTTGTGGCATACGTTTGCTCCTACCGGGTCAGCTGAGCAGCGAATTTCTATTTAACCACCTGCTTTCATGAGAGACCTCAGGGATGCATGTTTTGAGCCCAGTACTGAGCCTGAAAAGCATTTCCAACCCCACTTACAAGTAAAACTAGCTAATGTGCCTGGCTTCTCTTCACTGAAAAGCTCATTCTGAGAACATTTTTAGCATACGTTTGCTCCTGCCGGGTCAGCTGAGCAGCGAATTTCTATTTAACCACCTGCTATCATGAGAGACCTCAGGGCTGCATGGTTTGAGCCCAGTACTGATCCTGAAAAGCGTTTCCAACCCCACTTACAAGTAAAACTAGCTAAAATGTGCCTGGCTTCTCTTCACTGAAAAGCTCATTCTGAGAACATTTTTAGCATACGTTTGCTCCTGCCGGGTCAGCTGAGCAGCGAATTTCTATTTAACCACCTGCTATCATGAGAGACCTCAGGGATGCATGTTTTGAGCCCAGTACTGAGCCTGAAAAGCATTTCCAACCCCACTTACAAGTAAAACTAGCTAATGTGCCTGGCTTCTCTTCACTGAAAAGCTCATTCTGTGTACATTTTTGGCATACGTTTGCTCCTGCCGGGTCAGCTGAGCAGCGAATTTCTATTTAACCACCTGATTTCATGAGAGACCTCAGAGCTGCATGTTTTGAGCCCAGTACTGAGCCTGAAAAGCATTTCCAACCCCACTTACAAAGTAAAACTAGCTGAAATGTGCCTGGCTTCTCTTCACTGAAAAGCTCATTCTGAGTATATTTTTAGCATACGTTTGCTCCTGCCGGGTCAGCTGAGCAGCGAATTTCTATTTAACCACCTGCTATCACGAGAGACCTCAGGGCTGCATGGTTTGAGCCCAGTACTGATCCTGAAAAGCGTTTCCAACCCCACTTACAAGTAAAACTAGCTAAAATGTGCCTCGCTTCTCTTCACTGAAAAGCTCATTCTGAGTACATTTTTAGCATACGTTTGCTCCTGCCGGGTCAGCTGAGCAGCGAATTTCTATTTAACCACCTGCTTTCATGAGAGACCTCAGGGATGCATGCTTTGAGCCCAGCACTGAGCCTGAAAAGCGTTTCCAACCCCACTTACAAGTAAAACTAGCTAAAATGTGCCTGGTGCTATTCATTTAAAAGCTCATTCTGTGTACATTTTGGCATACGTTTGCTCCTACCGGGTCAGCCAAGCAGCGAATTTCTATTTACCACCTGCTTTCATGAGAGATCTCAGGGCTGCATGTTTTGAGCCCAGTACTGAGCCTGAAAAGCATTTCCAACCTCACTTACAAGTAAAATTAGCTAAAATGTGCCTGGCTTCTCTTCACTGAAAAGCACATTCTGAGTACATTTTTAGCATACGTTTGCTCCTGCCGGGTCAGCTGAGCAGCGAATTTCTATTTAACCACCTGCTATCATGTGAGACCTCAGGGCTGCATGTTTTGAGCCCAGTACTGATCCTGAAAAGCGTTTCCAACCCCACTTACAAGTAAAACTAGCTAAAATGTGCCTGGCTGCTATTCACTGAAAAGCTCATTCTGTGTACATTTTTGGCATACGTTTGCTCCTGCCGGGTCAGCTGAGCAGCGAATTTCTATTTAACCACCTGCTATCATGAGAGACCGCAGGGCTGCATGTTTTGAGCCCAGTACTGATCCTGAAAAGCGTTTCCAACCCCACTTACAAGTAAAACTAGCTAAAATGTGCCTCGCTTCTCTTCACTGAAAAGCTCATTCTGAGTACATTTTTAGCATACGTTTGCTCCTGCCGGGTCAGCTGAGCAGCGAATTTCTATTTAACCACCTGCTTTCATGGGAGACCTCAGGGATGCATGCTTTGAGCCCAGCACTGAGCCTGAAAAGCGTTTCCAACCCCACTTACAAGTAAAACTAGCTAAAATGTGCCTGGTGCTATTCATTTAAAAGCTCATTCTGTGTACATTTTTGGCATACGTTTGCTCCTACCGGGTCAGCTAAGCAGCGAATTTCTATTTACCACCTGCTTTCATGAGAGATCTCAGGGCTGCATGTTTTGAGCCCAGTACTGAGCCTGAAAAGCATTTCCAACCTCACTTACAAGTAAAATTAGCTAAAATGTGCCTGGCTTCTCTTCACTGAAAAGCACATTCTGAGTACATTTTTAGCATACGTTTGCTCCTGCCGGGTCAGCTGAGCAGCGAATTTCTATTTAACCACCTGCTATCATGTGAGACCTCAGGGCTGCATGTTTTGAGCCCAGTACTGATCCTGAAAAGCGTTTCCAACCCCACTTACAAGTAAAACTAGCTAAAATGTGCCTGGCTGCTATTCACTGAAAAGCTCATTCTGTGTACATTTTTGGCATACGTTTGCTCCTGCCGGGTCAGCTGAGCAGCGAATTTCTATTTAACCACCTGCTATCATGAGAGACCGCAGGGCTGCATGTTTTGAGCCCAGTACTGAGCCTGAAAAGCATTTCCAACCTCACTTACAAGTAAAACTAGCTAAAATGTGCCTGGCTGCTATTCATTTAAAAGCTCATTCTGTGTACATTTTTGGCATACGTTTGCTCCTACCGGGTCAGCTAAGCAGCGAATTTCTATTTACCACCTGCTTTCATGAGAGATCTCAGGGCTGCATGTTTTGAGCCCAGTACTGAGCCTGAAAAGCATTTCCAACCTCACTTACAAGTAAAACTAGCTAAAATGTGCCTGGCTTCTCTTCACTGAAAATCACATTCTGAGTACATTTTTAGCATACGTTTGCTCCTGCCGGGTCAGCTGAGCAGCGAATTTCTATTTAACCACCTGCTATCATGTGAGACCTCAGGGCTGCATGTTTTGAGCCCAGTACTGATCCTGAAAAGCGTTTCCAACCCCACTTACAAGTAAAACTAGCTAAAATGTGCCTGGCTGCTATTCACTGAAAAGCTCATTCTGTGTACATTTTTGGCATACGTTTGCTCCTGCCGGGTCAGCTGAGCAGCGAATTTCTATTTAACCACCTGATTTCATGAGAGACCTCAGAGCTGCATGTTTTGAGCCCAGTACTGAGCCTGAAAAGCATTTCCAACCCCACTTACAAAGTAAAACTAGCTGAAATGTGCCTGGCTTCTCTTCACTGAAAAGCTCATTCTGAGTACATTTTTAGCATACGTTTGCTCCTGCCGGGTCAGCTGAGCAGCGAATTTCTATTTAACCACCTGCTATCATGAGAGACCGCAGGGCTGCATGTTTTGAGCCCAGTACTGATCCTGAAAAGCGTTTCCAACCCCACTTACAAGTAAAACTAGCTAAAATGTGCCTGGCTGCTATTCACTGAAAAGCTCATTCTGTGTACATTTGTGGCATACGTTTGCTCCTACCGGGTCAGCTGAGCAGCGAATTTCTATTTAACCACCTGCTTTCATGAGAGACCTCAGGGATGCATGTTTTGAGCCCAGTACTGAGCCTGAAAAGCATTTCCAACCCCACTTACAAGTAAAACTAGCTAATGTGCCTGGCTTCTCTTCACTGAAAAGCTCATTCTGAGAACATTTTTAGCATACGTTTGCTCCTGCCGGGTCAGCTGAGCAGCGAATTTCTATTTAACCACCTGCTATCATGAGAGACCTCAGGGCTGCATGGTTTGAGCCCAGTACTGATCCTGAAAAGCGTTTCCAACCCCACTTACAAGTAAAACTAGCTAAAATGTGCCTGGCTTCTCTTCACTGAAAAGCTCATTCTGAGAACATTTTTAGCATACGTTTGCTCCTGCCGGGTCAGCTGAGCAGCGAATTTCTATTTAACCACCTGCTATCATGAGAGACCTCAGGGATGCATGTTTTGAGCCCAGTACTGAGCCTGAAAAGCATTTCCAACCCCACTTACAAGTAAAACTAGCTAATGTGCCTGGCTTCTCTTCACTGAAAAGCTCATTCTGTGTACATTTTTGGCATACGTTTGCTCCTGCCGGGTCAGCTGAGCAGCGAATTTCTATTTAACCACCTGATTTCATGAGAGACCTCAGAGCTGCATGTTTTGAGCCCAGTACTGAGCCTGAAAAGCATTTCCAACCCCACTTACAAAGTAAAACTAGCTGAAATGTGCCTGGCTTCTCTTCACTGAAAAGCTCATTCTGAGTATATTTTTAGCATACGTTTGCTCCTGCCGGGTCAGCTGAGCAGCGAATTTCTATTTAACCACCTGCTATCACGAGAGACCTCAGGGCTGCATGGTTTGAGCCCAGTACTGATCCTGAAAAGCGTTTCCAACCCCACTTACAAGTAAAACTAGCTAAAATGTGCCTCGCTTCTCTTCACTGAAAAGCTCATTCTGAGTACATTTTTAGCATACGTTTGCTCCTGCCGGGTCAGCTGAGCAGCGAATTTCTATTTAACCACCTGCTTTCATGAGAGACCTCAGGGATGCATGCTTTGAGCCCAGCACTGAGCCTGAAAAGCGTTTCCAACCCCACTTACAAGTAAAACTAGCTAAAATGTGCCTGGTGCTATTCATTTAAAAGCTCATTCTGTGTACATTTTGGCATAACGTTTGCTCCTACGGGTCAGCCAAGCAGCGAATTTCTATTTACCACCTGCTTTCATGAGAGATCTCAGGGCTGCATGTTTTGAGCCCAGTACTGAGCCTGAAAAGCATTTCCAACCTCACTTACAAGTAAAATTAGCTAAAATGTGCCTGGCTTCTCTTCACTGAAAAGCACATTCTGAGTACATTTTTAGCATACGTTTGCTCCTGCCGGGTCAGCTGAGCAGCGAATTTCTATTTAACCACCTGCTATCATGTGAGACCTCAGGGCTGCATGTTTTGAGCCCAGTACTGATCCTGAAAAGCGTTTCCAACCCCACTTACAAGTAAAACTAGCTAAAATGTGCCTGGCTGCTATTCACTGAAAAGCTCATTCTGTGTACATTTTTGGCATACGTTTGCTCCTGCCGGGTCAGCTGAGCAGCGAATTTCTATTTAACCACCTGCTATCATGAGAGACCGCAGGGCTGCATGTTTTGAGCCCAGTACTGATCCTGAAAAGCGTTTCCAACCCCACTTACAAGTAAAACTAGCTAAAATGTGCCTCGCTTCTCTTCACTGAAAAGCTCATTCTGAGTACATTTTTAGCATACGTTTGCTCCTGCCGGGTCAGCTGAGCAGCGAATTTCTATTTAACCACCTGCTTTCATGGGAGACCTCAGGGATGCATGCTTTGAGCCCAGCACTGAGCCTGAAAAGCGTTTCCAACCCCACTTACAAGTAAAACTAGCTAAAATGTGCCTGGTGCTATTCATTTAAAAGCTCATTCTGTGTACATTTTTGGCATACGTTTGCTCCTACCGGGTCAGCTAAGCAGCGAATTTCTATTTACCACCTGCTTTCATGAGAGATCTCAGGGCTGCATGTTTTGAGCCCAGTACTGAGCCTGAAAAGCATTTCCAACCTCACTTACAAGTAAAATTAGCTAAAATGTGCCTGGCTTCTCTTCACTGAAAAGCACATTCTGAGTACATTTTTAGCATACGTTTGCTCCTGCCGGGTCAGCTGAGCAGCGAATTTCTATTTAACCACCTGCTATCATGTGAGACCTCAGGGCTGCATGTTTTGAGCCCAGTACTGATCCTGAAAAGCGTTTCCAACCCCACTTACAAGTAAAACTAGCTAAAATGTGCCTGGCTGCTATTCACTGAAAAGCTCATTCTGTGTACATTTTTGGCATACGTTTGCTCCTGCCGGGTCAGCTGAGCAGCGAATTTCTATTTAACCACCTGCTATCATGAGAGACCGCAGGGCTGCATGTTTTGAGCCCAGTACTGATCCTGAAAAGCGTTTCCAACCCCACTTACAAGTAAAACTAGCTAAAATGTGCCTGGCTGCTATTCACTGAAAAGCTCATTCTGTGTACATTTGTGGCATACGTTTGCTCCTACCGGGTCAGCTGAGCAGCGAATTTCTATTTAACCACCTGCTTTCATGAGAGACCTCAGGGATGCATGTTTTGAGCCCAGTACTGAGCCTGAAAAGCATTTCCAACCCCACTTACAAGTAAAACTAGCTAATGTGCCTGGCTTCTCTTCACTGAAAAGCTCATTCTGAGAACATTTTTAGCATACGTTTGCTCCTGCCGGGTCAGCTGAGCAGCGAATTTCTATTTAACCACCTGCTATCATGAGAGACCTCATGGCTGCATGGTTTGAGCCCAGTACTGATCCTGAAAAGCGTTTCCAACCCCACTTACAAGTAAAACTAGCTAAAATGTGCCTGGCTTCTCTTCACTGAAAAGCTCATTCTGAGAACATTTTTAGCATACGTTTGCTCCTGCCGGGTCAGCTGAGCAGCGAATTTCTATTTAACCACCTGCTATCATGAGAGACCTCAGGGATGCATGTTTTGAGCCCAGTACTGAGCCTGAAAAGCATTTCCAACCCCACTTACAAGTAAAACTAGCTAATGTGCCTGGCTTCTCTTCACTGAAAAGCTCATTCTGAGAACATTTTTAGCATACGTTTGCTCCTGCCGGGTCAGCTGAGCAGCGAATTTCTATTTAACCACCTGCTATCATGAGAGACCTCAGGGCTGCATGTTTTGAGCCCAGTACTGATCCTGAAAAGCGTTTCCAACCCCACTTACAAGTAAAACTAGCTAAAATGTGCCTGGCTGCTATTCACTGAAAAGCTCATTCTGTGTACATTTGTGGCATACGTTTGCTCCTACCGGGTCAGCTGAGCAGCGAATTTCTATTTAACCACCTGCTTTCATGAGAGACCTCAGGGATGCATGTTTTGAGCCCAGTACTGAGCCTGAAAAGCATTTCCAACCCCACTTACAAGTAAAACTAGCTAAAATGTGCCTGGCTTCTCTTCACTGAAAAGCTCATTCTGAGTACATTTTTAGCATACGTTTGCTCCTGCCGGGTCAGCTGAGCAGCAAATTTCTATTTAACCACCTGCTATTTTGAGCCCAGTACTGATCCTGAAAAGCGTTTCCAACCCCACTTACAAGTAAAACTAGCTAAAATGTGCCTGGCTGCTATTCACTGAAAAGCTCATTCTGTGTACATTTTTGGCATACGTTTGCTCCTGCCGGGTCAGCTGAGCAGCGAATTTCTATTTAACCACCTGCGGCCTTATTTATGAAGGCCTTGCATCAGTTTTGCGCCACGGTGCGTCACTTTTTGTGACGCACCAGCGTTGTAAAAAATGCGCCTTGGTGCGCCATATTTAAAAAGTGACGCATCTAGGTAGATGCGTCACTTTTTAAACCCCTGCGCCACATTATACCTGCGTCAGGTATAATGTATGCAGAGGGGGCATTCCCCCGCAAAAGCCTCGTAATAGTGACGCAGTGAAATCTAAGAGATTTCACTACGTCACTTTTAGAACGCTGTTGCGTCAAAATCTTACGCCTGCCTCACAGCAGGCGTAAGACTGACGCAAGGCCTTCACATGGGGCTTTCCCCATGTGAAAGGATGCATTGCTGGAGTTGCGTCACTTTTGTGACACACTCCAGCAATGCGTCACTTTTGCGCTTACAGATACGTCAGAAATACTGACGTATCTGTAACTCCTTGCGACATGATGCGTCATATATTAAATATGACGCATCAGGAATGTCGCAAGGAGTGCGCAGTGAAAAGTGACGCATCGCTGTTTTCACGCACCGATGCGTCACTTTTCATAAATGAGGCCCCTGATTTCATGAGAGACCTCAGAGCTGCATGTTTTGAGCCCAGTACTGAGCCTGAAAAGCATTTCCAACTCCACTTACAAGTAAAACTAGCTGAAATGTGCCTGGCTTCTCTTCACTGAAAAGCTCATTCTGAGTACATTTTTAGCATACGTTTGCTCCTGCCGGGTCAGCTGAGCAGCGAATTTCTATTTAACCACCTGCTATCACGAGAGACCTCAGGGCTGCATGGTTTGAGCCCAGTACTGATCCTGAAAAGCGTTTCCAACCCCACTTACCAGTAAAACTAGCTAAAATGTGCCTGGCTTCTCTTCACTGAAAAGCTCATTCTGAGTACATTTTTAGCATACGTTTGCTCCTGCCGGGTCAGCTGAGCAGCGAATTTCTATTTAACCACCTGCTTTCATGAGAGACCTCAGGGATGCATGCTTTGAGCCCAGCACTGAGCCTGAAAAGCGTTTCCAACCCCACTTACAAGTAAAACTAGCTAAAATGTGCCTGGCTTCTCTTCACTGAAAAGCTCATTCTGAGTACATTTTTAGCATACGTTTGCTCCTGCCGGGTCAGCTGAGCTGCGAATTTCTATTTAACCACCTGCTATCATGAGAGACCTCAGGGCTGCATGTTTTGAGCTCAGTACTGATCCTGAAAAGCGTTTTCAACCCCACTTACAAGTAAAACTAGCTAAAATGTGCCTGGCTGCTATTCATTTAAAAGCTCATTCTGTGTACATTTTTGGCATACGTTTGCTCCTACCGGGTCAGCTGAGCAGCGAATTTCTATTTACCACCTGCTTTCATGAGAGATCTCAGGGCTGCATGTTTGGAGCCCAGTACTGATCCTGAAAAGCGTTTCCAACCCCACTTACAAGTAAAACTAGCTAAAATGTGCCTGGCTTCTCTTCACTGAAAAGCTCATTCTGAGTACATTTTTAGCATACGTTTGCTCCTGCCGGGTCAGCTGAGCAGCGAATTTCCATTTAACCACCTGCTATCATGTGAGACCTCAGGGCTGCATGTTTTGAGCCCAGTACTGATCCTGAAAAGCGTTTCCAACCCCACTTACAAGTAAAACTAGCTAAAATGTGCCTGGCTGCTATTCACTGAAAAGCTCATTCTGTGTACATTTTTGGCATACGTTTGCTCCTGCCGGATCAGCTGAGCAGCGAATTTCTATTTAACCACCTGATTTCATGAGAGACCTCAGAGCTGCATGTTTTGAGCCCAGTACTGAGCCTGAAAAGCATTTCCAACCCCACTTACAAAGTAAAACTAGCTGAAATGTGCCTGGCTTCTCTTCACTGAAAAGCTCATTCTGAGTATATTTTTAGCATACGTTTGCTCCTACCGGGTCAGCTGAGCAGCGAATTTCTATTTACCACCTGCTTTCATGAGAGATCTCAGGGCTGCATGTTTTGAGCCCAGTACTGAGCCTGAAAAGCATTTCCAACCTCACTTACAAGTAAAACTAGCTAAAATGTGCCTGGCTTCTCTTCACTGAAAAGCACATTCTGAGTACATTTTTAGCATACGTTTGCTCCTGCCGGGTCAGCTGAGCAGCGAATTTCTATTTAACCACCTGCTATCATGTGAGACCTCAGGGCTGCATGTTTTGAGCCCAGTACTGATCCTGAAAAGCGTTTCCAACCCCACTTACAAGTAAAACTAGCTAAAATGTGCCTGGCTGCTATTCACTGAAAAGCTCATTCTGTGTACATTTTTGGCATACGTTTGCTCCTGCCGGGTCAGCTGAGCAGCGAATTTCTATTTAACCACCTGATTTCATGAGAGACCTCAGAGCTGCATGTTTTGAGCCCAGTACTGAGCCTGAAAAGCATTTCCAACCCCACTTACAAAGTAAAACTAGCTGAAATGTGCCTGGCTTCTCTTCGCTGAAAAGCTCATTCTGAGTACATTTTTAGCATACGTTTGCTCCTGCCGGGTCAGCTGAGCAGCGAATTTCTATTTAACCACCTGCTATCATGAGAGACCGCAGGGCTGCATGTTTTGAGCCCAGTACTGATCCTGAAAAGCGTTTCCAACCCCACTTACAAGTAAAACTAGCTGAAATGTGCCTGGCTTCTCTTCACTGAAAAGCTCATTCTGAGTACATTTTTAGCATACGTTTGCTCCTGCCGGGTCAGCTGAGCAGCGAATTTCTATTTAACCACCTGCTATCATGAGAGACCTCAGGGCTGCATGGTTTGAGCCCAGTACTGATCCTGAAAAGCGTTTCCAACCCCACTTACAAGTAAAACTAGCTAAAATGTGCCTGGCTTCTCTTCACTGAAAAGCTCATTCTGAGAACATTTTTAGCATACGTTTGCTCCTGCCGGGTCAGCTGAGCAGCGAATTTCTATTTAACCACCTGCTATCATGAGAGACCTCAGGGATGCATGTTTTGAGCCCAGTACTGAGCCTGAAAAGCATTTCCAACCCCACTTACAAGTAAAACTAGCTAATGTGCCTGGCTTCTCTTCACTGAAAAGCTCATTCTGTGTACATTTTTGGCATACGTTTGCTCCTGCCGGGTCAGCTGAGCAGCGAATTTCTATTTAACCACCTGATTTCATGAGAGACCTCAGAGCTGCATGTTTTGAGCCCAGTACTGAGCCTGAAAAGCATTTCCAACCCCACTTACAAAGTAAAACTAGCTGAAATGTGCCTGGCTTCTCTTCACTGAAAAGCTCATTCTGAGTATATTTTTAGCATACGTTTGCTCCTGCCGGGTCAGCTGAGCAGCGAATTTCTATTTAACCACCTGCTATCACGAGAGACCTCAGGGCTGCATGGTTTGAGCCCAGTACTGATCCTGAAAAGCGTTTCCAACCCCACTTACAAGTAAAACTAGCTAAAATGTGCCTCGCTTCTCTTCACTGAAAAGCTCATTCTGAGTACATTTTTAGCATACGTTTGCTCCTGCCGGGTCAGCTGAGCAGCGAATTTCTATTTAACCACCTGCTTTCATGAGAGACCTCAGGGATGCATGCTTTGAGCCCAGCACTGAGCCTGAAAAGCGTTTCCAACCCCACTTACAAGTAAAACTAGCTAAAATGTGCCTGGTGCTATTCATTTAAAAGCTCATTCTGTGTACATTTTTGGCATACGTTTGCTCCTACCGGGTCAGCTAAGCAGCGAATTTCTATTTACCACCTGCTTTCATGAGAGATCTCAGGGCTGCATGTTTTGAGCCCAGTACTGAGCCTGAAAAGCATTTCCAACCTCACTTACAAGTAAAATTAGCTAAAATGTGCCTGGCTTCTCTTCACTGAAAAGCACATTCTGAGTACATTTTTAGCATACGTTTGCTCCTGCCGGGTCAGCTGAGCAGCGAATTTCTATTTAACCACCTGCTATCATGTGAGACCTCAGGGCTGCATGTTTTGAGCCCAGTACTGATCCTGAAAAGCGTTTCCAACCCCACTTACAAGTAAAACTAGCTAAAATGTGCCTGGCTGCTATTCACTGAAAAGCTCATTCTGTGTACATTTTTGGCATACGTTTGCTCCTGCCGGGTCAGCTGAGCAGCGAATTTCTATTTAACCACCTGCTATCATGAGAGACCGCAGGGCTGCATGTTTTGAGCCCAGTACTGATCCTGAAAAGCGTTTCCAACCCCACTTACAAGTAAAACTAGCTAAAATGTGCCTGGCTGCTATTCACTGAAAAGCTCATTCTGTGTACATTTGTGGCATACGTTTGCTCCTACCGGGTCAGCTGAGCAGCGAATTTCTATTTAACCACCTGCTTTCATGAGAGACCTCAGGGATGCATGCTTTGAGCCCAGCACTGAGCCTGAAAAGCGTTTCCAACCCCACTTACAAGTAAAACTAGCTAAAATGTGCCTGGTGCTATTCATTTAAAAGCTCATTCTGTGTACATTTTTGGCATACGTTTGCTCCTACCGGGTCAGCTAAGCAGCGAATTTCTATTTACCACCTGCTTTCATGAGAGATCTCAGGGCTGCATGTTTTGAGCCCAGTACTGAGCCTGAAAAGCATTTCCAACCTCACTTACAAGTAAAATTAGCTAAAATGTGCCTGGCTTCTCTTCACTGAAAAGCACATTCTGAGTACATTTTTAGCATACGTTTGCTCCTGCCGGGTCAGCTGAGCAGCGAATTTCTATTTAACCACCTGCTATCATGTGAGACCTCAGGGCTGCATGTTTTGAGCCCAGTACTGATCCTGAAAAGCGTTTCCAACCCCACTTACAAGTAAAACTAGCTAAAATGTGCCTGGCTGCTATTCACTGAAAAGCTCATTCTGTGTACATTTTTGGCATACGTTTGCTCCTGCCGGGTCAGCTGAGCAGCGAATTTCTATTTAACCACCTGCTATCATGAGAGACCGCAGGGCTGCATGTTTTGAGCCCAGTACTGATCCTGAAAAGCGTTTCCAACCCCACTTACAAGTAAAACTAGCTAAAATGTGCCTGGCTGCTATTCACTGAAAAGCTCATTCTGTGTACATTTGTGGCATACGTTTGCTCCTACCGGGTCAGCTGAGCAGCGAATTTCTATTTAACCACCTGCTTTCATGAGAGACCTCAGGGATGCATGTTTTGAGCCCAGTACTGAGCCTGAAAAGCATTTC
This sequence comes from Lissotriton vulgaris, assembly GCF_964263255.1. Taxonomy (NCBI): domain Eukaryota; kingdom Metazoa; phylum Chordata; class Amphibia; order Caudata; family Salamandridae; genus Lissotriton; species Lissotriton vulgaris. The sequence continues at coordinate 1,756,711 of NW_028242071.1, read as the reverse complement.
CAACCCCACTTACAAGTAAAACTAGCTAATATGCCTGGCTTCTCTTCACTGAAAAGCTCATTCTGAGAACATTTTTAGCATACGTTTGCTCCTGCCGGGTCAGCTGAGCAGCGAATTTCTATTTAACCACCTGCTATCATGAGAGACCTCATGGCTGCATGGTTTAAGCCCAGTACTGATCCTGAAAAGCGTTTCCAACCCCACTTACAAGTAAAACTAGCTAAAATGTGCCTGGCTTCTCTTCACTGAAAAGCTCATTCTGAGAACATTTTTAGCATACGTTTGCTCCTGCCGGGTCAGCTGAGCAGCGAATTTCTATTTAACCACCTGCTATCATGAGAGACCTCAGGGATGCATGTTTTGAGCCCAGTACTGAGCCTGAAAAGCATTTCCAACCCCACTTACAAGTAAAACTAGCTAATGTGCCTGGCTTCTCTTCACTGAAAAGCTCATTCTGAGAACATTTTTAGCATACGTTTGCTCCTGCCGGGTCAGCTGAGCAGCGAATTTCTATTTAACCACCTGCTATCATGAGAGACCTCAGGGCTGCATGTTTTGAGCCCAGTACTGATCCTGAAAAGCGTTTCCAACCCCACTTACAAGTAAAACTAGCTAAAATGTGCCTGGCTGCTATTCACTGAAAAGCTCATTCTGTGTACATTTGTGGCATACGTTTGCTCCTACCGGGTCAGCTGAGCAGCGAATTTCTATTTAACCACCTGCTTTCATGAGAGACCTCAGGGATGCATGTTTTGAGCCCAGTACTGAGCCTGAAAAGCATTTCCAACCCCACTTACAAGTAAAACTAGCTAAAATGTGCCTGGCTTCTCTTCACTGAAAAGCTCATTCTGAGTACATTTTTAGCATACGTTTGCTCCTGCCGGGTCAGCTGAGCAGCAAATTTCTATTTAACCACCTGCTATTTTGAGCCCAGTACTGATCCTGAAAAGCGTTTCCAACCCCACTTACAAGTAAAACTAGCTAAAATGTGCCTGGCTGCTATTCACTGAAAAGCTCATTCTGTGTACATTTTTGGCATACGTTTGCTCCTGCCGGGTCAGCTGAGCAGCGAATTTCTATTTAACCACCTGCGGCCTTATTTATGAAGGCCTTGCATCAGTTTTGCGCCACGGTGCGTCACTTTTTGTGACGCACCAGCGTTGTAAATAATGCGCCTTGGTGCGCCATATTTAAAAAGTGACGCATCTAGGTAGATGCGTCACTTTTTAAACCCCTGCGCCACATTATACCTGCGTCAGGTATAATGTATGCAGAGGGGGCATTCCCCCGCAAAAGCCTCGTAATAGTGACGCAGTGAAATCTAAGAGATTTCACTTCGTCACTTTTAGAACGCTGTTGCGTCAAAATCTTACGCCTGCCTCACAGCAGGCGTAAGACTGACGCAAGCCCTTCACATGGGGCTTTCCCCATGTGAAAGGATGCATTGCTGGAGTTGCGTCACTTTTGTGACACACTCCAGCAATGCGTCACTTTTGCGCTTACAGATACGTCAGAAATACTGACGTATCTGTAACTCCTTGCGACATGATGCGTCATATATTAAATATGACGCATCAGGAATGTCGCAAGGAGTGCGCAGTGAAAAGTGACGCATCGCTGTTTTCACGCACCGATGCGTCACTTTTCATAAATGAGGCCCCTGATTTCATGAGAGACCTCAGAGCTGCATGTTTTGAGCCCAGTACTGAGCCTGAAAAGCATTTCCAACTCCACTTACAAGTAAAACTAGCTGAAATGTGCCTGGCTTCTCTTCACTGAAAAGCTCATTCTGAGTACATTTTTAGCATACGTTTGCTCCTGCCGGGTCAGCTGAGCAGCGAATTTCTATTTAACCACCTGCTATCACGAGAGACCTCAGGGCTGCATGGTTTGAGCCCAGTACTGATCCTGAAAAGCGTTTCCAACCCCACTTACCAGTAAAACTAGCTAAAATGTGCCTGGCTTCTCTTCACTGAAAAGCTCATTCTGAGTACATTTTTAGCATACGTTTGCTCCTGCCGGGTCAGCTGAGCAGCGAATTTCTATTTAACCACCTGCTTTCATGAGAGACCTCAGGGATGCATGCTTTGAGCCCAGCACTGAGCCTGAAAAGCGTTTCCAACCCCACTTACAAGTAAAACTAGCTAAAATGTGCCTGGCTTCTCTTCACTGAAAAGCTCATTCTGAGTACATTTTTAGCATACGTTTGCTCCTGCCGGGTCAGCTGAGCTGCGAATTTCTATTTAACCACCTGCTATCATGAGAGACCTCAGGGCTGCATGTTTTGAGCTCAGTACTGATCCTGAAAAGCGTTTTCAACCCCACTTACAAGTAAAACTAGCTAAAATGTGCCTGGGTGCTATTCATTTAAAAGCTCATTCTGTGTACATTTTTGGCATACGTTTGCTCCTACCGGGTCAGCTGAGCAGCGAATTTCTATTTACCACCTGCTTTCATGAGAGATCTCAGGGCTGCATGTTTTGAGCCCAGTACTGATCCTGAAAAGCGTTTCCAACCCCACTTACAAGTAAAACTAGCTAAAATGTGCCTGGCTTCTCTTCACTGAAAAGCTCATTCTGAGTACATTTTTAGCATACGTTTGCTCCTGCCGGGTCAGCTGAGCAGCGAATTTCCATTTAACCACCTGCTATCATGTGAGACCTCAGGGCTGCATGTTTTGAGCCCAGTACTGATCCTGAAAAGCGTTTCCAACCCCACTTACAAGTAAAACTAGCTAAAATGTGCCTGGCTGCTATTCACTGAAAAGCTCATTCTGTGTACATTTTTGGCATACGTTTGCTCCTGCCGGATCAGCTGAGCAGCGAATTTCTATTTAACCACCTGATTTCATGAGAGACCTCAGAGCTGCATGTTTTGAGCCCAGTACTGAGCCTGAAAAGCATTTCCAACCTCACTTACAAGTAAAACTAGCTAAAATGTGCCTGGCTGCTATTCACTGAAAAGCTCATTCTGTGTACATTTGTGGCATACGTTTGCTCCTACCGGGTCAGCTGAGCAGCGAATTTCTATTTAACCACCTGCTTTCATGAGAGACCTCAGGGATGCATGTTTTGAGCCCAGTACTGAGCCTGAAAAGCATTTCCAACCCCACTTACAAGTAAAACTAGCTAAAATGTGCCTGGCTTCTCTTCACTGAAAAGCTCATTCTGAGTACATTTTTAGCATACGTTTGCTCCTGCCGGGTCAGCTGAGCAGCAAATTTCTATTTAACCACCTGCTATTTTGAGCCCAGTACTGATCCTGAAAAGCGTTTCCAACCCCACTTACAAGTAAAACTAGCTAAAATGTGCCTGGCTGCTATTCACTGAAAAGCTCATTCTGTGTACATTTTTGGCATACGTTTGCTCCTGCCGGGTCAGCTGAGCAGCGAATTTCTATTTAACCACCTGCGGCCTTATTTATGAAGGCCTTGCATCAGTTTTGCGCCACGGTGCGTCACTTTTTGTGACGCACCAGCGTTGTAAAAAATGCGCCTTGGTGCGCCATATTTAAAAAGTGACGCATCTAGGTAGATGCGTCACTTTTTAAACCCCTGCGCCACATTATACCTGCGTCAGGTATAATGTATGCAGAGGGGGCATTCCCCCGCAAAAGCCTCGTAATAGTGACGCAGTGAAATCTAAGAGATTTCACTTTGTCACTTTTAGAACGCTGTTGCGTCAAAATCTTACGCCTGCCTCACAGCAGGCGTAAGACTGACGCAAGCCCTTCACATGGGGCTTTCCCCATGTGAAAGGATGCATTGCTGGAGTTGCGTCACTTTTGTGACACACTCCAGCAATGCGTCACTTTTGCGCTTACAGATACGTCAGAAATACTGACGTATCTGTAACTCCTTGCGACATGATGCGTCATATATTAAATATGACGCATCAGGAATGTCGCAAGGAGTGCGCAGTGAAAAGTGACGCATCGCTGTTTTCACGCACCGATGCGTCACTTTTCATAAATGAGGCCCCTGATTTCATGAGAGACCTCAGAGCTGCATGTTTTGAGCCCAGTACTGAGCCTGAAAAGCATTTCCAACTCCACTTACAAGTAAAACTAGCTGAAATGTGCCTGGCTTCTCTTCACTGAAAAGCTCATTCTGAGTACATTTTTAGCATACGTTTGCTCCTGCCGGGTCAGCTGAGCAGCGAATTTCTATTTAACCACCTGCTATCACGAGAGACCTCAGGGCTGCATGGTTTGAACCCAGTACTGATCCTGAAAAGCGTTTCCAACCCCACTTACCAGTAAAACTAGCTAAAATGTGCCTGGCTTCTCTTCACTGAAAAGCTCATTCTGAGTACATTTTTAGCATACGTTTGCTCCTGCCGGGTCAGCTGAGCAGCGAATTTCTATTTAACCACCTGCTTTCATGAGAGACCTCAGGGATGCATGCTTTGAGCCCAGCACTGAGCCTGAAAAGCGTTTCCAACCCCACTTACAAGTAAAACTAGCTAAAATGTGCCTGGCTTCTCTTCACTGAAAAGCTCATTCTGAGTACATTTTTAGCATACGTTTGCTCCTGCCGGGTCAGCTGAGCTGCGAATTTCTATTTAACCACCTGCTATCATGAGAGACCTCAGGGCTGCATGTTTTGAGCTCAGTACTGATCCTGAAAAGCGTTTTCAACCCCACTTACAAGTAAAACTAGCTAAAATGTGCCTGGCTGCTATTCATTTAAAAGCTCATTCTGTGTACATTTTTGGCATACGTTTGCTCCTACCGGGTCAGCTGAGCAGCGAATTTCTATTTACCACCTGCTTTCATGAGAGATCTCAGGGCTGCATGTTTTGAGCCCAGTACTGATCCTGAAAAGCGTTTCCAACCCCACTTACAAGTAAAACTAGCTAAAATGTGCCTGGCTTCTCTTCACTGAAAAGCTCATTCTGAGTACATTTTTAGCATACGTTTGCTCCTGCCGGGTCAGCTGAGCAGCGAATTTCCATTTAACCACCTGCTATCATGTGAGACCTCAGGGCTGCATGTTTTGAGCCCAGTACTGATCCTGAAAAGCGTTTCCAACCCCACTTACAAGTAAAACTAGCTAAAATGTGCCTGGCTGCTATTCACTGAAAAGCTCATTCTGTGTACATTTTTGGCATACGTTTGCTCCTGCCGGATCAGCTGAGCAGCGAATTTCTATTTAACCACCTGATTTCATGAGAGACCTCAGAGCTGCATGTTTTGAGCCCAGTACTGAGCCTGAAAAGCATTTCCAACCTCACTTACAAGTAAAACTAGCTAAAATGTGCCTGGCTGCTATTCACTGAAAAGCTCATTCTGTGTACATTTGTGGCATACGTTTGCTCCTACCGGGTCAGCTGAGCAGCGAATTTCTATTTAACCACCTGCTTTCATGAGAGACCTCAGGGATGCATGTTTTGAGCCCAGTACTGAGCCTGAAAAGCATTTCCAACCCCACTTACAAGTAAAACTAGCTAAAATGTGCCTGGCTTCTCTTCACTGAAAAGCTCATTCTGAGTACATTTTTAGCATACGTTTGCTCCTGCCGGGTCAGCTGAGCAGCAAATTTCTATTTAACCACCTGCTATTTTGAGCCCAGTACTGATCCTGAAAAGCGTTTCCAACCCCACTTACAAGTAAAACTAGCTAAAATGTGCCTGGCTGCTATTCACTGAAAAGCTCATTCTGTGTACATTTTTGGCATACGTTTGCTCCTGCCGGGTCAGCTGAGCAGCGAATTTCTATTTAACCACCTGCGGCCTTATTTATGAAGGCCTTGCATCAGTTTTGCGCCACGGTGCGTCACTTTTTGTGACGCACCAGCGTTGTAAAAAATGCGCCTTGGTGCGCCATATTTAAAAAGTGACGCATCTAGGTAGATGCGTCACTTTTTAAACCCCTGCGCCACATTATACCTGCGTCAGGTATAATGTATGCAGAGGGGGCATTCCCCCGCAAAAGCCTTGTAATAGTGACGCAGTGAAATCTAAGAGATTTCACTTCGTCACTTTTAGAACGCTGTTGCGTCAAAATCTTACGCCTGCCTCACAGCAGGCGTAAGACTGACGCAAGCCCTTCACATGGGGCTTTCCCCATGTGAAAGGATGCATTGCTGGAGTTGCGTCACTTTTGTGACACACTCCAGCAATGCGTCACTTTTGCGCTTACAGATACGTCAGAAATACTGACGTATCTGTAACTCCTTGCGACATGATGCGTCATATATTAAATATGACGCATCAGGAATGTCGCAAGGAGTGCGCAGTGAAAAGTGACGCATCGCTGTTTTCACGCACCGATGCGTTACTTTTCATAAATGAGGCCCCTGATTTCATGAGAGACCTCAGAGCTGCATGTTTTGAGCCCAGTACTGAGCCTGAAAAGCATTTCCAACTCCACTTACAAGTAAAACTAGCTGAAATGTGCCTGGCTTCTCTTCACTGAAAAGCTCATTCTGAGTACATTTTTAGCATACGTTTGCTCCTGCCGGGTCAGCTGAGCAGCGAATTTCTATTTAACCACCTGCTTTCATGAGAGACCTCAGGGATGCATGTTTTGAGCCCAGTACTGAGCCTGAAAAGCATTTCCAACCCCACTTACAAGTAAAACTAGCTAAAATGTGCCTGGCTTCTCTTCACTGAAAAGCTCATTCTGAGTACATTTTTAGCATACGTTTGCTCCTGCCGGGTCAGCTGAGCAGCGAATTTCTATTTAACCACCTGCTTTCATGAGAGACCTCAGGGATGCATGCTTTGAGCCCAGCACTGAGCCTGAAAAGCGTTTCCAACCCCACTTACAAGTAAAACTAGCTAAAATGTGCCTGGCTGCTATTCATTTAAAAGCTCATTCTGTGTACATTTTTGGCATACGTTTGCTCCTACCGGGTCAGCTAAGCAGCGAATTTCTATTTACCACCTGCTTTCATGAGAGATCTCAGGGCTGCATGTTTTGAGCCCAGTACTGAGCCTGAAAAGCATTTCCAACCTCACTTACAAGTAAAACTAGCTAAAATGTGCCTGGCTTCTCTTCACTGAAAAGCACATTCTGAGTACATTTTTAGCATACGTTTGCTCCTGCCGGGTCAGCTGAGCAGCGAATTTCTATTTAACCACCTGCTATCATGTGAGACCTCAGGGCTGCATGTTTTGAGCCCAGTACTGATCCTGAAAAGCGTTTCCAACCCCACTTACAAGTAAAACTAGCTAAAATGTGCCTGGCTGCTATTCACTGAAAAGCTCATTCTGTGTACATTTTTGGCATACGTTTGCTCCTGCCGGGTCAGCTGAGCAGCGAATTTCTATTTAACCACCTGATTTCATGAGAGACCTCAGAGCTGCATGTTTTGAGCCCAGTACTGAGCCTGAAAAGCATTTCCAACCCCACTTACAAAGTAAAACTAGCTGAAATGTGCCTGGCTTCTCTTCACTGAAAAGCTCATTCTGAGTACATTTTTAGCATACGTTTGCTCCTGCCGGGTCAGCTGAGCAGCGAATTTCTATTTAACCACCTGCTATCATGAGAGACCGCAGGGATGCATGTTTTGAGCCCAGTACTGAGCCTGAAAAGCATTTCCAACCCCACTTACAAGTAAAACTAGCTAAAATGTGCCTGGCTTCTCTTCACTGAAAAGCTCATTCTGAGTACATTTTTAGCATACGTTTGCTCCTGCCGGGTCAGCTGAGCAGCGAATTTCTATTTAACCACCTGCTATCATGAGAGACCTCAGGGCTGCATGGTTAAATAGAAATTCGCTGCTCAGCTGACCCGGCAGGAGCAAACGTATGCTAATTTCTATTTAACCACCTGCTATCATGAGAGACCTCAGGGCTGCATGTTTTGAGCCCAGTACTGATCCTGAAAAGCGTTTCCAACCCCACTTACAAGTAAAACTAGCTAAAATGTGCCTGGCTGCTATTCACTGAAAAGCTCATTCTCTGTACATTTTTGGCATATGTTTGCTCCTACCGGGTCAGCTGAGCAGCGAATTTCTATTTAACCACCTGCTTTCATGAGAGACCTCAGAGCTGCATGTTTTGAGCCCAGTACTGAGCCTGAAAAGCATTTCCAACCCCACTTACAAGTAAAACTAGCTAATGTGCCTGGCTTCTCTTCACTGAAAAGCTCATTCTGAGAACATTTTTAGCATACGTTTGCTCCTGCCGGGTCAGCTGAGCAGCGAATTTCTATTTAACCACCTGCTATCATGAGAGACCTCAGGGCTGCATGGTTTGAGCCCAGTACTGATCCTGAAAAGCGTTTCCAACCCCACTTACAAGTAAAACTAGCTAAAATGTGCCTGGCTTCTCTTCACTGAAAAGCTCATTCTGAGAACATTTTTAGCATTTTCAGCTGACCCGGTAGGAGCAAACATATGCCAAAAATGTACAGAGAATGAGCTTTTCAGTGAATAGCAGCCAGGCACATTTTAGCTAGTTTTACTTGTAAGTGGGGTTGGAAACGCTTTTCAGGATCAGTACTGGGCTCAAAACATGCAGCCCTGAGGTCTCTCATGATAGCAGGTGGTTAAATAGAAATTCGCTGCTCAGCTGACCCGGCAGGAGCAAACGTATGCTAAAAATGTACTCAGAATGAGCTTTTCAGTGAAACGCTTTTCAGGATCAGTACTGGGCTCAAAACATGCAGCCCTGAGGTCTCTCATGATAGCAGGTGGTTAAATAGAAATTCGCTGCTCAGCTGACCCGGCAGGAGCAAACGTATGCTTAAAATGTACTCAGAATAAGCTTTTCAGTGAAGAGAAGCCAGGCACATTTTAACTAGTTTTTCTTGTAAGTGGGGTTGGAAATGCTTTTCAGGCTCAGTACTGGGCTCAAAACATGCAGCCCTGAGGTCTCTCATGATAGCAGGTGGTTAAATAGAAATTCGCTGCTCAGCTGACCCGGCAGGAGCAAACGTATGCTAAAAATGTACTCAGAATGAGCTTTTCAGTGAAGAGAAGCCAGGCACATTTTAGCTAGTTTTACTTGTAAGTGGGGTTGGAAATGCTTTTCAGGCTCAGTACTGGGCTCAAAACATGCAGCTCTGAGGTCTCTCATGAAATCAGGTGGTTAAATAGAAATTCGCTGCTCAGCTGACCCGGTAAGAGCAAACGTATGCCAAAAATGTACACAGAATGAGCTTTTCAGTGAATAGCAGCCAGGCACATTTTAGCTAGTTTTACTTGTAAGTGGGGTTGGAAACGCTTTTCAGGATCAGTACTGGGCTCAAAACATGCAGCCCTGAGGTCTCTCATGATAGCAGGTGGTTAAATAGAAATTAGCATACGTTTGCTCCTGCCGGGTCAGCTGAGCAGCGAATTTCTATTTAACCACCTGCTATCATGAGAGACCTCAGGGATGCATGTTTTGAGCCCAGTACTGAGCCTGAAAAGCATTTCCAACCCCACTTACAAGTAAAACTAGCTAATGTGCCTGGCTTCTCTTCACTGAAAAGCTCATTCTGAGAACATTTTTAGCATACGTTTGCTCCTGCCCGGTCAGCTGAGCAGCGAATTTCTATTTAACCACCTGCTATCATGAGAGACCTCAGGGCTGCATGGTTTGAGCCCAGTACTGATCCTGAAAAGCGTTTCCAACCCCACTTACAAGTAAAACTAGCTAAAATGTGCCTGGCTTCTCTTCACTGAAAAGCTCATTCTGAGAACATTTTTAGCATACGTTTGCTCCTGCCGGGTCAGCTGAGCAGCGAATTTCTATTTAACCACCTGCTATCATGAGAGACCTCAGGGATGCATGTTTTGAGCCCAGTACTGAGCCTGAAAAGCATTTCCAACCCCACTTACAAGTAAAACTAGCTAATGTGCCTGGCTTCTCTTCACTGAAAAGCTCATTCTGTGTACATTTTTGGCATACGTTTGCTCCTGCCGGGTCAGCTGAGCAGCGAATTTCTATTTAACCACCTGATTTCATGAGAGACCTCAGAGCTGCATGTTTTGAGCCCAGTACTGAGCCTGAAAAGCATTTCAAACCCCACTTACAAAGTAAAACTAGCTGAAATGTGCCTGGCATCTCTTCACTGAAAAGCTCATTCTGAGTATATTTTTAGCATACGTTTGCTCCTGCCGGGTCAGCTGAGCAGCGAATTTCTATTTAACCACCTGCTATCACGAGAGACCTCAGGGCTGCATGGTTTGAGCCCAGTACTGATCCTGAAAAGCGTTTCCAACCCCACTTACAAGTAAAACTAGCTAAAATGTGCCTGGCTTCTCTTCACTGAAAAGCTCATTCTGAGTACATTTTTAGCATACGTTTGCTCCTGCCGGGTCAGCTGAGCAGCGAATTTCTATTTAACCACCTGATTTCATGAGAGACCTCAGAGCTGCATGTTTTGAGCCCAGTACTGAGCCTGAAAAGCATTTCCAACCCCACTTACAAAGTAAAACTAGCTGAAATGTGCCTGGCTTCTCTTCACTGAAAAGCTCATTCTGAGTACATTTTTAGCATACGTTTGCTCCTGCCGGGTCAGCTGAGCAGCGAATTTCTATTTAACCACCTGCTATCATGAGAGACCGCAGGGCTGCATGTTTTGAGCCCAGTACTGATCCTGAAAAGCGTTTCCAACCCCACTTACAAGTAAAACTAGCTAAAATGTGCCTGGCTGCTATTCACTGAAAAGCTCATTCTGTGTACATTTGTGGCATACGTTTGCTCCTACCGGGTCAGCTGAGCAGCGAATTTCTATTTAACCACCTGCTTTCATGAGAGACCTCAGGGATGCATGTACAAGTAAAACTAGCTAAAATGTGCCTGGCTTCTCTTTACTGAAAAGCTCATTCTGAGTACATTTTTAGCATACGTTTGCTCCTGCCGGGTCAGCTGAGCAGCGAATTTCTATTTAACCACCTGCTATCATGAGAGACCTCAGGGCTGCAGGTTTTGAGCCCAGTACTGATCCTGAAAAGCGTTTCCAACCCCACTTACAAGTAAAACTAGCTAAAATGTGCCTGGCTGCTATTCACTGAAAAGCTCATTCTCTGTACATTTTTGGCATACGTTTGCTCCTACCGGGTCAGCTGAGCAGCGAGTTTCTATTTAACCACCTGCTTTCATGAGAGACCTCAGAACTGCATGTTATGAGCCCAGTACTGAGCCTGAAAAGCATTTCCAACCCCACTTACAAGTAAAACTAGCTAAAATGTGCCTGGCTTCTCTTCACTGAAAAGCTCATTCTGAGTACATTTTTAGCATACGTTTGCTCCTACCGGGTCAGCTGAGCAGCGAATTTCTATTTGACCACCTGCTTTCATGAGAGACCTCAGAGCTGCATGTTTTGAGCCCAGTACTGAGCCTGAAAAGCATTTCCAACCCCACTTACAAGTAAAACTAGCTAAAATGTGCCTGGCTTCTCTTCACTGAAAAGCTCATTCTGAGTACATTTTTAGCATACGTTTGCTCCTGCCGGGTCAGCTGAGCAGCGAATTTCTATTTAACCACCTGCTTTCATGAGAGACCTCAGGGATGCATGTTTTGAGCCCAGCACTGAGCCTGAAAAACGTTTCCAACGCCACTTAAAAGTAAAACTAGCTAAAATGTGCCTGGCTTCTCTTCACTGAAAAGCTCATTCTGAGTACATTTTTAGCATACGTTTGCTCCTGCCGGGTCAGCTGAGAAGCGAATTTCTATTTAACCACCTGCTATCATGAGAGACCTCAGGGCTGCATGTTTTGAGCCCAGTATTGATCCTGAAAAGCGTTTCCAACCCCACTTACAAGTAAAACTAGCTAAAATGTGCCTGGCTGCTATTCACTGAAAAGCTCATTCTGTGTACATTTTTGGCATACGTTTGCTCCTACCGGGTCAGCTGAGCAGCGAATTTCTATTTAACCACCTGCTTTCATGAGAGACCTCAGGGCTGCATGTTTTGAGCCCAGTACTGATCCTGAAAAGCGTTTCCAACCCCACTTACAAGTAAAACTAGCTAAAATGTGCCTGGCTGCTATTCACTGAAAAGCTCATTCTGTGTACATTTTTGGCATACGTTTGCTCCTACCAGGTCAGCTGAGCTGCGAATTTCTATTTAACCACCTGCTTTCATGAGAGACCTCAGGGCTGCATGTTTTGAGCCCAGTACTGAGCCTGAAAAGCATTTCCAACCCCACTTACAAGTAAAACTAGCTAAAATGTGCCTGGCTGCTATTCACTGAAAAGCTCATTCTGTGTACATTTTTGGCATACGTTTGCTCCTACCGGGTCAGCTGAGCAGCGAATTTCTATTTAACCACCTGCTTTCATGAGAGACCTCAGGGCTGCATGTTTTGAGCCCAGTACTGAGCCTGAAAAGCATTTCCAACCCCACTTACAAGTAAAACTAGCTAAAATGTGCCTGGCTTCTCTTCACTGAAAAGCTCATTCTGAGTACATTTTTAGCATACGTTTACTCCTGCCGGGTCAGCTGAGCAGCGAATTTCTATTTAACCACCTGCTTTCATGAGAGACCTCAGAGCTGCATGTTTTGAGCCCAGTACTGAGCCTGAAAAGCATTTCCAACCCCACTTACAAGTAAAACTAGCTAAAATGTGCCTGGCTTCTCTTCACTGAAAAGCTCATTCTGAGTACATTTTTAGCATACGTTTGCTCCTGCCGGGTCAGCTGAGCAGCGAATTTCTATTTAACCACCTGCTTTCATGAGAGACCTCAGGGATGCATGCTTTGAGCCCAGCACTGAGCCTGAAAAGCGTTTCCAACCCCACTTACAAGAAAAACTAGTTAAAATGTGCCTGGCTTCTCTTCACTGAAAAGCTCATTCTGATTACATTTTAAGCATACGTTTGCTCCTGCCGGGTCAGCTGAGCAGCGAATTTCTATTTAACCACCTGCTATCATGAGAGACCTCAGGGCTGCATGTTTTGAGCCCAGTACTGATCCTGAAAAGCGTTTCCAACCCCACTTACAAGTAAAACTAGCTAAAATGTGCCTGGCTGCTATTCACTGAAAAGCTCATTCTGTGTACATTTTTGGCATACGTTTGCTCTTACCGGGTCAGCTGAGCAGCGAATTTCTATTTAACCACCTGATTTCATGAGAGACCTCAGAGCTGCATGTTTTGAGCCCAGTACTGAGCCTGAAAAGCATTTCCAACCCCACTTACAAGTAAAACTAGCTAAAATGTGCCTGGCTTCTCTTCACTGAAAAGCTCATTCTGAGTACATTTTTAGCATACGTTTGCTCCTGCCGGGTCAGCTGAGCAGCGAATTTCTATTTAACCACCTGCTATCATGAGAGACCTCAGGGCTGCATGTTTTGAGCCCAGTACTGAGCCTGAAAAGCATTTCCAACCCCACTTACAAGAAAAACTAGTTAAAATGTGCCTGGCTTCTCTTCACTGAAAAGCTTATTCTGAGTACATTTTAAGCATACGTTTGCTCCTGCCGGGTCAGCTGAGCAGCGAATTTCTATTTAACCACCTGCTATCATGAGAGACCTCAGGGCTGCATGTTTTGAGCCCAGTACTGATCCTGAAAAGCGTTTCCAACCCCACTTACAAGTAAAACTAGCTAAAATGTGCCTGGCTGCTATTCACTGAAAAGCTCATTCTGAGAACATTTTTAGCATACGTTTGCTCCTGCCGGGTCAGCTGAGCAGCAAATTTCTATTTAACCACCTGCTTTCATGAGAGACCTCAGGATGCATGTTTTGAGCCCAGTACTGAGCCTGAAAAGCATTTCAAACCCCACTTACAAGTAAAACTAGCTAATGTGCCTGGCTTCTCTTCACTGAAAAGCTCATTCTGAGAACATTTTTAGCATACGTTTGCTCCTGCCGGGTCAGCTGAGCAGCAAATTTCTATTTAACCACCTGCTAACATGAGAGACCTCAGGGCTGCATGTTTTGAGCCCAGTACTGATCCTGAAAAGCGTTTCCAACCCCACTTACAAGTAAAACTAGCTAAAATGTGCCTGGCTGCTATTCACTGAAAAGCTCATTCTGTGTACATTTTTGGCATACGTTTGCTCCTACCAGGTCAGCTGAGCTGCGAATTTCTATTTAACCACCTGCTTTCATGAGAGACCTCAGGGCTGCATGTTTTGAGCCCAGTACTGAGCCTGAAAAGCATTTCCAACCCCACTTACAAGTAAAACTAGCTAAAATGTGCCTGGCTTCTCTTCACTGAAAAGCTCATTCTGAGTACATTTTTAGCATACGTTTGCTCCTGCCGGGTCAGCTGAGCAGCGAATTTCTATTTAACCACCTGCTATCATGAGAGACCTCAGGGCTGCATGTTTTGAGCTCAGTACTGATCCTGAAAAGCGTTTTCAACCCCACTTACAAGTAAAACTAGCTAAAATGTGCCTGGCTGCTATTCACTGAAAAGCTCATTCTGTGTACATTTTTGGCATACGTTTGCTCCTACCGGGTCAGCTGAGCAGCAAATTTCTATTTAACCACCTGCTTTCATGAGAGACCTCAGGGCTGCATGTTTTGAGCCCAGTACTGAGCCTGAAAAGCAAATTCCAACCCCACTTACAAGTAAAACTAGTTAATGTGCCTGGCTTCTCTTCACTGAAAAGCTCATTCTGAGAACATTTTTAGCATACGTTTGCTCCTGCCGGTTCAGCTGAGCAGCGAATTTCTATTTAACCACCTGCTATCATGAGAGACCTCAGGGCTGCATGTTTTGAGCTCAGTACTGATCCTGAAAAGCGTTTTCAACCCCACTTACAAGTAAAACTAACTAAAATGTGCCTGGCTGCTATTCACTGAAAAGCTCATTCTGAGTACATTTTTAGCATACGTTTGCTCCTGCCGGGTCAGCTGAGCAGCGAATTTCTATTTAACCACCTGCTATCATGAGAGACCTCAGGGCTGCATGTTTTGAGCTCAGTACTGATCCTGAAAAGCGTTTTCAACCCCACTTACAAGTAAAACTAGCTAAAATGTGCCTGGCTGCTATTCACTGAAAAAGCTCATTCTGTGTACATTTTTGGCATACGTTTGCTCCTACCGGGTCAGCTGAGCAGCGAATTTCTATTTAACCACCTGCTTTCATGAGAGACCTCAGGGCTGCATGTTTTGAGCCCAGTACTGAGCGTGAAAAGCATTTCCAACCCCACTTACAAGTAAAACTAGCTAAAATGTGCCTGGCTTCTCTTCACTGAAAAGCTCATTCTGTGTAGTACATTTTTGGCATACGTTTGCTCCTGCCGGGTCAGCTGAGCAGCGAATTTCTATTTAACCACCTGCTTTCATGAGAGACCTCAGGGCTGCATGTTTTGAGCCCAGTACTGAGCCTGAAAAGCATTTCCAACCCCACTTACAAGTAAAACTAGCTAAAATGTGCCTGACTTCTCTTCACTGAAAAGCTCATTCTGAGTACATTTTTAGCATACGTTTGCTCCTGCCGGGTCAGCTGAGCAGCGAATTTCTATTTAACCACCTGCTTTCATGAGAGACCTCAGGGATGCATGCTTTGAGCCCAGCACTGAGCCTGAAAAGCGTTTCCAACCCCACTTACAAGTAAAACTAGCTAAAATGTGCCTGGCTTTTCTTCACTGAAAAGCTCATTCTGAGTACATTTTTAGCATACGTTTGCTCCTGCCGGGTCAGCTGAGCAGCGAATTTCTATTTAACCACCTGCTATCATGAGAGACCTCAGGGCTGCATGTTTTGAGCCCAGTACTGAGCCTGAAAAGCATTTCCAACCCCACTTACAAGAAAAACTAGTTAAAATGTGCCTGGCTTCTCTTCACTGAAAAGCTTATTCTGAGTACATTTTAAGCATACGTTTGCTCCTGCCGGGTCAGCTGAGCAGCGAATTTCTATTTAACCACCTGCTATCATGAGAGACCTCAGGGCTGCATGTTTTGAGCCCAGTACTGATCCTGAAAAGCGTTTCCAACCCCACTTACAAGTAAAACTAGCTAAAATGTGCCTGGCTGCTATTCACTGAAAAGCTCATTCTGAGAACATTTTTAGCATACGTTTGCTCCTGCCGGGTCAGCTGAGCAGCAAATTTCTATTTAACCACCTGCTTTCATGAGAGACCTCAGGGATGCATGTTTTGAGCCCAGTACTGAGCCTGAAAAGCATTTCAAACCCCACTTACAAGTAAAACTAGCTAATGTGCCTGGCTTCTCTTCACTGAAAAGCTCATTCTGAGAACATTTTTAGCATACGTTTGCTCCTGCCGGGTCAGCTGAGCAGCAAATTTCTATTTAACCACCTGCTATCATGAGAGACCTCAGGGCTGCATGTTTTGAGCCCAGTACTGATCCTGAAAAGCGTTTCCAACCCCACTTACAAGTAAAACTAGCTAAAATGTGCCTGGCTGCTATTCACTGAAAAGCTCATTCTGTGTACATTTTTGGCATACGTTTGCTCCTACCAGGTCAGCTGAGCTGCGAATTTCTATTTAACCACCTGCTTTCATGAGAGACCTCAGGGCTGCATGTTTTGAGCCCAGTACTGAGCCTGAAAAGCATTTCCAACCCCACTTACAAGTAAAACTAGTTAATGTGCCTGGCTTCTCTTCACTGAAAAGCTCATTCTGAGAACATTTTTAGCATACGTTTGCTCCTGCCGGTTCAGCTGAGCAGCGAATTTCTATTTAACCACCTGCTATCATGAGAGACCTCAGGGCTGCATGTTTTGAGCTCAGTACTGATCCTGAAAAGCGTTTTCAACCCCACTTACAAGTAAAACTAGCTAAAATGTGCCTGGCTGCTATTCACTGAAAAGCTCATTCTGAGTACATTTTTAGCATACGTTTGCTCCTGCCGGGTCAGCTGAGCAGCGAATTTCTATTTAACCACCTGCTATCATGAGAGACCTCAGGGCTGCATGTTTTGAGCTCAATACTGATCCTGAAAAGCGTTTTCAACCCCACTTACAAGTAAAACTAGCTAAAATGTGCCTGGCTGCTATTCACTGAAAAGCTCATTCTGAGTACATTTTTAGCATACGTTTGCTCCTGCCGGGTCAGCTGAGCAGCGCATTTCTATTTAACCACCTGCTATCATGAGAGACCTCAGGGCTGCATGTTTTGAGCTCAGTACTGATCCTGAAAAGCGTTTTCAACCCCACTTACAAGTAAAACTAGCTAAAATGTGCCTGGCTGCTATTCACTGAAAAGCTCATTCTGAGTACATTTTTAGCATACGTTTGCTCCTGCCGGGTCAGCTGAGCAGCGAATTTCTATTTAACCACCTGCTATCATGAGAGACCTCAGGGCTGCATGTTTTGAGCCCAGTACTGAGCCTGAAAAGCATTTCCAACCCCACTTACAAGAAAAACTAGTTAAAATGTGCCTGGCTTCTCTTCACTGAAAAGCTTATTCTGAGTACATTTTAAGCATACGTTTGCTCCTGCCGGGTCAGCTGAGCAGCGAATTTCTATTTAACCACCTGCTATCATGAGAGACCTCAGGGCTGCATGTTTTGAGCCCAGTACTGATCCTGAAAAGCGTTTCCAACCCCACTTACAAGTAAAACTAGCTAAAATGTGCCTGGCTGCTATTCACTGAAAAGCTCATTCTGTGTACATTTTTGGCATACGTTTGCTCCTACCAGGTCAGCTGAGCTGCGAATTTCTATTTAACCACCTGCTTTCATGAGAGACCTCAGGGCTGCATGTTTTGAGCCCAGTACTGAGCCTGAAAAGCATTTCCAACCCCACTTACAAGTAAAACTAGCTAAAATGTGCCTGGCTTCTCTTCACTGAAAAGCTCATTCTGAGTACATTTTTAGCATACGTTTGCTCCTGCCGGGTCAGCTGAGCAGCGAATTTCTATTTAACCACCTGCTATCATGAGAGACCTCAGGGCTGCATGTTTTGAGCTCAGTACTGATCCTGAAAAGCGTTTTCAACCCCACTTACAAGTAAAACTAGCTAAAATGTGCCTGGCTGCTATTCACTGAAAAGCTCATTCTGTGTACATTTTTGGCATACGTTTGCTCCTACCGGGTCAGCTGAGCAGCGAATTTCTATTTAACCACCTGCTTTCATGAGAGACCTCAGGGCTGCATGTTTTGAGCCCAGTACTGAGCCTGAAAAGCAAATTCCAACCCCACTTACAAGTAAAACTAGTTAATGTGCCTGGCTTCTCTTCACTGAAAAGCTCATTCTGAGAACATTTTTAGCATACGTTTGCTCCTGCCGGTTCAGCTGAGCAGCGAATTTCTATTTAACCACCTGCTATCATGAGAGACCTCAGGGCTGCATGTTTTGAGCTCAGTACTGATCCTGAAAAGCGTTTTCAACCCCACTTACAAGTAAAACTAACTAAAAATGTGCCTGGCTGCTATTCACTGAAAAGCTCATTCTGAGTACATTTTTAGCATACGTTTGCTCCTGCCGGGTCAGCTGAGCAGCGAATTTCTATTTAACCACCTGCTATCATGAGAGACCTCAGGGCTGCATGTTTTGAGCTCAGTACTGATCCTGAAAAGCGTTTTCAACCCCACTTACAAGTAAAACTAGCTAAAATGTGCCTGGCTGCTATTCACTGAAAAAGCTCATTCTGTGTACATTTTTGGCATACGTTTGCTCCTACCGGGTCAGCTGAGCAGCGAATTTCTATTTAACCACCTGCTTTCATGAGAGACCTCAGGGCTGCATGTTTTGAGCCCAGTACTGAGCCTGAAAAGCATTTCCAACCCCACTTACAAGTAAAACTAGCTAAAATGTGCCTGACTTCTCTTCACTGAAAAGCTCATTCTGAGTACATTTTTAGCATACGTTTGCTCCTGCCGGGTCAGCTGAGCAGCGAATTTCTATTTAACCACCTGCTTTCATGAGAGACCTCAGGGATGCATGCTTTGAGCCCAGCACTGAGCCTGAAAAGCGTTTCCAACCCCACTTACAAGTAAAACTAGCTAAAATGTGCCTGGCTTTTCTTCACTGAAAAGCTCATTCTGAGTACATTTTTAGCATACGTTTGCTCCTGCCGGGTCAGCTGAGCAGCGAATTTCTATTTAACCACCTGCTATCATGAGAGACCTCAGGGCTGCATGTTTTGAGCCCAGTACTGAGCCTGAAAAGCATTTCCAACCCCACTTACAAGAAAAACTAGTTAAAATGTGCCTGGCTTCTCTTCACTGAAAAGCTTATTCTGAGTACATTTTAAGCATACGTTTGCTCCTGCCGGGTCAGCTGAGCAGCGAATTTCTATTTAACCACCTGCTATCATGAGAGACCTCAGGGCTGCATGTTTTGAGCCCAGTACTGATCCTGAAAAGCGTTTCCAACCCCACTTACAAGTAAAACTAGCTAAAATGTGCCTGGCTGCTATTCACTGAAAAGCTCATTCTGAGAACATTTTTAGCATACGTTTGCTCCTGCCGGGTCAGCTGAGCAGCAAATTTCTATTTAACCACCTGCTTTCATGAGAGACCTCAGGGATGCATGTTTTGAGCCCAGTACTGAGCCTGAAAAGCATTTCAAACCCCACTTACAAGTAAAACTAGCTAATGTGCCTGGCTTCTCTTCACTGAAAAGCTCATTCTGAGAACATTTTTAGCATACGTTTGCTCCTGCCGGGTCAGCTGAGCAGCAAATTTCTATTTAACCACCTGCTATCATGAGAGACCTCAGGGCTGCATGTTTTGAGCCCAGTATTGATCCTGAAAAGCGTTTCCAACCCCACTTACAAGTAAAACTAGCTAAAATGTGCCTGGCTGCTATTCACTGAAAAGCTCATTCTGTGTACATTTTTGGCATACGTTTGCTCCTACCAGGTCAGCTGAGCTGCGAATTTCTATTTAACCACCTGCTTTCATGAGAGACCTCAGGGCTGCATGTTTTGAGCCCAGTACTGAGCCTGAAAAGCATTTCCAACCCCACTTACAAGTAAAACTAGTTAATGTGCCTGGCTTCTCTTCACTGAAAAGCTCATTCTGAGAACATTTTTAGCATACGTTTGCTCCTGCCGGTTCAGCTGAGCAGCGAATTTCTATTTAACCACCTGCTATCATGAGAGACCTCAGGGCTGCATGTTTTGAGCTCAGTACTGATCCTGAAAAGCGTTTTCAACCCCACTTACAAGTAAAACTAGCTAAAATGTGCCTGGCTGCTATTCACTGAAAAGCTCATTCTGAGTACATTTTTAGCATACGTTTGCTCCTGCCGGGTCAGCTGAGCAGCGAATTTCTATTTAACCACCTGCTATCATGAGAGACCTCAGGGCTGCATGTTTTGAGCTCAATACTGATCCTGAAAAGCGTTTTCAACCCCACTTACAAGTAAAACTAGCTAAAATGTGCCTGGCTGCTATTCACTGAAAAGCTCATTCTGAGTACATTTTTAGCATACGTTTGCTCCTGCCGGGTCAGCTGAGCAGCGCATTTCTATTTAACCACCTGCTATCATGAGAGACCTCAGGGCTGCATGTTTTGAGCTCAGTACTGATCCTGAAAAGCGTTTTCAACCCCACTTACAAGTAAAACTAGCTAAAATGTGCCTGGCTGCTATTCACTGAAAAGCTCATTCTGAGTACATTTTTAGCATACGTTTGCTCCTGCCGGGTCAGCTGAGCAGCGAATTTCTATTTAACCACCTGCTATCATGAGAGACCTCAGGGCTGCATGTTTTGAGCCCAGTACTGAGCCTGAAAAGCATTTCCAACCCCACTTACAAGAAAAACTAGTTAAAATGTGCCTGGCTTCTCTTCACTGAAAAGCTTATTCTGAGTACATTTTAAGCATACGTTTGCTCCTGCCGGGTCAGCTGAGCAGCGAATTTCTATTTAACCACCTGCTATCATGAGAGACCTCAGGGCTGCATGTTTTGAGCCCAGTACTGATCCTGAAAAGCGTTTCCAACCCCACTTACAAGTAAAACTAGCTAAAATGTGCCTGGCTGCTATTTACTGAAAAGCTCATTCTGAGAACATTTTTAGCATACGTTTGCTCCTGCCGGGTCAGCTGAGCAGCAAATTTCTATTTAACCACCTGCTTTCATGAGAGACCTCAGGGATGCATGTTTTGAGCCCAGTACTGAGCCTGAAAAGCATTTCCAACCCCACTTACAAGTAAAACTAGTTAATGTGCCTGGCTTCTCTTCACTGAAAAGCTCATTCTGAGAACATTTTTAGCATACGTTTGCTCCTGCCGGTTCAGCTGAGCAGCGAATTTCTATTTAACCACCTGCTATCATGAGAGACCTCAGGGCTGCATGTTTTGAGCTCAGTACTGATCCTGAAAAGCGTTTTCAACCCCACTTACAAGTAAAACTAGCTAAAATGTGCCTGGCTGCTATTCACTGAAAAGCTCATTCTGAGTACATTTTTAGCATACGTTTGCTCCTGCCGGGTCAGCTGAGCAGCGAATTTCTATTTAACCACCTGCTATCATGAGAGACCTCAGGGCTGCATGTTTTGAGCCCAGTACTGAGCGTGAAAAGCATTTCCAACCCCACTTACAAGTAAAACTAGCTAAAATGTGCCTGGCTTCTCTTCACTGAAAAGCTCATTCTGTGTACATTTTTGGCATACGTTTGCTCCTGCCGGGTCAGCTGAGCAGCGAATTTCTATTTAACCACCTGCTTTCATGAGAGACCTCAGGGCTGCATGTTTTGAGCCCAGTACTGAGCCTGAAAAGCATTTCCAACCCCACTTACAAGTAAAACTAGCTAAAATGTGCCTGGCTGCTATTCACTGAAAAGCTCATTCTGTGTACATTTTTGGCATACATTTGCTCCTACCGGGTCAGCTGAGCAGCGAATTTCTATTTAACCACCTGATTTCATGAGAGACCTCAGAGCTGCATGTTTTGAGCCCAGTACTGAGCCTGAAAAGCATTTCCAACCCCACTTACAAGTAAAACTAGCTAAAATGTGCCTGGCTTCTCTTCACTGAAAAGCTCATTCTGAGTACATTTTTAGCATACATTTGCTCCTGCCGGGTCAGCTGAGCAGCGAATTTCTATTTAACCACCTGCTTTCATGAGAGACCTCAGGGATGCATGCTTTGAGCCCAGCACTGAGCCTGAAAAGCGTTTCCAACCCCACTTACAAGTAAAACTAGCTAAAATGTGCCTGGCTTCTCTTCACTGAAAAGCTCATTCTGAGTACAATTTTAGCATACGTTTGCTCCTGCCGGGTCAGCTGAGCAGCGAATTTCTATTTAACCACCTGCTATCATGAGAGACCTCAGGGCTGCATGTTTTGAGCTCAGTACTGATCCTGAAAAGCGTTTTCAACCCCACTTACAAGTAAAACTAGCTAAAATGTGCCTGGCTGCTATTCATTTAAAAGCTCATTCTGTGTACATTTTTGGCATACGTTTGCTCCTCCGGGTCAGCTGAGCAGCGAATTTCTATTTAACCACCTGCTTTCATGAGAGACCTCAGGGCTGCATGTTTTGAGCCCAGTACTGAGCCTGAAAAGCATTTCCAACCCCACTTACAAGTAAAACTAGCTAAAATGTGCCTGGCTTCTCTCACTGAAAAACTCATTCTGAGTACATTTTTATAATACGTTTGCTCCTGCCGGGTCAGCTGAGCAGCGAATTTCTATTTAACCACCTGCTATCATGAGAGACCTCAGGGCTGCATGTTTTGAGCTCAGTACTGATCCTGAAAAGCTTTTCAACCCCACTTACAAGTAAAACTAGCTAAAATGTGCCTGGCTGCTATTCACTGAAAAGCTCATTCTGAGTACATTTTTAGCATACGTTTGCTCCTGCCGGGTCAGCTGAGCAGCGAATTTCTATTTAACCACCTGCTATCATGAGAGACCTCAGGGCTGCATGTTTTGAGCTCAGTACTGATCCTGAAAAGCGTTTTCAACCCCACTTACAAGTAAAACTAGCTAAAATGTGCCTGGCTGCTATTCACTGAAAAGCTCATTCTGTGTACATTTTTGGCATACGTTTGCTCCTACCGGGTCAGCTGAGCAGCGAATTTCTATTTAACCACCTGCTTTCATGAGAGACCTCAGGGCTGCATGTTTTGAGCCCAGTACTGAGCCTGAAAAGCATTTCCAACCCCACTTACAAGTAAAACTAGCTAAAATGTGCCTGGCTTCTCTTCATTGAAAAGCTCATTCTGTGTACATTTTTGGCATACGTTTGCTCCTGCCGGGTCAGCTGAGCAGCAAATTTCTATTTAACCACCTGCTTTCATGAGAGACCTCAGGGCTGCATGTTTTGAGCCCAGTACTGAGCCTGAAAAGCATTTCCAACCCCACTTACAAGTAAAACTAGCTAAAATGTGCCTGGCTGCTATTCACTGAAAAGCTCATTCTGAGTACATTTTTAGCATACGTTTGCTCCTGCCGGGTCAGCTGAGCAGCGAATTTCTATTTAACCACCTGCTATCATGAGAGACCTCAGGGCTGCATGTTTTGAGCTCAGTACTGATCCTGAAAAGCGTTTTCAACCCCACTTACAAGTAAAACTAGCTAAAATGTGCCTGGCTGCTATTCACTGAAAAGCTCATTCTGTGTACATTTTTGGCATACGTTTGCTCCTACCGGGTCAGCTGAGCAGCGAATTTCTATTTAACCACCTGCTTTCATGAGAGACCTCAGGGCTGCATGTTTTGAGCCCAGTACTGAGCGTGAAAAGCATTTCCAACCCCACTTACAAGTAAAACTAGCTAAAATGTGCCTGGCTTCTCTTCACTGAAAAGCTCATTCTGTGTACATTTTTGGCATACGTTTGCTCCTGCCGGGTCAGCTGAGCAGCGAATTTCTATTTAACCACCTGCTTTCATGAGAGACCTCAGGGCTGCATGTTTTGAGCCCAGTACTGAGCCTGAAAAGCATTTCCAACCCCACTTACAAGTAAAACTAGCTAAAATGTGCCTAGCTGCTATTCACTGAAAAGCTCATTCTGTGTACATTTTTGGCATACGTTTGCTCCTACCGGGTCAGCTGAGCAGCGAATTTCTATTTAACCACCTGATTTCATGAGAGACCTCAGAGCTGCATGTTTTGAGCCCAGTACTGAGCCTGAAAAGCATTTCCAACCCCACTTACAAGTAAAACTAGCTAAAATGTGCCTGGCTTCTCTTCACTGAAAAGCTCATTCTGAGTACATTTTTAGCATACATTTGCTCCTGCCGGGTCAGCTGAGCAGCGAATTTCTATTTAACCACCTGCTTTCATGAGAGACCTCAGGGATGCATGCTTTGAGCCCAGCACTGAGCCTGAAAAGCGTTTCCAACCCCACTTACAAGTAAAACTAGCTAAAATGTGCCTGGCTTCTCTTCACTGAAAAGCTCATTCTGAGTACAATTTTAGCATACGTTTGCTCCTGCCGGGTCAGCTGAGCAGCGAATTTCTATTTTACCACCTGCTATCATGAGAGACCTCAGGGCTGCATGTTTTGAGCTCAGTACTGATCCTGAAAAGCGTTTTCAACCCCACTTACAAGTAAAACTAGCTAAAATGTGCCTGGCTGCTATTCATTTAAAAGCTCATTCTGTGTACATTTTTGGCATACGTTTGCTCCTCCGGGTCAGCTGAGCAGCGAATTTCTATTTAACCACCTGCTTTCATGAGAGACCTCAGGGCTGCATGTTTTGAGCCCAGTACTGAGCCTGAAAAGCATTTCCAACCCCACTTACAAGTAAAACTAGCTAAAATGTGCCTGGCTTCTCTCACTGAAAAACTCATTCTGAGTACATTTTTATAATACGTTTGCTCCTGCCGGGTCAGCTGAGCAGCGAATTTCTATTTAACCACCTGCTATCATGAGAGACCTCAGGGCTGCATGTTTTGAGCTCAGTACTGATCCTGAAAAGCGTTTTCAACCCCACTTACAAGTAAAACTAGCTAAAATGTGCTTGGCTGCTATTCACTGAAAAGCTCATTCTGAGTACATTTTTAGCATACGTTTGCTCCTGCCGGGTCAGCTGAGCAGCGAATTTCTATTTAACCACCTGCTATCATGAGAGACCTCAGGGCTGCATGTTTTGAGCTCAGTACTGATCCTGAAAAGCGTTTTCAACCCCACTTACAAGTAAAACTAGCTAAAATGTGCCTGGCTGCTATTCACTGAAAAGCTCATTCTGTGTACATTTTTGGCATACGTTTGCTCCTACCGGGTCAGCTGAGCAGCGAATTTCTATTTAACCACCTGCTTTCATGAGAGACCTCAGGGCTGCATGTTTTGAGCCCAGTACTGAGCCTGAAAAGCATTTCCAACCCCACTTACAAGTAAAACTAGCTAAAATGTGCCTGGCTTCTCTTCACTGAAAAGCTCATTCTGAGAACATTTTTAGCATACGTTTGCTCCTGCCGGTTCAGCTGAGCAGCGAATTTCTATTTAACCACCTGCTATCATGAGAGACCTCAGGGCTGCATGTTTTGAGCTCAGTACTGATCCTGAAAAGCGTTTTCAACCCCACTTACAAGTAAAACTAGCTAAAATGTGCCTGGCAGCTATTCACTGAAAAGCTCATTCTGAGTACATTTTTAGCATACGTTTGCTCCTGCCGGGTCAGCTGAGCAGCGAATTTCTATTTAACCACCTGCTATCATGAGAGACCTCAGGGCTGCATGTTTTGAGCTCAGTACTGATCCTGAAAAGCGTTTTCAACCCCACTTACAAGTAAAACTAGCTAAAATGTGCCTGGCTGCTATTCACTGAAAAGCTCATTCTGAGTACATTTTTAGCATACGTTTGCTCCTGCCGGGTCAGCTGAGCAGCGCATTTCTATTTAACCACCTGCTATCATGAGAGACATCAGGGCTGCATGTTTTGAGCTCAGTACTGATCCTGAAAAGCGTTTTCAACCCCACTTACAAGTAAAACTAGCTAAAATGTGCCTGGCTGCTATTCACTGAAAAGCTCATTCTGAGTACATTTTTAGCATACGTTTGCTCCTGCCGGGTCAGCTGAGCAGCGAATTTCTATTTAACCACCTGCTATCATGAGAGACCTCAGGGCTGCATGTTTTGAGCCCAGTACTGAGCCTGAAAAGCATTTCCAACCCCACTTACAAGAAAAACTAGTTAAAATGTGCCTGGCTTCTCTTCACTGAAAAGCTTATTCTGAGTACATTTTAAGCATACGTTTGCTCCTGCCGGGTCAGCTGAGCAGCGAATTTCTATTTAACCACCTGCTATCATGAGAGACCTCAGGGCTGCATGTTTTGAGCCCAGTACTGATCCTGAAAAGCGTTTCCAACCCCACTTACAAGTAAAACTAGCTAAAATGTGCCTGGCTGCTATTCACTGAAAAGCTCATTCTGAGAACATTTTTAGCATACGTTTGCTCCTGCCGGGTCAGCTGAGCAGCAAATTTCTATTTAACCACCTGCTTTCATGAGAGACCTCAGGGATGCATGTTTTGAGCCCAGTACTGAGCCTGAAAAGCATTTCAAACCCCACTTACAAGTAAAACTAGCTAATGTGCCTGGCTTCTCTTCACTGAAAAGCTCATTCTGAGAACATTTTTAGCATACGTTTGCTCCTGCCGGGTCAGCTGAGCAGCAAATTTCTATTTAACCACCTGCTATCATGAGAGACCTCAGGGCTGCATGTTTTGAGCCCAGTACTGATCCTGAAAAGCGTTTCCAACCCCACTTACAAGTAAAACTAGCTAAAATGTGCCTGGCTGCTATTCACTGAAAAGCTCATTCTGTGTACATTTTTGGCATACGTTTGCTCCTACCAGGTCAGCTGAGCTGCGAATTTCTATTTAACCACCTGCTTTCATGAGAGACCTCAGGGCTGCATGTTTTGAGCCCAGTACTGAGCCTGAAAAGCATTTCCAACCCCACTTACAAGTAAAACTAGTTAATGTGCCTGGCTTCTCTTCACTGAAAAGCTCATTCTGAGAACATTTTTAGCATACGTTTGCTCCTGCCGGTTCAGCTGAGCAGCGAATTTCTATTTAACCACCTGCTATCATGAGAGACCTCAGGGCTGCATGTTTTGAGCTCAGTACTGATCCTGAAAAGCGTTTTCAACCCCACTTACAAGTAAAACTAGCTAAAATGTGCCTGGCTGCTATTCACTGAAAAGCTCATTCTGAGTACATTTTTAGCATACGTTTCCTCCTGCCGGGTCAGCTGAGCAGCGAATTTCTATTTAACCACCTGCTATCATGAGAGACCTCAGGGCTGCATGTTTTGAGCTCAGTACTGATCCTGAAAAGCGTTTTCAACCCCACTTACAAGTAAAACTAGCTAAAATGTGCCTGGCTGCTATTCACTGAAAAGCTCATTCTGTGTACATTTTTGGCATACGTTTGCCTCTACCGGGTCAGCTGAGCAGCGAATTTCTATTTAACCACCTGCTTTCATGAGAGACCTCAGGGCTGCATGTTTTGAGCCCAGTACTGAGCGTGGAAAGCATTTCCAACCCCACTTACAAGTAAAACTAGCTAAAATGTGCCTGGCTTCTCTTCACTGAAAAGCTCATTCTGTGTACATTTTTGGCATACGTTTGCTCCTGCCGGGTCAGCTGAGCAGCGAATTTCTATTTAACCACCTGCTTTCATGAGAGACCTCAGGGCTGCATGTTTTGAGCCGAGTACTGAGCCTGAAAAGCATTTCCAACCCCACTTACAAGTAAAACTAGCTAAAATGTGCCTGGCTGCTATTCACTGAAAAGCTCATTCTGTGTACATTTTTGGCATACAATTGCTCCTACCGGGTCAGCTGAGCAGCGAATTTCTATTTAACCACCTGATTTCATGAGAGACCTCAGAGCTGCATGTTTTGAGCCCAGTACTGAGCCTGAAAAGCATTTCCAACCCCACTTACAAGTAAAACTAGCTAAAATGTGCCTGGCTTCTCTTCACTGAAAAGCTCATTCTGAGTACATTTTTAGCATACATTTGCTCCTGCCGGGTCAGCTGAGCAGCGAATTTCTATTTAACCACCTGCTTTCATGAGAGACCTCAGGGATGCATGCTTTGAGCCCAGCACTGAGCCTGAAAAGCGTTTCCAACCCCACTTACAAGTAAAACTAGCTAAAATGTGCCTGGCTTCTCTTCACTGAAAAGCTAATTCTGAGTACAATTTTAGCATACGTTTGCTCCTGCCGGGTCAGCTGAGCAGCGAATTTCTATTTAACCACCTGCTATCATGAGAGACCTCAGGGCTGCATGTTTTGAGCTCAGTACTGATCCTGAAAAGCGTTTTCAACCCCACTTACAAGTAAAACTAGCTAAAATGTGCCTGGCTGCTATTCATTTAAAAGCTCATTCTGTGTACATTTTTGGCATACGTTTGCTCCTCCGGGTCAGCTGAGCAGCGAATTTCTATTTAACCACCTGCTTTCATGAGAGACCTCAGGGCTGCATGTTTTGAGCCCAGTACTGAGCCTGAAAAGCATTTCCAACCCCACTTACAAGTAAAACTAGCTAAAATGTGCCTGGCTTCTCTCACTGAAAAACTCATTCTGAGTACATTTTTATAATACGTTTGCTCCTGCCGGGTCAGCTGAGCAGCGAATTTCTATTTAACCACCTGCTATCATGAGAGACCTCAGGGCTGCATGTTTTGAGCTCAGTACTGATTCTGAAAAGCTTTTCAACCCCACTTACAAGTAAAACTAGCTAAAATGTGCCTGGCTGCTATTCACTGAAAAGCTCATTCTGAGTACATTTTTAGCATACGTTTGCTCCTGCCGGGTCAGCTGAGCAGCGAATTTCTATTTAACCACCTGCTATCATGAGAGACCTCAGGGCTGCATGTTTTGAGCTCAGTACTGATCCTGAAAAGCGTTTTCAACCCCACTTACAAGTAAAACTAGCTAAAATGTGCCTGGCTGCTATTCACTGAAAAGCTCATTCTGTGTACATTTTTGGCATACGTTTGCTCCTACCGGTTCAGCTGAGCAGCGAATTTCTATTTAACCACCTGCTTTCATGAGAGACCTCAGGGCTGCATGTTTTGAGCCCAGTACTGAGCCTGAAAAGCATTTCCAACCCCACTTACAAGTAAAACTAGCTAAAATGTGCCTGGCTTCTCTTCATTGAAAAGCTCATTCTGTGTACATTTTTGGCATACGTTTGCTCCTGCCGGGTCAGCTGAGCAGCAAATTTCTATTTAACCACCTGCTTTCATGAGAGACCTCAGGGCTGCATGTTTTGAGCCCAGTACTGAGCCTGAAAAGCATTTCCAACCCCACTTACAAGTAAAACTAGCTAAAATGTGCCTGGCTGCTATTCACTGAAAAGCTCATTCTGAGTACATTTTTAGCATACGTTTGCTCCTGCCGGGTCAGCTGAGCAGCGAATTTCTATTTAACCACCTGCTATCATGAGAGACCTCAGGGCTGCATGTTTTGAGCTCAGTACTGATCCTGAAAAGCGTTTTCAACCCCACTTACAAGTAAAACTAGCTAAAATGTGCCTGGCTGCTATTCACTGAAAAGCTCATTCTGTGTACATTTTTGGCATACGTTTGCTCCTACCGGGTCAGCTGAGCAGCGAATTTCTATTTAACCACCTGCTTTCATGAGAGACCTCAGGGCTGCATGTTTTGAGCCCAGTACTGAGCCTGAAAAGCATTTCCAACCCCACTTACAAGTAAAACTAGCTAAAATGTGCCTGGCTTCTCTTCACTGAAAAGCTCATTCTGTGTACATTTTTGGCATACGTTTGCTCCTGCCGGGTCAGCTGAGCAGCGAATTTCTATTTAACCACCTGCTTTCATGAGAGACCTCAGGGCTGCATGTTTTGAGCCCAGTACTGAGCCTGAAAAGCATTTCCAACCCCACTTACAAGTAAAACTAGCTAAAATGTGCCTGGCTGCTATTCACTGAAAAGCTCATTCTGTGTACATTTTTGGCATACGTTTGCTCCTACCGGGTCAGCTGAGCAGCGAATTTCTATTTAACCACCTGATTTCATGAGAGACCTCAGAGCTGCATGTTTTGAGCCCAGTACTGAGCCTGAAAAGCATTTCCAACCCCACTTACAAGTAAAACTAGCTAAAATGTGCCTGGCTTCTCTTCACTGAAAAGCTCATTCTGAGTACATTTTTAGCATACGTTTGCTCCTGCCGGGTCAGCTGAGCAGCGAATTTCTATTTAACCACCTGCTTTCATGAGAGACCTCAGGGATGCATGCTTTGAGCCCAGCACTGAGCCTGAAAAGCGTTTCCAACCCCACTTACAAGTAAAACTAGCTAAAATGTGCCTGGCTTCTCTTCACTGAAAAGCTCATTCTGAGTACAATTTTAGCATACGTTTGCTCCTGCCGGGTCAGCTGAGCAGCAAATTTCTATTTAACCACCTGCTATCATGAGAGACCTCAGGGCTGCATGTTTTGAGCTCAGTACTGATCCTGAAAAGCGTTTTCAACCCCACTTACAAGTAAAACTAGCTAAAATGTGCCTGGCTGCTATTCATTTAAAAGCTCATTCTGTGTACATTTTTGGCATACGTTTGCTCCTACCGGGTCAGCTGAGCAGCGAATTTCTATTTAACCACCTGCTTTCATGAGAGACCTCAGGGCTGCCTGTTTTGAGCCCAGTACTGAGCCTGAAACGCATTTCCAACCCCACTTACAAGAAAAACTAGTTAAAATGTGCCTGGCTTCTCTTCACTGAAAAGCTCATTCTGATTACATTTTAAGCATACGTTTGCTCCTGCCGGGTCAGCTGAGCAGCGAATTTCTATTTAACAACCTGCTATCATGAGAGACCTCAGGGCTGCATGTTTTGAGCCCAGTACTGATCCTGAAAAGCGTTTCCAACCCCACTTACAAGTAAAACTAGCTAAAATGTGCCTGGCTGCTATTCACTGAAAAGCTCATTCTGTGTACATTTTTGGCATACGTTTGCTCTTACCGGGTCAGCTGAGCAGCGAATTTCTATTTAACCACCTGATTTCATGAGAGACCTCAGAGCTGCATGTTTTGAGCCCAGTACTGAGCCTGAAAAGCATTTCCAACCCCACTTACAAGTAAAACTAGCTAAAATGTGCCTGGCTTCTCTTCACTGAAAAGCTCATTCTGAGTACATTTTTAGCATACGTTTGCTCCTGCCGGGTCAGCTGAGCAGCGAATTTCTATTTAACCACCTGCTATCATGAGAGACCTCAGGGCTGCATGTTTTGAGCCCAGTACTGAGCCTGAAAAGCATTTCCAACCCCACTTACAAGTAAAACTAGCTAAAATGTGCCTGGCTTCTCTTCACTGAAAAGCTCATTCTGAGTACATTTTTAGCATACGTTTGCTCCTGCCGGGTCAGCTGAGCAGCGAATTTCTATTTAACCACCTGCTATCATGAGAGACCTCAGGGATGCATGTTTTGAGCCCAGTACTGAGCCTGAAAAGCATTTCCAACCCCACTTACAAGTAAAACTAGTTAATGTGCCTGGCTTCTCTTCACTGAAAAGCTCATTCTGAGAACATTTTTTGCATACGTTTGCTCCTGCCGGCTCAGCAGAGCAGCAAATTTCTATTTAACCACCTGCTATCATGAGAGACCTCAGGGCTGCATGTTTTGAGCCCAGTACTGATCCTGAAAAGCGTTTCCAACCCCACTTACAAGTAAAACTAGCTAAAATGTGCCTGGCTGCTATTCACTGAAAGCTCATTCTGAGTACATTTTTAGCATACGTTTGCTCCTGCCGGGTCAGCTGAGCAGCGAATTTCTATTTAACCACCTGCTATCATGAGAGACCTCAGGGCTGCATGTTTTGAGCTCAGTACTGATCCTGAAAAGCGTTTTCAATCCCACTTACAAGTAAAACTAGCTAAAATGTGCCTGGCTGCTATTCACTGAAAAGCTCATTCTGTGTACATTTTTGGCATTCGTTTGCTCCTACCGGGTCAGCTGAGCAGCGAATTTCTATTTAACCACCTGCTTTCATGAGAGACCTCAGGGCTGCATGTTTGGAGCCCAGTACTGAGCCTGAAAAGCATTTCCAACCCCACTTACAAGTAAAACTAGCTAAAATGTGCCTGGCTTCTCTTCACTGAAAAGCTCATTCTGAGTACATTTTTAGCATACGTTTGCTCCTGCCGGGTCAGCTGAGCAGCGAATTTCTATTTAACCACCTGCTATCATGAGAGACCTCAGGGCTGCATGTTTTGAGCTCAGTACTGATCCTGAAAAGCGTTTTCAACCCCACTTACAAGTAAAACTAGCTAAAATGTGCCTGGCTGCTATTCACTGAAAAGCTCATTCTGTGTACATTTTTGGCATACGTTTGCTCCTACCGGGTCAGCTGAGCAGCGAATTTCTATTTAACCACCTGATTTCATGAGAGACCTCAGAGCTGCATGTTTTGAGCCCAGTACTGAGCCTGAAAAGCATTTCCAACCCCACTTACAAGTAAAACTAGCTAAAATGTGCCTGGCTTCTCTTCACTGAAAAGCTCATTCTGAGTACATTTTTAGCATTCGTTTGCTCCTGCCGGGTCAGCTGAGCAGCGAATTTCTATTTAACCACCTGCTATCATGAGAGACCTCAGGGCTGCATGTTTTGAGCTCAGTACTGATCCTGAAAAGCGTTTTCAACCCCACTTACAAGTAAAACTAGCTAAAATGTGCCTGGCTGCTATTCATTTAAAAGCTCATTCTGTGTACATTTTTGGCATACATTTGCTCCTACCGGGTCAGCTGAGCAGCGAATTTCTATTTAACCACCTGCTTTCATGAGAGACCTCAGGGCTGCATGTTTTGAGCCCAGTACTGAGCCTGAAAAGCATTTCCAACCCCACTTACAAGTAAAACTAGCTAAAATGTGCCTGGCTTCTCTTCACTGAAAAGCTCATTCTGAGTACATTTTTAGCATACGTTTGCTCCTGCCGGGTCAGCTGAGCAGCGAATTTCTATTTAACCACCTGCTATCATGAGAGACCTCAGGGATGCATGTTTTGAGCCCAGTACTGAGCCTGAAAAGCATTTCCAACCCCACTTACAAGTAAAACTAGTTAATGTGCCTGGCTTCTCTTCACTGAAAAGCTCATTCTGAGAACATTTTTAGCATACGTTTGCTCCTGCCGGCTCAGCTGAGCAGCAAATTTCTATTTAACCACCTGCTATCATGAGAGACCTCAGGGCTGCATGTTTTGAGCCCAGTACTGATCCTGAAAAGCGTTTCCAACCCCACTTACAAGTAAAACTAGCTAAAATGTGCCTGGCTGCTATTCACTGAAAGCTCATTCTGAGTACATTTTTAGCATACGTTTGCTCCTGCCGGGTCAGCTGAGCAGCGAATTTCTATTTAACCACCTGCTATCATGAGAGACCTCAGGGCTGCATGTTTTGAGCTCAGTACTGATCCTGAAAAGCGTTTTCAATCCCACTTACAAGTAAAACTAGCTAAAATGTGCCTGGCTGCTATTCACTGAAAAGCTCATTCTGTGTACATTTTTGGCATTCGTTTGCTCCTACCGGGTCAGCTGAGCAGCGAATTTCTATTTAACCACCTGCTTTCATGAGAGACCTCAGGGCTGCATGTTTTGAGCCCAGTACTGAGCCTGAAAAGCATTTCGAACCCCACTTACAAGTAAAACTAGCTAAAATGTGCCTGGCTTCTCTTCACTGAAAAGCTCATTCTGTGTACATTTTTGGCATACATTTGCTCCTACCGGGTCAGCTGAGCAGCGAATTTCTATTTAACCACCTGCTTTCCTGAGAGACCTCAGGGCTGCATGTTTTGAGCCCAGTACTGAGCCTGAAAAGCATTTCCAACCCCACTTACAAGTAAAACTAGTTAAAATGTGCCTGGCTTCTCTTCACTGAAAAGCTCATTCTGAGTACATTTTAAGCATACGTTTGCTTCTGCCGGGTCAGCTGAGCAGCAAATTTCTATTTAACCACCTGCTATCATGAGAGACCGCAGTGCTGCATGTTTGGAGCCCAGTACTGATCCTGAAAAGCGTTTCCAACCCCACTTACAAGTAAAACTAGCTAAAATGTGCCTGCTGCTATTCACTGAAAAGCTCATTCTGTGTACATTTGTGGCATACGTTTGCTCCTACCGGGTCAGCTGAGCAGCGAATTTCTATTTAACCACCTGCTTTCATGAGAGACCTCAGGGATGCATGTTTTGTGCCCAGTACTGAGCCTGAAAAGCATTTCCAACCCCACTTACAAGTAAAACTAGCTAATGTGCCTGGCTTCTCTTCACTGAAAAGCTCATTCTGAGAACATTTTTAGCATACGTTTGCTCCTGCCGGGTCAGCTGAGCAGCAAATTTCTATTTAACCACCTGCTATCATGAGAGACCTCAGGGCTGCATGTTTTGAGCCCAGTACTGATCCTGAAAAGCGTTTCCAAACCCACTTACAAGTAAAGCTAGCTAAAATGTGCCTGGCTTCTATTCACTGAAAAGCTCATTCTGAGTACATTTTTAGAATACGTTTGCTCCTGCCGGGTCAGCTGAGCAGCGAATTTCTATTTAACCACCTGCTATCATGAGAGACCTCAGGTCTGCATGTTTTGAGCGCAGTACTGATCCTGAAAAGCGTTTTCAACCCCACTTACAAGTAAAACTAGCTAAAATGTGCCTGGCTGCTATTCACTGAAAAGCTCATTCTGTGTACATTTTGGCATACGTTTGCTCCTACCGGGTCAGCTGAGCAGCGAATTTCTATTTAACCACCTGCTTTCATGAGAGACCTCAGGGCTGCATGTTTTGAGCCCAGTACTGAGCCTGAAAAGCATTTCCAACCCCACTTACAAGTAAAACTAGCTAAAATGTGCCTGGCTTCTCTTCACTGAAAAGCTCATTCTGAGTACATTTTTAGCATACATTTGCTCCTGCCGGGTCAGCTGAGCAGCAAATTTCTATTTAACCACCTGCTATCATGAGAGACCTCAGGGCTGCATGTTTTGAGCTCAGTACTAATCCTGAAAAGCGTTTTCAACCCCACTTACAAGTAAAACTAGCTAAAATGTGCCTGGCTGCTATTCACTGAAAAGCTCATTCTGTGTACATTTTTGGCATACGTTTGCTCCTACCGGGTCAGCTGAGCAGCAAATTTCTATTTAACCACCTGCTTTCATGAGAGACCTCAGGGCTGCATGTTTTGAGCCCAGTACTGAGCCTGAAAAGCATTTCCAACCCCACTTACAAGTAAAACTAGCTAAAATGTGCCTAGCTTCTCTTCACTGAAAAGCTCATTCTGCTTACATTTTTGGCATACGTTTGCTCCTACCGGGTCAGCTGAGCAGCAAATTTCTATTTAACGACCTGATTTCATGAGAGACCTCAGAGCTGCATGTTTTGAGCCCAGTACTGAGCCTGAAAAGCATTTCCAACCCCACTTACAAGTAAAACTAGCTAAAATGTGCCTGGCTTCTCTTCACTGAAAAGCTCATTCTGAGTACATTTTTAGCATACGTTTGCTCCTGCCGGGTCAGCTGAGCAGCGAATTTCTATTTAACCACCTGCTTTCATGAGAGACCTCAGGGATGCATGCTTTGAGCCCAGCACTGAGCCTGAAAAGCGTTTCCAACCCCACTTACAAGTAAAACGAGCTAAAATGTGCCTGGCTTCTCTTCACTGAAAAGCTCATTCTGAGTACATTTTTAGCATACGTTTGCTCCTGCCGGGTCAGCTGAGCAGCGAATTTCTATTTAACCACCTGCTATCATGAGAGACCTCAGGGCTGCATGTTTTGAGCTCAGTACTGATCCTGAAAAGCGTTTTCAACCCCACTTACAAGGAAAACTAGCTAAAATGTGCCTGGCTGCTATTCATTTAAAAGCTCATTCTGTGTACATTTTTGGCATACGTTTGCTCCTACCGGGTCAGCTGAGCAGCGAATTTCTATTTAACCACCTGCTTTCATGAGAGACCTCAGGGATGCATGCTTTGAGCCCAGCACTGAGCCTGAAAAGCGTTTCCAACCCCACTTACAAGTAAAACTAGCTAAAATGTGCCTGGCTTCTCTTCACTGAAAAGCTCATTCTGAGTACATTTTTAGCATACGTTTGCTCCTGCCGGGTCAGCTGAGCAGCGAATTTCTATTTAACCACCTGCTATCATGAGAGACCTCAGGGCTGCATGTTTTGAGCTCAGTACTGATCCTGAAAAGCGTTTTCAACCCCACTTACAAGTAAAACTAGCTAAAATGTGCCTGGCTTCTCTTCACTGAAAAGCTCATTCTGAGTACATTTTTAGCATACGTTTGCTCCTGCCGGGTCAGCTGAGCAACGAATTTCTATTTAACCACCTGCTATCATGAGAGACCTCAGGGCTGCATGTTTTGAGCTCAGTACTGATCCTGAAAAGCGTTTTCAACCCCACTTACAAGTAAAACTAGCTAAAATGTGCCTGGCTGCTATTCATTTAAAAGCTCATTCTGTGTACATTTTTGGCATACATTTGCTCCTACCGGGTCAGCTGAGCAGCGAATTTCTATTTAACCACCTGCTTTCATGAGAGACCTCAGGGCTGCATGTTTTGAGCCCAGTACTGAGCCTTTAAAGCATTTCCAACCCCACTTACAAGAAAAACTAGTTAAAATGTGCCTGGCTTCTCTTCACTGAAAAGCTCATTCTGAGTACATTTTAAGCATTCGTTTGCTCCTGCCGGGTCAGCTGAGCAGCGAATTTCTATTTAACCACCTGATTTCATGAGAGACCTCAGAGCTGCATGTTTTGAGCCCAGTACTGAGCCTGAAAAGCATTTCCAACCCCACTTACAAGTAAAACTAGCTAAAATGTGCCTGGCTTCTCTTCACTGAAAAGCTCATTCTGAGTACATTTTTAGCATACGTTTGCTCCTGCCGGGTCAGCTGAGCAGCGAATTTCTATTTAACCACCTGCTATCATGAGAGACCTAAGGGCTGCATGTTTTGAGCCCAGTACTGAGCCTGAAAAGCATTTCCAACCCCACTTACAAGTAAAACTAGCTAATGTGCCTGGCTTCTCTTCACTGAAAAGCTCATTCTGAGAACATTTTTAGCATACGTTTGCTCCTGCCGGGTCAGCTGAGCAGCAAATTTCTATTTAACCACCTGCTATCATGAGAGACCTCAGGGCTGCATGTTTTGAGCCCAGTACTGATCCTGAAAAGCGTTTCCAACCCCACTTACAAGTAAAACTAGCTAAAATGTGCCTGGCTGCTATTCACTGAAAAGCTCATTCTGTGTAAATTTTTGGCATACGTTTGCTCCTACCAGGTCAGCTGAGCTGCGAATTTCTATTTAACCACCTGCTTTCATGAGAGACCTCAGGGCTGCATGTTTTGAGCCCAGTACTGAGCCTGAAAAGCATTTCCAACCCCACTTACAAGTAAAACTAGCTAATGTGCCTGGCTTCTCTTCACTGAAAAGCTCATTCTGAGAACATTTTTAGCATACGTTTGCTCCTGCCGGGTCAGCTGAGCAGCAAATTTCTATTTAACCACCTGCTTTCATGAGAGACCTCAGGGATGCATGTTTTGAGCCCAGTACTGAGCCTGAAAAGCATTTCAAACCCCACTTACAAGTAAACCTAGCTAATGTGCCTGGCTTTTCTTCACTGAAAAGCTCATTCTGAGAACATTTTTAGCATACGTTTGCTCCTGCTGGGTCAGCTGAGCAGCGAATTTCTATTTAACCACCTGCTATCATGAGAGACCTCAGGGCTGCATGTTTTGAGCTCAGTACTGATCCTGAAAAGCGTTTTCAACCCCACTTACAAGTAAAACTAGCTAAAATGTGCCTGGCTGCTATTCACTGAAAAGCTCATTCTGTGTACATTTTTGGCATACGTTTGCTCCTACCGGGTCAGCTGAGCAGCGAATTTCTATTTAACCACCTGCTTTCATGAGAGACCTCAGGGCTGCATGTTTTGAGCCCAGTACTGAGCCTGAAAAGCATTTCCAACCCCACTTACAAGTAAAACTAGCTAAAATGTGCCTGGCTTCTCTTCATTGAAAAGCTCATTCTGTGTACATTTTTGGCATACGTTTGCTCCTGCCGGGTCAGCTGAGCAGCAAATTTCTATTTAACCACCTGCTTTCATGAGAGACCTCAGGGCTGCATGTTTTGAGCCCAGTACTGAGCCTGAAAAGCATTTCCAACCCCACTTACAAGTAAAACTAGCTAA
Organism: Lissotriton vulgaris; assembly: GCF_964263255.1. Classification (NCBI taxonomy): domain Eukaryota; kingdom Metazoa; phylum Chordata; class Amphibia; order Caudata; family Salamandridae; genus Lissotriton; species Lissotriton vulgaris. The sequence continues at coordinate 1,718,833 of NW_028242071.1, read as the reverse complement.
AATGTGCCTGGCTGCTATTCACTGAAAAGCTCATTCTGAGTACATTTTTAGCATACGTTTGCTCCTGCCGGGTCAGCTGAGCAGCGAATTTCTATTTAACCACCTGCTATCATGAGAGACCTCAGGGCTGCATGTTTTGAGCTCAGTACTGATCCTGAAAAGCGTTTTCAACCCCACTTACAAGTAAAACTAGCTAAAATGTGCCTGGCTGCTATTCACTGAAAAGCTCATTCTGTGTACATTTTTGGCATACGTTTGCTCCTACCGGGTCAGCTGAGCAGCGAATTTCTATTTAACCACCTGCTTTCATGAGAGACCTCAGGGCTGCATGTTTTGAGCCCAGTACTGAGCCTGAAAAGCATTTCCAACCCCACTTACAAGTAAAACTAGCTAAAATGTGCCTGGCTTCTCTTCACTGAAAAGCTCATTCTGTGTACATTTTTGGCATACGTTTGCTCCTGCCGGGTCAGCTGAGCAGCGAATTTCTATTTAACCACCTGCTTTCATGAGAGACCTCAGGGCTGCATGTTTTGAGCCCAGTACTGAGCCTGAAAAGCATTTCCAACCCCACTTACAAGTAAAACTAGCTAAAATGTGCCTGGCTGCTATTCACTGAAAAGCTCATTCTGTGTACATTTTTGGCATACGTTTGCTCCTACCGGGTCAGCTGAGCAGCAAATTTCTATTTAACCACCTGATTTCATGAGAGACCTCAGAGCTGCATGTTTTGAGCCCAGTACTGAGCCTGAAAAGCATTTCCAACCCCACTTACAAGTAAAACTAGCTAAAATGTGCCTGGCTTCTCTTCACTGAAAAGCTCATTCTGAGTACATTTTTAGCATACGTTTGCTCCTGCCGGGTCAGCTGAGCAGCGAATTTCTATTTAACCACCTGCTTTCATGAGAGACCTCAGGGATGCATGCTTTGAGCCCAGCACTGAGCCTGAAAAGCGTTTCCAACCCCACTTACAAGTAAAACTAGCTAAAATGTGCCTGGCTTCTCTTCACTGAAAAGCTCATTCTGAGTACAATTTTAGCATACGTTTGCTCCTGCCGGGTCAGCTGAGCAGCGAATTTCTATTTAACCACCTGCTATCATGAGAGACCTCAGGGCTGCATGTTTTGAGCTCAGTACTGATCCTGAAAAGCGTTTTCAACCCCACTTACAAGTAAAACTAGCTAAAATGTGCCTGGCTGCTATTCATTTAAAAGCTCATTCTGTGTACATTTTTGGCATACGTTTGCTCCTACCGGGTCAGCTGAGCAGCGAATTTCTATTTAACCACCTGCTTTCATGAGAGACCTCAGGGCTGCCTGTTTTGAGCCCAGTACTGAGCCTGAAAAGCATTTCCAACCCCACTTACAAGAAAAACTAGTTAAAATGTGCCTGGCTTCTCTTCACTGAAAAGCTCATTCTGATTACATTTTAAGCATACGTTTGCTCCTGCCGGGTCAGCTGAGAGGCGAATTTCTATTTAACCACCTGCTATCATGAGAGACCTCAGGGCTGCATGTTTTGAGCCCAGTACTGATCCTGAAAAGCGTTTCCAACCCCACTTACAAGTAAAACTAGCTAAAATGTGCCTGGCTGCTATTCACTGAAAAGCTCATTCTGTGTACATTTTTGGCATACGTTTGCTCTTACCGGGTCAGCTGAGCAGCGAATTTCTATTTAACCACCTGATTTCATGAGAGACCTCAGAGCTGCATGTTTTGAGCCCAGTACTGAGCCTGAAAAGCATTTCCAACCCCACTTACAAGTAAAACTAGCTAAAATGTGCCTGGCTTCTCTTCACTGAAAAGCTCATTCTGAGTACATTTTTAGCATACGTTTGCTCCTGCCGGGTCAGCTGAGCAGCGAATTTCTATTTAACCACCTGCTATCATGAGAGACCTCAGGGCTGCATGTTTTGAGCCCAGTACTGAGCCTGAAAAGCATTTCCAACCCCACTTACAAGTAAAACTAGCTAAAATGTGCCTGGCTTCTCTTCACTGAAAAGCTCATTCTGAGTACATTTTTAGCATACGTTTGCTCCTGCCGGGTCAGCTGAGCAGCGAATTTCTATTTAACCACCTGCTATCATGAGAGACCTCAGGGATGCATGTTTTGAGCCCAGTACTGAGCCTGAAAAGCATTTCCAACCCCACTTACAAGTAAAACTAGTTAATGTGCCTGGCTTCTCTTCACTGAAAAGCTCATTCTGAGAACATTTTTTGCATACGTTTGCTCCTGCCGGCTCAGCTGAGCAGCAAATTTCTATTTAACCACCTGCTATCATGAGAGACCTCAGGGCTGCATGTTTTGAGCCCAGTACTGATCCTGAAAAGCGTTTCCAACCCCACTTACAAGTAAAACTAGCTAAAATGTGCCTGGCTGCTATTCACTGAAAGCTCATTCTGAGTACATTTTTAGCATACGTTTGCTCCTGCCGGGTCAGCTGAGCAGCGAATTTCTATTTAACCACCTGCTATCATGAGAGACCTCAGGGCTGCATGTTTTGAGCTCAGTACTGATCCTGAAAAGCGTTTTCAATCCCACTTACAAGTAAAACTAGCTAAAATGTGCCTGGCTGCTATTCACTGAAAAGCTCATTCTGTGTACATTTTTGGCATTCGTTTGCTCCTACCGGGTCAGCTGAGCAGCGAATTTCTATTTAACCACCTGCTTTCATGAGAGACCTCAGGGCTGCATGTTTGGAGCCCAGTACTGAGCCTGAAAAGCATTTCCAACCCCACTTACAAGTAAAACTAGCTAAAATGTGCCTGGCTTCTCTTCACTGAAAAGCTCATTCTGAGTACATTTTTAGCATACGTTTGCTCCTGCCGGGTCAGCTGAGCAGCGAATTTCTATTTAACCACCTGCTATCATGAGAGACCTCAGGGCTGCATGTTTTGAGCTCAGTACTGATCCTGAAAAGCGTTTTCAACCCCACTTACAAGTAAAACTAGCTAAAATGTGCCTGGCTGCTATTCACTGAAAAGCTCATTCTGTGTACATTTTTGGCATACATTTGCTCCTACCGGGTCAGCTGAGCAGCGAATTTCTATTTAACCACCTGATTTCATGAGAGACCTCAGAGCTGCATGTTTTGAGCCCAGTACTGAGCCTGAAAAGCATTTCCAACCCCACTTACAAGTAAAACTAGCTAAAATGTGCCTGGCTTCTCTTCACTGAAAAGCTCATTCTGAGTACATTTTTAGCATTCGTTTGCTCCTGCCGGGTCAGCTGAGCAGCGAATTTCTATTTAACCACCTGCTATCATGAGAGACCTCAGGGCTGCATGTTTTGAGCTCAGTACTGATCCTGAAAAGCGTTTTTAACCCCACTTACAAGTAAAACTAGCTAAAATGTGCCTGGCTGCTATTCATTTAAAAGCTCATTCTGTGTACATTTTTGGCATACGTTTGCTCCTACCGGGTCAGCTGAGCAGCGAATTTCTATTTAACCACCTGCTTTCATGAGAGACCTCAGGGCTGCATGTTTTGAGCCCAGTACTGAGCCTGAAAAGCATTTCCAACCCCACTTACAAGTAAAACTAGCTAAAATGTGCCTGGCTTCTCTTCACTGAAAAGCTCATTCTGAGTACATTTTTAGCATACGTTTGCTCCTGCCGGGTCAGCTGAGCAGCGAATTTCTATTTAACCACCTGCTATCATGAGAGACCTCAGGGATGCATGTTTTGAGCCCAGTACTGAGCCTGAAAAGCATTTCCAACCCCACTTACAACTAAAACTAGTTAATGTGCCTGGCTTCTCTTCACTGAAAAGCTCATTCTGAGAACATTTTTAGCATACGTTTGCTCCTGCCGGCTCAGCTGAGCAGCAAATTTCAATTTAACCACCTGCTATCATGAGAGACCTCAGGGCTGCATGTTTTGAGCCCAGTACTGATCCTGAAAAGCGTTTCCAACCCCACTTACAAGTAAAACTAGCTAAAATGTGCCTGGCTGCTATTCACTGAAAGCTCATTCTGAGTACATTTTTAGCATACGTTTGCTCCTGCCGGGTCAGCTGAGCAGCAAATTTCTATTTAACCACCTGCTATCATGAGAGACCTCAGGGCTGCATGTTTTGAGCTCAGTACTGATCCTGAAAAGCGTTTTCAATCCCACTTACAAGTAAAACTAGCTAAAATGTGCCTGGCTGCTATTCACTGAAAAGCTCATTCTGTGTACATTTTTGGCATTCGTTTGCTCCTACCGGGTCAGCTGAGCAGCGAATTTCTATTTAACCACCTGCTTTCATGAGAGACCTCAGGGCTGCATGTTTTGAGCCCAGTACTGAGCCTGAAAAGCATTTCGAACCCCACTTACAAGTAAAACTAGCTAAAATGTGCCTGGCTTCTCTTCACTGAAAAGCTCATTCTGTGTACATTTTTGGCATACATTTGCTCCTACCGGGTCAGCTGAGCAGCGAATTTCTATTTAACCACCTGCTTTCCTGAGAGACCTCAGGGCTGCATGTTTTGAGCCCAGTACTGAGCCTGAAAAGCATTTCCAACCCCACTTACAAGTAAAACTAGTTAAAATGTGCCTGGCTTCTCTTCACTGAAAAGCTCATTCTGAGTACATTTTAAGCATACGTTTGCTTCTGCCGGGTCAGCTGAGCAGCAAATTTCTATTTAACCACCTGCTATCATGAGAGACCGCAGTGCTGCATGTTTGGAGCCCAGTACTGATCCTGAAAAGCGTTTCCAACCCCACTTACAAGTAAAACTAGCTAAAATGTGCCTGCTGCTATTCACTGAAAAGCTCATTCTGTGTACATTTGTGGCATACGTTTGCTCCTACCGGGTCAGCTGAGCAGCGAATTTCTATTTAACCACCTGCTTTCATGAGAGACCTCAGGGATGCATGTTTTGTGCCCAGTACTGAGCCTGAAAAGCATTTCCAACCCCACTTACAAGTAAAACTAGCTAATGTGCCTGGCTTCTCTTCACTGAAAAGCTCATTCTGAGAACATTTTTAGCATACGTTTGCTCCTGCCGGGTCAGCTGAGCAGCAAATTTCTATTTAACCACCTGCTATCATGAGAGACCTCAGGGCTGCATGTTTTGAGCCCAGTACTGATCCTGAAAAGCGTTTCCAAACCCACTTACAAGTAAAGCTAGCTAAAATGTGCCTGGCTTCTATTCACTGAAAAGCTCATTCTGAGTACATTTTTAGAATACGTTTGCTCCTGCCGGGTCAGCTGAGCAGCGAATTTCTATTTAACCACCTGCTATCATGAGAGACCTCAGGTGTGCATGTTTTGAGCGCAGTACTGATCCTGAAAAGCGTTTTCAACCCCACTTACAAGTAAAACTAGCTAAAATGTGCCTGGCTGCTATTCACTGAAAAGCTCATTCTGTGTACATTTTGGCATACGTTTGCTCCTACCGGGTCAGCTGAGCAGCGAATTTCTATTTAACCACCTGCTTTCATGAGAGACCTCAGGGCTGCATGTTTTGAGCCCAATACTGAGCCTGAAAAGCATTTCAAACCCCACTTACAAGTAAAACTAGCTAAAATGTGCCTGGCTTCTCTTCACTGAAAAGCTCATTCTGAGTACATTTTTAGCATACATTTGCTCCTGCCGGGTCAGCTGAGCAGCAAATTTCTATTTAACCACCTGCTATCATGAGAGACCTCAGGGCTGCATGTTTTGAGCTCAGTACTGATCCTGAAAAGCGTTTTCAACCCCACTTACAAGTAAAACTAGCTAAAATGTGCCTGGCTGCTATTCATTTAAAAGCTCATTCTGTGTACATTTTTGGCATACGTTTGCTCCTACCGGGTCAGCTGAGCAGCGAATTTCTATTTAACCACCTGCTTTCATGAGAGACCTCAGGGCTGCATGTTTTGAGCCCAGTACTGAGCCTGAAAAGCATTTCCAACCCCACTTACAAGTAAAACTAGCTAAAATATGCCTGGCTTCTCTTCACTGAAAAGCTCATTCTGAGTACATTTTTAGCATACGTTTGCTCCTGCCGGGTCAGCTGAGCAGCGAATTTCTATTTAACCACCTGCTATCATGAGAGACCTCAGGGATGCATGTTTTGAGCCCAGTACTGAGCCTGAAAAGCATTTCCAACCCCACTTACAAGTAAAACTAGTTAATGTGCCTGGCTTCTCTTCACTGAAAAGCTCATTCTGAGAACATTTTTAGCATACGTTTGCTCCTGCCGGCTCAGCTGAGCAGCAAATTTCTATTTAACCACCTGCTATCATGAGAGACCTCAGGGCTGCATGTTTTGAGCCCAGTACTGATCCTGAAAAGCGTTTCCAACCCCACTTACAAGTAAAACTAGCTAAAATGTGCCTGGCTGCTATTCACTGAAAGCTCATTCTGAGTACATTTTTAGCATACGTTTGCTCCTGCCGGGTCAGCTGAGCAGCGAATTTCTATTTAACCACCTGCTATCATGAGAGACCTCAGGGCTGCATGTTTTGAGCTCAGTACTGATCCTGAAAAGCGTTTTCAATCCCACTTACAAGTAAAACTAGCTAAAATGTGCCTGGCTGCTATTCACTGAAAAGCTCATTCTGTGTACATTTTTGGCATTCGTTTGCTCCTACCGGGTCAGCTGAGCAGCGAATTTCTATTTAACCACCTGCTTTCATGAGAGACCTCAGGGCTGCATGTTTTGAGCCCAGTACTGAGCCTGAAAAGCATTTCGAACCCCACTTACAAGTAAAACTAGCTAAAATGTGCCTGGCTTCTCTTCACTGAAAAGCTCATTCTGTGTACATTTTTGGCATACATTTGCTCCTACCGGGTCAGCTGAGCAGCGAATTTCTATTTAACCACCTGCTTTCCTGAGAGACCTCAGGGCTGCATGTTTTGAGCCCAGTACTGAGCCTGAAAAGCATTTCCAACCCCACTTACAAGTAAAACTAGTTAAAATGTGCCTGGCTTCTCTTCACTGAAAAGGTCATTCTGAGTACATTTTAAGCATACGTTTGCTTCTGCCGGGTCAGCTGAGCAGCAAATTTCTATTTAACCACCTGCTATCATGAGAGACCGCAGTGCTGCATGTTTGGAGCCCAGTACTGATCCTGAAAAGCGTTTCCAACCCCACTTACAAGTAAAACTAGCTAAAATGTGCCGGCTGCTATTCACTGAAAAGCTCATTCTGTGTACATTTGTGGCATACGTTTGCTCCTACCGGGTCAGCTGAGCAGCGAATTTCTATTTAACCACCTGCTTTCATGAGAGACCTCAGGGATGCATGTTTTGTGCCCAGTACTGAGCCTGAAAAGCATTTCCAACCCCACTTACAAGTAAAACTAGCTAATGTGCCTGGCTTCTCTTCACTGAAAAGCTCATTCTGAGAACATTTTTAGCATACGTTTGCTCCTGCCGGGTCAGCTGAGCAGCAAATTTCTATTTAACCACCTGCTATCATGAGAGACCTCAGGGCTGCATGTTTTGAGCCCAGTACTGATCCTGAGAAGCGTTTCCAAACCCACTTACAAGTAAAGCTAGCTAAAATGTGCCTGGCTTCTATTCACTGAAAAGCTCATTCTGAGTACATTTTTAGAATACGTTTGCTCCTGCCGGGTCAGCTGAGCAGCGAATTTCTATTTAACCACCTGCTATCATGAGAGACCTCAGGTCTGCATGTTTTGAGCGCAGTACTGATCCTGAAAAGCGTTTTCAACCCCACTTACAAGTAAAACTAGCTAAAATGTGCCTGGCTGCTATTCACTGAAAAGCTCATTCTGTGTACATTTTGGCATACGTTTGCTCCTACCGGGTCAGCTGAGCAGCGAATTTCTATTTAACCACCTGCTTTCATGAGAGACCTCAGGGCTGCATGTTTTGAGCCCAGTACTGAGCCTGAAAAGCATTTCCAACCCCACTTACAAGTAAAACTAGCTAAAATGTGCCTGGCTTCTCTTCACTGAAAAGCTCATTCTGAGTACATTTTTAGCATACATTTGCTCCTGCCGGGTCAGCTGAGCAGCAAATTTCTATTTAACCACCTGCTATCATGAGAGACCTCAGGGCTGCATGTTTTGAGCTCAGTACTGATCCTGAAAAGCGTTTTCAACCCCACTTACAAGTAAAACTAGCTAAAATGTGCCTGGCTGCTATTCACTGAAAAGCTCATTCTGTGTACATTTTTGGCATACGTTTGCTCCTACCGGGTCAGCTGAGCAGCAAATTTCTATTTAACCACCTGCTTTCATGAGAGACCTCAGGGCTGCATGTTTTGAGCCCAGTACTGAGCCTGAAAAGCATTTCCAACCCCACTTACAAGTAAAACTAGCTAAAATGTGCCTAGCTTCTCTTCACTGAAAAGCTCATTCTGCTTACATTTTTGGCATACGTTTGCTCCTACCGGGTCAGCTGAGCAGCAAATTTCTATTTAACGACCTGATTTCATGAGAGACCTCAGAGCTGCATGTTTTGAGCCCAGTACTGAGCCTGAAAAGCATTTCCAACCCCACTTACAAGTAAAACTAGCTAAAATGTGCCTGGCTTCTCTTCACTGAAAAGCTCATTCTGAGTACATTTTTAGCATACGTTTGCTCCTGCCGGGTCAGCTGAGCAGCGAATTTCTATTTAACCACCTGCTTTCATGAGAGACCTCAGGGATGCATGCTTTGAGCCCAGCACTGAGCCTGAAAAGCGTTTCCAACCCCACTTACAAGTAAAACTAGCTAAAATGTGCCTGGCTTCTCTTCACTGAAAAGCTCATTCTGAGTACATTTTTAGCATACGTTTGCTCCTGCCGGGTCAGCTGAGCAGCGAATTTCTATTTAACCACCTGCTATCATGAGAGACCTCAGGGCTGCATGTTTTGAGCTCAGTACTGATCCTGAAAAGCGTTTTCAACCCCACTTACAAGGAAAACTAGCTAAAATGTGCCTGGCTGCTATTCATTTAAAAGCTCATTCTGTGTACATTTTTGGCATACGTTTGCTCCTACCGGGTCAGCTGAGCAGCGAATTTCTATTTAACCACCTGCTTTCATGAGAGACCTCAGGGATGCATGCTTTGAGCCCAGCACTGAGCCTGAAAAGCGTTTCCAACCCCACTTACAAGTAAAACTAGCTAAAATGTGCCTGGCTTCTCTTCACTGAAAAGCTCATTCTGAGTACATTTTTAGCATACGTTTGCTCCTGCCGGGTCAGCTGAGCAGCGAATTTCTATTTAACCACCTGCTATCATGAGAGACCTCAGGGCTGCATGTTTTGAGCTCAGTACTGATCCTGAAAAGCGTTTTCAACCCCACTTACAAGTAAAACTAGCTAAAATGTGCCTGGCTTCTCTTCACTGAAAAGCTCGTTCTGAGAACATTTTTAGTATACGTTTGCTCCTGCCGGGTCAGCTGAGCAGCGAATTTCTATTTAACCACCTGCTTTCATGAGAGACCTCAGGGATGCATGCTTTGAGCCCAGCACTGAGCCTGAAAAGCGTTTCCAACCCCACTTACAAGTAAAACTAGCTAAAATGTGCCTGGCTTCTCTTCACTGAAAAGCTCATTCTGAGTACATTTTTAGCATACGTTTGCTCCTGCCGGGTCAGCTGAGCAGCGAATTTCTATTTAACCACCTGCTATCATGAGAGACCTCAGGGCTGCATGTTTTGAGCTCAGTACTGATCCTGAAAAGCGTTTTCAACCCCACTTACAAGTAAAACTAGCTAAAATGTGCCTGGCTGCTATTCATTTAAAAGCTCATTCTGTGTACATTTTTGGCATACGTTTGCTCCTACCGGGTCAGCTGAGCAGCGAATTTCTATTTAACCACCTGCTTTCATGAGAGACCTCAGGGCTGCATGTTTTGAGCCCAGTACTGAGCCTTTAAAGCATTTCCAACCCCACTTACAAGAAAAACTAGTTAAAATGTGCCTGGCTTCTCTTCACTGAAAAGCTCATTCTGAGTACATTTTAAGCATTCGTTTGCTCCTGCCGGGTCAGCTGAGCAGCGAATTTCTATTTAACCACCTGATTTCATGAGAGACCTCAGAGCTGCATGTTTTGAGCCCAGTACTGAGCCTGAAAAGCATTTCCAACCCCACTTACAAGTAAAACTAGCTAAAATGTGCCTGGCTTCTCTTCACTGAAAAGCTCATTCTGAGTACATTTTTAGCATACGTTTGCTCCTGCCGGGTCAGCTGAGCAGCGAATTTCTATTTAACCACCTGCTATCATGAGAGACCTAAGGGCTGCATGTTTTGAGCCCAGTACTGAGCCTGAAAAGCATTTCCAACCCCACTTACAAGTAAAACTAGCTGATGTGCCTGGCTTCTCTTCACTGAAAAGCTCATTCTGAGAACATTTTTAGCATACGTTTGCTCCTGCCGGGTCAGCTGAGCAGCAAATTTCAATTTAACCACCTGCTATCATGAGAGACCTCAGGGCTGCATGTTTTGAGCCCAGTACTGATCCTGAAAAGCGTTTCCAACCCCACTTACAAGTAAAACTAGCTAAAATGTGCCTGGCTGCTATTCACTGAAAAGCTCATTCTGTGTACATTTTTGGCATACGTTTGCTCCTACCAGGTCAGCTGAGCTGCGAATTTCTATTTAACCACCTGCTTTCATGAGAGACCTCAGGGCTGCATGTTTTGAGCCCAGTACTGAGCCTGAAAAGCATTTCCAACCCCACTTACAAGTAAAACTAGCTAATGTGCCTGGCTTCTCTTCACTGAAAAGCTCATTCTGAGAACATTTTTAGCATACGTTTGCTCCTGCCGGGTCAGCTGAGCAGCAAATTTCTATTTAACCACCTGCTTTCATGAGAGACCTCAGGGATGCATGTTTTGAGCCCAGTACTGAGCCTGAAAAGCATTTCAAACCCCACTTACAAGTAAACCTAGCTAATGTGCCTGGCTTTTCTTCACTGAAAAGCTCATTCTGAGAACATTTTTAGCATACGTTTGCTCCTGCCGGGTCAGCTGAGCAGCGAATTTCTATTTAACCACCTGCTATCATGAGAGACCTCAGGGCTGCATGTTTTGAGCTCAGTACTGATCCTGAAAAGCGTTTTCAACCCCACTTACAAGTAAAACTAGCTAAAATGTGCCTGGCTGCTATTCACTGAAAAGCTCATTCTGTGTACATTTTTGGCATACGTTTGCTCCTACCGGGTCAGCTGAGCAGCGAATTTCTATTTAACCACCTGCTTTCATGAGAGACCTCAGGGCTGCATGTTTTGAGCCCAGTACTGAGCCTGAAAAGCATTTCCAACCCCACTTACAAGTAAAACTAGCTAAAATGTGCCTGGCTTCTCTTCATTGAAAAGCTCATTCTGTGTACATTTTTGGCATACGTTTGCTCCTGCCGGGTCAGCTGAGCAGCAAATTTCTATTTAACCACCTGCTTTCATGAGAGACCTCAGGGCTGCATGTTTTGAGCCCAGTACTGAGCCTGAAAAGCATTTCCAACCCCACTTACAAGTAAAACTAGCTAAAATGTGCCTGGCTGCTATTCACTGAAAAGCTCATTCTGAGTACATTTTTAGCATACGTTTGCTCCTGCCGGGTCAGCTGAGCAGCGAATTTCTATTTAACCACCTGCTATCATGAGAGACCTCAGGGCTGCATGTTTTGAGCTCAGTACTGATCCTGAAAAGCGTTTTCAACCCCACTTACAAGTAAAACTAGCTAAAATGTGCCTGGCTGCTATTCACTGAAAAGCTCATTCTGTGTACATTTTTGGCATACGTTTGCTCCTACCGGGTCAGCTGAGCAGCGAATTTCTATTTAACCACCTGCTTTCATGAGAGACCTCAGGGCTGCATGTTTTGAGCCCAGTACTGAGCCTGAAAAGCATTTCCAACCCCACTTACAAGTAAAACTAGCTAAAATGTGCCTGGCTTCTCTTCACTGAAAAGCTCATTCTGTGTACATTTTTGGCATACGTTTGCTCCTGCCGGGTCAGCTGAGCAGCGAATTTCTATTTAACCACCTGCTTTCATGAGAGACCTCAGGGCTGCATGTTTTGAGCCCAGTACTGAGCCTGAAAAGCATTTCCAACCCCACTTACAAGTAAAACTAGCTAAAATGTGCCTGGCTGCTATTCACTGAAAAGCTCATTCTGTGTACATTTTTGGCATACGTTTGCTCCTACCGGGTCAGCTGAGCAGCGAATTTCTATTTAACCACCTGATTTCATGAGAGACCTCAGAGCTGCATGTTTTGAGCCCAGTACTGAGCCTGAAAAGCATTTCCAACCCCACTTACAAGTAAAACTAGCTAAAATGTGCCTGGCTCCTCTTCACTGAAAAGCTCATTCTGAGTACATTTTTAGCATACGTTTGCTCCTGCCGGGTCAGCTGAGCAGCGAATTTCTATTTAACCACCTGCTTTCATGAGAGACCTCAGGGATGCATGCTTTGAGCCCAGCACTGAGCCTGAAAAGCGTTTCCAACCCCACTTACAAGTAAAACTAGCTAAAATGTGCCTGGCTTCTCTTCACTGAAAAGCTCATTCTGAGTACAATTTTAGCATACGTTTGCTCCTGCCGGGTCAGCTGAGCAGCGAATTTCTATTTAACCACCTGCTATCATGAGAGACCTCAGGGCTGCATGTTTTGAGCTCAGTACTGATCCTGAAAAGCGTTTTCAACCCCACTTACAAGTAAAACTAGCTAAAATGTGCCTGGCTGCTATTCATTTAAAAGCTCATTCTGTGTACATTTTTGGCATACGTTTGCTCCTACCGGGTCAGCTGAGCAGCGAATTTCTATTTAACCACCTGCTTTCATGAGAGACCTCAGGGCTGCCTGTTTTGAGCCCAGTACTGAGCCTGAAAAGCATTTCCAACCCCACTTACAAGAAAAACTAGTTAAAATGTGCCTGGCTTCTCTTCACTGAAAAGCTCATTCTGATTACATTTTAAGCATACGTTTGCTCCTGCCGGGTCAGCTGAGCAGCGAATTTCTATTTAACCACCTGCTATCATGAGAGACCTCAGGGCTGCATGTTTTGAGCCCAGTACTGATCCTGAAAAGCGTTTCCAACCCCACTTACAAGTAAAACTAGCTAAAATGTGCCTGGCTGCTATTCACTGAAAAGCTCATTCTGTGTACATTTTTGGCATACGTTTGCTCTTACCGGGTCAGCTGAGCAGCGAATTTCTATTTAACCACCTGATTTCATGAGAGACCTCAGAGCTGCATGTTTTGAGCCCAGTACTGAGCCTGAAAAGCATTTCCAACCCCACTTACAAGTAAAACTAGCTAAAATGTGCCTGGCTTCTCTTCACTGAAAAGCTCATTCTGAGTACATTTTTAGCATACGTTTGCTCCTGCCGGGTCAGCTGAGCAGCGAATTTCTATTTAACCACCTGCTATCATGAGAGACCTCAGGGCTGCATGTTTTGAGCCCAGTACTGAGCCTGAAAAGCATTTCCAACCCCACTTACAAGTAAAACTAGCTAAAATGTGCCTGGCTTCTCTTCACTGAAAAGCTCATTCTGAGTAGATTTTTAGCATACGTTTGCTCCTGCCGGGTCAGCTGAGCAGCGAATTTCTATTTAACCACCTGCTATCATGAGAGACCTCAGGGATGCATGTTTTGAGCCCAGTACTGAGCCTGAAAAGCATTTCCAACCCCACTTACAAGTAAAACTAGTTAATGTGCCTGGCTTCTCTTCACTGAAAAGCTCATTCTGAGAACATTTTTTGCATACGTTTGCTCCTGCCGGCTCAGCTGAGCAGCAAATTTCTATTTAACCACCTGCTATCATGAGAGACCTCAGGGCTGCATGTTTTGAGCCCAGTACTGATCCTGAAAAGCGTTTCCAACCCCACTTACAAGTAAAACTAGCTAAAATGTGCCTGGCTGCTATTCACTGAAAGCTCATTCTGAGTACATTTTTAGCATACGTTTGCTCCTGCCGGGTCAGCTGAGCAGCGAATTTCTATTTAACCACCTGCTATCATGAGAGACCTCAGGGCTGCATGTTTTGAGCTCAGTACTGATCCTGAAAAGCGTTTTCAATCCCACTTACAAGTAAAACTAGCTAAAATGTGCCTGGCTGCTATTCACTGAAAAGCTCATTCTGTGTACATTTTTGGCATTCGTTTGCTCCTACCGGGTCAGCTGAGCAGCGAATTTCTATTTAACCACCTGCTTTCATGAGAGACCTCAGGGCTGCATGTTTGGAGCCCAGTACTGAGCCTGAAAAGCATTTCCAACCCCACTTACAAGTAAAACTAGCTAAAATGTGCCTGGCTTCTCTTCACTGAAAAGCTCATTCTGAGTACATTTTTAGCATACGTTTGCTCCTGCCGGGTCAGCTGAGCAGCGAATTTCTATTTAACCACCTGCTATCATGAGAGACCTCAGGGCTGCATGTTTTGAGCTCAGTACTGATCCTGAAAAGCGTTTTCAACCCCACTTACAAGTAAAACTAGCTAAAATGTGCCTGGCTGCTATTCACTGAAAAGCTCATTCTGTGTACATTTTTGGCATACATTTGCTCCTACCGAGTCAGCTGAGCAGCGAATTTCTATTTAACCACCTGATTTCATGAGAGACCTCAGAGCTGCATGTTTTGAGCCCAGTACTGAGCCTGAAAAGCATTTCCAACCCCACTTACAAGTAAAACTAGCTAAAATGTGCCTGGCTTCTCTTCACTGAAAAGCTCATTCTGAGTACATTTTTAGCATTCGTTTGCTCCTGCCGGGTCAGCTGAGCAGCGAATTTCTATTTCACCACCTGCTATCATGAGAGACCTCAGGGCTGCATGTTTTGAGCTCAGTACTGATCCTGAAAAGCGTTTTTAACCCCACTTACAAGTAAAACTAGCTAAAATGTGCCTGGCTGCTATTCATTTAAAAGCTCATTCTGTGTACATTTTTGGCATACGTTTGCTCCTACCGGGTCAGCTGAGCAGCGAATTTCTATTTAACCACCTGCTTTCATGAGAGACCTCAGGGCTGCATGTTTTGAGCCCAGTACTGAGCCTGAAAAGCATTTCCAACCCCACTTACAAGTAAAACTAGCTAAAATGTGCCTGGCTTCTCTTCACTGAAAAGCTCATTCTGAGTACATTTTTAGCATACGTTTGCTCCTGCCGGGTCAGCTGAGCAGCGAATTTCTATTTAACCACCTGCTATCATGAGAGACCTCAGGGATGCATGTTTTGAGCCCAGTACTGAGCCTGAAAAGCATTTCCAACCCCACTTACAACTAAAACTAGTTAATGTGCCTGGCTTCTCTTCACTGAAAAGCTCATTCTGAGAACATTTTTAGCATACGTTTGCTCCTGCCGGCTCAGCTGAGCAGCAAATTTCTATTTAACCACCTGCTATCATGAGAGACCTCAGGGCTGCATGTTTTGAGCCCAGTACTGATCCTGAAAAGCGTTTCCAACCCCACTTACAAGTAAAACTAGCTAAAATGTGCCTGGCTGCTATTCACTGAAAGCTCATTCTGAGTACATTTTTAGCATACGTTTGCTCCTGCCGGGTCAGCTGAGCAGCGAATTTCTATTTAACCACCTGCTATCATGAGAGACCTCAGGGCTGCATGTTTTGAGCTCAGTACTGATCCTGAAAAGCGTTTTCAATCCCACTTACAAGTAAAACTAGCTAAAATGTGCCTGGCTGCTATTCACTGAAAAGCTCATTCTGTGTACATTTTTGGCATTCGTTTGCTCCTACCGGGTCAGCTGAGCAGCGAATTTCTATTTAACCACCTGCTTTCATGAGAGACCTCAGGGCTGCATGTTTTGAGCCCAGTACTGAGCCTGAAAAGCATTTCGAACCCCACTTACAAGTAAAACTAGCTAAAATGTGCCTGGCTTCTCTTCACTGAAAAGCTCATTCTGTGTACATTTTTGGCATACATTTGCTCCTACCGGGTCAGCTGAGCAGCGAATTTCTATTTAACCACCTGCTTTCCTGAGAGACCTCAGGGCTGCATGTTTTGAGCCCAGTACTGAGCCTGAAAAGCATTTCCAACCCCACTTACAAGTAAAACTAGTTAAAATGTGCCTGGCTTCTCTTCACTGAAAAGCTCATTCTGAGTACATTTTAAGCATACGTTTGCTTCTGCCGGGTCAGCTGAGCAGCAAATTTCTATTTAACCACCTGCTATCATGAGAGACCGCAGTGCTGCATGTTTGGAGCCCAGTACTGATCCTGAAAAGCGTTTCCAACCCCACTTACAAGTAAAACTAGCTAAAATGTGCCTGCTGCTATTCACTGAAAAGCTCATTCTGTGTACATTTGTGGCATACGTTTGCTCCTACCGGGTCAGCTGAGCAGCGAATTTCTATTTAACCACCTGCTTTCATGAGAGACCTCAGGGATGCATGTTTTGTGCCCAGTACTGAGCCTGAAAAGCATTTCCAACCCCACTTACAAGTAAAACTAGCTAATGTGCCTGGCTTCTCTTCACTGAAAAGCTCATTCTGAGAACATTTTTAGCATACGTTTGCTCCTGCCGGGTCAGCTGAGCAGCAAATTTCTATTTAACCACCTGCTATCATGAGAGACCTCAGGGCTGCATGTTTTGAGCCCAGTACTGATCCTGAAAAGCGTTTCCAAACCCACTTACAAGTAAAGCTAGCTAAAATGTGCCTGGCTTCTATTCACTGAAAAGCTCATTCTGAGTACATTTTTAGAATACGTTTGCTCCTGCCGGGTCAGCTGAGCAGCGAATTTCTATTTAACCACCTGCTATCATGAGAGACCTCAGGTGTGCATGTTTTGAGCGCAGTACTGATCCTGAAAAGCGTTTTCAACCCCACTTACAAGTAAAACTAGCTAAAATGTGCCTGGCTGCTATTCACTGAAAAGCTCATTCTGTGTACATTTTGGCATACGTTTGCTCCTACCGGGTCAGCTGAGCAGCGAATTTCTATTTAACCACCTGCTTTCATGAGAGACCTCAGGGCTGCATGTTTTGAGCCCAGTACTGAGCCTGAAAAGCATTTCCAACCCCACTTACAAGTAAAACTAGCTAAAATGTGCCTGGCTTCTCTTCACTGAAAAGCTCATTCTGAGTACATTTTTAGCATACATTTGCTCCTGCCGGGTCAGCCGAGCAGCAAATTTCTATTTAACCACCTGCTATCATGAGAGACCTCAGGGCTGCATGTTTTGAGCTCAGTACTGATCCTGAAAAGCGTTTTCAACCCCACTTACAAGTAAAACTAGCTAAAATGTGCCTGGCTGCTATTCACTGAAAAGCTCATTCTGTGTACATTTTTGGCATACGTTTGCTCCTACCGGGTCAGCTGAGCAGCAAATTTCTATTTAACCACCTGCTTTCATGAGAGACCTCAGGGCTGCATGTTTTGAGCCCAGTACTGAGCCTGAAAAGCATTTCCAACCCCACTTACAAGTAAAACTAGCTAAAATGTGCCTAGCTTCTCTTCACTGAAAAGCTCATTCTGCTTACATTTTTGGCATACGTTTGCTCCTACCGGGTCAGCTGAGCAGCAAATTTCTATTTAACGACCTGATTTCATGAGAGACCTCAGAGCTGCATGTTTTGAGCCCAGTACTGAGCCTGAAAAGCATTTCCAACCCCACTTACAAGTAAAACTAGCTAAAATGTGCCTGGCTTCTCTTCACTGAAAAGCTCATTCTGAGTACATTTTTAGCATACGTTTGCTCCTGCCGGGTCAGCTGAGCAGCGAATTTCTATTTAACCACCTGCTTTCATGAGAGACCTCAGGGATGCATGCTTTGAGCCCAGCACTGAGCCTGAAAAGCGTTTCCAACCCCATTTACAAGTAAAACTAGCTAAAATGTGCCTGGCTTCTCTTCACTGAAAAGCTCATTCTGAGTACATTTTTAGCATACGTTTGCTCCTGCCGGGTCAGCTGAGCAGCGAATTTCTATTTAACCACCTGCTATCATGAGAGACCTCAGGGCTGCATGTTTTGAGCTCAGTACTGATCCTGAAAAGCGTTTTCAACCCCACTTACAAGGAAAACTAGCTAAAATGTGCCTGGCTGCTATTCATTTAAAAGCTCATTCTGTGTACATTCTTGGCATACGTTTGCTCCTACCGGGTCAGCTGAGCAGTGAATTTCTATTTAACCACCTGCTTTCATGAGAGACCTCAGGGCTGCATGTTTTGAGCCCAGTACTGAGCCTGAAAAGCATTTCCAACCCCACTTACAAGAAAAACTAGTTAAAATGTGCCTGGCTTCTCTTCACTGAAAAGCTCATTCTGAGTACATTTTAAGCATACGTTTGCTCCTGCCGGGTCAGCTGAGCAGCGAATTTCTATTTAACCACCTGCTATCATGAGAGACCTCAGGGCTGCATGTTTTGAGCCCAGTACTGATCCTGAAAAGCGTTTTCAACCCCACTTACAAGTAAAACTAGCTAAAATGTGCCTGGCTGCTATTCACTGAAAACCTCATTCTGTGTACATTTTTGGCATACGTTTGCTCCTACCGGGTCAGCTGAGCAGCGAATTTCTATTTAACCACCTGCTTTCATGAGAGACCTCAGGGATGCATGCTTTGAGCCCAGCACTGAGCCTGAAAAGCGTTTCCAACCCCACTTACAAGTAAAACTAGCTAAAATGTGCCTGGCTTCTCTTCACTGAAAAGCTCATTCTGAGTACATTTTTAGCATACGTTTGCTCCTGCCGGGTCAGCTGAGCAGCGAATTTCTATTTAACCACCTGCTATCATGAGAGACCTCAGGGCTGCATGTTTTGAGCTCAGTACTGATCCTGAAAAGCGTTTTCAACCCCACTTACAAGTAAAACTAGCTAAAATGTGCCTGGCTTCTCTTCACTGAAAAGCTCGTTCTGAGAACATTTTTAGTATACGTTTGCTCCTGCCGGGTCAGCTGAGCAGCGAATTTCTATTTAACCACCTGCTTTCATGAGAGACCTCAGGGATGCATGCTTTGAGCCCAGCACTGAGCCTGAAAAGCGTTTCCAACCCCACTTACAAGTAAAACTAGCTAAAATGTGCCTGGCTTCTCTTCACTGAAAAGCTCATTCTGAGTACATTTTTAGCATACGTTTGCTCCTGCCGGGTCAGCTGAGCAGCGAATTTCTATTTAACCACCTGCTATCATGAGAGACCTCAGGGCTGCATGTTTTGAGCTCAGTACTGATCCTGAAAAGCGTTTTCAACCCCACTTACAAGTAAAACTAGCTAAAATGTGCCTGGCTGCTATTCATTTAAAAGCTCATTCTGTGTACATTTTTGGCATACGTTTGCTCCTACCGGGTCAGCTGAGCAGCGAATTTCTATTTAACCACCTGCTTTCATGAGAGACCTCAGGGCTGCATGTTTTGAGCCCAGTACTGAGCCTGAAAAGCATTTCCAACCCCACTTACAAGTAAAACTAGCTAAAATGTGCCTGGCTTCTCTTCACTGAAAAGCTCATTCTGAGTACATTTTTAGCATACGTTTGCTCCTGCCGGTTCAGCTGAGCAGCGAATTTCTATTTAACCACCTGCTATCATGAGAGACCTAAGGGCTGCATGTTTTGAGCCCAGTACTGAGCCTGAAAAGCATTTCCAACCCCACTTACAAGTAAAACTAGCTAATGTGCCTGGCTTCTCTTCACTGAAAAGCTCATTCTGAGAACATTTTTAGCATACGTTTGCTCCTGCCGGGTCAGCTGAGCAGCAAATTTCTATTTAACCACCTGCTATCATGAGAGACCTCAGGGCTGCATGTTTTGAGCCCAGTACTGATCCTGAAAAGCGTTTCCAACCCCACTTACAAGTAAAACTAGCTAAAATGTGCCTGGCTGCTATTCACTGAAAAGCTCATTCTGTGTACATTTTTGGCATACGTTTGCTCCTACCAGGTCAGCTGAGCTGCGAATTTCTATTTAACCACCTGCTTTCATGAGAGACCTCAGGGCTGCATGTTTTGAGCCCAGTACTGAGCCTGAAAAGCATTTCCAACCCCACTTACAAGTAAAACTAGCTAATGTGCCTGGCTTCTCTTCACTGAAAAGCTCATTCTGAGAACATTTTTAGCATACGTTTGCTCCTGCCGGGTCAGCTGAGCAGCAAATTTCTATTTAACCACCTGCTTTCATGAGAGACCTCAGGGATGCATGTTTTGAGCCCAGTACTGAGCCTGAAAAGCATTTCAAACCCCACTTACAAGTAAAACTAGCTAATGTGCCTGGCTTCTCTTCACTGAAAAGCTCATTCTGAGAACATTTTTAGCATACGTTTGCTCCTGCCGGGTCAGCTGAGCAGCGAATTTCTATTTAACCACCTGCTATCATGAGAGACCTCAGGGCTGCATGTTTTGAGCTCAGTACTGATCCTGAAAAGCGTTTTCAACCCCACTTACAAGTAAAACTAGCTAAAATGTGCCTGGCTGCTATTCACTGAAAAGCTCATTCTGTGTACATTTTTGGCATACGTTTGCTCCTACCGGGTCAGCTGAGCAGCGAATTTCTATTTAACCACCTGCTTTCATGAGAGACCTCAGGGCTGCATGTTTTGAGCCCAGTACTGAGCCTGAAAAGCATTTCCAACCCCACTTACAAGTAAAACTAGCTAAAATGTGCCTGGCTTCTCTTCATTGAAAAGCTCATTCTGTGTACATTTTTGGCATACGTTTGCTCCTGCCGAGTCAGCTGAGCAGCAAATTTCTATTTAACCACCTGCTTTCATGAGAGACCTCAGGGCTGCATGTTTTGAGCCCAGTACTGAGCCTGAAAAGCATTTCCAACCCCACTTACAAGTAAAACTAGCTAAAATGTGCCTGGCTGCTATTCACTGAAAAGCTCATTCTGAGTACATTTTTAGCATACGTTTGCTCCTGCCGGGTCAGCTGAGCAGCGAATTTCTATTTAACCACCTGCTATCATGAGAGACCTCAGGGCTGCATGTTTTGAGCTCAGTACTGATCCTGAAAAGCGTTTTCAACCCCACTTACAAGTAAAACTAGCTAAAATGTGCCTGGCTGCTATTCACTGAAAAGCTCATTCTGTGTACATTTTTGGCATACGTTTGCTCCTACCGGGTCAGCTGAGCAGCGAATTTCTATTTAACCACCTGCTTTCATGAGAGACCTCAGGGCTGCATGTTTTGAGCCCAGTACTGAGCCTGAAAAGCATTTCCAACCCCACTTACAAGTAAAACTAGCTAAAATGTGCCTGGCTTCTCTTCACTGAAAAGCTCATTCTGTGTACATTTTTGGCATACGTTTGCTCCTGCCGGGTCAGCTGAGCAGCGAATTTCTATTTAACCACCTGCTTTCATGAGAGACCTCACGGCTGCATGTTTTGAGCCCAGTACTGAGCCTGAAAAGCATTTCCAACCCCACTTACAAGTAAAACTAGCTAAAATGTGCCTGGCTGCTATTCACTGAAAAGCTCATTCTGTGTACATTTTTGGCATACGTTTGCTCCTACCGGGTCAGCTGAGCAGCGAATTTCTATTTAACCACCTGATTTCATGAGAGACCTCAGAGCTGCATGTTTTGAGCCCAGTACTGAGCCTGAAAAGCATTTCCAACCCCACTTACAAGTAAAACTAGCTAAAATGTGCCTGGCTTCTCTTCACTGAAAAGCTCATTCTGAGTACATTTTTAGCATACGTTTGCTCCTGCCGGTTCAGCTGAGCAGCGAATTTCTATTTAACCACCTGCTTTCATGAGAGACCTCAGGGATGCATGCTTTGAGCCCAGCACTGAGCCTGAAAAGCGTTTCCAACCCCACTTACAAGTAAAACTAGCTAAAATGTGCCTGGCTTCTCTTCACTGAAAAGCTCATTCTGTGTACATTTTTGGCATACGTTTGCTCCTACCGGGTCAGCTGAGCAGCGAATTTCTATTTAACCACCTGCTTTCATGAGAGACCTCAGGGCTGCCTGTTTTGAGCCCAGTACTGAGCCTGAAAAGCATTTCCAACCCCACTTACAAGAAAAACTAGTTAAAATGTGCCTGGCTTCTCTTCACTGAAAAGCTCATTCTGATTACATTTTAAGCATACGTTTGCTCCTGCCGGGTCAGCTGAGCAGCGAATTTCTATTTAACCACCTGCTATCATGAGAGACCTCAGGGCTGCATGTTTTGAGCCCAGTACTGATCCTGAAAAGCGTTTCCAACCCCACTTACAAGTAAAACTAGCTAAAATGTGCCTGGCTGCTATTCACTGAAAAGCTCATTCTGTGTACATTTTTGGCATACGTTTGCTCTTACCGGGTCAGCTGAGCAGCGAATTTCTATTTAACCACCTGATTTCATGAGAGACCTCAGAGCTGCATGTTTTGAGCCCAGTACTGAGCCTGAAAAGCATTTCCAACCCCACTTACAAGTAAAACTAGCTAAAATGTGCCTGGCTTCTCTTCACTGAAAAGCTCATTCTGAGTACATTTTTAGCATACGTTTGCTCCTGCCGGGTCAGCTGAGCAGCGAATTTCTATTTAACCACCTGCTATCATGAGAGACCTCAGGGCTGCATGTTTTGAGCCCAGTACTGAGCCTGAAAAGCATTTCCAACCCCACTTACAAGTAAAACTAGCTAAAATGTGCCTGGCTTCTCTTCACTGAAAAGCTCATTCTGAGTACATTTTTAGCATACGTTTGCTCCTGCCGGGTCAGCTGAGCAGCGAATTTCTATTTAACCACCTGCTATCATGAGAGACCTCAGGGATGCATGTTTTGAGCCCAGTACTGAGCCTGAAAAGCATTTCCAACCCCACTTACAAGTAAAACTAGTTAATGTGCCTGGCTTCTCTTCACTGAAAAGCTCATTCTGAGAACATTTTTTGCATACGTTTGCTCCTGCCGGCTCAGCTGAGCAGCAAATTTCTATTTAACCACCTGCTATCATGAGAGACCTCAGGGCTGCATGTTTTGAGCCCAGTACTGATCCTGAAAAGCGTTTCCAACCCCACTTACAAGTAAAACTAGCTAAAATGTGCCTGGCTGCTATTCACTGAAAGCTCATTCTGAGTACATTTTTAGCATACGTTTGCTCCTGCCGGGTCAGCTGAGCAGCGAATTTCTATTTAACCACCTGCTATCATGAGAGACCTCAGGGCTGCATGTTTTGAGCTCAGTACTGATCCTGAAAAGCGTTTTCAATCCCACTTACAAGTAAAACTAGCTAAAATGTGCCTGGCTGCTATTCACTGAAAAGCTCATTCTGTGTACATTTTTGGCATTCGTTTGCTCCTACCGGGTCAGCTGAGCAGCGAATTTCTATTTAACCACCTGCTTTCATGAGAGACCTCAGGGCTGCATGTTTGGAGCCCAGTACTGAGCCTGAAAAGCATTTCCAACCCCACTTACAAGTAAAACTAGCTAAAATGTGCCTGGCTTCTCTTCACTGAAAAGCTCATTCTGAGTACATTTTTAGCATACGTTTGCTCCTGCCGGGTCAGCTGAGCAGCGAATTTCTATTTAACCACCTGCTATCATGAGAGACCTCAGGGCTGCATGTTTTGAGCTCAGTACTGATCCTGAAAAGCGTTTTCAACCCCACTTACAAGTAAAACTAGCTAAAATGTGCCTGGCTGCTATTCACTGAAAAGCTCATTCTGTGTACATTTTTGGCATACGTTTGCTCCTACCGGGTCAGCTGAGCAGCGAATTTCTATTTAACCACCTGATTTCATGAGAGACCTCAGAGCTGCATGTTTTGAGCCCAGTACTGAGCCTGAAAAGCATTTCCAACCCCACTTACAAGTAAAACTAGCTAAAATGTGCCTGGCTTCTCTTCACTGAAAAGCTCATTCTGAGTACATTTTTAGCATTCGTTTGCTCCTGCCGGGTCAGCTGAGCAGCGAATTTCTATTTAACCACCTGCTATCATGAGAGACCTCAGGGCTGCATGTTTTGAGCTCAGTACTGATCCTGAAAAGCGTTTTCAACCCCACTTACAAGTAAAACCAGCTAAAATGTGCCTGGCTTCTCTTCACTGAAAAGCTCATTCTGAGTACAATTTTAGCATACGTTTGCTCCTGCCGGGTCAGCTGAGCAGCGAATTTCTATTTAACCACCTGCTATCATGAGAGACCTCAGGGCTGCATGTTTTGAGCTCAGTACTGATCCTGAAAAGCGTTTTCAACCCCACTTACAAGTAAAACTAGCTAAAATGTGCCTGGCTGCTATTCATTTAAAAGCTCATTCTGTGTACATTTTTGGTATACGTTTGCTCCTACCGGGTCAGCTGAGCAGCGAATTTCTATTTAACCACCTGCTTTCATGAGAGACCTCAGGGCTGCATGTTTTGAGCCCAGTACTGAGCCTGAAAGCATTTCCAACCCCACTTACAAGTAAAACTAGCTAAAATGTGCCTGGCTTCTCTCACTGAAAAACTCATTCTGAGAACATTTTTAGTATACGTTTGCTCCTGCCGGGTCAGCTGAGCAGCGAATTTCTATTTAACCACCTGCTTTCATGAGAGACCTCAGGGATGCATGCTTTGAGCCCAGCACTGAGCCTGAAAAGCGTTTCCAACCCCACTTACAAGTAAAACTAGCTAAAATGTGCCTGGCTGCTATTCACTGAAAAGCTCATTCTGTGTACATTTTTGGCATTCGTTTGCTCCTACCGGGTCAGCTGAGCAGCGAATTTCTATTTAACCACCTGCTTTCATGAGAGACCTCAGGGCTGCATGTTTTGAGCCCAGTACTGAGCCTGAAAAGCATTTCCAACCCCACTTACAAGTAAAACTAGCTAAAATGTGCCTGGCTTCTCTTCACTGAAAAGCTCATTCTGAGTACATTTTTAGCATACGTTTGCTCCTGCCGGGTCAGCTGAGCAGCGAATTTCTATTTAACCACCTGCTATCATGAGAGACCTCAGGGCTGCATGTTTTGAGCTCAGTACTGATCCTGAAAAGCGTTTTCAATCCCACTTACAAGTAAAACTAGCTAAAATGTGCCTGGCTGCTATTCACTGAAAAGCTCATTCTGTGTACATTTTTGGCATTCGTTTGCTCCTACCGGGTCAGCTGAGCAGCGAATTTCTATTTAACCACCTGCTTTCATGAGAGACCTCAGGGCTGCATGTTTGGAGCCCAGTACTGAGCCTGAAAAGCATTTCCAACCCCACTTACAAGTAAAACTAGCTAAAATGTGCCTGGCTTCTCTTCACTGAAAAGCTCATTCTGAGTACATTTTTAGCATACGTTTGCTCCTGCCGGGTCAGCTGAGCAGCGAATTTCTATTTAACCACCTGCTATCATGAGAGACCTCAGGGCTGCATGTTTTGAGCTCAGTACTGATCCTGAAAAGCGTTTTCAACCCCACTTACAAGTAAAACTAGCTAAAATGTGCCTGGCTTCTCTTCACTGAAAAGCTCATTCTGAGTACATTTTTAGCATTCGTTTGCTCCTGCCGGGTCAGCTGAGCAGCGAATTTCTATTTAACCACCTGCTATCATGAGAGACCTCAGGGCTGCATGTTTTGAGCTCAGTACTGATCCTGAAAAGCGTTTTCAACCCCACTTACAAGTAAAACCAGCTAAAATGTGCCTGGCTTCTCTTCACTGAAAAGCTCATTCTGAGTACAATTTTAGCATACGTTTGCTCCTGCCGGGTCAGCTGAGCAGCGAATTTCTATTTAACCACCTGCTATCATGAGAGACCTCAGGGCTGCATGTTTTGAGCTCAGTACTGATCCTGAAAAGCGTTTTCAACCCCACTTACAAGTAAAACTAGCTAAAATGTGCCTGGCTGCTATTCATTTAAAAGCTCATTCTGTGTACATTTTTGGTATACGTTTGCTCCTACCGGGTCAGCTGAGCAGCGAATTTCTATTTAACCACCTGCTTTCATGAGAGACCTCAGGGCTGCATGTTTTGAGCCCAGTACTGAGCCTGAAAGCATTTCCAACCCCACTTACAAGTAAAACTAGCTAAAATGTGCCTGGCTTCTCTCACTGAAAAACTCATTCTGAGAACATTTTTAGTATACGTTTGCTCCTGCCGGGTCAGCTGAGCAGCGAATTTCTATTTAACCACCTGCTTTCATGAGAGACCTCAGGGATGCATGCTTTGAGCCCAGCACTGAGCCTGAAAAGCGTTTCCAACCCCACTTACAAGTAAAACTAGCTAAAATGTGCCTGGCTTCTCTTCACTGAAAAGCTCATTCTGAGTACATTTTTAGCATACGTTTGCTCCTGCCGGGTCAGCTGAGCAGCGAATTTCTATTTAACCACCTGCTATCATGAGAGACCTCAGGGCTGCATGTTTTGAGCTCAGTACTGATCCTGAAAAGCGTTTTCAACCCCACTTACAAGTAAAACTAGCTAAAATGTGCCTGGCTGCTATTCATTTAAAAGCTCATTCTGTGTACATTTTTGGCATACGTTTGCTCCTACCGGGTCAGCTGAGCAGCGAATTTCTATTTAACCACCTGCTATCATGAGAGACCTAAGGGCTGCATGTTTTGAGCCCAGTACTGAGCCTTTAAAGCATTTCCAACCCCACTTACAAGAAAAACTAGTTAAAATGTGCCTGGCTTCTCTTCACTGAAAAGCTCATTCTGAGTACATTTTAAGCATTCGTTTGCTCCTGCCGGGTCAGCTGAGCAGCGAATTTCTATTTAACCACCTGATTTCATGGGAGACCTCAGAGCTGCATGTTTTGAGCCCAGTACTGAGCCTGAAAAGCATTTCCAACCCCACTTACAAGTAAAACTAGCTAAAATGTGCCTGGCTTCTCTTCACTGAAAAGCTCATTCTGAGTACATTTTTAGCATACGTTTGCTCCTGCCGGGTCAGCTGAGCAGCGAATTTCTATTTAACCACCTGCTATCATGAGAGACCTAAGGGCTGCATGTTTTGAGCCCAGTACTGAGCCTGAAAAGCATTTCCAACCCCACTTACAAGTAAAACTAGCTAATGTGCCTGGCTTCTCTTCACTGAAAAGCTCATTCTGAGAACATTTTTAGCATACGTTTGCTCCTGCCGGGTCAGCTGAGCAGCAAATTTCTATTTAACCACCTGCTATCATGAGAGACCTCAGGGCTGCATGTTTTGAGCCCAGTACTGATCCTGAAAAGCGTTTCCAACCCCACTTACAAGTAAAACTAGCTAAAATGTGCCTGGCTGCTATTCACTGAAAAGCTCATTCTGTGTTCATTTTTGGCATACGTTTGCTCCTACCAGGTCAGCTGAGCTGCGAATTTCTATTTAACCACCTGCTTTCATGAGAGACCTCAGGGCTGCATGTTTTGAGCCCAGTACTGAGCCTGAAAAGCATTTCCAACCCCACTTACAAGTAAAACTAGCTAATGTGCCTGGCTTCTCTTCACTGAAAAGCTCATTCTGAGAACATTTTTAGCATACATTTGCTCCTGCCGGGTCAGCTGAGCAGCAAATTTCTATTTAACCACCTGCTATCATGAGAGACCTCAGGGCTGCATGTTTTGAGCCCAGTACTGATCCTGAAAAGCGTTTCCAACCCCACTTACAAGTAAAACTAGCTAAAATGTGCCTGGCTGCTATTCACTGAAAAGCTCATTCTGTGTACATTTTTGGCATACGTTTGCTCCTACCAGGTCAGCTGAGCTGCGAATTTCTATTTAACCACCTGCTTTCATGAGAGACCTCAGGGCTGCATGTTTTGAGCCCAGTACTGAGCCTGAAAAGCATTTCCAACCCCACTTACAAGTAAAACTAGCTAAAATGTGCCTGGCTTCTCTTCACTGAAAAGGTCATTCTGAGTACATTTTTAGCATACGTTTGCTCCTGCCGGGTCAGCTGAGCAGCGAATTTCTATTTAACCACCTGCTATCATGAGAGACCTCAGGGCTGCATGTTTTGAGCTCAGTACTGATCCTGAAAAGCGTTTTCAACCCCACTTACAAGTAAAACTAGCTAAAATGTGCCTGGCTGCTATTCACTGAAAAGCTCATTCTGTGTACATTTTTGGCATACGTTTGCTACTACCGGGTCAGCTGAGCAGCGAATTTCTATTTAACCACCTGCTTTCATGAGAGACCTCAGGGCTGCATGTTTTGAGCCCAGTACTGAGCCTGAAAAGCATTTCCAACCCCACTTACAAGTAAAACTAGCTAATGTGCCTGGCTTCTCTTCACTGAAAAGCTCATTCTGAGAACATTTTTAGCATACGTTTGCTCCTGCCGGGTCAGCTGAGCAGCAAATTTCTATTTAACCACCTGCTATCATGAGAGACCTCAGGGCTGCATGTTTTGAGCTCAGTACTGATCCTGAAAAGCGTTTTCAACCCCACTTACAAGTAAAACTAGCTAAAATGTGCCTGGCTGCTATTCACTGAAAAGCTCATTCTGAGTACATTTTTAGCATACGTTTGCTCCTGCCGGGTCAGCTGAGCAGCGAATTTCTATTTAACCACCTGCTATCATGAGAGACCTCAGGGCTGCATGTTTTGAGCTCAGTACTGATCCTGAAAAGCGTTTTCAACCCCACTTACAAGTAAAACTAGCTAAAATGTGCCTGGCTGCTATTCACTGAAAAGCTCATTCTGTGTACATTTTTGGCATACGTTTGCTCCTACCGGGTCAGCTGAGCAGCGAATTTCTATTTAACCACCTGCTTTCATGAGAGACCTCAGGGCTGCATGTTTTGAGCCCAGTACTGAGCGTGAAAAGCATTTCCAACCCCACTTACAAGTAAAACTAGCTAAAATGTGCCTGGCTTCTCTTCACTGAAAAGCTCATTCTGTGTACATTTTTGGCATACGTTTGCTCCTGCCGGGTCAGCTGAGCAGCGAATTTCTATTTAACCACCTGCTTTCATGAGAGACCTCAGGGCTGCATGTTTGGAGCCCAGTACTGAGCCTGAAAAGCATTTCCAACCCCACTTACAAGTAAAACTAGCTAAAATGTGCCTGGCTTCTCTTCACTGAAAAGCTCATTCTGAGTACATTTTTAGCATACGTTTGCTCCTGCCGGGTCAGCTGAGCAGCGAATTTCTATTTAACCACCTGCTATCATGAGAGACCTCAGGGCTGCATGTTTTGAGCTCAGTACTGATCCTGAAAAGCGTTTTCAACCCCACTTACAAGTAAAACTAGCTAAAATGTGCCTGGCTGCTATTCACTGAAAAGCTCATTCTGTGTACATTTTTGGCATACATTTGCTCCTACCGGGTCAGCTGAGCAGCGAATTTCTATTTAACCACCTGATTTCATGAGAGACCTCAGAGCTGCATGTTTTGAGCCCAGTACTGAGCCTGAAAAGCATTTCCAACCCCACTTACAAGTAAAACTAGCTAAAATGTGCCTGGCTTCTCTTCACTGAAAAGCTCATTCTGAGTACATTTTTAGCATTCGTTTGCTCCTGCCGGGTCAGCTGAGCAGCGAATTTCTATTTCACCACCTGCTATCATGAGAGACCTCAGGGCTGCATGTTTTGAGCTCAGTACTGATCCTGAAAAGCGTTTTTAACCCCACTTACAAGTAAAACTAGCTAAAATGTGCCTGGCTGCTATTCATTTAAAAGCTCATTCTGTGTACATTTTTGGCATACGTTTGCTCCTACCGGGTCAGCTGAGCAGCGAATTTCTATTTAACCACCTGCTTTCATGAGAGACCTCAGGGCTGCATGTTTTGAGCCCAGTACTGAGCCTGAAAAGCATTTCCAACCCCACTTACAAGTAAAACTAGCTAAAATGTGCCTGGCTTCTCTTCACTGAAAAGCTCATTCTGAGTACATTTTTAGCATACGTTTGCTCCTGCCGGGTCAGCTGAGCAGCGAATTTCTATTTAACCACCTGCTATCATGAGAGACCTCAGGGATGCATGTTTTGAGCCCAGTACTGAGCCTGAAAAGCATTTCCAACCCCACTTACAACTAAAACTAGTTAATGTGCCTGGCTTCTCTTCACTGAAAAGCTCATTCTGAGAACATTTTTAGCATACGTTTGCTCCTGCCGGCTCAGCTGAGCAGCAAATTTCTATTTAACCACCTGCTATCATGAGAGACCTCAGGGCTGCATGTTTTGAGCCCAGTACTGATCCTGAAAAGCGTTTCCAACCCCACTTACAAGTAAAACTAGCTAAAATGTGCCTGGCTGCTATTCACTGAAAGCTCATTCTGAGTACATTTTTAGCATACGTTTGCTCCTGCCGGGTCAGCTGAGCAGCGAATTTCTATTTAACCACCTGCTATCATGAGAGACCTCAGGGCTGCATGTTTTGAGCTCAGTACTGATCCTGAAAAGCGTTTTCAATCCCACTTACAAGTAAAACTAGCTAAAATGTGCCTGGCTGCTATTCACTGAAAAGCTCATTCTGTGTACATTTTTGGCATTCGTTTGCTCCTACCGGGTCAGCTGAGCAGCGAATTTCTATTTAACCACCTGCTTTCATGAGAGACCTCAGGGCTGCATGTTTTGAGCCCAGTACTGAGCCTGAAAAGCATTTCGAACCCCACTTACAAGTAAAACTAGCTAAAATGTGCCTGGCTTCTCTTCACTGAAAAGCTCATTCTGTGTACATTTTTGGCATACATTTGCTCCTACCGGGTCAGCTGAGCAGCGAATTTCTATTTAACCACCTGCTTTCCTGAGAGACCTCAGGGCTGCATGTTTTGAGCCCAGTACTGAGCCTGAAAAGCATTTCCAACCCCACTTACAAGTAAAACTAGCTAATGTGCCTGGCTTCTCTTCACTGAAAAGCTCATTCTGAGAACATTTTTAGCATACGTTTGCTCCTGCCGGGTCAGCTGAGCAGCAAATTTCTATTTAACCACCTGCTATCATGAGAGACCTCAGGGCTGCATGTTTTGAGCCCAGTACTGATCCTGAAAAGCGTTTCCAAACCCACTTACAAGTAAAGCTAGCTAAAATGTGCCTGGCTTCTATTCACTGAAAAGCTCATTCTGAGTACATTTTTAGAATACGTTTGCTCCTGCCGGGTCAGCTGAGCAGCGAATTTCTATTTAACCACCTGCTATCATGAGAGACCTCAGGTGTGCATGTTTTGAGCGCAGTACTGATCCTGAAAAGCGTTTTCAACCCCACTTACAAGTAAAACTAGCTAAAATGTGCCTGGCTGCTATTCACTGAAAAGCTCATTCTGTGTACATTTTGGCATACGTTTGCTCCTACCGGGTCAGCTGAGCAGCGAATTTCTATTTAACCACCTGCTTTCATGAGAGACCTCAGGGCTGCATGTTTTGAGCCCAGTACTGAGCCTGAAAAGCATTTCCAACCCCACTTACAAGTAAAACTAGCTAAAATGTGCCTGGCTTCTCTTCACTGAAAAGCTCATTCTGAGTACATTTTTAGCATACATTTGCTCCTGCCGGGTCAGCCGAGCAGCAAATTTCTATTTAACCACCTGCTATCATGAGAGACCTCAGGGCTGCATGTTTTGAGCTCAGTACTGATCCTGAAAAGCGTTTTCAACCCCACTTACAAGTAAAACTAGCTAAAATGTGCCTGGCTGCTATTCACTGAAAAGCTCATTCTGTGTACATTTTTGGCATACGTTTGCTCCTACCGGGTCAGCTGAGCAGCAAATTTCTATTTAACCACCTGCTTTCATGAGAGACCTCAGGGCTGCATGTTTTGAGCCCAGTACTGAGCCTGAAAAGCATTTCCAACCCCACTTACAAGTAAAACTAGCTAAAATGTGCCTAGCTTCTCTTCACTGAAAAGCTCATTCTGCTTACATTTTTGGCATACGTTTGCTCCTACCGGGTCAGCTGAGCAGCAAATTTCTATTTAACGACCTGATTTCATGAGAGACCTCAGAGCTGCATGTTTTGAGCCCAGTACTGAGCCT
Organism: Lissotriton vulgaris; assembly: GCF_964263255.1. Lineage (NCBI taxonomy): Eukaryota > Metazoa > Chordata > Amphibia > Caudata > Salamandridae > Lissotriton > Lissotriton vulgaris. The sequence continues at coordinate 1,687,215 of NW_028242071.1, read as the reverse complement.
GAAAAGCATTTCCAACCCCACTTACAAGTAAAACTAGCTAAAATGTGCCTGGCTTCTCTTCACTGAAAAGCTCATTCTGAGTACATTTTTAGCATACGTTTGCTCCTGCCGGGTCAGCTGAGCAGCGAATTTCTATTTAACCACCTGCTTTCATGAGAGACCTCAGGGATGCATGCTTTGAGCCCAGCACTGAGCCTGAAAAGCGTTTCCAACCCCATTTACAAGTAAAACTAGCTAAAATGTGCCTGGCTTCTCTTCACTGAAAAGCTCATTCTGAGTACATTTTTAGCATACGTTTGCTCCTGCCGGGTCAGCTGAGCAGCGAATTTCTATTTAACCACCTGCTATCATGAGAGACCTCAGGGCTGCATGTTTTGAGCTCAGTACTGATCCTGAAAAGCGTTTTCAACCCCACTTACAAGGAAAACTAGCTAAAATGTGCCTGGCTGCTATTCATTTAAAAGCTCATTCTGTGTACATTCTTGGCATACGTTTGCTCCTACCGGGTCAGCTGAGCAGTGAATTTCTATTTAACCACCTGCTTTCATGAGAGACCTCAGGGCTGCATGTTTTGAGCCCAGTACTGAGCCTGAAAAGCATTTCCAACCCCACTTACAAGTAAAACTAGCTAAAATGTGCCTGGCTGCTATTCACTGAAAGCTCATTCTGAGTACATTTTTAGCATACGTTTGCTCCTGCCGGGTCAGCTGAGCAGCGAATTTCTATTTAACCACCTGCTATCATGAGAGACCTCAGGGCTGCATGTTTTGAGCTCAGTACTGATCCTGAAAAGCGTTTTCAATCCCACTTACAAGTAAAACTAGCTAAAATGTGCCTGGCTGCTATTCACTGAAAAGCTCATTCTGTGTACATTTTTGGCATTCGTTTGCTCCTACCGGGTCAGCTGAGCAGCGAATTTCTATTTAACCACCTGCTTTCATGAGAGACCTCAGGGCTGCATGTTTTGAGCCCAGTACTGAGCCTGAAAAGCATTTCGAACCCCACTTACAAGTAAAACTAGCTAAAATGTGCCTGGCTTCTCTTCACTGAAAAGCTCATTCTGTGTACATTTTTGGCATACATTTGCTCCTACCGGGTCAGCTGAGCAGCGAATTTCTATTTAACCACCTGCTTTCCTGAGAGACCTCAGGGCTGCATGTTTTGAGCCCAGTACTGAGCCTGAAAAGCATTTCCAACCCCACTTACAAGTAAAACTAGCTAATGTGCCTGGCTTCTCTTCACTGAAAAGCTCATTCTGAGAACATTTTTAGCATACGTTTGCTCCTGCCGGGTCAGCTGAGCAGCAAATTTCTATTTAACCACCTGCTATCATGAGAGACCTCAGGGCTGCATGTTTTGAGCCCAGTACTGATCCTGAAAAGCGTTTCCAAACCCACTTACAAGTAAAGCTAGCTAAAATGTGCCTGGCTTCTATTCACTGAAAAGCTCATTCTGAGTACATTTTTAGAATACGTTTGCTCCTGCCGGGTCAGCTGAGCAGCGAATTTCTATTTAACCACCTGCTATCATGAGAGACCTCAGGTGTGCATGTTTTGAGCGCAGTACTGATCCTGAAAAGCGTTTTCAACCCCACTTACAAGTAAAACTAGCTAAAATGTGCCTGGCTGCTATTCACTGAAAAGCTCATTCTGTGTACATTTTGGCATACGTTTGCTCCTACCGGGTCAGCTGAGCAGCGAATTTCTATTTAACCACCTGCTTTCATGAGAGACCTCAGGGCTGCATGTTTTGAGCCCAGTACTGAGCCTGAAAAGCATTTCCAACCCCACTTACAAGTAAAACTAGCTAAAATGTGCCTGGCTTCTCTTCACTGAAAAGCTCATTCTGAGTACATTTTTAGCATACATTTGCTCCTGCCGGGTCAGCCGAGCAGCAAATTTCTATTTAACCACCTGCTATCATGAGAGACCTCAGGGCTGCATGTTTTGAGCTCAGTACTGATCCTGAAAAGCGTTTTCAACCCCACTTACAAGTAAAACTAGCTAAAATGTGCCTGGCTGCTATTCACTGAAAAGCTCATTCTGTGTACATTTTTGGCATACGTTTGCTCCTACCGGGTCAGCTGAGCAGCAAATTTCTATTTAACCACCTGCTTTCATGAGAGACCTCAGGGCTGCATGTTTTGAGCCCAGTACTGAGCCTGAAAAGCATTTCCAACCCCACTTACAAGTAAAACTAGCTAAAATGTGCCTAGCTTCTCTTCACTGAAAAGCTCATTCTGCTTACATTTTTGGCATACGTTTGCTCCTACCGGGTCAGCTGAGCAGCAAATTTCTATTTAACGACCTGATTTCATGAGAGACCTCAGAGCTGCATGTTTTGAGCCCAGTACTGAGCCTGAAAAGCATTTCCAACCCCACTTACAAGTAAAACTAGCTAAAATGTGCCTGGCTTCTCTTCACTGAAAAGCTCATTCTGAGTACATTTTTAGCATACGTTTGCTCCTGCCGGGTCAGCTGAGCAGCGAATTTCTATTTAACCACCTGCTTTCATGAGAGACCTCAGGGATGCATGCTTTGAGCCCAGCACTGAGCCTGAAAAGCGTTTCCAACCCCATTTACAAGTAAAACTAGCTAAAATGTGCCTGGCTTCTCTTCACTGAAAAGCTCATTCTGAGTACATTTTTAGCATACGTTTGCTCCTGCCGGGTCAGCTGAGCAGCGAATTTCTATTTAACCACCTGCTATCATGAGAGACCTCAGGGCTGCATGTTTTGAGCTCAGTACTGATCCTGAAAAGCGTTTTCAACCCCACTTACAAGGAAAACTAGCTAAAATGTGCCTGGCTGCTATTCATTTAAAAGCTCATTCTGTGTACATTCTTGGCATACGTTTGCTCCTACCGGGTCAGCTGAGCAGTGAATTTCTATTTAACCACCTGCTTTCATGAGAGACCTCAGGGCTGCATGTTTTGAGCCCAGTACTGAGCCTGAAAAGCATTTCCAACCCCACTTACAAGAAAAACTAGTTAAAATGTGCCTGGCTTCTCTTCACTGAAAAGCTCATTCTGAGTACATTTTAAGCATACGTTTGCTCCTGCCGGGTCAGCTGAGCAGCGAATTTCTATTTAACCACCTGCTATCATGAGAGACCTCAGGGCTGCATGTTTTGAGCCCAGTACTGATCCTGAAAAGCGTTTTCAACCCCACTTACAAGTAAAACTAGCTAAAATGTGCCTGGCTGCTATTCACTGAAAACCTCATTCTGTGTACATTTTTGGCATACGTTTGCTCCTACCGGGTCAGCTGAGCAGCGAATTTCTATTTAACCACCTGCTTTCATGAGAGACCTCAGGGATGCATGCTTTGAGCCCAGCACTGAGCCTGAAAAGCGTTTCCAACCCCACTTACAAGTAAAACTAGCTAAAATGTGCCTGGCTTCTCTTCACTGAAAAGCTCATTCTGAGTACATTTTTAGCATACGTTTGCTCCTGCCGGGTCAGCTGAGCAGCGAATTTCTATTTAACCACCTGCTATCATGAGAGACCTCAGGGCTGCATGTTTTGAGCTCAGTACTGATCCTGAAAAGCGTTTTCAACCCCACTTACAAGTAAAACTAGCTAAAATGTGCCTGGCTTCTCTTCACTGAAAAGCTCGTTCTGAGAACATTTTTAGTATACGTTTGCTCCTGCCGGGTCAGCTGAGCAGCGAATTTCTATTTAACCACCTGCTTTCATGAGAGACCTCAGGGATGCATGCTTTGAGCCCAGCACTGAGCCTGAAAAGCGTTTCCAACCCCACTTACAAGTAAAACTAGCTAAAATGTGCCTGGCTTCTCTTCACTGAAAAGCTCATTCTGAGTACATTTTTAGCATACGTTTGCTCCTGCCGGGTCAGCTGAGCAGCGAATTTCTATTTAACCACCTGCTATCATGAGAGACCTCAGGGCTGCATGTTTTGAGCTCAGTACTGATCCTGAAAAGCGTTTTCAACCCCACTTACAAGTAAAACTAGCTAAAATGTGCCTGGCTGCTATTCATTTAAAAGCTCATTCTGTGTACATTTTTGGCATACGTTTGCTCCTACCGGGTCAGCTGAGCAGCGAATTTCTATTTAACCACCTGCTTTCATGAGAGACCTCAGGGCTGCATGTTTTGAGCCCAGTACTGAGCCTGAAAAGCATTTCCAACCCCACTTACAAGTAAAACTAGCTAAAATGTGCCTGGCTTCTCTTCACTGAAAAGCTCATTCTGAGTACATTTTTAGCATACGTTTGCTCCTGCCGGGTCAGCTGAGCAGCGAATTTCTATTTAACCACCTGCTATCATGAGAGACCTAAGGGCTGCATGTTTTGAGCCCAGTACTGAGCCTGAAAAGCATTTCCAACCCCACTTACAAGTAAAACTAGCTAATGTGCCTGGCTTCTCTTCACTGAAAAGCTCATTCTGAGAACATTTTTAGCATACGTTTGCTCCTGCCGGGTCAGCTGAGCAGCAAATTTCTATTTAACCACCTGCTATCATGAGAGACCTCAGGGCTGCATGTTTTGAGCCCAGTACTGATCCTGAAAAGCGTTTCCAACCCCACTTACAAGTAAAACTAGCTAAAATGTGCCTGGCTGCTATTCACTGAAAAGCTCATTCTGTGTACATTTTTGGCATACGTTTGCTCCTACCAGGTCAGCTGAGCTGCGAATTTCTATTTAACCACCTGCTTTCATGAGAGACCTCAGGGCTGCATGTTTTGAGCCCAGTACTGAGCCTGAAAAGCATTTCCAACCCCACTTACAAGTAAAACTAGCTAATGTGCCTGGCTTCTCTTCACTGAAAAGCTCATTCTGAGAACATTTTTAGCATACGTTTGCTCCTGCCGGGTCAGCTGAGCAGCAAATTTCTATTTAACCACCTGCTTTCATGAGAGACCTCAGGGATGCATGTTTTGAGCCCAGTACTGAGCCTGAAAAGCATTTCAAACCCCACTTACAAGTAAAACTAGCTAATGTGCCTGGCTTCTCTTCACTGAAAAGCTCATTCTGAGAACATTTTTAGCATACGTTTGCTCCTGCCGAGTCAGCTGAGCAGCAAATTTCTATTTAACCACCTGCTTTCATGAGAGACCTCAGGGCTGCATGTTTTGAGCCCAGTACTGAGCCTGAAAAGCATTTCCAACCCCACTTACAAGTAAAACTAGCTAAAATGTGCCTGGCTGCTATTCACTGAAAAGCTCATTCTGAGTACATTTTTAGCATACGTTTGCTCCTGCCGGGTCAGCTGAGCAGCGAATTTCTATTTAACCACCTGCTATCATGAGAGACCTCAGGGCTGCATGTTTTGAGCTCAGTACTGATCCTGAAAAGCGTTTTCAACCCCACTTACAAGTAAAACTAGCTAAAATGTGCCTGGCTGCTATTCACTGAAAAGCTCATTCTGTGTACATTTTTGGCATACGTTTGCTCCTACCGGGTCAGCTGAGCAGCGAATTTCTATTTAACCACCTGCTTTCATGAGAGACCTCAGGGCTGCATGTTTTGAGCCCAGTACTGAGCCTGAAAAGCATTTCCAACCCCACTTACAAGTAAAACTAGCTAAAATGTGCCTGGCTTCTCTTCACTGAAAAGCTCATTCTGTGTACATTTTTGGCATACGTTTGCTCCTGCCGGGTCAGCTGAGCAGCGAATTTCTATTTAACCACCTGCTTTCATGAGAGACCTCACGGCTGCATGTTTTGAGCCCAGTACTGAGCCTGAAAAGCATTTCCAACCCCACTTACAAGTAAAACTAGCTAAAATGTGCCTGGCTGCTATTCACTGAAAAGCTCATTCTGTGTACATTTTTGGCATACGTTTGCTCCTACCGGGTCAGCTGAGCAGCGAATTTCTATTTAACCACCTGATTTCATGAGAGACCTCAGAGCTGCATGTTTTGAGCCCAGTACTGAGCCTGAAAAGCATTTCCAACCCCACTTACAAGTAAAACTAGCTAAAATGTGCCTGGCTTCTCTTCACTGAAAAGCTCATTCTGAGTACATTTTTAGCATACGTTTGCTCCTGCCGGTTCAGCTGAGCAGCGAATTTCTATTTAACCACCTGCTTTCATGAGAGACCTCAGGGATGCATGCTTTGAGCCCAGCACTGAGCCTGAAAAGCGTTTCCAACCCCACTTACAAGTAAAACTAGCTAAAATGTGCCTGGCTTCTCTTCACTGAAAAGCTCATTCTGTGTACATTTTTGGCATACGTTTGCTCCTACCGGGTCAGCTGAGCAGCGAATTTCTATTTAACCACCTGCTTTCATGAGAGACCTCAGGGCTGCCTGTTTTGAGCCCAGTACTGAGCCTGAAAAGCATTTCCAACCCCACTTACAAGAAAAACTAGTTAAAATGTGCCTGGCTTCTCTTCACTGAAAAGCTCATTCTGATTACATTTTAAGCATACGTTTGCTCCTGCCGGGTCAGCTGAGCAGCGAATTTCTATTTAACCACCTGCTATCATGAGAGACCTCAGGGCTGCATGTTTTGAGCCCAGTACTGATCCTGAAAAGCGTTTCCAACCCCACTTACAAGTAAAACTAGCTAAAATGTGCCTGGCTGCTATTCACTGAAAAGCTCATTCTGTGTACATTTTTGGCATACGTTTGCTCTTACCGGGTCAGCTGAGCAGCGAATTTCTATTTAACCACCTGATTTCATGAGAGACCTCAGAGCTGCATGTTTTGAGCCCAGTACTGAGCCTGAAAAGCATTTCCAACCCCACTTACAAGTAAAACTAGCTAAAATGTGCCTGGCTTCTCTTCACTGAAAAGCTCATTCTGAGTACATTTTTAGCATACGTTTGCTCCTGCCGGGTCAGCTGAGCAGCGAATTTCTATTTAACCACCTGCTATCATGAGAGACCTCAGGGCTGCATGTTTTGAGCCCAGTACTGAGCCTGAAAAGCATTTCCAACCCCACTTACAAGTAAAACTAGCTAAAATGTGCCTGGCTTCTCTTCACTGAAAAGCTCATTCTGAGTACATTTTTAGCATACGTTTGCTCCTGCCGGGTCAGCTGAGCAGCGAATTTCTATTTAACCACCTGCTATCATGAGAGACCTCAGGGATGCATGTTTTGAGCCCAGTACTGAGCCTGAAAAGCATTTCCAACCCCACTTACAAGTAAAACTAGTTAATGTGCCTGGCTTCTCTTCACTGAAAAGCTCATTCTGAGAACATTTTTTGCATACGTTTGCTCCTGCCGGCTCAGCTGAGCAGCAAATTTCTATTTAACCACCTGCTATCATGAGAGACCTCAGGGCTGCATGTTTTGAGCCCAGTACTGATCCTGAAAAGCGTTTCCAACCCCACTTACAAGTAAAACTAGCTAAAATGTGCCTGGCTGCTATTCACTGAAAGCTCATTCTGAGTACATTTTTAGCATACGTTTGCTCCTGCCGGGTCAGCTGAGCAGCGAATTTCTATTTAACCACCTGCTATCATGAGAGACCTCAGGGCTGCATGTTTTGAGCTCAGTACTGATCCTGAAAAGCGTTTTCAATCCCACTTACAAGTAAAACTAGCTAAAATGTGCCTGGCTGCTATTCACTGAAAAGCTCATTCTGTGTACATTTTTGGCATTCGTTTGCTCCTACCGGGTCAGCTGAGCAGCGAATTTCTATTTAACCACCTGCTTTCATGAGAGACCTCAGGGCTGCATGTTTGGAGCCCAGTACTGAGCCTGAAAAGCATTTCCAACCCCACTTACAAGTAAAACTAGCTAAAATGTGCCTGGCTTCTCTTCACTGAAAAGCTCATTCTGAGTACATTTTTAGCATACGTTTGCTCCTGCCGGGTCAGCTGAGCAGCGAATTTCTATTTAACCACCTGCTATCATGAGAGACCTCAGGGCTGCATGTTTTGAGCTCAGTACTGATCCTGAAAAGCGTTTTCAACCCCACTTACAAGTAAAACTAGCTAAAATGTGCCTGGCTGCTATTCACTGAAAAGCTCATTCTGTGTACATTTTTGGCATACGTTTGCTCCTACCGGGTCAGCTGAGCAGCGAATTTCTATTTAACCACCTGATTTCATGAGAGACCTCAGAGCTGCATGTTTTGAGCCCAGTACTGAGCCTGAAAAGCATTTCCAACCCCACTTACAAGTAAAACTAGCTAAAATGTGCCTGGCTTCTCTTCACTGAAAAGCTCATTCTGAGTACATTTTTAGCATTCGTTTGCTCCTGCCGGGTCAGCTGAGCAGCGAATTTCTATTTAACCACCTGCTATCATGAGAGACCTCAGGGCTGCATGTTTTGAGCTCAGTACTGATCCTGAAAAGCGTTTTCAACCCCACTTACAAGTAAAACCAGCTAAAATGTGCCTGGCTTCTCTTCACTGAAAAGCTCATTCTGAGTACAATTTTAGCATACGTTTGCTCCTGCCGGGTCAGCTGAGCAGCGAATTTCTATTTAACCACCTGCTATCATGAGAGACCTCAGGGCTGCATGTTTTGAGCTCAGTACTGATCCTGAAAAGCGTTTTCAACCCCACTTACAAGTAAAACTAGCTAAAATGTGCCTGGCTGCTATTCATTTAAAAGCTCATTCTGTGTACATTTTTGGTATACGTTTGCTCCTACCGGGTCAGCTGAGCAGCGAATTTCTATTTAACCACCTGCTTTCATGAGAGACCTCAGGGCTGCATGTTTTGAGCCCAGTACTGAGCCTGAAAGCATTTCCAACCCCACTTACAAGTAAAACTAGCTAAAATGTGCCTGGCTTCTCTCACTGAAAAACTCATTCTGAGAACATTTTTAGTATACGTTTGCTCCTGCCGGGTCAGCTGAGCAGCGAATTTCTATTTAACCACCTGCTTTCATGAGAGACCTCAGGGATGCATGCTTTGAGCCCAGCACTGAGCCTGAAAAGCGTTTCCAACCCCACTTACAAGTAAAACTAGCTAAAATGTGCCTGGCTGCTATTCACTGAAAAGCTCATTCTGTGTACATTTTTGGCATTCGTTTGCTCCTACCGGGTCAGCTGAGCAGCGAATTTCTATTTAACCACCTGCTTTCATGAGAGACCTCAGGGCTGCATGTTTTGAGCCCAGTACTGAGCCTGAAAAGCATTTCCAACCCCACTTACAAGTAAAACTAGCTAAAATGTGCCTGGCTTCTCTTCACTGAAAAGCTCATTCTGAGTACATTTTTAGCATACGTTTGCTCCTGCCGGGTCAGCTGAGCAGCGAATTTCTATTTAACCACCTGCTATCATGAGAGACCTCAGGGCTGCATGTTTTGAGCTCAGTACTGATCCTGAAAAGCGTTTTCAATCCCACTTACAAGTAAAACTAGCTAAAATGTGCCTGGCTGCTATTCACTGAAAAGCTCATTCTGTGTACATTTTTGGCATTCGTTTGCTCCTACCGGGTCAGCTGAGCAGCGAATTTCTATTTAACCACCTGCTTTCATGAGAGACCTCAGGGCTGCATGTTTGGAGCCCAGTACTGAGCCTGAAAAGCATTTCCAACCCCACTTACAAGTAAAACTAGCTAAAATGTGCCTGGCTTCTCTTCACTGAAAAGCTCATTCTGAGTACATTTTTAGCATACGTTTGCTCCTGCCGGGTCAGCTGAGCAGCGAATTTCTATTTAACCACCTGCTATCATGAGAGACCTCAGGGCTGCATGTTTTGAGCTCAGTACTGATCCTGAAAAGCGTTTTCAACCCCACTTACAAGTAAAACTAGCTAAAATGTGCCTGGCTGCTATTCACTGAAAAGCTCATTCTGTGTACATTTTTGGCATACGTTTGCTCCTACCGGGTCAGCTGAGCAGCGAATTTCTATTTAACCACCTGATTTCATGAGAGACCTCAGAGCTGCATGTTTTGAGCCCAGTACTGAGCCTGAAAAGCATTTCCAACCCCACTTACAAGTAAAACTAGCTAAAATGTGCCTGGCTTCTCTTCACTGAAAAGCTCATTCTGAGTACATTTTTAGCATTCGTTTGCTCCTGCCGGGTCAGCTGAGCAGCGAATTTCTATTTAACCACCTGCTATCATGAGAGACCTCAGGGCTGCATGTTTTGAGCTCAGTACTGATCCTGAAAAGCGTTTTCAACCCCACTTACAAGTAAAACCAGCTAAAATGTGCCTGGCTTCTCTTCACTGAAAAGCTCATTCTGAGTACAATTTTAGCATACGTTTGCTCCTGCCGGGTCAGCTGAGCAGCGAATTTCTATTTAACCACCTGCTATCATGAGAGACCTCAGGGCTGCATGTTTTGAGCTCAGTACTGATCCTGAAAAGCGTTTTCAACCCCACTTACAAGTAAAACTAGCTAAAATGTGCCTGGCTGCTATTCATTTAAAAGCTCATTCTGTGTACATTTTTGGTATACGTTTGCTCCTACCGGGTCAGCTGAGCAGCGAATTTCTATTTAACCACCTGCTTTCATGAGAGACCTCAGGGCTGCATGTTTTGAGCCCAGTACTGAGCCTGAAAGCATTTCCAACCCCACTTACAAGTAAAACTAGCTAAAATGTGCCTGGCTTCTCTCACTGAAAAACTCATTCTGAGAACATTTTTAGTATACGTTTGCTCCTGCCGGGTCAGCTGAGCAGCGAATTTCTATTTAACCACCTGCTTTCATGAGAGACCTCAGGGATGCATGCTTTGAGCCCAGCACTGAGCCTGAAAAGCGTTTCCAACCCCACTTACAAGTAAAACTAGCTAAAATGTGCCTGGCTTCTCTTCACTGAAAAGCTCATTCTGAGTACATTTTTAGCATACGTTTGCTCCTGCCGGGTCAGCTGAGCAGCGAATTTCTATTTAACCACCTGCTATCATGAGAGACCTCAGGGCTGCATGTTTTGAGCTCAGTACTGATCCTGAAAAGCGTTTTCAACCCCACTTACAAGTAAAACTAGCTAAAATGTGCCTGGCTGCTATTCATTTAAAAGCTCATTCTGTGTACATTTTTGGCATACGTTTGCTCCTACCGGGTCAGCTGAGCAGCGAATTTCTATTTAACCACCTGCTATCATGAGAGACCTAAGGGCTGCATGTTTTGAGCCCAGTACTGAGCCTTTAAAGCATTTCCAACCCCACTTACAAGAAAAACTAGTTAAAATGTGCCTGGCTTCTCTTCACTGAAAAGCTCATTCTGAGTACATTTTAAGCATTCGTTTGCTCCTGCCGGGTCAGCTGAGCAGCGAATTTCTATTTAACCACCTGATTTCATGGGAGACCTCAGAGCTGCATGTTTTGAGCCCAGTACTGAGCCTGAAAAGCATTTCCAACCCCACTTACAAGTAAAACTAGCTAAAATGTGCCTGGCTTCTCTTCACTGAAAAGCTCATTCTGAGTACATTTTTAGCATACGTTTGCTCCTGCCGGGTCAGCTGAGCAGCGAATTTCTATTTAACCACCTGCTATCATGAGAGACCTAAGGGCTGCATGTTTTGAGCCCAGTACTGAGCCTGAAAAGCATTTCCAACCCCACTTACAAGTAAAACTAGCTAATGTGCCTGGCTTCTCTTCACTGAAAAGCTCATTCTGAGAACATTTTTAGCATACGTTTGCTCCTGCCGGGTCAGCTGAGCAGCAAATTTCTATTTAACCACCTGCTATCATGAGAGACCTCAGGGCTGCATGTTTTGAGCCCAGTACTGATCCTGAAAAGCGTTTCCAACCCCACTTACAAGTAAAACTAGCTAAAATGTGCCTGGCTGCTATTCACTGAAAAGCTCATTCTGTGTTCATTTTTGGCATACGTTTGCTCCTACCAGGTCAGCTGAGCTGCGAATTTCTATTTAACCACCTGCTTTCATGAGAGACCTCAGGGCTGCATGTTTTGAGCCCAGTACTGAGCCTGAAAAGCATTTCCAACCCCACTTACAAGTAAAACTAGCTAATGTGCCTGGCTTCTCTTCACTGAAAAGCTCATTCTGAGAACATTTTTAGCATACATTTGCTCCTGCCGGGTCAGCTGAGCAGCAAATTTCTATTTAACCACCTGCTATCATGAGAGACCTCAGGGCTGCATGTTTTGAGCCCAGTACTGATCCTGAAAAGCGTTTCCAACCCCACTTACAAGTAAAACTAGCTAAAATGTGCCTGGCTGCTATTCACTGAAAAGCTCATTCTGTGTACATTTTTGGCATACGTTTGCTCCTACCAGGTCAGCTGAGCTGCGAATTTCTATTTAACCACCTGCTTTCATGAGAGACCTCAGGGCTGCATGTTTTGAGCCCAGTACTGAGCCTGAAAAGCATTTCCAACCCCACTTACAAGTAAAACTAGCTAAAATGTGCCTGGCTTCTCTTCACTGAAAAGGTCATTCTGAGTACATTTTTAGCATACGTTTGCTCCTGCCGGGTCAGCTGAGCAGCGAATTTCTATTTAACCACCTGCTATCATGAGAGACCTCAGGGCTGCATGTTTTGAGCTCAGTACTGATCCTGAAAAGCGTTTTCAACCCCACTTACAAGTAAAACTAGCTAAAATGTGCCTGGCTGCTATTCACTGAAAAGCTCATTCTGTGTACATTTTTGGCATACGTTTGCTACTACCGGGTCAGCTGAGCAGCGAATTTCTATTTAACCACCTGCTTTCATGAGAGACCTCAGGGCTGCATGTTTTGAGCCCAGTACTGAGCCTGAAAAGCATTTCCAACCCCACTTACAAGTAAAACTAGCTAATGTGCCTGGCTTCTCTTCACTGAAAAGCTCATTCTGAGAACATTTTTAGCATACGTTTGCTCCTGCCGGGTCAGCTGAGCAGCAAATTTCTATTTAACCACCTGCTATCATGAGAGACCTCAGGGCTGCATGTTTTGAGCTCAGTACTGATCCTGAAAAGCGTTTTCAACCCCACTTACAAGTAAAACTAGCTAAAATGTGCCTGGCTGCTATTCACTGAAAAGCTCATTCTGAGTACATTTTTAGCATACGTTTGCTCCTGCCGGGTCAGCTGAGCAGCGAATTTCTATTTAACCACCTGCTATCATGAGAGACCTCAGGGCTGCATGTTTTGAGCTCAGTACTGATCCTGAAAAGCGTTTTCAACCCCACTTACAAGTAAAACTAGCTAAAATGTGCCTGGCTGCTATTCACTGAAAAGCTCATTCTGTGTACATTTTTGGCATACGTTTGCTCCTACCGGGTCAGCTGAGCAGCGAATTTCTATTTAACCACCTGCTTTCATGAGAGACCTCAGGGCTGCATGTTTTGAGCCCAGTACTGAGCGTGAAAAGCATTTCCAACCCCACTTACAAGTAAAACTAGCTAAAATGTGCCTGGCTTCTCTTCACTGAAAAGCTCATTCTGTGTACATTTTTGGCATACGTTTGCTCCTGCCGGGTCAGCTGAGCAGCGAATTTCTATTTAACCACCTGCTTTCATGAGAGACCTCAGGGCTGCATGTTTTGAGCCCAGTACTGAGCCTGAAAAGCATTTCCAACCCCACTTACAAGTAAAACTAGCTAAAATGTGCCTGGCTGCTATTCACTGAAAAGCTCATTCTGTGTACATTTTTGGCATACGTTTGCTCCTACCGGGTCAGCTGAGCAGCGAATTTCTATTTAACCACCTGATTTCATGAGAGACCTCAGAGCTGCATGTTTTGAGCCCAGTACTGAGCCTGAAAAGCATTTCCAACCCCACTTACAAGTAAAACTAGCTAAAATGTGCTTGGCTTCTCTTCACTGAAAAGCTCATTCTGAGTACATTTTTAGCATACGTTTGCTCCTGCCGGGTCAGCTGAGCAGCGAATTTCTATTTAACCACCTGCTTTCATGAGAGACCTCAGGGATGCATGCTTTGAGCCCAGCACTGAGCCTGAAAAGCGTTTCCAACCCCACTTACAAGTAAAACTAGCTAAAATGTGCCTGGCTTCTCTTCACTGAAAAGCTCATTCTGAGTACAATTTTAGCATACGTTTGCTCCTGCCGGGTCAGCTGAGCAGCGAATTTCTATTTAACCACCTGCTATCATGAGAGACCTCAGGGCTGCATGTTTTGAGCTCAGTACTGATCCTGAAAAGCGTTTTCAACCCCACTTACAAGTAAAACTAGCTAAAATGTGCCTGGCTGCTATTCATTTAAAAGCTCATTCTGTGTACATTTTTGGCATGCGTTTGCTCCTACCGGGTCAGCTGAGCAGCGAATTTCTATTTAACCACCTGCTTTCATGAGAGACCTCAGGGCTGCATGTTTTGATCCCAGTACTGAGCCTGAAAAGCATTTCCAACCCCACTTACAAGTAAAACTAGCTAAAATGTGCCTGGCTTCTCTCACTGAAAAACTCATTCTGAGTAAATTTTTATAATACGTTTGCTCCTGCCGGGTCAGCTGAGCAGCGAATTTCTATTTAACCACCTGCTATCATGAGAGACCTCAGGGCTGCATGTTTTGAGCCCAGTACTGAGCCTGAAAAGCATTTACAACCCCACTTACAAGAAAAACTAGTTAAAATGTGCCTGGCTTCTCTTCACTGAAAAGCTCATTCTGATTACATTTTAAGCATACGTTTGCTCCTGCCGGGTCAGCTGAGCAGCGAATTTCTATTTAACCACCTGCTATCATGAGAGACCTCAGGGCTGCATGTTTTGAGCCCAGTACTGATCCTGAAAAGCGTTTCCAACCCCACTTACAAGTAAAACTAGCTAAAATGTGCCTGGCTGCTATTCACTGAAAAGCTCATTCTGTGTACATTTTTGGCATACGTTTGCTCTTACCGGGTCAGCTGAGCAGCGAATTTCTATTTAACCACCTGATTTCATGAGAGACCTCAGAGCTGCATGTTTTGAGCCCAGTACTGAGCCTGAAAAGCATTTCCAACCCCACTTACAAGTAAAACTAGCTAAAATGTGCCTGGCTTCTCTTCACTGAAAAGCTCATTCTGAGTACATTTTTAGCATACGTTTGCTCCTGCCGGGTCAGCTGAGCAGCGAATTTCTCTTTAACCACCTGCTATCATGAGAGACCTCAGGGCTGAATGTTTTGAGCCCAGTACTGAGCCTGAAAAGCATTTCCAGCCCCACTTACAAGTAAAACTAGCTAAAATGTGCCTGGCTTCTCTTCACTGAAAAGCTCATTCTGAGTACATTTTTAGCATACGTTTGCTCCTGCCGGGTCAGCTGAGCAGCGAATTTCTATTTAACCACCTGCTAACATGAGAGACCTCAGGGATGCATGTTTTGAGCCCAGTACTGAGCCTGAAAAGCATTTCCAACCCCACTTACAAGTAAAACTAGTTAATGTGCCTGGCTTCTCTTCACTGAAAAGCTCATTCTGAGAACATTTTTTGCATACGTTTGCTCCTGCCGGCTCAGCTGAGCAGCAAATTTCTATTTAACCACCTGCTATCATGAGAGACCTCAGGGCTGCATGTTTTGAGCCCAGTACTGATCCTGAAAAGCGTTTCCAACCCCACTTACAAGTAAAACTAGCTAAAATGTGCCTGGCTGCTATTCACTGAAAGCTCATTCTGAGTACATTTTTAGCATACGTTTGCTCCTGCCGGGTCAGCTGAGCAGCGAATTTCTATTTAACCACCTGCTATCATGAGAGACCTCAGGGCTGCATGTTTTGAGCTCAGTACTGATCTTGAAAAGCGTTTTCAATCCCACTTACAAGTAAAACTAGCTAAAATGTGCCTGGCTGCTATTCACTGAAAAGCTCATTCTGTGTACATTTTTGGCATTCGTTTGCTCCTACCGGGTCAGCTGAGCAGCGAATTTCTATTTAACCACCTGCTTTCATGAGAGACCTCAGGGCTGCATGTTTTGAGCCCAGTACTGAGCCTGAAAAGCATTTCCAACCCCACTTACAAGTAAAACTAGCTAAAATGTGCCTGGCTTCTCTTCACTGAAAAGCTCATTCTGAGTACATTTTTAGCATACGTTTCCTCCTGCCGGGTCAGCTGAGCAGCGAATTTCTATTTAACCACCTGCTATCATGAGAGACCTCAGGGCTGCATGTTTTGAGCTCAGTACTGATCCTGAAAAGCGTTTTCAACCCCACTTACAAGTAAAACTAGCTAAAATGTGCCTGGCTGCTATTCACTGAAAAGCTCATTCTGTGTACATTTTTGGCATACGTTTGCTCCTACCGGGTCAGCTGAGCAGCGAATTTCTATTTAACCACCTGATTTCATGAGAGACCTCAGAGCTGCATGTTTTGAGCCCAGTACTGAGCCTGAAAAGCATTTCCAACCCCACTTACAAGTAAAACTAGCTAAAATGTGCCTGGCTTCTCTTCACTGAAAAGCTCATTCTGAGTACATTTTTAGCATACGTTTGCTCCTGCCGGGTCAGCTGAGCAGCGAATTTCTATTTAACCACCTGCTTTCATGAGAGACCTCAGGGCTGCATGTTTTGAGCCCAGTACTGAGCCTGAAAAGCATTTCCAACCCCACTTACAAGTAAAACTAGCTAAAATGTGCCTGGCTTCTCTTCACTGAAAAGCTCATTCTGAGTACATTTTTAGCATACGTTTGCTCCTGCCGGGTCAGCTGAGCAGCGAATTTCTATTTAACCACCTGCTATCATGAGAGACCTCAGGGCTGCATGTTTTGAGCTCAGTACTGATCCTGAAAAGCGTTTTCAACCCCACTTACAAGTAAAACTAGCTAAAATGTGCCTGGCTGCTATTCACTGAAAAGCTCATTCTGTGTACATTTTTGGCATACGTTTGCTCCTACCGGGTCAGCTGAGCAGCGAATTTCTATTTAACCACCTGATTTCATGAGAGACCTCAGAGCTGCATGTTTTGAGCCCAGTACTGAGCCTGAAAAGCATTTCCAACCCCACTTACAAGTAAAACTAGCTAAAATGTGCCTGGCTTCTCTTCACTGAAAAGCTCATTCTGAGTACATTTTTAGCATACGTTTGCTCCTGCCGGGTCAGCTGAGCAGCGAATTTCTATTTAACCACCTGCTATCATGAGAGACCTCAGGGCTGCATGTTTTGAGCTCAGTACTGATCCTGAAAAGCGTTTTCAACCCCACTTACAAGTAAAACTAGCTAAAATGTGCCTGGCTGCTATTCATTTAAAAGCTCATTCTGTGTACATTTTTGGCATACGTTTGCTCCTACCGGGTCAGCTGAGCAGCGAATTTCTATTTAACCACCTGCTTTCATGAGAGACCTCAGGGCTGCATGTTTTGAGCCCAGTACTGAGCCTGAAAAGCATTTCCAACCCCACTTACAAGTAAAACTAGCTAAAATGTGCCTGGCTTCTCTTCACTGAAAAGCTCATTCTGAGTACATTTTTAGCATACGTTTGCTCCTGCCGGGTCAGCTGAGCAGCGAATTTCTATTTAACCACCATCTATCATGAGAGACCTCAGGGATGCATGTTTTGAGCCCAGTACTGAGCCTGAAAAGCATTTCCAACCCCACTTACAAGTAAAACTAGTTAATGTGCCTGGCTTCTCTTCACTGAAAAGCTCATTCTGAGAACATTTTTAGCATACGTTTGCTCCTGCCGGCTCAGCTGAGCAGCAAATTTCTATTTAACCACCTGCTATCATGAGAGACCTCAGGGCTGCATGTTTTGAGCCCAGTACTGATCCTGAAAAGCGTTTCCAACCCCACTTACAAGTAAAACTAGCTAAAATGTGCCTGGCTGCTATTCACTGAAAGCTCATTCTGAGTACATTTTTAGCATACGTTTGCTCCTGCCGGGTCAGCTGAGCAGCGAATTTCTATTTAACCACCTGCTATCATGAGAGACCTCAGGGCTGCATGTTTTGAGCTCAGTACTGATCCTGAAAAGCGTTTTCAATCCCACTTACAAGTAAAACTAGCTAAAATGTGCCTGGCTGCTATTCACTGAAAAGCTCATTCTGTGTACATTTTTGGCATTCGTTTGCTCCTACCGGGTCAGCTGAGCAGCGAATTTCTATTTAACCACCTGCTTTCATGAGAGACCTCAGGGCTGCATGTTTTGAGCCCAGTACTGAGCCTGAAAAGCATTTCGAACCCCACTTACAAGTAAAACTAGCTAAAATGTGCCTGGCTTCTCTTCACTGAAAAGCTCATTCTGTGTACATTTTTGGCATCCATTTGCTCCTACCGGGTCAGCTGAGCAGCGAATTTCTATTTAACCACCTGCTTTCTTGAGAGACCTCAGGGCTGCATGTTTTGAGCCCAGTACTGAGCCTGAAAAGCATTTCCAACCCCACTTACAAGTAAAACTAGTTAAAATGTGCCTGGCTTCTCTTCACTGAAAAGCTCATTCTGAGTACATTTTAAGCATACGTTTGCTCCTGCCGGGTCAGCTGAGCAGCGAATTTCTATTTAACCACCTGCTATCATGAGAGACCGCAGGGCTGCATGTTTGGAGCCCAGTACTGATCCTGAAAAGCGTTTCCAACCCCACTTACAAGTAAAACTAGCTAAAATGTGCCTGCTGCTATTCACTGAAAAGCTCATTCTGTGTACATGTGTGGCATACGTTTGCTCCTACCGGGTCAGCTGAGCAGCGAATTTCTATTTAACCACCTGCTTTCATGAGAGACCTCAGGGATGCATGTTTTGTGCCCAGTACTGAGCCTGAAAAGCATTTCCAACCCCACTTACAAGTAAAACTAGCTAATGTGCCTGGCTTCTCTTAACTGAAAAGCTCATTCTGAGAACATTTTTAGCATACGTTTGCTCCTGCCGGGTCAGCTGAGCAGCAAATTTCTATTTAACCACCTGCTATCATGAGAGACCTCAGGGCTGCATGTTTTGAGCCCAGTACTGATCCTGAAAAGCGTTTCCAAACCCACTTACAAGTAAAACTAGCTAAAATGTGCCTGGCTGCTATTCACTGAAAGCTCATTCTGAGTACATTTTTAGCATACGTTTGCTCCTGCCGGGTCAGCTGAGCAGCGAATTTCTATTTAACCACCTGCTATCATGAGAGACCTCAGGGCTGCATGTTTTGAGCTCAGTACTGATCTTGAAAAGCGTTTTCAATCCCACTTACAAGTAAAACTAGCTAAAATGTGCCTGGCTGCTATTCACTGAAAAGCTCATTCTGTGTACATTTTTGGCATTCGTTTGCTCCTACCGGGTCAGCTGAGCAGCGAATTTCTATTTAACCACCTGCTTTCATGAGAGACCTCAGGGCTGCATGTTTTGAGCCCAGTACTGAGCCTGAAAAGCATTTCCAACCCCACTTACAAGTAAAACTAGCTAAAATGTGCCTGGCTTCTCTTCACTGAAAAGCTCATTCTGAGTACATTTTTAGCATACGTTTGCTCCTGCCGGGTCAGCTGAGCAGCGAATTTCTATTTAACCACCTGCTATCATGAGAGACCTCAGGGCTGCATGTTTTGAGCTCAGTACTGATCCTGAAAAGCGTTTTCAACCCCACTTACAAGTAAAACTAGCTAAAATGTGCCTGGCTGCTATTCACTGAAAAGCTCATTCTGTGTACATTTTTGGCATACGTTTGCTCCTACCGGGTCAGCTGAGCAGCGAATTTCTATTTAACCACCTGATTTCATGAGAGACCTCAGAGCTGCATGTTTTGAGCCCAGTACTGAGCCTGAAAAGCATTTCCAACCCCACTTACAAGTAAAACTAGCTAAAATGTGCCTGGCTTCTCTTCACTGAAAAGCTCATTCTGAGTACATTTTTAGCATACGTTTGCTCCTGCCGGGTCAGCTGAGCAGCGAATTTCTATTTAACCACCTGCTTTCATGAGAGACCTCAGGGCTGCATGTTTTGAGCCCAGTACTGAGCCTGAAAAGCATTTCCAACCCCACTTACAAGTAAAACTAGCTAAAATGTGCATGGCTTCTCTTCACTGAAAAGCTCATTCTGAGTACATTTTTAGCATACGTTTGCTCCTGCCGGGTCAGCTGAGCAGCGAATTTCTATTTAACCACCTGCTATCATGAGAGACCTCAGGGCTGCATGTTTTGAGCTCAGTACTGATCCTGAAAAGCGTTTTCAACCCCACTTACAAGTAAAACTAGCTAAAATGTGCCTGGCTGCTATTCACTGAAAAGCTCATTCTGTGTACATTTTTGGCATACGTTTGCTCCTACCGGGTCAGCTGAGCAGCGAATTTCTATTTAACCACCTGATTTCATGAGAGACCTCAGAGCTGCATGTTTTGAGCCCAGTACTGAGCCTGAAAAGCATTTCCAACCCCACTTACAAGTAAAACTAGCTAAAATGTGCCTGGCTTCTCTTCACTGAAAAGCTCATTCTGAGTACATTTTTAGCATACGTTTGCTCCTGCCGGGTCAGCTGAGCAGCGAATTTCTATTTAACCACCTGCTATCATGAGAGACCTCAGGGCTGCATGTTTTGAGCTCAGTACTGATCCTGAAAAGCGTTTTCAACCCCACTTACAAGTAAAACTAGCTAAAATGTGCCTGGCTGCTATTCATTTAAAAGCTCATTCTGTGTACATTTTTGGCATACGTTTGCTCCTACCGGGTCAGCTGAGCAGCGAATTTCTATTTAACCACCTGCTTTCATGAGAGACCTCAGGGCTGCATGTTTTGAGCCCAGTACTGAGCCTGAAAAGCATTTCCAACCCCACTTACAAGTAAAACTAGCTAAAATGTGCCTGGCTTCTCTTCACTGAAAAGCTCATTCTGAGTACATTTTTAGCATACGTTTGCTCCTGCCGGGTCAGCTGAGCAGCGAATTTCTATTTAACCACCATCTATCATGAGAGACCTCAGGGATGCATGTTTTGAGCCCAGTACTGAGCCTGAAAAGCATTTCCAACCCCACTTACAAGTAAAACTAGTTAATGTGCCTGGCTTCTCTTCACTGAAAAGCTCATTCTGAGAACATTTTTAGCATACGTTTGCTCCTGCCGGCTCAGCTGAGCAGCAAATTTCTATTTAACCACCTGCTATCATGAGAGACCTCAGGGCTGCATGTTTTGAGCCCAGTACTGATCCTGAAAAGCGTTTCCAACCCCACTTACAAGTAAAACTAGCTAAAATGTGCCTGGCTGCTATTCACTGAAAGCTCATTCTGAGTACATTTTTAGCATACGTTTGCTCCTGCCGGGTCAGCTGAGCAGCGAATTTCTATTTAACCACCTGCTATCATGAGAGACCTCAGGGCTGCATGTTTTGAGCTCAGTACTGATCCTGAAAAGCGTTTTCAATCCCACTTACAAGTAAAACTAGCTAAAATGTGCCTGGCTGCTATTCACTGAAAAGCTCATTCTGTGTACATTTTTGGCATTCGTTTGCTCCTACCGGGTCAGCTGAGCAGCGAATTTCTATTTAACCACCTGCTTTCATGAGAGACCTCAGGGCTGCATGTTTTGAGCCCAGTACTGAGCCTGAAAAGCATTTCGAACCCCACTTACAAGTAAAACTAGCTAAAATGTGCCTGGCTTCTCTTCACTGAAAAGCTCATTCTGTGTACATTTTTGGCATCCATTTGCTCCTACCGGGTCAGCTGAGCAGCGAATTTCTATTTAACCACCTGCTTTCTTGAGAGACCTCAGGGCTGCATGTTTTGAGCCCAGTACTGAGCCTGAAAAGCATTTCCAACCCCACTTACAAGTAAAACTAGTTAAAATGTGCCTGGCTTCTCTTCACTGAAAAGCTCATTCTGAGTACATTTTAAGCATACGTTTGCTCCTGCCGGGTCAGCTGAGCAGCGAATTTCTATTTAACCACCTGCTATCATGAGAGACCGCAGGGCTGCATGTTTGGAGCCCAGTACTGATCCTGAAAAGCGTTTCCAACCCCACTTACAAGTAAAACTAGCTAAAATGTGCCTGCTGCTATTCACTGAAAAGCTCATTCTGTGTACATTTGTGGCATACGTTTGCTCCTACCGGGTCAGCTGAGCAGCGAATTTCTATTTAACCACCTGCTTTCATGAGAGACCTCAGGGATGCATGTTTTGTGCCCAGTACTGAGCCTGAAAAGCATTTCCAACCCCACTTACAAGTAAAACTAGCTAATGTGCCTGGCTTCTCTTAACTGAAAAGCTCATTCTGAGAACATTTTTAGCATACGTTTGCTCCTGCCGGGTCAGCTGAGCAGCAAATTTCTATTTAACCACCTGCTATCATGAGAGACCTCAGGGCTGCATGTTTTGAGCCCAGTACTGATCCTGAAAAGCGTTTCCAAACCCACTTACAAGTAAAACTAGCTAAAATGTGCCTGGCTTCTATTCACTGAAAAGCTCATTCTGAGTACATTTTTAGAATACGTTTGCTCCTTCCGGGTCAGCTGAGCAGCGAATTTCTATTTAACCACCTGCTATCATGAGAGACCTCAGGTCTGCATGTTTTGAGCTCAGTACTGATCCTGAAAAGCGTTTTCAACCCCACTTACAAGTAAAACTAGCTAAAATGTGCCTGGCTGCTATTCACTGAAAAGCTCATTCTGTGTACATTTTTGGCATACGTTTGCTCCTACCGGGTCAGCTGAGCAGCGAATTTCTATTTAACCACCTGCTTTCATGAGAGACCTCAGGGCTGCATGTTTTGAGCCCAGTACTGAGCCTGAAAAGCATTTCCAACCCCACTTACAAGTAAAACTAGCTAAAATGTGCCTGGCTTCTCTTCACTGAAAAGCTCATTCTGAGTACATTTTTAGCATACGTTTGCTCCTGCCGGGTCAGCTGAGCAGCGAATTTCTATTTAACCACCTGCTATCATGTGAGACCTCAGGGCTGCATGTTTTGAGCCGAGTACTGATAAAAGCGTTTCCAACCCCACTTACAAGTAAAAGTAGCTTAAATGTGCCTGGCTGCTATTCACTGAAAAGCTCATTCTGTGTACATTTTTGGCATACGTTTGCGCCTACCGGGTCAGCTGAGCAGCGAATTTCTATTTAACCACCTGATTTCATGAGAGACCTCAGAGCTGCATGTTTTGAGCCCAGTACTGAGCCTGAAAAGCATTTCCAACCCCACTTACAAGTAAAACTAGCTAAAATGTGCCTGGCTTCTCTTCACTGAAAAGCTCATTCTGAGTACATTTTTAGCATACGTTTGCTCCTGCCGGGTCAGCTGAGCAGCGAATTTCTTTTTAACCACCTGCTATCATGAGAGACCTCAGGGCTGCATGTTTTGAGCCCAGTACTGAGCCTGAAAAGCATTTCCAACCCCACTTACAAGAAAAACTAGTTAAAATGTGCCTGTCTTCTCTTCACTGAAAAGCTCATTCTGAGTACATTTTTAGCATACGTTTGCTCCTGCCGGGTCAGCTGAGCAGCGAATTTCTATTTAACCACCTGCTATCATGAGAGACCTCAGGGCTGCATGTTTTGAGCCCAGTACTGATCCTGAAAAGCGTTTTCAACCCCACTTACAAGTAAAACTAGCTAAAATGTGCCTCGCTGCTATTCACTGAAAAGCTCATTCTGAGAACATTTTTAGTATACGTTTGCTCCTGCCCAGTCAGCTGAGCAGCAAATTTCTATTTAACCACCTGCTATCATGAGAGACCTCAGGGCTGCATGTTTTGAGCTCGGTACTGATCCTGAAAAGCGTTTTCAACCCCACTTACAAGTAAAACTAGCTAAAATGTGCCTGGCTGCTATTCACTGAAAAGCTCATTCTGTGTACATTTTTGGCATACGTTTGCTCCTACCGGGTCAGCTGAGCAGCAAATTTCTATTTAACCACCTGCTTTCATGAGAGACCTCAGGGCTGCATGTTTTGAGCCCAGTACTGAGCCTGAAAAGCATTTCCAACCCCACTTACAAGTAAAACTAGCTAAAATGTGCCTAGCTTCTCTTCACTGAAAAGCTCATTCTGCTTACATTTTTGGCATACGTTTGCTCCTACCGGGTCAGCTGAGCAGCGAATTTCTATTTAACCACCTGATTTCATGAGAGACATCAGAGCTGCATGTTTTGAGCCCAGTACTGAGCCTGAAAAGCATTTCCAACCCCACTTACAAGTAAAACTAGCTAAAATGTGCCTGGCTTCTCTTCACTGAAAAGCTCATTCTGAGTACATTTTTAGCATACGTTTGCTCCTGCCGGGTCAGCTGAGCAGCGAATTTCTATTTAACCACCTGCTTTCATGAGAGACCTCAGGGATGCATGCTTTGAGCCCAGCACTGAGCCTGAAAAGCGTTTCCAACCCCACTTACAAGTAAAACTAGCTAAAATGTGCCTGGCTTCTCTTCACTGAAAAGCTCATTCTGAGTACATTTTTAGCATACGTTTGCTCCTGCCGGGTCAGCTGAGCAGCGAATTTCTATTTAACCACCTGCTATCATGAGAGACCTCAGGGCTGCATGTTTTGAGCTCAGTACTGATCCTGAAAAGCGTTTTCAACCCCACTTACAAGCAATGTTCCCTCTAATTTTTTTCCTCTGTGTGCAGCAGTGTGAGGTCTCTGTGCGCTCCAGGCACGGCAATGTGCGCCAAGAATCCGACCACATATGTGGGTGTAGCAACACGGGTTCTGACACTGGGGTCCCTGCTTGATTGTGCAGATAAATAACCTAAGTACTGGAAGTGAGGAGGCCTGTTTGATGGGGCAGGCAGGGCCGGACTGGGAACTCAAAAGGAGCCTTGGCAATTTTGCCGCATTGGCACCCACCAGGGGTGAGGTGGAGGGGGAGGGGCAGGGGCGGGCAAGTGTCAAGCACTACTGCTTAAAACCGGTCCCTGCAACTGGTGCTTTTGTTACTGAGTGCCCATATTGCAGCATCGCTGCAAAAATGCCCCCAGAAACAAAACTGGCCCCCACTGATCCAAAACTGACCCCCACCCTTCTAGCCTACCAGGCAAAGGCCAGGGGGGTTGTGTCATGTTCGAAATGAGAACGTGCAGTGCAGAGCATCTGCAACCACAGCAAAGCTACTCTAATATATGTTAGGAAACCAGGGCAACCGGCCTCCTTCCACAGTGCCAGTAATTTGAGTGGTGGATATGTTATTCAGTTATTTGGCTAGAGAATGGTAGGCTGTGGGATAGGAGAGGGAAAGAGGTTTGTATTTATATAGTGCCTGATACCCCTGATGGGGTTTTGAAGTGCTTTTTTTGGCGAGTAGCACACTACTCTGGAACCCATAAAGGATTAGTGGTGAATGAATATAGTGGAATATGAAATTTGAATGGATGAAATGGCTGGATTAATGATGCCCCTAAAACTAAATACATTATCTATCTTGTTGTGCATTACATACACGGTATTAAAAACAAATGGTCTTGGCAAACAGCAGACACAAAAATAATTATTTCATGGTAAATCTTGTAGGGCTGTAACTGAGAAACCCATGGCTTCCTACCATTGGTGTTTGCCAGGTGCGACATTACCAGTTAAAATAGTGAAACACTCACAGTGAGGCCCTAAACTTGTGGATGCTATTACAAGCCTCTCTCCTATTCTGTTGCTAACAGCCCACATGTTGAAGCTCCACAGCAAGAGGCTGGAAAGAGGTGTCATACCCAGAGATTAATAACATAAATTAGACTAATGTCTCTCTAGTAATTGATGCTTGCTCCCTTGATAGTATGTACTTGGAGGAACATCCTGCCATCCTTCGTCTATGGTGGTAGCGTTATGCACCCTCGTCAAGTGACACGTCAGAAAACCCCTCCCCCTTAACTTTGCATATGTTGAAAGCAAAAGAAATTGCAGTGTTTCCAGGTGAGTGGGTGAGTTGTGTTTGGAGTGGTGAAGTGAAGAAGATGTGAGAAAGTGCCTTTCGTAAAGACTGAAAAGAGGGTGGTGAAGAGGAAATAGATGGGGATAAGATATGCAGATGAAGGAGATGTGGTGGAATAAGGGCATACACCTCCAACACACAGTGAACAGAACAGAAGAGACTGAGTCACTCTGAAGACGACTACCCCTTCCACAGTCCTTAGCAATGTTTAATTCAGTCTCACAATTTCAGGATTGAAATATTTCCAATATTAATTAATGAGAACAAAATAATTGATATTACTAATTTATCTTAAACGTCAAATTACCACTGACAAAGCCAGAAGTCTTGGCTGGTTTTAGGTGTATGTCAGTTGTAGTCTTGGATATCTGGATGCAATAACTCAAAGCTCAGAGAGGCTCCAAAATACTGGCTGAGTGGCACACTATGATAATCACAGAAATTTTGTTTACCTGTATAAGCCATGCCATTGATTAGGTGGGCCACTTTTAGATGCCCCCACTTATTAAATCCCACTTAAAATTCAGGGTAAGCCATGTGTGCATGGCCCGTGCCTACCAGGAACACAAGAGTCCAGGGCATGGCACAAGGAAAGAGCCTGAAGAGGATATAAACTGTAGTGGAATGGTCAAAAGTAACCAAGGCATGCCAGAGGATCAAAATCCACACTTGACTAATGAGTCACAGCATGTGAGAGGGCAGAGCCAATGGCATGCCACAACGACAGTGGACCCCCGCATGCCAACGTACACAGGTAGAACCGTCTAGCAACATGGAGGTCAATGCATGTCCATAGGCATTCCAAATGAGGCATTGTCCAAAAGAAACATGGGATAGGCGGACGCTGTGCCGGGCGGACCGAAAGTTTTACAGACATTCCAGAGGTGCAAAAGCCTCACACGGACAATGAAAAAGACTCACATGCACATTAAAGCCATGACATGGGAGAGGGAGAGGCCCAGTATGGAAAATGTTGTCATGTGATGTCCTATACACTTCCCTTGCGTCTCTTTTGTCCTCCTTCCACGTCCCATTCCATTGCTCTCTAGCATTCATCCGCAATATTTTCATAAAATAGCCCCTATAAGGTCCCAATCCTGTTTGTCATTATTCCAATACACCAGATACGTTTCCGCTCTCAGACTTTTCATATGAAAGAACAGAAGTGAAGGTTGGCAACTCTATTGTTTTTTGTAAACTTATACAAGACTGAGCACTGTAAATGCTGTGCGCACTGCTCTTAAGTGGAAAAGACATATGCTTTATTTTTCCAGTGCTGGCGGGGGTGAGGTGAAAAGGTTCACTGATTTCGTAAGGCACTTCCTATCTTAAACTATCGCGAGCGCACAACAGCAGCAGCAACAGCCTAGGGTGGGGGGGGTAGGGGGGGATAGGGGAGGAGGTCAGAGGTGTGTGTGCTTTCTGGGTGTGAATTAAAACACTGCCTCAATATGCAAGACCTGCCCTGTGTAGCACTGCACTTATAAGGACATTTCTGGTATATGGAGTGTCCTAAAATGTCTGTTTCATAACCACCATGAGAACATGAGTCACGGCATTTTACCTCCGCTGCTTGTTATGTGACACTGAAATCTAGCAACCAAAACTGTGCTTGTTTAGTGTGCAAAGAAAGTTTACATTCGAGGTTAAAAGTTTTGCCCATGAGATGGGCAAAGCGCACAACCTTCCTAGAGCCAGATTAGCAGTGACAGCTAGAGTTATCTCTTTTTCAAACCTGGGTCATGTAATTTACCCAGTACCTTATTAGCCTGCTGTTGATGGGCCATTGTGAACATATTTGTTAATTGCAGCGTCGTAATGCGCTGCAGTTAACATAAACATTTTCACAATGGCCCACAATCAGCTCGCAGCCGCGCTCCATTAAGAGAAGAAATGCATCAAGTCCAAAAATATGACGTGTAAAGCACACGTCGTGCTTTTGGACTTGATGCATTTCTTCTCTTAAAGGAGCGCGGCTGCGAGCTGCTTGTGGGCCCTTGTGAAAATGTTTATGTTAACTGCAGCGCATTACGACGCTGCAATTAACAAATATGTTCACAATGGCCCATCAACAGCCCCCAGCGGTGCTTCATTTAGGATTAAATACAGCCAGTGCAGGAGCCACCACAGCAACCAGGAAATCATCATTTTTCGCGCCGCTCGCATTTTAAAAACGGCGGCGCGAATGATCTCCCGGGATGTGCTGTGGGTGCGCGGTCCACACGCAGCACTGCGCGCTCGGGGGGATCAGACGTGCGCGCGCGCTCAGGCGCGCGGGTTGCTGGGAACAGTGCTTACAAGTAAAACTAGCTAAAATGTGCCTGGCTGCTATTCATTTAAAAGCTCATTCTGTGTACATTTTTGGCATACGTTTGCTCCTACCGGGTCAGCTGAGCAGCGAATTTCTATTTAACCACCTGCTTTCATGAGAGACCTCAGGGCTGCATGTTTTGAGCCCAGTACTGAGCCTTTAAAGCATTTCCAACCCCACTTACAAGAAAAACTAGTTAAAATGTGCCTGGCTTTTCTTCACTGAAAAGCTCATTCTGAGTACATTTTAAGCATACGTTTGCTCCTGCTGGGTCAGCTGAGCAGCGAATTTCTATTTAACCACCTGATTTCATGAGAGACCTCAGAGCTGCATGTTTTGAGCCCAGTACTGAGCCTGAAAAGCATTTCCAACCCCACTTACAAGTAAAACTAGCTAAAATGTGCCTGGCTTCTCTTCACTGAAAAGCTCATTCTGAGTACATTTTTAGCATACGTTTGCTCCTGCCGGGTCAGCTGAGCAGCGAATTTCTATTTAACCACCTGCTATCATGAGAGACCTCAGGGCTGCATGTTTTGAGCCCAGTACTGAGCCTGAAAAGCATTTCCAACCCCACTTACAAGAAAAACTAGTTAAAATGTGCTGGCTTCTCTTCACTGAAAAGCTCATTCTGAGTACATTTTAAGCATACGTTTGCTCCTGCCGGGTCAGCTGAGCAGCGAATTTCTATTTAACCACCTGCTATCATGAGAGACCTCAGGGCTGCATGTTTTGAGCTCAGTACTGATCCTGAAAAGCGTTTTCAACCCCACTTACAAGTAAAACTAGCTAAAATGTGCCTGGCTGCTATTCACTGAAAAGCTCATTCTGTGTACATTTTTGGCATACGTTTGCTACTACCGGGTCAGCTGAGCAGCAAATTTCTATTTAACCACCTGCTTTCATGAGAGACCTCAGGGCTGCATGTTTTGAGCCCAGTACTGAGCCTGAAAAGCATTTCCAACCCCACTTACAAGTAAAACTAGCTAATGTGCCTGGCTTCTCTTCACTGAAAAGCTCATTCTGAGAACATTTTTAGCATACGTTTGCTCCTGCCGGGTCAGCTGAGCAGCAAATTTCTATTTAACCACCTGCTATCATGAGAGACCTCAGGGCTGCATGTTTTGAGCCCAGTACTGATCCTGAAAAGCGTTTCCAACCCCACTTACAAGTAAAACTAGCTAAAATGTGCCTGGCTGTTATGCACTGAAAAGCTCATTCTGTGTACATTTTTGGCATACGTTTGCTCCTACCAGGTCAGCTGAGCTGCGAATTTCTATTTAACCACCTGCTTTCATGAGAGACCTCAGGGCTACATGTTTTGAGCCCAGTACTGAGCCTGAAAAGCATTTCCAACCCCACTTACAAGTAAAACTAGCTAAAATGTGCCTGGCTTCTCTTCACTGAAAAGCTCATTCTGAGTACATTTTTAGCATACGTTTGCTCCTGCCGGGTCAGCTGAGCAGCGAATTTCTATTTAACCACCTGCTATCATGAGAGACCTCAGGGCTGCATGTTTTGAGCTCAGTACTGATCCTGAAAAGCGTTTTCAACCCCACTTACAAGGAAAACTAGCTAAAATGTGCCTGGCTGCTATTCATTTAAAAGCTCATTCTGTGTACATTCTTGGCATACGTTTGCTCCTACCGGGTCAGCTGAGCAGTGAATTTCTATTTAACCACCTGCTTTCATGAGAGACCTCAGGGCTGCATGTTTTGAGCCCAGTACTGAGCCTGAAAAGCGTTTTCAACCCCACTTACAAGTAAAACTAGCTAAAATGTGCCTGGCTGCTATTCACTGAAAACCTCATTCTGTGTACATTTTTGGCATACGTTTGCTCCTACCGGGTCAGCTGAGCAGCGAATTTCTATTTAACCACCTGCTTTCATGAGAGACCTCAGGGATGCATGCTTTGAGCCCAGCACTGAGCCTGAAAAGCGTTTCCAACCCCACTTACAAGTAAAACTAGCTAAAATGTGCCTGGCTTCTCTTCACTGAAAAGCTCATTCTGAGTACATTTTTAGCATACGTTTGCTCCTGCCGGGTCAGCTGAGCAGCGAATTTCTATTTAACCACCTGCTTTCATGAGAGACCTCAGGGCTGCATGTTTTGAGCCCAGTACTTCGCCTGAAAAGCATTTCCAACCCCACTTACAAGTAAAACTAGCTAAAATGTGCCTGGCTTCTCTTCACTGAAAAGCTCATTCTGAGTACATTTTTAGCATACGTTTGCTCCTGCCGGGTCAGCTGAGCAGCGAATTTCTCTTTAACCACCTGCTATCATGAGAGACCTCAGGGCTGAATGTTTTGAGCCCAGTACTGAGCCTGAAAAGCATTTCCAACCCCACTTACAAGTAAAACTAGCTAAAATGTGCCTGGCTTCTCTTCACTGAAAAGCTCATTCTGAGTACATTTTTAGCATACGTTTGCTCCTGCCGGGTCAGCTGAGCAGCGAATTTCTATTTAACCACCTGCTATCATGAGAGACCTCAGGGATGCATGTTTTGAGCCCAGTACTGAGCCTGAAAAGCATTTCCAACCCCACTTACAAGTAAAACTAGTTAATGTGCCTGGCTTCTCTTCACTGAAAAGCTCATTCTGAGAACATTTTTTGCATACGTTTGCTCCTGCCGGCTCAGCTGAGCAGCAAATTTCTATTTAACCACCTGCTATCATGAGAGACCTCAGGGCTGCATGTTTTGAGCCCAGTACTGATCCTGAAAAGCGTTTCCAACCCCACTTACAAGTAAAACTAGCTAAAATGTGCCTGGCTGCTATTCACTGAAAGCTCATTCTGAGTACATTTTTAGCATACGTTTGCTCCTGCCGGGTCAGCTGAGCAGCGAATTTCTATTTAACCACCTGCTATCATGAGAGACCTCAGGGCTGCATGTTTTGAGCTCAGTACTGATCTTGAAAAGCGTTTTCAATCCCACTTACAAGTAAAACTAGCTAAAATGTGCCTGGCTGCTATTCACTGAAAAGCTCATTCTGTGTACATTTTTGGCATTCGTTTGCTCCTACCGGGTCAGCTGAGCAGCGAATTTCTATTTAACCACCTGCTTTCATGAGAGACCTCAGGGCTGCATGTTTTGAGCCCAGTACTGAGCCTGAAAAGCATTTCCAACCCCACTTACAAGTAAAACTAGCTAAAATGTGCCTGGCTTCTCTTCACTGAAAAGCTCATTCTGAGTACATTTTTAGCATACGTTTGCTCCTGCCGGGTCAGCTGAGCAGCGAATTTCTATTTAACCACCTGCTATCATGAGAGACCTCAGGGCTGCATGTTTTGAGCTCAGTACTGATCCTGAAAAGCGTTTTCAACCCCACTTACAAGTAAAACTAGCTAAAATGTGCCTGGCTGCTATTCACTGAAAAGCTCATTCTGTGTACATTTTTGGCATACGTTTGCTCCTACCGGGTCAGCTGAGCAGCGAATTTCTATTTAACCACCTGATTTCATGAGAGACCTCAGAGCTGCATGTTTTGAGCCCAGTACTGATCCTGAAAAGCGTTTCCAACCCCACTTACAAGTAAAACTAGCTAAAATGTGCCTGGCTGCTATTCACTGAAAGCTCATTCTGAGTACATTTTTAGCATACGTTTGCTCCTGCCGGGTCAGCTGAGCAGCGAATTTCTATTTAACTACCTGCTATCATGAGAGACCTCAGGGCTGCATGTTTTGAGCTCAGTACTGATCCTGAAAAGCGTTTTCAATCCCACTTACAAGTAAAACTAGCTAAAATGTGCCTGGCTGCTATTCACTGAAAAGCTCATTCTGTGTACATTTTTGGCATTCGTTTGCTCCTACCGGGTCAGCTGAGCAGCGAATTTCTATTTAACCACCTGCTTTCATGAGAGACCTCAGGGCTGCATGTTTTGAGCCCAGTACTGAGCCTGAAAAGCATTTCGAACCCCACTTACAAGTAAAACTAGCTAAAATGTGCCTGGCTTCTCTTCACTGAAAAGCTCATTCTGTGTACATTTTTGGCATCCATTTGCTCCTACCGGGTCAGCTGAGCAGCGAATTTCTATTTAACCACCTGCTTTCTTGAGAGACCTCAGGGCTGCATGTTTTGAGCCCAGTACTGAGCCTGAAAAGCATTTCCAACCCCACTTACAAGTAAAACTAGTTAAAATGTGCCTGGCTTCTCTTCACTGAAAAGCTCATTCTGAGTACATTTTAAGCATACGTTTGCTCCTGCCGGGTCAGCTGAGCAGCGAATTTCTATTTAACCACCTGCTATCATGAGAGACCGCAGGGCTGCATGTTTGGAGCCCAGTACTGATCCTGAAAAGCGTTTCCAACCCCACTTACAAGTAAAACTAGCTAAAATGTGCCTGCTGCTATTCGCTGAAAAGCTCATTCTGTGTACATTTGTGGCATACGTTTGCTCCTACCGGGTCAGCTGAGCAGCGAATTTCTATTTAACCACCTGCTTTCATGAGAGACCTCAGGGATGCATGTTTTGTGCCCAGTACTGAGCCTGAAAAGCATTTCCAACCCCACTTACAAGTAAAACTAGCTAATGTGCCTGGCTTCTCTTCACTGAAAAGCTCATTCTGAGAACATTTTTAGCATACGTTTGCTCCTGCCGGGTCAGCTGAGCAGCAAATTTCTATTTAACCACCTGCTATCATGAGAGACCTCAGGGCTGCATGTTTTGAGCCCAGTACTGATCCTGAAAAGCGTTTCCAAACCCACTTACAAGTAAAACTAGCTAAAATGTGCCTGGCTTCTATTCACTGAAAAGCTCATTCTGAGTACATTTTTAGAATACGTTTGCTCCTTCCGGGTCAGCTGAGCAGCGAATTTCTATTTAACCACCTGCTATCATGAGAGACCTCAGGTCTGCATGTTTTGAGCTCAGTACTGATCCTGAAAAGCGTTTTCAACCCCACTTACAAGTAAAACTAGCTAAAATGTGCCTGGCTGCTATTCATTTAAAAGCTCATTCTGTGTACATTTTTGGCATACGTTTGCTCCTACCGGGTCAGCTGAGCAGCGAATTTCTATTTAACCACCTGCTTTCATGAGAGACCTCAGGGCTGCATGTTTTGAGCCCAGTACTGAGCCTGAAAAGCATTTCCAACCCCACTTACAAGTAAAACTAGCTAAAATGTGCCTGGCTTCTCTTCACTGAAAAGCTCATTCTGAGTACATTTTTAGCATACGTTTGCTCCTGCCGGGTCAGCTGAGCAGCGAATTTCTATTTAACCACCTGCTATCATGAGAGACCTCAGGGATGCATGTTTTGAGCCCAGTACTGAGCCTGAAAAGCATTTCCAACCCCACTTACAAGTGAAACTAGTTAATGTGCCTGGCTTCTCTTCACTGAAAAGCTCATTCTGAGAACATTTTTAGCATACGTTTGCTCCTGCCGGCTCAGCTGAGCAGCAAATTTCTATTTAACCACCTGCTATCATGAGAGACCTCAGGGCTGCATGTTTTGAGCCCAGTACTGATCCTGAAAAGCGTTTCCAACCCCACTTACAAGTAAAACTAGCTAAAATGTGCCTGGCTGCTATTCACTGAAAGCTCATTCTGAGTACATTTTTAGCATACGTTTGCTCCTGCCGGGTCAGCTGAGCAGCGAATTTCTATTTAACCACCTGCTATCATGAGAGACCTCAGGGCTGCATGTTTTGAGCTCAGTACTGATCCTGAAAAGCGTTTTCAATCCCACTTACAAGTAAAACTAGCTAAAATGTGCCTGGCTGCTATTCACTGAAAAGCTCATTCTGTGTACATTTTTGGCATTCGTTTGCTCCTACCGGGTCAGCTGAGCAGCGAATTTCTATTTAACCACCTGCTTTCATGAGAGACCTCAGGGCTGCATGTTTTGAGCCCAGTACTGAGCCTGAAAAGCATTTCGAACCCCACTTACAAGTAAAACTAGCTAAAATGTGCCTGGCTTCTCTTCACTGAAAAGCTCATTCTGTGTACATTTTTGGCATCCATTTGCTCCTACCGGGTCAGCTGAGCAGCGAATTTCTATTTAACCACCTGCTTTCTTGAGAGACCTCAGGGCTGCATGTTTTGAGCCCAGTACTGAGCCTGAAAAGCATTTCCAACCCCACTTACAAGTAAAACTAGTTAAAATGTGCCTGGCTTCTCTTCACTGAAAAGCTCATTCTGAGTACATTTTAAGCATACGTTTGCTCCTGCCGGGTCAGCTGAGCAGCGAATTTCTATTTAACCACCTGCTATCATGAGAGACCGCAGGGCTGCATGTTTGGAGCCCAGTACTGATCCTGAAAAGCGTTTCCAACCCCACTTACAAGTAAAACTAGCTAAAATGTGCCTGCTGCTATTCGCTGAAAAGCTCATTCTGTGTACATTTGTGGCATACGTTTGCTCCTACCGGGTCAGCTGAGCAGCGAATTTCTATTTAACCACCTGCTTTCATGAGAGACCTCAGGGATGCATGTTTTGTGCCCAGTACTGAGCCTGAAAAGCATTTCCAACCCCACTTACAAGTAAAACTAGCTAATGTGCCTGGCTTCTCTTCACTGAAAAGCTCATTCTGAGAACATTTTTAGCATACGTTTGCTCCTGCCGGGTCAGCTGAGCAGCAAATTTCTATTTAACCACCTGCTATCATGAGAGACCTCAGGGCTGCATGTTTTGAGCCCAGTACTGATCCTGAAAAGCGTTTCCAAACCCACTTACAAGTAAAACTAGCTAAAATGTGCCTGGCTTCTATTCACTGAAAAGCTCATTCTGAGTACATTTTTAGAATACGTTTGCTCCTTCCGGGTCAGCTGAGCAGCGAATTTCTATTTAACCACCTGCTATCATGAGAGACCTCAGGTCTGCATGTTTTGAGCTCAGTACTGATCCTGAAAAGCGTTTTCAACCCCACTTACAAGTAAAACTAGCTAAAATGTGCCTGGCTGCTATTCACTGAAAAGCTCATTCTGTGTACATTTTTGGCATACGTTTGCTCCTACCGGGTCAGCTGAGCAGCGAATTTCTATTTAACCACCTGCTTTCATGAGAGACCTCAGGGCTGCATGTTTTGAGCCCAGTACTGAGCCTGAAAAGCATTTCCAACCCCACTTACAAGTAAAACTAGCTAAAATGTGCCTGGCTTCTCTTCACTGAAAAGCTCATTCTGAGTACATTTTTAGCATACGTTTGCTCCTGCCGGGTCAGCTGAGCAGCGAATTTCTATTTAACCACCTGCTATCATGTGAGACCTCAGGGCTGCATGTTTTGAGCCGAGTACTGATAAAAGCGTTTCCAACCCCACTTACAAGTAAAACTAGCTTAAATGTGCCTGGCTGCTATTCACTGAAAAGCTCATTCTGTGTACATTTTTGGCATACGTTTGCGACTACCGGGTCAGCTGAGCAGCGAATTTCTATTTAACCACCTGATTTCATGAGAGACCTCAGAGCTGCATGTTTTGAGCCCAGTACTGAGCCTGAAAAGCATTTCCAACCCCACTTACAAGTAAAACTAGCTAAAATGTGCCTGGCTTCTCTTCACTGAAAAGCTCATTCTGAGTACATTTTTAGCATACGTTTGCTCCTGCCGGGTCAGCTGAGCAGCGAATTTCTTTTTAACCACCTGCTATCATGAGAGACCTCAGGGCTGCATGTTTTGAGCCCAGTACTGAGCCTGAAAAGCATTTCCAACCCCACTTACAAGAAAAACTAGTTAAAATGTGCCTGTCTTCTCTTCACTGAAAAGCTCATTCTGAGTACATTTTTAGCATACGTTTGCTCCTGCCGGGTCAGCTGAGCAGCGAATTTCTATTTAACCACCTGCTATCATGAGAGACCCCAGGGCTGCATGTTTTGAGCCCAGTACTGATCCTGAAAAGCGTTTTCAACCCCACTTACAAGTAAAACTAGCTAAAATGTGCCTCGCTGCTATTCACTGAAAAGCTCATTCTGAGAACATTTTTAGTATACGTTTGCTCCTGCCCAGTCAGCTGAGCAGCAAATTTCTATTTAACCACCTGCTATCATGAGAGACCTCAGGGCTGCATGTTTTGAGCTCGGTACTGATCCTGAAAAGCGTTTTCAACCCCACTTACAAGTAAAACTAGCTAAAATGTGCCTGGCTGCTATTCACTGAAAAGCTCATTCTGTGTACATTTTTGGCATACGTTTGCTCCTACCGGGTCAGCTGAGCAGCAAATTTCTATTTAACCACCTGCTTTCATGAGAGACCTCAGGGCTGCATGTTTTGAGCCCAGTACTGAGCCTGAAAAGCATTTCCAACCCCACTTACAAGTAAAACTAGCTAAAATGTGCCTAGCTTCTCTTCACTGAAAAGCTCATTCTGCTTACATTTTTGGCATACGTTTGCTCCTACCGGGTCAGCTGAGCAGCGAATTTCTATTTAACCACCTGATTTCATGAGAGACATCAGAGCTGCATGTTTTGAGCCCAGTACTGAGCCTGAAAAGCATTTCCAACCCCACTTACAAGTAAAACTAGCTAAAATGTGCCTGGCTTCTCTTCACTGAAAAGCTCATTCTGAGTACATTTTTAGCATACGTTTGCTCCTGCCGGGTCAGCTGAGCAGCGAATTTCTATTTAACCACCTGCTTTCATGAGAGACCTCAGGGATGCATGCTTTGAGCCCAGCACTGAGCCTGAAAAGCGTTTCCAACCCCACTTACAAGTAAAACTAGCTAAAATGTGCCTGGGTTCTCTTCACTGAAAAGCTCATTCTGAGTACATTTTTAGCATACGTTTGCTCCTGCCGGGTCAGCTGAGCAGCGAATTTCTATTTAACCACCTGCTATCATGAGAGACCTCAGGGCTGCATGTTTTGAGCTCAGTACTGATCCTGAAAAGCGTTTTCAACCCCACTTACAAGCAATGTTCCCTCTAATTTTTTTCCTCTGTGTGCAGCAGTGTGAGGTCTCTGTGCGCTCCAGGCACGGCAATGTGCGCCAAGAATCCGACCACATATGTGGGTGTAGCAACACGGGTTCTGACACTGGGGTCCCTGCTTGATTGTGCAGATAAATAACCTAAGTACTGGAAGTGAGGAGGCCTGTTTGATGGGGCAGGCAGGGCCGGACTGGGAACTCAAAAGGAGCCTTGGCAATTTTGCCGCATTGGCACCCACCAGGGGTGAGGTGGAGGGGGAGGGGCAGGGGCGGGCAAGTGTCAAGCACTACTGCTTAAAACCGGTCCCTGCAACTGGTGCTTTTGTTACTGAGTGCCCATATTGCAGCATCGCTGCAAAAATGCCCCCAGAAACAAAACTGGCCCCCACTGATCCAAAACTGACCCCCACCCTTCTAGCCTACCAGGCAAAGGCCAGGGGGGTTGTGTCATGTTCGAAATGAGAACGTGCAGTGCAGAGCATCTGCAACCACAGCAAAGCTACTCTAATATATGTTAGGAAACCAGGGCAACCGGCCTCCTTCCACAGTGCCAGTAATTTGAGTGGTGGATATGTTATTCAGTTATTTGGCTAGAGAATGGTAGGCTGTGGGATAGGAGAGGGAAAGAGGTTTGTATTTATATAGTGCCTGATACCCCTGATGGGGTTTTGAAGTGCTTTTTTTGGCGAGTAGCACACTACTCTGGAACCCATAAAGGATTAGTGGTGAATGAATATAGTGGAATATGAAATTTGAATGGATGAAATGGCTGGATTAATGATGCCCCTAAAACTAAATACATTATCTATCTTGTTGTGCATTACATACACGGTATTAAAAACAAATGGTCTTGGCAAACAGCAGACACAAAAATAATTATTTCATGGTAAATCTTGTAGGGCTGTAACTGAGAAACCCATGGCTTCCTACCATTGGTGTTTGCCAGGTGCGACATTACCAGTTAAAATAGTGAAACACTCACAGTGAGGCCCTAAACTTGTGGATGCTATTACAAGCCTCTCTCCTATTCTGTTGCTAACAGCCCACATGTTGAAGCTCCACAGCAAGAGGCTGGAAAGAGGTGTCATACCCAGAGATTAATAACATAAATTAGACTAATGTCTCTCTAGTAATTGATGCTTGCTCCCTTGATAGTATGTACTTGGAGGAACATCCTGCCATCCTTCGTCTATGGTGGTAGCGTTATGCACCCTCGTCAAGTGACACGTCAGAAAACCCCTCCCCCTTAACTTTGCATATGTTGAAAGCAAAAGAAATTGCAGTGTTTCCAGGTGAGTGGGTGAGTTGTGTTTGGAGTGGTGAAGTGAAGAAGATGTGAGAAAGTGCCTTTCGTAAAGACTGAAAAGAGGGTGGTGAAGAGGAAATAGATGGGGATAAGATATGCAGATGAAGGAGATGTGGTGGAATAAGGGCATACACCTCCAACACACAGTGAACAGAACAGAAGAGACTGAGTCACTCTGAAGACGACTACCCCTTCCACAGTCCTTAGCCATGTTTAATTCAGTCTCACAATTTCAGGATTGAAATATTTCCAATATTAATTAATGAGAACAAAATAATTGATATTACTAATTTATCTTAAACGTCAAATTACCACTGACAAAGCCAGAAGTCTTGGCTGGTTTTAGGTGTATGTCAGTTGTAGTCTTGGATATCTGGATGCAATAACTCAAAGCTCAGAGAGGCTCCAAAATACTGGCTGAGTGGCACACTATGATAATCACAGAAATTTTGTTTACCTGTATAAGCCATGCCATTGATTAGGTGGGCCACTTTTAGATGCCCCCACTTATTAAATCCCACTTAAAATTCAGGGTAAGCCATGTGTGCATGGCCCGTGCCTACCAGGAACACAAGAGTCCAGGGCATGGCACAAGGAAAGAGCCTGAAGAGGATATAAACTGTAGTGGAATGGTCAAAAGTAACCAAGGCATGCCAGAGGATCAAAATCCACACTTGACTAATGAGTCACAGCATGTGAGAGGGCAGAGCCAATGGCATGCCACAACGACAGTGGACCCCCGCATGCCAACGTACACAGGTAGAACCGTCTAGCAACATGGAGGTCAATGCATGTCCATAGGCATTCCAAATGAGGCATTGTCCAAAAGAAACATGGGATAGGCGGACGCTGTGCCGGGCGGACCGAAAGTTTTACAGACATTCCAGAGGTGCAAAAGCCTCACACGGACAATGAAAAAGACTCACATGCACATTAAAGCCATGACATGGGAGAGGGAGAGGCCCAGTATGGAAAATGTTGTCATGTGATGTCCTATACACTTCCCTTGCGTCTCTTTTGTCCTCCTTCCACGTCCCATTCCATTGCTCTCTAGCATTCATCCGCAATATTTTCATAAAATAGCCCCTATAAGGTCCCAATCCTGTTTGTCATTATTCCAATACACCAGATACGTTTCCGCTCTCAGACTTTTCATATGAAAGAACAGAAGTGAAGGTTGGCAACTCTATTGTTTTTTGTAAACTTATACAAGACTGAGCACTGTAAATGCTGTGCGCACTGCTCTTAAGTGGAAAAGACATATGCTTTATTTTTCCAGTGCTGGCGGGGGTGAGGTGAAAAGGTTCACTGATTTCGTAAGGCACTTCCTATCTTAAACTATCGCGAGCGCACAACAGCAGCAGCAACAGCCTAGGGTGGGGGGGGTAGGGGGGGATAGGGGAGGAGGTCAGAGGTGTGTGTGCTTTCTGGGTGTGAATTAAAACACTGCCTCAATATGCAAGACCTGCCCTGTGTAGCACTGCACTTATAAGGACATTTCTGGTATATGGAGTGTCCTAAAATGTCTGTTTCATAACCACCATGAGAACATGAGTCACGGCATTTTACCTCCGCTGCTTGTTATGTGACACTGAAATCTAGCAACCAAAACTGTGCTTGTTTAGTGTGCAAAGAAAGTTTACATTCGAGGTTAAAAGTTTTGCCCATGAGATGGGCAAAGCGCACAACCTTCCTAGAGCCAGATTAGCAGTGACAGCTAGAGTTATCTCTTTTTCAAACCTGGGTCATGTAATTTACC
The DNA here is from genome assembly GCF_964263255.1 of Lissotriton vulgaris. Lineage (NCBI taxonomy): Eukaryota > Metazoa > Chordata > Amphibia > Caudata > Salamandridae > Lissotriton > Lissotriton vulgaris. The sequence continues at coordinate 1,647,446 of NW_028242071.1, read as the reverse complement.
CAGTACCTTATTAGCCTGCTGTTGATGGGCCATTGTGAACATATTTGTTAATTGCAGCGTCGTAATGCGCTGCAGTTAACATAAACATTTTCACAATGGCCCACAATCAGCTCGCAGCCGCGCTCCATTAAGAGAAGAAATGCATCAAGTCCAAAAATATGACGTGTAAAGCACACGTCGTGCTTTTGGACTTGATGCATTTCTTCTCTTAAAGGAGCGCGGCTGCGAGCTGCTTGTGGGCCCTTGTGAAAATGTTTATGTTAACTGCAGCGCATTACGACGCTGCAATTAACAAATATGTTCACAATGGCCCATCAACAGCCCCCAGCGGTGCTTCATTTAGGATTAAATACAGCCAGTGCAGGAGCCATCACAGCAACCAGGAAATCATCATTTTTCGCGCCGCTCGCATTTTAAAAACGGCGGCGCGAATGATCTCCCGGGATGTGCTGTGGGTGCGCGGTCCACACGCAGCACTGCGCGCTCGGGGGGATCAGACGTGCGCGCGCGCTCAGGCGCGCGGGTTGCTGGGAACAGTGCTTACAAGTAAAACTAGCTAAAATGTGCCTGGCTGCTATTCATTTAAAAGCTCATTCTGTGTACATTTTTGGCATACGTTTGCTCCTACCGGGTCAGCTGAGCAGCGAATTTCTATTTAACCACCTGCTTTCATGAGAGACCTCAGGGCTGCATGTTTTGAGCCCAGTACTGAGCCTTTAAAGCATTTCCAACCCCACTTACAAGAAAAACTAGTTAAAATGTGCCTGGTTTTTCTTCACTGAAAAGCTCATTCTGAGTACATTTTAAGCATACGTTTGCTCCTGCTGGGTCAGCTGAGCAGCGAATTTCTATTTAACCACCTGATTTCATGAGAGACCTCAGAGCTGCATGTTTTGAGCCCAGTACTGAGCCTGAAAAGCATTTCCAACCCCACTTACAAGTAAAACTAGCTAAAATGTGCCTGGCTTCTCTTCACTGAAAAGCTCATTCTGAGTACATTTTTAGCATACGTTTGCTCCTGCCGGGTCAGCTGAGCAGCAAATTTCTATTTAACCACCTGCTATCATGAGAGACCTCAGGGCTGCATGTTTTGAGCCCAGTACTGAGCCTGAAAAGCATTTCCAACCCCACTTACAAGAAAAACTAGTTAAAATGTGCTGGCTTCTCTTCACTGAAAAGCTCATTCTGAGTACATTTTAAGCATACGTTTGCTCCTGCCGGGTCAGCTGAGCAGCGAATTTCTATTTAACCACCTGCTATCATGAGTGACCTCAGGGCTGCATGTTTTGAGCTCAGTACTGATCCTGAAAAGCGTTTTCAACCCCACTTACAAGTAAAACTAGCTAAAATGTGCCTGGCTGCTATTCACTGAAAAGCTCATTCTGTGTACATTTTTGGCATACGTTTGCTACTACCGGGTCAGCTGAGCAGCAAATTTCTATTTAACCACCTGCTTTCATGAGAGACCTCAGGGCTGCATGTTTTGAGCCCAGTACTGAGCCTGAAAAGCATTTCCAACCCCACTTACAAGTAAAACTAGCTAATGTGCCTGGCTTCTCTTCACTGAAAAGCTCATTCTGAGAACATTTTTAGCATACGTTTGCTCCTGCCGGGTCAGCTGAGCAGCAAATTTCTATTTAACCACCTGCTATCATGAGAGACCTCAGGACTGCATGTTTTGAGCCCAGTACTGATCCTGAAAAGCGTTTCCAACCCCACTTACAAGTAAAACTAGCTAAAATGTGCCTGGCTGCTATGCACTGAAAAGCTCATTCTGTGTACATTTTTGGCATACGTTTGCTCCTACCAGGTCAGCTGAACTGCGAATTTCTATTTAACCACCTGCTTTCATGAGAGACCTCAGGGCTACATGTTTTGAGCCCAGTACTGAGCCTGAAAAGCATTTCCAACCCCACTTACAAGTAAAACTAGCTAAAATGTGCCTGGCTTCTCTTCACTGAAAAGCTCATTCTGAGTACATTTTTAGCATACGTTTGCTCCTGCCGGGTCAGCTGAGCAGCGAATTTCTATTTAACCACCTGCTATCATGAGAGACCTCAGGGCTGCATGTTTTGAGCTCAGTACTGATCCTGAAAAGCGTTTTCAACCCCACTTACAAGGAAAACTAGCTAAAATGTGCCTGGCTGCTATTCATTTAAAAGCTCATTCTGTGTACATTCTTGGCATACGTTTGCTCCTACCGGGTCAGCTGAGCAGTGAATTTCTATTTAACCACCTGCTTTCATGAGAGACCTCAGGGCTGCATGTTTTGAGCCCAGTACTGAGCCTGAAAAGCATTTCCAACCCCACTTACAAGAAAAACTAGTTAAAATGTGCCTGGCTTTTCTTCACTGAAAAGCTCATTCTGAGTACATTTTAAGCATACGTTTGCTCCTGCCGGGTCAGCTGAGCAGCGAATTTCTATTTAACCACCTGCTATCATGAGAGACCTCAGGGCTGCATGTTTTGAGCCCAGTACTGATCCTGAAAAGCGTTTTCAACCCCACTTACAAGTAAAACTAGCTAAAATGTGCCTGGCTGCTATTCACTGAAAACCTCATTCTGTGTACATTTTTGGCATACGTTTGCTCCTACCGGGTCAGCTGAGCAGCGAATTTCTATTTAACCACCTGCTTTCATGAGAGACCTCAGGGATGCATGCTTTGAGCCCAGCACTGAGCCTGAAAAGCGTTTCCAACCCCACTTACAAGTAAAACTAGCTAAAATGTGCCTGGCTTCTCTTCACTGAAAAGCTCATTCTGAGTACATTTTTAGCATACGTTTGCTCCTGCCGGGTCAGCTGAGCAGCGAATTTCTATTTAACCACCTGCTATCATGAGAGACCTCAGGGCTGCATGTTTTGAGCTCAGTACTGATCCTGAAAAGCGTTTTCAACCCCACTTACAAGTAAAACTAGCTAAAATGTGCCTGGCTTCTCTTCACTGAAAAGCTCGTTCTGAGAACATTTTTAGTATACGTTTGCTCCTGCCGGGTCAGCTGAGCAGCGAATTTCTATTTAACCACCTGCTTTCATGAGAGACCTCAGGGATGCATGCTTTGAGCCCAGCACTGAGCCAGAAAAGCGTTTCCAACCCCACTTACAAGTAAAACTAGCTAAAATGTGCCTGGCTTCTCTTCACTGAAAAGCTCATTCTGAGTACATTTTTAGCATACGTTTGCTCCTGCCGGGTCAGCTGAGCAGCGAATTTCTATTTAACCACCTGCTATCATGAGAGACCTCAGGGCTGCATGTTTTGAGCTCAGTACTGATCCTGAAAAGCGTTTTCAACCCCACTTACAAGTAAAACTAGCTAAAATGTGCCTGGCTGCTATTCATTTAAAAGCTCATTCTGTGTACATTTTTGGCATACGTTTGCTCCTACCGGGTCAGCTGAGCAGGGAATTTCTATTTAACCACCTGCTTTCATGAGAGACCTCAGGGCTGCATGTTTTGAGCCCAGTACTGAGCCTTTAAAGCATTTCCAACCCCACTTACAAGAAAAACTAGTTAAAATGTGCCTGGCTTCTCTTCACTGAAAAGCTCATTCTGAGTACATTTTTAGCATACGTTTGCTCCTGCCGGGTCAGCTGAGCAGCGAATTTCTATTTAACCACCTGCTATCATGAGAGACCTAAGGGCTGCATGTTTTGAGCCCAGTACTGAGCCTGAAAAGCATTTCCAACCCCACTTACAAGAAAAACTAGTTAAAATGTGCCTGGCTTCTCTTCACTGAAAAGCTCATTCTGAGTACATTTTAAGCATACGTTTGCTCCTGCCGGGTCAGCTGAGCAGCGAATCTCTATTTAACCAACGGCTATCATGAGAGACCTCAGGGCTGCATGTTTTGAGCCCAGAACTGATCCTAAAAAGCGTTTCCAACCCCACTTACAAGTAAAACTAGCTAAAATGTGCCTGGCTGCTATTCACTGAAAAGCTCATTCTGTGTACATTTTTGGCATACGTTTGCTCCTACCAGGTCAGCTGAGCTGCGAATTTCTATTTAACCACCTGCTTTCATGAGAGACCTCAGGGCTGCATGTTTTGAGCCCAGTACTGAGCCTGAAAAGCATTTCCAACCCCACTTACAAGTAAAACTAGCTAAAATGTGCCTGGCTTCTCTTCACTGAAAAGGTCATTCTGAGTACATTTTTAGCATACGTTTGCTCCTGCCGGGTCAGCTGAGCAGTGAATTTCTATTTAACCACCTGCTATCATGAGAGACCTCAGGGCTGCATGTTTTGAGCTCAGTACTGATCCTGAAAAGCGTTTTCAACCCCACTTACAAGTAAAACTAGCTAAAATGTGCCTGGCTGCTATTCACTGAAAAGCTCATTCTGTGTACATTTTTGGCATACGTTTGCTACTACCGGGTCAGCTGAGCAGCGAATTTCTATTTAACCACCTGCTTTCATGGGAGACCTCAGGGCTGCATGTTTTGAGCCCAGTACTGAGCCTGAAAAGCATTTCCAACCCCACTTACAAGTAAAACTAGCTAATGTGCCTGGCTTCTCTTCACTGAAAAGCTCATTCTGAGAACATTTTTAGCATACGTTTGCTCCTGCCGGGTCAGCTGAGCAGCAAATTTCTATTTAACCACCTGCTATCATGAGAGACCTCAGGGCTGCATGTTTTGAGCTCAGTACTGATCCTGAAAAGCGTTTTCAACCCCACTTACAAGTAAAACTAGCTAAAATGTGCCTGGCTGCTATTCACTGAAAAGCTCATTCTGAGTACATTTTTAGCATACGTTTGCTCCTGCCGGGTCAGCTGAGCAGCGAATTTCTATTTAACCACCTGCTATCATGAGAGACCTCAGGGCTGCATGTTTTGAGCCCAGTACTGAGCCTGAAAAGCATTTCCAACCCCACTTACAAGTAAAACTAGCTAATGTGCCTGGCTTCTCTTCACTGAAAAGCTCATTCTGAGTACATTTTTAGCATACGTTTGCTCCTGCCGGGTCAGCTGAGCAGCGAATTTCTATTTAACCACCTGCTATCATGAGAGACCTCAGGGCTGCATGTTTTGAGCTCAGTACTGATCCTGAAAAGCGTTTTCAACCCCACTTACAAGTAAAACTAGCTAAAATGTGCCTGGCTGCTATTCACTGAAAAGCTCATTCTGTGTACATTTTTGGCATACGTTTGCTCCTACCGGGTCAGCTGAGCAGCGAATTTCTATTTACCACCTGCTTTCATGAGAGACCTCAGGGCTGCATGTTTTGAGCCCAGTACTGAGCGTGAAAAGCATTTCCAACCCCACTTACAAGTAAAACTAGCTAAAATGTGCCTGGCTTCTCTTCACTGAAAAGCTCATTCTGTGTACATTTTTGGCATACGTTTGCTCCTGCCGGGTCAGCTGAGTAGTGAATTGCTATTTAACCACCTGCTTTCATGAGAGACCTCAGGGCTGCATGTTTTGAGCCCAGTACTGAGCCTGAAAAGCATTTCCAACCCCACTTACAAGTAAAACTAGCTAAAATGTGCCTGGCTGCTATTCACTGAAAAGCTCATTCTGTGTACATTTTTGGCATACGTTTGCTCCTACCGGGTCAGCTGAGCAGCGAATTTCTATTTAACCACCTGATTTCATGAGAGACCTCAGAGCTGCATGTTTTGAGCCCAGTACTGAGCCTGAAAAGCATTTCCAACCCCACTTACAAGTAAAACTAGCTAAAATGTGCCTGGCTTCTCTTCACTGAAAAGCTCATTCTGAGTACATTTTTAGCATACGTTTGCTCCTGCCGGGTCAGCTGAGCAGCGAATTTCTATTTAACCACCTGCTTTCATGAGAGACCTCAGGGATGCATGCTTTGAGCCCAGCACTGAGCCTGAAAAGCGTTTCCAACCCCACTTACAAGTAAAACTAGCTAAAATGTGCCTGGCTTCTCTTCACTGAAAAGCTCATTCTGAGTACAATTTTAGCATACGTTTGCTCCTGCCGGGTCAGCTGAGCAGCGAATTTCTATTTAACCACCTGCTATCATGAGAGACCTCAGGGCTGCATGTTTTGAGCTCAGTACTGATCCTGAAAAGTGTTTTCAACCCCACTTACAAGTAAAACTAGCTAAAATGTGCCTGGCTGCTATTCATTTAAAAGCTCATTCTGTGTACATTTTTGGCATACGTTTGCTTCTACCGGGTCAGCTGAGCAGCGAATTTCTATTTAACCACCTTCTTTCATGAGAGACATCAGGGCTGCATGTTTTGAGCCCAGTACTGAGCCTGAAAAGCATTTCCAACCCCACTTACAAGTAAAACTAGCTAAAATGTGCCTGGCTTCTCTCACTGAAAAACTCATTCTGAGTACATTTTTATAATACGTTTGCTCCTGCCGGGTCAGCTGAGCAGCGAATTTCTATTTAACCACCTGCTATCATGAGAGACCTCAGGGCTGCATGTTTTGAGCTCAGTACTGATCCTGAAAAGCGTTTTCAACCCCACTTACAAGTAAAACTAGCTAAAATGTGCCTGGCTGCTATTCACTGAAAAGCTCATTCTGAGTACATTTTTAGCATACGTTTGCTCCTGCCGGGTCAGCTGAGCAGCGAATTTCTATTTAACCACCTGCTATCATGAGAGACCTCAGGGCTGCATGTTTTGAGCTCAGTACTGATCCTGAAAAGCGTTTTCAACCCCACTTACAAGTAAAACTAGCTAAAATGTGCCTGGCTGCCATTCACTGAAAAGCTCATTCTGTGTACATTTTTGGCATACGTTTGCTCCTACCGGGTCAGCTGAGCAGCGAATTTCTATTTAACCACCTGCTTTCATGAGAGACCTCAGGGCTGCATGTTTTGAGCCCAGTACTGAGCCTGAAAAGCATTTCCAACCCCACTTACAAGTAAAACTAGCTAAAATGTGCCTGGCTTCTCTTCACTGAAAAGCTCATTCTGTGTACATTTTTGGCATACGTTTGCTCCTGCCGGGTCAGCTGAGCAGCGAATTTCTATTTAACCACCTGCTTTCATGAGAGACCTCAGGGCTGCATGTTTTGAGCCCAGTACTGAGCCTGAAAAGCATTTCCAACCCCACTTACAAGTAAAACTAGCTAAAATGTGCCTGGCTGCTATTCACTGAAAAGCTCATTCTGTGTACATTTTTGGCATACGTTTGCTCCTACCGGGTCAGCTGAGCAGCAAATTTCTATTTAACCACCTGATTTCATGAGAGACCTCAGAGCTGCATGTTTTGAGCCCAGTACTGAGCCTGAAAAGCATTTCCAACCCCACTTACAAGTAAAACTAGCTAAAATGTGCCTGGCTTCTCTTCACTGAAAAGCTCATTCTGAGTACATTTTTAGCATACGTTTGCTCCTGCCGGGTCAGCTGAGCAGCGAATTTCTATTTAACCACCTGCTTTCATGAGAGACCTCAGGGATGCATGCTTTGAGCCCAGCACTGAGCCTGAAAAGCGTTTCCAACCCCACTTACAAGTAAAACTAGCTAAAATGTGCCTGGCTTCTCTTCACTGAAAAGCTCATTCTGAGTACAATTTTAGCATACGTTTGCTCCTGCCGGGTCAGCTGAGCAGCGAATTTCTATTTAACCACCTGCTATCATGAGAGACCTCAGGGCTGCATGTTTTGAGCTCAGTACTGATCCTGAAAAGCGTTTTCAACCCCACTTACAAGTAAAACTAGCTAAAATGTGCCTGGCTGCTATTCATTTAAAAGCTCATTCTGTGTACATTTTTGGCATACGTTTGCTCCTACCGGGTCAGCTGAGCAGCGAATTTCTATTTAACCACCTGCTTTCATGAGAGACCTCAGGGCTGCATGTTTTGAGCCCAGTACTGAGCCTGAAAAGCATTTCCAACCCCACTTACAAGTAAAACTAGCTAAATGTGCCTGGCTTCTCTCACTGAAAAAGTCATTCTGAGTACATTTTTATAATACGTTTTCTCCTGCCGGGTCAGCTGAGCAGCGAATTTCTATTTAACCACCTGCTATCATGAGAGACCTCAGGGCTGCATGTTTTGAGCCCAGTACTGAGCCTGAAAAGCATTTACAACCCCACTTACAAGAAAAACTAGTTAAAATGTGCCTGGCTTCTCTTCACTGAAAAGCTCATTCTGATTACATTTTAAGCATACGTTTGCTCCTGCCGGGTCAGCTGAGCAGCGAATTTCTATTTAACCACCTGCTATCATGAGAGACCTCAGGGCTGCATGTTTTGAGCCCAGTACTGATCCTGAAAAGCGTTTCCAACCCCACTTACAAGTAAAACTAGCTAAAATGTGCCTGGCTGCTATTCATTTAAAAGCTCATTCTGTGTACATTTTTGGCATACGTTTGCTCCTACCGGGTCAGCTGAGCAGCGAATTTCTATTTAACCACCTGCTTTCATGAGAGACCTCAGGGCTGCATGTTTTGAGCCCAGTACTGAGCCTTTAAAGCATTTCCAACCCCACTTACAAGTAAAACTAGCTAAAATGTGCCTGGCTTCTCTTCACTGAAAAGCTCATTCTGAGTACATTTTTAGCATACGTTTGCTCCTGCCGGGTCAGCTGAGCAGCGAATTTCTATTTAACCACCTGCTATCATGAGAGACCTAAGGGCTGCATGTTTTGAGCCCAGTACTGAGCCTGAAAAGCATTTCCAACCCCACTTACAAGAAAAACTAGTTAAAATGTGCCTGGCTTCTCTTCACTGAAAAGCTCATTCTGAGTACATTTTAAGCATACGTTTGCTCCTGCCGGGTCAGCTGAGCAGCGAATCTCTATTTAACCACCGGCTATCATGAGAGACCTCAGGGCTGCATGTTTTGAGCCCAGAACTGATCCTAAAAAGCGTTTCCAACCCCACTTACAAGTAAAACTAGCTAAAATGTGCCTGGCTGCTATTCACTGAAAAGCTCATTCTGTGTACATTTTTGGCATACGTTTGCTCCTACCAGGTCAGCTGAGCTGCGAATTTCTATTTAACCACCTGCTTTCATGAGAGACCTCAGGGCTGCATGTTTTGAGCCCAGTACTGAGCCTGAAAAGCATTTCCAACCCCACTTACAAGTAAAACTAGCTAAAATGTGCCTGGCTTCTCTTCACTGAAAAGGTCATTCTGAGTACATTTTTAGCATACGTTTGCTCCTGCCGGGTCAGCTGAGCAGCGAATTTCTATTTAACCACCTGCTATCATGAGAGACCTCAGGGCTGCATGTTTTGAGCTCAGTACTGATCCTGAAAAGCGTTTTCAACCCCACTTACAAGTAAAACTAGCTAAAATGTGCCTGGCTGCTATTCACTGAAAAGCTCATTCTGTGTACATTTTTGGCATACGTTTGCTACTACCGGGTCAGCTGAGCAGCGAATTTCTATTTAACCACCTGCTTTCATGGGAGACCTCAGGGCTGCATGTTTTGAGCCCAGTACTGAGCCTGAAAAGCATTTCCAACCCCACTTACAAGTAAAACTAGCTAATGTGCCTGGCTTCTCTTCACTGAAAAGCTCATTCTGAGAACATTTTTAGCATACGTTTGCTCCTGCCGGGTCAGCTGAGCAGCAAATTTCTATTTAACCACCTGCTATCATGAGAGACCTCAGGGCTGCATGTTTTGAGCTCAGTACTGATCCTGAAAAGCGTTTTCAACCCCACTTACAAGTAAAACTAGCTAAAATGTGCCTGGCTGCTATTCACTGAAAAGCTCATTCTGAGTACATTTTTAGCACTCGTTTGCTCCTGCCGGGTCAGCTGAGCAGCGAATTTCTATTTAACCACCTGCTATCATGAGAGACCTCAGGGCTGCATGTTTTGAGCCCAGTACTGAGCCTGAAAAGCATTTCCAACCCCACTTACAAGTAAAACTAGCTAATGTGCCTGGCTTCTCTTCACTGAAAAGCTCATTCTGAGTACATTTTTAGCATACGTTTGCTCCTGCCGGGTCAGCTGAGCAGCGAATTTCTATTTAACCACCTGCTATCATGAGAGACCTCAGGGCTGCATGTTTTGAGCTCAGTACTGATCCTGAAAAGCGTTTTCAACCCCACTTACAAGTAAAACTAGCTAAAATGTGCCTGGCTGCTATTCACTGAAAAGCTCATTCTGTGTACATTTTTGGCATACGTTTGCTCCTACCGGGTCAGCTGAGCAGCGAATTTCTATTTACCACCTGCTTTCATGAGAGACCTCAGGGCTGCATGTTTTGAGCCCAGTACTGAGCGTGAAAAGCATTTCCAACCCCACTTACAAGTAAAACTAGCTAAAATGTGCCTGGCTTCTCTTCACTGAAAAGCTCATTCTGTGTACATTTTTGGCATACGTTTGCTCCTGCCGGGTCAGCTGAGCAGCGAATTGCTATTTAACCACCTGCTTTCATGAGAGACCTCAGGGCTGCATGTTTTAAGCCCAGTACTGAGCCTGAAAAGCATTTCCAACCCCACTTACAAGTAAAACTAGCTAAAATGTGCCTGGCTGCTATTCACTGAAAAGCTCATTCTGTGTACATTTTTGGCATACGTTTGCTCCTACCGGGTCAGCTGAGCAGCAAATTTCTATTTAACCACCTGATTTCATGAGAGACCTCAGAGCTGCATGTTTTGAGCCCAGTACTGAGCCTGAAAAGCATTTCCAACCCCACTTACAAGTAAAACTAGCTAAAATGTGCCTGGCTTCTCTTCACTGAAAAGCTCATTCTGAGTACATTTTTAGCATACGTTTGCTCCTGCCGGGTCAGCTGAGCAGCGAATTTCTATTTAACCACCTGCTTTCATGAGAGACCTCAGGGATGCATGCTTTGAGCCCAGCACTGAGCCTGAAAAGCGTTTCCAACCCCACTTACAAGTAAAACTAGCTAAAATGTGCCTGGCTTCTCTTCACTGAAAAGCTCATTCTGAGTACAATTTTAGCATACGTTTGCTCCTGCCGGGTCAGCTGAGCAGCGAATTTCTATTTAACCACCTGCTATCATGAGAGACCTCAGGGCTGCATGTTTTGAGCTCAGTACTGATCCTGAAAAGTGTTTTCAACCCCACTTACAAGTAAAACTAGCTAAAATGTGCCTGGCTGCTATTCATTTAAAAGCTCATTCTGTGTACATTTTTGGCATACGTTTGCTTCTACCGGGTCAGCTGAGCAGCGAATTTCTATTTAACCACCTGCTTTCATGAGAGACCTCAGGGCTGCATGTTTTGAGCCCAGTACTGAGCCTGAAAAGCATTTCCAACCCCACTTACAAGTAAAACTAGCTAAAATGTGCCTGGCTTCTCTCACTGAAAAACTCATTCTGAGTACATTTTTATAATACGTTTGCTCCTGCCGGGTCAGCTGAGCAGCGAATTTCTATTTAACCACCTGCTATCATGAGAGACCTCAGGGCTGCATGTTTTGAGCTCAGTACTGATCCTGAAAAGCGTTTTCAACCCCACTTACAAGTAAAACTAGCTAAAATGTGCCTGGCTGCTATTCACTGAAAAGCTCATTCTGAGTACATTTTTAGCATACGTTTGCTCCTGCCGGGTCAGCTGAGCAGCGAATTTCTATTTAACCACCTGCTATCATGAGATACCTCAGGGCTGCATGTTTTGAGCTCAGTACTGATCCTGAAAAGCGTTTTCAACCCCACTTACAAGTAAAACTAGCTAAAATGTGCCTGGCTGCCATTCACTGAAAAGCTCATTCTGTGTACATTTTTGGCATACGTTTGCTCCTACCGGGTCAGCTGAGCAGCGAATTTCTATTTAACCACCTGCTTTCATGAGAGACCTCAGGGCTGCATGTTTTGAGCCCAGTACTGAGCCTGAAAAGCATTTCCAACCCCACTTACAAGTAAAACTAGCTAAAATGTGCCTGGCTTCTCTTCACTGAAAAGCTCATTCTGTGTACATTTTTGGCATACGTTTGCTCCTGCCGGGTCAGCTGAGCAGCGAATTTCTATTTAACCACCTGCTTTCATGAGAGACCTCAGGGCTGCATGTTTTGAGCCCAGTACTGAGCCTGAAAAGCATTTCCAACCCCACTTACAAGTAAAACTAGCTAAAATGTGCCTGGCTGCTATTCACTGAAAAGCTCATTCTGTGTACATTTTTGGCATACGTTTGCTCCTACCGGGTCAGCTGAGCAGCGAATTTCTATTTAACCACCTGATTTCATGAGAGACCTCAGAGCTGCATGTTTTGAGCCCAGTACTGAGCCTGAAAAGCATTTCCAACCCCACTTACAAGTAAAACTAGCTAAAATGTGCCTGGCTTCTCTTCACTGAAAAGCTCATTCTGAGTACATTTTTAGCATACGTTTGCTCCTGCCGGGTCAGCTGAGCAGCGAATTTCTATTTAACCACCTGCTTTCATGAGAGACCTCAGGGATGCATGCTTTGAGCCCAGCACTGAGCCTGAAAAGCGTTTCCAACCCCACTTACAAGTAAAACTAGCTAAAATGTGCCTGGCTTCTCTTCACTGAAAAGCTCATTCTGAGTACAATTTTAGCATACGTTTGCTCCTGCCGGGTCAGCTGAGCAGCGAATTTCTATTTAACCACCTGCTATCATGAGAGACCTCAGGGCTGCATGTTTTGAGCTCAGTACTGATCCTGAAAAGCGTTTTCAACCCCACTTACAAGTAAAACTAGCTAAAATGTGCCTGGCTGCTATTCATTTAAAAGCTCATTCTGTGTACATTTTTGGCATACGTTTGCTCCTACCGGGTCAGCTGAGCAGCGAATTTCTATTTAACCACCTGCTTTCATGAGAGACCTCAGGGCTGCATGTTTTGAGCCCAGTACTGAGCCTGAAAAGCATTTCCAACCCCACTTACAAGTAAAACTAGCTAAAATGTGCCTGGCTTCTCTCACTGAAAAACTCATTCTGAGTACATTTTTATAATACGTTTGCTCCTGCCGGGTCAGCTGAGCAGCGAATTTCTATTTAACCACCTGCTATCATGAGAGACCTCAGGGCTGCATGTTTTGAGCCCAGTACTGAGCCTGAAAAGCATTTACAACCCCACTTACAAGAAAAACTAGTTAAAATGTGCCTGGCTTCTCTTCACTGAAAAGCTCATTCTGATTACATTTTAAGCATACGTTTGCTCCTGCCGGGTCAGCTGAGCAGCGAATTTCTATTTAACCACCTGCTATCATGAGAGACCTCAGGGCTGCATGTTTTGAGCCCAGTACTGATCCTGAAAAGCGTTTCCAACCCCACTTACAAGTAAAACTAGCTAAAATGTGCCTGGCTGCTATTCACTGAAAAGCTCATTCTGTGTACATTTTTGGCATACGTTTGCTCTTACCGGGTCAGCTGAGCAGCGAATTTCTATTTAACCACCTGATTTCATGAGAGACCTCAGAGCTGCATGTTTTGAGCCCAGTATTGAGCCTGAAAAGCATTTCCAACCCCACTTACAAGTAAAACTAGCTAAAATGTGCCTGGCTTCTCTTCACTGAAAAGCTCATTCTGAGTACATTTTTAGCATACGTTTGCTCCTGCCGGGTCAGCTGAGCAGCGAATTTCTATTTAACCACCTGCTATCATGAGAGACCTCAGGGCTTCATGTTTTGAGCTCAGTACTGATCCTGAAAAGCGTTTTCAACCCCACTTACAAGGAAAACTAGCTAAAATGTGCCTGGCTGCTATTCATTTAAAAGCTCATTCTGTGTACATTCTTGGCATACGTTTGCTCCTACCGGGTCAGCTGAGCAGTGAATTTCTATTTAACCACCTGCTTTCATGAGAGACCTCAGGGCTGCATGTTTTGAGCCCAGTACTGAGCCTTAAAAGCATTTCCAACCCCACTTACAAGAAAAACTAGTTAAAATGTGCCTGGCTTCTCTTCACTGAAAAGCTCATTCTGAGTACATTTTAAGCATACGTTTGCTCCTGCCGGGTCAGCTGAGCAGCGAATTTCTATTTAACCACCTGCTGTCATGAGAGACCTCAGGGCTGCATGTTTTGAGCCCAGTACTGATCCTGAAAAGCGTTTTCAACCCCACTTACAAGTAAAACTAGCTAAAATGTGCCTGGCTGCTATTCACTGAAAACCTCATTCTGTGTACATTTTTGGCATACGTTTGCTCCTACCGGGTCAGCTGAGCAGCGAATTTCTATTTAACCACCTGCTTTCATGAGAGACCTCAGGGATGCATGCTTTGAGCCCAGCACTGAGCCTGAAAAGCGTTTCCAACCCCACTTACAAGTAAAACTAGCTAAAATGTGCCTGGCTTCTCTTCACTGAAAAGCTCATTCTGAGTACATTTTTAGCATACGTTTGCTCCTGCCGGGTCAGCTGAGCAGCGAATTTCTATTTAACCACCTGCTATCATGAGAGACCTCAGGGCTGCATGTTTTGAGCTCAGTACTGATCCTGAAAAGCGTTTTCAACCCCACTTACAAGTAAAACTAGCTAAAATGTGCCTGGCTTCTCTTCACTGAAAAGCTCGTTCTGAGAACATTTTTAGTATACGTTTGCTCCTGCCGGGTCAGCTGAGCAGCGAATTTCTATTTAACCACCTGCTTTCATGAGAGACCTCAGGGATGCATGCTTTGAGCCCAGCACTGAGCCTGAAAAGCGTTTCCAACCCCACTTACAAGTAAAACTAGCTAAAATGTGCCTGGCTTCTCTTCACTGAAAAGCTCATTCTGAGTACATTTTTAGCATACGTTTGCTCCTGCCGGGTCAGCTGAGCAGCGAATTTCTATTTAACCACCTGCTATCATGAGAGATGTTCATGTGCCTGGCTTCTCTTCACCGATGCATGCTTTGAGCCCAGCACTGAGCCTGAAAAGCGTTTCCAACCCCACTTACAAGTAAAACTAGCTAAAATGTGCCTGGCTTCTCTTCACCGAAAAGCTCATTCTGAGTACATTTTAAGCATACGTTTGCTCCTGCCGGGTCAGCTGAGCAGCGAATCTCTATTTAACCACCGGCTGTATGTTTTGAGCTCAGTACTGATCCTGAAAAGCGTTTTCAACCCCACTTACAAGTAAAACTAGCTAAAATGTGCCTGGCTGCTATTCATTTAAAAGCTCATTCTGTGTACATTTTTGGCATACGTTTGCTCCTACCGGGTCAGCTGAGCAGTGAATTTCTATTTAACCACCTGCTTTCATGAGAGACCTCAGGGCTGCATGTTTTGAGCCCAGTACTGAGCCTTTAAAGCATTTCCAACCCCACTTACAAGAAAAACTAGTTAAAATGTGCCTGGCTTCTCTTCACTGAAAAGCTCATTCTGAGTACATTTTAAGCATTCGTTTGCTCCTGCCGGGTCAGCTGAGCAGCGAATTTCTATTTAACCACCTGATTTCATGAGAGACCTCAGAGCTGCATGTTTTGAGCCCAGTACTGAGCCTGAAAAGCATTTCCAACCCCACTTACAAGTAAAACTAGCTAAAATGTGCCTGGCTTCTCTTCACTGAAAAGCTCATTCTGAGTACATTTTTAGCATACGTTTGCTCCTGCCGGGTCAGCTGAGCAGCGAATTTCTATTTAACCACCTGCTATCATGAGAGACCTAAGGGCTGCATGTTTTGAGCCCAGTACTGAGCCTGAAAAGCATTTCCAACCCCACTTACAAGAAAAACTAGTTAAAATGTGCCTGGCTTCTCTTCACCGAAAAGCTCATTCTGAGTACATTTTAAGCATACGTTTGCTCCTGCCGGGTCAGCTGAGCAGCGAATCTCTATTTAACCACCGGCTATCATGAGAGACCTCAGGGCTGCATGTTTTGAGCCCAGAACTGATCCTAAAAAGCGTTTCCAACCCCACTTACAAGTAAAACTAGCTAAAATGTACCTGGCTGCTATTCACTGAAAAGCTCATTCTGTGTACATTTTTGGCATACGTTTGCTCCTACCAGGTCAGCTGAGCTGCGAATTTCTATTTAACCACCTGCTTTCATGAGAGACCTCATGGCTGCATGTTTTGAGCCCAGTACTGAGCCTGAAAAGCATTTCCAACCCCACTTACAAGTAAAACTAGCTAATGTGCCTGGCTTCTCTTCACTGAAAAGCTCATTCTGAGAACATTTTTAGCATACGTTTGCTCCTGCCGGGTCAGCTGAGCAGCAAATTTCTATTTAACCACCTGCTATCATGAGAGACCTCAGGGCTGCATGTTTTGAGCCCAGTACTGATCCTGAAAAGCGTTTCCAACCCCACTTACAAGTAAAACTAGCTAAAATGTGCCTGGCTGCTATTCACTGAAAAGCTCATTCTGTGTACATTTTTGGCATACGTTTGCTCCTACCAGGTCAGCTGAGCTGCGAATTTCTATTTAACCACCTGCTTTCATGAGAGACCTCAGGGCTGCATGTTTTGAGCCCAGTACTGAGCCTGAAAAGCATTTCCAACCCCACTTACAAGTAAAACTAGCTAAAATGTGCCTGGCTTCTCTTCACTGAAAAGGTCATTCTGAGTACATTTTTAGCATACGTTTGCTCCTGCCGGGTCAGCTGAGCAGCGAATTTCTATTTAACCACCTGCTATCATGAGAGACCTCAGGGCTGCATGTTTTGAGCTCAGTACTGATCCTGAAAAGCGTTTTCAACCCCACTTACAAGTAAAACTAGCTAAAATGTGCCTGGCTGCTATTCACTGAAAAGCTCATTCTGTGTACATTTTTGGCATACGTTTGCTACTACCGGGTCAGCTGAGCAGCGAATTTCTATTTAACCACCTGCTTTCATGAGAGACCTCAGGGCTGCATGTTTTGAGCCCAGTACTCAGCCTGAAAAGCATTTCCAACCCCACTTACAAGTAAAACTAGCTAATGTGCCTGGCTTCTCTTCACTGAAAAGCTCATTCTGAGAACATTTTTAGCATTAGTTTGCTCCTGCCGGGTCAGCTGAGCAGCAAATTTCTATTTAACCACCTGCTATCATGAGAGACCTCAGGGCTGCATGTTTTGAGCTCAGTACTGATCCTGAAAAACATTTTCAACCCCACTTACAAGTAAAACTAGCTAAAATGTGCCTGGCTGCTATTCACCGAAAAGCTCATTCTGAGTACATTTTTAGCATACGTTTGCTCCTGCCGGGTCAGCTGAGCAGCGAATTTCTATTTAACCACCTGCTATCATGAGAGACCTCAGGGCTGCATGTTTTGAGCTCAGTACTGATCCTGAAAAGCGTTTTCAACCCCACTTACAAGTAAAACTAGCTAAAATGTGCCTGGCTGCTATTCACTGAAAAGCTCATTCTGTGTACATTTTTGGCATACGTTTGCTCCTACCGGGTCAGCTGAGCAGCGAATTTCTATTTACCACCTGCTTTCATGAGAGACCTCAGGGCTGCATGTTTTGAGCCCAGTACTGAGCGTGAAAAGCATTTCCAACCCCACTTACAAGTAAAACTAGCTAAAATGTGCCTGGCTTCTCTTCACTGAAAAGCTCATTCTGTGTACATTTTTGGCATACGTTTGCTCCTGCCGGGTCAGCTGAGCAGCGAATTTCTATTTAACCACCTGCTTTCATGAGAGACCTCAGGGCTGCATGTTTTGAGCCCAGTACTGAGCCTGAAAAGCATTTCCAACCCCACTTACAAGTAAAACTAGCTAAAATGTGCCTGGCTGCTATTCACTGAAAAGCTCATTCTGTGTACATTTTTGGCATACGTTTGCTCCTACCGGGTCAGCTGAGCAGCGAATTTCTATTTAACCACCTGATTTCATGAGAGACCTCAGGGATGCATGCTTTGAGCCCAGCACTGAGCCTGAAAAGCGTTTCCAACCCCACTTACAAGTAAAACTAGCTAAAATGTGCCTGGCTTCTCTTCACTGAAAAGCTCATTCTGAGTACATTTTTAGCATACGTTTGCTCCTGCCGGGTCAGCTGAGCAGCGAATTTCTATTTAACCACCTGCTTTCATGAGAGACCTCAGGGCTGCATGTTTTGAGCTCAGTACTGATCCTGACAAGTGTTTTCAACCCCACTTACAAGTAAAACTAGCTAAAATGTGCCTGGCTGCTATTCATTTAAAAGCTCATTCTGTGTACATTTTTAGCATACGTTTGCTCCTGCCGGGTCAGCTGAGCAGCGAATTTCTATTTAACCACCTGCTTTCATGAGAGACCTCAGGGATGCATGCTTTGAGCCCAGCACTGAGCCTGAAAAGCGTTTCCAACCCCACTTACAAGTAAAACTAGCTAAAATGTGCCTGGCTTCTCTTCACTGAAAAGCTCATTCTGAGTACAATTTTAGCATACGTTTGCTCCTGCCGGGTCAGCTGAGCAGCGAATTTCTATTTAACCACCTGCTATCATGAGAGACCTCAGGGCTGCATGTTTTGAGCTCAGTACTGATCCTGAAAAGTGTTTTCAACCCCACTTACAAGTAAAACTAGCTAAAATGTGCCTGGCTGCTATTCATTTAAAAGCTCATTCTGTGTACATTTTTAGCATACGTTTGCTCCTGCCGGGTCAGCTGAGCAGCAAATTTCTATTTAACCACCTGCTTTCATGAGAGACCTCAGGGATGCATGCTTTGAGCCCAGCACTGAGCCTGAAAAGCGTTTCCAACCCCACTTACAAGTAAAACTAGCTAAAATGTGCCTGGCTTCTCTTCACTGAAAAGCTCATTCTGAGTACAATTTTAGCATACGTTTGCTCCTGCCGGGTCAGCTGAGCAGCGAATTTCTATTTAACCACCTGCTATCATGAGAGACCTCAGGGCTGCATGTTTTGAGCTCAGTACTGATCCTGAAAAGTGTTTTCAACCCCACTTACAAGTAAAACTAGCTAAAATGTGCCTGGCTGCTATTCATTTAAAAGCTCATTCTGTGTACATTTTTGGCATACGTTTGCTCCTACCGGGTCAGCTGAGCAGCGAATTTCTATTTAACCACCTGCTTTCATGAGAGACCTCAGGGCTGCATGTTTTGAGCCCAGTACTGAGCCTGAAAAGCATTTCCAACCCCACTTACAAGTAAAACTAGCTAAAATGTGCCTGGCTTCTCTCACTGAAAAACTCATTCTGAGTACATTTTTATAATACGTTTGCTCCTGCCGGGTCAGCTGAGCAGCGAATTTCTATTTAACCACCTGCTATCATGAGAGACCTCAGGGCTGCATGTTTTGAGCTCAGTACTGATCCTGAAAAGCGTTTTCAACCCCACTTACAAGTAAAACTAGCTAAAATGTGCCTGGCTGCTATTCACTGAAAAGCTCATTCTGAGTACATTTTTAGCATACGTTTGCTCCTGCCGGGTCAGCTGAGCAGCGAATTTCTAATTAACCACCTGCTATCATGAGAGACCTCAGGGCTGCATGTTTTGAGCTCAGTACTGATCCTGAAAAGCGTTTTCAACCCCACTTACAAGTAAAACTAGCTAAAATGTGCCTGGCTGCCATTCACTGAAAAGCTCATTCTGTGTACATTTTTGGCATACGTTTGCTCCTACCGGGTCAGCTGAGCAGCGAATTTCTATTTAACCACCTGCTTTCATGAGAGACATCAGGGCTGCATGTTTTGAGCCCAGTACTGAGCCTGAAAAGCATTTCCAACCCCACTTACAAGTAAAACTAGCTAAAATGTGCCTGGCTTCTCTTCACTGAAAAGCTCATTCTGTTTACATTTTTGGCATACGTTTGCTCCTGCCGGGTCAGCTGAGCAGCGAATTTCTATTTAACCACCTGCTTTCATGAGAGACCTCAGGGCTGCATGTTTTGAGCCCAGTACTGAGCCTGAAAAGCATTTCCAACCCCACTTACAAGTAAAACTAGCTAAAATGTGCCTGGCTGCTATTCACTGAAAAGCTCATTCTGTGTACATTTTTGGCATACGTTTGCTCCTACCAGGTCAGCTGAGCAGCGAATTTCTATTTAACCACCTGATTTCATGAGAGACCTCGGAGCTGCATGTTTTGAGCCCAGTACTGAGCCTGAAAAGCATTTCCAACCCCACTTACAAGTAAAACTAGCTAAAATGTGCCTGGCTTCTCTTCACTGAAAAGCTCATTCTGAGTACATTTTTAGCATACGTTTGCTCCTGCCGGGTCAGCTGAGCAGCGAATTTCTATTTAACCACCTGCTTTCATGAGAGACCTCAGGGATGCATGCTTTGAGCCCAGCACTGAGCCTGAAAAGCGTTTCCAACCCCACTTACAAGTAAAACTAGCTAAAATGTGCCTGGCTTCTCTTCACTGAAAAGCTCATTCTGAGTACAATTTTAGCATACGTTTGCTCCTGCCGGGTCAGCTGAGCAGCGAATTTCTATTTAACCACCTGCTATCATGAGAGACCTCAGGGCTGCATGTTTTGAGCTCAGTACTGATCCTGAAAAGCGTTTTCAACCCCACTTACAAGTAAAACTAGCTAAAATGTGCCTGGCTGCTATTCATTTAAAAGCTCATTCTGTGTACATTTTTGGCATACGTTTGCTCCTACCGGGTCAGCTGAGCAGCGAATTTCTATTTAACCACCTGCTTTCATGAGAGACCTCAGGGCTGCATGTTTTGAGCCCAGTACTGAGCCTGAAAAGCATTTCCAACCCCACTTACAAGTAAAACTAGCTAAAATGTGCCTGGCTTCTCTCACTGAAAAACTCATTCTGAGTACATTTTTATAATACGTTTGCTCCTGCCGGGTCAGCTGAGCAGCGAATTTCTATTTAACCACCTGCTATCATGAGAGACCTCAGGGCTGCATGTTTTGAGCCCAGTACTGATCCTGAAAAGCGTTTCCAACCCCACTTACAAGTAAAACTAGCTAAAATGTGCCTGGCTGCTATTCACTGAAAAGCTCATTCTGTGTACATTTTTGGCATACGTTTGCTCTTACCGGGTCAGCTGAGCAGCGAATTTCTATTTAACCACCTGATTTCATGAGAGACCTCAGAGCTGCATGTTTTGAGCCCAGTACTGAGCCTGAAAAGCATTTCCAACCCCACTTACAAGTAAAACTAGCTAAAATGTGCCTGGCTTCTCTTCACTGAAAAGCTCATTCTGAGTACATTTTTAGCATACGTTTGCTCCTGCCGGGTCAGCTGAGCAGCGAATTTCTATTTAACCACCTGCTATCATGAGAGACCTCAGGGCTGCATGTTTTGAGCTCAGTACTGATCCTGAAAAGCGTTTTCAACCCCACTTACAAGTAAAACTAGCTAAAATGTGCCTGGCTGCTATTCATTTAAAAGCTCATTCTGTGTGCATTTTTGGCATACGTTTGCTCCTGCCGGGTCAGCTGAGCAGCGAATTTCTATTTAACCACCTGCTATCATGAGAGACCTCAGGGCTGCATGTTTTGAGCCCAGTACTGAGCCTGAAAAGCATTTACAACCCCACTGACAAGAAAAACTAGTTAAAATGTGCCTGGCTTCTCTTCACTGAAAAGCTCATTCTGATTACATTTTAAGCATACGTTTGCTCCTGCCGGGTCAGCTGAGCAGCGAATTTCTATTTAACCACCTGCTATCATGAGAGACCTCAGGGCTGCATGTTTTGAGCCCAGTACTGATCCTGAAAAGCGTTTCCAACCCCACTTACAAGTAAAACGAGCTAAAATGTGCCTGGCTTCTCTCACTGAAAAACTCATTCTGAGTACATTTTTAGCATACGTTTGCTCCTGCCGGGTCAGCTGAGCAGCGAATTTCTATTTAACCACCTGCTATCATGAGAGACCTCAGGGCTGCATGTTTTGAGCCCAGTACTGAGCCTGAAAAGCATTTACAACCCCACTTACAAGTAAAACTAGTTAAAATGTGCCTGGCTTCTCTTCACTGAAAAGCTCATTCTGATCACATTTTAAGCATACGTTTGCTCCTGCCGGGTCAGCTGAGCAGCGAATTTCTATTTAACCACCTGCTATCATGAGAGACCTCAGGGCTGCATGTTTTGAGCACAGTACTGATCCTGAAAAGCGTTTCCAACCCCACTTACAAGTAAAACTAGCTAAAATGTGCCTGGCTGCTATTCACTGAAAAGCTCATTCTGTGTACATTTTTGGCATACGTTTGCCCCTACCAGGTCAGCTGAGCTGCGAATTTCTATTTAACCACCTGCTTTCATGAGAGACCTCAGGGCTGCATGTTTTGAGCCCAGTACTGAGCCTGAAAAGCATTTCCAACCCCACTTACAAGTACAACTAGCTAAAATGTGCCTGGCTTCTCTTCACTGAAAAGCTCATTCTGAGTACATTTTTAGCATACGTTTGCTCCTGCCGGGTCAGCTGAGCAGCGAATTTCTATTTAACCACCTGCTATCATGAGAGACCTCAGGGATGCATGTTTTGAGCCCAGTACTGAGCCTGAAAAGCATTTCCAACCCCACTTACAAGTAAAACTAGTTAATGTGCCTGGCTTCTCTTCACTGAAAAGCTCATTCTGAGAACATTTTTTGCATACGTTTGCTCCTGCCGGCACAGCTGAGCAGCAAATTTCTATTTAACCACCTGCTATCATGAGAGACCTCAGGGCTGCATGTTTTGAGCCCAGTACTGATCCTGAAAAGCGTTTCCAACCCCACTTACAAGTAAAACTAGCTAAAATGTGCCTGGCTGCTATTCACTGAAAGCTCATTCTGAGTACATTTTTAGCATACGTTTGCTCCTGCCGGGTCAGCTGAGCAGCGAATTTCTATTTAACCACCTGCTATCATGAGAGACCTCAGGGCTGCATGTTTTGAGCTCAGTACTGATCCTGAAAAGCGTTTTCAATCCCACTTACAAGTAAAACTAGCTAAAATGTGCCTGGCTGCTATTCACTGAAAAGCTCATTCTGTGTACATTTTTGGCATTCGTTTGCTCCTACCGGGTCAGCTGAGCAGCGAATTTCTATTTAACCACCTGCTATCATGAGAGACCTCAGGGCTGCATGTTTTGAGCTCAGTACTGATCCTGAAAAGCGTTTTCAACCCCACTTACAAGTAAAACTAGCTAAAATGTGCCTGGCTGCTATTCATTTAAAAGCTCATTCTGTGTACATTTTTGGCATACGTTTGCTCCTACCGGGTCAGCTGAGCAGCGAATTTCTATTTAACCACCTGCTTTCATGAGAGACCTCAGGGCTGCATGTTTTGAGCCCAGTACTGAGCCTGAAAAGCATTTCCAACCCCACTTACAAGTAAAACTAGCTAAAATGTGCCTGGCTTCTCTTCACTGAAAAGCTCATTCTGAGTACATTTTTAGCATACGTTTGCTCCTGCCGGGTCAGCTGAGCAGCGAATTTCTATTTAACCACCTGCTATCATGAGAGACCTCAGGGATGCATGTTTTGAGCCCAGTACTGAGCCTGAAAAGCATTTCCAACCCCACTTACAAGTAAAACTAGTTAATGTGCCTGGCTTCTCTTCACTGAAAAGCTCATTCTGAGAACATTTTTAGCATACGTTTGCTCCTGCCGGCTCAGCTGAGCAGCAAATTTCTATTTAACCACCTGCTATCATGAGAGACCTCAGGGCTGCATGTTTTGAGCCCAGTACTGATCCTGAAAAGCGTTTCCAACCCCACTTACAAGTAAAACTAGCTAAAATGTGCCTGGCTGCTATTCACTGAAAGCTCATTCTGAGTACATTTTTAGCATACGTTTGCTCCTGCCGGGTCAGCTGAGCAACGAATTTCTATTTAACCACCTGCTATCATGAGAGACCTCAGGGCTGCATGTTTTGAGCTCAGTACTGATCCTGAAAAGCGTTTTCAATCCCACTTACAAGTAAAACTAGCTAAAATGTGCCTGGCTGCTATTCACTGAAAAGCTCATTCTGTGTACATTTTTGGCATTCGTTTTCTCCTACCGGGTCAGCTGAGCAGCGAATTTCTATTTAACCACCTGCTTTCATGAGAGACCTCAGGGCTGCATGTTTTGAGCCCAGTACTGAGCCTGAAAAGCATTTCGAACCCCACTTACAAGTAAAACTAGCTAAAATGTGCCTGGCTTCTCTTCACTGAAAAGCTCATTCTGTGTACATTTTTGGCATACATTTGCTCCTACCGGGTCAGCTGAGCAGCGAATTTCTATTTAACCACCTGCTTTCATGAGAGACCTCAGGGCTGCATGTTTTGAGCCCAGTACTGAGCCTGAAAAGCATTTCCAACCCCACTTACAAGTAAAACTAGTTAAAATGTGCCTGGCTTCTCTTCACTGAAAAGCTCATTCTGAGTACATTTTAAGCATACGTTTGCTCCTGCCGGGTCAGCTGAGCAGCGAATTTCTATTTAACCACCTGCTATCATGAGAGACCGCAGGGCTGCATGTTTGGAGCCCAGTACTGATCCTGAAAAGCGTTTCCAACCCCACTTACAAGTAAAACTAGCTAAAATGTGCCTGCTGCTATTCACTGAAAAGCTCATTCTGTGTACATTTGTGGCATACGTTTGCTCCTACCGGGTCAGCTGAGCAGCGAATTTCTATTTAACCACCTGCTTTCATGAGAGACCTCAGGGCTGCATGTTTTGAGCCCAGTACTGAGCCTGAAAAGCATTTCCAACCCCACTTACAAGTAAAACTAGCTAAAATGTGCCTGGCTTCTCTTCATTGAAAAGGTCATTCTGAGTACATTTTTAGCATACGTTTGCTCCTGCCGGGTCAGCTGAGCAGCGAATTTCTATTTAACCACCTGCTATCATGAGAGACCTCAGGGCTGCATGTTTTGAGCTCAGTACTGATCCTGAAAAGCGTTTTCAACCCCACTTACAAGTAAAACTAGCTAAAATGTGCCTGGCTGCTATTCACTGAAAAGCTCATTCTGTGTACATTTTTGGCATACGTTTGCTACTACCGGGTCAGCTGAGCAGCGAATTTCTATTTAACCACCTGCTTTCATGAGAGACCTCAGGGCTGCATGTTTTGAGCCCAGTACTGAGCCTGAAAAGCATTTCCAACCCCACTTACAAGTAAAACTAGCTAATGTGCCTGGCTTCTCTTCACTGAAAAGCTCATTCTGAGAACATTTTTAGCATACGTTTGCTCATGCCGGGTCAGCTGAGCAGCAAATTTCTATTTAACCACCTGCTATCATGAGAGACCTCAGGGCTGCATGTTTTGAGCTCAGTACTGATCCTGAAAAGCGTTTTCAACCCCACTTACAAGTAAAACTAGCTAAAATGTGCCTGGCTGCTATTCACCGAAAAGCTCATTCTGAGTACCTTTTTAGCATACGTTTGCTCCTGCCGGGTCAGCTGAGCAGCGAATTTCTATTTAACCACCTGCTATCATGAGAGACCTCAGGGCTGCATGTTTTGAGCCCAGTACTGAGCCTGAAAAGCATTTCCAACCCCACTTACAAGTAAAACTAGTTAAAATGTGCCTGGCTTCTCTTCACTGAAAAGCTCATTCTGAGTACATTTTAAGCATACGTTTGCTCCTGCCGGGTCAGCTGAGCAGCGAATTTCTATTTAACCACCTGCTTTCATGAGAGACCTCAGGGATGCATGCTTTGAGCCCAGCACTGAGCCTGAAAAGCGTTTCCAACCCCACTTACAAGTAAAACTAGCTAAAATGTGCCTGGCTTCTCTTCACTGAAAAGCTCATTCTGAGTACAATTTTAGCATACGTTTGCTCCTGCCGGGTCAGCTGAGCAGCGAATTTCTATTTAACCACCTGCTATCATGAGAGACCTCAGGGCTGCATGTTTTGAGCTCAGTACTGATCCTGACAAGTGTTTTCAACCCCACTTACAAGTAAAACTAGCTAAAATGTGCCTGGCTGCTATTCATTTAAAAGCTCATTCTGTGTACATTTTTAGCATACGTTTGCTCCTGCCGGGTCAGCTGAGCAGCGAATTTCTATTTAACCACCTGCTTTCATGAGAGACCTCAGGGATGCATGCTTTGAGCCCAGCACTGAGCCTGAAAAGCGTTTCCAACCCCACTTACAAGTAAAACTAGCTAAAATGTGCCTGGCTTCTCTTCACTGAAAAGCTCATTCTGAGTACAATTTTAGCATACGTTTGCTCCTGCCGGGTCAGCTGAGCAGCGAATTTCTATTTAACCACCTGCTATCATGAGAGACCTCAGGGCTGCATGTTTTGAGCTCAGTACTGATCCTGAAAAGTGTTTTCAACCCCACTTACAAGTAAAACTAGCTAAAATGTGCCTGGCTGCTATTCATTTAAAAGCTCATTCTGTGTACATTTTTAGCATACGTTTGCTCCTGCCGGGTCAGCTGAGCAGCGAATTTCTATTTAACCACCTGCTTTCATGAGAGACCTCAGGGATGCATGCTTTGAGCCCAGCACTGAGCCTGAAAAGCGTTTCCAACCCCACTTACAAGTAAAACTAGCTAAAATGTGCCTGGCTTCTCTTCACTGAAAAGCTCATTCTGAGTACAATTTTAGCATACGTTTGCTCCTGCCGGGTCAGCTGAGCAGCGAATTTCTATTTAACCACCTGCTATCATGAGAGACCTCAGGGCTGCATGTTTTGAGCTCAGTACTGATCCTGAAAAGTGTTTTCAACCCCACTTACAAGTAAAACTAGCTAAAATGTGCCTGGCTGCTATTCATTTAAAAGCTCATTCTGTGTACATTTTTGGCATACGTTTGCTCCTACCGGGTCAGCTGAGCAGCGAATTTCTATTTAACCACCTGCTTTCATGAGAGACCTCAGGGCTGCATGTTTTGAGCCCAGTACTGAGCCTGAAAAGCATTTCCAACCCCACTTACAAGTAAAACTAGCTAAAATGTGCCTGGCTTCTCTCACTGAAAAACTCATTCTGAGTACATTTTTATAATACGTTTGCTCCTGCCGGGTCAGCTGAGCAGCGAATTTCTATTTAACCACCTGCTATCATGAGAGACCTCAGGGCTGCATGTTTTGAGCTCAGTACTGATCCTGAAAAGCGTTTTCAACCCCACTTACAAGTAAAACTAGCTAAAATGTGCCTGGCTGCTATTCACTGAAAAGCTCATTCTGAGTACATTTTTAGCATACGTTTGCTCCTGCCGGGTCAGCTGAGCAGCGAATTTCTAATTAACCACCTGCTATCATGAGAGACCTCAGGGCTGCATGTTTTGAGCTCAGTACTGATCCTGAAAAGCGTTTTCAACCCCACTTACAAGTAAAACTAGCTAAAATGTGCCTGGCTGCCATTCACTGAAAAGCTCATTCTGTGTACATTTTTGGCATACGTTTGCTCCTACCGGGTCAGCTGAGCAGCGAATTTCTATTTAACCACCTGCTTTCATGAGAGACATCAGGGCTGCATGTTTTGAGCCCAGTACTGAGCCTGAAAAGCATTTCCAACCCCACTTACAAGTAAAACTAGCTAAAATGTGCCTGGCTGCTATTCACTGAAAAGCTCATTCTGTGTACATTTTTGGCATACGTTTGCTCCTACCAGGTCAGCTGAGCAGCGAATTTCTATTTAACCACCTGATTTCATGAGAGACCTCGGAGCTGCATGTTTTGAGCCCAGTACTGAGCCTGAAAAGCATTTCCAACCCCACTTACAAGTAAAACTAGCTAAAATGTGCCTGGCTTCTCTTCACTGAAAAGCTCATTCTGAGTACATTTTTAGCATACGTTTGCTCCTGCCGGGTCAGCTGAGCAGCGAATTTCTATTTAACCACCTGCTTTCATGAGAGACCTCAGGGATGCATGCTTTGAGCCCAGCACTGAGCCTGAAAAGCGTTTCCAACCCCACTTACAAGTAAAACTAGCTAAAATGTGCCTGGCTTCTCTTCACTGAAAAGCTCATTCTGAGTACAATTTTAGCATACGTTTGCTCCTGCCGGGTCAGCTGAGCAGCGAATTTCTATTTAACCACCTGCTATCATGAGAGACCTCAGGGCTGCATGTTTTGAGCTCAGTACTGATCCTGAAAAGCGTTTTCAACCCCACTTACAAGTAAAACTAGCTAAAATGTGCCTGGCTGCTATTCATTTAAAAGCTCATTCTGTGTACATTTTTGGCATACGTTTGCTCCTACCGGGTCAGCTGAGCAGCGAATTTCTATTTAACCACCTGCTTTCATGAGAGACCTCAGGGCTGCATGTTTTGAGCCCAGTACTGAGCCTGAAAAGCATTTCCAACCCCACTTACAAGTAAAACTAGCTAAAATGTGCCTGGCTTCTCTCACTGAAAAACTCATTCTGAGTACATTTTTATAATACGTTTGCTCCTGCCGGGTCAGCTGAGCAGCGAATTTCTATTTAACCACCTGCTATCATGAGAGACCTCAGGGCTGCATGTTTTGAGCCCAGTACTGATCCTGAAAAGCGTTTCCAACCCCACTTACAAGTAAAACTAGCTAAAATGTGCCTGGCTGCTATTCACTGAAAAGCTCAT
This sequence comes from Lissotriton vulgaris, assembly GCF_964263255.1. Taxonomy (NCBI): domain Eukaryota; kingdom Metazoa; phylum Chordata; class Amphibia; order Caudata; family Salamandridae; genus Lissotriton; species Lissotriton vulgaris. The sequence goes on along the minus strand of NW_028242071.1, from coordinate 1,619,310 downwards.
TCTGTGTACATTTTTGGCATACGTTTGCTCTTACCGGGTCAGCTGAGCAGCGAATTTCTATTTAACCACCTGATTTCATGAGAGACCTCAGAGCTGCATGTTTTGAGCCCAGTACTGAGCCTGAAAAGCATTTCCAACCCCACTTACAAGTAAAACTAGCTAAAATGTGCCTGGCTTCTCTTCACTGAAAAGCTCATTCTGAGTACATTTTTAGCATACGTTTGCTCCTGCCGGGTCAGCTGAGCAGCGAATTTCTATTTAACCACCTGCTATCATGAGAGACCTCAGGGCTGCATGTTTTGAGCTCAGTACTGATCCTGAAAAGCGTTTTCAACCCCACTTACAAGTAAAACTAGCTAAAATGTGCCTGGCTGCTATTCATTTAAAAGCTCATTCTGTGTGCATTTTTGGCATACGTTTGCTCCTGCCGGGTCAGCTGAGCAGCGAATTTCTATTTAACCACCTGCTATCATGAGAGACCTCAGGGCTGCATGTTTTGAGCCCAGTACTGAGCCTGAAAAGCATTTACAACCCCACTGACAAGAAAAACTAGTTAAAATGTGCCTGGCTTCTCTTCACTGAAAAGCTCATTCTGATTACATTTTAAGCATACGTTTGCTCCTGCCGGGTCAGCTGAGCAGCGAATTTCTATTTAACCACCTGCTATCATGAGAGACCTCAGGGCTGCATGTTTTGAGCCCAGTACTGATCCTGAAAAGCGTTTCCAACCCCACTTACAAGTAAAACGAGCTAAAATGTGCCTGGCTTCTCTCACTGAAAAACTCATTCTGAGTACATTTTTAGCATACGTTTGCTCCTGCCGGGTCAGCTGAGCAGCGAATTTCTATTTAACCACCTGCTATCATGAGAGACCTCAGGGCTGCATGTTTTGAGCCCAGTACTGAGCCTGAAAAGCATTTACAACCCCACTTACAAGTAAAACTAGTTAAAATGTGCCTGGCTTCTCTTCACTGAAAAGCTCATTCTGATCACATTTTAAGCATACGTTTGCTCCTGCCGGGTCAGCTGAGCAGCGAATTTCTATTTAACCACCTGCTATCATGAGAGACCTCAGGGCTGCATGTTTTGAGCACAGTACTGATCCTGAAAAGCGTTTCCAACCCCACTTACAAGTAAAACTAGCTAAAATGTGCCTGGCTGCTATTCACTGAAAAGCTCATTCTGTGTACATTTTTGGCATACGTTTGCTCCTACCAGGTCAGCTGAGCTGCGAATTTCTATTTAACCACCTGCTTTCATGAGAGACCTCAGGGCTGCATGTTTTGAGCCCAGTACTGAGCCTGAAAAGCATTTCCAACCCCACTTACAAGTAAAACTAGCTAAAATGTGCCTGGCTTCTCTTCACTGAAAAGCTCATTCTGAGTACATTTTTAGCATACGTTTGCTCCTGCCGGGTCAGCTGAGCAGCGAATTTCTATTTAACCACCTGCTATCATGAGAGACCTCAGGGATGCATGTTTTGAGCCCAGTACTGAGCCTGAAAAGCATTTCCAACCCCACTTACAAGTAAAACTAGTTAATGTGCCTGGCTTCTCTTCACTGAAAAGCTCATTCTGAGAACATTTTTTGCATACGTTTGCTCCTGCCGGCACAGCTGAGCAGCAAATTTCTATTTAACCACCTGCTATCATGAGAGACCTCAGGGCTGCATGTTTTGAGCCCAGTACTGATCCTGAAAAGCGTTTCCAACCCCACTTACAAGTAAAACTAGCTAAAATGTGCCTGGCTGCTATTCACTGAAAGCTCATTCTGAGTACATTTTTAGCATACGTTTGCTCCTGCCGGGTCAGCTGAGCAGCGAATTTCTATTTAACCACATGCTATCATGAGAGACCTCAGGGCTGCATGTTTTGAGCTCAGTACTGATCCTGAAAAGCGTTTTCAATCCCACTTACAAGTAAAACTAGCTAAAATGTGCCTGGCTGCTATTCACTGAAAAGCTCATTCTGTGTACATTTTTGGCATTCGTTTGCTCCTACCGGGTCAGCTGAGCAGCGAATTTCTATTTAACCACCTGCTATCATGAGAGACCTCAGGGCTGCATGTTTTGAGCTCAGTACTGATCCTGAAAAGCGTTTTCAACCCCACTTACAAGTAAAACTAGCTAAAATGTGCCTGGCTGCTATTCATTTAAAAGCTCATTCTGTGTACATTTTTGGCATACGTTTGCTCCTACCGGGTCAGCTGAGCAGCGAATTTCTATTTAACCACCTGCTTTCATGAGAGACCTCAGGGCTGCATGTTTTGAGCCCAGTACTGAGCCTGAAAAGCATTTCCAACCCCACTTACAAGTAAAACTAGCTAAAATGTGCCTGGCTTCTCTTCACTGAAAAGCTCATTCTGAGTACATTTTTAGCATACGTTTGCTCCTGCCGGGTCAGCTGAGCAGCGAATTTCTATTTAACCACCTGCTATCATGAGAGACCTCAGGGATGCATGTTTTGAGCCCAGTACTGAGCCTGAAAAGCATTTCCAACCCCACTTACAAGTAAAACTAGTTAATGTGCCTGGCTTCTCTTCACTGAAAAGCTCATTCTGAGAACATTTTTAGCATACGTTTGCTCCTGCCGGCTCAGCTGAGCAGCAAATTTCTATTTAACCACCTGCTATCATGAGAGACCTCAGGGCTGCATGTTTTGAGCCCAGTACTGATCCTGAAAAGCGTTTCCAACCCCACTTACAAGTAAAACTAGCTAAAATGTGCCTGGCTGCTATTCACTGAAAGCTCATTCTGAGTACATTTTTAGCATACGTTTGCTCCTGCCGGGTCAGCTGAGCAGCGAATTTCTATTTAACCACCTGCTATCATGAGAGACCTCAGGGCTGCATGTTTTGAGCTCAGTACTGATCCTGAAAAGCGTTTTCAATCCCACTTACAAGTAAAACTAGCTAAAATGTGCCTGGCTGCTATTCACTGAAAAGCTCATTCTGTGTACATTTTTGGCATTCGTTTTCTCCTACCGGGTCAGCTGAGCAGCGAATTTCTATTTAACCACCTGCTTTCATGAGAGACCTCAGGGCTGCATGTTTTGAGCCCAGTACTGAGCCTGAAAAGCATTTCGAACCCCACTTACAAGTAAAACTAGCTAAAATGTGCCTGGCTTCTCTTCACTGAAAAGCTCATTCTGTGTACATTTTTGGCATACATTTGCTCCTACCGGGTCAGCTGAGCAGCGAATTTCTATTTAACCACCTGCTTTCATGAGAGACCTCAGGGCTGCATGTTTTGAGCCCAGTACTGAGCCTGAAAAGCATTTCCAACCCCACTTACAAGTAAAACTAGTTAAAATGTGCCTGGCTTCTCTTCACTGAAAAGCTCATTCTGAGTACATTTTAAGCATACGTTTGCTCCTGCCGGGTCAGCTGAGCAGCGAATTTCTATTTAACCACCTGCTATCATGAGAGACCGCAGGGCTGCATGTTTGGAGCCCAGTACTGATCCTGAAAAGCGTTTCCAACCCCACTTACAAGTAAAACTAGCTAAAATGTGCCTGCTGCTATTCACTGAAAAGCTCATTCTGTGTACATTTGTGGCATACGTTTGCTCCTACCGGGTCAGCTGAGCAGCGAATTTCTATTTAACCACCTGCTTTCATGAGAGACCTCAGGGCTGCATGTTTTGAGCCCAGTACTGAGCCTGAAAAGCATTTCCAACCCCACTTACAAGTAAAACTAGCTAAAATGTGCCTGGCTTCTCTTCATTGAAAAGGTCATTCTGAGTACATTTTTAGCATACGTTTGCTCCTGCCGGGTCAGCTGAGCAGCGAATTTCTATTTAACCACCTGCTATCATGAGAGACCTCAGGGCTGCATGTTTTGAGCTCAGTACTGATCCTGAAAAGCGTTTTCAACCCCACTTACAAGTAAAACTAGCTAAAATGTGCCTGGCTGCTATTCACTGAAAAGCTCATTCTGTGTACATTTTTGGCATACGTTTGCTACTACCGGGTCAGCTGAGCAGCGAATTTCTATTTAACCACCTGCTTTCATGAGAGACCTCAGGGCTGCATGTTTTGAGCCCAGTACTGAGCCTGAAAAGCATTTCCAACCCCACTTACAAGTAAAACTAGCTAATGTGCCTGGCTTCTCTTCACTGAAAAGCTCATTCTGTGTACATTTTTGGCATACATTTGCTCCTACCGGGTCAGCTGAGCAGCGAATTTCTATTTAACCACCTGCTTTCATGAGAGACCTCAGGGCTGCATGTTTTGAGCCCAGTACTGAGCCTGAAAAGCATTTCCAACCCCACTTACAAGTAAAACTAGTTAAAATGTGCCTGGCTTCTCTTCACTGAAAAGCTCATTCTGAGTACATTTTAAGCATACGTTTGCTCCTGCCGGGTCAGCTGAGCAGCGAATTTCTATTTAACCACCTGCTATCATGAGAGACCGCAGGGCTGCATGTTTGGAGCCCAGTACTGATCCTGAAAAGCGTTTCCAACCCCACTTACAAGTAAAACTAGCTAAAATGTGCCTGCTGCTATTCACTGAAAAGCTCATTCTGTGTACATTTGTGGCATACGTTTGCTCCTACCGGGTCAGCTGAGCAGCGAATTTCTATTTAACCACCTGCTTTCATGAGAGACCTCAGGGCTGCATGTTTTGAGCCCAGTACTGAGCCTGAAAAGCATTTCCAACCCCACTTACAAGTAAAACTAGCTAAAATGTGCCTGGCTTCTCTTCATTGAAAAGGTCATTCTGAGTACATTTTTAGCATACGTTTGCTCCTGCCGGGTCAGCTGAGCAGCGAATTTCTATTTAACCACCTGCTATCATGAGAGACCTCAGGGCTGCATGTTTTGAGCTCAGTACTGATCCTGAAAAGCGTTTTCAACCCCACTTACAAGTAAAACTAGCTAAAATGTGCCTGGCTGCTATTCACTGAAAAGCTCATTCTGTGTACATTTTTGGCATACGTTTGCTACTACCGGGTCAGCTGAGCAGCGAATTTCTATTTAACCACCCGCTTTCATGAGAGACCTCAGGGCTGCATGTTTTGAGCCCAGTACTGAGCCTGAAAAGCATTTCCAACCCCACTTACAAGTAAAACTAGCTAATGTGCCTGGCTTCTCTTCACTGAAAAGCTCATTCTGAGAACATTTTTAGCATACGTTTGCTCATGCCGGGTCAGCTGAGCAGCAAATTTCTATTTAACCACCTGCTATCATGAGAGACCTCAGGGCTGCATGTTTTGAGCTCAGTACTGATCCTGAAAAGCGTTTTCAACCCCACTTACAAGTAAAACTAGCTAAAATGTGCCTGGCTGCTATTCACCGAAAAGCTCATTCTGAGTACCTTTTTAGCATACGTTTGCTCCTGCCGGGTCAGCTGAGCAGCGAATTTCTATTTAACCACCTGCTATCATGAGAGACCTCAGGGCTGCATGTTTTGAGCCCAGTACTGAGCCTGAAAAGCATTTCCAACCCCACTTACAAGTAAAACTAGTTAAAATGTGCCTGGCTTCTCTTCACTGAAAAGCTCATTCTGAGTACATTTTAAGCATACGTTTGCTCCTGCCGGGTCAGCTGAGCAGCGAATTTCTATTTAACCACCTGCTATCATGAGAGACCGCAGGGCTGCATGTTTGGAGCCCAGTACTGATCCTGAAAAGCGTTTCCAACCCCACTTACAAGTAAAACTAGCTAAAATGTGCCTGCTGCTATTCACTGAAAAGCTCATTCTGTGTACATTTGTGGCATACGTTTGCTCCTACCGGGTCAGCTGAGCAGCCAATTTCTATTTAACCACCTGCTTTCATGAGAGACCTCAGGGCTGCATGTTTTGAGCCCAGTACTGAGCCTGAAAAGCATTTCCAACCCCACTTACAAGTAAAACTAGCTAAAATGTGCCTGGCTTCTCTTCATTGAAAAGGTCATTCTGAGTACATTTTTAGCATACGTTTGCTCCTGCCGGGTCAGCTGAGCAGCGAATTTCTATTTAACCACCTGCTATCATGAGAGACCTCAGGGCTGCATGTTTTGAGCTCAGTACTGATCCTGAAAAGCGTTTTCAACCCCACTTACAAGTAAAACTAGCTAAAATGTGCCTGGCTGCTATTCACCGAAAAGCTCATTCTGAGTACATTTTTAGCATACGTTTGCTCCTGCCGGGTCAGCTGAGCAGCGAATTTCTATTTAACCACCTGCTATCATGAGAGACCTCAGGGCTGCATGTTTTGAGCTCAGTACTGATCCTGAAAAGCGTTTTCAACCCCACTTACAAGTAAAACTAGCTAAAATGTGCCTGGCTGCTATTCACTGAAAAGCTCATTCTGTGTACATTTTTGGCATACGTTTGCTCCTACCGGGTCAGCTGAGCAGCGAATTTCTATTTACCACCTGCTTTCATGAGAGACCTCAGGGCTGCATGTTTTGAGCCCAGTACTGAGCGTGAAAAGCATTTCCAACCCCACTTACAAGTAAAACTAGCTAAAATGTGCCTGGCTTCTCTTCACTGAAAAGCTCATTCTGTGTACATTTTTGGCATACGTTTGCTCCTGTCGGGTCAGCTGAGCAGCGAATTTCTATTTAACCACCTGCTTTCATGAGAGACCTCAGGGCTGCATGTTTTGAGCCCAGTACTGAGCCTGAAAAGCATTTCCAACACCACTTACAAGTAAAACTAGCTAAAATGTGCCTGGCTGCTATTCACTGAAAAGCTCATTCTGTGTACATTTTTGGCATACGTTTGCTCCTACCGGGTCAGCTGAGCAGCGAATTTCTATTTAACCACCTGATTTCATGAGAGACCTCAGAGCTGCATGTTTTGAGCCCAGTACTGAGCCTGAAAAGCATTTCCAACCCCACTTACAAGTAAAACTAGCTAAAATGTGCCTGGCTTCTCTTCACTGAAAAGCTCATTCTGAGTACATTTTTAGCATACGTTTGCTCCTGCCGGGTCAGCTGAGCAGCATATTTCTATTTAACCACCTGCTTTCATGAGAGACCTCAGGGATGCATGCTTTGAGCCCAGCACTGAGCCTGAAAAGCGTTTCCAACCCCACTTACAAGTAAAACTAGCTAAAATGTGCCTGGCTTCTCTTCACTGAAAAGCTCATTCTGAGTACAATTTTAGCATACGTTTGCTCCTGCCGGGTCTGCTGAGCAGCGAATTTCTATTTAACCACCTGCTATCATGAGAGACCTCAGGGCTGCATGTTTTGAGCTCAGTACTGATCCTGAAAAGTGTTTTCAACCCCACTTACAAGTAAAACTAGCTAAAATGTGCCTGGCTGCTATTCATTTAAAAGCTCATTCTGTGTACATTTTTGGCATACGTTTGCTCCTACCGGGTCAGCTGAGCAGCGAATTTCTATTTAACCACCTGCTTTCATGAGAGACCTCAGGGCTGCATGTTTTGAGCCCAGTACTGAGCCTGAAAAGCATTTCCAACCCCACTTACAAGTAAAACTAGCTAAAATGTGCCTGGCTTCTCTCACTGAAAAACTCATTCTGAGTACATTTTTATAATACGTTTGCTCCTGCCGGGTCAGCTGAGCAGCGAATTTCTATTTAACCACCTGCTATCATGAGAGACCTCAGGGCTGCATGTTTTGAGCTCAGTACTGATCCTGAAAAGCGTTTTCAACCCCACTTACAAGTAAAACTAGCTAAAATGTGCCTGGCTGCTATTCACCGAAAAGCTCATTCTGAGTACATTTTTAGCATACGTTTGCTCCTGCCGGGTCAGCTGAGCAGCGAATTTCTATTTAACCACCTGCTATCATGAGAGACCTCAGGGCTGCATGTTTTGAGCTCAGTACTGATCCTGAAAAGCGTTTTCAACCCCACTTACAAGTAAAACTAGCTAAAATGTGCCTGGCTGCTATTCACTGAAAAGCTCATTCTGTGTACATTTTTGGCATACGTTTGCTCCTACCGGGTCAGCTGAGCAGCGAATTTCTATTTACCACCTGCTTTCATGAGAGACCTCAGGGCTGCATGTTTTGAGCCCAGTACTGAGCGTGAAAAGCATTTCCAACCCCACTTACAAGTAAAACTAGCTAAAATGTGCCTGGCTTCTCTTCACTGAAAAGCTCATTCTGTGTACATTTTTGGCATACGTTTGCTCCTGCCGGGTCAGCTGAGCAGCGAATTTCTATTTAACCACCTGCTTTCATGAGAGACCTCAGGGCTGCATGTTTTGAGCCCAGTACTGAGCCTGAAAAGCATTTCCAACACCACTTACAAGTAAAACTAGCTAAAATGTGCCTGGCTGCTATTCACTGAAAAGCTCATTCTGTGTACATTTTTGGCATACGTTTGCTCCTACCGGGTCAGCTGAGCAGCGAATTTCTATTTAACCACCTGATTTCATGAGAGACCTCAGAGCTGCATGTTTTGAGCCCAGTACTGAGCCTGAAAAGCATTTCCAACCCCACTTACAAGTAAAACTAGCTAAAATGTGCCTGGCTTCTCTTCACTGAAAAGCTCATTCTGAGTACATTTTTAGCATACGTTTGCTCCTGCCGGGTCAGCTGAGCAGCATATTTCTATTTAACCACCTGCTTTCATGAGAGACCTCAGGGATGCATGCTTTGAGCCCAGCACTGAGCCTGAAAAGCGTTTCCAACCCCACTTACAAGTAAAACTAGCTAAAATGTGCCTGGCTTCTCTTCACTGAAAAGCTCATTCTGAGTACAATTTTAGCATACGTTTGCTCCTGCCGGGTCTGCTGAGCAGCGAATTTCTATTTAACCACCTGCTATCATGAGAGACCTCAGGGCTGCATGTTTTGAGCTCAGTACTGATCCTGAAAAGTGTTTTCAACCCCACTTACAAGTAAAACTAGCTAAAATGTGCCTGGCTGCTATTCATTTAAAAGCTCATTCTGTGTACATTTTTGGCATACGTTTGCTCCTACCGGGTCAGCTGAGCAGCGAATTTCTATTTAACCACCTGCTTTCATGAGAGACCTCAGGGCTGCATGTTTTGAGCCCAGTACTGAGCCTGAAAAGCATTTCCAACCCCACTTACAAGTAAAACTAGCTAAAATGTGCCTGGCTTCTCTCACTGAAAAACTCATTCTGAGTACATTTTTATAATACGTTTGCTCCTGCCGGGTCAGCTGAGCAGCGAATTTCTATTTAACCACCTGCTATCATGAGAGACCTCAGGGCTGCATGTTTTGAGCTCAGCACTGATCCTGAAAAGCGTTTTCAACCCCACTTACAAGTAAAACTAGCTAAAATGTGCCTGGCTGCTATTCACTGAAAAGCTCATTCTGAGTACATTTTTAGCATACGTTTGCTCCTGCCGGGTCAGCTGAGCAGCGAATTTCTATTTAACCACCTGCTATCATGAGAGACCTCAGGGCTGCATGTTTTGAGCTCAGTACTGATCCTGAAAAGCGTTTTCAACCCCACTTACAAGTAAAACTAGCTAAAATGTGCCTGGCTGCCATTCACTGAAAAGCTCATTCTGTGTACATTTTTGGCATACGTTTGCTCCTACCGGGTCAGCTGAGCAGCAAATTTCTATTTAACCACCTGCTTTCATGAGAGACCTCAGGGCTGCATGTTTTGAGCCCAGTACTGAGCCTGAAAAGCATTTCCAACCCCACTTACAAGTAAAACTAGCTAAAATGTGCCTGGCTTCTCTTCACTGAAAAGCTCATTCTGTGTACATTTTTGGCATACGTTTGCTCCTGCCGGGTCAGCTGAGCAGCGAATTTCTATTTAACCACCTGCTTTCATGAGAGACCTCAGGGCTGCATGTTTTGAGCCCAGTACTGAGCCTGAAAAGCATTTCCAACCCCACTTACAAGTAAAACTAGCTAAAATGTGCCTGGCTGCTATTCACTGAAAAGCTCATTCTGTGTACATTTTTGGCATACGTTTGCTCCTACCGGGTCAGCTGAGCAGCGAATTTCTATTTAACCACCTGATTTCATGAGAGACCTCAGAGCTGCATGTTTTGAGCCCAGTACTGAGCCTGAAAAGCATTTCCAACCCCACTTACAAGTAAAACTAGCTAAAATGTGCCTGGCTTCTCTTCACTGAAAAGCTCATTCTGAGTACATTTTTAGCATACGTTTGCTCCTGCCGGGTCAGCTGAGCAGCGAATTTCTATTTAACCACCTGCTTTCATGAGAGACCTCAGGGATGCATGCTTTGAGCCCAGCACTGAGCCTGAAAAGCGTTTCCAACCCCACTTACAAGTAAAACTAGCTAAAATGTGCCTTGCTTCTCTTCACTGAAAAGCTCATTCTGATTACAATTTTAGCATACGTTTGCTCCTGCCGGGTCAGCTGAGCAGCGCATTTCTATTTAACCACCTGCTATCATGAGAGACCTCAGGGCTGCATGTTTTGAGCTCAGTACTGATCCTGAAAAGCGTTTTCAACCCCACTTACAAGTAAAACTAGCTAAAATGTGCCTGGCTGCTATTCATTTAAAAGCTCATTCTGTGTACATTTTTGGCATACGTTTGCTCCTACCGGGTCAGCTGAGCAGCGAATTTCTATTTAACCACCTGCTTTCATGAGAGACCTCAGGGCTGCATGTTTTGAGCCCAGTACTGAGCCTGAAAAGCATTTCCAACCCCACTTACAAGTAAAACTAGCTAAAATGTGCCTGGCTTCTCTCACTGAAAAACTCATTCTGAGTACATTTTTATAATACGTTTGCTCCTGCCGGGTCAGCTGAGCAGCGAATTTCTATTTAACCACCTGCTATCATGAGAGACCTCAGGGCTGCATGTTTTGAGCCCAGTACTGAGCCTGAAAAGCATTTACAACCCCACTTACAAGAAAAACTAGTTAAAATGTGCCTGGCTTCTCTTCACTGAAAAGCTCATTCTGATTACATTTTAAGCATACGTTTGCTCCTGCCGGGTCAGCTGAGCAGCGAATTTCTATTTAACCACCTGCTATCATGAGAGACCTCAGGGCTGCATGTTTTGAGCCCAGTACTGATCCTGAAAAGCGTTTCCAACCCCACTTACAAGTAAAACTAGCTAAAATGTGCCTGGCTGCTATTCACTGAAAAGCTCATTCTGTGTACATTTTTGGCATACGTTTGCTCTTACCGGGTCAGCTGAGCAGCGAATTTCTATTTAACCACCTGATTTCATGAGAGACCTCAGAGCTGCATGTTTTGAGCCCAGTACTGAGCCTGAAAAGCATTTCCAAACCCACTTACAAGTAAAACTAGCTAAAATGTGCCTGGCTTCTCTTCACTGAAAAGCTCATTCTGAGTACATTTTTAGCATACGTTTGCTCCTGCCGGGTCAGCTGAGCAGCGAATTTCTATTTAACCACCTGCTATCATGAGAGACCTCAGGGCTGCATGTTTTGAGCTCAGTACTGATCCTGAAAAGCGTTTTCAACCCCACTTACAAGTAAAACTAGCTAAAATGTGCCTGGCTGCTATTCATTTAAAAGCTCATTCTGTGTACATTTTTGGCATACGTTTGCTCCTGCCGGGTCAGCTGAGCAGCGAATTTCTATTTAACCACCTGCTATCATGAGAGACCTCAGGGCTGCATGTTTTGAGCCCAGTACTGAGCCTGAAAAGCATTTACAACCCCACTGACAAGAAAAACTAGTTAAAATGTGCCTGGCTTCTCTTCACTGAAAAGCTCATTCTGATTACATTTTAAGCATACGTTTGCTCCTGCCGGGTCAGCTGAGCAGCGAATTTCTATTTAACCACCTGCTATCATGAGAGACCTCAGGGCTGCATGTTTTGAGCCCAGTACTGATCCTGAAAAGCGTTTCCAACCCCACTTACAAGTAAAACTAGCTAAAATGTGCCTGGATTCTCTCACTGAAAAACTCATTCTGAGTACATTTTTAGCATACGTTTGCTCCTGCCGGGTCAGCTGAGCAGCGAATTTCTATTTAACCACCTGCTATCATGAGAGACCTCAGGGCTGCATGTTTTGAGCCCAGTACTGAGCCTGAAAAGCATTTACAACCCCACTTACAAGTAAAACTAGTTAAAATGTGCCTGGCTTCTCTTCACTGAAAAGCTCATTCTGATCACATTTTAAGCATACGTTTGCTCCTGCCGGGTCAGCTGAGCAGCGAATTTCTATTTAACCACCTGCATTCATGAGAGACCTCAGGGCTGCATGTTTTGAGCACAGTACTGATCCTGAAAAGCGTTTCCAACCCCACTTACAAGTAAAACTAGCTAAAATGTGCCTGGCTTCTCTTCACTGAAAAGCTCATTCTGAGTACATTTTTAGCATACGTTTGCTCCTGCCGGGTCAGCTGAGCAGCGAATTTCTATTTAACCACCTGCTATCATGAGAGACCTCAGGGCTGCATGTTTTGAGCTCAGTACTGATCCTGAAAAGCGTTTTCAACCCCACTTACAAGTAAAACTAGCTAAAATGTGCCTGACTGCTATTCATTTAAAAGCTCATTCTGTGTACATTTTTGGCATACGTTTGCTCCTACCGGGTCAGCTGATCAGCGAATTTCTATTTAACCACCTGCTTTCATGAGAGACCTCAGGGCTGCATGTTTTGAGCCCAGTACTGAGCCTGAAAAGCATTTCCAACCCCACTTACAAGTAAAACTAGCTAAAATGTGCCTGGCTTCTCTTCACTGAAAAGCTCATTCTGAGTACATTTTTAGCATACGTTTGCTCCTGCCGGGTCAGCTGAGCAGCGAATTTCTATTTAACCACCTGCTTTCATGAGAGACCTCAGGGCTGCATGTTTTGAGCCCAGTACTGAGCCTGAAAAGCATTTCCAACCCCACTTACAAGTAAAACTAGCTAAAATGTGCCTGGCTTCTCTTCACTGAAAAGCTCATTCTGAGTACATTTTTAGCATACGTTTGCTCCTGCCGGGTCAGCTGAGCAGCGAATTTCTATTTAACCACCTGCTATCATGAGAGACCTCAGGGATGCATGTTTTGAGCCCAGTACTGAGCCTGAAAAGCATTTCCAACCCCACTTACAAGTAAAACTAGTTAATGTGCCTGGCTTCTCTTCACTGAAAAGCTCATTCTGAGAACATTTTTTGCATACGTTTGCTCCTGCCGGCTCAGCTGAGCAGCAAATTTCTATTTAACCACCTGCTATCATGAGAGACCTCAGGGCTGCATGTTTTGAGCCCAGTACTGATCCTGAAAAGCGTTTCCAACCCCACTTACAAGTACAACTAGCTAAAATGTGCCTGGCTGCTATTCACTGAAAGCTCATTCTGAGTACATTTTTAGCATACGTTTGCTCCTGCCGGGTCAGCTGAGCAGCGAATTTCTATTTAACCACCTGCTATCATGAGAGACCTCAGGGCTGCATGTTTTGAGCTCAGTACTGATCCTGAAAAGCGTTTTCAATCCCACTTACAAGTAAAACTAGCTAAAATGTGCCTGGCTGCTATTCACTGAAAAGCTCATTCTGTGTACATTTTTGGCATTCGTTTGCTCCTACCGGGTCAGCTGAGCAGCGAATTTCTATTTAACCACCTGCTATCATGAGAGACCTCAGGGCTGCATGTTTTGAGCTCAGTACTGATCCTGAAAAGCGTTTTCAACCCCACTTACAAGTAAAACTAGCTAAAATGTGCCTGGCTGCTATTCATTTAAAAGCTCATTCTGTGTACATTTTTGGCATACGTTTGCTCCTACCGGGTCAGCTGAGCAGCGAATTTCTATTTAACCACCTGCTTTCATGAGAGACCTCAGGGCTGCATGTTTTGAGCCCAGTACTGAGCCTGAAAAGCATTTCCAACCCCACTTACAAGTAAAACTAGCTAAAATGTGCCTGGCTTCTCTTCACTGAAAAGCTCATTCTGAGTACATTTTTAGCATACGTTTGCTCCTGCCGGGTCAGCTGAGCAGCGAATTTCTATTTAACCACCTGCTATCATGAGAGACCTCAGGGATGCATGTTTTGAGCCCAGTACTGAGCCTGAAAAGCATTTCCAACCCCACTTACAAGTAAAACTAGTTAATGTGCCTGGCTTCTCTTCACTGAAAAGCTCATTCTGAGAACATTTTTAGCATACGTTTGCTCCTGCCGGCTCAGCTGAGCAGCAAATTTCTATTTAACCACCTGCTATCATGAGAGACCTCAGGGCTGCATGTTTTGAGCCCAGTACTGATCCTGAAAAGCGTTTCCAACCCCACTTACAAGTAAAACTAGCTAAAATGTGCCTGGCTGCTATTCACTGAAAGCTCATTCTGAGTACATTTTTAGCATACGTTTGCTCCTGCCGGGTCAGCTGAGCAGCGAATTTCTATTTAACCACCTGCTATCATGAGAGACCTCAGGGCTGCATGTTTTGAGCTCAGTACTGATCCTGAAAAGCGTTTTCAATCCCACTTACAAGTAAAACTAGCTAAAATGTGCCTGGCTGCTATTCACTGAAAAGCTCATTCTGTGTACATTTTTGGCATTCGTTTTCTCCTACCGGGTCAGCTGAGCAGCGAATTTCTATTTAACCACCTGCTTTCATGAGAGACCTCAGGGCTGCATGTTTTGAGCCCAGTACTGAGCCTGAAAAGCATTTCGAACCCCACTTACAAGTAAAACTAGCTAAAATGTGCCTGGCTTCTCTTCACTGAAAAGCTCATTCTGTGTACATTTTTGGCATACATTTGCTCCTACCGGGTCAGCTGAGCAGCGAATTTCTATTTAACCGTCTGCTTTCATGAGAGACCTCAGGGCTGCATGTTTTGAGCCCAGTACTGAGCCTGAAAAGCATTTCCAACCCCACTTACAAGTAAAACTAGTTAAAATGTGCCTGGCTTCTCTTCACTGAAAAGCTCATTCTGAGTACATTTTAAGCATACGTTTGCTCCTGCCGGGTCAGCTGAGCAGCGAATTTCTATTTAACCACCTGCTATCATGAGAGACCGCAGGGCTGCATGTTTGGAGCCCAGTACTGATCCTGAAAAGCGTTTCCAACCCCACTTACAAGTAAAATAGCTAAAATGTGCCTGCTGCTATTCACTGAAAAGCTCATTCTGTGTACATTTGTGGCATACGTTTGCTCCTACCGGGTCAGCTGAGCAGCGAATTTCTATTTAACCACCTGCTTTCATGAGAGACCTCAGGGATGCATGTTTTGTGCCCAGTACTGAGCCTGAAAAGCATTTCCAACCCCACTTACAAGTAAAACTAGCTAAAATGTGCCTGGCTTCTCTTCACTGAAAAGCTCATTCTGAGTACATTTTCAGAATACGTTTGCTCCTGCCGGGTCAGCTGAGCAGCGAATTTCTATTTAACCACCTGCTATCATGAGAGACCTCAGGGCTGCATGTTTTGATCCCAGTACTGATCCTGAAAAGCGTTTCCAAACCCACTTACAAGTAAAACTAGCTAAAATGTGCCTGGCTTCTATTCACTGAAAAGCTCATTCTGAGTACATTTTTAGAATACGTTTGCTCCTGCCGGGTCAGCTGAGCAGCGAATTTCTATTTAACCACCTGCTATCATGAGAGACCTCAGGTCTGCATGTTTTGAGCTCAGTACTGATCCTGAAAAGCGTTTTCAACCCCACTTACAAGTAAAACTAGCTAAAATGTGCCTGGCTGCTATTCACTGAAAAGCTCATTCTGTGTACATTTTTGGCATACGTTTGCTCCTACCGGGTCAGCTGAGCAGCAAATTTCTATTTAACCACCTGCTTTCATGAGAGACCTCAGGGCTGCATGTTTTGAGCCCAGTACTGAGCCTGAGAAGCATTTCCAACCCCACTTACAAGTAAAACTAGCTAAAATGTGCCTGGCTTCTCTTCACTGAAAAGCTCATTCTGAGTAAATTTTTAGCATACGTTTGCTCCTGCCGGGTCAGCTGAGCAGCGAATTTCTATTTAACCACCTGCTATCATGTGAGACCTCAGGGCTGCATGTTTTGAGCCGAGTACTGATAAAAGAGTTTCCAACCCCACTTACAAGTAAAACTAGCTTAAATGTGCCTGGCTGCTATTCACTGAAAAGCTCATTCTGTGTACATTTTTGGCATACGTTTGCGCCTACCGGGTCAGCTGAGCAGCGAATTTCTATTTAACCACCTGATTTCATGAGAGACCTCAGAGCTGCATGTTTTGAGCCCAGTACTGAGCCTGAAAAGCATTTCCAACCCCACTTACAAGTAAAACTAGCTAAAATGTGCCTGGCTTCTCTTCACTGAAAAGCTCATTCTGAGTACATTTTTAGCATACGTTTGCTCCTGCCGGGTCAGCTGAGCAGCGGATTTCTTTTTAACCACCTGCTATCATGAGAGACCTCAGGGCTGCATGTTTTGAGCTCAGTACTGATCCTGAAAAGCGTTTTCAACCCCACTTACAAGTAAAACTAGCTAAAATGTGCCTGGCTGCTATTCACTGAAAAGCTCATTCTGTGTACATTTTTGGCATACGTTTGCTCCTACCGGGTCAGCTGAGCAGCAAATTTCTATTTAACCACCTGCTTTCATGAGAGACCTCAGGGCTGCATGTTTTGAGCCCAGTACTGAGCCTGAAAAGCATTTCCAACCCCACTTACAAGTAAAACTAGCTAAAATGTGCCTAGCTTCTCTTTACTGAAAAGCTCATTCTGCTTACATTTTTGGCATACGTTTGCTCCTACCGGGTCAGCTGAGCAGCGAATTTCTATTTAACCACCTGATTTCATGAGAGACCTCAGAGCTGCATGTTTTGAGCCCAGTACTGAGCCTGAAAAGCATTTCCAACCCCACTTACAAGTAAAACTAGCTAAAATGTGCCTGGCTTCTCTTCACTGAAAAGCTCATTCTGAGTACATTTTTAGCATACGTTTGCTCCTGCCGGGTCAGCTGAGCAGCGAATTTCTATTTAACCACCTGCTTTCATGAGAGATCTCAGGGATGCATGCTTTGAGCCCAGCACTGAGCCTGAAAAGCGTTTCCAACCCCACTTACAAGTAAAACTAGCTAAAATGTGCCTGGCTTCTCTTCACTGAAAAGCTCATTCTGAGTACATTTTTAGCATACGTTTGCTCCTGCCGGGTCAGCTGAGCAGCGAATTTCTATTTAACCACCTGCTATCATGAGAGACCCCAGGGCTGCATGTTTTGAGCTCAGTACTGATCCTGAAAAGCGTTTTCAACCCCACTTACAAGTAAAACTAGCTAAAATGTGCCTGGCTGCTATTCATTTAAAAGCTCATTCTGTGTACATTTTTGGCATACGTTTGCTCCTACCGGGTCAGCTGAGCAGCGAATTTCTATTTAACCACCTGCTTTCATGAGAGACCTCAGGGCTGCATGTTTTGAGCCCAGTACTGAGCCTTTAAAGCATTTCCAACCCCACTTACAAGAAAAACTAGTTAAAATGTGCCTGGCTTTTCTTCACTGAAAAGCTCATTCTGAGTACATTTTAAGCATACGTTTGCTTCTGCCGGGTCAGCTGAGCAGCGAATTTCTATTTAACCACCTGATTTCATGAGAGACCTCAGAGCTGCATGTTTTGAGCCCAGTACTGAGCCTGAAAAGCATTTCCAACCCCACTTACAAGTAAAACTAGCTAAAATGTGCTTGGCTTCTCTTCACTGAAAAGCTCATTCTGAGTACATTTTTAGCATACGTTTGCTCCTGCCGGGTCAGCTGAGCAGCGAATTTCTATTTAACCACCTGCTATCATGAGAGACCTCAGGGCTGCATGTTTTGAGCCCAGTACTGAGCCTGAAAAGCATTTCCAACCCCACTTACAAGAAAAACTAGTTAAAATGTGCTGGCTTCTCTTCACTGAAAAGCTCATTCTGAGTACATTTTAAGCATACGTTTGCTCCTGCCGGGTCAGCTGAGCAGCGAATTTCTATTTAACCACCTGCTATCATGAGAGACCTCAGGGCTGCATGTTTTGAGCTCAGTACTGATCCTGAAAAGCGTTTTCAACCCCACTTACAAGTAAAACTAGCTAAAATGTGCCTGGCTGCTATTCACTGAAAAGCTCATTCTGTGTACATTTTTGGCATACGTTTGCTACTACCGGGTCAGCTGAGCAGCGAATTTCTATTTAACCACCTGCTTTCATGAGAGACCTCAGGGCTACATGTTTTGAGCCCAGTACTGAGCCTGAAAAGCATTTCCAACCCCACTTACAAGTAAAACTAGCTAAAATGTGCCTGGCTTCTCTTCACTGAAAAGCTCATTCTGAGTACATGTTTAGCATACGTTTGCTCCTGCCGGGTCAGCTGAGCAGCGAATTTCTATTTAACCACCTGCTATCATGAGAGACCTCAGGGCTGCATGTTTTGAGCTCAGTACTGATCCTGAAAAGCGTTTTCAACCCCACTTACAAGGAAAACTAGCTAAAATGTGCCTGGCTGCTATTCATTTAAAAGCTCATTCTGTGTACATTCTTGGCATACGTTTGCTCCTACCGGGTCAGCTGAGCAGTGAATTTCTATTTAACCACCTGCTTTCATGAGAGACCTCAGGGCTGCATGTTTTGAGCCCAGTACTGAGCCTGAAAAGCATTTCCAACCCCACTTAGAAGAAAAACTAGTTAAAATGTGCCTGGCTTCTCTTCACTGAAAAGCTCATTCTGAGTACATTTTAAGCATACGTTTGCTCCTGCCGGGTCAGCTGAGCAGCGAATTTCTATTTAACCACCTGCTATCATGAGAGACCTCAGGGCTGCATGTTTTGAGCCCAGTACTGATCCTGAAAAGCGTTTTCAACCCCACTTACAAGTAAAACTAGCTAAAATGTGCCTGGCTGCTATTCACTGAAAACCTCATTCTGTGTACATTTTTGGCATACGTTTGCTCCTACCGGGTCAGCTGAGCAGCGAATTTCTATTTAACCACCTGCTTTCATGAGAGACCTCAGGGATGCATGCTTTGAGCCCAGCACTGAGCCTGAAAAGCGTTTCCAACCCCACTTACAAGTAAAACTAGCTAAAATGTGCCTGGCTTCTCTTCACTGAAAAGCTCATTCTGAGTACATTTTTAGCATACGTTTGCTCCTGCCGGGTCAGCTGAGCAGCGAATTTCTATTTAACCACCTGCTATCATGAGAGACCTCAGGGCTGCATGTTTTGAGCTCAGTACTGATCCTGAAAAGCGTTTTCAACCCCACTTACAAGTAAAACTAGCTAAAATGTGCCTGGCTTTTCTTCACTGAAAAGCTCGTTCTGAGAACATTTTTAGTATACGTTTGCTCCTGCCGAGTCAGCTGAGCAGCAAATTTCTATTTAACCACCTGCTATCATGAGAGACCTCAGGGCTGCATGTTTTGAGCTCAGTACTGATCCTGAAAAGCGTTTTCAACCCCACTTACAAGTAAAACTAGCTAAAATGTGCCTGGCTGCTATTCACTGAAAAGCTCATTCTGTGTACATTTTTGGCATACGTTTGCTCCTACCGGGTCAGCTGAGCAGCAAATTTCTATTTAACCACCTGCTTTCATGAGAGACCTCAGGGCTGCATGTTTTGAGCCCAGTACTGAGCCTGAAAAGAATTTCCAACCCCACTTACAAGTAAAACTAGCTAAAATGTGCCTGGCTTCTCTTCACTGAAAAGCTCATTCTGAGTACATTTTTAGCATACGTTTGCTCCTGCCGGGTCAGCTGAGCAGCGAATTTCTATTTAACCACCTGCTTTCATGAGAGATCTCAGGGATGCATGCTTTGAGCCCAGCACTGAGCCTGAAAAGCGTTTCCAACCCCACTTACAAGTAAAACTAGCTAAAATGTGCCTGGCTTCTCTTCACTGAAAAGCTCATTCTGAGTACATTTTTAGCATACGTTTGCTCCTGCCGGGTCAGCTGAGCAGCGAATTTCTATTTAACCACCTGCTATCATGAGAGACCTCAGGGCTGCATGTTTTGAGCTCAGTACTGATCCTGAAAAGCGTTTTCAACCCCACTTACAAGTAAAACTAGCTAAAATGTGCCTGGCTGCTATTCATTTTAAAGCTCATTCTGTGTACATTTTTGGCATACGTTTGCTCCTACCGGGTCAGCTGAGCAGCGAATTTCTATTTAACCACCTGCTTTCATGAGAGACCTCAGGGCTGCATGTTTTGAGCCCAGTACTGAGCCTTTAAAGCATTTCCAACCCCACATACAAGAAAAACTAGTTAAAATGTGCCTGGCTTTTCTTCACTGAAAAGCTCATTCTGAGTACATTTTAAGCATACGTTTGCTCCTGCCGGGTCAGCTGAGCAGCGAATTTCTATTTAACCACCTGATTTCATGAGAGACCTCAGAGCTGCATGTTTTGAGCCCAGTACTGAGCCTGAAAAGCATTTCCAACCCCACTTACAAGTAAAACTAGCTAAAATGTGCTTGGCTTCTCTTCACTGAAAAGCTCATTCTGAGTACATTTTTAGCATACGTTTGCTCCTGCCGGGTCAGCTGAGCAGCGAATTTCTATTTAACCACCTGCTATCATGAGAGACCTCAGGGCTGCATGTTTTGAGCCCAGTACTGAGCCTGAAAAGCATTTCCAACCCCACTTACAAGAAAAACTAGTTAAAATGTGCTGGCTTCTCTTCACTGAAAAGCTCATTCTGAGTACATTTTAAGCATACGTTTGCTCCTGCCGGGTCAGCTGAGCAGCGAATTTCTATTTAACCACCTGCTATCATGAGAGACCTCAGGGCTGCATGTTTTGAGCTTAGTACTGATCCTGAAAAGCGTTTTCAACCCCACTTACAAGTAAAACTAGCTAAAATGTGCCTGGCTGCTATTCACTGAAAAGCTCATTCTGTGTACATTTTTGGCATACGTTTGCTACTACCGGGTCAGCTGAGCAGCGAATTTCTATTTAACCACCTGCTTTCATGAGAGACCTCAGGGCTACATGTTTTGAGCCCAGTACTGAGCCTGAAAAGCATTTCCAACCCCACTTACAAGTAAAACTAGCTAAAATGTGCCTGGCTTCTCTTCACTGAAAAGCTCATTCTGAGTACATTTTTAGCATACGTTTGCTCCTGCCGGGTCAGCTGAGCAGCGAATTTCTATTTAACCACCTGCTATCATGAGAGACCTCAGGGCTGCATGTTTTGAGCTCAGTACTGATCCTGAAAAGCGTTTTCAACCCCACTTACAAGGAAAACTAGCTAAAATGTGCCTGGCTGCTATTCATTTAAAAGCTCATTCTGTGTACATTCTTGGCATACGTTTGCTCCTACCGGGTCAGCTGAGCAGTGAATTTCTATTTAACCACCTGCTTTCATGAGAGACCTCAGGGCTGCATGTTTTGAGCCCAGTACTGAGCCTGAAAAGCATTTCCAACCCCACTTACAAGAAAAACTAGTTAAAATGTGCCTGGCTTCTCTTCACTGAAAAGCTCATTCTGAGTACATTTTAAGCATACGTTTGCGCCTGCCGGGTCAGCTGAGCAGCGAATTTCTATTTAACCACCTGCTATCATGAGAGACCTCAGGGCTGCATGTTTTGAGCCCAGTACTGATCCTGAAAAGCGTTTTCAACCCCACTTACAAGTAAAACTAGCTAAAATGTGCCTGGCTGCTATTCACTGAAAACCTCATTCTGTGTACATTTTTGGCATACGTTTGCTCCTACCGGGTCAGCTGAGCAGCGAATTTCTATTTAACCACCTGCTTTCATGAGAGACCTCAGGGATGCATGCTTTGAGCCCAGCACTGAGCCTGAAAAGCGTTTCCAACCCCACTTACAAGTAAAACTAGCTAAAATGTGCCTGGCTTCTCTTCACTGAAAAGCTCATTCTGAGTACATTTTTAGCATACGTTTGCTCCTGCCGGGTCAGCTGAGCAGCGAATTTCTATTTAACCACCTGCTATCATGAGAGACCTCAGGGCTGCATGTTTTGAGCTCAGTACTGATCCTGAAAAGCGTTTTCAACCCCACTTACAAGTAAAACTAGCTAAAATGTGCCTGGCTTCTCTTCACTGAAAAGCTCGTTCTGAGAACATTTTTAGTATACGTTTGCTCCTGCCGAGTCAGCTGAGCAGCAAATTTCTATTTAACCACCTGCTATCATGAGAGACCTCAGGGCTGCATGTTTTGAGCTCAGTACTGATCCTGAAAAGCGTTTTCAACCCCATTTACAAGTAAAACTAGCTAAAATGTGCCTGGCTGCTATTCACTGAAAAGCTCATTCTGTGTACATTTTTGGCATACGTTTGCTCCTACCGGGTCAGCTGAGCAGCAAATTTCTATTTAACCACCTGCTTTCATGAGAGACCTCAGGGCTGCATGTTTTGAGCCCAGTACTGAGCCTGAAAAGCATTTCCAACCCCACTTACAAGTAAAACTAGCTAAAATGTGCCTGGCTTCTCTTCACTGAAAAGCTCATTCTGAGTACATTTTTAGCAAACGTTTGCTCCTGCCGGGTCAGCTGAGCAGCGAATTTCTATTTAACCACCTGCTTTCATGAGAGACCTCAGGGATGCATGCTTTGAGCCCAGCACTGAGCCTGAAAAGCGTTTCCAACCCCACTTACAAGTAAAACTAGCTAAAATGTGCCTGGCTTCTCTTCACTGAAAAGCTCATTCTGAGTACATTTTTAGCATACGTTTGCTCCTGCCGGGTCAGCTGAGCAGCGAATTTCTATTTAACCACCTGCTATCATGAGAGACCTCAGGGCTGCATGTTTTGAGCTCAGTACTGATCCTGAAAAGCGTTTTCAACCCCACTTACAAGTAAAACTAGCTAAAATGTGCCTGACTGCTATTCATTTAAAAGCTCATTCTGTGTACATTTTTGGCATACGTTTGCTCCTACCGGGTCAGCTGAGCAGCGAATTTCTATTTAACCACCTGCTTTCATGAGAGACCTCAGGGCTGCATGTTTTGAGCCCAGTACTGAGCCTTTAAAGCATTTCCAACCCCACTTACAAGAAAAACTAGTTAAAATGTGCCTGGCTTCTCTTCACTGAAAAGCTCATTCTGAGTACATTTTAAGCATTCGTTTGCTCCTGCCGGGTCAGCTGAGCAGCGAATTTCTATTTAACCACCTGATTTCATGAGAGACCTCAGAGCTGCATGTTTTGAGCCCAGTACTGAGCCTGAAAAGCATTTCCAACCCCACTTACAAGTAAAACTAGCTAAAATGTGCCTGGCTTCTCTTCACTGAAAAGCTCATTCTGAGTACATTTTTAGCATACGTTTGCTCCTGCCGGGTCAGCTGAGCAGCGAATTTCTATTTAACCACCTGCTATCATGAGAGACCTAAGGGCTGCATGTTTTGAGCCCAGTACTGAGCCTGAAAAGCATTTCCAACCCCACTTACAAGAAAAACTCGTTAAAATGTGCCTGGCTTCTCTTCACTGAAAAGCTCATTCTGAGTACATTTTAAGCATACGTTTGCTCCTGCCGGGTCAGCTGAGCAGCAAATTTCTATTTAACCACCTGCTATCATGAGAGACCTCAGGGCTGCATGTTTTGAGCCCAGAACTGATCCTAAAAAGCGTTTCCAACCCCACTTACAAGTAAAACTAGCTAAAATGTGCCTGGCTGCTATTCACTGAAAAGCTCATTCTGTGTACATTTTTGGCATACGTTTGCTCCTACCAGGTCAGCTGAGCTGCGAATTTCTATTTAACCACCTGCTTTCATGAGAGACCTCAGGGCTGCATGTTTTGAGCCCAGTACTGAGCCTGAAAAGCATTTCCAACCCCACTTACAAGTAAAACTAGCTAAAATGTGCCTGGCTTCTCTTCACTGAAAAGGTCATTCTGAGTACATTTTTAGCATACGTTTGCTCCTGCCAGGTCAGCTGAGCAGCGAATTTCTATTTAACCACCTGCTATCATGAGAGACCTCAGGGCTGCATGTTTTGAGCTCAGTACTGATCCTGAAAAGCGTTTTCAACCCCACTTACAAGTAAAACTAGCTAAAATGTGCCTGGCTGCTATTCACTGAAAAGCTCATTCTGTGTACATTTTTGGCATACGTTTGCTACTACTGGGTCAGCTGAGCAGCGAATTTCTATTTAACCACCTGCTTTCATGAGAGACCTCAGGGCTGCATGTTTTGAGCCCAGTACTGAGCCTGAAAAGCATTTCCAACCCCACTTACAAGTAAAACTAGCTAATGTGCCTGGCTTCTCTTCACTGAAAAGCTCATTCTGTGTACATTTTTGGCATACGTTTGCTCCTACCGGGTCAGCTGAGCAGCGAATTTCTATTTAACCACCTGCTTTCATGAGAGACCTCAGGGCTGCATGTTTTGAGCCCAGTACTGAGCCTGAAAAGCATTTCCAACTAGGCATGAGCGGATTTTGCGGATTGGCAATCCGCGAATTTGCGGATTTGCGAACTCGCAATCCGCAAAATCCGCGAATTCCCGCGAATTTGCGGATTTTTTTTTTTTTGTGTTCGCCCGTGTTTCTGCCAGTTCGCGAGGGTTTTTACAATTTCGCAATTTGCGAACTTACCTGTCGGGTCGCAAGTTTTGCGAACTTGTTGTTTCTACGTGTCCAACCTGTTTGGGACACTCTTCTTCATCACTGCCACTCTCTGTCACCACTGCCACTCTCTGACTACTCATGCCACCCTCTGGCCCACCCATGCCACCCTCTGTTTCATCACCACACCCTCTGGTTGTCCAGTGTACATTATTTTCGGCAAAGCAAAGCACACCTTCCCTGCCTCAAGTGACCTGAATTAATTTGGGGCTGATTAATGTGTCACAGAAATTTTTTTTAGCTGGCACCTGCTTCCTTAGTGCGCCCTGATTAGTGATCTTTTGCACTTGCTAAGTGCTTTCATTGTTGCAAAATTAGTTACAACACCTGCCCTGCCCCAACTGACAATAATGAATTAGGGGCTGATTAATGGATTTTAACTTCCAGCCTGGCTCCTGCTTGTCTCCCTTAGCTGTAATTCATGACCTTTGTGGCATATGTGTAACTATTCTGAGGTTCAGAGCAGGGTCACATAATAGTTTCAACTGGCAACTGAACTCTGGAGGGGCCCCTCAGGAAGCACTACAGGAAATAGCTACTAATGATGTGCCTGAACTTTTGAACCTGGTAAGTAGTTACTTTCAGTTTTGCTTAGATCATATTTCTGCAATTTCGCACTTATTCGCGGGGCGCGAACTCACGCGAACAGTGCGAGCAGTGCGAGCAAAATCCGCTGCTCGCGGATTTGCGGATTTTGCAGGAAACTCGCAAATCTCGCGGATTGCGGATTTCCCGAAAATCCGCAAAATCCGCGAGCGGAACGGATTTTCCGCCCATGCCTATTTCCAACCCCACTTACAAGTAAAACTAGCTAAAATGTGCCTGGCTTCTCTTCACTGAAAAGCTCATTCTGAGTACATTTTTAGCATACGTTTGCTCCTGCCGGGTCAGCTGAGCAGCGAATTTCTATTTAACCACCTGCTTTCATGAGAGACCTCAGGGATGCATGCTTTGAGCCCAGCACTGAGCCTGAAAAGCGTTTCCAACCCCACTTACAAGTAAAACTAGCTAAAATGTGCCTGGCTTCTCTTCACTGAAAAGCTCATTCTGAGTACATTTTTAGCATACGTTTGCTCCTGCCGGGTCAGCTGAGCAGCGAATTTCTATTTAACCACCTGCTATCATGAGAGACCTCAGGGCTGCATGTTTTGAGCTCAGTACTGATCCTGAAAAGCGTTTTCAACCCCACTTACAAGTAAAACTAGCTAAAATGTGCCTGGCTGCTATTCATTTAAAAGCTCATTCTGTGTACATTTTTGGCATACGTTTGCTCCTACCGGGTCAGCTGAGCAGCGAATTTCTATTTAACCACCTGCTTTCATGAGAGACCTCAGGGCTGCATGTTTTGAGCCCAGTACTGAGCCTTTAAAGCATTTCCAACCCCACTTACAAGAAAAACTAGTTAAAATGTGCCTGGCTTCTCTTCACTGAAAAGCTCATTCTGAGTACATTTTAAGCATTCGTTTGCTCCTGCCGGGTCAGCTGAGCAGCGAATTTCTATTTAACCACCTGATTTCATGAGAGACCTCAGAGCTGCATGTTTTGAGCCCAGTACTGAGCCTGAAAAGCATTTCCAACCCCACTTACAAGTAAAACTAGCTAAAATGTGCCTGGCTTCTCTTCACTGAAAAGCTCATTCTGAGTACATTTTTAGCATACGTTTGCTCCTGCCGGGTCAGCTGAGCAGCGAATTTCTATTTAACCACCTGCTATCATGAGAGACCTAAGGGCTGCATGTTTTGAGCCCAGTACTGAGCCTGAAAAGCATTTCCAACCCCACTTACAAGAAAAACTAGTTAAAATGTGCCTGGCTTCTCTTCACTGAAAAGCTCATTCTGAGTACATTTTAAGCATACGTTTGCTCCTGCCGGGTCAGCTGAGCAGCGAATTTCTATTTAACCACCTGCTATCATGAGAGACCTCAGGGCTGCATGTTTTGAGCCCAGAACTGATCCTAAAAAGCGTTTCCAACCCCACTTACAAGTAAAACTAGCTAAAATGTGCCTGGCTGCTATTCACTGAAAAGCTCATTCTGTGTACATTTTTGGCATACGTTTGCTCCTACCAGGTCAGCTGAGCTGCGAATTTCTATTTAACCACCTGCTTTCATGAGAGACCTCAGGGCTGCATGTTTTGAGCCCAGTACTGAGCCTGAAAAGCATTTCCAACCCCACTTACAAGTAAAACTAGCTAAAATGTGCCTGGCTTCTCTTCACTGAAAAGGTCATTCTGAGTGCATTTTTAGCATACGTTTGCTCCTGCCAGGTCAGCTGAGCAGCGAATTTCTATTTAACCACCTGCTATCATGAGAGACCTCAGGGCTGCATGTTTTGAGCTCAGTACTGATCCTGAAAAGCGTTTTCAACCCCACTTACAAGTAAAACTAGCTAAAATGTGCCTGGCTGCTATTCACTGAAAAGCTCATTCTGTGTACATTTTTGGCATACGTTTGCTACTACTGGGTCAGCTGAGCAGCGAATTTCTATTTAACCACCTGCTTTCATGAGAGACCTCAGGGCTGCATGTTTTGAGCCCAGTACTGAGCCTGAAAAGCATTTCCAACCCCACTTACAAGTAAAACTAGCTAATGTGCCTGGCTTCTCTTCACTGAAAAGCTCATTCTGTGTACATTTTTGGCATACGTTTGCTCCTACCGGGTCAGCTGAGCAGCGAATTTCTATTTAACCACCTGCTTTCATGAGAGACCTCAGGGCTGCATGTTTTGAGCCCAGTACTGAGCCTGAAAAGCATTTCCAACCCCACTTACAAGTAAAACTAGCTAAAATGTGCCTGGCTTCTCTTCACTGAAAAGCTCATTCTGAGTACATTTTTAGCATACGTTTGCTCCTGCCGGGTCAGCTGAGCAGCGAATTTCTATTTAACCACCTGCTTTCATGAGAGACCTCAGGGATGCATGCTTTGAGCCCAGCACTGAGCCTGAAAAGCGTTTCCAACCCCACTTACAAGTAAAACTAGCTAAAATGTGCCTGGCTTCTCTTCACTGAAAAGCTCATTCTGAGTACATTTTTAGCATACGTTTGCTCCTGCCGGGTCAGCTGAGCAGCGAATTTCTATTTAACCACCTGCTATCATGAGAGACCTCAGGGCTGCATGTTTTGAGCTCAGTACTGATCCTGAAAAGCGTTTTCAACCCCACTTACAAGTAAAACTAGCTAAAATGTGCCTGGCTGCTATTCATTTAAAAGCTCATTCTGTGTACATTTTTGGCATACGTTTGCTCCTACCGGGTCAGCTGAGCAGCGAATTTCTATTTAACCACCTGCTTTCACGAGAGACCTCAGGGCTGCATGTTTTGAGCCCAGTACTGAGCCTTTAAAGCATTTCCAACCCCACTTACAAGAAAAACTAGTTAAAATGTGCCTGGCTTCTCTTCACTGAAAAGCTCATTCTGAGTACATTTTAAGCATTCGTTTGCTCCTGCCGGGTCAGCTGAGCAGCGAATTTCTATTTAACCACCTGATTTCATGAGAGACCTCAGAGCTGCATGTTTTGAGCCCAGTACTGAGCCTGAAAAGCATTTCCAACCCCACTTACAAGTAAAACTAGCTAAAATGTGCCTGGCTTCTCTTCACTGAAAAGCTCATTCTGAGTACATTTTTAGCATACGTTTGCTCCTGCCGGGTCAGCTGAGCAGCGAATTTCTATTTAACCACCTGCTATCATGAGAGACCTAAGGGCTGCATGTTTTGAGCCCAGTACTGAGCCTGAAAAGCATTTCCAACCCCACTTACAAGAAAAACTAGTTAAAATGTGCCTGGCTTCTCTTCACTGAAAAGCTCATTCTGAGTACATTTTAAGCATACGTTTGCTCCTGCCGGGTCAGCTGAGCAGCGAATTTCTATTTAACCACCTGCTATCATGAGAGACCTCAGGGCTGCATGTTTTGAGCCCAGAACTGATCCTAAAAAGCGTTTCCAACCCCACTTACAAGTAAAACTAGCTAAAATGTGCCTGGCTGCTATTCACTGAAAAGCTCATTCTGTGTACATTTTTGGCATACGTTTGCTCCTACCAGGTCAGCTGAGCTGCGAATTTCTATTTAACCACCTGCTTTCATGAGAGACCTCAGGGCTGCATGTTTTGAGCCCAGTACTGAGCCTGAAAAGCATTTCCAACCCCACTTACAAGTAAAACTAGCTAAAATGTGCCTGGCTTCTCTTCACTGAAAAGGTCATTCTGAGTACATTTTTAGCATACGTTTGCTCCTGCCAGGTCAGCTGAGCAGCGAATTTCTATTTAACCACCTGCTATCATGAGAGACCTCAGGGCTGCATGTTTTGAGCTCAGTACTGATCCTGAAAAGCGTTTTCAACCCCACTTACAAGTAAAACTAGCTAAAATGTGCCTGGCTGCTATTCACTGAAAAGCTCATTCTGTGTACATTTTTGGCATACGTTTGCTACTACTGGGTCAGCTGAGCAGCGAATTTCTATTTAACCACCTGCTTTCATGAGAGACCTCAGGGCTGCATGTTTTGAGCCCAGTACTGAGCCTGAAAAGCATTTCCAACCCCACTTACAAGTAAAACTAGCTAATGTGCCTGGCTTCTCTTCACTGAAAAGCTCATTCTGTGTACATTTTTGGCATACGTTTGCTCCTACCGGGTCAGCTGAGCAGCGAATTTCTATTTAACCACCTGCTTTCATGAGAGACCTCAGGGCTGCATGTTTTGAGCCCAGTACTGAGCCTGAAAAGCATTTCCAACCCCACTTACAAGTAAAACTAGCTAAAATGTGCCTGGCTTCTCTTCACTGAAAAGCTCATTCTGAGTACATTTTTAGCATACGTTTGCTCCTGCCGGGTCAGCTGAGCAGCGAATTTCTATTTAACCACCTGCTATCATGAGAGACCTCAGGGATGCATGTTTTGAGCCCAGTACTGAGCCTGAAAAGCATTTCCAACCCCACTTACAAGTAAAACTAGTTAATGTGCCTGGCTTCTCTTCACTGAAAAGCTCATTCTGAGAACATTTTTAGCATACGTT
This sequence comes from Lissotriton vulgaris, assembly GCF_964263255.1. Classification (NCBI taxonomy): domain Eukaryota; kingdom Metazoa; phylum Chordata; class Amphibia; order Caudata; family Salamandridae; genus Lissotriton; species Lissotriton vulgaris. The sequence continues at coordinate 1,589,967 of NW_028242071.1, read as the reverse complement.
TGCTCCTGCCGGCTCAGCTGAGCAGCAAATTTCTATTTAACCACCTGCTATCATGAGAGACCTCAGGGCTGCATGTTTTGAGCCCAGTACTGATCCTGAAAAGCGTTTCCAACCCCACTTACAAGTAAAACTAGCTAAAATGTGCCTGGCTGCTATTCACTGAAAGCTCATTCTGAGTACATTTTTAGCATACGTTTGCTCCTGCCGGGTCAGCTGAGCAGCGAATTTCTATTTAACCACCTGCTATCATGAGAGACCTCAGGGCTGCATGTTTTGAGCTCAGTACTGATCCTGAAAAGCGTTTTCAATCCCACTTACAAGTAAAACTAGCTAAAATGTGCCTGGCTGCTATTCACTGAAAAGCTCATTCTGTGTACATTTTTGGCATTCGTTTGCTCCTACCGGGTCAGCTGAGCAGCGAATTTCTATTTAACCACCTGCTTTCATGAGAGACCTCAGGGCTGCATGTTTTGAGCCCAGTACTGAGCCTGAAAAGCATTTCGAACCCCACTTACAAGTAAAACTAGCTAAAATGTGCCTGGCTTCTCTTCACTGAAAAGCTCATTCTGTGTACATTTTTGGCATACATTTGCTCCTACCGGGTCAGCTGAGCAGCGAATTTCTATTTAACCACCTGCTTTCATGAGAGACCTCATGGCTGCATGTTTTGAGCCCAGTACTGAGCCTGAAAAGCATTTCGAACCCCACTTACAAGTAAAACTAGCTAAAATGTGCCTGGCTTCTCTTCACTGAAAAGGTCATTCTGAGTACATTTTTAGCATACGTTTGCTCCTGCCGGGTCAGCTGAGCAGCGAATTTCTATTTAACCACCTGCTATCATGAGAGACCTCAGGGCTGCATGTTTTGAGCTCAGTACTGATCCTGAAAAGCGTTTTCAACCCCACTTACAAGTAAAACTAGCTAAAATGTGTCTGGCTGCTATTCACTGAAAAGCTCATTCTGTGTACATTTTTGGCATACGTTTCCTACTACCGGGTCAGCTGAGCAGCGAATTTCTATTTAACCACCTGCTTTCATGAGAGACCTCAGGGCTGCATGTTTTGAGCCCAATACTGAGCCTGAAAAGCATTTCCAACCCCACTTACAAGTAAAACTAGCTAATGTGCCTGGCTTCTCTTCACTGAAAAGCTCATTCTGTGTACATTTTTGGCATACGTTTGCTCCTACCGGGTCAGCTGAGCAGCGAATTTCTATTTAACCACCTGCTTTCATGAGAGACCTCAGGGCTGCATGTTTTGAGCCCAGTACTGAGCCTGAAAAGCATTTCCAACCCCACTTACAATAAAACTAGCTAAAATGTGCCTGGCTTCTCTTCACTGAAAAGCTCATTCTGCTTACATTTTTGGCATACGTTTGCTCCTACCGGATCAGCTGAGCAGCGAATTTCTATTTAACCACCTGATTTCATGAGAGACCTCAGAGGTGCATGTTTTGAGCCCAGTACTGAGCCTGAAAATCATTTCCAACCCCACTTACAAGTAAAACTAGCTAAAATGTGCCTGGCTTCTCTTCACTGAAAAGCTCATTCTGAGTACATTTTTAGCATACGTTTGCTCCTGCCGGGTCAGCTGAGCAGCGAATTTCTATTTAACCACCTGCTTTCATGAGAGACCTCAGGGATGCATGCTTTGAGCCCAGCACTGAGCCTGAAAAGCGTTTCCAACCCAACTTACAAGTAAAACTAGCTAAAATGTGCCTGGCTTCTCTTCACTGAAAAGCTCATTCTGAGTACATTTTTAGCATACGTTTGCTCCTGCCGGGTCAGCTGAGCAGCGAATTTCTATTTAACCACCTGCTTTCATGAGAGACCTCAGGGCTGCATGTTTTGAGCTCAGTACTGATCCTGAAAAGCGTTTTCAACCCCACTTACAAGTAAAACTAGCTAAAATGTGCCTGGCTGCTATTCATTTAAAAGCTCATTCTGTGTACATTTTTGGCATACGTTTGCTCCTACCGGGTCAGCTGAGCAGCGAATTTCTATTTAACCACCTGCTTTCATGAGAGACCTCAGGGCTGCATGTTTTGAGCCCAGTACTGAGCCTTTAAAGCATTTCCAACCCCACTTACAAGAAAAACTAGTTAAAATGTGCCTGGCTTCTCTTCACTGAAAAGCTCATTCTGAGTACATTTTAAGCATTCGTTTGCTCCTGCCGGGTCAGCTGAGCAGCGAGTTTCTATTTAACCACCTGATTTCATGAGAGACCTCAGAGCTGCATGTTTTGAGCCCAGTACTGAGCCTGAAAAGCATTTCCAACCCCACTTACAAGTAAAACTAGCTAAAATGTGCCTGGCTTCTCTTCACTGAAAAGCTCATTCTGAGTACATTTTTAGCATACGTTTGCTCCTGCCGGGTCAGCTGAGCAGCGAATTTCTATTTAACCACCTGCTATCATGAGAGACCTAAGGGCTGCATGTTTTGAGCCCAGTACTGAGCCTGAAAAGCATTTCCAACCCCACTTACAAGAAAAACTAGTTAAAATGTGCCTGGCTTCTCTTCACTGAAAAGCTCATTCTGAGTACATTTTAAGCATACGTTTGCTCCTGCCGGGTCAGCTGAGCAGCGAATTTCTATTTAACCACCTGCTATCATGAGAGACCTCAGGGCTGCATGTTTTGAGCCCAGAACTGATCCTAAAAAGCGTTTCCAACCCCACTTACAAGTAAAACTAGCTAAAATGTGCCTGGCTGCTATTCACTGAAAAGCTCATTCTGTGTACATTTTTGGCATACGTTTGCTCCTACCAGGTCAGCTGAGCTGCGAATTTCTATTTAACCACCTGCTTTCATGAGAGACCTCAGGGCTGCATGTTTTGAGCCCAGTACTGAGCCTGAAAAGCATTTCCAACCCCACTTACAAGTAAAACTAGCTAAAATGTGCCTGGCTTCTCTTCACTGAAAAGGTCATTCTGAGTACATTTTTAGCATACGTTTGCTCCTGCCGGGTCAGCTGAGCAGCGAATTTCTATTTAACCACCTGCTATCATGAGAGACCTCAGGGCTGCATGTTTTGAGCTCAGTACTGATCCTGAAGAGCGTTTTCAACCCCACTTACAAGTAAAACTAGCTAAAATGTGCCTGGCTGCTATTCACTGAAAAGCTCATTCTGTGTACATTTTTGGCATACGTTTGCTACTACCGGGTCAGCTGAGCAGCGAATTTCTATTTAACCACCTGCTTTCATGAGAGACCTCAGGGCTGCATGTTTTGAGCCCAGTACTGAGCCTGAAAAGCATTTCCAACCCCACTTACAAGTAAAACTAGCTAATGTGCCTGGCTTCTCTTCACTGAAAAGCTCATTCTGTGTACATTTTTGGCATACGTTTGCTCCTACCGGGTCAGCTGAGCAGCGAATTTCTATTTAACCACCTGCTTTCATGAGAGACCTCAGGGCTGCATGTTTTGAGCCCAGTACTGAGCCTGAAAAGCATTTCCAACCCCACTTACAAGTAAAACTAGCTAAAATGTGCCTGCTGCTATTCACTGAAAAGCTCATTCTGTGTACATTTGTGGCATACGTTTGCTCCTACCGGGTCAGCTGAGCAGCGAATTTCTATTTAACCACCTGCTTTCATGAGAGACCTCAGGGATGCATGTTTTGTGCCCAGTACTGAGCCTGAAAAGCATTTCCAACCCCACTTACAAGTAAAACTAGCTAATGTGACTGGCTTCTCTTCACTGAAAAGCTCATTCTGAGAACATTTTTAGCATACGTTTGCTCCTGCCGGGTCAGCTGAGCAGCAAATTTCTATTTAACCACCTGCTATCATGAGAGACCTCAGGGCTGCATGTTTTGAGCCCAGTACTGATCCTGAAAAGCGTTTCCAAACCCACTTACAAGTAAAACTAGCTAAAATGTGCCTGGCTTCTATTCACTGAAAAGCTCATTCTGAGTACATTTTTAGAATACGTTTGCTCCTGCCGGGTCAGCTGAGCAGCGAATTTCTATTTAACCACCTGCTATCATGAGAGACCTCAGGTCTGCATGTTTTGAGCTCAGTACTGATCCTGAAAAGCGTTTTCAACCCCACTTACAAGTAAAACTAGCTAAAATGTGCCTGGCTGCTATTCACTGAAAAGCTCATTCTGTGTACATTTTTGGCATACGTTTGCTCCTACCGGGTCAGCTGAGCAGCGAATTTCTATTTAACCACCTGCTTTCATGAGAGACCTCAGGGCTGCATGTTTTGAGCCCAGTACTGAGCCTGAAAAGCATTTCCAACCCCACTTACAAGTAAAACTAGCTAAAATGTGCCTGGCTTCTCTTCACTGAAAAGCTCATTCTGAGTAAATTTTTAGCATACGTTTGCTCCTGCCGGGTCAGCTGAGCAGCGAATTTCTATTTAACCACCTGCTATCATGTGAGACCTCAGGGCTGCATGTTTTGAGCCGAGTACTGATAAAAGCGTTTCCAACCCCACTTACAAGTAAAACTAGCTTAAATGTGCCTGGCTGCTATTCACTGAAAAGCTCATTCTGTGTACATTTTTGGCATACGTTTGCGCCTACCGGGTCAGCTGAGCAGCGAATTTCTATTTAACCACCTGATTTCATGAGAGACCTCAGAGCTGCATGTTTTGAGCCCAGTACTGAGCCTGAAAAGCATTTCCAACCCCACTTACAAGTAAAACTAGCTAAAATGTGCCTGGCTTCTCTTCACTGAAAAGCTCATTCTGAGTACATTTTTAGCATACGTTTTCTCCTGCCGGGTCAGCTGAGCAGCGAATTTCTTTTTAACCACCTGCTATCATGAGAGACCTCAGGGCTGCATGTTTTGAGCCCAGTACTGAGCCTGAAAAGCATTTCCAACCCCACTTACAAGAAAAACTAGTTAAAATGTGCCTGGCTTCTCTTCACTGAAAAGCTCATTCTGAGTACATTTTTAGCATACGTTTGCTCCTGCCGGGTCAGCTGAGCAGCGAATTTCTATTTAACCACCTGCTATCATGAGAGACCTCAGGGATGCATGTTTTGAGCCCAGTACTGAGCCTGAAAAGCATTTCCAACCCCACTTACAAGTAAAACTAGTTAATGTGCCTGGCTTCTCTTCACTGAAAAGCTCATTCTGAGAACATTTTTAGCATACGTTTGCTCCTGCCGGCTCAGCTGAGCAGCAAATTTCTATTTAACCACCTGCTATCATGAGAGACCTGAGGGCTGCATGTTTTGAGCCCAGTACTGATCCTGAAAAGCGTTTCCAACCCCACTTACAAGTAAAACTAGCTAAAATGTGCCTGGCTGCTATTCACTGAAAGCTCATTCTTAGTACATTTTTAGCATACGTTTGCTCCTGCCGGGTCAGCTGAGCAGCGAATTTCTATTTAACCACCTGCTATCATGAGAGACCTCAGGGCTGCATGTTTTGAGCTCAGTACTGATCCTGAAAAGCGTTTTCAATCCCACTTACAAGTAAAACTAGCTAAAATGTGCCTGGCTGCTATTCACTGAAAAGCTCATTCTGTGTACATTTTTGGCATTCGTTTGCTCCTACCGGGTCAGCTGAGCAGCGAATTTCTATTTAACCACCTGCTTTCATGAGAGACCTCAGGGCTGCATGTTTTGAGCCCAGTACTGAGCCTGAAAAGCATTTCGAACCCCACTTACAAGTAAAACTAGCTAAAATGTGCCTGGCTTCTCTTCACTGAAAAGCTCATTCTGTGTACATTTTTGGCATACATTTGCTCCTACCGGGTCAGCTGAGCAGCGAATTTCTATTTAACCACCTGCTTTCATGAGAGACCTCAGGGCTGCATGTTTTGAGCCCAGTACTGAGCCTGAAAAGCATTTCCAACCCCACTTACAAGTAAAACTAGTTAAAATGTGCCTGGCTTCTCTTCACTGAAAAGCTCATTCTGAGTACATTTTAAGCATACGTTTGTTCCTGCCGGGTCAGCTGAGCAGCGAATTTCTATTTAACCACCTGCTATCATGAGAGACCGCAGGGCTGCATGTTTGGAGCCCAGTACTGATCCTGAAAAGTGTTTCCAACCCCACTTACAAATAAAACTAGCTAAAATGTGCCTGCTGCTATTCACTGAAAAGCTCATTCTGTGTACATTTGTGGCATACGTTTGCTCCTACCGGGTCAGCTGAGCAGCGAATTTCTATTTAACCACCTGCTTTCATGAGAGACCTCAGGGATGCATGTTTTGTGCCCAGTACTGAGCCTGAAAAGCATTTCCAACCCCACTTACAAGTAAAACTAGCTAATGTGACTGGCTTCTCTTCACTGAAAAGCTCATTCTGAGAACATTTTTAGCATACGTTTGCTCCTGCCGGGTCAGCTGAGCAGCGAATTTCTATTTAACCACCTGCTATCATGAGAGACCTCAGGTCTGCATGTTTTGAGCTCAGTACTGATCCTGAAAAGCGTTTTCAACCCCACTTACAAGTAAAACTAGCTAAAATGTGCCTGGCTGCTATTCACTGAAAAGCTCATTCTGTGTACATTTTTGGCATACGTTTGCTCCTACCGGGTCAGCTGAGCAGCGAATTTCTATTTAACCACCTGCTTTCATGAGAGACCTCAGGGCTGCATGTTTTGAGCCCAGTACTGAGCCTGAAAAGCATTTCCAACCCCACTTACAAGTAAAACTAGCTAAAATGTGCCTGGCTTCTCTTCACTGAAAAGCTCATTCTGAGTAAATTTTTAGCATACGTTTGCTCCTGCCGGGTCAGCTGAGCAGCGAATTTCTATTTAACCACCTGCTATCATGTGAGACCTCAGGGCTGCATGTTTTGAGCCGAGTACTAATAAAAGCGTTTCCAACCCCACTTACAAGTAAAACTAGCTTAAATGTGCCTGGCTGCTATTCACTGAAAAGCTCATTCTGTGTACATTTTTGGCATACGTTTGCGCCTACCGGGTCAGCTGAGCAGCGAATTTCTATTTAACCACCTGATTTCATGAGAGACCTCAGAGCTGCATGTTTTGAGCCCAGTACTGAGCCTGAAAAGCATTTCCAACCCCACTTACAAGTAAAACTAGCTAAAATGTGCCTGGCTTCTCTTCACTGAAAAGCTCATTCTGAGTACATTTTTAGCATACGTTTGCTCCTGCCGGGTCAGCTGAGCAGCGAATTTCTATTTAACCACCTGCTATCATGAGAGACCTCAGGGATGCATGTTTTGAGCCCAGTACTGAGCCTGAAAAGCATTTCCAACCCCACTTACAAGTAAAACTAGTTAATGTGCCTGGCTTCTCTTCACTGAAAAGCTCATTCTGAGAACATTTTTAGCATACGTTTGCTCCTGCCGGCTCAGCTGAGCAGCAAATTTCTATTTAACCACCTGCTATCATGAGAGACCTCAGGGCTGCATGTTTTGAGCCCAGTACTGATCCTGAAAAGCGTTTCCAACCCCACTTACAAGTAAAACTAGCTAAAATGTGCCTGGCTGCTATTCACTGAAAGCTCATTCTGAGTACATTTTTAGCATACGTTTGCTCCTGCCGGGTCAGCTGAGCAGCGAATTTCTATTTAACCACCTGCTATCATGAGAGACCTCAGGGCTGCATGTTTTGAGCTCAGTACTGATCCTGAAAAGCGTTTTCAATCCCACTTACAAGTAAAACTAGCTAAAATGTGCCTGGCTGCTATTCACTGAAAAGCTCATTCTGTGTACATTTTTGGCATTCGTTTGCTCCTACCGGGTCAGCTGAGCAGCGAATTTCTATTTAACCACCTGCTTTCATGAGAGACCTCAGGGCTGCATGTTTTGAGCCCAGTACTGAGCCTGAAAAGCATTTCGAACCCCACTTACAAGTAAAACTAGCTAAAATGTGCCTGGCTTCTCTTCACTGAAAAGCTCATTCTGTGTACATTTTTGGCATACATTTGCTCCTACCGGGTCAGCTGAGCAGCGAATTTCTATTTAACCACCTGCTATCATGTGAGACCTCAGGGCTGCATGTTTTGAGCCGAGTACTGATAAAAGCGTTTCCAACCCCACTTACAAGTAAAACTAGCTTAAATGTGCCTGGCTGCTATTCACTGAAAAGCTCATTCTGTGTACATTTTTGGCATACGTTTGCGCCTACCGGGTCAGCTGAGCAGCGAATTTCTATTTAACCACCTGATTTCATGAGAGACCTCAGAGCTGCATGTTTTGAGCCCAGTACTGAGCCTGAAAAGCATTTCCAACCCCACTTACAAGTAAAACTAGCTAAAATGTGCCTGGCTTCTCTTCACTGAAAAGCTCATTCTGAGTACATTTTTAGCATACGTTTGCTCCTGCCGGGTCAGCTGAGCAGCGAATTTCTATTTAACCACCTGCTATCATGAGAGACCTCAGGGATGCATGTTTTGAGCCCAGTACTGAGCCTGAAAAGCATTTCCAACCCCACTTACAAGTAAAACTAGTTAATGTGCCTGGCTTCTCTTCACTGAAAAGCTCATTCTGAGAACATTTTTAGCATACGTTTGCTCCTGCCGGCTCAGCTGAGCAGCAAATTTCTATTTAACCACCTGCTATCATGAGAGACCTCAGGGCTGCATGTTTTGAGCCCAGTACTGATCCTGAAAAGCGTTTCCAACCCCACTTACAAGTAAAACTAGCTAAAATGTGCCTGGCTGCTATTCACTGAAAGCTCATTCTGAGTACATTTTTAGCATACGTTTGCTCCTGCCGGGTCAGCTGAGCAGCGAATTTCTATTTAACCACCTGCTATCATGAGAGACCTCAGGGCTGCATGTTTTGAGCTCAGTACTGATCCTGAAAAGCGTTTTCAATCCCACTTACAAGTAAAACTAGCTAAAATGTGCCTGGCTGCTATTCACTGAAAAGCTCATTCTGTGTACATTTTTGGCATTCGTTTGCTCCTACCGGGTCAGCTGAGCAGCGAATTTCTATTTAACCACCTGCTTTCATGAGAGACCTCAGGGCTGCATGTTTTGAGCCCAGTACTGAGCCTGAAAAGCATTTCGAACCCCACTTACAAGTAAAACTAGCTAAAATGTGCCTGGCTTCTCTTCACTGAAAAGCTCATTCTGTGTACATTTTTGGCATACATTTGCTCCTACCGGGTCAGCTGAGCAGCGAATTTCTATTTAACCACCTGCTTTCATGAGAGACCTCAGGGCTGCATGTTTTGAGCCCAGTACTGAGCCTGAAAAGCATTTCGAACCCCACTTACAAGTAAAACTAGCTAAAATGTGCCTGGCTTCTCTTCACTGAAAAGGTCATTCTGAGTACATTTTTAGCATACGTTTGCTCCTGCCGGGTCAGCTGAGCAGCGAATTTCTATTTAACCACCTGCTATCATGAGAGACCTCAGGGCTGCATGTTTTGAGCTCAGTACTGATCCTGAAAAGCGTTTTCAACCCCACTTACAAGTAAAACTAGCTAAAATGTGCCTGGCTGCTATTCACTGAAAAGCTCATTCTGTGTACATTTTTGGCATACGTTTCCTACTACCGGGTCAGCTGAGCAGCGAATTTCTATTTAACCACCTGCTTTCATGAGAGACCTCAGGGCTGCATGTTTTGAGCCCAGTACTGAGCCTGAAAAGCATTTCCAACCCCACTTACAAGTAAAGCTAGCTAATGTGCCTGGCTTCTCTTCACTGAAAAGCTCATTCTGTGTACATTTTTGGCATACGTTTGCTCCTACCGGGTCAGCTGAGCAGCGAATTTCTATTTAACCACCTGCTTTCATGAGAGACCTCAGGGCTGCATGTTTTGAGCCCAGTACTGAGCCTGAAAAGCATTTCCAACCCCACTTACAATAAAACTAGCTAAAATGTGCCTGGCTTCTCTTCACTGAAAAGCTCATTCTGCTTACATTTTTGGCATACGTTTGCTCCTGCCGGGTCAGCTGAGCAGCGAATTTCTATTTAACCACCTGCTTTCATGAGAGACCTCAGGGATGCATGCTTTGAGCCCAGCACTGAGCCTGAAAAGCGTTTCCAACCCCACTTACAAGTAAAACTAGCTAAAATGTGCCTGGCTTCTCTTCACTGAAAAGCTCATTCTGAGTACATTTTTAGCATACGTTTGCTCCTGCCGGGTCAGCTGAGCAGCGAATTTCTATTTAACCACCTGCTATCATGAGAGACCTCAGGGCTGCATGTTTTGAGCTCAGTACTGATCCTGAAAAGCGTTTTCAACCCCACTTACAAGTAAAACTAGCTAAAATGTGCCTGGCTGCTATTCATTTAAAAGCTCATTCTGTGTACATTTTTGGCATACGTTTGCTCCTACCGGGTCAGCTGAGCAGCAAATTTCTATTTAACCACCTGCTTTCATGAGAGACCTCAGGGCTGCATGTTTTGAGCCCAGTACTGAGCCTTTAAAGCATTTCCAACCCCACTTACAAGAAAAACTAGTTAAAATGTGCCTGGCTTCTCTTCACTGAAAAGCTCATTCTGAGTACATTTTAAGCATTCGTTTGCTCCTGCCGGGTCAGCTGAGCAGCGAATTTCTATTTAACCACCTGATTTCATGAGAGACCTCAGAGCTGCATGTTTTGAGCCCAGTACTGAGCCTGAAAAGCATTTCCAACCCCACTTACAAGTAAAACTAGCTAAAATGTGCCTGGCTTCTCTTCACTGAAAAGCTCATTCTGAGTACATTTTTAGCATACGTTTGCTCCTGCCGGGTCAGCTGAGCAGCGAATTTCTATTTAACCACCTGCTATCATGAGAGACCTAAGGGCTGCATGTTTTGAGCCCAGTACTGAGCCTGAAAAGCATTTCCAACCCCACTTACAAGAAAAACTAGTTAAAATGTGCCTGGCTTCTCTTCACTGAAAAGCTCATTCTGAGTACATTTTAAGCATACGTTTGCTCCTGCCAGGTCAGCTGAGCAGCGAATTTCTATTTAACCACCTGCTATCATGAGAGACCTCAGGGCTGCATGTTTTGAGCCCAGAACTGATCCTAAAAAGCGTTTCCAACCCCACTTACAAGTAAAACTAGCTAAAATGTGCCTGGCTGCTATTCACTGAAAAGCTCATTCTGTGTACATTTTTGGCATACGTTTGCTCCTACCAGGTCAGCTGAGCTGCGAATTTCTATTTAACCACCTGCTTTCATGAGAGACCTCAGGGCTGCATGTTTTGAGCCCAGTACTGAGCCTGAAAAGCATTTCCAACCCCACTTACAAGTAAAACTAGCTAAAATGTGCCTGGCTTCTCTTCACTGAAAAGGTCATTCTGAGTACATTTTTAGCATACGTTTGCTCCTGCCGGGTCAGCTGAGCAGCGAATTTCTATTTAACCACCTGCTATCATGAGAGACCTCAGGGCTGCATGTTTTGAGCTCAGTACTGATCCTGAAAAGCGTTTTCAACCCCACTTACAAGTAAAACTAGCTAAAATGTGCCTGGCTGCTATTCACTGAAAAGCTCATTCTGTGTACATTTTTGGCATACGTTTGCTACTACCGGGTCAGCTGAGCAGCGAATTTCTATTTAACCACCTGCTTTCATGAGAGACCTCAGGGCTGCATGTTTTGAGCCCAGTACTGAGCCTGAAAAGCATTTCCCACCCCACTTACAAGTAAAACTAGCTAATGTGCCTGGCTTCTCTTCACTGAAAAGCTCATTCTGTGTACATTTTTGGCATACGTTTGCTCCTACCGGGTCAGCTGAGCAGCGAATTTCTATTTAACCACCTGCTTTAATGAGAGACCTCAGGGCTGCATGTTTTGAGCCCAGTACTGAGCCTGAAAAGCATTTCCAACCCCACTTACAAGTAAAACTAGCTAAAATGTGCCTGGCTTCTCTTCACTGAAAAGCTCATTCTGAGTACATTTTTAGCATACGTTTGCTCCTGCCGGGTCAGCTGAGCAGCGAATTTCTATTTAACCACCTGCTATCATGAGAGACCTCAGGGATGCATGTTTTGAGCCCAGTACTGAGCCTGAAAAGCATTTCCAACCCCACTTACAAGTAAAACTAGTTAATGTGCCTGGCTTCTCTTCACTGAAAAGCTCATTCTGAGAACATTTTTAGCATACGTTTGCTCCTGCCGGCTCAGCTGAGCAGCAAATTTCTATTTAACCACCTGCTATCATGAGAGACCTCAGGGCTGCATGTTTTGAGCCCAGTACTGATCCTGAAAAGCGTTTCCAACCCCACTTACAAGTAAAACTAGCTAAAATGTGCCTGGCTGCTATTCACTGAAAGCTCATTCTGAGTACATTTTTAGCATACGTTTGCTCCTGCCGGGTCAGCTGAGCAGCGAATTTCTATTTAACCACCTGCTATCATGAGAGACCTCAGGGCTGCATGTTTTGAGCTCAGTACTGATCCTGAAAAGCGTTTTCAATCCCACTTACAAGTAAAACTAGCTAAAATGTGCCTGGCTGCTATTCACTGAAAAGCTCATTCTGTGTACATTTTTGGCATTCGTTTGCTCCTACCGGGTCAGCTGAGCAGCGAATTTCTATTTAACCACCTGCTTTCATGAGAGACCTCAGGGCTGCATGTTTTGAGCCCAGTACTGAGCCTGAAAAGCATTTCGAACCCCACTTACAAGTAAAACTAGCTAAAATGTGCCTGGCTTCTCTTCACTGAAAAGCTCATTCTGTGTACATTTTTGGCATACATTTGCTCCTACCGGGTCAGCTGAGCAGCGAATTTCTATTTAACCACCTGCTTTCATGAGAGACCTCAGGGCTGCATGTTTTGAGCCCAGTACTGAGCCTGAAAAGCATTTCGAACCCCACTTACAAGTAAAACTAGCTAAAATGTGCCTGGCTTCTCTTCACTGAAAAGGTCATTCTGAGTACATTTTTAGCATACGTTTGCTCCTGCCGGGTCAGCTGAGCAGCGAATTTCTATTTAACCACCTGCTATCATGAGAGACCTCAGGGCTGCATGTTTTGAGCTCAGTACTGATCCTGAAAAGCGTTTTCAACCCCACTTACAAGTAAAACTAGCTAAAATGTGCCTGGCTGCTATTCACTGAAAAGCTCATTCTGTGTACATTTTTGGCATACGTTTCCTACTACCGGGTCAGCTGAGCAGCGAATTTCTATTTAACCACCTGCTTTCATGAGAGACCTCAGGGCTGCATGTTTTGAGCCCAGTACTGAGCCTGAAAAGCATTTCCAACCCCACTTACAAGTAAAACTAGCTAATGTGCCTGGCTTCTCTTCACTGAAAAGCTCATTCTGTGTACATTTTTGGCATACGTTTGCTCCTACCGGGTCAGCTGAGCAGCGAATTTCTATTTAACCACCTGCTTTCATGAGAGACCTCAGGGCTGCATGTTTTGAGCCCAGTACTGAGCCTGAAAAGCATTTCCAACCCCACTTACAAGTAAAACTAGCTAAAATGTGCCTGGCTTCTCTTCACTGAAAAGCTCATTCTCAGTACATTTTTAGCATACGTTTGCTCCTGCCGGGTCAGCTGAGCAGCGAATTTCTATTTAACCACCTGCTATCATGAGAGACCTCAGGGATGCATGTTTTGAGCCCAGTACTGAGCCTGAAAAGCATTTCCAACCCCACTTACAAGTAAAACTAGTTAATGTGCCTGGCTTCTCTTCACTGAAAAGCTCATTCTGAGAACATTTTTAGCATACGTTTGCTCCTGCCAGCTCAGCTGAGCAGCAAATTTCTATTTAACCACCTGCTATCATGAGAGACCTCAGGGCTGCATGTTTTGAGCCCAGTACTGATCCTGAAAAGCGTTTCCAACCCCACTTACAAGTAAAACTAGCTAAAATGTGCCTGGCTGCTATTCACTGAAAGCTCATTCTGAGTACATTTTTAGCATACGTTTGCTCCTGCCGGGTCAGCTGAGCAGCGAATTTCTATTTAACCACCTGCTATCATGAGAGACCTCAGGGCTGCATGTTTTGAGCTCAGTACTGATCCTGAAAAGCGTTTTCAATCCCACTTACAAGTAAAACTAGCTAAAATGTGCCTGGCTGCTATTCACTGAAAAGCTCATTCTGTGTACATTTTTGGCATTCGTTTGCTCCTACCGGGTCAGCTGAGCAGCGAATTTCTATTTAACCACCTGCTTTCATGAGAGACCTCAGGGCTGCATGTTTTGAGCCCAGTACTGAGCCTGAAAAGCATTTCGAACCCCACTTACAAGTAAAACTAGCTAAAATGTGCCTGGCTTCTCTTCACTGAAAAGCTCATTCTGTGTACATTTTTGGCATACATTTGCTCCTACCGGGTCAGCTGAGCAGCGAATTTCTATTTAACCACCTGCTTTCATGAGAGACCTCAGGGCTGCATGTTTTGAGCCCAGTACTGAGCCTGAAAAGCATTTCCAACCCCACTTACAAGTAAAACTAGTTAAAATGTGCCTGGCTTCTCTTCACTGAAAAGCTCATTCTGAGTACATTTTAAGCATACGTTTGCTCCTGCCGGGTCAGCTGAGCAGCGAATTTCTATTTAACCACCTGCTATCATGAGAGACCGCAGGGCTGCATGTTTGGAGCCCAGTACTGATCCTGAAAAGCGTTTCCAACCCCACTTACAAGTAAAACTAGCTAAAATGTGCCTGCTGCTATTCACTGAAAAGCTCATTCTGTGTACATTTGTGGCATACGTTTGCTCCTACCGGGTCAGCTGAGCAGCGAATTTCTATTTAACCACCTGCTTTCATGAGAGACCTCAGGGATGCATGTTTTGTGCCCAGTACTGAGCCTGAAAAGCATTTCCAACCCCACTTACAAGTAAAACTAGCTAATGTGACTGGCTTCTCTTCACTGAAAAGCTCATTCTGAGAACATTTTTAGCATACGTTTGCTCCTGCCGGGTCAGCTGAGCAGCAAATTTCTATTTAACCACCTGCTATCATGAGAGACCTCAGGGCTGCATGTTTTGAGCCCAGTACTGATCCTGAAAAGCGTTTCCAAACCCACTTACAAGTAAAACTAGCTAAAATGTGCCTGGCTTCTATTCACTGAAAAGCTCATTCTGAGTACATTTTTAGAATACGTTTGCTCCTGCCGGGTCAGCTGAGCAGCGAATTTCTATTTAACCACCTGCTATCATGAGAGACCTCAGGTCTGCATGTTTTGAGCTCAGTACTGATCCTGAAAAGCGTTTTCAACCCCACTTACAAGTAAAACTAGCTAAAATGTGCCTGGCTGCTATTCACTGAAAAGCTCATTCTGTGTACATTTTTGGCATACGTTTGCTCCTACCGGGTCAGCTGAGCAGCGAATTTCTATTTAACCACCTGCTTTCATGAGAGACCTCAGGGCTGCATGTTTTGAGCCCAGTACTGAGCCTGAAAAGCATTTCCAACCCCACTTACAAGTAAAACTAGCTAAAATGTGCCTGGCTTCTCTTCACTGAAAAGCTCATTCAGAGTAAATTTTTAGCATACGTTTGCTCCTGCCGGGTCAGCTGAGCAGCGAATTTCTATTTAACCACCTGCTATCATGTGAGACCTCAGGGCTGCATGTTTTGAGCCGAGTACTGATAAAAGCGTTTCCAACCCCACTTACAAGTAAAACTAGCTTAAATGTGCCTGGCTGCTATTCACTGAAAAGCTCATTCTGTGTACATTTTTGGCATACGTTTGCGCCTACCGGGTCAGCTGAGCAGCGAATTTCTATTTAACCACCTGATTTCATGAGAGACCTCAGAGCTGCATGTTTTGAGCCCAGTACTGAGCCTGAAAAGCATTTCCAACCCCACTTACAAGTAAAACTAGCTAAAATGTGCCTGGCTTCTCTTCACTGAAAAGCTCATTCTGAGTACATTTTTAGCATACGTTTTCTCCTGCCGGGTCAGCTGAGCAGCGAATTTCTTTTTAACCACCTGCTATCATGAGAGACCTCAGGGCTGCATGTTTTGAGCCCAGTACTGAGCCTGAAAAGCATTTCCAACCCCACTTACAAGAAAAACTAGTTAAAATGTGCCTGGCTTCTCTTCACTGAAAAGCTCATTCTGAGTACATTTTTAGCATACGTTTGCTCCTGCCGGGTCAGCTGAGCAGCGAATTTCTATTTAACCACCTGCTATCATGAGAGACCTCAGGGATGCATGTTTTGAGCCCAGTACTGAGCCTGAAAAGCATTTCCAACCCCACTTACAAGTAAAACTAGTTAATGTGCCTGGCTTCTCTTCACTGAAAAGCTCATTCTGAGAACATTTTTAGCATACGTTTGCTCCTGCCGGCTCAGCTGAGCAGCAAATTTCTATTTAACCACCTGCTATCATGAGAGACCTGAGGGCTGCATGTTTTGAGCCCAGTACTGATCCTGAAAAGCGTTTCCAACCCCACTTACAAGTAAAACTAGCTAAAATGTGCCTGGCTGCTATTCACTGAAAGCTCATTCTTAGTACATTTTTAGCATACGTTTGCTCCTGCCGGGTCAGCTGAGCAGCGAATTTCTATTTAACCACCTGCTATCATGAGAGACCTCAGGGCTGCATGTTTTGAGCTCAGTACTGATCCTGAAAAGCGTTTTCAATCCCACTTACAAGTAAAACTAGCTAAAATGTGCCTGGCTGCTATTCACTGAAAAGCTCATTCTGTGTACATTTTTGGCATTCGTTTGCTCCTACCGGGTCAGCTGAGCAGCGAATTTCTATTTAACCACCTGCTTTCATGAGAGACCTCAGGGCTGCATGTTTTGAGCCCAGTACTGAGCCTGAAAAGCATTTCGAACCCCACTTACAAGTAAAACTAGCTAAAATGTGCCTGGCTTCTCTTCACTGAAAAGCTCATTCTGTGTACATTTTTGGCATACATTTGCTCCTACCGGGTCAGCTGAGCAGCGAATTTCTATTTAACCACCTGCTTTCATGAGAGACCTCAGGGCTGCATGTTTTGAGCCCAGTACTGAGCCTGAAAAGCATTTCGAACCCCACTTACAAGTAAAACTAGCTAAAATGTGCCTGGCTTCTCTTCACTGAAAAGCTCATTCTGTGTACATTTTTGGCATACATTTGCTCCTACCGGGTCAGCTGAGCAGCGAATTTCTATTTAACCACCTGCTTTCATGAGAGACCTCAGGGCTGCATGTTTTGAGCCCAGTACTGAGCCTGAAAAGCATTTCCAACCCCACTTACAAGTAAAACTAGTTAAAATGTGCCTGGCTTCTCTTCACTGAAAAGCTCATTCTGAGTACATTTTAAGCATACGTTTGCTCCTGCCGGGTCAGCTGAGCAGCGAATTTCTATTTAACCACCTGCTATCATGAGAGACCGCAGGGCTGCATGTTTGGAGCCCAGTACTGATCCTGAAAAGCGTTTCCAACCCCACTTACAAGTAAAACTAGCTAAAATGTGCCTGCTGCTATTCACTGAAAAGCTCATTCTGTGTACATTTGTGGCATACGTTTGCTCCTACCGGGTCAGCTGAGCAGCGAATTTCTATTTAACCACCTGCTTTCATGAGAGACCTCAGGGATGCATGTTTTGTGCCCAGTACTGAGCCTGAAAAGCATTTCCAACCCCACTTACAAGTAAAACTAGCTAATGTGACTGGCTTCTCTTCACTGAAAAGCTCATTCTGAGAACATTTTTAGCATACGTTTGCTCCTGCCGGGTCAGCTGAGCAGCAAATTTCTATTTAACCACCTGCTATCATGAGAGACCTCAGGGCTGCATGTTTTGAGCCCAGTACTGATCCTGAAAAGCGTTTCCAAACCCACTTACAAGTAAAACTAGCTAAAATGTGCCTGGCTTCTATTCACTGAAAAGCTCATTCTGAGTACATTTTTAGAATACGTTTGCTCCTGCCGGGTCAGCTGAGCAGCGAATTTCTATTTAACCACCTGCTATCATGAGAGACCTCAGGTCTGCATGTTTTGAGCTCAGTACTGATCCTGAAAAGCGTTTTCAACCCCACTTACAAGTAAAACTAGCTAAAATGTGCCTGGCTGCTATTCACTGAAAAGCTCATTCTGTGTACATTTTTGGC
Organism: Lissotriton vulgaris; assembly: GCF_964263255.1. NCBI lineage: Eukaryota > Metazoa > Chordata > Amphibia > Caudata > Salamandridae > Lissotriton > Lissotriton vulgaris. Next base: position 1,572,106 of record NW_028242071.1, on the reverse strand, counting down.
ATACGTTTGCTCCTACCGGGTCAGCTGAGCAGCGAATTTCTATTTAACCACCTGCTTTCATGAGAGACCTCAGGGCTGCATGTTTTGAGCCCAGTACTGAGCCTGAAAAGCATTTCCAACCCCACTTACAAGTAAAACTAGCTAAAATGTGCCTGGCTTCTCTTCACTGAAAAGCTCATTCTGAGTAAATTTTTAGCATACGTTTGCTCCTGCCGGGTCAGCTGAGCAGCGAATTTCTATTTAACCACCTGCTATCATGTGAGACCTCAGGGCTGCATGTTTTGAGCCGAGTACTGATAAAAGCGTTTCCAACCCCACTTACAAGTAAAACTAGCTTAAATGTGCCTGGCTGCTATTCACTGAAAAGCTCATTCTGTGTACATTTTTGGCATACGTTTGCGCCTACCGGGTCAGCTGAGCAGCGAATTTCTATTTAACCACCTGATTTCATGAGAGACCTCAGAGCTGCATGTTTTGAGCCCAGTACTGAGCCTGAAAAGCATTTCCAACCCCACTTACAAGTAAAACTAGCTAAAATGTGCCTGGCTTCTCTTCACTGAAAAGCTCATTCTGAGTACATTTTTAGCATACGTTTTCTCCTGCCGGGTCAGCTGAGCAGCGAATTTCTTTTTAACCACCTGCTATCATGAGAGACCTCAGGGCTGCATGTTTTGAGCCCAGTACTGAGCCTGAAAAGCATTTCCAACCCCACTTACAAGAAAAACTAGTTAAAATGTGCCTGGCTTCTCTTCACTGAAAAGCTCATTCTGAGTACATTTTTAGCATACGTTTGCTCCTGCCGGGTCAGCTGAGCAGCGAATTTCTATTTAACCACCTGCTATCATGAGAGACCTCAGGGATGCATGTTTTGAGCCCAGTACTGAGCCTGAAAAGCATTTCCAACCCCACTTACAAGTAAAACTAGTTAATGTGCCTGGCTTCTCTTCACTGAAAAGCTCATTCTGAGAACATTTTTAGCATACGTTTGCTCCTGCCGGCTCAGCTGAGCAGCAAATTTCTATTTAACCACCTGCTATCATGAGAGACCTGAGGGCTGCATGTTTTGAGCCCAGTACTGATCCTGAAAAGCGTTTCCAACCCCACTTACAAGTAAAACTAGCTAAAATGTGCCTGGCTGCTATTCACTGAAAGCTCATTCTTAGTACATTTTTAGCATACGTTTGCTCCTGCCGGGTCAGCTGAGCAGCGAATTTCTATTTAACCACCTGCTATCATGAGAGACCTCAGGGCTGCATGTTTTGAGCTCAGTACTGATCCTGAAAAGCGTTTTCAATCCCACTTACAAGTAAAACTAGCTAAAATGTGCCTGGCTGCTATTCACTGAAAAGCTCATTCTGTGTACATTTTTGGCATTCGTTTGCTCCTACCGGGTCAGCTGAGCAGCGAATTTCTATTTAACCACCTGCTTTCATGAGAGACCTCAGGGCTGCATGTTTTGAGCCCAGTACTGAGCCTGAAAAGCATTTCGAACCCCACTTACAAGTAAAACTAGCTAAAATGTGCCTGGCTTCTCTTCACTGAAAAGCTCATTCTGTGTACATTTTTGGCATACATTTGCTCCTACCGGGTCAGCTGAGCAGCGAATTTCTATTTAACCACCTGCTTTCATGAGAGACCTCAGGGCTGCATGTTTTGAGCCCAGTACTGAGCCTGAAAAGCATTTCCAACCCCACTTACAAGTAAAACTAGTTAAAATGTGCCTGGCTTCTCTTCACTGAAAAGCTCATTCTGAGTACATTTTAAGCATACGTTTGTTCCTGCCGGGTCAGCTGAGCAGCGAATTTCTATTTAACCACCTGCTATCATGAGAGACCGCAGGGCTGCATGTTTGGAGCCCAGTACTGATCCTGAAAAGTGTTTCCAACCCCACTTACAAATAAAACTAGCTAAAATGTGCCTGCTGCTATTCACTGAAAAGCTCATTCTGTGTACATTTGTGGCATACGTTTGCTCCTACCGGGTCAGCTGAGCAGCGAATTTCTATTTAACCACCTGCTTTCATGAGAGACCTCAGGGATGCATGTTTTGTGCCCAGTACTGAGCCTGAAAAGCATTTCCAACCCCACTTACAAGTAAAACTAGCTAATGTGACTGGCTTCTCTTCACTGAAAAGCTCATTCTGAGAACATTTTTAGCATACGTTTGCTCCTGCCGGGTCAGCTGAGCAGCGAATTTCTATTTAACCACCTGCTATCATGAGAGACCTCAGGTCTGCATGTTTTGAGCTCAGTACTGATCCTGAAAAGCGTTTTCAACCCCACTTACAAGTAAAACTAGCTAAAATGTGCCTGGCTGCTATTCACTGAAAAGCTCATTCTGTGTACATTTTTGGCATACGTTTGCTCCTACCGGGTCAGCTGAGCAGCGAATTTCTATTTAACCACCTGCTTTCATGAGAGACCTCAGGGCTGCATGTTTTGAGCCCAGTACTGAGCCTGAAAAGCATTTCCAACCCCACTTACAAGTAAAACTAGCTAAAATGTGCCTGGCTTCTCTTCACTGAAAAGCTCATTCTGAGTAAATTTTTAGCATACGTTTGCTCCTGCCGGGTCAGCTGAGCAGCGAATTTCTATTTAACCACCTGCTATCATGTGAGACCTCAGGGCTGCATGTTTTGAGCCGAGTACTAATAAAAGCGTTTCCAACCCCACTTACAAGTAAAACTAGCTTAAATGTGCCTGGCTGCTATTCACTGAAAAGCTCATTCTGTGTACATTTTTGGCATACGTTTGCGCCTACCGGGTCAGCTGAGCAGCGAATTTCTATTTAACCACCTGATTTCATGAGAGACCTCAGAGCTGCATGTTTTGAGCCCAGTACTGAGCCTGAAAAGCATTTCCAACCCCACTTACAAGTAAAACTAGCTAAAATGTGCCTGGCTTCTCTTCACTGAAAAGCTCATTCTGAGTACATTTTTAGCATACGTTTGCTCCTGCCGGGTCAGCTGAGCAGCGAATTTCTATTTAACCACCTGCTATCATGAGAGACCTCAGGGATGCATGTTTTGAGCCCAGTACTGAGCCTGAAAAGCATTTCCAACCCCACTTACAAGTAAAACTAGTTAATGTGCCTGGCTTCTCTTCACTGAAAAGCTCATTCTGAGAACATTTTTAGCATACGTTTGCTCCTGCCGGCTCAGCTGAGCAGCAAATTTCTATTTAACCACCTGCTATCATGAGAGACCTCAGGGCTGCATGTTTTGAGCCCAGTACTGATCCTGAAAAGCGTTTCCAACCCCACTTACAAGTAAAACTAGCTAAAATGTGCCTGGCTGCTATTCACTGAAAGCTCATTCTGAGTACATTTTTAGCATACGTTTGCTCCTGCCGGGTCAGCTGAGCAGCGAATTTCTATTTAACCACCTGCTATCATGAGAGACCTCAGGGCTGCATGTTTTGAGCTCAGTACTGATCCTGAAAAGCGTTTTCAATCCCACTTACAAGTAAAACTAGCTAAAATGTGCCTGGCTGCTATTCACTGAAAAGCTCATTCTGTGTACATTTTTGGCATTCGTTTGCTCCTACCGGGTCAGCTGAGCAGCGAATTTCTATTTAACCACCTGCTTTCATGAGAGACCTCAGGGCTGCATGTTTTGAGCCCAGTACTGAGCCTGAAAAGCATTTCGAACCCCACTTACAAGTAAAACTAGCTAAAATGTGCCTGGCTTCTCTTCACTGAAAAGCTCATTCTGTGTACATTTTTGGCATACATTTGCTCCTACCGGGTCAGCTGAGCAGCGAATTTCTATTTAACCACCTGCTATCATGTGAGACCTCAGGGCTGCATGTTTTGAGCCGAGTACTGATAAAAGCGTTTCCAACCCCACTTACAAGTAAAACTAGCTTAAATGTGCCTGGCTGCTATTCACTGAAAAGCTCATTCTGTGTACATTTTTGGCATACGTTTGCGCCTACCGGGTCAGCTGAGCAGCGAATTTCTATTTAACCACCTGATTTCATGAGAGACCTCAGAGCTGCATGTTTTGAGCCCAGTACTGAGCCTGAAAAGCATTTCCAACCCCACTTACAAGTAAAACTAGCTAAAATGTGCCTGGCTTCTCTTCACTGAAAAGCTCATTCTGAGTACATTTTTAGCATACGTTTGCTCCTGCCGGGTCAGCTGAGCAGCGAATTTCTATTTAACCACCTGCTATCATGAGAGACCTCAGGGATGCATGTTTTGAGCCCAGTACTGAGCCTGAAAAGCATTTCCAACCCCACTTACAAGTAAAACTAGTTAATGTGCCTGGCTTCTCTTCACTGAAAAGCTCATTCTGAGAACATTTTTAGCATACGTTTGCTCCTGCCGGCTCAGCTGAGCAGCAAATTTCTATTTAACCACCTGCTATCATGAGAGACCTCAGGGCTGCATGTTTTGAGCCCAGTACTGATCCTGAAAAGCGTTTCCAACCCCACTTACAAGTAAAACTAGCTAAAATGTGCCTGGCTGCTATTCACTGAAAGCTCATTCTGAGTACATTTTTAGCATACGTTTGCTCCTGCCGGGTCAGCTGAGCAGCGAATTTCTATTTAACCACCTGCTATCATGAGAGACCTCAGGGCTGCATGTTTTGAGCTCAGTACTGATCCTTAAAAGCGTTTTCAATCCCACTTACAAGTAAAACTAGCTAAAATGTGCCTGGCTGCTATTCACTGAAAAGCTCATTCTGTGTACATTTTTGGCATTCGTTTGCTCCTACCGGGTCAGCTGAGCAGCGAATTTCTATTTAACCACCTGCTTTCATGAGAGACCTCAGGGCTGCATGTTTTGAGCCCAGTACTGAGCCTGAAAAGCATTTCCAACCCCACTTACAAGTAAAACTAGTTAAAATGTGCCTGGCTTCTCTTCACTGAAAAGCTCATTCTGAGTACATTTTAAGCATACGTTTGCTCCTGCCGGGTCAGCTGAGCAGCGAATTTCTATTTAACCACCTGCTATCATGAGAGACCGCAGGGCTGCATGTTTGGAGCCCAGTACTGATCCTGAAAAGCGTTTCCAACCCCACTTACAAGTAAAACTAGCTAAAATGTGCCTGCTGCTATTCACTGAAAAGCTCATTCTGTGTACATTTGTGGCATACGTTTGCTCCTACCGGGTCAGCTGAGCAGCGAATTTCTATTTAACCACCTGCTTTCATGAGAGACCTCAGGGATGCATGTTTTGTGCCCAGTACTGAGCCTGAAAAGCATTTCCAACCCCACTTACAAGTAAAACTAGCTAATGTGACTGGCTTCTCTTCACTGAAAAGCTCATTCTGAGAACATTTTTAGCATACGTTTGCTCCTGCCGGGTCAGCTGAGCAGCAAATTTCTATTTAACCACCTGCTATCATGAGAGACCTCAGGGCTGCATGTTTTGAGCCCAGTACTGATCCTGAAAAGCGTTTCCAAACCCACTTACAAGTAAAACTAGCTAAAATGTGCCTGGCTTCTATTCACTGAAAAGCTCATTCTGAGTACATTTTTAGAATACGTTTGCTCCTGCCGGGTCAGCTGAGCAGCGAATTTCTATTTAACCACCTGCTATCATGAGAGACCTCAGGTCTGCATGTTTTGAGCTCAGTACTGATCCTGAAAAGCGTTTTCAACCCCACTTACAAGTAAAACTAGCTAAAATGTGCCTGGCTGCTATTCACTGAAAAGCTCATTCTGTGTACATTTTTGGCATACGTTTGCTCCTACCGGGTCAGCTGAGCAGCGAATTTCTATTTAACCACCTGCTTTCATGAGAGACCTCAGGGCTGCATGTTTTGAGCCCAGTACTGAGCCTGAAAAGCATTTCCAACCCCACTTACAAGTAAAACTAGCTAAAATGTGCCTGGCTTCTCTTCACTGAAAAGCTCATTCAGAGTAAATTTTTAGCATACGTTTGCTCCTGCCGGGTCAGCTGAGCAGCGAATTTCTATTTAACCACCTGCTATCATGTGAGACCTCAGGGCTGCATGTTTTGAGCCGAGTACTGATAAAAGCGTTTCCAACCCCACTTACAAGTAAAACTAGCTTAAATGTGCCTGGCTGCTATTCACTGAAAAGCTCATTCTGTGTACATTTTTGGCATACGTTTGCGCCTACCGGGTCAGCTGAGCAGCGAATTTCTATTTAACCACCTGATTTCATGAGAGACCTCAGAGCTGCATGTTTTGAGCCCAGTACTGAGCCTGAAAAGCATTTCCAACCCCACTTACAAGTAAAACTAGCTAAAATGTGCCTGGCTTCTCTTCACTGAAAAGCTCATTCTGAGTACATTTTTAGCATACGTTTTCTCCTGCCGGGTCAGCTGAGCAGCGAATTTCTTTTTAACCACCTGCTATCATGAGAGACCTCAGGGCTGCATGTTTTGAGCCCAGTACTGAGCCTGAAAAGCATTTCCAACCCCACTTACAAGAAAAACTAGTTAAAATGTGCCTGGCTTCTCTTCACTGAAAAGCTCATTCTGAGTACATTTTTAGCATACGTTTGCTCCTGCCGGGTCAGCTGAGCAGCGAATTTCTATTTAACCACCTGCTATCATGAGAGACCTCAGGGATGCATGTTTTGAGCCCAGTACTGAGCCTGAAAAGCATTTCCAACCCCACTTACAAGTAAAACTAGTTAATGTGCCTGGCTTCTCTTCACTGAAAAGCTCATTCTGAGAACATTTTTAGCATACGTTTGCTCCTGCCGGCTCAGCTGAGCAGCAAATTTCTATTTAACCACCTGCTATCATGAGAGACCTGAGGGCTGCATGTTTTGAGCCCAGTACTGATCCTGAAAAGCGTTTCCAACCCCACTTACAAGTAAAACTAGCTAAAATGTGCCTGGCTGCTATTCACTGAAAGCTCATTCTTAGTACATTTTTAGCATACGTTTGCTCCTGCCGGGTCAGCTGAGCAGCGAATTTCTATTTAACCACCTGCTATCATGAGAGACCTCAGGGCTGCATGTTTTGAGCTCAGTACTGATCCTGAAAAGCGTTTTCAATCCCACTTACAAGTAAAACTAGCTAAAATGTGCCTGGCTGCTATTCACTGAAAAGCTCATTCTGTGTACATTTTTGGCATTCGTTTGCTCCTACCGGGTCAGCTGAGCAGCGAATTTCTATTTAACCACCTGCTTTCATGAGAGACCTCAGGGCTGCATGTTTTGAGCCCAGTACTGAGCCTGAAAAGCATTTCGAACCCCACTTACAAGTAAAACTAGCTAAAATGTGCCTGGCTTCTCTTCACTGAAAAGCTCATTCTGTGTACATTTTTGGCATACATTTGCTCCTACCGGGTCAGCTGAGCAGCGAATTTCTATTTAACCACCTGCTTTCATGAGAGACCTCAGGGCTGCATGTTTTGAGCCCAGTACTGAGCCTGAAAAGCATTTCGAACCCCACTTACAAGTAAAACTAGCTAAAATGTGCCTGGCTTCTCTTCACTGAAAAGCTCATTCTGTGTACATTTTTGGCATACATTTGCTCCTACCGGGTCAGCTGAGCAGCGAATTTCTATTTAACCACCTGCTTTCATGAGAGACCTCAGGGCTGCATGTTTTGAGCCCAGTACTGAGCCTGAAAAGCATTTCCAACCCCACTTACAAGTAAAACTAGTTAAAATGTGCCTGGCTTCTCTTCACTGAAAAGCTCATTCTGAGTACATTTTAAGCATACGTTTGCTCCTGCCGGGTCAGCTGAGCAGCGAATTTCTATTTAACCACCTGCTATCATGAGAGACCGCAGGGCTGCATGTTTGGAGCCCAGTACTGATCCTGAAAAGCGTTTCCAACCCCACTTACAAGTAAAACTAGCTAAAATGTGCCTGCTGCTATTCACTGAAAAGCTCATTCTGTGTACATTTGTGGCATACGTTTGCTCCTACCGGGTCAGCTGAGCAGCGAATTTCTATTTAACCACCTGCTTTCATGAGAGACCTCAGGGATGCATGTTTTGTGCCCAGTACTGAGCCTGAAAAGCGTTTCCAACCCCACTTACAAGTAAAACTAGCTAATGTGACTGGCTTCTCTTCACTGAAAAGCTCATTCTGAGAACATTTTTAGCATACGTTTGCTCCTGCCGGGTCAGCTGAGCAGCAAATTTCTATTTAACCACCTGCTATCATGAGAGACCTCAGGGCTGCATGTTTTGAGCCCAGTACTGATCCTGAAAAGCGTTTCCAAACCCACTTACAAGTAAAACTAGCTAAAATGTGCCTGGCTTCTATTCACTGAAAAGCTCATTCTGAGTACATTTTTAGAATACGTTTGCTCCTGCCGGGTCAGCTGAGCAGCGAATTTCTATTTAACCACCTGCTATCATGAGAGACCTCAGGTCTGCATGTTTTGAGCTCAGTACTGATCCTGAAAAGCGTTTTCAACCCCACTTACAAGTAAAACTAGCTAAAATGTGCCTGGCTGCTATTCACTGAAAAGCTCATTCTGTGTACATTTTTGGCATACGTTTGCTCCTACCGGGTCAGCTGAGCAGCGAATTTCTATTTAACCACCTGCTTTCATGAGAGACCTCAGGGCTGCATGTTTTGAGCCCAGTACTGAGCCTGAAAAGCATTTCCAACCCCACTTACAAGTAAAACTAGCTAAAATGTGCCTGGCTTCTCTTCACTGAAAAGCTCATTCTGAGTAAATTTTTAGCATACGTTTGCTCCTGCCGGGTCAGCTGAGCAGCGAATTTCTATTTAACCACCTGCTATCATGTGAGACCTCAGGGCTGCATGTTTTGAGCCGAGTACTGATAAAAGCGTTTCCAACCCCACTTACAAGTAAAACTAGCTTAAATGTGCCTGGCTGCTATTCACTGAAAAGCTCATTCTGTGTACATTTTTGGCATACGTTTGCGCCTACCGGGTCAGCTGAGCAGCGAATTTCTATTTAACCACCTGATTTCATGAGAGACCTCAGAGCTGCATGTTTTGAGCCCAGTACTGAGCCTGAAAAGCATTTCCAACCCCACTTACAAGTAAAACTAGCTAAAATGTGCCTGGCTTCTCTTCACTGAAAAGCTCATTCTGAGTACATTTTTAGCATACGTTTTCTCCTGCCGGGTCAGCTGAGCAGCGAATTTCTTTTTAACCACCTGCTATCATGAGAGACCTCAGGGCTGCATGTTTTGAGCCCAGTACTGAGCCTGAAAAGCATTTCCAACCCCACTTACAAGAAAAACTAGTTAAAATGTGCCTGGCTTCTCTTCACTGAAAAGCTCATTCTGAGTACATTTTTAGCATACGTTTGCTCCTGCCGGGTCAGCTGAGCAGCGAATTTCTATTTAACCACCTGCTATCATGAGAGACCTCAGGGATGCATGTTTTGAGCCCAGTACTGAGCCTGAAAAGCATTTCCAACCCCACTTACAAGTAAAACTAGTTAATGTGCCTGGCTTCTCTTCACTGAAAAGCTCATTCTGAGAACATTTTTAGCATACGTTTGCTCCTGCCGGGTCAGCTGAGCAGCAAATTTCTATTTAACCACCTGCTATCATGAGAGACCTGAGGGCTGCATGTTTTGAGCCCAGTACTGATCCTGAAAAGCGTTTCCAACCCCACTTACAAGTAAAACTAGCTAAAATGTGCCTGGCTGCTATTCACTGAAAGCTCATTCTTAGTACATTTTTAGCATACGTTTGCTCCTGCCGGGTCAGCTGAGCAGCGAATTTCTATTTAACCACCTGCTATCATGAGAGACCTCAGGGCTGCATGTTTTGAGCTCAGTACTGATCCTGAAAAGCGTTTTCAATCCCACTTACAAGTAAAACTAGCTAAAATGTGCCTGGCTGCTATTCACTGAAAAGCTCATTCTGTGTACATTTTTGGCATTCGTTTGCTCCTACCGGGTCAGCTGAGCAGCGAATTTCTATTTAACCACCTGCTTTCATGAGAGACCTCAGGGCTGCATGTTTTGAGCCCAGTACTGAGCCTGAAAAGCATTTCGAACCCCACTTACAAGTAAAACTAGCTAAAATGTGCCTGGCTTCTCTTCACTGAAAAGCTCATTCTGTGTACATTTTTGGCATACATTTGCTCCTACCGGGTCAGCTGAGCAGCGAATTTCTATTTAACCACCTGCTTTCATGAGAGACCTCAGGGCTGCATGTTTTGAGCCCAGTACTGAGCCTGAAAAGCATTTCCAACCCCACTTACAAGTAAAACTAGTTAAAATGTGCCTGGCTTCTCTTCACTGAAAAGCTCATTCTGAGTACATTTTAAGCATACGTTTGTTCCTGCCGGGTCAGCTGAGCAGCGAATTTCTATTTAACCACCTGCTATCATGAGAGACCGCAGGGCTGCATGTTTGGAGCCCAGTACTGATCCTGAAAAGTGTTTCCAACCCCACTTACAAATAAAACTAGCTAAAATGTGCCTGCTGCTATTCACTGAAAAGCTCATTCTGTGTACATTTGTGGCATACGTTTGCTCCTACCGGGTCAGCTGAGCAGCGAATTTCTATTTAACCACCTGCTTTCATGAGAGACCTCAGGGATGCATGTTTTGTGCCCAGTACTGAGCCTGAAAAGCATTTCCAACCCCACTTACAAGTAAAACTAGCTAATGTGACTGGCTTCTCTTCACTGAAAAGCTCATTCTGAGAACATTTTTAGCATACGTTTGCTCCTGCCGGGTCAGCTGAGCAGCGAATTTCTATTTAACCACCTGCTATCATGAGAGACCTCAGGTCTGCATGTTTTGAGCTCAGTACTGATCCTGAAAAGCGTTTTCAACCCCACTTACAAGTAAAACTAGCTAAAATGTGCCTGGCTGCTATTCACTGAAAAGCTCATTCTGTGTACATTTTTGGCATACGTTTGCTCCTACCGGGTCAGCTGAGCAGCGAATTTCTATTTAACCACCTGCTTTCATGAGAGACCTCAGGGCTGCATGTTTTGAGCCCAGTACTGAGCCTGAAAAGCATTTCCAACCCCACTTACAAGTAAAACTAGCTAAAATGTGCCTGGCTTCTCTTCACTGAAAAGCTCATTCTGAGTAAATTTTTAGCATACGTTTGCTCCTGCCGGGTCAGCTGAGCAGCGAATTTCTATTTAACCACCTGCTATCATGTGAGACCTCAGGGCTGCATGTTTTGAGCCGAGTACTAATAAAAGCGTTTCCAACCCCACTTACAAGTAAAACTAGCTTAAATGTGCCTGGCTGCTATTCACTGAAAAGCTCATTCTGTGTACATTTTTGGCATACGTTTGCGCCTACCGGGTCAGCTGAGCAGCGAATTTCTATTTAACCACCTGATTTCATGAGAGACCTCAGAGCTGCATGTTTTGAGCCCAGTACTGAGCCTGAAAAGCATTTCCAACCCCACTTACAAGTAAAACTAGCTAAAATGTGCCTGGCTTCTCTTCACTGAAAAGCTCATTCTGAGTACATTTTTAGCATACGTTTGCTCCTGCCGGGTCAGCTGAGCAGCGAATTTCTATTTAACCACCTGCTATCATGAGAGACCTCAGGGATGCATGTTTTGAGCCCAGTACTGAGCCTGAAAAGCATTTCCAACCCCACTTACAAGTAAAACTAGTTAATGTGCCTGGCTTCTCTTCACTGAAAAGCTCATTCTGAGAACATTTTTAGCATACGTTTGCTCCTGCCGGCTCAGCTGAGCAGCAAATTTCTATTTAACCACCTGCTATCATGAGAGACCTCAGGGCTGCATGTTTTGAGCCCAGTACTGATCCTGAAAAGCGTTTCCAACCCCACTTACAAGTAAAACTAGCTAAAATGTGCCTGGCTGCTATTCACTGAAAGCTCATTCTGAGTACATTTTTAGCATACGTTTGCTCCTGCCGGGTCAGCTGAGCAGCGAATTTCTATTTAACCACCTGCTATCATGAGAGACCTCAGGGCTGCATGTTTTGAGCTCAGTACTGATCCTGAAAAGCGTTTTCAATCCCACTTACAAGTAAAACTAGCTAAAATGTGCCTGGCTGCTATTCACTGAAAAGCTCATTCTGTGTACATTTTTGGCATTCGTTTGCTCCTACCGGGTCAGCTGAGCAGCGAATTTCTATTTAACCACCTGCTTTCATGAGAGACCTCAGGGCTGCATGTTTTGAGCCCAGTACTGAGCCTGAAAAGCATTTCGAACCCCACTTACAAGTAAAACTAGCTAAAATGTGCCTGGCTTCTCTTCACTGAAAAGCTCATTCTGTGTACATTTTTGGCATACATTTGCTCCTACCGGGTCAGCTGAGCAGCGAATTTCTATTTAACCACCTGCTATCATGTGAGACCTCAGGGCTGCATGTTTTGAGCCGAGTACTGATAAAAGCGTTTCCAACCCCACTTACAAGTAAAACTAGCTTAAATGTGCCTGGCTGCTATTCACTGAAAAGCTCATTCTGTGTACATTTTTGGCATACGTTTGCGCCTACCGGGTCAGCTGAGCAGCGAATTTCTATTTAACCACCTGATTTCATGAGAGACCTCAGAGCTGCATGTTTTGAGCCCAGTACTGAGCCTGAAAAGCATTTCCAACCCCACTTACAAGTAAAACTAGCTAAAATGTGCCTGGCTTCTCTTCACTGAAAAGCTCATTCTGAGTACATTTTTAGCATACGTTTGCTCCTGCCGGGTCAGCTGAGCAGCGAATTTCTATTTAACCACCTGCTATCATGAGAGACCTCAGGGATGCATGTTTTGAGCCCAGTACTGAGCCTGAAAAGCATTTCCAACCCCACTTACAAGTAAAACTAGTTAATGTGCCTGGCTTCTCTTCACTGAAAAGCTCATTCTGAGAACATTTTTAGCATACGTTTGCTCCTGCCGGCTCAGCTGAGCAGCAAATTTCTATTTAACCACCTGCTATCATGAGAGACCTCAGGGCTGCATGTTTTGAGCCCAGTACTGATCCTGAAAAGCGTTTCCAACCCCACTTACAAGTAAAACTAGCTAAAATGTGCCTGGCTGCTATTCACTGAAAGCTCATTCTGAGTACATTTTTAGCATACGTTTGCTCCTGCCGGGTCAGCTGAGCAGCGAATTTCTATTTAACCACCTGCTATCATGAGAGACCTCAGGGCTGCATGTTTTGAGCTCAGTACTGATCCTGAAAAGCGTTTTCAATCCCACTTACAAGTAAAACTAGCTAAAATGTGCCTGGCTGCTATTCACTGAAAAGCTCATTCTGTGTACATTTTTGGCATTCGTTTGCTCCTACCGGGTCAGCTGAGCAGCGAATTTCTATTTAACCACCTGCTTTCATGAGAGACCTCAGGGCTGCATGTTTTGAGCCCAGTACTGAGCCTGAAAAGCATTTCGAACCCCACTTACAAGTAAAACTAGCTAAAATGTGCCTGGCTTCTCTTCACTGAAAAGCTCATTCTGTGTACATTTTTGGCATACATTTGCTCCTACCGGGTCAGCTGAGCAGCGAATTTCTATTTAACCACCTGCTTTCATGAGAGACCTCAGGGCTGCATGTTTTGAGCCCAGTACTGAGCCTGAAAAGCATTTCGAACCCCACTTACAAGTAAAACTAGCTAAAATGTGCCTGGCTTCTCTTCACTGAAAAGGTCATTCTGAGTACATTTTTAGCATACGTTTGCTCCTGCCGGGTCAGCTGAGCAGCGAATTTCTATTTAACCACCTGCTATCATGAGAGACCTCAGGGCTGCATGTTTTGAGCTCAGTACTGATCCTGAAAAGCGTTTTCAACCCCACTTACAAGTAAAACTAGCTAAAATGTGCCTGGCTGCTATTCACTGAAAAGCTCATTCTGTGTACATTTTTGGCATACGTTTCCTACTACCGGGTCAGCTGAGCAGCGAATTTCTATTTAACCACCTGCTTTCATGAGAGACCTCAGGGCTGCATGTTTTGAGCCCAGTACTGAGCCTGAAAAGCATTTCCAACCCCACTTACAAGTAAAGCTAGCTAATGTGCCTGGCTTCTCTTCACTGAAAAGCTCATTCTGTGTACATTTTTGGCATACGTTTGCTCCTACCGGGTCAGCTGAGCAGCGAATTTCTATTTAACCACCTGCTTTCATGAGAGACCTCAGGGCTGCATGTTTTGAGCCCAGTACTGAGCCTGAAAAGCATTTCCAACCCCACTTACAATAAAACTAGCTAAAATGTGCCTGGCTTCTCTTCACTGAAAAGCTCATTCTGCTTACATTTTTGGCATACGTTTGCTCCTGCCGGGTCAGCTGAGCAGCGAATTTCTATTTAACCACCTGCTTTCATGAGAGACCTCAGGGATGCATGCTTTGAGCCCAGCACTGAGCCTGAAAAGCGTTTCCAACCCCACTTACAAGTAAAACTAGCTAAAATGTGCCTGGCTTCTCTTCACTGAAAAGCTCATTCTGAGTACATTTTTAGCATACGTTTGCTCCTGCCGGGTCAGCTGAGCAGCGAATTTCTATTTAACCACCTGCTATCATGAGAGACCTCAGGGCTGCATGTTTTGAGCTCAGTACTGATCCTGAAAAGCGTTTTCAACCCCACTTACAAGTAAAACTAGCTAAAATGTGCCTGGCTGCTATTCATTTAAAAGCTCATTCTGTGTACATTTTTGGCATACGTTTGCTCCTACCGGGTCAGCTGAGCAGCAAATTTCTATTTAACCACCTGCTTTCATGAGAGACCTCAGGGCTGCATGTTTTGAGCCCAGTACTGAGCCTTTAAAGCATTTCCAACCCCACTTACAAGAAAAACTAGTTAAAATGTGCCTGGCTTCTCTTCACTGAAAAGCTCATTCTGAGTACATTTTAAGCATTCGTTTGCTCCTGCCGGGTCAGCTGAGCAGCGAATTTCTATTTAACCACCTGATTTCATGAGAGACCTCAGAGCTGCATGTTTTGAGCCCAGTACTGAGCCTGAAAAGCATTTCCAACCCCACTTACAAGTAAAACTAGCTAAAATGTGCCTGGCTTCTCTTCACTGAAAAGCTCATTCTGAGTACATTTTTAGCATACGTTTGCTCCTGCCGGGTCAGCTGAGCAGCGAATTTCTATTTAACCACCTGCTATCATGAGAGACCTAAGGGCTGCATGTTTTGAGCCCAGTACTGAGCCTGAAAAGCATTTCCAACCCCACTTACAAGAAAAACTAGTTAAAATGTGCCTGGCTTCTCTTCACTGAAAAGCTCATTCTGAGTACATTTTAAGCATACGTTTGCTCCTGCCAGGTCAGCTGAGCAGCGAATTTCTATTTAACCACCTGCTATCATGAGAGACCTCAGGGCTGCATGTTTTGAGCCCAGAACTGATCCTAAAAAGCGTTTCCAACCCCACTTACAAGTAAAACTAGCTAAAATGTGCCTGGCTGCTATTCACTGAAAAGCTCATTCTGTGTACATTTTTGGCATACGTTTGCTCCTACCAGGTCAGCTGAGCTGCGAATTTCTATTTAACCACCTGCTTTCATGAGAGACCTCAGGGCTGCATGTTTTGAGCCCAGTACTGAGCCTGAAAAGCATTTCCAACCCCACTTACAAGTAAAACTAGCTAAAATGTGCCTGGCTTCTCTTCACTGAAAAGGTCATTCTGAGTACATTTTTAGCATACGTTTGCTCCTGCCGGGTCAGCTGAGCAGCGAATTTCTATTTAACCACCTGCTATCATGAGAGACCTCAGGGCTGCATGTTTTGAGCTCAGTACTGATCCTGAAAAGCGTTTTCAACCCCACTTACAAGTAAAACTAGCTAAAATGTGCCTGGCTGCTATTCACTGAAAAGCTCATTCTGTGTACATTTTTGGCATACGTTTGCTACTACCGGGTCAGCTGAGCAGCGAATTTCTATTTAACCACCTGCTTTCATGAGAGACCTCAGGGCTGCATGTTTTGAGCCCAGTACTGAGCCTGAAAAGCATTTCCCACCCCACTTACAAGTAAAACTAGCTAATGTGCCTGGCTTCTCTTCACTGAAAAGCTCATTCTGTGTACATTTTTGGCATACGTTTGCTCCTACCGGGTCAGCTGAGCAGCGAATTTCTATTTAACCACCTGCTTTCATGAGAGACCTCAGGGCTGCATGTTTTGAGCCCAGTACTGAGCCTGAAAAGCATTTCCAACCCCACTTACAAGTAAAACTAGCTAAAATGTGCCTGGCTTCTCTTCACTGAAAAGCTCATTCTGAGTACATTTTTAGCATACGTTTGCTCCTGCCGGGTCAGCTGAGCAGCGAATTTCTATTTAACCACCTGCTATCATGAGAGACCTCAGGGATGCATGTTTTGAGCCCAGTACTGAGCCTGAAAAGCATTTCCAACCCCACTTACAAGTAAAACTAGTTAATGTGCCTGGCTTCTCTTCACTGAAAAGCTCATTCTGAGAACATTTTTAGCATACGTTTGCTCCTGCCGGCTCAGCTGAGCAGCAAATTTCTATTTAACCACCTGCTATCATGAGAGACCTCAGGGCTGCATGTTTTGAGCCCAGTACTGATCCTGAAAAGCGTTTCCAACCCCACTTACAAGTAAAACTAGCTAAAATGTGCCTGGCTGCTATTCACTGAAAGCTCATTCTGAGTACATTTTTAGCATACGTTTGCTCCTGCCGGGTCAGCTGAGCAGCGAATTTCTATTTAACCACCTGCTATCATGAGAGACCTCAGGGCTGCATGTTTTGAGCTCAGTACTGATCCTGAAAAGCGTTTTCAATCCCACTTACAAGTAAAACTAGCTAAAATGTGCCTGGCTGCTATTCACTGAAAAGCTCATTCTGTGTACATTTTTGGCATTCGTTTGCTCCTACCGGGTCAGCTGAGCAGCGAATTTCTATTTAACCACCTGCTTTCATGAGAGACCTCAGGGCTGCATGTTTTGAGCCCAGTACTGAGCCTGAAAAGCATTTCGAACCCCACTTACAAGTAAAACTAGCTAAAATGTGCCTGGCTTCTCTTCACTGAAAAGCTCATTCTGTGTACATTTTTGGCATACATTTGCTCCTACCGGGTCAGCTGAGCAGCGAATTTCTATTTAACCACCTGCTTTCATGAGAGACCTCAGGGCTGCATGTTTTGAGCCCAGTACTGAGCCTGAAAAGCATTTCGAACCCCACTTACAAGTAAAACTAGCTAAAATGTGCCTGGCTTCTCTTCACTGAAAAGGTCATTCTGAGTACATTTTTAGCATACGTTTGCTCCTGCCGGGTCAGCTGAGCAGCGAATTTCTATTTAACCACCTGCTATCATGAGAGACCTCAGGGCTGCATGTTTTGAGCTCAGTACTGATCCTGAAAAGCGTTTTCAACCCCACTTACAAGTAAAACTAGCTAAAATGTGCCTGGCTGCTATTCACTGAAAAGCTCATTCTGTGTACATTTTTGGCATACGTTTCCTACTACCGGGTCAGCTGAGCAGCGAATTTCTATTTAACCACCTGCTTTCATGAGAGACCTCAGGGCTGCATGTTTTGAGCCCAGTACTGAGCCTGAAAAGCATTTCCAACCCCACTTACAAGTAAAACTAGCTAATGTGCCTGGCTTCTCTTCACTGAAAAGCTCATTCTGTGTACATTTTTGGCATACGTTTGCTCCTACCGGGTCAGCTGAGCAGCGAATTTCTATTTAACCACCTGCTTTCATGAGAGACCTCAGGGCTGCATGTTTTGAGCCCAGTACTGAGCCTGAAAAGCATTTCCAACCCCACTTACAAGTAAAACTAGCTAAAATGTGCCTGGCTTCTCTTCACTGAAAAGCTAATTCTCAGTACATTTTTAGCATACGTTTGCTCCTGCCGGGTCAGCTGAGCAGCGAATTTCTATTTAACCACCTGCTATCATGAGAGACCTCAGGGATGCATGTTTTGAGCCCAGTACTGAGCCTGAAAAGCATTTCCAACCCCACTTACAAGTAAAACTAGTTAATGTGCCTGGCTTCTCTTCACTGAAAAGCTCATTCTGAGAACATTTTTAGCATACGTTTGCTCCTGCCGGCTCAGCTGAGCAGCAAATTTCTATTTAACCACCTGCTATCATGAGAGACCTCAGGGCTGCATGTTTTGAGCCCAGTACTGATCCTGAAAAGCGTTTCCAACCCCACTTACAAGTAAAACTAGCTAAAATGTGCCTGGCTGCTATTCACTGAAAGCTCATTCTGAGTACATTTTTAGCATACGTTTGCTCCTGCCGGGTCAGCTGAGCAGCGAATTTCTATTTAACCACCTGCTATCATGAGAGACCTCAGGGCTGCATGTTTTGAGCTCAGTACTGATCCTGAAAAGCGTTTTCAATCCCACTTACAAGTAAAACTAGCTAAAATGTGCCTGGCTGCTATTCACTGAAAAGCTCATTCTGTGTACATTTTTGGCATTCGTTTGCTCCTACCGGGTCAGCTGAGCAGCGAATTTCTATTTAACCACCTGCTTTCATGAGAGACCTCAGGGCTGCATGTTTTGAGCCCAGTACTGAGCCTGAAAAGCATTTCGAACCCCACTTACAAGTAAAACTAGCTAAAATGTGCCTGGCTTCTCTTCACTGAAAAGCTCATTCTGTGTACATTTTTGGCATACATTTGCTCCTACCGGGTCAGCTGAGCAGCGAATTTCTATTTAACCACCTGCTTTCATGAGAGACCTCAGGGCTGCATGTTTTGAGCCCAGTACTGAGCCTGAAAAGCATTTCCAACCCCACTTACAAGTAAAACTAGTTAAAATGTGCCTGGCTTCTCTTCACTGAAAAGCTCATTCTGAGTACATTTTAAGCATACGTTTGCTCCTGCCGGGTCAGCTGAGCAGCGAATTTCTATTTAACCACCTGCTATCATGAGAGACCGCAGGGCTGCATGTTTGGAGCCCAGTACTGATCCTGAAAAGCGTTTCCAACCCCACTTACAAGTAAAACTAGCTAAAATGTGCCTGCTGCTATTCACTGAAAAGCTCATTCTGTGTACATTTGTGGCATACGTTTGCTCCTACCGGGTCAGCTGAGCAGCGAATTTCTATTTAACCACCTGCTTTCATGAGAGACCTCAGGGATGCATGTTTTGTGCCCAGTACTGAGCCTGAAAAGCATTTCCAACCCCACTTACAAGTAAAACTAGCTAATGTGACTGGCTTCTCTTCACTGAAAAGCTCATTCTGAGAACATTTTTAGCATACGTTTGCTCCTGCCGGGTCAGCTGAGCAGCAAATTTCTATTTAACCACCTGCTATCATGAGAGACCTCAGGGCTGCATGTTTTGAGCCCAGTACTGATCCTGAAAAGCGTTTCCAAACCCACTTACAAGTAAAACTAGCTAAAATGTGCCTGGCTTCTATTCACTGAAAAGCTCATTCTGAGTACATTTTTAGAATACGTTTGCTCCTGCCGGGTCAGCTGAGCAGCGAATTTCTATTTAACCACCTGCTATCATGAGAGACCTCAGGTCTGCATGTTTTGAGCTCAGTACTGATCCTGAAAAGCGTTTTCAACCCCACTTACAAGTAAAACTAGCTAAAATGTGCCTGGCTGCTATTCACTGAAAAGCTCATTCTGTGTACATTTTTGGCATACGTTTGCTCCTACCGGGTCAGCTGAGCAGCGAATTTCTATTTAACCACCTGCTTTCATGAGAGACCTCAGGGCTGCATGTTTTGAGCCCAGTACTGAGCCTGAAAAGCATTTCCAACCCCACTTACAAGTAAAACTAGCTAAAATGTGCCTGGCTTCTCTTCACTGAAAAGCTCATTCTGAGTAAATTTTTAGCATACGTTTGCTCCTGCCGGGTCAGCTGAGCAGCGAATTTCTATTTAACCACCTGCTATCATGTGAGACCTCAGGGCTGCATGTTTTGAGCCGAGTACTGATAAAAGCGTTTCCAACCCCACTTACAAGTAAAACTAGCTTAAATGTGCCTGGCTGCTATTCACTGAAAAGCTCATTCTGTGTACATTTTTGGCATACGTTTGCGCCTACCGGGTCAGCTGAGCAGCGAATTTCTATTTAACCACCTGATTTCATGAGAGACCTCAGAGCTGCATGTTTTGAGCCCAGTACTGAGCCTGAAAAGCATTTCCAACCCCACTTACAAGTAAAACTAGCTAAAATGTGCCTGGCTTCTCTTCACTGAAAAGCTCATTCTGAGTACATTTTTAGCATACGTTTTCTCCTGCCGGGTCAGCTGAGCAGCGAATTTCTTTTTAACCACCTGCTATCATGAGAGACCTCAGGGCTGCATGTTTTGAGCCCAGTACTGAGCCTGAAAAGCATTTCCAACCCCACTTACAAGAAAAACTAGTTAAAATGTGCCTGGCTTCTCTTCACTGAAAAGCTCATTCTGAGTACATTTTTAGCATACGTTTGCTCCTGCCGGGTCAGCTGAGCAGCGAATTTCTATTTAACCACCTGCTATCATGAGAGACCTCAGGGCTGCATGTTTTGAGCTCAGTACTGATCCTGAAAAGCGTTTTCAACCCCACTTACAAGTAAAACTAGCTAAAATGTGCCTGGCTGCTATTCACTGAAAAGCTCATTCTGTGTACATTTTTGGCATACGTTTGCTCCTACCGGGTCAGCTGAGCAGCAAATTTCTATTTAACCACCTGCTTTCATGAGAGACCTCAGAGCTGCATGTTTTGAGCCCAGTACTGAGCCTGAAAAGCATTTCCAACCCCACTTACAAGTAAAACTAGCTAAAATGTGCCTAGCTTCTCTTCACTGAAAAGCTCATTCTGCTTACATTTTTGGCATACGTTTGCTCCTACCGGGTCAGCTGAGCAGCGAATTTCTATTTAACCACCTGATTTCATGAGAGACCTCAGAGCTGCATGTTTTGAGCCCAGTACTGAGCCTGAAAAGCATTTCCAACCCCACTTACAAGTAAAACTAGCTAAAATGTGCCTGGCTTCTCTTCACTGAAAAGCTCATTCTGAGTACATTTTTAGCATACGTTTGCTCCTGCCGGGTCAGCTGAGCAGCGAATTTCTATTTAACCACCTGCTTTCATGAGAGATCTCAGGGATGCATGCTTTGAGCCCAGCACTGAGCCTGAAAAGCGTTTCCAACCCCACTTACAAGTAAAACTAGCTAAAATGTGCCTGGCTTCTCTTCACTGAAAAGCTCATTCTGAGTACATTTTTAGCATACGTTTGCTCCTGCCGGGTCAGCTGAGCAGCGAATTTCTATTTAACCACCTGCTATCATGAGAGACCTCAGGGCTGCATGTTTTGAGCTCAGTACTGATCCTGAAAAGCGTTTTCAACCCCACTTACAAGTAAAACTAGCTAAAATGTGCCTGGCTGCTATTCACTGAAAAGCTCATTCTGTGTACATTTTTGGCATACGTTTCCTACTACCGGGTCAGCTGAGCAGCGAATTTCTATTTAACCACCTGCTTTCATGAGAGACCTCAGGGCTGCATGTTTTGAGCCCAGTACTGAGCCTGAAAAGCATTTCCAACCCCACTTACAAGTAAAGCTAGCTAATGTGCCTGGCTTCTCTTCACTGAAAAGCTCATTCTGTGTACATTTTTGGCATACGTTTGCTCCTACCGGGTCAGCTGAGCAGCGAATTTCTATTTAACCACCTGCTTTCATGAGAGACCTCAGGGCTGCATGTTTTGAGCCCAGTACTGAGCCTGAAAAGCATTTCCAACCCCACTTACAATAAAACTAGCTAAAATGTGCCTGGCTTCTCTTCACTGAAAAGCTCATTCTGCTTACATTTTTGGCATACGTTTGCTCCTGCCGGGTCAGCTGAGCAGCGAATTTCTATTTAACCACCTGCTTTCATGAGAGACCTCAGGGATGCATGCTTTGAGCCCAGCACTGAGCCTGAAAAGCGTTTCCAACCCCACTTACAAGTAAAACTAGCTAAAATGTGCCTGGCTTCTCTTCACTGAAAAGCTCATTCTGAGTACATTTTTAGCATACGTTTGCTCCTGCCGGGTCAGCTGAGCAGCGAATTTCTATTTAACCACCTGCTATCATGAGAGACCTCAGGGCTGCATGTTTTGAGCTCAGTACTGATCCTGAAAAGCGTTTTCAACCCCACTTACAAGTAAAACTAGCTAAAATGTGCCTGGCTGCTATTCATTTAAAAGCTCATTCTGTGTACATTTTTGGCATACGTTTGCTCCTACCGGGTCAGCTGAGCAGCAAATTTCTATTTAACCACCTGCTTTCATGAGAGACCTCAGGGCTGCATGTTTTGAGCCCAGTACTGAGCCTTTAAAGCATTTCCAACCCCACTTACAAGAAAAACTAGTTAAAATGTGCCTGGCTTCTCTTCACTGAAAAGCTCATTCTGAGTACATTTTAAGCATTCGTTTGCTCCTGCCGGGTCAGCTGAGCAGCGAATTTCTATTTAACCACCTGATTTCATGAGAGACCTCAGAGCTGCATGTTTTGAGCCCAGTACTGAGCCTGAAAAGCATTTCCAACCCCACTTACAAGTAAAACTAGCTAAAATGTGCCTGGCTTCTCTTCACTGAAAAGCTCATTCTGAGTACATTTTTAGCATACGTTTGCTCCTGCCGGGTCAGCTGAGCAGCAAATTTCTATTTAACCACCTGCTATCATGAGAGACCTAAGGGCTGCATGTTTTGAGCCCAGTACTGAGCCTGAAAAGCATTTCCAACCCCACTTACAAGAAAAACTAGTTAAAATGTGCCTGGCTTCTCTTCACTGAAAAGCTCATTCTGAGTACATTTTAAGCATACGTTTGCTCCTGCCGGGTCAGCTGAGCAGCGAATTTCTATTTAACCACCTGCTATCATGAGAGACCTCAGGGCTGCATGTTTTGAGCCCAGAACTGATCCTAAAAAGCGTTTCCAACCCCACTTACAAGTAAAACTAGCTAAAATGTGCCTGGCTGCTATTCACTGAAAAGCTCATTCTGTGTACATTTTTGGCATACGTTTGCTCCTACCAGGTCAGCTGAGCTGCGAATTTCTATTTAACCACCTGCTTTCATGAGAGACCTCAGGGCTGCATGTTTTGAGCCCAGTACTGAGCCTGAAAAGCATTTCCAACCCCACTTACAAGTAAAACTAGCTAAAATGTGCCTGGCTTCTCTTCACTGAAAAGGTCATTCTGAGTACATTTTTAGCATACGTTTGCTCCTGCCGGGTCAGCTGAGCAGCGAATTTCTATTTAACCACCTGCTATCATGAGAGACCTCAGGGCTGCATGTTTTGAGCTCAGTACTGATCCTGAAAAGCGTTTTCAACCCCACTTACAAGTAAAACTAGCTAAAATGTGCCTGGCTGCTATTCACTGAAAAGCTCATTCTGTGTACATTTTTGGCATACGTTTGCTACTACCGGGTCAGCTGAGCAGCGAATTTCTATTTAACCACCTGCTTTCATGAGAGACCTCAGGGCTGCATGTTTTGAGCCCAGTACTGAGCCTGAAAAGCATTTCCCACCCCACTTACAAGTAAAACTAGCTAATGTGCCTGGCTTCTCTTCACTGAAAAGCTCATTCTGTGTACATTTTTGGCATACGTTTGCTCCTACCGGGTCAGCTGAGCAGCGAATTTCTATTTAACCACCTGCTTTCATGAGAGACCTCAGGGCTGCATGTTTTGAGCCCAGTACTGAGCCTGAAAAGCATTTCCAACCCCACTTACAAGTAAAACTAGCTAAAATGTGCCTGGCTTCTCTTCACTGAAAAGCTCATTCTGAGTACTTTTTTAGCATACGTTTGCTCCTGCCGGGTCAGCTGAGCAGCGAATTTCTATTTAACCACCTGCTATCATGAGAGACCTCAGGGATGCATGTTTTGAGCCCAGTACTGAGCCTGAAAAGCATTTCCAACCCCACTTACAAGTAAAACTAGTTAATGTGCCTGGCTTCTCTTCACTGAAAAGCTCATTCTGAGAACATTTTTAGCATACGTTTGCTCCTGCCGGCTCAGCTGAGCAGCAAATTTCTATTTAACCACCTGCTATCATGAGAGACCTCAGGGCTGCATGTTTTGAGCCCAGTACTGATCCTGAAAAGCGTTTCCAACCCCACTTACAAGTAAAACTAGCTAAAATGTGCCTGGCTGCTATTCACTGAAAGCTCATTCTGAGTACATTTTTAGCATACGTTTGCTCCTGCCGGGTCAGCTGAGCAGCGAATTTCTATTTAACCACCTGCTATCATGAGAGACCTCAGGGCTGCATGTTTTGAGCTCAGTACTGATCCTGAAAAGCGTTTTCAATCCCACTTACAAGTAAAACTAGCTAAAATGTGCCTGGCTGCTATTCACTGAAAAGCTCATTCTGTGTACATTTTTGGCATTCGTTTGCTCCTACCGGGTCAGCTGAGCAGCGAATTTCTATTTAACCACCTGCTTTCATGAGAGACCTCAGGGCTGCATGTTTTGAGCCCAGTACTGAGCCTGAAAAGCATTTCGAACCCCACTTACAAGTAAAACTAGCTAAAATGTGCCTGGCTTCTCTTCACTGAAAAGCTCATTCTGTGTACATTTTTGGCATACATTTGCTCCTACCGGGTCAGCTGAGCAGCGAATTTCTATTTAACCACCTGCTTTCATGAGAAACCTCAGGGCTGCATGTTTTGAGCCCAGTACTGAGCCTGAAAAGCATTTCGAACCCCACTTACAAGTAAAACTAGCTAAAATGTGCCTGGCTTCTCTTCACTGAAAAGGTCATTCTGAGTACATTTTTAGCATACGTTTGCTCCTGCCGGGTCAGCTGAGCAGCGAATTTCTATTTAACCACCTGCTATCATGAGAGACCTCAGGGCTGCATGTTTTGAGCTCAGTACTGATCCTGAAAAGCGTTTTCAACCCCACTTACAAGTAAAACTAGCTAAAATGTGCCTGGCTGCTATTCACTGAAAAGCTCATTCTGTGTACATTTTTGGCATACGTTTCCTACTACCGGGTCAGCTGAGCAGCGAATTTCTATTTAACCACCTGCTTTCATGAGAGACCTCAGGGCTGCATGTTTTGAGCCCAGTACTGAGCCTGAAAAGCATTTCCAACCCCACTTACAAGTAAAACTAGCTAATGTGCCTGGCTTCTCTTCACTGAAAAGCTCATTATGTGTACATTTTTGGCATACGTTTGCTCCTACCGGGTCAGCTGAGCAGCGAATTTCTATTTAACCACCTGCTTTCATGAGAGACCTCAGGGCTGCATGTTTTGAGCCCAGTACTGAGCCTGAAAAGCATTTCCAACCCCACTTACAAGTAAAACTAGCTAAAATGTGCCTGGCTTCTCTTCACTGAAAAGCTCATTCTGAGTACATTTTTAGCATACGTTTGCTCCTGCCGGGTCAGCTGAGCAGCGAATTTCTATTTAACCACCTGCTATCATGAGAGACCTCAGGGATGCATGTTTTGAGCCCAGTACTGAGCCTGAAAAGCATTTCCAACCCCACTTACAAGTAAAACTAGTTAATGTGCCTGGCTTCTCTTCACTGAAAAGCTCATTCTGAGAACATTTTTAGCATACGTTTGCTCCTGCCGGCTCAGCTGAGCAGCAAATTTCTATTTAACCACCTGCTATCATGAGAGACCTCAGGGCTGCATGTTTTGAGCCCAGTACTGATCCTGAAAAGCGTTTCCAACCCCACTTACAAGTAAAACTAGCTAAAATGTGCCTGGCTGCTATTCACTGAAAGCTCATTCTGAGTACATTTTTAGCATACGTTTGCTCCTGCCGGGTCAGCTGAGCAGCGAATTTCTATTTAACCACCTGCTATCATGAGAGACCTCAGGGCTGCATGTTTTGAGCTCAGTACTGATCCTGAAAAGCGTTTTCAATCCCACTTACAAGTAAAACTAGCTAAAATGTGCCTGGCTGCTATTCACTGAAAAGCTCATTCTGTGTACATTTTTGGCATTCGTTTGCTCCTACCGGGTCAGCTGAGCAGCGAATTTCTATTTAACCACCTGCTTTCATGAGAGACCTCAGGGCTGCATGTTTTGAGCCCAGTACTGAGCCTGAAAAGCATTTCGAACCCCACTTACAAGTAAAACTAGCTAAAATGTGCCTGGCTTCTCTTCACTGAAAAGCTCATTCTGTGTACATTTTTGGCATACATTTGCTCCTACCGGGTCAGCTGAGCAGCGAATTTCTATTTAACCACCTGCTTTCATGAGAGACCTCAGGGCTGCATGTTTTGAGCCCAGTACTGAGCCTGAAAAGCATTTCCAACCCCACTTACAAGTAAAACTAGTTAAAATGTGCCTGGCTTCTCTTCACTGAAAAGCTCATTCTGAGTACATTTTAAGCATACGTTTGCTCCTGCCGGGTCAGCTGAGCAGCGAATTTCTATTTAACCACCTGCTATCATGAGAGACCGCAGGGCTGCATGTTTGGAGCCCAGTACTGATCCTGAAAAGCGTTTCCAACCCCACTTACAAGTAAAACTAGCTAAAATGTGCCTGCTGCTATTCACTGAAAAGCTCATTCTGTGTACATTTGTGGCATACGTTTGCTCCTACCGGGTCAGCTGAGCAGCGAATTTCTATTTAACCACCTGCTTTCATGAGAGACCTCAGGGATGCATGTTTTGTGCCCAGTACTGAGCCTGAAAAGCATTTCCAACCCCACTTACAAGTAAAACTAGCTAATGTGACTGGCTTCTCTTCACTGAAAAGCTCATTCTGAGAACATTTTTAGCATACGTTTGCTCCTGCCGGGTCAGCTGAGCAGCAAATTTCTATTTAACCACCTGCTATCATGAGAGACCTCAGGGCTGCATGTTTTGAGCCCAGTACTGATCCTGAAAAGCGTTTCCAAACCCACTTACAAGTAAAACTAGCTAAAATGTGCCTGGCTTCTATTCACTGAAAAGCTCATTCTGAGTACATTTTTAGAATACGTTTGCTCCTGCCGGGTCACCTGAGCAGCGAATTTCTATTTAACCACCTGCTATCATGAGAGACCTCAGGTCTGCATGTTTTGAGCTCAGTACTGATCCTGAAAAGCGTTTTCAACCCCACTTACAAGTAAAACTAGCTAAAATGTGCCTGGCTGCTATTCACTGAAAAGCTCATTCTGTGTACATTTTTGGCATACGTTTGCTCCTACCGGGTCAGCTGAGCAGCGAATTTCTATTTAACCACCTGCTTTCATGAGAGACCTCAGGGCTGCATGTTTTGAGCCCAGTACTGAGCCTGAAAAGCATTTCCAACCCCACTTACAAGTAAAACTAGCTAAAATGTGCCTGGCTTCTCTTCACTGAAAAGCTCATTCTGAGTAAATTTTTAGCATACGTTTGCTCCTGCCGGGTCAGCTGAGCAGCGAATTTCTATTTAACCACCTGCTATCATGTGAGACCTCAGGGCTGCATGTTTTGAGCCGAGTACTGATAAAAGCGTTTCCAACCCCACTTACAAGTAAAACTAGCTTAAATGTGCCTGGCTGCTATTCACTGAAAAGCTCATTCTGTGTACATTTTTGGCATACGTTTGCGCCTACCGGGTCAGCTGAGCAGCGAATTTCTATTTAACCACCTGATTTCATGAGAGACCTCAGAGCTGCATGTTTTGAGCCCAGTACTGAGCCTGAAAAGCATTTCCAACCCCACTTACAAGTAAAACTAGCTAAAATGTGCCTGGCTTCTCTTCACTGAAAAGCTCATTCTGAGTACATTTTTAGCATACGTTTTCTCCTGCCGGGTCAGCTGAGCAGCGAATTTCTTTTTAACCACCTGCTATCATGAGAGACCTCAGGGCTGCATGTTTTGAGCCCAGTACTGAGCCTGAAAAGCATTTCCAACCCCACTTACAAGAAAAACTAGTTAAAATGTGCCTGGCTTCTCTTCACTGAAAAGCTCATTCTGAGTACATTTTTAGCATACGTTTGCTCCTGCCGGGTCAGCTGAGCTGCGAATTTCTATTTAACCACCTGCTATCATGAGAGACCTCAGGGCTGCATGTTTTGAGCCCAGTACTGATCCTGAAAAGCGTTTTCAACCCCACTTACAAGTAAAACTAGCTAAAATGTGCCTCGCTGCTATTCACTGAAAAGCTCATTCTGCTTACATTTTTGGCATACGTTTGCTCCTACCGGGTCAGCTGAGCAGCGAATTTCTATTTAACCACCTGCTATCATGAGAGACCTCAGGGCTGCATGTTTTGAGCTCAGTACTGATCCTGAAAAGCGTTTTCAACCCCACTTACAAGTAAAACGAGCTAAAATGTGCCTGGCTGCTATTCACTGAAAAGCTCATTCTGTGTACATTTTTGGCATACGTTTGCTCCTACCGGGTCAGCTGAGCAGCAAATTTCTATTTAACCACCTGCTTTCATGAGAGACCTCAGGGCTGCATGTTTTGAGCCCAGTACTGAGCCTGAAAAGCATTTCCAACCCCACTTACAAGTAAAACTAGCTAAAATGTGCCTAGCTTCTCTTCACTGAAAAGCTCATTCTGCTTACATTTTTGGCATACGTTTGCTCCTACCGGGTCAGCTGAGCAGCGAATTTCTATTTAACCACCTGATTTCATGAGAGACCTCAGAGCTGCATGTTTTGAGCCCAGTACTGAGCCTGAAAAGCATTTCCAACCCCACTTACAAGTAAAACTAGCTAAAATGTGCCTGGCTTCTCTTCACTGAAAAGCTCATTCTGAGTACATTTTTAGCATACGTTTGCTCCTGCCGGGTCAGCTGAGCAGCGAATTTCTATTTAACCACCTGCTTTCATGAGAGATCTCAGGGATGCATGCTTTGAGCCCAGCACTGAGCCTGAAAAGCGTTTCCAACCCCACTTACAAGTAAAACTAGCTAAAATGTGCCTGGCTTCTCTTCACTGAAAAGCTCATTCTGAGTACATTTTTAGCATACGTTTGCTCCTGCCGGGTCAGCTGAGCAGCGAATTTCTATTTAACCACCTGCTATCATGAGAGACCTCAGGGCTGCATGTTTTGAGCTCAGTACTGATCCTGAAAAGCGTTTCCAACCCCACTTACAAGTAAAACTAGCTAAAATGTGCCTGGCTGCTATTCATTTAAAAGCTCATTCTGTGTACATTTTTGGCATACGTTTGCTCCTACCGGGTCAGCTGAGCAGCGAATTTCTATTTAACCACCTGCTTTCATGAGAGACCTCAGGGCTGCATGTTTTGAGCCCAGTACTGAGCCTTTAAAGCATTTCCAACCCCACTTACAAGAAAAACTAGTTAAAATGTGCCTGGCTTTTCTTCACTGAAAAGCTCATTCTGAGTACATTTTAAGCATACGTTTGCTCCTGCCGGGTCAGCTGAGCAGCGAATTTCTATTTAACCACCTGATTTCATGAGAGACCTCAGAGCTGCATGTTTTGAGCCCAGTACTGAGCCTGAAAAGCATTTCCAACCCCACTTACAAGTAAAACTAGCTAAAATGTGCTTGGCTTCTCTTCACTGAAAAGCTCATTCTGAGTACATTTTTAGCATACGTTTGCTCCTGCCAGGTCAGCTGAGCAGCGAATTTCTATTTAACCACCTGCTATCATGAGAGACCCAGGGCTGCATGTTTTGAGCCCAGTACTGAGCCTGAAAAGCATTTCCAACCCCACTTACAAGAAAAACTAGTTAAAATGTGCTGGCTTCTCTTCACTGAAAAGCTCATTCTGAGTACATTTTAAGCATACGTTTGCTCCTGCCGGGTCAGCTGAGCAGCGAATTTCTATTTACCCACCTGCTATCATGAGAGACCTCAGGGCTGCATGTTTTGAGCTCAGTACTGATCCTGAAAAGCGTTTTCAACCCCACTTACAAGTAAAACTAGCTAAAATGTGCCTGGCTGCTATTCACTGAAAAGCTCATTCTGTGTACATTTTTGGCATACGTTTGCTACTACCGGGTCAGCTGAGCAGCGAATTTCTATTTAACCACCTGCTTTCATGAGAGACCTCAGGGCTACATGTTTTGAGCCCAGTATTGAGCCTGAAAAGCATTTCCAACCCCACTTACAAGTAAAGCTAGCTAAAATGTGCCTGGCTTCTCTTCACTGAAAAGCTCATTCTGAGTACATTTTAGGCATACGTTTGCTCCTGCCGGGTCAGCTGAGCAGCGAATTTCTATTTAACCACCTGCTATCATGAGAGACCTCAGGGCTGCATGTTTTGAGCTCAGTACTGATCCTGAAAAGCGTTTTCAACCCCACTTACAAGGAAAACTAGCTAAAATGTGCCTGGCTGCTATTCATTTAAAAGCTCATTCTGTGTACATTCTTGGCATACGTTTGCTCC
Organism: Lissotriton vulgaris; assembly: GCF_964263255.1. NCBI lineage: Eukaryota > Metazoa > Chordata > Amphibia > Caudata > Salamandridae > Lissotriton > Lissotriton vulgaris. Next base: position 1,542,055 of record NW_028242071.1, on the reverse strand, counting down.
TACCGGGTCAGCTGAGCAGTGAATTTCTATTTAACCACCTGCTTTCATGAGAGACCTCAGGGCTGCATGTTTTGAGCCCAGTACTGAGCCTGAAAAGCATTTCCAACCCCACTTACAAGAAAAACTAGTTAAAATGTGCCTGGCTTCTCTTCACTGAAAAGCTCATTCTGAGTACATTTTAAGCATACGTTTGCTCCTGCAGGGTCAGCTGAGCAGCGAATTTCTATTTAACCACCTGCTATCATGAGAGACCTCAGGGCTGCATGTTTTGAGCCCAGTACTGATCCTGAAAAGCGTTTTCAACCCCACTTACAAGTAAAACTAGCTAAAATGTGCCTGGCTGCTATTCACTGAAAACCTCATTCTGTGTACATTTTTGGCATACGTTTGCTCCTACCGGGTCAGCTGAGCAGCGAATTTCTATTTAACCACCTGCTTTCATGAGAGACCTCAGGGATGCATGCTTTGAGCCCAGCACTGAGCCTGAAAAGCGTTTCCAACCCCACTTACAAGTAAAACTAGCTAAAATGTGCCTGGCTTCTCTTCACTGAAAAGCTCATTCTGAGTACATTTTTAGCATACGTTTGCTCCTGCCGGGTCAGCTGAGCAGCGAATTTCTATTTAACCACCTGCTATCATGAGAGACCTCAGGGCTGCATGTTTTGAGCTCAGTACTGATCCTGAAAAGCGTTTTCAACCCCACTTACAAGTAAAACTAGCTAAAATGTGCCTGGCTTCTCTTCACTGAAAAGCTCGTTCTGAGAACATTTTTAGTATACGTTTGCTCCTGCCGAGTCAGCTGAGCAGCAAATTTCTATTTAACCACCTGCTATCATGAGAGACCTCAGGGCTGCATGTTTTGAGCTCAGTACTGATCCTGAAAAGCGTTTTCAACCCCACTTACAAGTAAAACTAGCTAAAATGTGCCTGGCTGCTATTCACTGAAAAGCTCATTCTGTGTACATTTTTGGCATACGTTTGCTCCTACCGGGTCAGCTGAGCAGCAAATTTCTATTTAACCACCTGCTTTCATGAGAGACCTCAGGGCTGCATGTTTTGAGCCCAGTACTGAGCCTGAAAAGCATTTCCAACCCCACTTACAATAAAACTAGCTAAAATGTGCCTGGCTTCTCTTCACTAAAAAGCTCATTCTGCTTACATTTTTGGCATACGTTTGCTCCTACCGGATCAGCTGAGCAGCGAATTTCTATTTAACCACCTGATTTCATGAGAGACCTCAGAGCTGCATGTTTTGAGCCCAGTACTGAGCCTGAAAAGCATTTCCAACCCCACTTACAAGTAAAACAAGCTAAAATGTGCCTGGCTTCTCTTCACTGAAAAGCTCATTCTGAGTACATTTTTAGCATACGTTTGCTCCTGCCGGGTCAGCTGAGCAGCGAATTTCTATTTAACCACCTGCTTTCATGAGAGACCTCAGGGATGCATGCTTTGAGCCCAGCACTGAGCCTGAAAAGCGTTTCCAACCCCACTTACAAGTAAAACTAGCTAAAATGTGCCTGGCTTCTCTTCACTGAAAAGCTCATTCTGAGTACATTTTTAGCATACGTTTGCTCCTGCCGGGTCAGCTGAGCAGCGAATTTCTATTTAACCACCTGCTATCATGAGAGACCTCAGGGCTGCATGTTTTGAGCTCAGTACTGATCCTGAAAAGCGTTTTCAACCCCACTTACAAGTAAAACTAGCTCAAATGTGCCTGGCTGCTATTCATTTAAAAGCTCATTCTGTGTACATTTTTGGCATACGTTTGCTCCTACCGGGTCAGCTGAGCAGCGAATTTCTATTTAACCACCTGCTTTCATGAGAGACCTCAGGGCTGCATGTTTTGAGCCCAGTACTGAGCCTTTAAAGCATTTCCAACCCCACTTACAAGAAAAACTAGTTAAAATGTGCCTGGCTTCTCTTCACTGAAAAGCTCATTCTGAGTACATTTTAAGCATTCGTTTGCTCCTGCCGGGTCAGCTGAGCAGCGAATTTCTATTTAACCACCTGATTTCATGAGAGACCTCAGAGCTGCATGTTTTGAGCCCAGTACTGAGCCTGAAAAGCATTTCCAACCCCACTTACAAGTAAAACTAGCTAAAATGTGCCTGGCTTCTCTTCACTGAAAAGCTCATTCTGAGTACATTTTTAGCATACGTTTGCTCCTGCCGGGTCAGCTGAGCAGCGAATTTCTATTTAACCACCTGCTATCATGAGAGACCTAAGGGCTGCATGTTTTGAGCCCAGTACTGAGCCTGAAAAGAGTTTCCAACCCCACTTACAAGTAAAACTAGCTAAAATGTGCCTGGCTGCTATTCACTGAAAAGCTCATTCTGTGTACATTTTTGGCATACGTTTGCTCCTACCAGGTCAGCTGAGCTGCGAATTTCTATTTAACCACCTGCTTTCATGAGAGACCTCAGGGCTGCATGTTTTGAGCCCAGTACTGAGCCTGAAAAGCATTTCCAACCCCACTTACAAGTAAAACTAGCTAATGTGCCTGGCTTCTCTTCACTGAAAAGCTCATTCTGAGAACATTTTTAGCATACGTTTGCTCCTGCCGGGTCAGCTGAGCAGCACATTTCTATTTAACCACCTGCTATCATGAGAGACCTCAGGGCTGCATGTTTTGAGCCCAGTACTGATCCTGAAAAGCGTTTCCAACCCCACTTACAAGTAAAACTAGCTAAAATGTGCCTGGCTGCTATTCACTGAAAAGCTCATTCTGTGTACATTTTTGGCATACGTTTGCTCCTACCAGGTCAGCTGAGCTGCGAATTTCTATTTAACCACCTGCTTTCATGAGAGACCTCAGGGCTGCATGTTTTGAGCCCAGTACTGAGCCTGAAAAGCATTTCCAACCCCACTTACAAGTAAAACTAGCTAAAATGTGCCTGGCTTCTCTTCACTGAAAAGGTCATTCTGAGTACATTTTTAGCATACGTTTGCTCCTGCCGGGTCAGCTGAGCAGCGAATTTCTATTTAACCACCTGCTATCATGAGAGACCTCAGGGCTGCATGTTTTGAGCTCAGTACTGATCCTGAAAAGCGTTTTCAACCCCACTTACAAGTAAAACTAGCTAAAATGTGCCTGGCTGCTATTCACTGAAAAGCTCATTCTGTGTACATTTTTGGCATACGTTTGCTACTACCGGGTCAGCTGAGCAGCGAATTTCTATTTAACCACCTGCTTTCATGAGAGACCTCAGGGCTGCATGTTTTGAGCCCAGTACTGAGCCTGAAAAGCATTTCCAACCCCACTTACAAGTAAAACTAGCTAATGTGCCTGGCTTCTCTTCACTGAAAAGCTCATTCTGAGAACATTTTTAGCATACGTTTGCTCCTGCCGGGTCAGCTGAGCAGCAAATTTCTATTTAACCACCTGCTATCATGAGAGACCTCAGGGCTGCATGTTTTGAGCCCAGTACTGATCCTGAAAAGCGTTTCCAACCCCACTTACAAGTAAAACTAGCTAAAATGTGCCTGGCTGCTATTCACTGAAAAGCTCACTCTGTGTACATTTTTGGCATACGTTTGCCCCTACCAGGTCAGCTGAGCTGTGAATTTTTATTTAACCACCTGTTTCATGAGAGACCTCAGGGCTACATGTTTTGAGCCCAGTACTGAGCCTGAAAAGCATTTCCAACCCCATTTACAAGTAAAACTAGCTAAAATGTGCCTGGCTTCTCTTCACTGAAAAGCTCATTCTGAGTACATTTTTAGCATACGTTTTCTCCTACCGGGTCAGCTGAGCAGCGAATTTCTATTTAACCACCTGCTTTCATGACAGACCTCAGGGCTGCATGTTTTGAGCCTAGTACTGAGCCTGAAAAGCATTTCCAACCCCACTTACAAGTAAAACTAGCTAATGTGCCTGGCTTCTCTTCACTGAAAAGCTCATTCTGAGAACATTTTTAGCATACGTTTGCTCCTGCCGGGTCAGTTGAGCAGCAAATTTCTATTTAACCACCTGCTATCATGAGAGACCTCAGGGCTGCATGTTTTGAGCCTAGTACTGATCCTGAAAAGCGTTTCCAACCCCACTTACAAGTAAAACTAGCTAAAATGTGCCTGGCTGCTATTCACTGAAAAGCTCATTCTGTGTACATTTTTGGCATACGTTTGCTCCTACCAGGTCAGCTGAGCTGCGAATTTCTATTTAACCACCTGCTTTCATGAGAGACCTCAGGGCTACAGGTTTTGAGCCCAGTACTGAGCCTGAAAAGCATTTCCAACCCCACTTACAAGTAAAACTAGCTAAAATGTGCCTGGCTTCTCTTCACTGAAAAGCTCATTCTGAGTACATTTTTAGCATACGTTTGCTCCTGCCGGGTCAGCTGAGCAGCGAATTTCTATTTAACCACCTGCTATCATGAGAGACCTCAGGGCTGCATGTTTTGAGCTCAGTACTGATCCTGAAAAGCGTTTTCAACCCCACTTACAAGTAAAACTAGCTAAAATGTGCCTGGCTGCTATTCACTGAAAAGCTCATTCTGTGTACATTTTTGGCATACGTTTGCTCCTACCGGGTCAGCTGAGCAGCGAATTTCTATTTAACCACCTGCTTTCATGAGAGACCTCAGGGCTGCATGTTGTGAGCCTAGTACTGAGCCTGAAAAGCATTTCCAACCCCACTTACAAGTAAAACTAGCTAAAATATGCCTGGCTTCTCTTCACTGAAAAGCTCATTCTGAGTACATTTTTAGCATACGTTTGCTCCTGCCGGGTCAGCTGAGCAGCGAATTTCTATTTAACCACCTGCTATCATGAGAGACCTCAGGGCTGCATGTTTTGAGCCCAGTACTGATCCTGAAAAGCGTTTCCAACCCCACTTACAAGTAAAACTAGCTAAAATGTGCCTGGCTGCTATTCACTGAAAAGCTCATTCTGTGTACATTTTTGGCATACGTTTGCTCCTACCAGGTCAGCTGAGCTGCGAATTTCTATTTAACCACCTGCTTTCATGAGAGACCTCAGGGCTGCATGTTTTGAGCCCAGTACTGAGCCTGAAAAGCATTTCCAACCCCACTTACAAGTAAAACTAGCTAAAATGTGCCTGGCTTCTCTTCACTGAAAAGCTCATTCTGAGTACATTTTTAGCATACGTTTGCTCCTGCCGGGTCAGCTGAGCAGCGAATTTCTATTTAACCACCTGCTATCATGAGAGACCTCAGGGCTGCATGTTTTGAGCTCAGTACTGATCCTGAAAAGCGTTTTCAACCCCACTTACAAGTAAAACTAGCTAAAATGTGCCTGGCTGCTATTCACTGAAAAGCTCATTCTGTGTACATTTTTGGCATACGTTTGCTCCTACCGGGTCAGCTGAGCAGCGAATTTCTATTTAACCACCTGCTTTCATGAGAGACCTCAGGGCTGCATGTTTTGAGCCCAGTACTGAGCCTGAAAAGCATTTCCAACCCCACTTACAAGTAAAACTAGTTAATGTGCCTCGCTTCTCTTCACTGAAAAGCTCATTCTGAGAACATTTTTAGCATACGTTTGCTCCTGCCGGGTCAGCTGAGCTGCGAATTTCTATTTAACCACCTGCTATCATGAGAGACCTCAGGGCTGCATGTTTTGAGCTCAGTACTGATCCTGAAAAGCGTTTTCAACCCCACTTACAAGTAAAACTAGCTAAAATGTGCCTGGCTGCTATTCACTGAAAAGCTCATTCTGAGTACATTTTTAGCATACGTTTGCTCCTGCCGGGTCAGCTGAGCAGCGAATTTCTATTTAACCACCTGCTATCATGGGAGACCTCAGGGCTGCATGTTTTGAGCTCAGTACTGATCCTGAAAAGCGTTTTCAACCCCACTTACAAGTAAAACTAGCTAAAATATGCCTGGCTGCTATTCACTGAAAAGCTCATTCTGTGTACATTTTTGGCATACGTTTGCTCCTACCGGGTCAGCTGAGCAGCGAATTTCTATTTAACCACCTGCTTTCATGAGAGACCTCAGGGCTGCATGTTTTGAGCCCAGTACTGAGCCTGAAAAGCATTTCCAACCCCACTTACAAGTAAAACTAGCTAAAATGTGCCTGGCTGCTATTCACTGAAAAGCTCATTCTGTGTACATTTTTGGCATACGTTTGCTCCTACCGGGTCAGCTGAGCAGCGAATTTCTATTTAACCACCTGATTTCATGAGAGACCTCAGAGCTGCATGTTTTGAGCCCAGTACTGAGCCTGAAAAGCATTTCCAACCCCACTTACAAGTAAAACTAGCTAAAATGTGCCTGGCTTCTCTTCACTGAAAAGCTCATTCTGAGTACATTTTTAGCATACGTTTGCTCCTGCCGGGTCAGCTGAGCAGCGAATTTCTATTTAACCACCTGCTTTCATGAGAGACCTCAGGGATGTATGCTTTGAGCCCAGCACTGAGCCTGAAAAGCGTTTCCAACCCCACTTACAAGTAAAACTAGCTAAAATATGCCTGGCTTCTCTTCACTGAAAAGCTCATTCTGAGTACAATTTTAGCATACGTTTGCTCCTGCCGGGTCAGCTGAGCAGCGAATTTCTATTTAACCACCTGCTATCATGAGAGACCTCAGGGCTGCATGTTTTGAGCTCAGTACTGATCCTGAAAAGCGTTTTCAACCCCACTTACAAGTAAAACTAGCTAAAATGTGCCTGGCTGCTATTCATTTAAAAGCTCATTCTGTGTACATTTTTGGCATACGTTTGCTCCTACCGGGTCAGCTGAGCAGCGAATTTCTATTTAACCACCTGCTTTCATGAGAGACCTCAGGGCTGCATGTTTTGAGCCCAGTACTGAGCCTGAAAAGCATTTCCAACCCCACTTACAAGTAAAACTAGCTAAAATGTGCCTGGCTTCTCTCACTGAAAAACTCATTCTGAGTACATTTTTATAATACGTTTGCTCCTGCCGGGTCAGCTGAGCAGCGAATTTCTATTTAACCACCTGCTTTCATGAGAGACCTCAGGGCTGCATGTTTTGAGCTCAGTACTGAGCCTGAAAAGCATTTCCAACCCCACTTACAAGTAAAACTAGCTAAAATGTGCCTGGCTTCTCTTCACTGAAAAGCTCATTCTGTGTACATTTTTGGCATACGTTTGCTCCTGCCGGGTCAGCTGAGCAGCGAATTTCTATTTAACCACCTGCTTTCATGAGAGACCTCAGGGCTGCATGTTTTGAGCCCAGTACTGAGCCTGAAAAGCATTTCCAACCCCACTTACAAGTAAAACTAGCTAAAATGTGCCTGGCTGCTATTCACTGAAAAGCTCATTCTGTGTACATTTTTGGCATACGTTTGCTCCTACCGGGTCAGCTGAGCAGCGAATTTCTATTTAACCACCTGATTTCATGAGAGACCTCAGAGCTGCATGTTTTGAGCCCAGTACTGAGCCTGAAAATCATTTCCAACCCCACTTACAAGTAAAACTAGCTAAAATGTGCCTGGCTTCTCTTCACTGAAAAGCTCATTCTGAGTACATTTTTAGCATACGTTTGCTCCTGCCGGGTCAGCTGAGCAGCGAATTTCTATTTAACCACCTGCTTTCATGAGAGACCTCAGGGATGCATGCTTTGAGCCCAGCACTGAGCCTGAAAAGCGTTTCCAACCCCACTTACAAGTAAAACTAGCTAAAATGTGCCTGGCTTCTCTTCACTGAAAAGCTCATTCTGAATACAATTTTAGCATACGTTTGCTCCTGCCGGGTCAGCTGAGCAGCGAATTTCTATTTAACCACCTGCTATCATGAGAGACCTCAGGGCTGCATGTTTTGAGCTCAGTACTGATCCTGAAAAGCGTTTTAAACCCCACTTACAAGTAAAACTAGCTAAAATGTGCCTGGCTGCTATTCATTTAAAAGCTCATTCTGTGTACATTTTTGGCATACGTTTGCTCCTACCGGGTCAGCTGAGCAGCGAATTTCTATTTAACCACCTGCTTTCATGAGAGACCTCAGGGCTGCATGTTTTGAGCCCAGTACTGAGGCTGAAAAGCATTTCCAACCCCACTTACAAGTAAAACTAGCTAAAATGTGCCTGGCTTCTCTCACTGAAAAACACATTCTGAGTACATTTTTATAATACGTTTGCTCCTGCCGGGTCAGCTGAGCAGCGAATTTCTATTTAACCACCTGCTATCATGAGAGACCTCAGGGCTGCATGTTTTGAGCCCAGTACTGAGCCTGAAAAGCATTTACAACCCCACTTACAAGAAAAACTAGTTAAAATGTGTCTGGCTTCTCTTCACTGAAAAGCTCATTCTGATTACATTTTAAGCATACGTTTGCTCCTGCCGGGTCAGCTGAGCAGCGAATTTCTATTTAACCACCTGCTATCATGAGAGACCTCAGGGCTGCATGTTTTGAGCCCAGTACTGATCCTGAAAAGCGTTTCCAACCCCACTCCACAAGTAAAACTAGCTAAAATGTGCCTGGCTGCTATTCACTGAAAAGCTCATTCTGTGTACATTTTGGGCATACGTTTGCTCCTACCGGGTCAGCTGAGCAGCGAATTTCTATTTAACCACCTGATTTCATGAGAGACCTCAGAGCTGCATGTTTTGAGCCCAGTACTGAGCCTGAAAAGCATTTCCAACCCCACTTACAAGTAAAACTAGCTAAAATGTGCCTGGCTTCTCTTCACTGAAAAGCTCATTCTGAGTACATTTTTAGCATACGTTTGCTCCTGCCGGGTCAGCTGAGCAGCGAATTTCTATTTAACCACCTGCTATCATGAGAGACCTCAGGGCTGCATGTTTTGAGCTCAGTACTGATCCTGAAAAGCGTTTTCAACCCCACTTACAAGTAAAACTAGCTAAAATGTGCCTGGCTGCTATTCATTTAAAAGCTCATTCTGTGTACATTTTTGGCATACGTTTGCTCCTGCCGGGTCAGCTGAGCAGCGAATTTCTATTTAACCACCTGCTATCATGAGAGACCTCAGGGCTGCATGTTTTGAGCCCAGTACTGAGGCTGAAAAGCATTTCCAACCCCACTTACAAGTAAAACTAGCTAAAATGTGCCTGGCTTCTCTCACTGAAAAACACATTCTGAGTACATTTTTATAATACGTTTGCTCCTGCCGGGTCAGCTGAGCAGCGAATTTCTATTTAACCACCTGCTATCATGAGAGACCTCAGGGCTGCATGTTTTGAGCCCAGTACTGAGCCTGAAAAGCATTTACAACCCCACTTACAAGAAAAACTAGTTAAAATGTGCCTGGCTTCTCTTCACTGAAAAGCTCATTCTGATTACATTTTAAGCATACGTTTGCTCCTGCCGGGTCAGCTGAGCAGCGAATTTCTATTTAACCACCTGCTATCATGAGAGACCTCAGGGCTGCATGTTTTGAGCCCAGTACTGATCCTGAAAAGCGTTTCCAACCCCACTCCACAAGTAAAACTAGCTAAAATGTGCCTGGCTGCTATTCACTGAAAAGCTCATTCTGTGTACATTTTTGGCATACGTTTGCTCCTACCGGGTCAGCTGAGCAGCGAATTTCTATTTAACCACCTGATTTCATGAGAGACCTCAGAGCTGCATGTTTTGAGCCCAGTACTGAGCCTGAAAAGCATTTCCAACCCCACTTACAAGTAAAACTAGCTAAAATGTGCCTGGCTTCTCTTCACTGAAAAGCTCATTCTGAGTACATTTTTAGCATACGTTTGCTCCTGCCGGGTCAGCTGAGCAGCGAATTTCTATTTAACCACCTGCTATCATGAGAGACCTCAGGGCTGCATGTTTTGAGCTCAGTACTGATCCTGAAAAGCGTTTTCAACCCCACTTACAAGTAAAACTAGCTAAAATGTGCCTGGCTGCTATTCATTTAAAAGCTCATTCTGTGTACATTTTTGGCATACGTTTGCTCCTGCCGGGTCAGCTGAGCAGCGAATTTCTATTTAACCACCTGCTATCATGAGAGACCTCAGGGCTGCATGTTTTGAGCCCAGTACTGAGCCTGAAAAGCATTTACAACCCCACTTACAAGAAAAACTAGTTAAAATGTGCCTGGCTTCTCTTCACTGAAAAGCTCATTCTGATTACATTTTAAGCATACGTTTGCTCCTGCCGGGTCAGCTGAGCAGCGAATTTCTATTTAACCACCTGCTATCATGAGAGACCTCAGGGCTGCATGTTTTGAGCCCAGTACTGATCCTGAAAAGCGTTTCCAACCCCACTTACAAGTAAAACTAGCTAAAATGTGCCTGGCTTCTCTCACTGAAAAACTCATTCTGAGTACATTTTTAGCATACGTTTGCTCCTGCCGGGTCAGCTGAGCAGCGAATTTCTATTTAACCACCTGCTATCATGAGAGACCTCAGGGCTGCATGTTTTGAGCCCAGTACTGAGCCTGAAAAGCATTTACAACCCCACTTACAAGAAAAACTAGTGAAAATGTGCCTGGCTTCTCTTCACTGAAAAGCTCATTCTGATCACATTTTAAGCATACGTTTGCTCCTGCCGGGTCAGCTGAGCAGCGAATTTCTATTTAACCACCTGCTTTCATGAGAGACCTCAGGGCTGCATGTTTTGAGCCCAGTACTGAGCCTGAAAAGCATTTTCAATCCCACTTACAAGTAAAACTAGCTAAAATGTGCCTGGCTGCTATTCACTGAAAAGCTCATTCTGTGTACATTTTTGGCATTCGTTTGCTCCTACCGGGTCAGCTGAGCAGCGAATTTCTATTTAACCACCTGCTTTCATGAGAGACCTCAGGGCTGCATGTTTTGAGCCCAGTACTGAGCCTGAAAACCATTTCGAACCCCACTTACAAGTAAAACTAGCTAAAATGTGCCTGGCTTCTCTTCACTGAAAAGCTCATTCTGTGTACATTTTTGGCAGACGTTTGCTCCTACCGGGTCAGCTGAGCAGCGAATTTCTATTTAACCACCTGCTTTCATGAGAGACCTCAGGGCTGCATGTTTTGAGCCCAGTACTGAGCCTGAAAAGCATTTCCAACCCCACTTACAAGTAAAACTAGTTAAAATGTGCCTGGCTTCTCTTCACTGAAAAGCTCATTCTGAGTACATTTTAAGCATACGTTTGCTCCTGCCGGGTCAGCTGAGCAGCGAATTTCTATTTAACCACCTGCTATCATGAGAGACCGCAGGGCTGCATGTTTGGAGCCCAGTACTGATCCTGAAAAGCGTTTCCAACCCCACTTACAAGTAAAACTAGCTAAAATGTGCCTGCTGCTATTCACTGAAAAGCTCATTCTGTGTACATTTGTGGCATACGTTTGCTCCTACCGGGTCAGCTGAGCAGCGAATTTCTATTTAACCACCTGCTTTCATGAGAGACCTCAGGGATGCATGTTTTGAGCCCAGTACTGAGCCTGAAAAGCATTTCCAACCCCACTTACAAGTAAAACTAGCTAATGTGCCTGGCTTCTCTTCACTGAAAAGCTCATTCTGAGAACATTTTTAGCATACGTTTGCTCCTGCCGGGTCAGCTGAGCAGCAAATTTCTATTTAACCACCTGCTATCATGAGAGACCTCAGGGCTGCATGTTTTGAGCCCAGTACTGATCCTGAAAAGCGTTTCCAACCCCACTTACAAGTAAAACTAGCTAAAATGTGCCTGGCTTCTATTAACTGAAAAGCTCATTCTGAGTACATTTTTAGCATACGTTTGCTCCTGCCGGGTCAGCTGAGCAGCGAATTTCTATTTAACCACCTGCTATCATGAGAGACCTCAGGTCTGCATGTTTTGAGCTCAGTACTGATCCTGAAAAGCGTTTCCAACCCCACTTACAAGTAAAACTAGCTTAAATGTGCCTGGCTGCTATTCACTGAAAAGCTCATTCTGTGTACATTTTTGGCATACGTTTGCGCCTACCGGGTCAGCTGAGCAGCGAATTTCTATTTAACCATCTGATTTCATGAGAGACCTCAGAGCTGCATGTTTTGAGCCCAGTACTGAGCTTGAAAAGCATTTCCAACCCCACTTACAAGTAAAACTAGCTAAAATGTGCCTGGCTTCTCTTCACTGAAAAGCTCATTCTGAGTACATTTTTAGCATACGTTTGCTCCTGCCGGGTCAGCTGAGCAGCGAATTTCTTTTTAACCACCTGCTATCATGAGAGACCTCAGGGCTGCATGTTTTGAGCCCAGTACTGAGCCTGAAAAGCATTTCCAACCCCACTTACAAGAAAAACTAGTTTAAATGTGCCTGGCTTCTCTTCACTGAAAAGCTTGTTCTGAGTACATTTTTAGCATACGTTTGCTCCTGCCGGGTCAGCTGAGCAGCGAATTTCTATTTAACCACCTGCTATCATGAGAGACCTCAGGGCTGCATGTTTTGAGCCCAGTACTGATCCTGAAAAGCGTTTTCAACCCCACTTACAAGTAAAACTAGCTAAAATGTGCCTCGCTGCTATTCACTGAAAAGCTCATTCTGAGAACATTTTTAGTATACGTTTGCTCCTGCCGAGTCAGCTGAGCAGCAAATTTCTATTTAACCACCTGCTATCATGAGAGACCTCAGGGCTGCATGTTTTGAGCTCAGTACTGATCCTGAAAAGCGTTTTCAACCCCACTTACAAGTAAAACTAGCTAAAATGTGCCTGGCTGCTATTCACTGAAAAGCTCATTCTGTGTACATTTTTGGCATACGTTTGCTCCTACCGGGTCAGCTGAGCAGCAAATTTCTATTTAACCACCTGCTTTCATGAGAGACCTCAGGGCTGCATGTTTTGAGCCCAGTACTGAGCCTGAAAAGCATTTCCAACCCCACTTACAAGTAAAACTAGCTAAAATGTGCCTGGCTTCTCTTCACTGAAAAGCTCATTCTGCTTACATTTTTGGCATACGTTTGCTCCTACCGGGTCAGCTGAGCAGCGAATTTCTATTTAACCACCTGATTTCATGAGAGACCTCAGAGCTGCATGTTTTGAGCCCAGTACTGAGCCTGAAAAGCATTTCCAACCCCACTTACAAGTAAAACTAGCTAAAATGTGCCTGGCTTCTCTTCACTGAAAAGCTCATTCTGAGTACATTTTTAGCATACGTTTGCTCCTGCCGGGTCAGCTGAGCAGCAAATTTCTATTTAACCACCTGCTTTCATGAGAGACCTCAGGGATGCATGCTTTGAGCCCAGCACTGAGCCTGAAAAGCGTTTCCAACCCCACTTACAAGTAAAACTAGCTAAAATGTGCCTGGCTTCTCTTCACTGAAAAGCTCATTCTGAGTACATTTTTAGCATACGTTTGCTCCTGCCGGGTCAGCTGAGCAGCGAATTTCTATTTAACCACCTGCTATCATGAGAGACCTCAGGGCTGCATGTTTTGAGCTCAGTACTGATCCTGAAAAGCGTTTTCAACCCCACTTACAAGTAAAACTAGCTAAAATGTGCCTGGCTGCTATTCATTTAAAAGCTCATTCTGTGTACATTTTTGGCATGCGTTTGCTCCTACCGGGTCAGCTGAGCAGCGAATTTCTATTTAACCACCTGCTTTCATGAGAGACCTCAGGGATGCATGCTTTGAGCCCAGCACTGAGCCTGAAAAGCGTTTCCAACCCCGCTTACAAGTAAAACTAGCTAAAATGTGCCTGGCTTCTCTTCACTGAAAAGCTCATCCTGAGTACATTTTTAGCATACGTTTGCTCCTGCCGGGTCAGCTGAGCAGCGAATTTCTATTTAACCACCTGCTATCATGAGAGACCTCAGGGCTGCATGTTTTGAGCTCAGTACTGATCCTGAAAAGCGTTTTCAATCCCACTTACAAGTAAAACTAGCTAAAATGTGCCTGGCTGCTATTCACTGAAAAGCTCATTCTGTGTACATTTTTGGCATTCGTTTGCTCCTACCGGGTCAGCTGAGCAGCGAATTTCTATTTAACCACCTGCTTTCATGAGAGACCTCAGGGCTGCATGTTTTGAGCCCAGTACTGAGCCTGAAAAGCATTTCGAACCCCACTTACAAGTAAAACTAGCTAAAATGTGCCTGGCTTCTCTTCACTGAAAAGCTCATTCTGTGTACATTTTTGGCATACGTTTGCTCCTACCGGGTCAGCTGAGCAGCGAATTTCTATTTAACCACCTGCTTTTATGAGAGACCTCAGGGCTGCATGTTTTGAGCCCAGTACTGAGCCTGAAAAGCATTTCCAACCCCACTTACAAGTAAAACTCGTTAAAATGTGCCTGGCTTCTCTTCACTGAAAAGCTCATTCTGAGTACATTTTAAGCATACGTTTGCTCCTGCCGGGTCAGCTGAGCAGCGAATTTCTATTTAACCACCTGCTATCATGAGAGACCGCAGGGCTGCATGTTTGGAGCCCAGTACTGATCCTGGAAAGCGTTTTCAACCCCACTTACAAGTAAAACTAGCTAAAATGTGCCTGCTGCTATTCACTGAAAAGCTCATTCTGTGTACATTTGTGGCATACGTTTGCTCCTGCCGGGTCAGCTGAGCAGCGAATTTCTATTTAACCACCTGCTTTCATGAGAGACCTCAGGGATGCATGCTTTGAGCCCAGCACTGAGCCTGAAAAGCGTTTCCAACCCCACTTACAAGTAAAACTAGCTAAAATGTGCCTGGCTTCTCTTCACTGAAAAGCTCATTCTGAGTACATTTTTAGCATACGTTTGCTCCTGCCGGGTCAGCTGAGCAGTGAATTTCTATTTAACCACCTGCTATCATGAGAGACCTCAGGGCTGCATGTTTTGAGCCCAGTACTGATCCTGAAAAGCGTTTTCAACCCCACTTACAAGTAAAACTAGCTAAAATGTGCCTGGCTTCTCTCACTGAAAAACTCATTCTGAGTACATTTTTAGCATACGTTTGCTCCTGCCGGGTCAGCTGAGCAGCGAATTTCTATTTAACCACCTGCTATCATGAGAGACCTCAGGGCTGCATGTTTTGAGCCCAGTACTGAGCCTGAAAAGCATTTACAACCCCACTTACAAGAAAAACTAGTTAAAATGTGCCTTGCTTCTCTTCACTGAAAAGCTCATTCTGATCACATTTTAAGCATACGTTTGCTCCTGCCGGGTCAGCTGAGCAGCGAATTTCTATTTAACCACCTGCTTTCACGACAGACCTCAGGGCTGCATGTTTTGAGCCCAGTACTGAGCCTGAAAAGCATTTTCAATCCCACTTACAAGTAAAACTAGCTAAAATGTGCCTGGCTGCTATTCACTGAAAAGCTCATTCTGTGTACATTTTTGGCATTCGTTTGCTCCTACCGGGTCAGCTGAGCAGCGAATTTCTATTTAACCACCTGCTTTCATGAGAGACCTCAGGGCTGCATGTTTTGAGCCCAGTACTGAGCCTGAAAACCATTTCGAACCCCACTTACAAGTAAAACTAGCTAAAATGTGCCTGGCTTCTCTTCACTGAAAAGCTCATTCTGTGTACATTTTTGGCAGACGTTTGCTCCTACCGGGTCAGCTGAGCAGCGAATTTCTATTTAACCACCTGCTTTCATGAGAGACCTCAGGGCTGCATGTTTTGAGCCCAGTACTGAGCCTGAAAAGCATTTCCAACCCCACTTACAAGTAAAACTAGTTAAAATGTGCCTGGCTTCTCTTCACTGAAAAGCTCATTCTGAGTGCATTTTAAGCATACGTTTGCTCCTGCCGGGTCAGCTGAGCAGCGAATTTCTATTTAACCACCTGCTATCATGAGAGACCGCAGGGCTGCATGTTTGGAGCCCAGTACTGATCCTGAAAAGCGTTTCCAACCCCACTTACAAGTAAAACTAGCTAAAATGTGCCTGCTGCTATTCACTGAAAAGCTCATTCTGTGTACATTTGTGGCATACGTTTGCTCCTACCGGGTCAGCTGAGCAGCGAATTTCTATTTAACCACCTGCTTTCATGAGAGACCTCAGGGATGCATGTTTTGAGCCCAGTACTGAGCCTGAAAAGCATTTCCAACCCCACTTACAAGTAAAACTAGCTAATGTGCCTGGCTTCTCTTCACTGAAAAGCTCATTCTGAGAACATTTTTAGCATACGTTTGCTCCTGCCGGGTCAGCTGAGCAGCAAATTTCTATTTAACCACCTGCTATCATGAGAGACCTCAGGGCTGCATGTTTTGAGCCCAGTACTGATCCTGAAAAGCGTTTCCAACCCCACTTACAAGTAAAACTAGCTAAAATGTGCCTGGCTTCTATTCACTGAAAAGCTCATTCTGAGTACATTTTTAGCATACGTTTGCTCCTGCCGGGTCAGCTGAGCAGCGAATTTCTATTTAACCACCTGCTATCATGAGAGACCTCAGGTCTGCATGTTTTGAGCTCAGTACTGATCCTGAAAAGCGTTTTCAACCCCACTTACAAGTAAAACTAGCTAAAATGTGCCTGGCTGCTATTCACTGAAAAGCTCATTCTGTGTACATTTTTGGCATACGTTTGCTCCTACCGGGTCAGCTGAGCAGCGAATTTCTATTTAACCACCTGCTTTCATGAGAGACCTCAGGGCTGCATGTTTTGAGCCCAGTACTGAGCCTGAAAAGCATTTCCAACCCCACTTACAAGTAAAACTAGCTAAAATGTGCCTGGCTTCTCTTCACTGAAAAGCTCATTCTGAGTACATTTTTAGCATACGTTTGCTCCTGCCGGGTCAGCTGAGCAGCGAATTTCTATTTAACCACCTGCTATCATGTGAGACCTCAGGGCTGCATGTTTTGAGCCGAGTACTGATAAAAGCGTTTCCAACCCCACTTACAAGTAAAACTAGCTTAAATGTGCCTGGCTGCTATTCACTGAAAAGCTCATTCTGTGTACATTTTTGGCATACGTTTGCGCCTACCGGGTCAGCTGAGCAGCGAATTTCTATTTAACCACCTGATTTCATGAGAGACCTCAGAGCTGCATGTTTTGAGCCCAGTACTGAGCTTGAAAAGCATTTCCAACCCCACTTACAAGTAAAACTAGCTAAAATGTGCCTGGCTTCTCTTCACTGAAAAGCTCATTCTGAGTACATTTTTAGCATACGTTTGCTCCTGCCGGGTCAGCTGAGCAGCGAATTTCTTTTTAACCACCTGCTATCATGAGAGACCTCAGGGCTGCATGTTTTGAGCCCAGTACTGAGCCTGAAAAGCATTTCCAACCCCACTTACAAGAAAAACTAGTTTAAATGTGCCTGGCTTCTCTTCACTGAAAAGCTTGTTCTGAGTACATTTTTAGCATACGTTTGCTCCTGCCGGGTCAGCTGAGCAGCGAATTTCTATTTAACCACCTGCTATCATGAGAGACCTCAGGGCTGCATGTTTTGAGCCCAGTACTGATCCTGAAAAGCGTTTTCAACCCCACTTACAAGTAAAACTAGCTAAAATGTGCCTCGCTGCTATTCACTGAAAAGCTCATTCTGAGAACATTTTTAGTATACGTTTGCTCCTGCCGAGTCAGCTGAGCAGCAAATTTCTATTTAACCACCTGCTATCATGAGAGACCTCAGGGCTGCATGTTTTGAGCTCAGTACTGATCCTGAAAAGCGTTTTCAACCCCACTTACAAGTAAAACTAGCTAAAATGTGCCTGGCTGCTATTCACTGAAAAGCTCATTCTGTGTACATTTTTGGCATACGTTTGCTCCTACCGGGTCAGCTGAGCAGCAAATTTCTATTTAACCACCTGCTTTCATGAGAGACCTCAGGGCTGCATGTTTTGAGCCCAGTACTGAGCCTGAAAAGCATTTCCAACCCCACTTACAAGTAAAACTAGCTAAAATGTGCCTGGCTTCTCTTCACTGAAAAGCTCATTCTGCTTACATTTTTGGCATACGTTTGCTCCTACCGGGTCAGCTGAGCAGCGAATTTCTATTTAACCACCTGATTTCACGAGAGACCTCAGAGCTGCATGTTTTGAGCCCAGTACTGAGCCTGAAAAGCATTTCCAACCCCACTTACAAGTAAAACTAGCTAAAATGTGCCTGGCTTCTCTTCACTGAAAAGCTCATTCTGAGTACATTTTTAGCATGCGTTTGCTCCTGCCGGGTCAGCTGAGCAGCAAATTTCTATTTAACCACCTGCTTTCATGAGAGACCTCAGGGATGCATGCTTTGAGCCCAGCACTGAGCCTGAAAAGCGTTTCCAACCCCACTTACAAGTAAAACTAGCTAAAATGTGCCTGGCTTCTCTTCACTGAAAAGCTCATTCTGAGACCATTTTTAGCATACGTTTGCTCCTGCCGGGTCAGCTGAGCAGCGAATTTCTATTTAACCACCTGCTATCATGAGAGACCTCAGGGCTGCATGTTTTGAGCTCAGTACTGATCCTGAAAAGCGTTTTCAACCCCACTTACAAGTAAAACTAGCTAAAATGTGCCTGGCTGCTATTCATTTAAAAGCTCATTCTGTGTACATTTTTGGCATACGTTTGCTCCTACCGGGTCAGCTGAGCAGCGAATTTCTATTTAACCACCTGCTTTCATGAGAGACCTCAGGGCTGCATGTTTTGAGCCCAGTACTGAGCCTTTAAAGCATTTCCAACCCCACTTACAAGAAAAACTAGTTAAAATGTGCCTGGCTTTTCTTCACTGAAAAGCTCATTCTGAGTACATTTTAAGCATACGTTTGCTCCTGCCGGGTCAGCTGAGCAGCGAATTTCTATTTAACCACCTGATTTCATGAGAGAACTCAGAGCTGCATGTTTTGAGCCCAGTACTGAGCCTGAAAAGCATTTCCAACCCCACTTACAAGTAAAACTAGCTAAAATGTGCCTGGCTGCTACTCACTGAAAAGCTCATTCTGTGTACATTTTTGGCATACGTTTGCTCCTACCAGGTCAGCTGAGCTGCGAATTTCTATTTAACCACCTGCTTTCATGAGAGACCTCAGGGATGCATGCTTTGAGCCCAGCACTGAGCCTGAAAAGCGTTTCCAACCCCACTTACAGGTAAAACTAGCTAAAATGTGCCTGGCTTCTCTTCACTGAAAAGCTCATTCTGCTTACATTTTTAGCATACGTTTGCTCCTGCCGGGTTAGCTGAGCAGCGAAATTCTATTTAACCACCTGATTTCATGAGAGACCTCAGAGCTGCATGTTTTGAGCCCAGTACTGAGCCTGAAAAGCATTTCCAACCCCACTTACAAGTAAAACTAGCTAAAATGTGCCTGGCTTCTCTTCACTGAAAAGCTCATTCTGAGTACATTTTTAGCATACGTTTGCTCCTGCCGGGTCAGCTGAGCAGCGAATTTCTATTTAACCACCTGCTTTCATGAGAGACCTCAGGGATGCATGCTTTGAGCCCAGCACTGAGCCTGAAAAGCGTTTCCAACCCCACTTACAAGTAAAAATAGCTAAAATGTGCCTGGCTTCTCTTCACTGAAAAGCTCATTCTGAGTACATTTTTAGCATACATTTGCTCCTGCCGGGTCAGCTGAGCAGCGAATTTCTATTTAACCACCTGCTATCATGAGAGACCTCAGGGCTGCATGTTTTGAGCTCAGTACTGATCCTGAAAAGCGTTTTCAATCCCACTTACAAGTAAAACTAGCTAAAATGTGCCTGGCTGCTATTCACTGAAAAGCTCATTCTGTGTACATTTTTGGCATTCGTTTGCTCCTACCGGGTCAGCTGAGCAGCGAATTTCTATTTAACCACCTGCTTTCATGAGAGACCTCAGGGCTGCATGTTTTGAGCCCAGTACTGAGCCTGAAAAGCATTTTGAACCCCACTTACAAGTAAAACTAGCTAAAATGTGCCTGGCTTCTCTTCACTGAAAAGCTCATTCTGTGTACATTTTTGGCATACGTTTGCTCCTACCGGGTCAGCTGAGCAGCGAATTTCTATTTAACCACCTGCTTTTATGAGAGACCTCAGGGCTGCATGTTTTGAGCCCAGTACTGAGCCTGAAAAGCATTTCCAACCCCACTTACAAGTAAAACTCGTTAAAATGTGCCTGGCTTCTCTTCACTGAAAAGCTCATTCTGAGTACATTTTAAGCATACGTTTGCTCCTGCCGGGTCAGCTGAGCAGCGAATTTCTATTTAACCACCTGCTATCATGAGAGACCGCAGGGCTGCATGTTTGGAGCCCAGTACTGATCCTGAAAAGCGTTTTCAACCCCACTTACAAGTAAAACTAGCTAAAATGTGCCTGCTGCTATTCACTGAAAAGCTCATTCTGTGTACATTTGTGGCATACGTTTGCTCCTGCCGGGTCAGCTGAGCAGCGAATTTCTATTTAACCACCTGCTTTCATGAGAGACCTCAGGGATGCATGCTTTGAGCCCAGCACTGAGCCTGAAAAGCGTTTCCAACCCCACTTACAAGTAAAACTAGCTAAAATGTGCCTGGCTTCTCTTCACTGAAAAGCTCATTCTGAGTACATTTTTAGCATACGTTTGCTCCTGCCGGGTCAGCTGAGCAGCGAATTTCTATTTAACCACCTGCTATCATGAGAGACCTCAGGGCTGCATGTTTTGAGCCCAGTACTGATCCTGAAAAGCGTTTTCAACCCCACTTACAAGTAAAACTAGCTAAAATGTGCCTGGCTGCTATTCACTGAAAAGCTCATTCTGTGTACATTTTTGGCATACGTTTGCTCCTACCGGGTTAGCTGAGCAGCAAATTTCTATTTAACCACCTGCTTTCATGAGAGACCTCAGGGCTGCATGTTTTGAGCCCAGTACTGAGCCTGAAAAGCATTTCCAACCCCACTTACAAGTAAAACTAGCTAAAATGTGCCTGGCTTCTCTTCACTGAAAAGCTCATTCTGAGTACATTTTTAGCATACGTTTGCTCCTGCCGGGTCAGCTGAGCAGCGAATTTCTATTTAACCACCTGCTATCATGAGAGACCTCAGGGCTGCATGTTTTGAGCTCAGTACTGATCCTGAAAAGCGTTTTCAACCCCACTTACAAGTAAAACTAGCTAAAATGTGCCTGGCTTCTCTTCACTGAAAAGCTCGTTCTGAGAACATTTTTAGTATACGTTTGCTCCTGCCGAGTCAGTTGAGCAGCAAATTTCTATTTAACCACCTGCTATCATGAGAGACCTCAGGGCTGCATGTTTTGAGCTCAGTACTGATCCTGAAAAGCGTTTTCAACCCCACTTACAAGTAAAAGTAGCTAAAATGTGCCTGGCTGCTATTCACTGAAAAGCTCATTCTGTGTACATTTTTGGCATACGTTTGCTCCTACCGGGTCAGCTGAGCAGCAAATTTCTATTTAACCACCTGCTTTCATGAGAGACCTCAGGGCTGCATGTTTTGAGCCCAGTACTGAGCCTGAAAAGCATTTCCAACCCCACTTACAAGTAAAACTAGCTAAAATGTGCCTGGCTTCTCTTCACTGAAAAGCTCATTCTGCTTACATTTTTGGCATACGTTTGCTCCTACCGGGTCAGCTGAGCAGCGAATTTCTATTTAACCACCTGATTTCATGAGAGACCTCAGAGCTGCATGTTTTGAGCCCAGTACTGAGCCTGAAAAGCATTTCCAACCCCACTTACAAGTAAAACTAGCTAAAATGTGCCTGGCTTCTCTTCACTGAAAAGCTCATTCTGAGTACATTTTTAGCATACGTTTGCTCCTGCCGGGTCAGCTGAGCAGCGAATTTCTATTTAACCACCTGCTTCATGAGAGACCTCAGGGATGCATGCTTTGAGCCCAGCACTGAGCCTGAAAAGCGTTTCCAACCCCACTTACAAGTAAAACTAGCTAAAATGTGCCTGGCTTCTCTTCACTGAAAAGCTCATTCTGAGTACATTTTTAGCATACGTTTGCTCCTGCCGGGTCAGCTGAGCAGCGAATTTCTATTTAACCACCTGCTATCATGAGAGACCTCAGGGCTGCATGTTTTGAGCTCAGTACTGATCCTGAAAAGCGTTTTCAACCCCACTTACAAGTAAAACTAGCTAAAATGTGCCTGGCTGCTATTCATTTAAAAGCTCATTCTGTGTACATTTTTGGCATACGTTTGCTCCTACCGGGTCAGCTGAGCAGCGAATTTCTATTTAACCACCTGCTTTCATGAGAGACCTCAGGGCTGCATGTTTTGAGACCAGTACTGAGCCTTTAAAGCATTTCCAACCCCACTTACAAGAAAAACTAGTTAAAATGTGCCTGGCTTCTCTTCACTGAAAAGCTCATTCTGAGTACATTTTAAGCATTCGTTTGCTCCTGCCGGGTCAGCTGAGCAGCAAATTTCTATTTAACCACCTGATTTCATGAGAGACCTCAGAGCTGCATGTTTTGAGCCCAGTACTGAGCCTGAAAAGCATTTCCAACCCCACTTACAAGTAAAACTAGCTAAAATGTGCCTGGCTTCTCTTCACTGAAAAGCTCATTCTGAGTACATTTTTAGCATACGTTTGCTCCTGCCGGGTCAGCTGAGCAGCGAATTTCTATTTAACCACCTGCTATCATGAGAGACCTAAGGGCTGCATGTTTTGAGCCCAGTACTGAGCCTGAAAAGCATTTCCAACCCCACTTACAAGAAAAACTAGTTAAAATGTGCCTGGCTTCTCTTCACTGAAAAGCTCATTCTGAGTACATTTTAAGCATACGTTTGCTCCTGCCGGGTCAGCTGAGCAGCGAATTTCTATTTAACCACCTGCTATCATGAGAGACCTCAGGGCTGCATGTTTTGAGCCCAGAACTGATCCTGAAAAGCGTTTCCAACCCCACTTACAAGTAAAACTAGCTAAAATGTGCCTGGCTGCTATTCACTGAAAAGCTCATTCTGTGTACATTTTTGGCATACGTTTGCTCCTACCAGGTCAGCTGAGCTGCGAATTTCTATTTAACCACCTGCTTTCATGAGAGACCTCAGGGCTGCATGTTTGGAGCCCAGTACTGAGCCTGAAAAGCATTTCCAACCCCACTTACAAGTAAAACTACCTAATGTGCCTGGCTTCTCTTCGCTGAAAAGCTCATTCTGCGTACATTTTTGGTATACGTTTGCTCCTGCCGGGTCAGCTGAGCAGCGAATTTATATTTAACCACCTGCTATCATGAGAGACCTCAGGGCTGCATGTTTTGAGCCCAGTGCTGAGCCTGAAAAGCATTTCCAACCCCACTTACAAGTAAAACTAGCTAAAATGTGCCTGGCTTCTCTTCACTGAAAAGCTCATTCTGAGTACATTTTTAGCATACGTTTGCTCCTGCCGGGTCAGCTGAGCAGCGAATTTCTATTTAACCACCTGCTATCATGAGAGACCTCAGGGCTGCATGTTTTGAGCTCAGTACTGATCCTGAAAAGCGTTTTCAACCCCACTTACAAGGAAAACTAGCTAAAATGTGCCTGGCTGCTATTCATTTAAAAGCTCATTCTGTGTACATGCTTGGCATACGTTTGCTCCTACCGGGTCAGCTGAGCAGCGAATTTCTATTTAACCACCTGCTTTCATGAGAGACCTCAGGGCTGCATGTTTTGAGCCCAGTACTGAGCCTGAAAAGCATTTCCAACCCCACTTACAAGAAAAACTAGTTAAAATGTGCCTGGCTTCTCTTCACTGAAAAGCTCATTCTGAGTACATTATAAGCATTCGTTTGCTCCTGCCGGGTCAGCTGAGCAGCGAATTTCTATTTAACCACCTGCTATCATGAGAGACCTCAGGGCTGCATGTTTTGAGCCCAGTACTGATCCTGAAAAGCGTTTTCAACCCCACTTACAAGTAAAACTAGCTAAAATGTGCCTGGCTGCTATTCACTGAAAACCTCATTCTGTGTACATTTTTGGCATACATTTGCTCCTACCGGGTCAGCTGAGCAGCGAATTTCTATTTAACCACCTGCTTTCATGAGAGACCTCAGGGATGCATGCTTTGAGCCCAGCACTGAGCCTGAAAAGCGTTTCCAACCCCACTTACAGGTAAAACTAGCTAAAATGTGCCTGGCTTCTCTTCACTGAAAAGCTCATTCTGCTTACATTTTTGGCATACGTTTGCTCCTACCGGGTCAGCTGAGCAGCGAATTTCTATTTAACCACCTGATTTCATGAGAGACCTCAGAGCTGCATGTTTTGAGCCCAGTACTGAGCCTGAAAAGCATTTCCAACCCCACTTACAAGTAAAACTAGCTAAAATGTGCCTGGCTTCGCTTCACTGAAAAGCTCATTCTGAGTACATTTTTAGCATACGTTTGCTCCTGCCGGGTCAGCTGAGCAGCGAATTTCTATTTAACCACCTGCTTTCATGAGAGACCTCAGGGATGCATGCTTTGAGCCCAGCACTGAGCCTGAAAAGCGTTTCCAACCCCACTTACAAGTAAAACTAGCTAAAATGTGCCTGGCTTCTCTTCACTGAAAAGCTCATTCTGAGTACATTTTTAGCATACGTTTGCTCCTGCCGGGTCAGCTGAGCAGCGAATTTCTATTTAACCACCTGCTATCATGAGAGACCTCAGGGCTGCATGTTTTGAGCTCAGTACTGATCCTGAAAAGCGTTTTCAATCCCACTTACAAGTAAAACTAGCTAAAATGTGCCTGGCTGCTATTCACTGAAAAGCTCATTCTGTGTACATTTTTGGCATTCGTTTGCTCCTACCGGGTCAGCTGAGCAGCGAATTTCTATTTAACCACCTGCTTTCATGAGAGACCTCAGGGCTGCATGTTTTGAGCCCAGTACTGAGCCTGAAAAGCATTTCGAACCCCACTTACAAGTAAAACTAGCTAAAATGTGCCTGGCTTCTCTTCACTGAAAAGCTCATTCTGTGTACATTTCTGGCATACGTTTGCTCCTACCGGGTCAGCTGAGCAGCGAATTTCTATTTAACCACCTGCTTTCATGAGAGACCTCAGGGCTGCATGTTTTGAGCCCAGTACTGAGCCTGAAAAGCATTTCCAACCCCACTTACAAGTAAAACTAGTTAAAATGTGCCTGGCTTCTCTTCACTGAAAAGCTCATTCTGAGTACATTTTAAGCATACGTTTGCTCCTGCCGGGTCAGCTGAGCAGCGAATTTCTATTTAACCACCTGCTATCATGAGAGACCGCAGGGCTGCATGTTTGGAGCCCAGTACTGATCCTGAAAAGCGTTTTCAACCCCACTTACAAGTAAAACTAGCTAAAATGTGCCTGGCTGCTATTCATTTAAAAGCTCATTCTGTGTAAATTTTTGGCATACGTTTGCTCCTACCGGGTCAGCTGAGCAGCGAATTTCTATTTAACCACCTGCTTTCATGAGAGACCTCAGGGCTGCATGTTTTGAGCCCAGTACTGAGCCTTTAAAGCATTTCCAACCCCACTTACAAGAAAAACTAGTTAAAATGTGCCTGGCTTCTCTTCACTGAAAAGCTCATTCTGAGTACATTTTAAGCATTCGTTTGCTCCTGCCGGGTCAGCTGAGCAGCGAATTTCTATTTAACCACCTGATTTCATGAGAGACCTCAGAGCTGCATGTTTTGAGCCCAGTACTGAGCCTGAAAAGCATTTCCAACCCCACTTACAAGTAAAACTAGCTAAAATGTGCCTGGCTTCTCTTCACTGAAAAGCTCATTCTGAGTACATTTTTAGCATACGTTTGCTCCTGCCGGGTCAGCTGAGCAGCGAATTTCTATTTAACCACCTGCTATCATGAGAGACCTAAGGGCTGCATGTTTTGAGCCCAGTACTGAGCCTGAAAAGCATTTCCAACCCCACTTACAAGAAAAACTAGTTAAAATGTGCCTGGCTTCTCTTCACTGAAAAGCTCATTCTGAGTACATTTTAAGCATACGTTTGCTCCTGCCGGGTCAGCTGAGCAGCGAATTTCTATTTAACCACCTGCTATCATGAGAGACCTCAGGGCTGCATGTTTTGAGCCCAGAACTGATCCTAAAAAGCGTTTCCAACCCCACTTACAAGTAAAACTAGCTAAAATGTGCCTGGCTGCTATTCACTGAAAAGCTCATTCTGTGTACATTTTTGGCATACGTTTGCTCCTACCAGGTCAGCTGAGCTGCGAATTTCTATTTAACCACCTGCTTTCATGAGAGACCTCAGGGCTGCATGTTTTGAGCCCAGTACTGAGCCTGAAAAGCATTTCCAACCCCACTTACAAGTAAAACTAGCTAATGTGCCTGGCTTCTCTTCACTGAAAAGCTCATTCTGAGAACATTTTTAGCATACGTTTGCTCCTGCCGGGTCAGCTGAGCAGCAAATTTCTATTTAACCACCTGCTATCATGAGAGACCTCAGGGCTGCATGTTTTGAGCCCAGTACTGATCCTGAAAAGCGTTTCCAACCCCACTTACAAGTAAAACTAGCTAAAATGTGCCTGGCTTCTCTTCACTGAAAAGGTCATTCTGAGTACATTTTTAGCATACGTTTGCTCCTGCCGGGTCAGCTGAGCAGCGAATTTCTATTTAACCACCTGCTATCATGAGAGACGTCAGGGCTGCATGTTTTGAGCTCAGTACTGATCCTGAAAAGCGTTTTCAACCCCACTTACAAGTAAAACTAGCTAAAATGTGCCTGGCTGCTATTCACTGAAAAGCTCATTCTGTGTACATTTTTGGCATACGTTTGCTACTACCGGGTCAGCTGAGCAGCGAATTTCTATTTAACCACCTGCTTTCATGAGAGACCTCAGGGCTGCATGTTTTGAGCCCAGTACTGAGCCTGAAAAGCATTTCCAACCCCACTTACAAGTAAAACTAGCTAATGTGCCTGGCTTCTCTTCACTGAAAAGCTCATTCTGAGAACATTTTTAGCATACGTTTGCTCCTGCCGGGTCAGCTGAGCAGCAAATTTCTATTTAACCACCTGCTATCATGAGAGACCTCAGGGCTGCATGTTTTGAGCCCAGTACTGATCCTGAAAAGCGGTTTCCAACCCCACTTACAAGTAAAACTAGCTAAAATGTGCCTGGCTGCTATTCACTGAAAAGCTCACTCTGTGTACATTTTTGGCATACGTTTGCTCCTACCAGGTCAGCTGAGCTGCGAATTTCTATTTAACCACCTGTTTCATGAGAGACCTCAGGGCTACATGTTTTGAGCCCAGTACTGAGCCTGAAAAGCATTTCCAACCCCATTTACAAGTAAAACTAGCTAAAATGTGCCTGGCTTCTCTTCACTGAAAAGCTCATTCTGAGTACATTTTTAGCATACGTTTGCTCCTGCCGGGTCAGCTGAGCAGCGAATTTCTATTTAACCACCTGCTATCATGAGAGACCTCAGGGCTGCATGTTTTGAGCTCAGTACTGATCCTGAAAAGCGTTTTCAACCCCACTTACAAGTAAAACTAGCTAAAATGTGCCTGGCTGCTATTCACTGAAAAGCTCATTCTGTGTACATTTTTGGCATACGTTTGCTCCTACCGGGTCAGCTGAGCAGCGAATTTCTATTTAACCACCTGCTTTCATGAGAGACCTCAGGGCTGCATGCTTTGAGCCCAGTACTGAGCCTGAAAAGCATTTCCAACCCCACTTACAAGTAAAACTAGTTAATGTGCCTCGCTTTTCTTCACTGAAAAGCTCATTCTGAGTACATTTTTAGCATACGTTTGCTCCTACCGGGTCAGCTGAGCAGGGAATTTCTATTTAACCACCTGATTTCATGAGAGACCTCAGAGCTGCATGTTTTGAGCCCAGTACTGAGCCTGAAAAGCATTTCCAACCCCACTTACAAGTAAAACTAGCTAAAATGTGCCTGGCTTCTCTTCACTGAAAAGCTCATTCTGAGTACATTTTTAGCATACGTTTGCTCCTGCCGGGTCAGCTGAGCAGCGAATTTCTATTTAACCACCTGCTTTCATGAGAGACCTCAGGGCTGCATGTTTTGAGCCCAGTCCTGAGCCTGAAAAGCATTTCCAACCCCACTTACAAGTAAAACTAGCTAATGTGCCTGGCTTCTCTTCACTGAAAAGCTCATTCTGAGAACATTTTTAGCATACATTTGCTCCTGCCGGGTCAGCTGAGCAGCAAATTTCTATTTAACCACCTGCTATCATGAGAGACCTCAGGGCTGCATGTTTTGAGCCCAGTACTGATCCTGAAAAGCGTTTCCAACCCCACTTACAAGTAAAACTAGCTAAAATGTGCCTGGCTGCTATTCACTGAAAAGCTCACTCTGTGTACATTTTTGGCATACGTTTGCTCCTACCAGGTCAGCTGAGCTGCGAATTTCTATTTAACCACCTGTTTCATGAGAGACCTCAGGGCTACATGTTTTGAGCCCAGTACTGAGCCTGAAAAGCATTTCCAAACCCATTTACAAGTAAAACTAGCTAAAATGTGCCTGGCTTCTCTTCACTGAAAAGCTCATTCTGAGTACATTTTTAGCATACGTTTGCTCCTGCCGGGTCAGCTGAGCAGCGAATTTCTATTTAACCACCTGCTATCATGAGAGACCTCAGGGCTGCATGTTTTGAGCTCAGTACTGATCCTGAAAAGCGTTTTCAACCCCACTTACAAGTAAACTAGCTAAAATGTGCCTGGCTGCTATTCACTGAAAAGCTCATTCTGTGTACATTTTTGGCATACGTTTTCTCCTACCGGGTCAGCTGAGCAGCGAATTTCTATTTAACCACCTGCTTTCATGAGAGACCTCAGGGCTGCATGTTTTGAGCCCAGTACTGAGCCTGAAAAGCATTTCCAACCCCACTTACAAGTAAAACTAGTTAATGTGCCTCGCTTCTCTTCACTGAAAAGCTCATTCTGAGTACATTTTTAGCATACGTTTGCTCCTACCGGGTCAGCTGAGCAGCGAATTTCTATTTAACCACCTGATTTCATGAGAGACCTCAGAGCTGCATGTTTTGAGCCCAGTACTGAGCCTGAAAAGCATTTCCAACCCCACTTACAAGTAAAACTAGCTAAAATGTGCCTGGCTTCTCTTCACTGAAAAGCTCATTCTGAGTACATTTTTAGCATACGTTTGCTCCTGCCGGGTCAGCTGAGCAGCGAATTTCTATTTAACCACCTGCTTTCATGAGAGACCTCAGGGATGCATGCTTTGAGCCCAGCACTGAGCCTGAAAAGCGTTTCCAACCCCACTTACAAGTAAAACTAGCTAAAATGTGCCTGGCTTCTCTTCACTGAAAAGCTCATTCTGAGTACAATTTTAGCATACGTTTGCTCCTGCCGGGTCAGCTGAGCAGCGAATTTCTATTTAACCACCTGCTATCATGAGAGACCTCAGGGCTGCATGTTTTGAGCTCAGTACTGATCCTTAAAAGCGTTTTCAACCCCACTTACAAGTAAAACTAGCTAAAATGTGCCTGGCTGCTATTCATTTAAAAGCTCATTCTGTGTACATTTTTGGCATACGTTTGCTCCTACCGGGTCAGCTGAGCAGCGAATTTCTATTTACCACCTGCTATCATGAGAGACCTAAGGGCTGCATGTTTTGAGCCCAGTACTGAGCCTGAAAAGCATTTCCAACCCCACTGACAAGAAAAACTAGTTAAAATGTGCCTGGCTTCTCTTCACTGAAAAGCTCATTCTGAGTACATTTTTAGCATACGTTTGCTCCTGCCGGGTCAGCTGAGCAGCGAATTTCTATTTAACCACCTGCTATCATGAGAGACCTCAGGGCTGCATGTTTTGAGCCCAGTACTGAGCCTGAAAAGCATTTCCAACCCCACTTACAAGTAAAACTAGCTAAAATGTGCCTGGCATCTCTCACTGAAAAACTCATTCTGAGTACATTTTTATAATACGTTTGCTCCTGCCGGGTCAGCTGAGCAGCGAATTTCTATTTAACCACATGCTTTCATGAGAGACCTCAGGGCTGCATGTTTTGAGCTCAGTACTGATCCTGAAAAGCGTTTTCAACCCCACTTACAAGTAAAACTAGCTAAAATGTGCCTGGCTTCTCTTCACTGAAAAGCTCATTCTGTGTACATTTCTGGCATACGTTTGCTCCTACCGGGTCAGCTGAGCAGCGAATTTCTATTTAACCACCTGCTTTCATGAGAGACCTCAGGGCTGCATGTTTTGAGCCCAGTACTGAGCCTGAAAAGCATTTCCAACCCCACTTACAAGTAAAACTAGTTAAAATGTGCCTGGCTTCTCTTCACTGAAAAGCTCATTCTGAGTACATTTTAAGCATACGTTTGCTCCTGCCGGGTCAGCTGAGCAGCGAATTTCTATTTAACCACCTGCTATCATGAGAGACCGCAGGGCTGCATGTTTGGAGCCCAGTACTGATCCTGAAAAGCGTTTTCAACCCCACTTACAAGTAAAACTAGCTAAAATGTGCCTGGCTGCTATTCATTTAAAAGCTCATTCTGTGTACATTTTTGGCATACGTTTGCTCCTACCGGGTCAGCTGAGCAGCGAATTTCTATTTAACCACCTGCTTTCATGAGAGACCTCAGGGCTGCATGTTTTGAGCCCAGTACTGAGCCTTTAAAGCATTTCCAACCCCACTTACAAGAAAAACTAGTTAAAATGTGCCTGGCTTCTCTTCACTGAAAAGCTCATTCTGAGTACATTTTAAGCATTCGTTTGCTCCTGCCGGGTCAGCTGAGCAGCGAATTTCTATTTAACCACCTGATTTCATGAGAGACCTCAGAGCTGCATGTTTTGAGCCCAGTACTGAGCCTGAAAAGCATTTCCAACCCCACTTACAAGTAAAACTAGCTAAAATGTGCCTGGCTTCTCTTCACTGAAAAGCTCATTCTGAGTACATTTTAAGCATACGTTTGCTCCTGCCGGGTCAGCTGAGCAGCGGATTTCTATTTAACCACCTGCTATCATGAGAGACCTCAGGGCTGCATGTTTTGAGCCCAGAACTGATCCTAAAAAGCGTTTCCAACCCCACTTACAAGTAAAACTAGCTAAAATGTGCCTGGCTGCTATTCACTGAAAAGCTCATTCTGTGTACATTTGTGGCATACGTTTGCTCCTACCAGGTCAGCTGAGCTGCGAATTTCTATTTAACCACCTGCTTTCATGAGAGACCTCAGGGCTGCATGTTTTGAGCCCAGTACTGAGCCTGAAAAGCATTTCCAACCCCACTTACAAGTAAAACTAGCTAATGTGCCTGGCTTCTCTTCACTGAAAAGCTCATTCTGAGAACATTTTTAGCATACGTTTGCTCCTGCCGGGTCAGCTGAGCAGCAAATTTCTATTTAACCACCTGCTATCATGAGAGACCTCAGGGCTGCATGTTTTGAGCCCAGTACTGATCCTGAAAAGCGTTTCCAACCCCACTTACAAGTAAAACTAGCTAAAATGTGCCTGGCTTCTCTTCACTGAAAAGGTCATTCTGAGTACATTTTTAGCATACGTTTGCTCCTGCCGGGTCAGCTGAGCAGCGAATTTCTATTTAACCACCTGCTATCATGAGAGACGTCAGGGCTGCATGTTTTGAGCTCAGTACTGATCCTGAAAAGCGTTTTCAACCCCACTTACAAGTAAAACTAGCTAAAATGTGCCTGGCTGCTATTCACTGAAAAGCTCATTCTGTGTACATTTTTGGCATACGTTTGCTACTACCGGGTCAGCTGAGCAGCGAATTTCTATTTAACCACCTGCTTTCATGAGAGACCTCAGGGCTGCATGTTTTGAGCCCAGTACTGAGCCTGAAAAGCATTTCCAACCCCACTTACAAGTAAAACTAGCTAATGTGCCTGGCTTCTCTTCACTGAAAAGCTCATTCTGAGAACATTTTTAGCATACGTTTGCTCCTGCCGGGTCAGCTGAGCAGCAAATTTCTATTTAACCACCTGCTATCATGAGAGACCTCAGGGCTGCATGTTTTGAGCCCAGTACTGATCCTGAAAAGCGTTTCCAACCCCACTTACAAGTAAAACTAGCTAAAATGTGCCTGGCTGCTATTCACTGAAAAGCTCACTCTGTGTACATTTTTGGCATACGTTTGCTCCTACCAGGTCAGCTGAGCTGCGAATTTCTATTTAACCACCTGTTTCATGAGAGACCTCAGGGCTACATGTTTTGAGCCCAGTACTGAGCCTGAAAAGCATTTCCAACCCCATTTACAAGTAAAACTAGCTAAAATGTGCCTGGCTTCTCTTCACTGAAAAGCTCATTCTGAGTACATTTTTAGCATACGTTTGCTCCTGCCGGGTCAGCTGAGCAGCGAATTTCTATTTAACCACCTGCTATCATGAGAGACCTCAGGGCTGCATGTTTTGAGCTCAGTACTGATCCTGAAAAGCGTTTTCAACCCCACTTACAAGTAAAACTAGCTAAAATGTGCCTGGCTGCTATTCACTGAAAAGCTCATTCTGTGTACATTTTTGGCATACGTTTGCTCCTACCGGGTCAGCTGAGCAGCGAATTTCTATTTAACCACCTGCTTTCATGAGAGACCTCAGGGCTGCATGTTTTGAGCCAAGTACTGAGCCTGAAAAGCATTTCCAACCCCACTTACAAGTAAAACTAGTTAATGTGCCTCGCTTCTCTTCACTGAAAAGCTCATTCTGAGTACATTTTTAGCATACGTTTGCTCCTACCGGGTCAGCTGAGCAGCGAATTTCTATTTAACCACCTGATTTCATGAGAGACCTCAGAGCTGCATGTTTTGAGCCCAGTACTGAGCCTGAAAAGCATTTCCAACCCCACTTACAAGTAAAACTAGCTAAAATGTGCCTGGCTTCTCTTCACTGAAAAGCTCATTCTGAGTACATTTTTAGCATACGTTTGCTCCTGCCGGGTCAGCTGAGCAGCGAATTTCTATTTAACCACCTGCTTTCATGAGAGACCTCAGGGATGCATGCTTTGAGCCCAGCACTGAGCCTGAAAAGCGTTTCCAACCCCACTTACAAGTAAAACTAGCTAAAATGTGCCTGGCTTCTCTTCACTGAAAAGCTCATTCTGAGTACAATTTTAGCATACGTTTGCTCCTGCCGGGTCAGCTGAGCAGCGAATTTCTATTTAACCACCTGCTATCATGAGAGACCTCAGGGCTGCATGTTTTGAGCTCAGTACTGATCCTTAAAAGCGTTTTCAACCCCACTTACAAGTAAAACTAGCTAAAACGTGCCTGGCTGCTATTCATTTAAAAGCTCATTCTGTGTACATTTTTGGCATACGTTTGCTCCTACCGGGTCAGCTGAGCAGCGAATTTCTATTTACCACCTGCTATCATGAGAGACCTAAGGGCTGCATGTTTTGAGCCCAGTACTGAGCCTGAAAAGCATTTCCAACCCCACTTACAAGAAAAACTAGTTAAAATGTGCCTGGCTTCTCTTCACTGAAAAGCTCATTCTGAGTACATTTTTAGCATACGTTTGCTCCTGCCGGGTCAGCTGAGCAGCGAATTTCTATTTAACCACCTGCTATCATGAGAGACCTCAGGGCTGCATGTTTTGAGCCCAGTACTGAGCCTGAAAAGCATTTCCAACCCCACTTACAAGTAAAACTAGCTAAAATGTGCCTGGCTTCTCTCACTGAAAAACTCATTCTGAGTACATTTTTATAATACGTTTGCTCCTGCCGGGTCAGCTGAGCAGCGAATTTCTATTTAACCACCTGCTTTCATGAGAGACCTCAGGGCTGCATGTTTTGAGCTCAGTACTGAGCCTGAAAAGCATTTCCAACCCCACTTACAAGTAAAACTAGCTAAAATGTGCCTGGCTTCTCTTCACTGAAAAGCTCATTCTGTGTACATTTTTGGCATACGTTTGCTCCTGCCGGGTCAGCTGAGCAGCGAATTTCTATTTAACCACCTGCTTTCATGAGAGACCTCAGGGCTGCATGTTTTGAGCCCAGTACTGAGCCTGAAAAGCATTTCCAACCCCACTTACAAGTAAAACTAGCTAAAATGTGCCTGGCTGCTATTCATTTAAAAGCTCATTCTGTGTACATTTTTGGCATACGTTTGCTCCTACCGGGTCAGCTGAGCAGCGAATTTCTATTTACCACCTGCTATCATGAGAGACCTAAGGGCTGCATGTTTTGAGCCCAGTACTGAGCCTGAAAAGCATTTCCAACCCCACTTACAAGAAAAACTAGTTAAAATGTGCCTGGCTTCTCTTCACTGAAAAGCTCATTCTGAGTACATTTTTAGCATACGTTTGCTCCTGCCGGGTCAGCTGAGCAGCGAATTTCTATTTAACCACCTGCTATCATGAGAGACCTCAGGGCTGCATGTTTTGAGCCCAGTACTGAGCCTGAAAAGCATTTCCAACCCCACTTACAAGTAAAACTAGCTAAAATGTGCCTGGCTTCTCTCACTGAAAAACTCATTCTGAGTACATTTTTATAATACGTTTGCTCCTGCCGGGTCAGCTGAGCAGCGAATTTCTATTTAACCACCTGCTTTCATGAGAGACCTCAGGGCTGCATGTTTTGAGCTCAGTACTGAGCCTGAAAAGCATTTCCAACCCCACTTACAAGTAAAACTAGCTAAAATGTGCCTGGCTTCTCTTCACTGAAAAGCTCATTCTGTGTACATTTTTGGCATACGTTTGCTCCTGCCGGGTCAGCTGAGCAGCGAATTTCTATTTAACCACCTGCTTTCATGAGAGACCTCAGGGCTGCATGTTTTGAGCCCAGTACTGAGCCTGAAAAGCATTTCCAACCCCACTTACAAGTAAAACTAGCTAAAATGTGCCTGGCTGCTATTCACTGAAAAGCTCATTCTGTGTACATTTTTGGCATACGTTTGCTCCTACCGGGTCAGCTGAGCAGCGAATTTTTATTTAACCACCTGATTTCATGAGAGACCTCAGAGCTGCATGTTTTGAGCCCAGTACTGAGCCTGAAAAGCATTTCCAACCCCACTTACAAGTAAAACTAGCTAAAATGTGCCTGGCTTCTCTTCACTGAAAAGCTCATTCTGAGTACATTTTTAGCATACGTTTGCTCCTGCCGGGTCAGCTGAGCAGCGAATTTCTATTTAACCACCTGCTTTCATGAGAGACCTCAGGGATGCATGCTTTGAGCCCAGCACTGAGCCTGAAAAGCGTTTCCAACCCCACTTACAAGTAAAACTAGCTAAAATGTGCCTGGCTTCTCTTCACTGAAAAGCTCATTCTGAGTACAATTTTAGCATACGTTTGCTCCTGCCGGGTCAGCTGAGCAGCGAATTTCTATTTAACCACCTGCTATCATGAGAGACCTCAGGGCTGCATGTTTTGAGCTCAGTACTGATCCTGAAAAGCGTTTTAAACCCCACTTACAAGTAAAACTAGCTAAAATGTGCCTGGCTGCTATTCATTTAAAAGCTCATTCTGTGTACATTTTTGGCATACGTTTGCTCCTACCGGGTCAGCTGAGCAGCGAATTTCTATTTAACCACCTGCTTTCATGAGAGACCTCAGGGCTGCATGTTTTGAGCCCAGTACTGAGGCTGAAAAGCATTTCCAACCCCACTTACAAGTAAAACTAGCTAAAATGTGCCTGGCTTCTCTCACTGAAAAACACATTCTGAGTACATTTTTATAACACGTTTGCTCCTGCCGGGTCAGCTGAGCAGCGAATTTCTACTTAACCACCTGCTATCATGAGAGACCTCAGGGCTGCATGTTTTGAGCCCAGTACTGAGCCTGTAAAGCATTTACAACCCCACTTACAAGAAAAACTAGTTAAAATGTGCCTGGCTTCTCTTCACTGAAAAGCTCATTCTGATTACATTTTAAGCATACGTTTGCTCCTGCCAGGTCAGCTGAGCAGCGAATTTCTATTTAACCACCTGCTATCATGAGAGACCTCAGGGCTGCATGTTTTGAGCCCAGTACTGATCCTGAAAAGCGTTTCCAACCCCACTTACAAGTAAAACTAGCTAAAATGTGCCTGGCTGCTATTCACTGAAAAGCTCATTCTGTGTACATTTTTGGCATACGTTTGCTCCTACCGGGTCAGCTGAGCAGCGAATTTCTATTTAACCACCTGATTTCATGAGAGACCTCAGAGCTGCATGTTTTGAGCCCAGTACTGAGCCTGAAAAGCATTTCCAACCCCACTTACAAGTAAAACTAGCTAAAATGTGCCTGGCTGCTATTCACTGAAAAGCTCATTCTGTGTACATTTTTGGCATACGTTTGCTCCTACTGGGTCAGCTGAGCAGCGAATTTCTATTTAACCACCTGCTATCATGAGAGACCTCAGGGCTGCATGTTTTGAGCTCAGTACTGATCCTGAAAAGCGTTTTCAACCCCACTTACAAGTAAAACTAGCTAAAATGTGCCTGGCTGCTATTCATTTAAAAGCTCATTCTGTGTACATTTTTGGCATACGTTTGCTCCTGCCGGGTCAGCTGAGCAGCGAATTTCTATTTAACCACCTGCTATCATGAGAGACCTCGGGGCTGCATGTTTTGAGCCCAGTACTGAGCCTGAAAAGCATTTACAACCCCACTTACAAGAAAAACTAGTTAAAATGTGCCTGGCTTCTCTTCACTGAAAAGCTCATTCTGATTACATTTTAAGCATACGTTTGCTCCTGCCGGGTCAGCTGAGCAGCAAATTTCTATTTAACCACCTGCTATCATGAGAGACCTCAGGGCTGCATGTTTTGAGCCCAGTACTGATCCTGAAAAGCGTTTCCAACCCCACTTACAAGTAAAACTAGCTAAAATGTGCCTGGCTTCTCTCACTGAAAAACTCATTCTGAGTACATTTTTATAATACGTTTGCTCCTGCCGGGTCAGCTGAGCAGCGAATTTCTATTTAACCACATGCTTTCATGAGAGACCTCAGGGCTGCATGTTTTGAGCTCAGTACTGATCCTGAAAAGCGTTTTCAACCCCACTTACAAGTAAAACTAGCTAAAATGTGCCTGGCTTCTCTTCACTGAAAAGCTCATTCTGTGTACATTTCTGGCATACGTTTGCTCCTACCGGGTCAGCTGAGCAGCGAATTTCTATTTAACCACCTGCTTTCATGAGAGACCTCAGGGCTGCATGTTTTGAGCCCAGTACTGAGCCTGAAAAGCATTTCCAACCCCACTTACAAGTAAAACTAGTTAAAATGTGCCTGGCTTCTCTTCACTGAAAAGCTCATTCTGAGTACATTTTAAGCATACGTTTGCTCCTGCCGGGTCAGCTGAGCAGCGAATTTCTATTTAACCACCTGCTATCATGAGAGACCGCAGGGCTGCATGTTTGGAGCCCAGTACTGATCCTGAAAAGCGTTTTCAACCCCACTTACAAGTAAAACTAGCTAAAATGTGCCTGGCTGCTATTCATTTAAAAGCTCATTCTGTGTACATTTTTGGCATACGTTTGCTCCTACCGGGTCAGCTGAGCAGCGAATTTCTATTTAACCACCTGCTTTCATGAGAGACCTCAGGGCTGCATGTTTTGAGCCCAGTACTGAGCCTTTAAAGCATTTCCAACCCCACTTACAAGAAAAACTAGTTAAAATGTGCCTGGCTTCTCTTCACTGAAAAGCTCATTCTGAGTACATTTTAAGCATTCGTTTGCTCCTGCCGGGTCAGCTGAGCAGCGAATTTCTATTTAACCACCTGATTTCATGAGAGACCTCAGAGCTGCATGTTTTGAGCCCAGTACTGAGCCTGAAAAGCATTTCCAACCCCACTTACAAGTAAAACTAGCTAAAATGTGCCTGGCTTCTCTTCACTGAAAAGCTCATTCTGAGTACATTTTAAGCATACGTTTGCTCCTGCCGGGTCAGCTGAGCAGCGGATTTCTATTTAACCACCTGCTATCATGAGAGACCTCAGGGCTGCATGTTTTGAGCCCAGAACTGATCCTAAAAAGCGTTTCCAACCCCACTTACAAGTAAAACTAGCTAAAATGTGCCTGGCTGCTATTCACTGAAAAGCTCATTCTGTGTACATTTGTGGCATACGTTTGCTCCTACCAGGTCAGCTGAGCTGCGAATTTCTATTTAACCACCTGCTTTCATGAGAGACCTCAGGGCTGCATGTTTTGAGCCCAGTACTGAGCCTGAAAAGCATTTCCAACCCCACTTACAAGTAAAACTAGCTAATGTGCCTGGCTTCTCTTCACTGAAAAGCTCATTCTGAGAACATTTTTAGCATACGTTTGCTCCTGCCGGGTCAGCTGAGCAGCAAATTTCTATTTAACCACCTGCTATCATGAGAGACCTCAGGGCTGCATGTTTTGAGCCCAGTACTGATCCTGAAAAGCGTTTCCAACCCCACTTACAAGTAAAACTAGCTAAAATGTGCCTGGCTTCTCTTCACTGAAAAGGTCATTCTGAGTACATTTTTAGCATACGTTTGCTCCTGCCGGGTCAGCTGAGCAGCGAATTTCTATTTAACCACCTGCTATCATGAGAGACGTCAGGGCTGCATGTTTTGAGCTCAGTACTGATCCTGAAAAGCGTTTTCAACCCCACTTACAAGTAAAACTAGCTAAAATGTGCCTGGCTGCTATTCACTGAAAAGCTCATTCTGTGTACATTTTTGGCATACGTTTGCTACTACCGGGTCAGCTGAGCAGCGAATTTCTATTTAACCACCTGCTTTCATGAGAGACCTCAGGGCTGCATGTTTTGAGCCCAGTACTGAGCCTGAAAAGCATTTCCAACCCCACTTACAAGTAAAACTAGCTAATGTGCCTGGCTTCTCTTCACTGAAAAGCTCATTCTGAGAACATTTTTAGCATACGTTTGCTCCTGCCGGGTCAGCTGAGCAGCAAATTTCTATTTAACCACCTGCTATCATGAGAGACCTCAGGGCTGCATGTTTTGAGCCCAGTACTGATCCTGAAAAGCGTTTCCAACCCCACTTACAAGTAAAACTAGCTAAAATGTGCCTGGCTGCTATTCACTGAAAAGCTCACTCTGTGTACATTTTTGGCATACGTTTGCTCCTACCAGGTCAGCTGAGCTGCGAATTTCTATTTAACCACCTGTTTCATGAGAGACCTCAGGGCTACATGTTTTGAGCCCAGTACTGAGCCTGAAAAGCATTTCCAACCCCATTTACAAGTAAAACTAGCTAAAATGTGCCTGGCTTCTCTTCACTGAAAAGCTCATTCTGAGTACATTTTTAGCATACGTTTGCTCCTGCCGGGTCAGCTGAGCAGCGAATTTCTATTTAACCACCTGCTTTCATGAGAGACCTCAGGGATGCATGCTTTGAGCCCAGCACTGAGCCTGAAAAGCGTTTCCAACCCCACTTACAAGTAAAACTAGCTAAAATGTGCCTGGCTTCTCTTCACTGAAAAGCTCATTCTGAGTACAATTTTAGCATACGTTTGCTCCTGCCGGGTCAGCTGAGCAGCGAATTTCTATTTAACCACCTGCTATCATGAGAGACCTCAGGGCTGCATGTTTTGAGCTCAGTACTGATCCTGAAAAGCGTTTTAAACCCCACTTACAAGTAAAACTAGCTAAAATGTGCCTGGCTGCTATTCATTTAAAAGCTCATTCTGTGTACATTTTTGGCATACGTTTGCTCCTACCGGGTCAGCTGAGCAGCGAATTTCTATTTAACCACCTGCTTTCATGAGAGACCTCAGGGCTGCATGTTTTGAGCCCAGTACTGAGGCTGAAAAGCATTTCCAACCCCACTTACAAGTAAAACTAGCTAAAATGTGCCTGGCTTCTCTCACTGAAAAACACATTCTGAGTACATTTTTATAACACGTTTGCTCCTGCCGGGTCAGCTGAGCAGCGAATTTCTATTTAACCACCTGCTATCATGAGAGACCTCAGGGCTGCATGTTTTGAGCCCAGTACTGAGCCTGTAAAGCATTTACAACCCCACTTACAAGAAAAACTAGTTAAAATGTGCCTGGCTTCTCTTCACTGAAAAGCTCATTCTGATTACATTTTAAGCATACGTTTGCTCCTGCCGGGTCAGCTGAGCAGCGAATTTCTATTTAACCACCTGCTATCATGAGAGACCTCAGGGCTGCATGTTTTGAGCCCAGTACTGATCCTGAAAAGCGTTTCCAACCCCACTTACAAGTAAAACTAGCTAAAATGTGCCTGGCTGCTATTCACTGAAAAGCTCATTCTGTGTACATTTTTGGCATACGTTTGCTCCTACCGGGTCAGCTGAGCAGCGAATTTCTATTTAACCACCTGATTTCATGAGAGACCTCAGAGCTGCATGTTTTGAGCCCAGTACTGAGCCTGAAAAGCATTTCCAACCCCACTTACAAGTAAAACTAGCTAAAATGTGCCTGGCTGCTATTCACTGAAAAGCTCATTCTGTGTACATTTTTGG
Source organism: Lissotriton vulgaris (assembly GCF_964263255.1). NCBI lineage: Eukaryota > Metazoa > Chordata > Amphibia > Caudata > Salamandridae > Lissotriton > Lissotriton vulgaris. The sequence continues at coordinate 1,502,139 of NW_028242071.1, read as the reverse complement.
CATACGTTTGCTCCTACTGGGTCAGCTGAGCAGCGAATTTCTATTTAACCACCTGCTATCATGAGAGACCTCAGGGCTGCATGTTTTGAGCTCAGTACTGATCCTGAAAAGCGTTTTCAACCCCACTTACAAGTAAAACTAGCTAAAATGTGCCTGGCTGCTATTCATTTAAAAGCTCATTCTGTGTACATTTTTGGCATACGTTTGCTCCTGCCGGGTCAGCTGAGCAGCGAATTTCTATTTAACCACCTGCTATCATGAGAGACCTCGGGGCTGCATGTTTTGAGCCCAGTACTGAGCCTGAAAAGCATTTACAACCCCACTTACAAGAAAAACTAGTTAAAATGTGCCTGGCTTCTCTTCACTGAAAAGCTCATTCTGATTACATTTTAAGCATACGTTTGCTCCTGCCGGGTCAGCTGAGCAGCAAATTTCTATTTAACCACCTGCTATCATGAGAGACCTCAGGGCTGCATGTTTTGAGCCCAGTACTGATCCTGAAAAGCGTTTCCAACCCCACTTACAAGTAAAACTAGCTAAAATGTGCCTGGCTTCTCTCACTGAAAAACTCATTCTGAGTACATTTTTATAATACGTTTGCTCCTGCCGGGTCAGCTGAGCAGCGAATTTCTATTTAACCACATGCTTTCATGAGAGACCTCAGGGCTGCATGTTTTGAGCTCAGTACTGATCCTGAAAAGCGTTTTCAACCCCACTTACAAGTAAAACTAGCTAAAATGTGCCTGGCTTCTCTTCACTGAAAAGCTCATTCTGTGTACATTTCTGGCATACGTTTGCTCCTACCGGGTCAGCTGAGCAGCGAATTTCTATTTAACCACCTGCTTTCATGAGAGACCTCAGGGCTGCATGTTTTGAGCCCAGTACTGAGCCTGAAAAGCATTTCCAACCCCACTTACAAGTAAAACTAGTTAAAATGTGCCTGGCTTCTCTTCACTGAAAAGCTCATTCTGAGTACATTTTAAGCATACGTTTGCTCCTGCCGGGTCAGCTGAGCAGCGAATTTCTATTTAACCACCTGCTATCATGAGAGACCGCAGGGCTGCATGTTTGGAGCCCAGTACTGATCCTGAAAAGCGTTTTCAACCCCACTTACAAGTAAAACTAGCTAAAATGTGCCTGGCTGCTATTCATTTAAAAGCTCATTCTGTGTACATTTTTGGCATACGTTTGCTCCTACCGGGTCAGCTGAGCAGCGAATTTCTATTTAACCACCTGCTTTCATGAGAGACCTCAGGGCTGCATGTTTTGAGCCCAGTACTGAGCCTTTAAAGCATTTCCAACCCCACTTACAAGAAAAACTAGTTAAAATGTGCCTGGCTTCTCTTCACTGAAAAGCTCATTCTGAGTACATTTTAAGCATTCGTTTGCTCCTGCCGGGTCAGCTGAGCAGCGAATTTCTATTTAACCACCTGATTTCATGAGAGACCTCAGAGCTGCATGTTTTGAGCCCAGTACTGAGCCTGAAAAGCATTTCCAACCCCACTTACAAGTAAAACTAGCTAAAATGTGCCTGGCTTCTCTTCACTGAAAAGCTCATTCTGAGTACATTTTAAGCATACGTTTGCTCCTGCCGGGTCAGCTGAGCAGCGGATTTCTATTTAACCACCTGCTATCATGAGAGACCTCAGGGCTGCATGTTTTGAGCCCAGAACTGATCCTAAAAAGCGTTTCCAACCCCACTTACAAGTAAAACTAGCTAAAATGTGCCTGGCTGCTATTCACTGAAAAGCTCATTCTGTGTACATTTGTGGCATACGTTTGCTCCTACCAGGTCAGCTGAGCTGCGAATTTCTATTTAACCACCTGCTTTCATGAGAGACCTCAGGGCTGCATGTTTTGAGCCCAGTACTGAGCCTGAAAAGCATTTCCAACCCCACTTACAAGTAAAACTAGCTAATGTGCCTGGCTTCTCTTCACTGAAAAGCTCATTCTGAGAACATTTTTAGCATACGTTTGCTCCTGCCGGGTCAGCTGAGCAGCAAATTTCTATTTAACCACCTGCTATCATGAGAGACCTCAGGGCTGCATGTTTTGAGCCCAGTACTGATCCTGAAAAGCGTTTCCAACCCCACTTACAAGTAAAACTAGCTAAAATGTGCCTGGCTTCTCTTCACTGAAAAGGTCATTCTGAGTACATTTTTAGCATACGTTTGCTCCTGCCGGGTCAGCTGAGCAGCGAATTTCTATTTAACCACCTGCTATCATGAGAGACGTCAGGGCTGCATGTTTTGAGCTCAGTACTGATCCTGAAAAGCGTTTTCAACCCCACTTACAAGTAAAACTAGCTAAAATGTGCCTGGCTGCTATTCACTGAAAAGCTCATTCTGTGTACATTTTTGGCATACGTTTGCTACTACCGGGTCAGCTGAGCAGCGAATTTCTATTTAACCACCTGCTTTCATGAGAGACCTCAGGGCTGCATGTTTTGAGCCCAGTACTGAGCCTGAAAAGCATTTCCAACCCCACTTACAAGTAAAACTAGCTAATGTGCCTGGCTTCTCTTCACTGAAAAGCTCATTCTGAGAACATTTTTAGCATACGTTTGCTCCTGCCGGGTCAGCTGAGCAGCAAATTTCTATTTAACCACCTGCTATCATGAGAGACCTCAGGGCTGCATGTTTTGAGCCCAGTACTGATCCTGAAAAGCGTTTCCAACCCCACTTACAAGTAAAACTAGCTAAAATGTGCCTGGCTGCTATTCACTGAAAAGCTCACTCTGTGTACATTTTTGGCATACGTTTGCTCCTACCAGGTCAGCTGAGCTGCGAATTTCTATTTAACCACCTGTTTCATGAGAGACCTCAGGGCTACATGTTTTGAGCCCAGTACTGAGCCTGAAAAGCATTTCCAACCCCATTTACAAGTAAAACTAGCTAAAATGTGCCTGGCTTCTCTTCACTGAAAAGCTCATTCTGAGTACATTTTTAGCATACGTTTGCTCCTGCCGGGTCAGCTGAGCAGCGAATTTCTATTTAACCACCTGCTTTCATGAGAGACCTCAGGGATGCATGCTTTGAGCCCAGCACTGAGCCTGAAAAGCGTTTCCAACCCCACTTACAAGTAAAACTAGCTAAAATGTGCCTGGCTTCTCTTCACTGAAAAGCTCATTCTGAGTACAATTTTAGCATACGTTTGCTCCTGCCGGGTCAGCTGAGCAGCGAATTTCTATTTAACCACCTGCTATCATGAGAGACCTCAGGGCTGCATGTTTTGAGCTCAGTACTGATCCTTAAAAGCGTTTTCAACCCCACTTACAAGTAAAACTAGCTAAAATGTGCCTGGCTGCTATTCATTTAAAAGCTCATTCTGTGTACATTTTTGGCATACGTTTGCTCCTACCGGGTCAGCTGAGCAGCGAATTTCTATTTACCACCTGCTATCATGAGAGACCTAAGGGCTGCATGTTTTGAGCCCAGTACTGAGCCTGAAAAGCATTTCCAACCCCACTTACAAGAAAAACTAGTTAAAATGTGCCTGGCTTCTCTTCACTGAAAAGCTCATTCTGAGTACATTTTTAGCATACGTTTGCTCCTGCCGGGTCAGCTGAGCAGCGAATTTCTATTTAACCACCTGCTATCATGAGAGACCTCAGGGCTGCATGTTTTGAGCCCAGTACTGAGCCTGAAAAGCATTTCCAACCCCACTTACAAGTAAAACTAGCTAAAATGTGCCTGGCTTCTCTCACTGAAAAACTCATTCTGAGTACATTTTTATAATACGTTTGCTCCTGCCGGGTCAGCTGAGCAGCGAATTTCTATTTAACCACCTGCTTTCATGAGAGACCTCAGGGCTGCATGTTTTGAGCTCAGTACTGAGCCTGAAAAGCATTTCCAACCCCACTTACAAGTAAAACTAGCTAAAATGTGCCTGGCTTCTCTTCACTGAAAAGCTCATTCTGTGTACATTTTTGGCATACGTTTGCTCCTGCCGGGTCAGCTGAGCAGCGAATTTCTATTTAACCACCTGCTTTCATGAGAGACCTCAGGGCTGCATGTTTTGAGCCCAGTACTGAGCCTGAAAAGCATTTCCAACCCCACTTACAAGTAAAACTAGCTAAAATGTGCCTGGCTGCTATTCATTTAAAAGCTCATTCTGTGTACATTTTTGGCATACGTTTGCTCCTACCGGGTCAGCTGAGCAGCGAATTTCTATTTACCACCTGCTATCATGAGAGACCTAAGGGCTGCATGTTTTGAGCCCAGTACTGAGCCTGAAAAGCATTTCCAACCCCACTTACAAGAAAAACTAGTTAAAATGTGCCTGGCTTCTCTTCACTGAAAAGCTCATTCTGAGTACATTTTTAGCATACGTTTGCTCCTGCCGGGTCAGCTGAGCAGCGAATTTCTATTTAACCACCTGCTATCATGAGAGACCTCAGGGCTGCATGTTTTGAGCCCAGTACTGAGCCTGAAAAGCATTTCCAACCCCACTTACAAGTAAAACTAGCTAAAATGTGCCTGGCTTCTCTCACTGAAAAACTCATTCTGAGTACATTTTTATAATACGTTTGCTCCTGCCGGGTCAGCTGAGCAGCGAATTTCTATTTAACCACCTGCTTTCATGAGAGACCTCAGGGCTGCATGTTTTGAGCTCAGTACTGAGCCTGAAAAGCATTTCCAACCCCACTTACAAGTAAAACTAGCTAAAATGTGCCTGGCTTCTCTTCACTGAAAAGCTCATTCTGTGTACATTTTTGGCATACGTTTGCTCCTGCCGGGTCAGCTGAGCAGCGAATTTCTATTTAACCACCTGCTTTCATGAGAGACCTCAGGGCTGCATGTTTTGAGCCCAGTACTGAGCCTGAAAAGCATTTCCAACCCCACTTACAAGTAAAACTAGCTAAAATGTGCCTGGCTGCTATTCACTGAAAAGCTCATTCTGTGTACATTTTTGGCATACGTTTGCTCCTACCGGGTCAGCTGAGCAGCGAATTTTTATTTAACCACCTGATTTCATGAGAGACCTCAGAGCTGCATGTTTTGAGCCCAGTACTGAGCCTGAAAAGCATTTCCAACCCCACTTACAAGTAAAACTAGCTAAAATGTGCCTGGCTTCTCTTCACTGAAAAGCTCATTCTGAGTACATTTTTAGCATACGTTTGCTCCTGCCGGGTCAGCTGAGCAGCGAATTTCTATTTAACCACCTGCTTTCATGAGAGACCTCAGGGATGCATGCTTTGAGCCCAGCACTGAGCCTGAAAAGCGTTTCCAACCCCACTTACAAGTAAAACTAGCTAAAATGTGCCTGGCTTCTCTTCACTGAAAAGCTCATTCTGAGTACAATTTTAGCATACGTTTGCTCCTGCCGGGTCAGCTGAGCAGCGAATTTCTATTTAACCACCTGCTATCATGAGAGACCTCAGGGCTGCATGTTTTGAGCTCAGTACTGATCCTGAAAAGCGTTTTAAACCCCACTTACAAGTAAAACTAGCTAAAATGTGCCTGGCTGCTATTCATTTAAAAGCTCATTCTGTGTACATTTTTGGCATACGTTTGCTCCTACCGGGTCAGCTGAGCAGCGAATTTCTATTTAACCACCTGCTTTCATGAGAGACCTCAGGGCTGCATGTTTTGAGCCCAGTACTGAGGCTGAAAAGCATTTCCAACCCCACTTACAAGTAAAACTAGCTAAAATGTGCCTGGCTTCTCTCACTGAAAAACACATTCTGAGTACATTTTTATAACACGTTTGCTCCTGCCGGGTCAGCTGAGCAGCGAATTTCTATTTAACCACCTGCTATCATGAGAGACCTCAGGGCTGCATGTTTTGAGCCCAGTACTGAGCCTGTAAAGCATTTACAACCCCACTTACAAGAAAAACTAGTTAAAATGTGCCTGGCTTCTCTTCACTGAAAAGCTCATTCTGATTACATTTTAAGCATACGTTTGCTCCTGCCGGGTCAGCTGAGCAGCGAATTTCTATTTAACCACCTGCTATCATGAGAGACCTCAGGGCTGCATGTTTTGAGCCCAGTACTGATCCTGAAAAGCGTTTCCAACCCCACTTACAAGTAAAACTAGCTAAAATGTGCCTGGCTGCTATTCACTGAAAAGCTCATTCTGTGTACATTTTTGGCATACGTTTGCTCCTACCGGGTCAGCTGAGCAGCGAATTTCTATTTAACCACCTGATTTCATGAGAGACCTCAGAGCTGCATGTTTTGAGCCCAGTACTGAGCCTGAAAAGCATTTCCAACCCCACTTACAAGTAAAACTAGCTAAAATGTGCCTGGCTGCTATTCACTGAAAAGCTCATTCTGTGTACATTTTTGGCATACGTTTGCTCCTACTGGGTCAGCTGAGCAGCGAATTTCTATTTAACCACCTGCTATCATGAGAGACCTCAGGGCTGCATGTTTTGAGCTCAGTACTGATCCTGAAAAGCGTTTTCAACCCCACTTACAAGTAAAACTAGCTAAAATGTGCCTGGCTGCTATTCATTTAAAAGCTCATTCTGTGTACATTTTTGGCATACGTTTGCTCCTGCCGGGTCAGCTGAGCAGCGAATTTCTATTTAACCACCTGCTATCATGAGAGACCTCGGGGCTGCATGTTTTGAGCCCAGTACTGAGCCTGAAAAGCATTTACAACCCCACTTACAAGAAAAACTAGTTAAAATGTGCCTGGCTTCTCTTCACTGAAAAGCTCATTCTGATTACATTTTAAGCATACGTTTGCTCCTGCCGGGTCAGCTGAGCAGCAAATTTCTATTTAACCACCTGCTATCATGAGAGACCTCAGGGCTGCATGTTTTGAGCCCAGTACTGATCCTGAAAAGCGTTTCCAACCCCACTTACAAGTAAAACTAGCTAAAATGTGCCTGGCTTCTCTCACTGAAAAACTCATTCTGAGTACATTTTTAGCATACGTTTGCTCCTGCCGGGTCAGCTGAGCAGCGAATTTCTATTTAACCACCTGCTATCATGAGAGACCTCAGGGCTGCATGTTTTGAGCCCAGTACTGAGCCTGTAAAGCATTTACAACCCCACTTACAAGAAAAACTAGTTAAAATGTGCCTGGCTTCTCTTCACTGAAAAGCTCATTCTGATTACATTTTAAGCATACGTTTGCTCCTGCCGGGTCAGCTGAGCAGCGAATTTCTATTTAACCACCTGCTATCATGAGAGACCTCAGGGCTGCATGTTTTGAGCCCAGTACTGATCCTGAAAAGCGTTTCCAACCCCACTTACAAGTAAAACTAGCTAAAATGTGCCTGGCTGCTATTCACTGAAAAGCTCATTCTGTGTACATTTTTGGCATACGTTTGCTCCTACCGGGTCAGCTGAGCAGCGAATTTCTATTTAACCACCTGATTTCATGAGAGACCTCAGAGCTGCATGTTTTGAGCCCAGTACTGAGCCTGAAAAGCATTTCCAACCCCACTTACAAGTAAAACTAGCTAAAATGTGCCTGGCTGCTATTCACTGAAAAGCTCATTCTGTGTACATTTTTGGCATACGTTTGCTCCTACCGGGTCAGCTGAGCAGCGAATTTCTATTTAACCACCTGCTATCATGAGAGACCTCAGGGCTGCATGTTTTGAGCTCAGTACTGATCCTGAAAAGCGTTTTCAACCCCACTTACAAGTAAAACTAGCTAAAATGTGCCTGGCTGCTATTCATTTAAAAGCTCATTCTGTGTACATTTTTGGCATACGTTTGCTCCTGCCGGGTCAGCTGAGCAGCGAATTTCTATTTAACCACCTGCTATCATGAGAGACCTCAGGGCTGCATGTTTTGAGCCCAGTACTGAGCCTGAAAAGCATTTACAACCCCACTTACAAGAAAAACTAGTTAAAATGTGCCTGGCTTCTCTTCACTGAAAAGCTCATTCTGATTACATTTTAAGCATACGTTTGCTCCTGCCGGGTCAGCTGAGCAGCAAATTTCTATTTAACCACCTGCTATCATGAGAGACCTCAGGGCTGCATGTTTTGAGCCCAGTACTGATCCTGAAAAGCGTTTCCAACCCCACTTACAAGTAAAACTAGCTAAAATGTGCCTGGCTTCTCTCACTGAAAAACTCATTCTGAGTACATTTTTAGCATACGTTTGCTCCTGCCGGGTCAGCTGAGCAGCGAATTTCTATTTAACCACCTGCTATCATGAGAGACCTCAGGGCTGCATGTTTTGAGCCCAGTACTGAGCCTGAAAAGCATTTACAACCCCACTTACAAGAAAAACTAGTTAAAATGTGCCTGGCTTCTCTTCACTGAAAAGCTCATTCTGATCACATTTTAAGCATACGTTTGCTCCTGCCGGGTCAGCTGAGCAGCGAATTTCTATTTAACCACCTGCTTTCATGAGAGACCTCAGGGCTGCATGTTTTGAGCCCAGTACTGAGCCTGAAAAGCATTTTCAATCCCACTTACAAGTAAAACTAGCTAAAATGTGCCTGGCTGCTATTCACTGAAAAGCTCATTCTGTGTACATTTTTGGCATTCGTTTGCTCCTACCGGGTCAGCTGAGCAGCGAATTTCTATTTAACCACCTGCTTTCATGAGAGACCTCAGGGCTGCATGTTTTGAGCCCAGTACTGAGCCTGAAAACCATTTCGAACCCCACTTACAAGTAAAACTAACTAAAATGTGCCTGGCTTCTCTTCACTGAAAAGCTCATTCTGTGTACATTTTTGGCATACGTTTGCTCCTACCGGGTCAGCTGAGCAGCGAATTTCTATTTAACCACCTGCTTTCATGAGAGACCTCAGGGCTGCATGTTTTGAGCCCAGTACTGAGCCTGAAAAGCATTTCCAACCCCACTTACAAGTAAAACTAGTTAAAATGTGCCTGGCTTCTCTTCACTGAAAAGCTCATTCTGAGTACATTTTAAGCATACGTTTGCTCCTGCCGGGTCAGCTGAGCAGCGAATTTCTATTTAACCACCTGCTATCATGAGAGACCGCAGGGCTGCATGTTTGGAGCCCAGTACTGATCCTGAAAAGCGTTTCCAACCCCACTTACAAGTAAAACTAGCTAAAATGTGCCTGCTGCTATTCACTGAAAAGCTCATTCTGTGTACATTTGTGGCATACGTTTGCTCCTACCGGGTCAGCTGAGCAGCGAATTTCTATTTAACCACCTGCTTTCATGAGAGACCTCAGGGATGCATGTTTTGAGCCCAGTACTGAGCCTGAAAAGCATTTCCAACCCCACTTACAAGTAAAACTAGCTAATGTGCCTGGCTTCTCTTCACTGAAAAGCTCATTCTGAGAACATTTTTAGCATACGTTTGCTCCTGCCGGGTCAGCTGAGCAGCAAATTTCTATTTAACCACCTGCTATCATGAGAGACCTCAGGGCTGCATGTTTTGAGCCCAGTACTGATCCTGAAAAGCGTTTCCAACCCCACTTACAAGTAAAACTAGCTAAAATGTGCCTGGCTTCTATTCACTGAAAAGCTCATTCTGAGTACATTTTTAGCATACGTTTGCTCCTGCCGGGTCAGCTGAGCAGCGAATTTCTATTTAACCACCTGCTATCATGAGAGACCTCAGGTCTGCATGTTTTGAGCTCAGTACTGATCCTGAAAAGCGTTTTCAACCCCACTTACAAGTAAAACTAGCTAAAATGTGCCTGGCTGCTATTCACTGAAAAGCTCATTCTGTGTACATTTTTGGCATACGTTTGCTCCTACCGGGTCAGCTGAGCAGCGAATTTCTATTTAACCACCTGCTTTCATGAGAGACCTCAGGGCTGCATGTTTTGAGCCCAGTACTGAGCCTGAAAAGCATTTCCAACCCCACTTACAAGTAAAACTAGCTAAAATGTGCCTGGCTTCTCTTCACTGAAAAGCTCATTCTGAGTACATTTTTAGCATATGTTTGCTCCTGCCGGGTCAGCTGAGCAGCGAATTTCTATTTAACCACCTGCTATCATGTGAGACCTCAGGGCTGCATGTTTTGAGCCGAGTACTGATAAAAGGGTTTCCAACCCCACTTACAAGTAAAACTAGCTTAAATGTGCCTGGCTGCTATTCACTGAAAAGCTCATTCTGTGTACATTTTTGGAATACGTTTGCTCCTGCCGGGTCAGCTGAGCAGCGAATTTCTTTTTAACCACCTGCTATCATGAGAGACCTCAGGGCTGCATGTTTTGAGCCCAGTACTGAGCCTGAAAAGCATTTCCAACCCCACTTACAAGAAAAACTAGTTTAAATGTGCCTGGCTTCTCTTCACTGAAAAGCTCATTCTGAGTACATTTTTAGCATATGTTTGCTCCTGCCGGGTCAGCTGAGCAGCGAATTTCTATTTAACCACCTGCTATCATGAGAGACCTCAGGGCTGCATGTTTTGAGCCCAGTACTGATCCTGAAAAGCGTTTTCAACCCCACTTACAAGTAAAACTAGCTAAAATGTGCCTGGCTTCTCTTCACTGAAAAGCTCATTCTGAGTACATTTTTAGCATACGTTTGCTCCTGCCGGGTCAGCTGAGCAGCGAATTTCTTTTTAACCACCTGCTATCATGAGAGACCTCAGGGCTGCATGTTTTGAGCCCAGTACTGAGCCTGAAAAGCATTTCCAACCCCACTTACAAGAAAAACTAGTTTAAATGTGCCTGGCTTCTCTTCACTGAAAAGCTCATTCTGAGTACATTTTTAGCATACGTTTGCTCCTGCCGGGTCAGCTGAGCAGCGAATTTCTATTTAACCACCTGCTATCATGAGAGACCTCAGGGCTGCATGTTTTGAGCCCAGTACTGATCCTGAAAAGCGTTTTCAACCCCACTTACAAGTAAAACTAGCTAAAATGTGCCTCGCTGCTATTCACTGAAAAGCTCATTCTGAGAACATTTTTAGTATACGTTTGCTCCTGCCGAGTCAGCTGAGCAGCAAATTTCTATTTAACCACCTGCTATCATGAGAGACCTCAGGGCTGCATGTTTTGAGCTCAGTACTGATCCTGAAAAGCGTTTTCAACCCCACTTACAAGTAAAACTAGCTAAAATGTGCCTGGCTGCTATTCACTGAAAAGCTCATTCTGTGTACATTTTTGGCATACGTTTGCTCCTACCGGGTCAGCTGAGCAGCAAATTTCTATTTAACCACCTGCTTTCATGAGAGACCTCAGGGCTGCATGTTTTGAGCCCAGTACTGAGCCTGAAAAGCATTTCCAACCCCACTTACAAGTAAAACTAGCTAAAATGTGCCTGGCTTCTCTTCACTGAAAAGCTCATTCTGCTTACATTTTTGGCATACGTTTGCTCCTACCGGGTCAGCTGAGCAGCGAATTTCTATTTAACCACCTGATTTCATGAGAGACCTCAGAGCTGCATGTTTTGAGCCCAGTACTGAGCCTGAAAAGCATTTCCAACCCCACTTACAAGTAAAACTAGCTAAAATGTGCCTGGCTTCTCTTCACTGAAAAGCTCATTCTGAGTACATTTTTAGCATACGTTTGCTCCTGCCGGGTCAGCTGAGCAGCAAATTTCTATTTAACCACCTGCTTTCATGAGAGACCTCAGGGATGCATGCTTTGAGCCCAGCACTGAGCCTGAAAAGCGTTTCCAACCCCACTTACAAGTAAAACTAGCTAAAATGTGCCTGGCTTCTCTTCACTGAAAAGCTCATTCTGAGTACATTTTTAGCATACGTTTGCTCCTGCCGGGTCAGCTGAGCAGCGAATTTCTATTTAACCACCTGCTATCTTGAGAGACCTCAGGGCTGCATGTTTTGAGCTCAGTACTGATCCTGAAAAGCGTTTTCAACCCCACTTACAAGTAAAACTAGCTAAAATGTGCCTGGCTGCTATTCATTTAAAAGATCATTCTGTGTACATTTTTGGCATACGTTTGCTCCTACCGGGTCAGCTGAGCAGCGAATTTCTATTTAACCACCTGCTTTCATGAGAGACCTCAGGGCTGCATGTTTTGAGCCCAGTACTGAGCCTTTAAAGCATTTCCAACCCCACTTACAAGAAAAACTAGTTAAAATGTGCCTGGCTTTTCTTCACTGAAAAGCTCATTCTGAGTACATTTTAAGCATACGTTTGCTCCTGCCGGGTCAGCTGAGCAGCGAATTTCTATTTAACCACCTGATTTCATGAGAGACCTCAGAGCTGCATGTTTTGAGCCCAGTACTGAGCCTGAAAAGCATTTCCAACCCCACTTACAAGTAAAACTAGCTAAAATGTGCCTGGCTTCTCTTCACTGAAAAGCTCATTCTGAGTACATTTTTAGCATACGTTTGCTCCTGCCGGGTCAGCTGAGCAGCGAATTTCTATTTAACCACCTGCTATCATGAGAGACCTCAGGGCTGCATGTTTTGAGCCCAGTACTGAGCCTGAAAAGCATTTCCAACCCCACTTACAAGAAAAACTAGTTAAAATGTGCTGGCTTCTCTTCACTGAAAAGCTCATTCTGAGTACATTTTAAGCATACGTTTGCTCCTGCCGGGTCAGCTGAGCAGCGAATTTCTATTTAACCACCTGCTATCATGAGAGACCTCAGGGCTGCATGTTTTGAGCTCAGTACTGATCCTGAAAAGCGTTTTCAACCCCACTTACAAGAAAAACTAGTTAATGTGCCTGGCTTCTCTTCACTGAAAAGCTCATTCTGAGAACATTTTTAGCATACGTTTGCTCCTGCCGGGTCAGCTGAGCAGCAAATTTCTATTTAACCACCTGCTATCATGAGAGACCTCAGGGCTGCATGTTTTGAGCCCAGTACTGATCCTGAAAAGCGTTTCCAACCCCACTTACAAGTAAAACTAGCTAAAATGTGCCTGGCTGCTACTCACTGAAAAGCTCTTTCTGTGTACATTTTTGGCATACGTTTGCTCCTACCAGGTCAGCTGAGCTGCGAATTTCTATTTAACCACCTGCTTTCATGAGAGACCTCAGGGATGCATGCTTTGAGCCCAGCACTGAGCCTGAAAAGCGTTTCCAACCCCACTTACAGGTAAAACTAGCTAAAATGTGCCTGGCTTCTCTTCACTGAAAAGCTCATTCTGCTTACATTTTTAGCATACGTTTGCTCCTGCCGGGTCAGCTGAGCAGCGAATTTCTATTTAACCACCTGATTTCATGAGAGACCTCAGAGCTGCATGTTTTGAGCCCAGTACTGAGCCTGAAAAGCATTTCCAACCCCACTTACAAGTAAAACTAGCTAAAATGTGCCTGGCTTCTCTTCACTGAAAAGCTCATTCTGAGTACATTTTTAGCATACGTTTGCTCCTGCCGGGTCAGCTGAGCAGCGAATTTCTATTTAACCACCTGCTTTCATGAGAGACCTCAGGGATGCATGCTTTGAGCCCAGCACTGAGCCTGAAAAGCGTTTCCAACCCCACTTACAAGTAAAACTAGCTAAAATGTGCCTGGCTTCTCTTCACTGAAAAGCTCATTCTGAGTACATTTTTAGCATACGTTTGCTCCTGCCGGGTCAGCTGAGCAGCGAATTTCTATTTAACCACCTGCTATCATGAGAGACCTCAGGGCTGCATGTTTTGAGCTCAGTACTGATCCTGAAAAGCGTTTTCAATCCCACTTACAAGTAAAACTAGCTAAAATGTGCCTGGCTGCTATTCACTGAAAAGCTCATTCTGTGTACATTTTTGGCATTCGTTTGCTCCTACCGGGTCAGCTTAGCAGCGAATTTCTATTTAACCACCTGCTTTCATGAGAGACCTCAGGGCTGCATGTTTTGAGCCCAGTACTGAGCCTGAAAAGCATTTCGAACCCCACTTACAAGTAAAACTAGCTAAAATGTGCCTGGCTTCTCTTCACTGAAAAGCTCATTCTGTGTACATTTTTGGCATACGTTTGCTCCTACCGGGTCAGCTGAGCAGCGAATTTCTATTTAACCACCTGCTTTCATGAGAGACCTCAGGGCTGCATGTTTTGAGCCCAGTACTGAGCCTGAAAAGCATTTCCAACCCCACTTACAAGTAAAACTCGTTAAAATGTGCCTGGCTTCTCTTCACTGAAAAGCTCATTCTGAGTACATTTTAAGCATACGTTTGCTCCTGCCGGGTCAGCTGAGCAGCGAATTTCTATTTAACCACCTGCTATCATGAGAGACCGCAGGGCTGCATGTTTGGAGCCCAGTACTGATCCTGAAAAGCGTTTTCAACCCCACTTACAAGTAAAACTAGCTAAAATGTGCCTGCTGCTATTCACTGAAAAGCTCATTCTGTGTACATTTGTGGCATACGTTTGCTCCTGCCGGGTCAGCTGAGCAGCGAATTTCTATTTAACCACCTGCTTTCATGAGAGACCTCAGGGATGCATGCTTTGAGCCCAGCACTGAGCCTGAAAAGCGTTTCCAACCCCACTTACAAGTAAAACTAGCTAAAATGTGCCTGGCTTCTCTTCACTGGAAAGCTCATTCTGAGTACATTTTTAGCATACGTTTGCTCCTGCCGGGTCAGCTGAGCAGCGAATTTCTATTTAACCACCTGCTATCATGAGAGACCTCAGGGCTGCATGTTTTGAGCCCAGTACTGATCCTGAAAAGCGTTTTCAACCCCACTTACAAGTAAAACTAGCTAAAATGTGCCTGGCTGCTATTCACTGAAAAGCTCATTCTGTGTACATTTTTGGCATACGTTTGCTCCTACCGGGTCAGCTGAGCAGCAAATTTCTATTTAACCACCTGCTTTCATGAGAGACCTCAGGGCTGCATGTTTTGAGCCCAGTACTGAGCCTGAAAAGCATTTCCAACCCCACTTACAAGTAAAACTAGCTAAAATGTGCCTGGCTTCTCTTCACTGAAAAGCTCATTCTGAGTACATTTTTAGCATACGTTTGCTCCTGCCGGGTCAGCTGAGCAGCGAATTTCTATTTAACCACCTGCTATCATGAGAGACCTCAGGGCTGCATGTTTTGAGCTCAGTACTGATCCTGAAAAGCGTTTTCAACCCCACTTACAAGTAAAACTAGCTAAAATGTGCCTGGCTTCTCTTCACTGAAAAGCTCGTTCTGAGAACATTTTTAGTATACGTTTGCTCCTGCCGAGTCAGTTGTGCAGCGAATTTCTATTTAACCACCTGCTATCATGAGAGACCTCAGGGCTGCATGTTTTGAGCCCAGTACTGATCCTGAAAAGCGTTTTCAACCCCACTTACAAGTAAAACTAGCTAAAATGTGCCTGGCTGCTATTCACTGAAACCTCATTCTGTGTACATTTTTGGCATACATTTGCTCCTACCGGGTCAGCTGAGCAGCGAATTTCTATTTAACCACCTGCTTTCATGAGAGACCTCAGGGATGCATGCTTTGAGCCCAGCACTGAGCCTGAAAAGCGTTTCCAACCCCACTTACAGGTAAAACTAGCTAAAATGTGCCTGGCTTCTCTTCACTGAAAAGCTCATTCTGCTTACATTTTTGGCATACGTTTGCTCCTACCGGGTCAGCTGAGCAGCGAATTTATATTTAACCACCTGATTTCATGAGAGACCTCAGAGCTGCATGTTTTGAGCCCAGTACTGAGCCTGAAAAGCATTTCCAACCCCACTTACAAGTAAAACTAGCTAAAATGTGCCTGGCTTCGCTTCACTGAAAAGCTCATTCTGAGTACATTTTTAGCATACGTTTGCTCCTGCCGGGTCAGCTGAGCAGCGAATTTCTATTTAACCACCTGCTTTCATGAGAGACCTCAGGGATGCACGCTTTGAGCCCAGCACTGAGCCTGAAAAGCGTTTCCAACCCCACTTACAAGTAAAACTAGCTAAAATGTGCCTGGCTTCTCTTCACTGAAAAGCTCATTCTGAGTACATTTTTAGCATACGTTTGCTCCTGCCGGGTCAGCTGAGCAGCGAATTTCTATTTAACCACCTGCTATCATGAGAGACCTCAGGGCTGCATGTTTTGAGCCCAGTACTGATCCTGAAAAGCATTTCCAACCCCACTTACAAGTAAAACTAGCTAATGTGCCTGGCTTCTCTTCACTGAAAAGCTCATTCTGAGAACATTTTTAGCATACGTTTGCTCCTGCCGGGTCAGCTGAGCAGCAAATTTCTATTTAACCACCTGCTATCATGAGAGACCTCAGGGCTGCATGTTTTGAGCCCAGTACTGATCCTGAAAAGCGTTTCCAACCCCACTTACAAGTAAAACTAGCTAAAATGTGCCTGGCTGCTATTCACTGAAAAGCTCATTCTGTGTACATTTTTGGCATACGTTTGCTCCTACCAGGTCAGCTGAGCTGCGAATTTCTATTTAACCACCTGCTTTCATGAGAGACCTCAGGGCTGCATGTTTTGAGCCCAGTACTGAGCCTGAAAAGCATTTCCAACCCCACTTACAAGTAAAACTAGCTAAAATGTGCCTGGCTTCTCTTCACTGAAAAGGTCATTCTGAGTACATTTTTAGCATACGTTTGCTCCTGCCGGGTCAGCTGAGCAGCGAATTTCTATTTAACCACCTGCTATCATGAGAGACGTCAGGGCTGCATGTTTTGAGCTCAGTACTGATCCTGAAAAGCGTTTTCAACCCCACTTACAAGTAAAACTAGCTAAAATGTGCCTGGCTGCTATTCACTGAAAAGCTCATTCTGTGTACATTTTTGGCATACGTTTGCTACTACCGGGTCAGCTGAGCAGCGAATTTCTATTTAACCACCTGCTTTCATGAGAGACCTCAGGGCTGCATGTTTTGAGCCCAGTACTGAGCCTGAAAAGCATTTCCAACCCCACTTACAAGTAAAACTAGCTAATGTGCCTGGCTTCTCTTCACTGAAAAGCTCATTCTGAGAACATTTTTAGCATACGTTTGCTCCTGCCGGGTCAGCTGAGCAGCGAATTTCTATTTAACCACCTGCTATCATGAGAGACCTCAGGGCTGCATGTTTTGAGCTCAGTACTGATCCTGAAAAGCGTTTTCAATCCCACTTACAAGTAAAACTAGCTAAAATGTGCCTGGCTGCTATTCACTGAAAAGCTCATTCTGTGTACATTTTTGGCATTCGTTTGCTCCTACCGGGTCAGCTGAGCAGCGAATTTCTATTTAACCACCTGCTTTCATGAGAGACCTCAGGGCTGCATGTTTTGAGCCCAGTACTGAGCCTGAAAAGCATTTCGAACCCCACTTACAAGTAAAACTAGCTAAAATGTGCCTGGCTTCTCTTCACTGAAAAGCTCATTCTGTGTACATTTTTGGCATACGTTTGCTCCTACCGGGTCAGCTGAGCAGCGAATTTCTATTTAACCACCTGCTTTCATGAGAGACCTCAGGGCTGCATGTTTTGAGCCCAGTACTGAGCCTGAAAAGCATTTCCAACCCCACTTACAAGTAAAACTAGTTAAAATGTGCCTGACTTCTCTTCACTGAAAAGCTCATTCTGAGTACATTTTAAGCATACGTTTGCTCCTGCCGGGTCAGCTGAGCAGCGAATTTCTATTTAACCACCTGCTATCATGAGAGACCGCAGGGCTGCATGTTTGGAGCCCAGTACTGATCCTGAAAAGCGTTTTCAACCCCACTTACAAGTAAAACTAGCTAAAATGTGCCTGGCTGCTATTCATTTAAAAGCTCATTCTGTGTACATTTTTGGCATACGTTTGCTCCTACCGGGTCAGCTGAGCAGCGAATTTCTATTTAACCACCTGCTTTCATGAGAGACCTCAGGGCTGCATGTTTTGAGCCCAGTACTGAGCCTTTAAAGCATTTCCAACCCCACTTACAAGAAAAACTAGTTAAAATGTGCCTGGCTTCTCTTCACTGAAAAGCTCATTCTGAGTACATTTTAAGCATTCGTTTGCTCCTGCCGGGTCAGCTGAGCAGCGAATTTCTATTTAACCACCTGATTTCATGAGAGACCTCAGAGCTGCATGTTTTGAGCCCAGTACTGAGCCTGAAAAGCATTTCCAACCCCACTTACAAGTAAAACTAGCTAAAATGTGCCTGGCTTCTCTTCACTGAAAAGCTCATTCTGAGTACATTTTTAGCATACGTTTGCTCCTGCCGGGTCAGCTGAGCAGCGAATTTCTATTTAACCACCTGCTATCATGAGAGACCTAAGGGCTGCATGTTTTGAGCCCAGTACTGAGCCTGAAAAGCATTTCCAACCCCACTTACAAGAAAAACTAGTTAAAATGTGCCTGGCTTCTCTTCACTGAAAAGCTCATTCTGAGTACATTTTAAGCATACGTTTGCTCCTGCCGGGTCAGCTGAGCAGCGAATTTCTATTTAACCACCTGCTATCATGAGAGACCTCAGGGCTGCATGTTTTGAGCCCAGAACTGATCCTAAAAAGCGTTTCCAACCCCACTTACAAGTAAAACTAGCTAAAATGTGCCTGGCTGCTATTCACTGAAAAGCTCATTCTGTGTACATTTTTGGCATACGTTTGCTCCTACCAGGTCAGCTGAGCTGCGAATTTCTATTTAACCACCTGCTTTCATGAGAGACCTCAGGGCTGCATGTTTTGAGCCCAGTACTGAGCCTGAAAAGCATTTCCAACCCCACTTACAAGTAAAACTAGCTAATGTGCCTGGCTTCTCTTCACTGAAAAGCTCATTCTGAGAACATTTTTAGCATACGTTTGCTCCTGCCGGGTCAGCTGAGCAGCAAATTTCTATTTAACCACCTGCTATCATGAGAGACCTCAGGGCTGCATGTTTTGAGCCCAGTACTGATCCTGAAAAGCGTTTCCAACCCCACTTACAAGTAAAACTAGCTAAAATGTGCCTGGCTGCTATTCACTGAAAAGCTCATTCTGTGTACATTTTTGGCATACGTTTGCTCCTACCAGGTCAGCTGAGCTGCGAATTTCTATTTAACCACCTGCTTTCATGAGAGACCTCAGGGCTGCATGTTTTGAGCCCAGTACTGAGCCTGAAAAGCATTTCCAACCCCACTTACAAGTAAAACTAGCTAATGTGCCTGGCTTCTCTTCACTGAAAAGCTCATTCTGAGAACATTTTTAGCATACGTTTGCTCCTGCCGGGTCAGCTGAGCAGCAAATTTCTATTTAACCACCTGCTATCATGAGAGACCTCAGGGCTGCATGTTTTGAGCCCAGTACTGATCCTGAAAAGCGTTTCCAACCCCACTTACAAGTAAAACTAGCTAAAATGTGCCTGGCTGCTATTCACTGAAAAGCTCACTCTGTGTACATTTTTGGCATACGTTTGCTCCTACCAGGTCAGCTGAGCTGCGAATTTCTATTTAACCACCTGTTTCATGAGAGACCTCAGGGCTACATGTTTTGAGCCCAGTACTGAGCCTGAAAAGCATTTTCAACCCCATTTACAAGTAAAACTAGCTAAAATGTGCCTGGCTTCTCTTCACTGAAAAGCTCATTCTGAGTACATTTTTAGCATACGTTTTCTCCTACCGGGTCAGCTGAGCAGCGAATTTCTATTTAACCACCTGCTTTCATGACAGACCTCAGGGCTGCATGTTTTGAGCCTAGTACTGAGCCTGAAAAGCATTTCCAACCCCACTTACAAGTAAAACTAGCTAATGTGCCTGGCTTCTCTTCACTGAAAAGCTCATTCTGAGAACATTTTTAGCATACGTTTGCTCCTGCCGGGTCAGCTGAGCAGCAAATTTCTATTTAACCACCTGCTATCATGAGAGACCTCAGGGCTGCATGTTTTGAGCCTAGTACTGATCCTGAAAAGCGTTTCCAACCCCACTTACAAGTAAAACTAGCTAAAATGTGCCTGGCTGCTATTCACTGAAAAGCTCATTCTGTGTACATTTTTGGCATACGTTTGCTCCTACCAGGTCAGCTGAGCTGCGAATTTCTATTTAACCACCTGCATTCATGAGAGACCTCAGGGCTACAGGTTTTGAGCCCAGCACTGAGCCTGAAAAGCATTTCCAACCCCACTTACAAGTAAAACTAGCTAAAATGTGCCTGGCTTCTCTTCACTGAAAAGCTCATTCTGAGTACATTTTAAGCATACGTTTGCTCCTGCCGGGTCAGCTGAGCAGCGAATTTCTATTTAACCACCTGCTATCATGAGAGACCTCAGGGCTGCATGTTTTGAGCCCAGTACTGAGCCTGAAAAGCATTTCCAACCCCACTTACAAGTAAAACTAGTTAAAATGTGCCTGACTTCTCTTCACTGAAAAGCTCATTCTGTGTACATTTTTGGCATACGTTTGCTCCTACCAGGTCAGCTGAGCTGCGAATTTCTATTTAACCACCTGCTTTCATGAGAGACCTCAGGGCTGCATGTTTTGAGCCCAGTACTGAGCCTGAAAAGCATTTCCAACCCCACTTACAAGTAAAACTAGCTAATGTGCCTGGCTTCTCTTCACTGAAAAGCTCATTCTGAGAACATTTTTAGCATACGTTTGCTCCTGCCGGGTCAGCTGAGCAGCAAATTTCTATTTAACCACCTGCTATCATGAGAGACCTCAGGGCTGCATGTTTTGAGCCCAGTACTGATCCTGAAAAGCGTTTCCAACCCCACTTACAAGTAAAACTAGCTAAAATGTGCCTGGCTGCTATTCACTGAAAAGCTCATTCTGTGTACATTTTTGGCATACGTTTGCTCCTACCAGGTCAGCTGAGCTGCGAATTTCTATTTAACCACCTGCTTTCATGAGAGACCTCAGGGCTGCATGTTTTGAGCCCAGTACTGAGCCTGAAAAGCATTTCCAACCCCACTTACAAGTAAAACTAGCTAAAATGTGCCTGGCTTCTCTTCACTGAAAAGGTCATTCTGAGTACATTTTTAGCATACGTTTGCTCCTGCCGGGTCAGCTGAGCAGCGAATTTCTATTTAACCACCTGCTATCATGAGAGACGTCAGGGCTGCATGTTTTGAGCTCAGTACTGATCCTGAAAAGCGTTTTCAACCCCACTTACAAGTAAAACTAGCTAAAATGTGCCTGGCTGCTATTCACTGAAAAGCTCATTCTGTGTACATTTTTGGCATACGTTTGCTACTACCGGGTCAGCTGAGCAGCGAATTTCTATTTAACCACCTGCTTTCATGAGAGACCTCAGGGCTGCATGTTTTGAGCCCAGTACTGAGCCTGAAAAGCATTTCCAACCCCACTTACAAGTAAAACTAGCTAATGTGCCTGGCTTCTCTTCACTGAAAAGCTCATTCTGAGAACATTTTTAGCATACGTTTGCTCCTGCCGGGTCAGCTGAGCAGCGAATTTCTATTTAACCACCTGCTATCATGAGAGACCTCAGGGCTGCATGTTTTGAGCTCAGTACTGATCCTGAAAAGCGTTTTCAATCCCACTTACAAGTAAAACTAGCTAAAATGTGCCTGGCTGCTATTCACTGAAAAGCTCATTCTGTTTACATTTTTGGCATTCGTTTGCTCCTACCGGGTCAGCTGAGCAGCGAATTTCTATTTAACCACCTGCTTTCATGAGAGACCTCAGGGCTGCATGTTTTGAGCCCAGTACTGAGCCTGAAAAGCATTTCGAACCCCACTTACAAGTAAAACTAGCTAAAATGTGCCTGGCTTCTCTTCACTGAAAAGCTCATTCTGTGTACATTTTTGGCATACGTTTGCTCCTACCGGGTCAGCTGAGCAGCGAATTTCTATTTAACCACCTGCTTTAATGAGAGACCTCAGGGCTGCATGTTTTGAGCCCAGTACTGAGCCTGAAAAGCATTTCCAACCCCACTTACAAGTAAAACTAGTTAAAATGTGCCTGACTTCTCTTCACTGAAAAGCTCATTCTGAGTACATTTTAAGCATACGTTTGCTCCTGCCGGGTCAGCTGAGCAGCGAATTTCTATTTAACCACCTGCTATCATGAGAGACCGCAGGGCTGCATGTTTGGAGCCCAGTACTGATCCTGAAAAGCGTTTTCAACCCCACTTACAAGTAAAACTAGCTAAAATGTGCCTGGCTGCTATTCATTTAAAAGCTCATTCTGTGTACATTTTTGGCATACGTTTGCTCCTACCGGGTCAGCTGAGCAGCGAATTTCTATTTAACCACCTGCTTTCATGAGAGACCTCAGGGCTGCATGTTTTGAGCCCAGTACTGAGCCTTTAAAGCATTTCCAACCCCACTTACAAGAAAAACTAGTTAAAATGTGCCTGGCTTCTCTTCACTGAAAAGCTCATTCTGAGTACATTTTAAGCATTCGTTTGCTCCTGCCGGGTCAGCTGAGCAGCGAATTTCTATTTAACCACCTGATTTCATGAGAGACCTCAGAGCTGCATGTTTTGAGCCCAGTACTGAGCCTGAAAAGCATTTCCAACCCCACTTACAAGTAAAACTAGCTAAAATGTGCCTGGCTTCTCTTCACTGAAAAGCTCATTCTGAGTACATTTTTAGCATACGTTTGCTCCTGCCGGGTCAGCTGAGCAGCGAATTTCTATTTAACCACCTGCTATCATGAGAGACCTAAGGGCTGCATGTTTTGAGCCCAGTACTGAGCCTGAAAAGCATTTCCAACCCCACTTACAAGAAAAACTAGTTAAAATGTGCCTGGCTTCTCTTCACTGAAAAGCTCATTCTGAGTACATTTTAAGCATACGTTTGCTCCTGCCGGGTCAGCTGAGCAGCGAATTTCTATTTAACCACCTGCTATCATGAGAGACCTCAGGGCTGCATGTTTTGAGCCCAGAACTGATCCTAAAAAGCGTTTCCAACCCCACTTACAAGTAAAACTAGCTAAAATGTGCCTGGCTGCTATTCACTGAAAAGCTCATTCTGTGTACATTTTTGGCATACGTTTGCTCCTACCAGGTCAGCTGAGCTGCGAATTTCTATTTAACCACCTGCTTTCATGAGAGACCTCAGGGCTGCATGTTTTGAGCCCAGTACTGAGCCTGAAAAGCATTTCCAACCCCACTTACAAGTAAAACTAGCTAATGTGCCTGGCTTCTCTTCACTGAAAAGCTCATTCTGAGAACATTTTTAGCATACGTTTGCTCCTGCCGGGTCAGCTGAGCAGCAAATTTCTATTTAACCACCTGCTATCATGAGAGACCTCAGGGCTGCATGTTTTGAGCCCAGTACTGATCCTGAAAAGCGTTTCCAACCCCACTTACAAGTAAAACTAGCTAAAATGTGCCTGGCTGCTATTCACTGAAAAGCTCATTCTGTGTACATTTTTGGCATACGT
Organism: Lissotriton vulgaris; assembly: GCF_964263255.1. Lineage (NCBI taxonomy): Eukaryota > Metazoa > Chordata > Amphibia > Caudata > Salamandridae > Lissotriton > Lissotriton vulgaris. The sequence goes on along the minus strand of NW_028242071.1, from coordinate 1,479,125 downwards.
TTGCTCCTACCAGGTCAGCTGAGCTGCGAATTTCTATTTAACCACCTGCTTTCATGAGAGACCTCAGGGCTGCATGTTTTGAGCCCAGTACTGAGCCTGAAAAGCATTTCCAACCCCACTTACAAGTAAAACTAGCTAAAATGTGCCTGGCTTCTCTTCACTGAAAAGGTCATTCTGAGTACATTTTTAGCATACGTTTGCTCCTGCCGGGTCAGCTGAGCAGCGAATTTCTATTTAACCACCTGCTATCATGAGAGACGTCAGGGCTGCATGTTTTGAGCTCAGTACTGATCCTGAAAAGCGTTTTCAACCCCACTTACAAGTAAAACTAGCTAAAATGTGCCTGGCTGCTATTCACTGAAAAGCTCATTCTGTGTACATTTTTGGCATACGTTTGCTACTACCGGGTCAGCTGAGCAGCGAATTTCTATTTAACCACCTGCTTTCATGAGAGACCTCAGGGCTGCATGTTTTGAGCCCAGTACTGAGCCTGAAAAGCATTTCCAACCCCACTTACAAGTAAAACTAGCTAATGTGCCTGGCTTCTCTTCACTGAAAAGCTCATTCTGAGAACATTTTTAGCATACGTTTGCTCCTGCCGGGTCAGCTGAGCAGCAAATTTCTATTTAACCACCTGCTATCATGAGAGACCTCAGGGCTGCATGTTTTGAGCCCAGTACTGATCCTGAAAAGCGTTTCCAACCCCACTTACAAGTAAAACTAGCTAAAATGTGCCTGGCTGCTATTCACTGAAAAGCTCACTCTGTGTACATTTTTGGCATACGTTTGCTCCTACCAGGTCAGCTGAGCTGCGAATTTCTATTTAACCACCTGTTTCATGAGAGACCTCAGGGCTACATGTTTTGAGCCCAGTACTGAGCCTGAAAAGCATTTTCAACCCCATTTACAAGTAAAACTAGCTAAAATGTGCCTGGCTTCTCTTCACTGAAAAGCTCATTCTGAGTACATTTTTAGCATACGTTTTCTCCTACCGGGTCAGCTGAGCAGCGAATTTCTATTTAACCACCTGCTTTCATGACAGACCTCAGGGCTGCATGTTTTGAGCCTAGTACTGAGCCTGAAAAGCATTTCCAACCCCACTTACAAGTAAAACTAGCTAATGTGCCTGGCTTCTCTTCACTGAAAAGCTCATTCTGAGAACATTTTTAGCATACGTTTGCTCCTGCCGGGTCAGCTGAGCAGCAAATTTCTATTTAACCACCTGCTATCATGAGAGACCTCAGGGCTGCATGTTTTGAGCCTAGTACTGATCCTGAAAAGCGTTTCCAACCCCACTTACAAGTAAAACTAGCTAAAATGTGCCTGGCTGCTATTCACTGAAAAGCTCATTCTGTGTACATTTTTGGCATACGTTTGCTCCTACCAGGTCAGCTGAGCTGCGAATTTCTATTTAACCACCTGCTTTCATGAGAGACCTCAGGGCTACAGGTTTTGAGCCCAGCACTGAGCCTGAAAAGCATTTCCAACCCCACTTACAAGTAAAACTAGCTAAAATGTGCCTGGCTTCTCTTCACTGAAAAGCTCATTCTGAGTACATTTTTAGCATACGTTTGCTCCTGCTGGGTCAGCTGAGCAGCGAATTTCTATTTAACCACCTGCTATCATGAGAGACCTCAGGGCTGCATGTTTTGAGCTCAGTACTGATCCTGAAAAGCGTTTTCAACCCCACTTACAAGTAAAACTAGCTAAAATGTGCCTGGCTGCTATTCACTGAAAAGCTCATTCTGTGTACATTTTTGGCATACGTTTGCTCCTACCGGGTCAGCTGAGCAACGAATTTCTATTTAACCACCTGATTTCATGAGAGACCTCAGGGCTGCATGTTTTGAGCCCAGTACTGAGCCTGAAAAGCATTTCCAACCCCACTTACAAGTAAAACTAGCTAAAATGTGCCTGGCTTCTCTTCACTGAAAAGCTCATTCTGAGTACATTTTTAGCATACGTTTGCTCCTGCCGGGTCAGCTGAGCAGCGAATTTCTATTTAACCACCTGCTATCATGAGAGACCTCAGGGCTGCATGTTTTGAGCTCAGAACTGATCCTGAAAAGCGTTTTCAACCCCACTTACAAGTAAAACTAGCTAAAATGTGCCTGGCTGCTAATCACTGAAAAGCTCATTCTGTGTACATTTTTGGCATACGTTTGCTCCTACCGGGTCAGCTGAGCAGCGAATTTCTATTTAACCACCTGCTTTCATGAGAGACCTCAGGGCTGCATGTTTTGAGCCCAGTACTGAGCCTGAAAAGCATTTCCAACCCCACTTACAAGTAAAACTAGTTAATGTGCCTCGCTTCTCTTCACTGAAAAGCTCATTCTGAGTACATTTTTAGCATACGTTTGCTCCTACCGGGTCAGCTGAGCAGCGAATTTCTATTTAACCACCTGCTTTCATGAGAGACCTCAGGGCTGCATGTTTTGAGCTCAGTACTGAGCCTGAAAAGCATTTCCAACCCCACTTACAAGTAAAACTAGCTAAAATGTGCCTGGCTTCTCTTCACTGAAAAGCTCATTCTGTGTACATTTTTGGCATACGTTTGCTCCTGCCGGGTCAGCTGAGCAGCGAATTTCTATTTAACCACCTGCTTTCATGAGAGACCTCAGGGCTGCATGTTTTGAGCCGAGTACTGAGCCTGAAAAGCATTTCCAACCCCACTTACAAGTAAAACTAGCTAAAATGTGCCTGGCTGCTATTCACTGAAAAGCTCATTCTGTGTACATTTTTGGCATACGTTTGCTCCTACCGGGTCAGCTGAGCAGCGAATTTCTATTTAACCACCTGATTTCATGAGAGACCTCAGAGCTGCATGTTTTGAGCCCAGTACTGAGCCTGAAAAGCATTTCCAACCCCACTTACAAGTAAAACTAGCTAAAATGTGCCTGGCTTCTCTTCACTGAAAAGCTCATTCTGAGTACATTTTTAGCATACGTTTGCTCCTGCCGGGTCAGCTGAGCAGCGAATTTCTATTTAACCACCCGTTCGAGGTCTTGCAGCTCGATTTCATTCACATGGAGAGGTGCAATAACCTGAAATATGTCCTTGTTGTCGTTTGCGCCTTCTCCAGGTGGGTAGAAGCGTACCCCCTTAAGGACAACACTGCATTGTCAACTGCCAAAGCCCTTGTCAAAGAATTCTTCCCTCGATTTGGCATGCCTAGGATTGTCTGGAGTGATAATGGAAGTGAATTCGTGGGACGAGTGATGAAGAGAGTGTGTGAGTGTCTAGGCATCCACCAGAAATTCCATGCTGCAAATCCCCCCCAATCGGCAGGATTGGTAGAGTGCTATAATGGCACGTTAAAATCGAAACTGGCCAAGATCCAAGCCAGCACAGGTCTCAAGGGGCCAGACGCCCTTCCTTTAGCACTCCTGTCTACCAGGATGATTGTCCATTCTAGATTAGGACTTAGCCCACACGAGATCGTGTTCGGGCGCCCAGCAAATATATGGGGAGTACCGAGTCCCAGAAAGCTCAGTGAGATAGAGTACCCTGTACTGTTTGACTATTTGCATGAATTGACAACTAAACTGCATGCTTTACATCAACAGGTCCACAGCTCCTCCCCACCGGCGTCTGACGATCCAGGCCACGCCATCGAACCTGGCTCCTGGATCCTAGTTCGGAACTTCAGGCGAACAAAGAACGAGGAGCCTCGCTGGACCGGACCTTTCCAGGTCTTGCTATCTACCCGCTCTGCAGTACGTGTCCACGGAAAAAAACACTGGGTGCACGGCGCCCATTGCAAAAGGGTCCCGCTGCCCCTTCCATATGACCGGTGGGTCCAGCAAGGAGTCACTGACTCCGAGACAGAGTTCATACCTCGTTTTGTCCCCTTCAGCGATGCACGATTAAAAGGAACTGGTACCGACAAAGAGAGCGATTGTATTTTGCAAGGATCTGTGCAACCGTCAATGCAGTTGGACACTACAGAACCTGAAACATTGTTTGAAGATCACACCGTACCTGGGAAAGAACGATATAATCTGAGGTCAAGACCAAGGAACTGACATAATCAAATTAGTGCGATTTTCCCTTTTTTCCCATGAACTATTTTTGATTTCACAGCTCTCTCGCCCAGGGAACTAGCTCATTTTTGATTTTCGAACCGCCATCCGGTTCTGCTGCTAAGGCCGCGGTTGAAGTCTGAGGAGTGCAGCCGGGGACGCCTAGGTCAACGGTTCTGGTCAGTCTGAGGGAATTACCCCGGACTGGACAGAGCGCACATCTTGACAGAAGCAACCTCCCACCGCGGGCAGCAACCAGAGGATGGAGTTTCCGAGGGTAGAGAGACCTGCTAGACACATGAACTTTAACAAGAAAATATGCACTGTAATGGCTAGAGATTCCTGATCACATGTATTTTGATGATATGTAGCGTAACGATGTTCTTGATTGGTTATACTTTATTCACGTTTCAAGTCACCTTTGTAAACAACACTCAGCCCACACCTCCTCCAACTGTTTCTTTACACTCCTTTCACCCTCTTCCTGAACACGAGTCTGCCAGAAGACTAAAGTTTGTAAATAACTCCTTCATCCAGCTCCTACACCAGCACCAGTCTATAATGAACACATCGAATTGTTGGATCTGTGGACTCATGCCGCACACGACAGATAAGGGCATTCCATACTTCATCCTGCCATTCAGTTATTATGGTTCTCTGTGGGCTTTCCAGACCATGTTCCTGTTCGCCCTAGAACCATACCCGCCCCGTTCCACAGAGAGCGATTCCAGCAACAAGGCACTAGTGGTAGGAATAAGAAATATGAGTAGGGATGTTGACACGTATCAAACGATTCCTAAAGATGAACTCTCTCCCTACAGCCGTTGGAATGTGACTAAATACAGGATCTCTTTGAATAAAAGTCAGAAAACAAAGAAATCATCCCCAGTCTGGATAGTGCCCCACCGAGGTCACTTATGTCTGCAAGGTATTGACAGGGATCCCAAAGCACAGTTGGGGAAGAGCGTATGCACAGAAACATATGTGTTTGCCTCCCGAACTTCCCCTCCATTCTTGGCGGCTAAGGCACCTATTTCGTCTGCCATGACAAAGCCTATACATGGTTGCCCCCTGACTTCTCGGGCACATGCTTTATCTCGTTTCTGCTGCCACCCACCTACACGGCCGGGGCAGATTACCATCGGACAAGTACAGTTAGGGGTGTCGTGAGTCAAGACGACACTGCGGGTCAAGAGTTTGGAGACTTCGCAAAGGGTTTTCTGCCATTTTGGGGGCCTATGGTGAACAGCAGGAACATTCGACAATTGACGAGGATAGTTGAGTCCGCCGTGACTGAAACGGCCGGTGCCCTTAGCAACTTGACAGCTGAGCTTCAGTCGGATCGACTTATGACCCTTCAGAACAGGGTTGCCCTAGATGTCATACTTGCAGACCGTGGTGGTGTATGTACAGTGATCCAATCTAGTTGCTGCATTTTCATCCCCGATAATGCTCCGACAGTGTACCAGGCCATCTCCAAATTACACAAAATCTCTGATTCCCTTCAATTGGAAAAAGGGGATTGGTCCTTGCTCGGGTGGTTCTGGGAACTGATATCTGCCTGGGGATGGAAAACTCTGATCTTCATCGGGATGATCTTAGCCGTTCTGTTTATGTTCTGCCTGTTTGTACAGTGCGCTCCTGCAATATGTGGCCTCTGTGCTACTTCATGTGTAAGGAAGCCTGTATCAAGGGACGAATTGAACAACAGAATTATGCTACAGCAGCATCTCCATGAATTCATCAATACAGATTTGGACTCAGATTAGCATGAGTTATTGCCGCATATGAGGGGAAAAGGAGGGTCTGTGGTACTGTAATTCCGGACCCTGCTGTTCCACCAGTACCAAGGTCCAAACACTTGTATCACAAAATATCGTCGTACCATGACAAATTTGGTGTCGACGGACCGGTAATGATTAGGACATTATCCCTATGTATTTGCGTCATGATTGAGTGATGCTAACACCCTTAAATCGTGGTTTCCGTTCCGAACCCTCGGACTCCATTTTGTAAACGGCATCCATCTTATGACTTGCCCTCATATAGTCAATTGATTAAGACCGAGTTTGATCTGAAAGGACACGTCCACCGTAGCTGACTTCCCCATGACCTGGCCGAGCTGACTCCACTGCCTCCAGCCAAACCTGTTTGGGCAGCTCCTCGCCCAGTGGCCGAGCAAGATATCATCAAGGCTCAACATGCCATAAACCATTCACTACATACAGACCATGTTTTCCATACACATACACCTGTCCATGATTCTTGTTTATGACCAGTTTTACGATGGGAGGGTGCCCGACTTTATTGAGGTTTCATCGATATCTGATTGTAATTCCGGACTGGGCTGGGTCATCTATCACAAACTGGACATCTAAAATATAGGTTGGCCGTCGTGACTTCGCTCTTTGCTTTATTGTGTAAATATGTCTATGACCATATCGTAAACTCAAGAATTCTTGCCTGAAGTGCAATATTTTGTATAAAAGGAGAAGGCTGGTTCTGTAAAAACGAACAGTCTCCTGAGAACTTACAGCCCGTGCTGTTGTAATTCTAGGACACATGTTACTTGGTTGCAACCAATAAACCTCGATTTCTGACTTCAACTAGAAGACTCTGTGTTTCTGTAGTCCAGAACAGGGAGAACCCAGAGGTCTTCGGGTGTGGTCCCCTGGCACCACGGGTCTCTAAAAACCTGGCACCTCAGTTGGCGCCCAACTCGGAGCGATATCAAGCGGTGACGGTCCAAGCCAGATGTTCGTGAGGAGCTTCGTGTGAAAATTCCGGAGGAAGGCCAGCCACTTCAGCGACCCCTGCATGTCGACGTGGTTCCGAAGGTCTTTGCTGCGAGGTTCCCCGCGTCCCGATGGCTACGAAGGACTGCTGCCCTGACTATCGCCCTGTTTTGGACCCAGTGATCCTTGGTAGAGCAAAACGATAGACGAGTCTTCTAGTGACGTCACCGATCTTCAATATTCAGGTAAGTATAAGTGGAGCGTCTCCCAGTTCTTAGTTTGGTTCTTAGTTTTGGTATCCCAGAGATACGGTTTGTATTGGTTCTTGCAAGCACCAAATCCGAGGGATTTGTGTATTCACAACAATATCATAATTAGATAATCCCTTGAAGTTTGAAGCTAGACTAGTGAGTAAAGATGCCTGGTCTTAGCAGACTTGGAAACTTGTTTTGTCTTGGTTGTAGTAAGGACTCCCATTAGAGGATTCGTGTCCGGTTCCTCCGATTGGAACTCCAACATATGAGTTATATATAAAGCAAGGAGTAGGTCCTAGCACGTATAATGAAGTGTGGATAAAATACACCCGCAAGGATGGTGTTTTAAAATGGCCCCAATATGGTAGTTTTGACTCAGAAGTATTAGACAACCTCGAGGTCAAATTGTTCAAGAAGAAAGCCCGGCCGGCGATGTTTGACTCTTTTCGCTTATGGCGCAAAGAAGCCAAACAGAAAGAAATAAAATTAGCAAAGAAAAATAGACGAGGTATGTCGATGGTGCAAGCTGCCATTGCATACAGGGATAATGAGAAAGAACAAGAAAGTGAACGAATGCTTAGGAGCAAGAATAGCAGTAGACAAATGCTGCCGATGTTACCACATGAGGGACAAGATTCAAAGGGAACATCCGAGAAAGATCCATTAATGTCCCATTTATTGAACTCACCACCCCCATATACATCGAGTATTGTTGGACCCCCGAAGCGTTTCGTTATACCGCGCCCTGGCGCACGAAATGCAGCTCTTGCACAAGCACCAGCTCCTCTTCAGCTGGTTTCTACTTCTCCGGCGCAGCCTTCTCAAGGGCCGCCGCCTTTGCTACATACTCCATCTACTTCTACAACCTTGCGTACTGCTCCAACTGTTCACTATGATACTACTTCTGCTACTGCTTCCACTTCCTCTGCTATTGCCTCGACTTCCTCTTTACATCAGCCTGTCTTTTCTGGCGCATCTGCCTCGCCGCAAGCTTCTCCTTCTGTCAGACAGAGAGTGGCAAGTACTGTCACTGGTCTATTCTCGCCCTTCTTTGGGTCGCCTAAAACGACCCCTAAAACGGGACGTAGACAGCTGCATAGTCAATTACCCGACTACGAGGAAAGAGAAGTGCTAAATGAGTTAGCACGCAAATGGGTTACTGACACTGCTAAATGTAATGTTCAGTCCGTTATGGAAGTTTTCCGTCAGTGGGATGCGCCCACTCAGAGATACGTATTTGAAGAGATGTGTGTATATCTTTGTGAAGATTTGGAGACAAACGATCCCAAGCGCAAAATGAAGGAATTATTCTGCATGCGTTTTAAGTTCTATGAAGGTATGATTGTAGGTGCCGATGTTGAAAAAGCGATAGATTTATTGTTATCCTATAGGAGTAAGGGAAATGTCTCTAGATCATTGTATGAAGATGACGTGTCAGATAGGAAAAAGGCGTGACAGTACCCCATGAGAGAGGTTCCTCCAGTATGGAGGGAAGGTGATGCGAATGTAAATCCACCAATTCTGCCGCATTTTCAGCGTGTATGGGTACATGTCCCCTGGAAAAGATCTGAAGTTTTAGCACTCAAACAGACACTACCTGATCCACGTAAAAACCCAGCTGGGTATTACAAGGAATTATCACAGACTGCCAGCTCATGTATAATGAATTTAGCAGATGTAGACATGCTGTTTGGGAATGTTGTTCCGCAACCTTTATGGAGTAAAATTCGTCATACAGATCATGATCAAGAACTAGGTGACTCAGGGGCTAACATTACTGCTACCGATACTAGACAAGTCGGTGGTTGTAAACCCGAGCCGTTAATAGCAGAACTTCCCGGTAGGATTATCACGTACATGAAAACGTTAATGCCTGAATTACGTGTAAATTGGGACAAGCTATCTGCATGAAAGCAGAAGAAAGATGAGAATGTGTCTGACTTTTTCACGAGATTTGAGGAGACCTTCGTCGACCATAGTGGTCAGGATATGGCTACCGAGGGTGGCCAAAGATTGTTTGTAGACAAATTTGTACATAATCTGCTTCCTGAACTGTGTAATAAATTGAAAGATTCAGAGAGTGCTTGGGCTGTTTCCACGTCAGCACAGATTTTAGCCACAGCCCAGTACTACGAAAATAGGCGCAAAGACGAGCTAGATAAGGCAGACAAAAAGACTAAAGAGTTAAAAACTAAAGTTCTTCTCCAGCAAGCCTATCCGCCTCGCACTCCTAGTCAGCCCAATTATCAGCAACCACAGCAGTATTCGAGAAACGCGCAAGGAAACGAGTTTTCCCATCAGCGTTCTCCGTATTGCCCAAATCAATGTGCCTATTGTAAAGAAGAGGGTCATTTCAAAAGTAATTGTCCAGCTCTTGCACGACGTTTAAACGGTGTTTCCGGCGCAAGAGGTAGAAGTGTTCAACAGGCTCCTAGAGGTAGGGGCCGTGGAAATTTCTCCCAGAATACCACTTCTTTTCCGCCTCAAAATTCCATGAATAGCTTTGACCAACAGAATAATGCGTCTTCCAGGACAGCTCAGATGCAGATGACTATTACGCAGAAAACGAGAATGAGGGTAATAATTGCTAGGACAGCCATGGACAAAGAGAGGGAGTGGTTTCAGTTCCAGTAGATCAGAATGGACCTTATGTCGAGGTGATTACATCCGGAGTGTCGGAGCCATTTCTGCTGGATACTGGTGCTACAAAAAGTTCTATTATGCACTCAAAACTTCCTGGCGCACCTTTGTCTGGCGAAATGAATGTTTCAGTAGGTTTTTCTGGCGCCCCTGTTAGAAACCCGATCTCCAATCCCATGCCCCTTTCTGTAGGCCCATGCGAATTAGAAGCACCCCTCATTCTTACAAAAGGTTGTGGCGAAAACTTGTTAGGTTTGGATTTGTTAAAGAGATTATATGCAACTTTGTACTGCTCCCCTTCGGGAGTACAGCTTACCGTAGGAAGAAAAGTTATTTCTCCAATGTATTTGGCAAAGGAGAATATTCCAACCGAATTGTCATCTCTTCCGGATGAACTTTGGGCGAATGGTTCTAATGATGTAGGTCGTTTGGAGATAGCACCGCATGTCATAACGTTGAAAGCTAATGTTAGGTTACCACGCATTCCCCAATATAGAATATCAAACGAATGTGAAAAGGCTTTGTTAGCGATCGTTTGCGATCTGATCGAGAAAGATGTCATCGAAGAGACAACAGGCAACATTTGTAACAGTCCTGTTTTGCCTGTTTTAAAGCGTACCAATCCTTCACAGCCCCCTGTGTACCGATTTGTGATTGATCTCAGGGAAGTGAATAAGATCGTTGTACCACAGTTTCCAGTCGTCCCCGACATTACTGCCTTATTGACAATGGTTCCAGCTTCAGCCAATTGGTTTTCAGTGATTGACATGAAGAATGCTTTCTTCAGCATCCCGATTGCCGAGGAGAGATATCTTTGGCTTCAATTTAGGAGGACGAAGCTTCCGCTTCAAACGCGCTCCTCAGGGCTACTGTGAAAGTCCATCAATATTCAGTCAGGCTCTGAAAACACAACTAGACACGATTGTTCTGCAGGATGGTGCAACTTTAATTCAGTATGTGGACGATCTACTGATCACTGCAGACACCGAAGAAGTTTGCAAACAAGCGACATTGTCAGTGTTACATCATTTATGTGACATGAAGCACAAAGTCTCGCTTTCCAAATTACAATTTTGTCGACAAGAAGTAACCTACTTAGGTCACATCTTATCGAAGGAGGGAAGGAGACTGACCCCAGAAAGAATACAGGCAATTGCAGAACTGAGTGTCCCAAGGACACAAAAAGAAGTGCGTGCCTTCTTGGGCATTACATCGTACTGTAGACAATGGATACCGAACTTCTCACTATTGCCAAACCTTTGCTGGCATTAATGCGTAAAGACACACCCAATCCTTTGCCTTGGTCTGAAGATTGTCAGGCCAGTTTCCATGAGTTGCGTGAGGCATTATGTTCGGCTCCTGTGTTGGGCAACCCCGACTATAGCAAGCCTTTTACATTATATGTCCATGAGAAGGAAGGTTGCGCATTATCAGTCTTGACGCAACACTTTGGGGACAAACAACGCCCATGTGCGTATTTCTCTGCGACTCTAGATCCTGTAGCTAAGGCATTACCAAGTTGCTTGAGGGCCACTGCTGCACCAGCTGTCTGTATTTGACAGTCTGCTGGGTTAGTCATGAACAATACTCTGATCGTTATGGTCCCACACGCAGTAGATATCCTACTAAACAGGACGAAAACACAACATCTAACTAGTGCTCGACTATCCAGCTATGAATTGACACTGTTAGCAAGTCACATTCACATAAAGAGGTGTGATACACTCAACCCTGCTACGTTATTACCCATTCCAGCAGAGACAGATGAGGTTGAAAAACATGATTGCTGCTTTAGGACAGAGGAAGAGACAAAAGGGAGAGTAGACTTGCAGGACACTCCCCTCCCTGAATGTAATAATAATTTATGAGTTGATGGTTCATGTTTCAAGTTGCCAAATGGTGATACGACTGCAGCATATGCCGTGTCAACATTACACACGATTGTAGAGACAGCTTGCATCCCCCACAATTCCGCGCAAGCAGCAGAGTTAGTCGCACTCACAAGAGCGTGTGTGTTGGCGAAAGGAAAACGAGTGAATGTGTATACTGATAGTCAGTACGCCTTTGGCGTAGCCCACAGTTTTGGAAGATTGTGGCGTGAACGTGGGTTCCTGACATCACATGGTGCAAAAATTCAACACGGCCAGCTAGTACACGACCTTCTCGAGTCACTGACCTTGCCCCTACAAGTTGCAATTGTGAAATGCAGTGCACACAGAAAGATTCAAGATGATGTTGGTCGAGGGATTGCATTTGCCGATGAGGTCGCGAAAGAGACTGCAAGGAACACAATGAGTCGGATGTATGTTGTAGGTCCTGCTAGATGGACCCCTGATGTGGGTATGTGTGAGGACACCATCGAAAGCGTGAAATCTATACAAGCTGATGCTACTGAGAAAGAGGTGAATGAATGGAGAAAAAGCAAGGGTAGATTAGATGCGAATGGTTGTTGGGTCGAACTGTCAGAACATCAGCGATGGATGTTACCTAACGCCTATGTGCTCGCAGTGGTGACGATGGCCCATGGAGTGGCGCACATCAGTGTGAAAGGAATATGTAAGCTGTTGGCCCCAGTATGGCAGAATAGTGGTATCCCAAAATGTGCAGAGAATCTGGTCAGAAATTGTATGGTGTTATTGTTTTTGTTATTGTCGTTTTGTATAGCGCCAATTCACCTGCAGGTCTCAGGGCGCTTTGACCGCAAAACACAGCAACCGAGTTAGCCGAAAAGGAGTGAAGGAACTGGGTAAGGCTATACTGGGCTAAGCGTTGCTCTGAATAGAATTGTTTTTAGGGCTTTCCTGAAACGGAGTAAATTGCCATCCTTACGGAGGGCCTCAGGCAAATCGTTCTAGAGCTTAGGTAGTAGGACGGAGAAAGATCTCCCGCCCTTTGTGGCCAATCTGAACCGGGGGCATACCAGCAATTGGGCGTCGGAGGGACCTGAGACTTCTTTCCGGTCTGTACATCTCTAGCCGTTCCTTGATATACGCCGGGGCTTGTCCGTAAATGGATTTGTGGGCTACACAGAGGCTTTTGAAGACAGACCTTTGCCCGACTGGCAGCCAATGAAGGTTACGTAGTAACGGGGAGGCATGTGCTCTTCTTGGGAGTTTGAAGATGAGTCTAGCAGCGTCATTTAAGACCACCTGCAGTCTGTTGATTAAAGTTTTAGGTAGGCCCAGGTAGAGCGCATTTCCATAGTCAAGTCTCGATAGTATGGTGGCAGAGACTACCGTGCGAAGCATTGACTGGGAGAGGAGTGGAACTAATTTGCGCAGCTGTCTTATGAGACCGGTGCAGGTTCCAACCACAGTGGAGATCTGGCTGACCATTGAAAGGGCACTGTCTATCTTAATGCCTAGACTTTTGACCGCGTCAGCTGGCTTAGGGGTCGGGCCCAATTCCTGAGGCCAGTACAAGTCACTCCAGGGCGAGCAGTTTGAGGAAACTATCAACACCTCGGTTTTTTCGGGATTTATTTTTAGGAGGTTCGTAGACATCCAATGGACTGTGTATCTAAGCACCTCCTGTGTGTGTAGCTGAGCCTGTATAGTGTTGTCTATGCTCAACAACAGCTGTGTGTCGTCGGCATAGTTAAACACACGGCAGCCCATCTCAGCTAGTGTGTTTATCAGAGGTTGGAGATATAGGTTGAACAGGAGTGGGGACAATGCTGAGCCCTGGGGGACTCCACATGTCAGGTCTCCCACTCCTGATATCCTGTCTCCCAGCTGAATCCTCTGTGTTCTCCCAGTTAGGAAAGATTCCAGCCATCGGTAAGCTGAGTCTCGAACCCCAAAACCGGACAACCTGTCCAAAAGTAGGGTATGGCTGACAGTATCGAACGCCGCTGAAAGATCTAATAATATCAGGGCGCTCGTTTTTTTCCTGTCAGCCATCCCTCGGAGCTCATCCAGCACCGAGAGCATGACTAACTCGGTGCTGTGATGTGCACGGAAACCTGCCTGCATCTCATGGAGAAGATGATTAGATTCCAGGAATGATGCCAGGGATTTCAGCATATGTTGCTCAAGCACCTTTGACAGGAACGGGAGCTGGGAAATGGGCCTGTCGTTTTTCAGAACTTTGGTGTCTGCCCCAGCTTTTTTTTAGTAGTGGTTTCACTTGTGCTTCTTTGAAGCTAGTGGGAAGCCGTCCGGTATCTAATGATTTATTTAATATTGTCAGTATGTGATCCTCTAGACTGGGGCGGGCTAAGCAAAACACACTTGGGGGGCATGGATCTGCTGGGGAGCCAGACTTTGTCTTTCTCATCAGGGATTCAAGAATTAATGGGTCAATCGGGGGGAAATTTGACATGAGAATTCCTGTCGGATTTCTGACAGCCTGTTGCTCAATGGGATCGACCGCCGTACTTCTTATTTCTTGTAGAATGATGTCGACCTTATCCAGGAAATATTTCTGGAAGGTGTCGCAGCTAATATTGGTTTCCGTATCTTGAGTTCTTTTGGTTAGTTCTGTAAGAATTTTAAATGTTTCTTTCTGGGCGTTGCCCGCCTTATTTATGCGGTTTTCATAGAATGTGGCTTTAGTGTCCTGAATACATTTTTTATAGGTACGGAACGATTTCTTGTATTGTTCACAAGTCTTGACATTTTTTTGCTTCCTCCAGTTTCTCTCCATATTTCGTAGGGTCTTTCTATGCTCCCTCAGGGCAGATGTGAACCAGGGGGCTCCCTTTCTGCTACTATTCGCTCTTTGGAGCTTCTCGGGTGCGATCTGATCGATGGCTTTGGTCAGATAGCCCATCATATCCTTACACTCCTGATTTATATCCCTATCAGATGCTATGGGTTGGACAATTTCCGTAAGTGCCGTGGTCAATGTTTGTAGATCAACATTTTTCCACTGACGAATCATTTTAGTTTTTGGTGGAAGGTGTAGGGACCTTGCATCTATAGGAATATCACAATAGATCAGATGGTGATCTGACCAGATACAGGGGAGGATTTTCACTAATGTCACCTTGGGGTCTGTAGTCCATATTAGGTCAAGAGTGTGACCTTTTATATGCATAGGGGCATTTACCAGCTGCCTGAAACCCAAAGAGGACATAGTTGTTTCCAAAGAGCTGGCTGTTAACTCTTTCTTCTCTTTGTCCCAGTGAAAATTGAAGTCTCCCGTAACTAATACGTTCTTATATCTTGAGCAGATGTCGGATATGTTGGCCATGAATGAGTCATTGAAACCTGGGGTGGCGTTAGGGGGACGGTATACCGTGAGAATTGTGAGGCACAAATTATCGAACATGATTTTAACCGCCAGCATATCAGCCAGATCAGTAGATTCAGCCAGGATTTTGGTTACGGCTACGTTTTTCTTGAATAGTATTGCCACTCCTCCCCCTCGGGCATTCCCTGTACGGTTGTGCCAATAGATATCAAAGCCTGATGGAACAGCGGCTATGATATCAGGTAGAGAGTTTTCCCCGAGCCATGTCTCAGTCAAGGTCAAGATGTCTATATCTTCATCTTGTAGTAATGTAAATATCTCAAGGCTGTGGCAGTGTAAAGACCTCGTGTTTAAACTAACCAGCTTCAGGGTGTGAGAGTTTAGCGAGGACCTACCTATATATGGTCTCCGAATGGACAGCTCATCCAGAATGGCTAGTGTGGCTGAGGCTGGAGACAGATTTCCCTCATTCAGTTGGTGTATTTCATCCCTAGAATAAGTGATCCAGTAATCAGGAGTCCCAGCCCCTGCGCCCGTTCGTGCGCGGACGGGCGCAGACGGGCGCAGACGGGCAGGACTCTGGCATGACTCCGGCGCAAATCCGGCGCATCCGCTGAGCGCGTCCGCTGCGCGGAGACATGGTCGTCTGTTTTTATACTGGCGACTAGAGCGCTCAGTATGTGGGGCCCAACCCAAGATGGCCACCACGGAAACACGAGCCCGGGAGCCGGGGGCTTGACCAAGCCTGCCAAGCACCTGGTGTGTTTGAAGCACAATCCCGGTAGGGGGACCCCAACCCCAGTTGGTAATTTTGCGCCTCCAACGTACCCGTTCGAGGTCTTGCAGCTCGATTTCATTCACATGGAGAGGTGCAATAACCTGAAATATTTCCTTGTTGTCGTTTGCGCCTTCTCCAGGTGGGTAGAAGCGTACCCCCTTAAGGAAAACACTGCATTGTCAACTGCCAAAGCCCTTGTCAAAGAATTCTTCCCTCGATTTGGCATGCCTAGGATTGTCTGGAGTGATAATGGAAGTGAATTCGTGGGACGAGTGATGAAGAGAGTGTGTGAGTGTCTAGGCATCCACCAGAAATTCCATGCTGCAAACCACCCCCAATCGGCAGGATTGGTAGAGTGCCATAATGGCACGTTAAAATCGAAACTGGCCAAGATCCAAGCAAGCACAGGTCTCAAGTGGCCAGACGCCCTGCCTTTAGCACTCCTGTCTACCAGGATGATTGTCCATTCTAGATTAGGACTTAGCCCACACGAGATCGTGTTCGGGCGCCCAGCAAATATATGGGGAGTACCGAGGCCCAGAAAGCTCAGTGAGATAGAGTACCCTGTACTGTTTGACTATTTGCACAAATTGACAACTAAACTGCATGCTTTACATCAACAGGTCCACAGCTCCTCCCTACCGGCGTCTGACGATCCAGGCCACGCCATCGAACCTGGCTCCTGAATCCTAGTTCGGAACTTCAGGCGAACAAAGAACGAGGAGCCTCGCTGGACCGGACCTTTCCAGGTCTTGCCATCTACCCGCTCTGCAGTACGTGTCCACGGAAAAAAACACTGGGTGCACGGCCCCCATTGCAAAAGGGTCCCGCTGCCCCTTCCATATGACCGGTGGGTCCAGCAAGGAGTCGCTGACTCCGAGACAGAGTTCATACCACCTGCTATCATGAGAGACCTCAGGGCTGCATCTTTTGAGTGCAGTACTGAGCCTGAAAAGCGTTTCCAACCCCACTTACAAGTAAAACTAGCTAAAATGTGCCTGGCTGCTCTTCACTGAAAAGCTCATTCTGTGTACATTTTTGGCATACGTCTGCTCCTGCTGGGTCAGTCAAGTGGCAAATTTCTACTTAACCACCTGCTATCATGAGAGACCTCAGGGCTGCATCTTTTGAGTGCAGTACTGAGCCTGAAAAGCGTTTCCAACCCTACTTACAAGTAAAACTTGCTAGAATGTGCCTGGCTGCTCTTCACTGAAAAGCTCATTTTGCGTACATTTATGGCAAACATTTGCTCCTGCCGGGTCAGCTAGGCAGCGAAGTTCTACTTTAACTACCTCCTATCAGGAGAGACCTCAGAGCTGCATCTTTTGAGCCCAGTACTGAGCCTGAAAAGCATTTCCTACCCCACTTACAAGTAAAACTAGCTAAAATGTGCCTGGCTGCTATTCACTGAAAAGCTAATTCTGCTTCGATTTTTGGCATACGTTTGCTCCTACCGGGTTGGCTGAGCAGCGAATTTCTATTTATAACCACCTGCTATCATGAGAGACCTCAGGGCTGCATGTTTTGAGCCCAGTACTGAGCCTGAAAAGCGTTTCCAACCCCACTTACAAGTAAAACTAGCTAAAATGTGCCTGGCTGCTCTTCACTGAAAAGCTCATTCTGCGTACATTTTTGGCATACGTTTGCTCCTGCCGGGTCAGCTGAGCAGCGAATTTCTATTTAACCACCTGCTATCATGAGAGACCTCAGGGCTGCCTTATTTGAACCCAGTGCTCATCCTGAAAAGCGTTTCCAGCCCCACTTACAAGTAAAACACATTTGTGCCTGGCTGCTATTCACTGAAAAGCTCATTCTGTGTACATTTTTGGCATACGTTTGCTCCTACCGGGTCAGCTCAGCAGCGAATTTCTATTTAACCACCTGCTATCATGAGAGACCTCAGGGCTGCATGTTTTAAGCCCAGTACTGAGCCCGAAAAGCGTTTCCAACCCCACTTACAAGTAAAACTAGCTAAAATGTGCCTGGCTGCTATTCACTGAAAAGCTCATTCTGTGTACATTTTTGGCATAAGTTTGCTCCGGCTGGGTCAGCCAAGTGGCACATTTCTACTTAACCACCTGCTATCATGAGAGACCTCAGGGCTGCATCTTTTGAGCGCACTACTGAGCCTGAAAAGCGTTTCCAACCCCACTTACAAGTAAAACTTGCTAGAATGTGCCTGGCTGCTCTTCACTGAAAAGCTCATTTTGCGTACATTTTTGGCATACGTGTGCTCCTGCCGGGTCAGCTAAGCAGCGAATTTCTATTTAACTACCTGCTATCATGAGAGACCTCAGGGCTGCATGTTTTGAGCCCAGTACTGATCCTGAAAAGCGTTTCCAACCCCACTTACAAGTAAAACTAGCTAAAATGTGCCTGGCTGCTATTCACTGAAAAGCTCATTCTGTGTACATTTTTGTCATACGTTTGCTCCTGCTGGGTAAGCCAAGTGGCAAATTTCTACTTAACCACCTGCTATCATGAGAGACCTCAGGGCTGCATCTTTTGAGCACAGTACTGAGCCTGAAAAGGGTTTCCAACCCCAGTTACAAGTAAAACTTGCTAGAATGTGCCTGGCTGCTCTTCACTGAAATCTCATTCTGTGTACATTTTTGGCATAAATTTGCTCCTGCCGTGTCAGCTGAGCAGCGAAGTTCTACTTAACTACCTCCTATCAGGAGAGACCTCAGAGCTGCATCTTTTGAGCCCAGTACTGAGCCTGGAAAGCATTTCCAACCCCACTTACAAGTAAAACTAGCTAAAATGTGCTTGACTGCTCTTCACTGAAAAGCTCATTCTGCGTACATTTTTGGCATACGTTTGCTCCTGCTGGGTCAGCCAAGTGGCTAATTTCTACTTAACCACCTGCTATCATGAGAGACCTTAGGGCTGCATCTTTTGAGCACAGTACTGAGCCTGAAAAGGGTTTCCAACCCCAGTTACAAGTAAAACTTGCTAGAATGTGCCTGGCTGCTCTTCACTGAAATCTCATTCTGCGTACATTTTTGGCATAAATTTGCTCCTGCCGGGTCAGCTGAGCAGCGAAGTTCTACTTAACTACCTCCTATCAGGAGAGACCTCAGAGCTGCATCTTTTGAGCCCAGTACTGAGCCTGAAAAGCATTTCCAACCCCACTTACAAGTAAAACTAGCTAAAATGTGCCTGGCTGCTCCTCACTGAAAAGCTCATTCTGCGTACATTTTTGGCATACGTTTGCCCCTGCTGGGTCAGCCAAGTGGCTAATTTCTACTTAACCACCTGCTATCATGAGAGACCTCAGGGCTGCATCTTTTGAGCGCAGTACTGAACCTGAAAAGCGTTTCCAACCCCACTTACAAGTAAAACTTGCTAGAATGTGCCTGGCTGCTCTTCACTGAAAAGCTCATTATGCGTACATTTTTGGCATACATTTACTCCTGCCGGGTCAGCTGAGCAGCGAAGTTCTACTTAACTACCTCCTATCAGGAGAGACCTCAGAGCTGCATCTTTTGAGCCCAGTACTGAGCCTGAAAAGCATTTCCTACCCCACTTACAAGTAAAACTAGCTAAAATGTGCCTGGCTGCTCTTCACTGAAAAGCTCATTCTGCTTACATTTTTGGCATACGTTTGCTCCTGCCGGGTCAGCTGAGCAGCGAATTTCTATTTAACCACCTGCTATCAAGAGAGACCTCAGGGCTGCATGTTTTGAACCCAGTGCTGATCCTGAAAAGCGTTTCCAGCCCCACTTACAAGTAAAACTAGCTAAAATGTGCCTGGCTGCTCTTCACTGAAAAGCTCATTCTGTGTACATTTTTGGCATACGTCTGCTCCTGCTGGGTCAGTCAAGTGGCAAATTTCTACTTAACCACCTGCTATCATGAGAGACCTCAGGGCTGCATCTTTTGAGTGCAGTACTGAGCCTGAAAAGCGTTTCCAGCCCCACTTACAAGTAAAACTTGCTAGAACGTGCCTGGCTGCTATTCACTGAAAAGCTAATTGTGCTTACATTTTTGGCATAAGTTTGCTCCTACCGGTTCGGCTGAGCAGGGAATTTCTATTTAACCACCTGCTATCATGAGAGACCTCAGGGCTGCATGTTTTGAGCCCAGTACTGAGCCTGAAAAGCGTTTCCAACCCCACTTACAAGTAAAACTAGCTAAAATGTGCCTGGCTGCTATTCACTGAAAAGCTCATTCTGTGTACATTTTTGGCATACGTTTGCTCCTGCTGGGTCAGCCAAGTGGCAAATTTCTACTTAACCACCTGCTATCATGAGAGACCTCAGGGCTGCATCTTTTGAGCGCAGTACTGAGCCTGAAAAGCGTTTCCAACCCCACTTACAAGTAAAGCTAGCTAAAATGTGCCTGGCTGTTCTTCACTGAAAAGCTCATTCTGCGTACATTTTTGGCATACGTTTGCTCCTGCCGGGTCAGCTGAGCAGCGAATTTCTATTTAACCACCTGCTATCATGAGAGACCTCAGGGCTGCATGTTTTGTGCCCAGTACTGAGCCTGAAAAGCGTTTCCAACCCCACTTACAAGTAAAACTAGCTAAAATGTGCCTGGCTACTATTCACTGAAAAGCTCATTCTGTGTACATTTTTGGCATACGTTTGCTCCTGCTGGGTCAGCCAAGTGGCAAATTTCTACTTAACCACCTGCTATCATGAGAGACCTCAGGGCTGCATGTTTTGAGCCCAGTACTGAGCCTGAAAAGCGTTTCCAACCCCACTTACAAGTAAAACTAGATAAAATGTGCCTGGCTGCTCTTCACTGAAAAGCTCATTCTGCGTACATTTTTGGCATACGTTTGCTCCTGTGGGTCAGCTGAGCAGCGAATTTCTATTTTACCAACTGCTATTATGAGAGACCTCAGGGCTGCCTTATTTGAACCCAGTGCTGATCCTGAAAAGCGTTTCCAGCCCCACTTACAAGTAAAACTAGCTAAAATGTGCCTGCCTGCTATTCACTGAAAAGCTCATTCTGTGTACATTTTTGGCATACGTTTGCTCCTGCTGGGTCAGCCAAGTGGCTAATTTCTACTTAACCACCTGCTATCATGAGAGACCTCAGGGCTGCATCTTTTGAGCGCAGTTCTGAGCCTGAAAAGCGCTTCCAACCCCACTTACAAGTAAAACTTGCTAGAATGTGCCTGGCTGCTCTTCACTGAAAAGCTCATTATGCGTACATTTTTGGCATACATTTCCTCCTGCCGGGTCAGCTGAGCAGCGAAGTTCTACTTAACTACCTCCTATCAGGAGAGACCTCAGAGCTGCATCTTTTGAGCCCAGTACTGAGCCTGAAAAGCATTTCCTACCCCACTTACAAGTAAAACTAGCTAAAATGTGCCTGGCTGCTCTTCACTGAAAAGCTCATTCTGTGTACATTTTTGGCATACGTTTGCTCCTGCCGGGTCATCTGAGCAGCGAATTTCTATTTAACCACCTGCTATCATGAGAGACCTCAGGGCTGCATGTTTTGAGCCCAGTGCTGATCCTGAAAAGCGTTTCCAGCCCCACTTACAAGTAAAACTAGCTAAAATGTGCCTGGCTGCTCTTCACTGAAAAGCTCATTCTGTGTACATTTTTGGCATACGTTTGCTCCTGCTGGGTCAGCCAAGTGGCAAATTTCTACTTAACCACCTGCTATCATGAGAGACCTCAGGGCTGCATCTTTTGAGTGCAGTACTGAGCCTGAAAAGCGTTTCCAACCCCACTTACAAGTAAAACTTGCTAGAATGTGCCTGGCTGCTATTCACTGAAAAGCTCATTCTGCTTTCATTTTTGGCATACGTTTGCTCCTACCGGGTCAGCTGAGCAGCGAATTTCTATTTAACCACCTACTTTCATGAGAGACCTCAGGGCTGCATGTTTTGTGCCCAGTACTGAGCCTGAAAAGCGTTTCCAACCCCACTTACAAGTAAAACTAGATAAAATGTGCCTGGCTGGTCTTCACTGAAAAGCTCATTCTGCGTACATTTTTGGCATACGTTTGCTCCTGCGGGTCAGCTGAGCAGCGAATTTCTATTTAACCACCTGCTATCATGAGAGACCTCAGGGCTGCCTTATTTGAACCCAGTGCTGATCCTGAAAAGCGTTTCCAGCCCCACTTACAAGTAAAACTAGCTAAAATGTGCCTGGCTGCTATTCACTGAAAAGCTCATTCTGTGTACATTTTTGGCATACGTTTGCTCCTGCTGGGTCAGCCAAGTGGCTAATTTCTACTTAACCACCTGCTATCATGAGAGACCTCAGGGCTGCATCTTTTGAGTGCAGTACTGAGCCTGAAAAGCGTTTCCAACCCCACTTATAAGTAAAACTTGCTAGAATGTGCTTGGCTGCTCTTCACTGAAAAGCTCATTATGCGTACATTTTTGGCATACATTTACTCCTGCCGGGTCAGCTGAGCAGCGAAGTTCTACTTAACTACCTCCTATCAGGAGAGACCTCAGAGCTGCATCTTTTGAGCCCAGTACTGAGCCTGAAAAGCATTTCCTACCCCACTTACAAGTAAAACTAGCTAAAATGTGCCTGGCTGCTCTTCACTGAAAAGCTCATTCTGCTTACATTTTTGGCATACGTTTGATCCTGCCGAGTCAGCTGAGCAGCGAATTTCTATTTAACCACTTGCTATCATGAGAGACCTCAGGGCTGCATGTTTTGAACCCAGTGCTGATCCTGAAAAGCGTTTCCAGCCCCACTTACAAGTAAAACTAGCTAAAATGTGCCTGGCTGCTCTTCACTGAAAAGCTCATTCTGTGTACATTTTTGGCATACGTCTGCTCCTGCTGGGTCAGTCAAGTGGCAAATTTCTACTTAACCACCTGCTATCATGAGAGACCTCAGGGCTGCAATATTTTGAGTGCAGTACTGAGCCTGAAAAGCGTTTCCAACCCCACTTACAAGTAAAACTTGCTAGAATGTGCCTGGCTGCTCTTCACTGAGAAGCTCATTCTGCGTACATTTATGGCAAACATTTGCTCCTGCCGGGTCAGCTGAGCAGCGAAGTTCTACTTTAACTACCTCCTATCAGGAGAGACCTCAGAGCTGCATCTTTTGAGCCCAGTACTGAGCCTGAAAAGCATTTCCTACCCCACTTACAAGTAAAACTAGCTAAAATGTGCCTGGCTGCTATTCACTGAAAAGCTAATTGTGCTTACATTTTTGGCATAAGTTTGCTCCTACCGGGTCGGCTGAACAGCGAATTTCTATTTAACGACCTGCTATCATGAGAGACCTCTGGGCTGCATGTTTTGAGCCCAGTACTGAGCCTGAAAAGCGTTTCCAACCCCACTTACAAGTAAAACTAGCTAAAATGTGCCTGGCTGCTCTTCACTGAAAAGCTCATTCTGCGTACATTTCTGGCATACGTTTGCTCCTGCCGGGTCAGCTGAGCAGCGAATTTCTATTTAACCACCTGCTATCATGAGAGACCTTAGGGCTGCCTTATTTGAACCCAGTGCTGATCCTGAAAAGCGTTTCCAGCCCCACTTACAAGTAAACTAACTAAAATGTGCCTGGCTGCTATTCACTGAAAAGCTCATTCTGTGTACATTTTTGGCATACGTTTGCTCCTGCTGGGTCAGCCAAGTGGCAAATTTCTACTTAACCACCTGCTATCATGAGAGACCTCAGGGCTGCATCTTTTGAGCGCAGTACTGAGCCTGAAAAGCGTTTCCAACCCCACTTACAAGTAAAACTAGCTAAAATGTGCCTGGCTGCCATTCACTGAAAAGCTCATTCTGTGCACATTTTTGGCATACATTTACTCCTGCTGGGTCAGCTGAGCAGCGAAGTTCTACTTAACTACCTCCTATCAGGAGAGACCTCAGAGCTGCATCTTTTGAGCCCAGTACTGAGCCTGAAAAGCATTTCCTACCCCACTTACAAGTAAAACTAGCTAAAATGTGCCTGGCTGCTCTTCACTGAAAAGCTCATTCTGCTTACATTTTTGGCATACGTTTGCTCCTGCCGGGTCAGCTGAGCAGCGAATTTCTATTTAACCACCTGCTATCAAGAGAGACCTCAGGGCTGCATGTTTTGAACCCAGTGCTGATCCTGAAAAGCGTTTCCAGCCCCACTTACAAGTAAAACTAGCTAAAATGTGCCTGGCTGCTCTTCACTGAAAAGCTCATTCTGTGTACATTTTTGGCATACGTCTGCTCCTGCTGGGTCAGTCAAGTGGCAAATTTCTACTTAACCACCTGCTTTCATGAGAGACCTCAGGGCTGCATCTTTTGAGTGCAGTACTGAGCCTGAAAAGCGTTTCCAACCCCACTTACAAGTAAAACTTGCTAGAATGTGCCTGGCTGCTCTTCACTGAAAAGCTCATTCTGCGTACATTTATGGCAAACATTTGCTCCTGCCGGGTCAGCTGAGCAGCGAAGTTCTACTTTAACTACCTCCTATCAGGAGAGACCTCAGAGCTGCATCTTTTGAGCCCAGTACTGAGCCTGAAAAGCATTTCCTACCCCACTTACAAGTAAAACTAGCTAAAATGTGCCTGGCTGCTATTCACTGAAAAGCTAATTGTGCTTACATTTTTGGCATAAGTTTGCTCCTACCGGGTCGGCTGAGCAGCGAATTTCTATTTAACCACCTGCTATCATGAGAGACCTCAGGGCTGCATGTTTTGAGCCCAGTACTGAGCCTGAAAAGCGTTTCCAACCCCACTTACAAGTAAAACTAGCTAAAATGTGCCTGGCTGCTCTTCACTGAAAAGCTCATTCTGCGTACATTTCTGGCATACGTTTGCTCCTGCAGGGTCAGCTGAGCAGCGAATTTCTATTTAACCACCTGCTATCATGAGAGACCTCAGGGCTGCATGTTTTGTGCCCAGTACTGAGCCTGAAAAGCGTTTCCAACCCCACTTACAAGTAAAACTAACTAAAATGTGCCTGGCTGCTATTCACTGAAAAGCTCATTCTGTGTACATTTTTGACATACGTTTGCTCCTGCTGGGTCAGCCAAGTGGCAAATTTCTACTTAACCACCTGCTATCATGAGAGACCTCAGGGCTGCATCTTTTGAGCGCAGTACTGAGCCTGAAAAGCGTTTCCAACCCCGCTTACAAGTAAAACTTGCTAGAATGTGCCTGGCTGCTCTTCACTGAAAAGCTCATTCTGCGTACATTTTTGGCATACATTTACTCCTGCCGGGTCAGCTGAGCAGCGAAGTTCTACTTAACTACCTCCTATCAGGAGAGACCTCAGAGCTGCATCTTTTGAGCCCAGTACTGTGCCTGAAAAGCATTTCCAACCCCACTTACAAGTAAAACTAGCTTAAATGTGCCTGGCTGCTCTTCACTGAAAAGCTCATTCTGCGTACATTTTTGGCATACGTTTGCTCCTACCGGGTCAGCTGAGCAGCGAATTTCTATTTAACCACCTGCTATCATGAGAGACCTCAGGGCTGCATGTTTTGAGCCCAGTACTGAGCCTGTAAAGCGTTTCCAACCCCACTTACAAGTAAAACTAGCTAAAATGTGCCTGGCTGCTCTTCACTGAAAAGCTCATTCTGCGTACATTTTTGGCATACGTTTGCTCCTGCCGGGTCAGCTGAGCAGCGAATTTCTATTTAACCACCTGCTATCATGAGAGACCTCAGGGCTGCATGTTTTGAGCCCAGTGCTGATCCTGAAAAGCGTTTCCAGCCCCACTTACAAGTACAACTAGCTAAAATGTGCCTGGCTGCTATTCACTGAAAAGCTCATTCTGTGTACATTTTTGGCATACGTTTGCTCCTGCTGGGTCAGCCAAGTGGCAAATTTCTACTTAACCACCTGCTATCATGAGAGACCTCAGGGCTGCATCTTTTGAGCGCAGTACTGAGCCTGAAAAGCGTTTCCAACCCCACTTACAAGTAAAACTAGCTAAAATGTGCCTGGCTGCTCTTCACTGAAAAGCTCATTCTGCGTACATTTTTGGCATACGTTTGCTCCTGCCGGGTCAGCTGAGCAGCAAATTTCTATTTAACCACCTGCTATCATGAGAGACCTCAGGGCTGCATGTTTTGAGCCCAGTGCTGATCCTGAAAAGCGTTTCCAGCCCCACTTACAAGTAAAACTAGCTAAAATGTGCCTGGCTGCTATTCACTGAAAAGCTCATTCTAATAATAAAGCGTTTTATATTCTGTGTACATTTTTGGCATACGTTTGCTCCTGCTGGGTCAGCCAAGTGGCAAATTTCTACTTAACCACCTGCTATCATGAGAGACCTCAGGGCTGCATCTTTTGAGCGCAGTACTGAGCCTGAAAAGCACTTCCAACCCCACTTACAAGTAAAACTTGCTAGAATGTGCCTGGCTGCTCTTCACTGAAAAGCTCATTATGCGTACATTTTTGGCATACATTTACTCCTGCCGGGTCAGCTGAGCAGCGAAGTTCTACTTAACTACCTCCTATCAGGAGAGACCTGAGAGCTTCATCTTTTGAGCCCAGTACTGAGCCTGAAAAGCATTTCCTACCCCACTTACAAGTAAAACTAGCTAAAATGTGCCTGGCTGCTCTTCACTGAAAAGCTCATTCTGCTTACATTTTTGGCATACGTTTGCTCCTGCCGGGTCAGCTGAGCAGCGAATTTCTATTTAACCACCTGCTATCAAGAGAGACCTCAGGGCTGCATGTTTTGAACCCAGTGCTGATCCTGAAAAGCGTTTCCAGCCCCACTTACAAGTAAAACTAGCTAAAATGTGCCTGGCTGCTCTTCACTGAAAAGCTCATTCTGTGTACATTTTTGGCATACGTCTGCTCCTGCTGGGTCAGTCAAGTGGCAAATTTCTACTTAACCACCTGCTATCATGAGAGACCTCAGGGCTGCATCTTTTGAGTGCAGTACTGAGCCTGAAAAGCGTTTCCAACCCCACTTACAAGTAAAACTTGCTAGAATGTGCCTGGCTGCTCTTCACTGAAAAGCTCATTCTGCGTACATTTATGGCAAACATTTGCTCCTGCCGGGTCAGCTGAGCAGCGAAGTTCTACTTTAACTACCTCCTATCAGGAGAGACCTCAGAGCTGCATCTTTTGAGCCCAGTACTGAGCCTGAAAAGCATTTCCTACCCCACTTACAAGTAAAACTAGCTAAAATGTGCCTGGCTGCTATTCACTGAAAAGCTAATTGTGCTTACATTTTTGGCATAAGTTTGCTCCTACCGGGTCGGCTGAGCAGCGAATTTCTATTTAACCACCTGCTATCATGAGAGACCTCAGGGCTGCATGTTTTGAGCCCAGTACTGAGCCTGAAAAGCGTTTCCAACCCCACTTACAAGTAAAACTAGCTAAAATGTGCCTGGCTGCTATTCACTGAAAAGCTCATTCTGTGTACATTTTTGCCATACATTTGCTCCTGCTGGGTCAGCCAAGTGGCAAATTTCTACTTAACCACCTGCTATCATGAGAGACCTCAGGGCTGCATCTTTTGAGCGCAGTACTGAGCCTGAAAAGCGTTTCCAACCCCACTTACAAGTAAAGCTAGCTAAAATGTGCCTGGCTGTTCTTCACTGAAAAGCTCATTCTGCGTACATTTTTTGCATACGTTTGCTCCTGCCGGGTCAGCTGAGCAGCGAATTTCTATTTAACCACCTGCTATCATGAGAGACATCAGGGCTGCATGTTTTGTGCCCAGTACTGAGCCTGAAAAGCGTTTCCAACCCCACTTACAAGTAAAACTAGATAAAATGTGCCTGGCTGCTCTTCACTGAAAAGCTCATTCTGCGTACATTTTTGGCATACGTTTGCTCCTGCGGGTCAGCTGAGCAGCGAATTTCTATTTTACCAACTGCTATTATGAGAGACCTCAGGGCTGCCTTATTTGAACCCAGTGCTGATCCTGAAAAGCGTTTCCAGCCCCACTTACAAGTAAAACTAGCTAAAATGTGCCTGCCTGCTATTCACTGAAAAGCTCATTCTGTGTACATTTTTGGCATACGTTTGCTCCTGCTGGGTCAGCCAAGTGGCTAATTTCTACTTAACCACCTGCTATCATGAGAGACCTCAGGGCTGCATCTTTTGAGCGCAGTTCTGAGCCTGAAAAGCGCTTCCAACCCCACTTACAAGTAAAACTTGCTAGAATGTGCCTGGCTGCTCTTCACTGAAAAGCTCATTATGCGTACATTTTTGGCATACATTTCCTCCTGCCGGGTCAGCTGAGCAGCGAAGTTCTACTTAACTACCTCCTATCAGGAGAGACCTCAGAGCTGCATCTTTTGAGCCCAGTACTGAGCCTGAAAAGCATTTCCTACCCCACTTACAAGTAAAACTAGCTAAAATGTGCCTGGCTGCTCTTCACTGAAAAGCTCATTCTGTGTACATTTTTGGCATACGTTTGCTCCTGCCGGGTCATCTGAGCAGCGAATTTCTATTTAACCACCTGCTATCATGAGAGACCTCAGGGCTGCATGTTTTGAGCCCAGTGCTGATCCTGAAAAGCGTTTCCAGCCCCACTTACAAGTAAAACTAGCTAAAATGTGCCTGGCTGCTCTTCACTGAAAAGCTCATTCTGTGTACATTTTTGGCATACGTTTGCTCCTGCTGGGTCAGCCAAGTGGCAAATTTCTACTTAACCACCTGCTATCATGAGAGACCTCAGGGCTGCATCTTTTGAGTGCAGTACTGAGCCTGAAAAGCGTTTCCAACCCCACTTACAAGTAAAACTTGCTAGAATGTGCCTGGCTGCTATTCACTGAAAAGCTCATTCTGCTTTCATTTTTGGCATACGTTTGCTCCTACCGGGTCAGCTGAGCAGCGAATTTCTATTTAACCACCTACTTTCATGAGAGACCTCAGGGCTGCATGTTTTGTGCCCAGTACTGAGCCTGAAAAGCGTTTCCAACCCCACTTACAAGTAAAACTAGATAAAATGTGCCTGGCTGGTCTTCACTGAAAAGCTCATTCTGCGTACATTTTTGGCATACGTTTGCTCCTGCGGGTCAGCTGAGCAGCGAATTTCTATTTAACCACCTGCTATCATGAGAGACCTCAGGGCTGCCTTATTTGAACCCAGTGCTGATCCTGAAAAGCGTTTCCAGCCCCACTTACAAGTAAAACTAGCTAAAATGTGCCT
The DNA here is from genome assembly GCF_964263255.1 of Lissotriton vulgaris. Lineage (NCBI taxonomy): Eukaryota > Metazoa > Chordata > Amphibia > Caudata > Salamandridae > Lissotriton > Lissotriton vulgaris. The sequence continues at coordinate 1,450,464 of NW_028242071.1, read as the reverse complement.
GGCTGCTATTCACTGAAAAGCTCATTCTGTGTACATTTTTGGCATACGTTTGCTCCTGCTGGGTCAGCCAAGTGGCTAATTTCTACTTAACCACCTGCTATCATGAGAGACCTCAGGGCTGCATCTTTTGAGTGCAGTACTGAGCCTGAAAAGCGTTTCCAACCCCACTTATAAGTAAAACTTGCTAGAATGTGCTTGGCTGCTCTTCACTGAAAAGCTCATTATGCGTACATTTTTGGCATACATTTACTCCTGCCGGGTCAGCTGAGCAGCGAAGTTCTACTTAACTACCTCCTATCAGGAGAGACCTCAGAGCTGCATCTTTTGAGCCCAGTACTGAGCCTGAAAAGCATTTCCTACCCCACTTACAAGTAAAACTAGCTAAAATGTGCCTGGCTGCTCTTCACTGAAAAGCTCATTCTGCTTACATTTTTGGCATACGTTTGATCCTGCCGAGTCAGCTGAGCAGCGAATTTCTATTTAACCACTTGCTATCATGAGAGACCTCAGGGCTGCATGTTTTGAACCCAGTGCTGATCCTGAAAAGCGTTTCCAGCCCCACTTACAAGTAAAACTAGCTAAAATGTGCCTGGCTGCTCTTCACTGAAAAGCTCATTCTGTGTACATTTTTGGCATACGTCTGCTCCTGCTGGGTCAGTCAAGTGGCAAATTTCTACTTAACCACCTGCTATCATGAGAGACCTCAGGGCTGCAATATTTTGAGTGCAGTACTGAGCCTGAAAAGCGTTTCCAACCCCACTTACAAGTAAAACTTGCTAGAATGTGCCTGGCTGCTCTTCACTGAGAAGCTCATTCTGCGTACATTTATGGCAAACATTTGCTCCTGCCGGGTCAGCTGAGCAGCGAAGTTCTACTTTAACTACCTCCTATCAGGAGAGACCTCAGAGCTGCATCTTTTGAGCCCAGTACTGAGCCTGAAAAGCATTTCCTACCCCACTTACAAGTAAAACTAGCTAAAATGTGCCTGGCTGCTATTCACTGAAAAGCTAATTGTGCTTACATTTTTGGCATAAGTTTGCTCCTACCGGGTCGGCTGAACAGCGAATTTCTATTTAACGACCTGCTATCATGAGAGACCTCTGGGCTGCATGTTTTGAGCCCAGTACTGAGCCTGAAAAGCGTTTCCAACCCCACTTACAAGTAAAACTAGCTAAAATGTGCCTGGCTGCTCTTCACTGAAAAGCTCATTCTGCGTACATTTCTGGCATACGTTTGCTCCTGCCGGGTCAGCTGAGCAGCGAATTTCTATTTAACCACCTGCTATCATGAGAGACCTTAGGGCTGCCTTATTTGAACCCAGTGCTGATCCTGAAAAGCGTTTCCAGCCCCACTTACAAGTAAACTAACTAAAATGTGCCTGGCTGCTATTCACTGAAAAGCTCATTCTGTGTACATTTTTGGCATACGTTTGCTCCTGCTGGGTCAGCCAAGTGGCAAATTTCTACTTAACCACCTGCTATCATGAGAGACCTCAGGGCTGCATCTTTTGAGCGCAGTACTGAGCCTGAAAAGCGTTTCCAACCCCACTTACAAGTAAAACTAGCTAAAATGTGCCTGGCTGCCATTCACTGAAAAGCTCATTCTGTGCACATTTTTGGCATACATTTACTCCTGCTGGGTCAGCTGAGCAGCGAAGTTCTACTTAACTACCTCCTATCAGGAGAGACCTCAGAGCTGCATCTTTTGAGCCCAGTACTGAGCCTGAAAAGCATTTCCTACCCCACTTACAAGTAAAACTAGCTAAAATGTGCCTGGCTGCTCTTCACTGAAAAGCTCATTCTGCTTACATTTTTGGCATACGTTTGCTCCTGCCGGGTCAGCTGAGCAGCGAATTTCTATTTAACCACCTGCTATCAAGAGAGACCTCAGGGCTGCATGTTTTGAACCCAGTGCTGATCCTGAAAAGCGTTTCCAGCCCCACTTACAAGTAAAACTAGCTAAAATGTGCTTGGCTGCTCTTCACTGAAAAGCTCATTCTGTGTACATTTTTGGCATACGTCTGCTCCTGCTGGGTCAGTCAAGTGGCAAATTTCTACTTAACCACCTGCTTTCATGAGAGACCTCAGGGCTGCATCTTTTGAGTGCAGTACTGAGCCTGAAAAGCGTTTCCAACCCCACTTACAAGTAAAACTTGCTAGAATGTGCCTGGCTGCTCTTCACTGAAAAGCTCATTCTGCGTACATTTATGGCAAACATTTGCTCCTGCCGGGTCAGCTGAGCAGCGAAGTTCTACTTTAACTACCTCCTATCAGGAGAGACCTCAGAGCTGCATCTTTTGAGCCCAGTACTGAGCCTGAAAAGCATTTCCTACCCCACTTACAAGTAAAACTAGCTAAAATGTGCCTGGCTGCTATTCACTGAAAAGCTAATTGTGCTTACATTTTTGGCATAAGTTTGCTCCTACCGGGTCGGCTGAGCAGCGAATTTCTATTTAACCACCTGCTATCATGAGAGACCTCAGGGCTGCATGTTTTGAGCCCAGTACTGAGCCTGAAAAGCGTTTCCAACCCCACTTACAAGTAAAACTAGCTAAAATGTGCCTGGCTGCTCTTCACTGAAAAGCTCATTCTGCGTACATTTCTGGCATACGTTTGCTCCTGCAGGGTCAGCTGAGCAGCGAATTTCTATTTAACCACCTGCTATCATGAGAGACCTCAGGGCTGCATGTTTTGTGCCCAGTACTGAGCCTGAAAAGCGTTTCCAACCCCACTTACAAGTAAAACTAACTAAAATGTGCCTGGCTGCTATTCACTGAAAAGCTCATTCTGTGTACATTTTTGACATACGTTTGCTCCTGCTGGGTCAGCCAAGTGGCAAATTTCTACTTAACCACCTGCTATCATGAGAGACCTCAGGGCTGCATCTTTTGAGCGCAGTACTGAGCCTGAAAAGCGTTTCCAACCCCGCTTACAAGTAAAACTTGCTAGAATGTGCCTGGCTGCTCTTCACTGAAAAGCTCATTCTGCGTACATTTTTGGCATACATTTACTCCTGCCGGGTCAGCTGAGCAGCGAAGTTCTACTTAACTACCTCCTATCAGGAGAGACCTCAGAGCTGCATCTTTTGAGCCCAGTACTGTGCCTGAAAAGCATTTCCAACCCCACTTACAAGTAAAACTAGCTTAAATGTGCCTGGCTGCTCTTCACTGAAAAGCTCATTCTGCGTACATTTTTGGCATACGTTTGCTCCTACCGGGTCAGCTGAGCAGCGAATTTCTATTTAACCACCTGCTATCATGAGAGACCTCAGGGCTGCATGTTTTGAGCCCAGTACTGAGCCTGTAAAGCGTTTCCAACCCCACTTACAAGTAAAACTAGCTAAAATGTGCCTGGCTGCTCTTCACTGAAAAGCTCATTCTGCGTACATTTTTGGCATACGTTTGCTCCTGCCGGGTCAGCTGAGCAGCGAATTTCTATTTAACCACCTGCTATCATGAGAGACCTCAGGGCTGCATGTTTTGAGCCCAGTGCTGATCCTGAAAAGCGTTTCCAGCCCCACTTACAAGTACAACTAGCTAAAATGTGCCTGGCTGCTATTCACTGAAAAGCTCATTCTGTGTACATTTTTGGCATACGTTTGCTCCTGCTGGGTCAGCCAAGTGGCAAATTTCTACTTAACCACCTGCTATCATGAGAGACCTCAGGGCTGCATCTTTTGAGCGCAGTACTGAGCCTGAAAAGCGTTTCCAACCCCACTTACAAGTAAAACTAGCTAAAATGTGCCTGGCTGCTCTTCACTGAAAAGCTCATTCTGCGTACATTTTTGGCATACGTTTGCTCCTGCCGGGTCAGCTGAGCAGCAAATTTCTATTTAACCACCTGCTATCATGAGAGACCTCAGGGCTGCATGTTTTGAGCCCAGTGCTGATCCTGAAAAGCGTTTCCAGCCCCACTTACAAGTAAAACTAGCTAAAATGTGCCTGGCTGCTATTCACTGAAAAGCTCATTCTAATAATAAAGCGTTTTATATTCTGTGTACATTTTTGGCATACGTTTGCTCCTGCTGGGTCAGCCAAGTGGCAAATTTCTACTTAACCACCTGCTATCATGAGAGACCTCAGGGCTGCATCTTTTGAGCGCAGTACTGAGCCTGAAAAGCACTTCCAACCCCACTTACAAGTAAAACTTGCTAGAATGTGCCTGGCTGCTCTTCACTGAAAAGCTCATTATGCGTACATTTTTGGCATACATTTACTCCTGCCGGGTCAGCTGAGCAGCGAAGTTCTACTTAACTACCTCCTATCAGGAGAGACCTGAGAGCTTCATCTTTTGAGCCCAGTACTGAGCCTGAAAAGCATTTCCTACCCCACTTACAAGTAAAACTAGCTAAAATGTGCCTGGCTGCTCTTCACTGAAAAGCTCATTCTGCTTACATTTTTGGCATACGTTTGCTCCTGCCGGGTCAGCTGAGCAGCGAATTTCTATTTAACCACCTGCTATCAAGAGAGACCTCAGGGCTGCATGTTTTGAACCCAGTGCTGATCCTGAAAAGCGTTTCCAGCCCCACTTACAAGTAAAACTAGCTAAAATGTGCCTGGCTGCTCTTCACTGAAAAGCTCATTCTGTGTACATTTTTGGCATACGTCTGCTCCTGCTGGGTCAGTCAAGTGGCAAATTTCTACTTAACCACCTGCTATCATGAGAGACCTCAGGGCTGCATCTTTTGAGTGCAGTACTGAGCCTGAAAAGCGTTTCCAACCCCACTTACAAGTAAAACTTGCTAGAATGTGCCTGGCTGCTCTTCACTGAAAAGCTCATTCTGCGTACATTTATGGCAAACATTTGCTCCTGCCGGGTCAGCTGAGCAGCGAAGTTCTACTTTAACTACCTCCTATCAGGAGAGACCTCAGAGCTGCATCTTTTGAGCCCAGTACTGAGCCTGAAAAGCATTTCCTACCCCACTTACAAGTAAAACTAGCTAAAATGTGCCTGGCTGCTATTCACTGAAAAGCTAATTGTGCTTACATTTTTGGCATAAGTTTGCTCCTACCGGGTCGGCTGAGCAGCGAATTTCTATTTAACCACCTGCTATCATGAGAGACCTCAGGGCTGCATGTTTTGAGCCCAGTACTGAGCCTGAAAAGCGTTTCCAACCCCACTTACAAGTAAAACTAGCTAAAATGTGCCTGGCTGCTATTCACTGAAAAGCTCATTCTGTGTACATTTTTGCCATACATTTGCTCCTGCTGGGTCAGCCAAGTGGCAAATTTCTACTTAACCACCTGCTATCATGAGAGACCTCAGGGCTGCATCTTTTGAGCGCAGTACTGAGCCTGAAAAGCGTTTCCAACCCCACTTACAAGTAAAGCTAGCTAAAATGTGCCTGGCTGTTCTTCACTGAAAAGCTCATTCTGCGTACATTTTTTGCATACGTTTGCTCCTGCCGGGTCAGCTGAGCAGCGAATTTCTATTTAACCACCTGCTATCATGAGAGACATCAGGGCTGCATGTTTTGTGCCCAGTACTGAGCCTGAAAAGCGTTTCCAACCCCACTTACAAGTAAAACTAGATAAAATGTGCCTGGCTGCTCTTCACTGAAAAGCTCATTCTGCGTACATTTTTGGCATACGTTTGCTCCTGCGGGTCAGCTGAGCAGCGAATTTCTATTTTACCACCTGCTATCATGAGAGACCTCAGGGCTGCCTTATTTGAACCCAGTGCTGATCCTGAAAAGCGTTTCCAGCCCCACTTACAAGTAAAACTAGCTAAAATGTGCCTGCCTGCTATTCACTGAAAAGCTCATTCTGTGTACATTTTTGGCATACGTTTGCTCCTGCTGGGTCAGCCAAGTGGCTAATTTCTACTTAACCACCTGCTATCATGAGAGACCTCAGGGCTGCATCTTTTGAGCGCAGTACTGAGCCTGAAAAGCGCTTCCAACCCCACTTACAAGTAAAACTTGCTAGAATGTGCCTGGCTGCTCTTCACTGAAAAGCTCATTATGCGTACATTTTTGGCATACATTTACTCCTGCCGGGTCAGCTGAGCAGCGAAGTTCTACTTAACTACCTCCTATCAGGAGAGACCTCAGAGCTGCATCTTTTGATCCCAGTACTGAGCCTGAAAAGCATTTCCTACCCCACTTACAAGTAAAACTAGCTAAAATGTGCCTGGCTGCTCTTCACTGAAAAGCTTATTCTGTGTACATTTTTGGCATACGTTTGCTCCTGCCGGGTCATCTGAGCAGCGAATTTCTATTTAACCACCTGCTATCATGAGAGACCTCAGGGCTGCATGTTTTGAGCCCAGTGCTGATCCTGAAAAGCGTTTCCAGCCCCACTTACAAGTAAAACTAGCTAAAATGTGCCTGGCTGCTCTTCACTGAAAAGCTCATTCTGTGTACATTTTTGGCATACGTTTGCTCCTGCTGGGTCAGCCAAGTGGCAAATTTCTACTTAACCACCTGCTATCATGAGAGACCTCAGGGCTGCATCTTTTGAGTGCAGTACTGAGCCTGAAAAGCGTTTCCAACCCCACTTACAAGTAAAACTTGCAAGAATGTGCCTGGCTGCTATTCACTGAAAAGCTCATTCTGCTTTCATTTTTGGCATACGTTTGCTCCTACCGGGTCAGCTGAGCAGCGAATTTCTATTTAACCACCTACTTTCATGAGAGACCTCAGTGCTGCATGTTTTGTGCCCAGTACTGAGCCTGAAAAGCGTTTCCAACCCCACTTACAAGTAAAACTAGCTAAAATGTGCCTGGCTGCTAATTACTTAAAAGCTCATTCTGTGTACATTTTTGGCATACGTTTGCTCCTGCTGGGTCAGCCAAGTGGCAAATTTCTACTTAACCACCTGCTATCATGAGAGACCTCAGGGCTGCATCTTTTGAGCGCAGTACTGAGCCTGAAAAGCGTTTCCAACCCCACTTACAAGTAAAGCTAGCTAAAATGTGCCTGGCTGTTCTTCACTGAAAAGCTCATTCTGCGTACATTTTTGGCATACGTTTGCTCCTGCCGGGTCAGCTGAGCAGCGAATTTCTATTTAACCACCTGCTATCATGAGAGACCTCAGGGCTGCATGTTTTGTGCCCAGTACTGAGCCTGAAAAGCGTTTCCAACCCCACTTACAAGTAAAACTAGCTAAAATGTGCCTGGCTACTATTCACTGAAAAGCTCATTCTGTGTACATTTTTGGCATACGTTTGCTCCTGCTGGGTCAGCCAAGTGGCAAATTTCTATTTAACCACCTGCTATCATGAGAGACCTCAGGGCTGCATGTTTTGAGCCCAGTACTGAGCCTGAAAAGCGTTCCCAACCCCACTTACAAGTAAAACTAGATAAAATGTGCCTGGCTGCTCTTCACTGAAAAGCTCATTCTGCGTACATTTTTGGCATACGTTTGCTCCTGCGGGTCAGCTGAGCAGCGAATTTCTATTTAACCACCTGCTATCATGAGAGACCTCAGGGCTGCCTTATTTGAACCCAGTGCTGATCCTGAAAAGCGTTTCCAGCCCCACTTACAAGTAAAACTAGCTAAAATGTGCCTGGCTGCTATTCACTGAAAAGCTCATTCTGTGTACATTTTTGGCATACGTTTGCTCCTGCTGGGTCAGCCAACTGGCTAATTTCTACTTAACCACCTGCTATCATGAGAGACCTCAGGGCTGCATCTTTTGAGCGCAGTACTGAGCCTGAAAAGCGTTTCCAACCCCACTTACAAGTAAAACTTGCTAGAATGTGCCTGGCTGCTCTTCACTGAAAAGCTCATTATGCGTACATTTTTGGCATACATTTACTCCTGCCGGGTCAGCTGAGCAGCGAAGTTCTACTTAACTACCTCCTATCAGGAGAGACCTCAGAGCTGCATCTTTTGAGCCCAGTACTGAGCCTGAAAAGCATTTCCTACCCCACTTACAAGTAAAACTAGCTAAAATGTGCCTGGCTGCTCTTCACTGAAAAGCTCATTCTGCTTATATTTTTGGCATACGTTTGATCCTGCCGAGTCAGCTGAGCAGCGAATTTCTATTTAACCACTTGCTATCATGAGAGACCTCAGGGCTGCATGTTTTGAACCCAGTGCTGATCCTGAAAAGCGTTTCCAGCCCCACTTACAAGTAAAACTAGCTAAAATGTGCCTGGCTGCTCTTCACTGAAAAGCTCATTCTGTGTACATTTTTGGCATACGTCTGCTCCTGCTGGGTCAGTCAAGTGGCAAATTTCTACTTAACCACCTGCTATCATGAGAGACCTCAGGGCTGCAATATTTTGAGTGCAGTACTGAGCCTGAAAAGCGTTTCCAACCCCACTTACAAGTAAAACTTGCTAGAATGTGCCTGGCTGCTCTTCACTGAGAAGCTCATTCTGCGTACATTCATGGCAAAAATTTGCTCCTGCCGGGTCAGCTGAGCAGCGAAGTTCTACTTTAACTACCTCCTATCAGGAGAGACCTCAGAGCTGCATCTTTTGAGCCCAGTACTGAGCCTGAAAAGCATTTCCTACCCCACTTACAAGTAAAACTAGCTAAAATGTGCCTGGCTGCTATTCACTGAAAAGCTAATTGTGCTTACATTTTTGGCATAAGTTTGCTCCTACCGGGTCGGCTGAGCAGCGAATTTCTATTTAACGACCTGCTATCATGAGAGACCTCTGGGCTGCATGTTTTGAGCCCAGTACTGAGCCTGAAAAGCGTTTCCAACCCCACTTACAAGTAAAACTAGTTAAAATGTGCCTGGCTGCTCTTCACTGAAAAGCTCATTCTGCGTACATTTCTGGCATACGTTTGCTCCTGCCGGGTCAGCTGAGCAGCGAATTTCTATTTAACCACCTGCTATCATGATAGACCTTAGGGCTGCCTTATTTGAACCCAGTGCTGATCCTGAAAAGCGTTTCCAGCCCCACTTACAAGTAAAACTAACTAAAATGTGCCTGGCTGCTATTCACTGAAAAGCTCATTCTGTGTACATTTTTGGCATACGTTTGCTCCTAATGGGTCAGCCAAGTGGCAAATTTCTACTTAACCACCTGCTATCATGAGAGACCTCAGGGCTGCATCTTTTGAGCGCAGTACTGAGCCTGAAAAGCGTTTCCAGCCCCACTTACAAGTAAAACTAGCTAAAATGTGCCTGGCTGCTCTTCACTGAAAAGCTCATTCTGTGTACATTTTTGGCATACGTTTGCTCCTGCTGGGTCAGCCAAGTGGCAAATTTCTACTTAACCACCTGCTATCATGAGAGACCTCAGGGCTGCATCTTTTGAGTGCAGTACTGAGCCTGAAAAGCGTTTCCAACCCCACTTACAAGTAAAACTTGCAAGAATGTGCCTGGCTGCTATTCACTGAAAAGCTCATTCTGCTTTCATTTTTGGCATACGTTTGCTCCTACCGGGTCAGCTGAGCAGCGAATTTCTATTTAACCACCTACTTTCATGAGAGACCTCAGTGCTGCATGTTTTGTGCCCAGTACTGAGCCTGAAAAGCGTTTCCAACCCCACTTACAAGTAAAACTAGCTAAAATGTGCCTGGCTGCTATTCACTTAAAAGCTCATTCTGTGTACATTTTTGGCATACGTTTGCTCCTGCTGGGTCAGCCAAGTGGCAAATTTCTACTTAACCACCTGCTATCATGAGAGACCTCAGGGCTGCATCTTTTGAGCGCAGTACTGAGCCTGAAAAGCGTTTCCAACCCCACTTACAAGTAAAGCTAGCTAAAATGTGCCTGGCTGTTCTTCACTGAAAAGCTCATTCTGCGTACATTTTTGGCATACGTTTGCTCCTGCCGGGTCAGCTGAGCAGCGAATTTCTATTTAACCACCTGCTATCATGAGAGACCTCAGGGCTGCATGTTTTGTGCCCAGTACTGAGCCTGAAAAGCGTTTCCAACCCCACTTACAAGTAAAACTAGCTAAAATGTGCCTGGCTACTATTCACTGAAAAGCTCATTCTGTGTACATTTTTGGCATACGTTTGCTCCTGCTGGGTCAGCCAAGTGGCAAATTTCTATTTAACCACCTGCTATCATGAGAGACCTCAGGGCTGCATGTTTTGAGCCCAGTACTGAGCCTGAAAAGCGTTCCCAACCCCACTTACAAGTAAAACTAGATAAAATGTGCCTGGCTGCTCTTCACTGAAAAGCTCATTCTGCGTACATTTTTGGCATACGTTTGCTCCTGCGGGTCAGCTGAGCAGCGAATTTCTATTTAACCACCTGCTATCATGAGAGACCTCAGGGCTGCCTTATTTGAACCCAGTGCTGATCCTGAAAAGCGTTTCCAGCCCCACTTACAAGTAAAACTAGCTAAAATGTGCCTGGCTGCTATTCACTGAAAAGCTCATTCTGTGTACATTTTTGGCATACGTTTGCTCCTGCTGGGTCAGCCAACTGGCTAATTTCTACTTAACCACCTGCTATCATGAGAGACCTCAGGGCTGCATCTTTTGAGCGCAGTACTGAGCCTGAAAAGCGTTTCCACCCCACTTACAAGTAAAACTTGCTAGAATGTGCCTGGCTGCTCTTCACTGAAAAGCTCATTATGCGTACATTTTTGGCATACATTTACTCCTGCCGGGTCAGCTGAGCAGCGAAGTTCTACTTAACTACCTCCTATCAGGAGAGACCTCAGAGCTGCATCTTTTGAGCCCAGTACTGAGCCTGAAAAGCATTTCCTACCCCACTTACAAGTAAAACTAGCTAAAATGTGCCTGGCTGCTCTTCACTGAAAAGCTCATTCTGCTTATATTTTTGGCATACGTTTGATCCTGCCGAGTCAGCTGAGCAGCGAATTTCTATTTAACCACTTGCTATCATGAGAGACCTCAGGGCTGCATGTTTTGAACCCAGTGCTGATCCTGAAAAGCGTTTCCAGCCCCACTTACAAGTAAAACTAGCTAAAATGTGCCTGGCTGCTCTTCACTGAAAAGCTCATTCTGTGTACATTTTTGGCATACGTCTGCTCCTGCTGGGTCAGTCAAGTGGCAAATTTCTACTTAACCACCTGCTATCATGAGAGACCTCAGGGCTGCAATATTTTGAGTGCAGTACTGAGCCTGAAAAGCGTTTCCAACCCCACTTACAAGTAAAACTTGCTAGAATGTGCCTGGCTGCTCTTCACTGAGAAGCTCATTCTGCGTACATTCATGGCAAAAATTTGCTCCTGCCGGGTCAGCTGAGCAGCGAAGTTCTACTTTAACTACCTCCTATCAGGAGAGACCTCAGAGCTGCATCTTTTGAGCCCAGTACTGAGCCTGAAAAGCATTTCCTACCCCACTTACAAGTAAAACTAGCTAAAATGTGCCTGGCTGCTATTCACTGAAAAGCTAATTGTGCTTACATTTTTGGCATAAGTTTGCTCCTACCGGGTCGGCTGAGCAGCGAATTTCTATTTAACGACCTGCTATCATGAGAGACCTCTGGGCTGCATGTTTTGAGCCCAGTACTGAGCCTGAAAAGCGTTTCCAACCCCACTTACAAGTAAAACTAGTTAAAATGTGCCTGGCTGCTCTTCACTGAAAAGCTCATTCTGCGTACATTTCTGGCATACGTTTGCTCCTGCCGGGTCAGCTGAGCAGCGAATTTCTATTTAACCACCTGCTATCATGATAGACCTTAGGGCTGCCTTATTTGAACCCAGTGCTGATCCTGAAAAGCGTTTCCAGCCCCACTTACAAGTAAAACTAACTAAAATGTGCCTGGCTGCTATTCACTGAAAAGCTCATTCTGTATACATTTTTGGCATACGTTTGCTCCTAATGGGTCAGCCAAGTGGCAAATTTCTACTTAACCACCTGCTATCATGAGAGACCTCAGGGCTGCATCTTTTGAGCGCAGTACTGAGCCTGAAAAGCGTTTCCAACCCCACTTACAAGTAAAACTAGCTAAAATGTGCCTGGCTGCAATTCACTGAAAAGCTCATTCTGTGTACATTTTTGGCATACATTTACTCCTGCTGGGTCAGCTGAGCAGCGAAGTTCTACTTAACTACCTCCTATCAGGAGAGACCTCAGAGCTGCATCTTTTGAGCCCAGTACTGAGCCTGAAAAGCATTTCCTACCCCACTTACAAGTAAAACTAGCTAAAATGTGCCTGGCTGCTCTTCACTGAAAAGCTCATTCTGCTTACATTTTTGGCATACGTTTGCTCCTGCCGGGTCAGCTGAGCAGCGAATTTCTATTTAACCACCTGCTATCAAGAGAGACCTCAGGGCTGCATGTTTTGAACCCAGTGCTGATCCTGAAAAGCGTTTCCAGCCCCACTTACAAGTAAAACTAGCTAAAATGTGCCTGGCTGCTCTTCACTGAAAAGCTCATTCTGTGTACATTTTTGGCATACGTCTGCTCCTGCTGGGTCAGTCAAGTGGCAAATTTCTACTTAACCACCTGCTATCATGAGAGACCTCAGGGCTGCATCTTTTGAGTGCAGTACTGAGCCTGAAAAGCGTTTCCAACCCCACTTACAAGTAAAACTTGCTAGAATGTGCCTGGCTGCTCTTCACTGAAAAGCTCATTCTGCGTACATTTATGGCAAACATTTGCTCCTGCCGGGTCAGCTGAGCAGCGAAGTTCTACTTTAACTACCTCCTATCAGGAGAGACCTCAGAGCTGCATCTTTTGAGCCCAGTACTGAGCCTGAAAAGCATTTCCTACCCCACTTACAAGTAAAACTAGCTAAAATGTGCCTGGCTGCTATTCACTGAAAAGCTAATTGTGCTTACATTTTTGGCATAAGTTTGCTCCTACCGGGTCGGCTGAGCAGCGAATTTCTATTTAACCACCTGCTATCATGAGAGACCTCAGGGCTGCATGTTTTGAGCCCAGTACTGAGCCTGAAAAGCGTTTCCAACCCCACTTACAAGTAAAACTAGCTAAAATGTGCCTGGCTGCTCTTCACTGAAAAGCTCATTCTGCGTACATTTCTGGCATACGTTTGCTCCTGCCGGGTCAGCTGAGCAGCGAATTTCTATTTAACCACCTGCTATCATGAGAGACCTCAGGGCTGCATGTTTTGTGCCCAGTACTGAGCCTGAAAAGCGTTTCCAACCCCACTTACAAGTAAAACTAACTAAAATGTGCCTGGCTGCTATTCACTGAAAAGCTCATTCTGTGTACATTTTTGACATACGTTTGCTCCTGCTGGGTCAGCCAAGTGGCAAATTTCTACTTAACCACCTGCTATCATGAGAGACCTCAGGGCTGCATCTTTTGAGCGCAGTACTGAGCCTGAAAAGCATTTCCAACCCCACTTACAAGTAAAACTAGCTTAAATGTGCCTGGCTGCTCTTCACTGAAAAGCTCATTCTGCGTACATTTTTGGCATACGTTTGCTCCTACCGGGTCAGCTGAGCAGCGAATTTCTATTTAACCACCTGCTATCATGAGAGACCTCAGGGTTGCATGTTTTGAGCTCAGTACTGATCCTGAAAAGCGTTTTCAACCCCACTTACAAGTAAAACTAGCTAAAATGTGCCTGGCTGCTATTCACTGAAAAGCTCATTCTGTGTACATTTTTGGCATACGTTTGCTCCTACCGGGTCGGCTGAGCAGCGAATTTCTATTTAACCACCTGCTTTCATGAGAGACCTCAGGGCTGCATGTTTTGAGCCCAGTACTGAGCGTGAAAAGCATTTCCAACCCCACTTACAAGTAAAACTAGCTAAAATGTGCCTGGCTACTATTCACTGAAAAGCTCATTCTGTGTACATTTTTGGCATACGTTTGCTCCTGCTGGGTCAGCCAAGTGGCAAATTTCTACTTAACCACCTGCTATCATGAGAGACCTCAGGGCTGCATGTTTTGAGCCCAGTACTGAGCCTGAAAAGCGTTTCCAACCCCACTTACAAGTAAAACTAGATAAAATGTGCCTGGCTGCTCTTCACTGAAAAGCTCATTCTGCGTACATTTTTGGCATACGTTTGCTCCTGCGGGTCAGCTGAGCAGCGAATTTCTATTTTACCACCTGCTATTATGAGAGACCTCAGGGCTGCCTTATTTGAACCCAGTGCTGATCCTGAAAAGCGTTTCCAGCCCCACTTACAAGTAAAACTAGCTAAAATGTGCCTGCCTGCTATTCACTGAAAAGCTCATTCTGTGTACATTTTTGGCATACGTTTGCTCCTGCTGGGTCAGCCAAGTGGCTAATTTCTACTTAACCACCTGCTATCATGAGAGACCTCAGGGCTGCATCTTTTGAGCGCAGTTCTGAGCCTGAAAAGCGCTTCCAACCCCACTTACAAGTAAAACTTGCTAGAATGTGCCTGGCTGCTCTTCACTGAAAAGCTCATTATGCGTACATTTTTGGCATACATTTCCTCCTGCCGGGTCAGCTGAGCAGCGAAGTTCTACTTAACTACCTCCTATCAGGAGAGACCTCAGAGCTGCATCTTTTGAGCCCAGTACTGAGCCTGAAAAGCATTTCCTACCCCACTTACAAGTAAAACTAGCTAAAATGTGCCTGGCTGCTCTTCACTGAAAAGCTCATTCTGTGTACATTTTTGGCATACGTTTGCTCCTGCCGGGTCATCTGAGCAGCGAATTTCTATTTAACCACCTGCTATCATGAGAGACCTCAGGGCTGCATGTTTTGAGCCCAGTGCTGATCCTGAAAAGCGTTTCCAGCCCCACTTACAAGTAAAACTAGCTAAAATGTGCCTGGCTGCTCTTCACTGAAAAGCTCATTCTGTGTACATTTTTGGCATACGTTTGCTCCTGCTGGGTCAGCCAAGTGGCAAATTTCTACTTAACCACCTGCTATCATGAGAGACCTCAGGGCTGCATCTTTTGAGTGCAGTACTGAGCCTGAAAAGCGTTTCCAACCCCACTTACAAGTAAAACTTGCTAGAATGTGCCTGGCTGCTATTCACTGAAAAGCTCATTCTGCTTTCATTTTTGGCATACGTTTGCTCCTACCGGGTCAGCTGAGCAGCGAATTTCTATTTAACCACCTACTTTCATGAGAGACCTCAGGGCTGCATGTTTTGTGCCCAGTACTGAGCCTGAAAAGCGTTTCCAACCCCACTTACAAGTAAAACTAGCTAAAATGTGCCTTGCTGCTATTCACTTAAAAGCTCATTCTGTGTACATTTTTGGCATACGTTTGCTCCTGCTGGGTCAGCCAAGTGGCAAATTTCTACTTAACCACCTGCTATCATGAGAGACCTCAGGGCTGCATCTTTTGAGCGCAGTACTGAGCCTGAAAAGCGTTTCCAACCCCACTTACAAGTAAAGCTAGCTAAAATGTGCCTGGCTGTTCTTCACTGAAAAGCTCATTCTGCGTACATTTTTGGCATACGTTTGCTCCTGCCGGGTCAGCTGAGCAGCGAATTTCTATTTAACCACCTGCTATCATGAGAGACCTCAGGGCTGCATGTTTTGTGCCCAGTACTGAGCCTGAAAAGCGTTTCCAACCCCACTTACAAGTAAAACTAGATAAAATGTGCCTGGCTGGTCTTCACTGAAAAGCTCATTCTGCTTACATTTTTGGCATACGTTTGCTCCTGCGGGTCAGCTGAGCAGCGAATTTCTATTTAACCACCTGCTATCATGAGAGACCTCAGGGCTGCCTTATTTGAACCCAGTGCTGATCCTGAAAAGCGTTTCCAGCCCCACTTACAAGTAAAACTAGCTAAAATGTGCCTGGCTGCTATTCACTGAAAAGCTCATTCTGTGTTCATTTTTGGCATACGTTTGCTCCTGCTGGGTCAGCCAAGTGGCTAATTTCTACTTAACCACCTGCTATCATGAGAGACCTCAGGGCTGCATCTTTTGAGTGCAGTACTGAGCCTGAAAAGCGTTTCCAACCCCACTTACAAGTAAAACTAGATAAAATGTGCCTGGCTGGTCTTCACTGAAAAGCTCATTCTGCGTACATTTTTGGCATACGTTTGCTCCTGCGGGTCAGCTGAGCAGCGAATTTCTATTTAACCACCTGCTATCATGAGAGACCTCAGGGCTGCCTTATTTGAACCCAGTGCTGATCCTGAAAAGCGTTTCCAGCCCCACTTACAAGTAAAACTAGCTAAAATGTGCCTGGCTGCTATTCACTGAAAAGCTCATTCTGTGTTCATTTTTGGCATACGTTTGCTCCTGCTGGGTCAGCCAAGTGGCTAATTTCTACTTAACCACCTGCTATCATGAGAGACCTCAGGGCTGCATCTTTTGAGTGCAGTACTGAGCCTGAAAAGCGTTTCCAACCCCACTTACAAGTAAAACTTGCTAGAATGTGCTTGGCTGCTCTTCACTGAAAAGCTCATTATGCGTACATTTTTGGCATACATTTACTCCTGCCTGGTCAGCTGAGCAGCGAAGTTCTACTTAACTACCTCCTATCAGGAGAGACCTCAGAGCTGCATCTTTTGAGCCCAGTACTGAGCCTGAAAGCATTTCCTACCCCACTTACAAGTAAAACTAGCTAAAATGTGCCTGGCTGCTCTTCACTGAAAAGCTCATTCTGCTTACATTTTTGGCATACGTTTGATCCTGCCGAGTCAGCTGAGCAGCGAATTTCTATTTAACCACTTGCTATCATGAGAGACCTCAGGGCTGCATGTTTTGAACCCAGTGCTGATCCTGAAAAGCGTTTCCAGCCCCACTTACAAGTAAAACTAGCTAAAATGTGCCTGGCTGCTCTTCACTGAAAAGCTCATTCTGTGTACATTTTTGGCATACGTCTGCTCCTGCTGGGTCAGTCAAGTGGCAAATTTCTACTTAACCACCTGCTATCATGAGAGACCTCAGGGCTGCAATATTTTGAGTGCAGTACTGAGCCTGAAAAGCGTTTCCAACCCCACTTACAAGTAAAACTTGCTAGAATGTGCCTGGCTGCTCTTCACTGAGAAGCTCATTCTGCGTACATTTATGGCAAACATTTGCTCCTGCCGGGTCAGCTGAGCAGCGAAGTTCTACTTTAACTACCTCCTATCAGGAGAGACCTCAGAGCTGCATCTTTTGAGCCCAGTACTGAGCCTGAAAAGCATTTCCTACCCCACTTACAAGT
Source organism: Lissotriton vulgaris (assembly GCF_964263255.1). Taxonomy (NCBI): domain Eukaryota; kingdom Metazoa; phylum Chordata; class Amphibia; order Caudata; family Salamandridae; genus Lissotriton; species Lissotriton vulgaris. Next base: position 1,433,518 of record NW_028242071.1, on the reverse strand, counting down.
AAAACTAGCTAAAATGTGCCTGGCTGCTATTCACTGAAAAGCTAATTGTGCTTACATTTTTGGCATAAGTTTGCTCCTACCGGGTCGGCTGAACAGCGAATTTCTATTTACCGACCTGCTATCATGAGAGACCTCTGGGCTGCATGTTTTGAGCCCAGTACTGAGCCTGAAAAGCGTTTCCAACCCCACTTACAAGTAAAACTAGCTAAAATGTGCCTGGCTGCTCTTCACTGAAAAGCTCATTCTGCGTACATTTCTGGCATACGTTTGCTCCTGCCGGGTCAGCTGAGCAGCGAATTTCTATTTAACCACCTGCTATCATGAGAGACCTTAGGGCTGCCTTATTTGAACCCAGTGCTGATCCTGAAAAGCGTTTCCAGCCCCACTTACAAGTAAAACTAACTAAAATGTGCCTGGCTGCTATTCACTGAAAAGCTCATTCTGTGTACATTTTTGGCATACGTTTGCTCCTGCTGGGTCAGCCAAGTGGCAAATTTCTACTTAACCACCTGCTATCATGAGAGACCTCAGGGCTGCATCTTTTGAGCGCAGTACTGAGCCTGAAAAGCGTTTCCAACCCCACTTACAAGTAAAACTAGCTAAAATGTGCCTGGCTGCCATTCACTGAAAAGCTCATTCTGTGCACATTTTTGGCATACATTTACTCCTGCTGGGTCAGCTGAGCAGCGAAGTTCTACTTAACTACCTCCTATCAGGAGAGACCTCAGAGCTGCATCTTTTGAGCCCAGTACTGAGCCTGAAAAGCATTTCCTACCCCACTTACAAGTAAAACTAGCTAAAATGTGCCTGGCTGCTCTTCACTGAAAAGCTCATTCTGCTTACATTTTTGGCATACGTTTGCTCCTGCCGGGTCAGCTGAGCAGCGAATTTCTATTTAACCACCTGCTATCAAGAGAGACCTCAGGGCTGCATGTTTTGAACCCAGTGCTGATCCTGAAAAGCGTTTCCAGCCCCACTTACAAGTAAAACTAGCTAAAATGTGCCTGGCTGCTCTTCACTGAAAAGCTCATTCTGTGTACATTTTTGGCATACGTCTGCTCCTGCTGGGTCAGCCAAGTGGCAAATTTCTACTTAACCACCTGCTATCATGAGAGACCTCAGGGCTGCATCTTTTGAGCGCAGTACTGAGCCTGAAAAGCGTTTCCAACCCCACTTACAAGTAAAACTTGCTAGAATGTGCCTGGCTGCTCTTCACTAAGAAGCTCATTCTGCGTACATTTTTGGCATACATTTACTCCTGCCGGGTCAGCTGAGCAGCGAAGTTCTACTTAACTACCTCCTATCAGGAGAGACCTCAGAGCTGCATCTTTTGAGCCCAGTACTGAGCCTGAAAAGCATTTCCAACCCCACTTACAAGTAAAACTAGCTTAAATGTGCCTGGCTGCTCTTCACTGAAAAGCTCATTCTGCGTACATTTTTGGCATACGTTTGCTCCTACCGGGTCAGCTGAGCAGCGAATTTCTATTTAACCACCTGCTATCATGAGAGACCTCAGGGCTGCATGTTTTGAGCCCAGTACTGAGCCTGTAAAGCGTTTCCAACCCCACTTACAAGTAAAACTAGCTAAAATGTGCCTGGCTGCTCTTCACTGAAAAGCTCATTCTGCGTACATTTTTGGCATACGTTTGCTCCTGCCGGGTCAGCTGAGCAGCGAATTTCTATTTAACCACCTGCTATCATGAGAGACCTCAGGGCTGCATGTTTTGAGCCCAGTGCTGATCCTGAAAAGCGTTTCCAGCCCCACTTACAAGTACAACTAGCTAAAATGTGCCTGGCTGCTATTCACTGAAAAGCTCATTCTGTGTACATTTTTGGCATACGTTTGCTCCTGCTGGGTCAGCCAAGTGGCAAATTTCTACTTAACCACCTGCTATCATGAGAGACCTCAGGGCTGCATCTTTTGAGCGCAGTACTGAGCCTGAAAAGCGTTTCCAACCCCACTTACAAGTAAAACTAGCTAAAATGTGCCTGGCTGCTCTTCACTGAAAAGCTCATTCTGCGTACATTTTTGGCATACGTTTGCTCCTGCCGGGTCAGCTGAGCAGCAAATTTCTATTTAACCACCTGCTATCATGAGAGACCTCAGGGCTGCATGTTTTGAGCCCAGTGCTGATCCTGAAAAGCGTTTCCAGCCCCACTTACAAGTAAAACTAGCTAAAATGTGCCTGGCTGCTATTCACTGAAAAGCTCATTCTAATAATAAAGCGTTTTATATTCTGTGTACATTTTTGGCATACGTTTGCTCCTGCTGGGTCAGCCAAGTGGCAAATTTCTACTTAACCACCTGCTATCATGAGAGACCTCAGGGCTGCATCTTTTGAGCGCAGTACTGAGCCTGAAAAGCACTTCCAACCCCACTTACAAGTAAAACTTGCTAGAATGTGCCTGGCTGCTCTTCACTGAAAAGCTCATTATGCGTACATTTTTGGCATACATTTACTCCTGCCGGGTCAGCTGAGCAGCGAAGTTCTACTTAACTACCTCCTATCAGGAGAGACCTCAGAGCTGCATCTTTTGAGCCCAGTACTGAGCCTGAAAAGCATTTCCTACCCCACTTACAAGTAAAACTAGCTAAAATGTGCCTGGCTGCTCTTCACTGAAAAGCTCATTCTGCTTACATTTTTGGCATACGTTTGCTCCTGCCGGGTCAGCTGAGCAGCGAATTTCTATTTAACCACCTGCTATCAAGAGAGACCTCAGGGCTGCATGTTTTGAACCCAGTGCTGATCCTGAAAAGCGTTTCCAGCCCCACTTACAAGTAAAACTAGCTAAAATGTGCCTGGCTGCTCTTCACTGAAAAGCTCATTCTGTGTACATTTTTGGCATACGTCTGCTCCTGCTGGGTCAGTCAAGTGGCAAATTTCTACTTAACCACCTGCTATCATGAGAGACCTCAGGGCTGCATCTTTTGAGTGCAGTACTGAGCCTGAAAAGCGTTTCCAACCCCACTTACAAGTAAAACTTGCTAGAATGTGCCTGGCTGCTCTTCACTGAAAAGCTCATTCTGCGTACATTTATGGCAAACATTTGCTCCTGCCGGGTCAGCTGAGCAGCGAAGTTCTACTTTAACTACCTCCTATCAGGAGAGACCTCAGAGCTGCATCTTTTGAGCCCAGTACTGAGCCTGAAAAGCATTTCCTACCCCACTTACAAGTAAAACTAGCTAAAATGTGCCTGGCTGCTATTCACTGAAAAGCTAATTGTGCTTACATTTTTGGCATAAGTTTGCTCCTACCGGGTCGGCTGAGCAGCGAATTTCTATTTAACCACCTGCTATCATGAGAGACCTCAGGGCTGCATGTTTTGAGCCCAGTACTGAGCCTGAAAAGCGTTTCCAACCCCACTTACAAGTAAAACTAGCTAAAATGTGCCTGGCTGCTATTCACTGAAAAGCTCATTCTGTGTACATTTTTGGCATACATTTGCTCCTGCTGGGTCAGCCAAGTGGCAAATTTCTACTTAACCACCTGCTATCATGAGAGACCTCAGGGCTGCATCTTTTGAGCGCAGTACTGAGCCTGAAAAGCGTTTCCAACCCCACTTACAAGTAAAGCTAGCTAAAATGTGCCTGGCTGTTCTTCACTGAAAAGCTCATTCTGCGTACATTTTTGGCATACGTTTGCTCCTGCCGGGTCAGCTGAGCAGCGAATTTCTATTTAACCACCTGCTATCATGAGAGACCTCAGGGCTGCATGTTTTGTGCCCAGTACTGAGCCTGAAAAGCGTTTCCAACCCCACTTACAAGTAAAACTAGATAAAATGTGCCTGGCTGCTCTTCACTGAAAAGCTCATTCTGCATACATTTTTGGCATACGTTTGCTCCTGCGGGTCAGCTGAGCAGCAAATTTCTATTTTACCACCTGCTATCATGAGAGACCTCAGGGCTGCCTTATTTGAACCCAGTGCTGATCCTGAAAAGCGTTTCCAGCCCCACTTACAAGTAAAACTAGCTAAAATGTGCCTGCCTGCTATTCACTGAAAAGCTCATTCTGTGTACATTTTTGGCATACGTTTGCTCCTGCTGGGTCAGCCAAGTGGCTAATTTCTACTTAACCACCTGCTATCATGAGAGACCTCAGGGCTGCATCTTTTGAGCGCAGTACTGAGCCTGAAAAGCGCTTCCAACCCCACTTACAAGTAAAACTTGCTAGAATGTGCCTGGCTGCTCTTCACTGAAAAGCTCATTATGCGTACATTTTTGGCATACATTTACTCCTGCCGGGTCAGCTGAGCAGCGAAGTTCTACTTAACTACCTCCTATCAGGAGAGACCTCAGAGCTGCATCTTTTGAGCCCAGTACTGAGCCTGAAAAGCATTTCCTACCCCACTTACAAGTAAAACTAGCTAAAATGTGCCTGGCTGCTCTTCACTGAAAAGCTTATTCTGTGTACATTTTTGGCATACGTTTGCACCTGCCGGGTCATCTGAGCAGCGAATTTCTATTTAACCACCTGCTATCATGAGAGACCTCAGGGCTGCATGTTTTGAGCCCAGTGCTGATCCTGAAAAGCGTTTCCAGCCCCACTTACAAGTAAAACTAGCTAAAATGTGCCTGGCTGCTCTTCACTGAAAAGCTCATTCTGTGTACATTTTTGGCATACGTTTGCTCCTGCTGGGTCAGCCAAGTGGCAAATTTCTACTTAACCACCTGCTATCATGAGAGACCTCAGGGCTGCATCTTTTGAGTGCAGTACTGAGCCTGAAAAGCGTTTCCAACCCCACTTACAAGTAAAACTTGCAAGAATGTGCCTGGCTGCTATTCACTGAAAAGCTCATTCTGCTTTCATTTTTGTCATACGTTTGCTCCTACCGGGTCAGCTGAGCAGCGAATTTCTATTTAACCACCTACTTTCATGAGAGACCTCAGTGCTGCATGTTTTGTGCCCAGTACTGAGCCTGAAAAGCGTTTCCAACCCCACTTACAAGTAAAACTAGCTAAAATGTGCCTGGCTGCTATTCACTTAAAAGCTCATTCTGTGTACATTTTTGGCATACGTTTGCTCCTGCTGGGTCAGCCAAGTGGCAAATTTCTACTTAACCACCTGCTATCATGAGAGACCTCAGGGCTGCATCTTTTGAGCGCAGTACTGAGCCTGAAAAGCGTTTCCAACCCCACTTACAAGTAAAGCTAGCTAAAATGTGCCTGGCTGTTCTTCACTGAAAAGCTCATTCTGCGTACATTTTTGGCATACGTTTGCTCCTGCCGGGTCAGCTGAGCAGCGAATTTCTATTTAACCACCTGCTATCATGAGAGACCTCAGGGCTGCATGTTTTGTGCCCAGTACCGAGCCTGAAAAGCGTTTCCAACCCCACTTACAAGTAAAACTAGCTAAAATGTGCCTGGCTACTATTCACTGAAAAGCTCATTCTGTGTACATTTTTGGCATACGTTTGCTCCTGCTGGGTCAGCCAAGTGGCAAATTTCTACTTAACCACCTGCTATCATGAGAGACCTCAGGGCTGCATGTTTTGAGCCCAGTACTGAGCCTGAAAAGCGTTCCCAACCCCACTTACAAGTAAAACTAGATAAAATGTGCCTGGCTGCTCTTCACTGAAAAGCTCATTCTGCGTACATTTTTGGCATACGTTTGCTCCTGCGGGTCAGCTGTGCAGCGAATTTCTATTTAACCACCTGCTATCATGAGAGACCTCAGGGCTGCCTTATTTGAACCCAGTGCTGATCCTGAAAAGCGTTTCCAGCCCCACTTACAAGTAAAACTAGCTAAAATGTGCCTGGCTGCTATTCACTGAAAAGCTCATTCTGTGTACATTTTTGGCATACGTTTGCTCCTGCTGGGTCAGCCAACTGGCTAATTTCTACTTAACCACCTGCTATCATGAGAGACCTCAGGGCTGCATCTTTTGAGCGCAGTACTGAGCCTGAAAAGCGTTTCCAACCCCACTTACAAGTAAAACTTGCTAGAATGTGCCTGGCTGCTCTTCACTGAAAAGCTCATTATGCGTACATTTTTGGCATACATTTACTCCTGCCGGGTCAGCTGAGCAGCGAAGTTCTACTTAACTACCTCCTATCAGGAGAGACCTCAGAGCTGCATCTTTTGAGCCCAGTACTGAGCCTGAAAAGCATTTCCTACCCCACTTACAAGTAAAACTAGCTAAAATGTGCCTGGCTGCTCTTCACTGAAAAGCTCATTCTGCTTACATTTTTGGCATACGTTTGATCCTGCCGAGTCAGCTGAGCAGCGAATTTCTATTTAACCACTTGCTATCATGAGAGACCTCAGGGCTGCATGTTTTGAACCCAGTGCTGATCCTGAAAAGCGTTTCCAGCCCCACTTACAAGTAAAACTAGCTAAAATGTGCCTGGCTGCTCTTCACTGAAAAGCTCATTCTGTGTACATTTTTGGCATACGTCTGCTCCTGCTGGGTCAGTCAAGTGGCAAATTTCTACTTAACCACCTGCTATCATGAGAGACCTCAGGGCTGCAATATTTTGAGTGCAGTACTGAGCCTGAAAAGCGTTTCCAACCCCACTTACAAGTAAAACTTGCTAGAATGTGCCTGGCTGCTCTTCACTGAGAAGCTCATTCTGCGTACATTCATGGCAAAAATTTGCTCCTGCCGGGTCAGCTGAGCAGCGAAGTTCTACTTTAACTACCTCCTATCAGGAGAGACCTCAGAGCTGCATCTTTTGAGCCCAGTACTGAGCCTGAAAAGCATTTCCTACCCCACTTACAAGTAAAACTAGCTAAAATGTGCCTGGCTGCTATTCACTGAAAAGCTAATTGTGCTTACATTTTTGGCATAAGTTTGCTCCTACCGGGTCGGCTGAGCAGCGAATTTCTATTTAACGACCTGCTATCATGAGAGACCTCTGGGCTGCATGTTTTGAGCCCAGTACTGAGCCTGAAAAGCGTTTCCAACCCCACTTACAAGTAAAACTAGTTAAAATGTGCCTGGCTGCTCTTCACTGAAAAGCTCATTCTGCGTATATTTCTGGCATACGTTTGCTCCTGCCGGGTCAGCTGAGCAGCGAATTTCTATTTAACCACCTGCTATCATGATAGACCTTAGGGCTGCCTTATTTGAACCCAGTGCTGATCCTGAAAAGCGTTTCCAGCCCCACTTACAAGTAAAACTAACTAAAATGTGCCTGGCTGCTATTCACTGAAAAGCTCATTCTGTGTACATTTTTGGCATACGTTTGCTCCTAATGGGTCAGCCAAGTGGCAAATTTCTACTTAACCACCTGCTATCATGAGAGACCTCAGGGCTGCATCTTTTGAGCGCAGTACTGAGCCTGAAAAGCGTTTCCAACCCCACTTACAAGTAAAACTAGCTAAAATGTGCCTGGCTGCAATTCACTGAAAAGCTCATTCTGTGTACATTTTTGGCATACATTTACTCCTGCTGGGTCAGCTGAGCAGCGAAGTTCTACTTAACTACCTCCTATCAGGAGAGACCTCAGAGCTGCATCTTTTGAGCCCAGTACTGAGCCTGAAAAGCATTTCCTACCCCACTTACAAGTAAAACTAGCTAAAATGTGCCTGGCTGCTCTTCACTGAAAAGCTCATTCTGCTTACATTTTTGGCATACGTTTGCTCCTGCCGGGTCAGCTGAGCAGCAAATTTCTATTTAACCACCTGCTATCAAGAGAGACCTCAGGGCTGCATGTTTTGAACCCAGTGCTGATCCTGAAAAGCGTTTCCAGCCCCACTTACAAGTAAAACTAGCTAAAATGTGCCTGGCTGCTCTTCACTGAAAAGCTCATTCTGTGTACATTTTTGGCATACGTCTGCTCCTGCTGGGTCAGTCAAGTGGCAAATTTCTACTTAACCACCTGCTATCATGAGAGACCTCAGGGCTGCATCTTTTGAGTGCAGTACTGAGCCTGAAAAGCATTTCCAACCCCACTTACAAGTAAAACTTGCTAGAATGTGCCTGGCTGCTCTTCACTGAAAAGCTCATTCTGCGTACATTTATGGCAAACATTTGCTCCTGCCGGGTCAGCTGAGCAGCGAAGTTCTACTTTAACTACCTCCTATCAGGAGAGACCTCAGAGCTGCATCTTTTGAGCCCAGTACTGAGCCTGAAAAGCATTTCCTACCCCACTTACAAGTAAAACTAGCTAAAATGTGCCTGGCTGCTATTCACTGAAAAGCTAATTGTGCTTACATTTTTGGCATAAGTTTGCTCCTACCGGGTCGGCTGAGCAGCGAATTTCTATTTAACCACCTGCTATCATGAGAGACCTCAGGGCTGCATGTTTTGAGCCCAGTACTGAGCCTGAAAAGCGTTTCCAACCCCACTTACAAGTAAAACTAGCTAAAATGTGCCTGGCTGCTCTTCACTGAAAAGCTCATTCTGCGTACATTTCTGGCATACGTTTGCTCCTGCCGGGTCAGCTGAGCAGCGAATTTCTATTTAACCACCTGCTATCATGAGAGACCTCAGGGCTGCATGTTTTGTGCCCAGTACTGAGCCTGAAAAGCGTTTCCAACCCCACTTACAAGTAAAACTAACTAAAATGTGCCTGGCTGCTATTCACTGAAAAGCTCATTCTGTGTACATTTTTGACATACGTTTGCTCCTGCTGGGTCAGCCAAGTGGCAAATTTCTACTTAACCACCTGCTATCATGAGAGACCTCAGGGCTGCATCTTTTGAGCGCAGTACTGAGCCTGAAAAGCATTTCCAACCCCACTTACAAGTAAAACTAGCTTAAATGTGCCTGGCTGCTCTTCACTGAAAAGCTCATTCTGCGTACATTTTTGGCATACGCTTGCTCCTACCGGGTCAGCTGAGCAGCGAATTTCTATTTAACCATCTGCTATCATGAGAGACCTCAGGGCTGCATGTTTTGAGCCCAGTGCTGATCCTGAAAAGCGTTTCCAGCCCCACTTACAAGTAAAACTAGCTAAAATGTGCCTGGCTGCTATTCACTGAAAAGCTCATTCTGTGTACATATTTGGCATACGTTTGCTCCTGCTGGGTCAGCCAAGTGGCAAATTTCTACTTAACCACCTGTTTTCATGAGAGACCTCAGGGCTGCATCTTTTCAGTGCAGTACTGAGCCTGAAAAGCATTTCCAACCCCACTTACAAGTAAAACTAGCTTAAATGTGCCTGGCTGCTCTTCACTGAAAAGCTCATTCTGCTTTCATTTTTGGCATACGTTTGCTCCTACCGGGTCAGCTGAGCAGCGAATTTCTATTTAACCACCTGCTATCATGAGAGACCTCAGGGCTGCATGTTTTGTGCCCAGTACTGAGCCTGAAAAGCGTTTCCAACCCCACTTACAAGTAAAACTAGATAAAATGTGCCTGGCTGCTCTTCACTGAAAAGCTCATTCTGCGTACATTTTTGGCATACGTTTGCTCCTGCGGGTCAGCTGAGCAGCGAATTTCTATTTAACCACCTGCTATCATGAGAGACCTCAGGGCTGCCTTATTTGAACCCAGTGCTGATCCTGAAAAGCGTTTCCAGCCCCACTTACAAGTAAAACTAGCTAAAATGTGCCTGGCTGCTATTCACTGAAAAGCTCATTCTGTGTACATTTTTGGCATACGTTTGCTCCTGCTGGGTCAGCCAAGTGGCTAATTTCTACTTAACCACCTGCTATCATGAGAGACCTCAGGGCTGCATCTTTTGAGCGCAGTACTGAGCCTGAAAAGCGTTTCCAACCCCACTTACAAGTAAAACTTGCTAGAATGTGCCTGGCTGCTCTTCACTGAAAAGCTCATTATGCGTACATTTTTGGCATACATTTACTCCTGCCGGGTCAGCTGAGCAGCGAAGTTCTACTTAACTACCTCCTATCAGGAGAGACCTCAGAGCTGCATCTTTTGAGCCCAGTACTGAGCCTGAAAAGCATTTCCTACCCCGCTTACAAGTAAAACTAGCTAAAATGTGCCTGGCTGCTCTTCACTGAACAGCTCAATCTGCTTACATTTTTGGCATACGTTTGATCCTGCCGGGTCAGCTGAGCAGCGAATTTCTATTTAACCACTTGCTATCATGAGAGACCTCAGGGCTGCATGTTTTGAACCCAGTGCTGATCCTGAAAAGAGTTTCCAGCCCCACTTACAAGTAAAACTAGCTAAAATGTGCCTGGCTGCTCTTCACTGAAAAGCTCATTCTGTGTACATTTTTGGCATACGTCTGCTCCTGCTGGGTCAGTCAAGTGGCAAATTTCTACTTAACCACCTGCTATCATGAGAGACCTCAGGGCTGCATCTTTTGAGTGCAGTACTGAGCCTGAAAAGCGTTTCCAACCCCACTTACAAGTAAAACTTGCTAGAATGTGCTTGGCTGCTCTTCACTGAGAAGCTCATTCTGCGTACATTTATGGCAAACATTTGCTCCTGCCGGGTCAGCTGAGCAGCGAAGTTCTACTTTAACTACCTCCTATCAGGAGAGACCTCAGAGCTGCATCTTTTGAGCCCAGTACTGAGCCTGAAAAGCATTTCCTACCCCACTTACAAGTAAAACTAGCAAAAATGTGCCTGGCTGCTATTCACTGAAAAGCTAATTGTGCTTACATTTTTGGCATAAGTTTGCTCCTACCGGGTCGGCTGAGCAGCGAATTTCTATTTAACGACCTGCTATCATGAGAGACCTCAGGGCTGCATGTTTTGAGCCCAGTACTGAGCCTGAAAAGCGTTTCCAACCCCACTTACAAGTAAAACTAGCTAGAATGTGCCTGGCTGCTATTCACTGAAAAGCTCATTCTGTGTACATTTTTGTCATACGTTTGCTCCTGCTGGGTAAGCCAAGTGGCAAATTTCTACTTAACCACGTGCTATCATGAGAGACCTCAGGGCTGCATCTTTTGAGCACAGTACTGAGCCTGAAAAGGGTTTCCAACCCCAGTTACACGTAAAACTTGCTAGAATGTGCCTGGCTGCTCTTCACTGAAAAGCTTATTCTGCGTACATTTTTGGCATAAATTTGCTCCTGCCGGGTCAGCTGAGCAGCGAAGTTCTACTTAATTACCTCCTATCAGGAGAGACCTCAGAGCTGCATCTTTTGAGCCCAGTACTGAGCCTGAAAAGCATTTCCAACCCCACTTACAAGTAAAACTAGCCTAAATGTGCCTGGCTGCTCTTCACTGAAAAGCTCATTCTGCGTACATTTTTGGCATACGTTTGCTCCTACCGGGTCAGCTGAGTAGCGAATTTCTATTTAACCACCTGCTATCATGAGAAACCTCAGGGCTGCATGTTTTGAGCCCAGTACTGAGCCTGAAAAGCGTTTCCAACCCCACTTACAAGTAAAACTAGCTAAAATGTGCCTGGCTGCTCTTCACTGAAAAGCTCATTCTGCGTACATTTTTGGCATACGTTTGCTCCTGCGGGTCAGCTGAGCAGCGAATTTCTATTTAACCACCTGCTATCATGAGAGACCTCAGGGCTGCATGTTTTGTGCCCAGTACTGAGCCTGAAAAGCGTTTCCAACCCCACTTACAAGTAAAACTAACTAAAATGTGCCTGGCTGCTATTCACTGAAAAGCTCATTCTGTGTACATTTTTGACATACGTTTGCTCCTGCTGGGTCAGCCAAGTGGAAAATTTCTACTTAACCACCTGCTATCATGAGAGACCTCAGGGCTGCATCTTTTGAGCGCAGTACTGAGCCTGAAAAGCATTTCCAACCCCACTTACAAGTAAAACTAGCTTAAATGTGCCTGGCTGCTCTTCACTGAAAAGCTCATTCTGCGTACATTTTTGGCATACGTTTGCTCCTACCGGGTCAGCTGAGCAGCGAATTTCTATTTAACCACCTACTTTCACGAGAGACCTCAGGGCTGCATGTTTTGTGCCCAGTACTGAGCCTGAAAAGCGTTTCCAACCCCACTTACAAGTAAAACTAGATAAAATGTGCCTGGCTGCTCTTCACTGAAAAGCTCATTCTGCGTACATTTTTGGCATACGTTTGCTCCTGCGGGTCAGCTGAGCAGCGAATTTCTATTTAACCACCTGCTATCATGAGAGACCCCAGGGCTGCCTTATTTGAACCCAGTGCTGATCCTGAAAAGCATTTCCAGCCCCACTTACAAGTAAAACTAGCTAAAATGTGCCTGGCTGCTATTCACTGAAAAGCTCATTCTGTGTACATTTTTGGCATACGTTTGCTCCTGCTGGGTCAGCCAAGTGGCTAATTTCTACTTAACCACCTGCTATCATGAGAGACCTCAGGGCTGCATCTTTTGAGCGCAGTACTGAGCCTGAAAAGCGTTTCCAACCCCACTTACAAGTAAAACTTGCTAGAATGTGCCTGGCTGCTCTTCACTGAAAAGCTCATTATGCGTACATTTTTGGCATACATTTACTCCTGCCGGGTCAGCTGAGCAGCGAAGTTCTACTTAACTACCTCCTATCAGGAGAGACCTCAGAGCTGCATCTTTTGAGCCCAGTACTGAGCCTGAAAAGCATTTCCTACCCCGCTTACAAGTAAAACTAGCTAAAATGTGCCTGGCTGCTCTTCACTGAACAGCTCAATCTGCTTACATTTTTGGCATACATTTGATCCTGCCGGGTCAGCTGAGCAGCGAATTTCTATTTAACCACTTGCTATCATGAGAGACCTCAGGGCTGCATGTTTTGAACCCAGTGCTGATCCTGAAAAGCGTTTCCAGCCCCACTTACAAGTAAAACTAGCTAAAATGTGCCTGGCTGCTCTTCACTGAAAAGCTCATTCTGTGTACATTTTTGGCATACGTCTGCTCCTGCTGGGTCAGTCAAGTGGCAAATTTCTACTTAACCACCTGCTATCATGAGAGACCTCAGGGCTGCATCTTTTGAGTGCAGTACTGAGCCTGAAAAGCGTTTCCAACCCCACTTACAAGTAAAACTTGCTAGAATGTGCTTGGCTGCTCTTCACTGAGAAGCTCATTCTGCGTACATTTATGGCAAACATTTGCTCCTGCCGGGTCAGCTGAGCAGCGAAGTTCTACTTTAACTACCTCCTATCAGGAGAGACCTCAGAGCTGCATCTTTTGAGCCCAGTACTGAGCCTGAAAAGCATTTCCTACCCCACTTACAAGTAAAACTAGCTAAAATGTGCCTGGCTGCTATTCACTGAAAAGCTAATTGTGCTTACATTTTTGGCATAAGTTTGCTCCTACCGGGTCGGCTGAGCAGCGAATTTCTATTTAACGACCTGCTATCATGAGAGACCTCAGGGCTGCATGTTTTGAGCCCAGTACTGAGCCTGAAAAGCGTTTCCAACCCCACTTACAAGTAAAACTAGCTAGAATGTGCCTGGCTGCTATTCACTGAAAAGCTCATTCTGCTTACATTTTTGGCATACGTTTGCTCCTACCGGGTCAGCTCAGCAGCGAATTTCTATTTAACCACCTGCTATCATGAGAGACCTCAGGGCTGCATGTTTTAAGCCCAGTACTGAGCCCGATAAGCGTTTCCAACCCCACTTACAAGTAAAACTAGCTAAAATGTGCCTGGCTGCTATTCACTGAAAAGCTCATTCTGTGTACATTTTTGTCATACGTTTGCTCCTGCTGGGTAAGCCAAGTGGCAAATTTCTACTTAACCACGTGCTATCATGAGAGACCTCAGGGCTGCATCTTTTGAGCACAGTACTGAGCCTGAAAAGGGTTTCCAACCCCAGTTACAAGTAAAGCTTGCTAGAATGTGCCTGGCTGCTCTTCACTGAAAAGCTTATTCTGCGTACATTTTTGGCATAAATTTGCTCCTGCCGGGTCAGCTGAGCAGCGAAGTTCTACTTAATTACCTCCTATTAGGAGAGACCTCAGAGCTGCATCTTTTGAGCCCAGTACTGAGCCTGAAAAGCATTTCCAACCCCACTTACAAGTAAAACTAGCTTAAATGTGCCTGGCTGCTCTTCACTGAAAAGCTCATTCTGCGTACATTTTTGGCATACGTTTGCTCCTACCGGGTCAGCTGAGCAGCGAATTTCTATTTAACCACCTGCTATCATGAGAAACCTCAGGGCTGCATGTTTTGAGCCCAGTACTGAGCCTGAAAAGCGTTTCCAACCCCACTTACAAGTAAAACTAGCTAAAATGTGCCTGGCTGCTCTTCACTGAAAAGCTCATTCTGCGTACATTTTTGGTATACGTTTGCTCCTGCCGGGTCAGCTGAGCAGCGAATTTATATTTAACCACCTGCTATCATGAGAGACCTCGGGGCTGCATGTTTTGAGCCCAGTGCTGATCCTGAAAAGCGTTTCCAGCCCCACTTACAAGTAAAACTAACTAAAATGTGCCTGGCTGCTATTCACTGAAAAGCTCATTCTGTGTACATTTTTGGCATACGTTTGCTCCTGCTGGGTCAGCCAAGTGGCAAATTCTACTTAACCACCTGCTATCATGAGAGACCTCAGGGCTACATCTTTTGAGCGCAGTACTGAGCCTGAAAAGCGTTTTCAACCCCACTTACAAGTAAAACTAGCTAAAATGTGCCTGGCTGTTCTTCACTGAAAAGCTCATTCTGCGTACATTTTTGGCATACGTTTGCTCCTGCCGGGTCAGCTGAGCAGCGAATTTCTATTTAACCACCTGCTATCATGAGAGACCTCAGGGCTGCATGTTTTGTGCCCAGTACTGAGCCTGAAAAGCGTTTCCAACCCCACTTACAAGTAAAACTAGCTAAAATGTGCCTGGCTGCTCTTCACTGAAAAGCTCATTCTGCGTACATTTTTGGCATACGTTTGCTCCTGCGGGTCAGCTGAGCAGCGAATTTCTATTTAACCACCTGCTATCATGAGAGACCTCAGGGCTGCCTTATTTGAACCCAGTGCTGATCCTGAAAAGCGTTTCCAGCCCCACTTACAAGTAAAACTAGCTAAAATGTGCCTGGCTGCTATTCACTGAAAAGCTCATTCTGTGTACATTTTTGGCATACGTTTGTTCCTGCTGGGTCAGCCAAGTGGCTAATTTCTACTTAACCACCTGCTATCATGAGAGACCTCAGGGCTGCATCTTTTGAGCGCAGTACTGAGCCTGAAAAGCGTTTCCAACCCCACTTACAAGTAAAATTTGCTAGAATGTGCCTGGCTGCTCTTCACTGAAAAGCTCATTATGCGTACATTTTTGGCATACATTTACTCCTGCCGGGTCAGCTGAGCAGCGAAGTTCTACTTAACTACCTCCTATCAGGAGAGACCTCAGAGCTGCATCTTTTGAGCCCAGTACTGAGCCTGAAAAGCATTTCCTACCCCGCTTACAAGTAAAATTAGCTAAAATGTGCCTGGCTGCTCTTCACTGAACAGCTCAATCTGCTTACTTTTTTGGCATACGTTTGATCCTGCCGGGTCAGCTGAGCAGCCAATTTCTATTTAACCACTTGCTATCATGAGAGACCTCAGGGCTGCATGTTTTGAACCCAGTGCTGATCCTGAAAAGCGTTTCCAGCCCCACTTACAAGTAAAACTAGCTAAAATGTGCCTGGCTGCTCTTCACTGAAAAGCTCATTCTGTGTACATTTTTGGCATACGTCTGCTCCTGCTGGGTCAGTCAAGTGGCAAATTTCTACTTAACCACCTGCTATCATGAGAGACCTCAGGGCTGCATCTTTTGAGTGCAGTACTGAGCCTGAAAAGCGTTTCCAACCCCACTTACAAGTAAAACTTGCTAGAATGTGCTTGGCTGCTCTTCACTGAGAAGCTCATTCTGCGTACATTTATGGCAAACATTTGCTCCTGCCGGGTCAGCTGAGCAGCGAAGTTCTACTTTAACTACCTCCTATCAGGAGAGACCTCAGAGCTGCATCTTTTGAGCCCAGTACTGAGCCTGAAAAGCATTTCCTACCCCACTTACAAGTAAAACTAGCTAAAATGTGCCTGGCTGCTATTCACTGAAAAGCTAATTGTGCTTACATTTTTGGCATAAGTTTGCTCCTACCGGGTCGGCTGAGCAGCGAATTTCTATTTAACGACCTGCTATCATGAGAGACCTCAGGGCTGCATGTTTTGAGCCCAGTACTGAGCCTGAAAAGCGTTTCCAACCCCACTTACAAGTAAAACTAGCTAGAATGTGCCTGGCTGCTATTCACTGAAAAGCTCATTCTGCTTACATTTTTGGCATACGTTTGCTCCTACCGGGTCAGCTCAGCAGCGAATTTCTATTTAACCACCTGCTATCATGAGAGACCTCAGGGCTGCATGTTTTAAGCCCAGTACTGAGCCCGATAAGCGTTTCCAACCCCACTTACAAGTAAAACTAGCTAAAATGTGCCTGGCTGCTATTCACTGAAAAGCTCATTCTGTGTACATTTTTGTCATACGTTTGCTCCTGCTGGGTAAACCAAGTGGCAAATTTCTACTTAACCACGTGCTATCATGAGAGACCTCAGGGCTGCATCTTTTGAGCACAGTACTGAGCCTGAAAAGGGTTTCCAACCCCAGTTACAAGTAAAACTTGCTAGAATGTGCCTGGCTGCTCTTCACTGAAAAGCTTATTCTGCGTACATTTTTGGCATAAATTTGCTCCTGCCGAGTCAGCTGAGCAGCGAAGTTCTACTTAATTACCTCCTATCAGGAGAGACCTCAGAGCTGCATCTTTTGAGCCCAGTACTGAGCCTGAAAAGCATTTCCAACCCCACTTACAAGTAAAACTAGCTTAAATGTGCCTGGCTGCTCTTCACTGAAAAGCTCATTCTGCGTACATTTTTGGCATACGTTTGCTCCTACCGGGTCAGCTGAGCAGCGAATTTCTATTTAACCACCTGCTATCATGAGAAACCTCAGGGCTGCATGTTTTGAGCCCAGTGCTGATCCTGAAAAGCGTTTCCAGCCCCACTTACAAGTAAAACTAACTAAAATGTGCCTGGCTGCTATTCACTGAAAAGCTCATTCTGTGTACATTTTTGGCATACGTTTGCTCCTGCTGGGTCAGCCAAGTGGCAAATTCTACTTAACCACCTGCTATCATGAGAGACCTCAGGGCTACATCTTTTGAGCGCAGTACTGAGCCTGAAAAGCGTTTCCAACCCCACTTACAAGTAAAACTAGCTAAAATGTGCCTGGCTGTTCTTCACTGAAAAGCTCATTCTGCGTACATTTTTGGCATACGTTTGCTCCTGCCGGGTCAGCTGAGCAGCGAATTTCTATTTAACCACCTGCTATCATGAGAGACCTCAGGGCTGCATGTTTTGTGCCCAGTACTGAGCCTGAAAAGCGTTTCCAACCCCACTTACAAGTAAAACTAGCTAAAATGTGCCTGGCTGCTCTTCACTGAAAAGCTCATTCTGCGTACATTTTTGGCATACGTTTGCTCCTGCGGGTCAGCTGAGCAGCGAATTTCTATTTAACCACCTGCTATCATGAGAGACCTCAGGGCTGCCTTATTTGAACCCAGTGCTGATCCTGAAAAGCGTTTCCAGCCCCACTTACAAGTAAAACTAGCTAAAATGTGCCTGGCTGCTATTCACTGAAAAGCTCATTCTGTGTACATTTTTGGCATACGTTTGTTCCTGCTGGGTCAGCCAAGTGGCTAATTTCTACTTAACCACCTGCTATCATGAGAGACCTCAGGGCTGCATCTTTTGAGCGCAGTACTGAGCCTGAAAAGCGTTTCCAACCCCACTTACAAGTAAAATTTGCTAGAATGTGCCTGGCTGCTCATCACTGAAAAGCTCATTATGCGTACATTTTTGGCATACATTTACTCCTGCCGGGTCAGCTGAGCAGCGAAGTTCTACTTAACTACCTCCTATCAGGAGAGACCTCAGAGCTGCATCTTTTGAGCCCAGTACTGAGCCTGAAAAGCATTTCCTACCCCGCTTACAAGTAAAACTAGCTAAAATGTGCCTGGCTGCTCTTCACTGAACAGCTCAATCTGCTTACTTTTTTGGCATACGTTTGATCCTGCCGGGTCAGCTGAGCAGCGAATTTCTATTTAACCACTTGCTATCATGAGAGACCTCAGGGCTGCATGTTTTGAACCCAGTGCTGATCCTGAAAAGCGTTTCCAGCCCCACTTACAAGTAAAACTAGCTAAAATGTGCCTGGCTGCTCTTCACTGAAAAGCTCATTCTGTGTACATTTTTGGCATACGTCTGCTCCTGCTGGGTCAGTCAAGTGGCAAATTTCTACTTAACCACCTGCTATCATGAGAGACCTCAGGGCTGCATCTTTTGAGTGCAGTACTGAGCCTGAAAAGCGTTTCCAACCCCACTTACAAGTAAAACTTGCTAGAATGTGCTTGGCTGCTCTTCACTGAGAAGCTCATTCTGCGTACATTTATGGCAAACATTTGCTCCTGCCGGGTCAGCTGAGCAGCGAAGTTCTACTTTAACTACCTCCTATCAGGAGAGACCTCAGAGCTGCATCTTTTGAGCCCAGTACTGAGCCTGAAAAGCATTTCCTACCCCACTTACAAGTAAAACTAGCTAAAATGTGCCTGGCTGCTCTTCACTGAAAAGCTTATTCTGCGTACATTTTTGGCATAAATTTGCTCCTGCCGGGTCAGCTGAGGAGCGAAGTTCTACTTAATTACCTCCTATCAGGAGAGACCTCAGAGCTGCATCTTTTGAGCCCAGTACTGAGCCTGAAAAGCATTTCCAACCCCACTTACAAGTAAAACTAGCCTAAATGTGCCTGGCTGCTCTTCACTGAAAAGCTCATTCTGCGTACATTTTTGGCATACGTTTGCTCCTACCGGGTCAGCTGAGTAGCGAATTTCTATTTAACCACCTGCTATCATGAGAAACCTCAGGGCTGCATGTTTTGAGCCCAGTACTGAGCCTGAAAAGCGTTTCCAACCCCACTTACAAGTAAAACTAGCTAAAATGTGCCTGGCTGCTCTTCACTGAAAAGCTCATTCTGCGTACATTTTTGGTATACGTTTGCTCCTGCCGGGTCAGCTGAGCAGCGAATTTATATTTAACCACCTGCTATCATGAGAGACCTCAGGGCTGCATGTTTTGAGCCCAGTGCTGATCCTGAAAAGCGTTTCCAGCCCCACTTACAAGTAAAACTAACTAAAATGTGCCTGGCTGCTATTCACTGAAAAGCTCATTCTGTGTACATTTTTGGCATACGTTTGCTCCTGCTGGGTCAGCCAAGTGGCAAATTTCTACTTAACCACCTGCTATCATGAGAGACCTCAGGGCTGCATCTTTTGAGCGCAGTACTGAGCCTGAAAAGCGTTTCCAACCCCACTTACAAGTAAAACTAGCTAAAATGTGCCTGGCTGTTCTTCACTGAAAAGCTCATTCTGCGTACATTTTTGGCATACGTTTGCTCCTGCCGGGTCAGCTGAGCAGCGAATTTCTATTTAACCACCTGCTATCATGAGAGACCTCAGGGCTGCATGTTTTGTGCCCAGTACTGAGCCTGAAAAGCGTTTCCAACCCCACTTACAAGTAAAACTAGCTAAAATGTGCCTGGCTGCTCTTCACTGAAAAGCTCATTCTGCGTACATTTTTGGTATACGTTTGCTCCTGCCGGGTCAGCTGAGCAGCGAATTTATATTTAACCACCTGCTATCATGAGAGACCTCAGGGCTGCATGTTTTGAGCCCAGTGCTGATCCTGAAAAGCGTTTCCAGCCCCACTTACAAGTAAAACTAACTAAAATGTGCCTGGCTGCTATTCACTGAAAAGCTCATTCTGTGTACATTTTTGGCATGCGTTTGCTCCTGCTGGGTCAGCCAAGTGGCAAATTTCTACTTAACCACCTGCTATCATGAGAGACCTCAGGGCTGCATCTTTTGAGCGCAGTACTGAGCCTGAAAAGCGTTTCCAACCCCACTTACAAGTAAAACTAGCTAAAATGTGCCTGGCTGTTCTTCACTGAAAAGCTCATTCTGCGTGCATTTTTGGCATACGTTTGCTCCTGTCGGGTCAGCTGAGCAGCGAATTTCTATTTAACCACCTGCTATCATGAGAGACATCAGGGCTGCATGTTTTGTGCCCAGTACTGAGCCTGAAAAGCGTTTCCAACCCCACTTACAAGTAAAACTAGCTAAAATGTGCCTGGCTGCTCTTCACTGAAAAGCTCATTCTGCGTACATTTTTGGCATACATTTGCTCCTGCGGGTCAGCTGAGCAGCGAATTTCTATTTAACCACCTGCTATCATGAGAGACCTCAGGGCTGCCTTATTTGAACCCAGTGCTGATCCTGAAAAGCGTTTCCAGCCCCACTTACAAGTAAAACTAGCTAAAATGTGCCTGGCTGCTATTCACTGAAAAGCTCATTCTGTGTACATTTTTGGCATACGTTTGCTCCTGCTGGGTCAGCCAAGTGGCTAATTTCTACTTAACCACCTGCTATCATGAGAGACCTCAGGGCTGCATCTTTTGAGCGCAGTACTGAGCCTGAAAAGCGTTTCCAACCCCACTTACAAGTAAAACTTGCTAGAATGTGCCTGGCTGCTCTTCACTGAAAAGCTCATTATGCGTACATTTTTGGCATACATTTACTCCTGCCGGGTCAGCTGAGCAGCGAAGTTCTACTTAACTACCTCCTATCAGGAGAGACCTCAGAGCTGCATCTTTTGAGCCCAGTACTGAGCCTGAAAAGCATTTCCTACCCCGCTTACAAGTAAAACTAGCTAAAATGTGCCTGGCTGCTCTTCACTGAACAGCTCAATCTGCTTACATTTTTGGCATACGTTTGCTCCTGCCGGGTCAGCTGAGCAGCGAATTTCTATTTAACCACCTGCTATCAAGAGAGACCTCAGGGCTGCATGTTTTGAACCCAGTGCTGATCCTGAAAAGCGTTTCCAGCCCCACTTACAAGTAAAACTAGCTAAAATGTGCCTGGCTGCTCTTCACTGAAAAGCTCATTCTGTGTACATTTTTGGCATACGTCTGCTCCTGCTGGGTCAGTCAAGTGGCAAATTTCTACTTAACCACCTGCTATCATGAGAGACCTCAGGGCTGCATCTTTTGAGTGCAGTACTGAGCCTGAAAAGCGTTTCCAACCCCACTTACAAGTAAAACTTGCTAGAATGTGCCTGGCTGCTCTTCACTGAAAAGCTCATTCTGCGTACATTTATGGCAAACATTTGCTCCTGCCGGGTCAGCTGAGCAGCGAAGTTCTACTTTAACTACCTCCTATCAGGAGAGACCTCAGAGCTGCATCTTTTGAGCCCAGTACTGAGCCTGAAAAGCATTTCCTACCCCACTTACAAGTAAAACTAGCTAAAATGTGCCTGGCTGCTATTCACTGAAAAGCTAATTGTGCTTACATTTTTGGCATAAGTTTGCTCCTACCGGGTCGGCTGAGCAGCGAATTTCTATTTAACCACCTGCTATCATGAGAGACCTCAGGGCTGCATGTTTTGAGCCCAGTACTGAGCCTGAAAAGCGTTTCCAACCCCACTTACAAGTAAAACTAGCTAAAATGTGCCTGGCTGCTCTTCACTGAAAAGCTCATTCTGCGTACATTTCTGGCATACGTTTGCTCCTGCCGGGTCAGCTGAGCAGCGAATTTCTATTTAACCACCTGCTATCATGAGAGACCTCAGGGCTGCATGTTTTGTGCCCAGTACTGAGCCTGAAAAGCGTTTCCAACCCCACTTACAAGTAAAACTAACTAAAATGTGCCTGGCTGCTATTCACTGAAAAGCTCATTCTGTGTACATTTTTGACATACGTTTGCTCCTGCTGGGTCAGCCAAGTGGCAAATTTCTACTTAACCACCTGCTATCATGAGAGACCTCAGGGCTGCATCTTTTGAGCGCAGTACTGAGTCTGAAAAGCATTTCCAACCCCACTTACAAGTAAAACTAGCTTAAATGTGCCTGGCTGCTCTTCACTGAAAAGCTCATTCTGCGTACATTTTTGGCATACGTTTGCTCCTACCGGGTCAGCTGAGCAGCGAATTTCTATTTAACCACCTACTTTCATGAGAGACCTCAGGGCTGCATGTTTTGTGCCCAGTACTGAGCCTGAAAAGCGTTTCCAACCCCACTTACAAGTAAAACTAGATAAAATGTGCCTGGCTGCTCTTCACTGAAAAGCTCATTCTGCGTACATTTTTGGCATACGTTTGCTCCTGCGGGTCAGCTGAGCAGCGAATTTCTATTTAACCACCTGCTATCATGAGAGACCTCAGGGCTGCCTTATTTGAACCCAGTGCTGATCCTGAAAAGCGTTTCCAGCCCCACTTACAAGTAAAACTAGCTAAAATGTGCCTGGCTGCTATTCACTGAAAAGCTCATTCTGTGTACATTTTTGGCATACGTTTGCTCCTGCTGGGTCAGCCAAGTGGCTAATTTCTACTTAACCACCTGCTATCATGAGAGACCTCAGGGCTGCATCTTTTGAGCGCAGTACTGAGCCTGAAAAGCGTTTCCAACCCCACTTACAAGTAAAACTTGCTAGAATGTGCCTGGCTGCTCTTCACTGAAAAGCTCATTATACGTACATTTTTGGCATACATTTACTCCTGCCGGGTCAGCTGAGCAGCGAAGTTCTACTTAACTACCTCCTATCAGGAGAGACCTCAGAGCTGCATCTTTTGAGCCCAGTACTGAGCCTGAAAAGCATTTCCTACCCCGCTTACAAGTAAAACTAGCTAAAATGTGCCTGGCTGCTCTTCACTGAACAGCTCAATCTGCTTACATTTTTGGCATACGTTTGATCCTGCCGGGTCAGCTGAGCAGCGAATTTCTATTTAACCACTTGCTATCATGAGAGACCTCAGGGCTGCATGTTTTGAACCCAGTGCTGATCCTGAAAAGCGTTTCCAGCCCCACTTACAAGTAAAACTAGCTAAAATGTGCCTGGCTGCTCTTCACTGAAAAGCTCATTCTGTGTACATTTTTGGCATACGTCTGCTCCTGCTGGGTCAGTCAAGTGGCAAATTTCTACTTAACCACCTGCTATCATGAGAGACCTCAGGGCTGCATCTTTTGAGTGCAGTACTGAGCCTGAAAAGCGTTTCCAACCCCACTTACAAGTAAAACTTGCTAGAATGTGCTTGGCTGCTCTTCACTGAGAAGCTCATTCTGCGTACATTTATGGCAAACATTTGCTCCTACCGGGTCAGCTGAGCAGCGAAGTTCTACTTTAACTACCTCCTATCAGGAGAGACCTCAGAGCTGCATCTTTTGAGCCCAGTACTGAGCCTGAAAAGCATTTCCTACCCCACTTACAAGTAAAACTAGCTAAAATGTGCCTGGCTGCTATTCACTGAAAAGCTAATTGTGCTAACATTTTTGGCATAAGTTTGCTCCTACCGGGTCGGCTGAGCAGCGAATTTCTATTTAACGACCTGCTATCATGAGAGACCTCAGGGCTGCATGTTTTGAGCCCAGTACTGAGCCTGAAAAGCGTTTCCAACCCCACTTACAAGTAAAACTAGCTAGAATGTGCCTGGCTGCTATTCACTGAAAAGCTCATTCTGTGTACATTTTTGTCATACGTTTGCTCCTGCTGGGTAAGCCAAGTGGCAAATTTCTACTTAACCACGTGCTATCATGAGAGACCTCAGGGCTGCATCTTTTGAGCACAGTACTGAGCCTGAAAAGGGTTTCCAACCCCAGTTACAAGTAAAACTTGCTAGAATGTGCCTGGCTGCTCTTCACTGAAAAGCTTATTCTGCGTACATTTTTGGCATAAATTTGCTCCTGCCGGGTCAGCTGAGCAGCGAAGTTCTACTTAATTACCTCCTATCAGGAGAGACCTCAGAGCTGCATCTTTTGAGCCCAGTACTGAGCCTGAAAAGCATTTCCAACCCCACTTACAAGTAAAACTAGCTTAAATGTGCCTGGCTGCTCTTCACTGAAAAGCTCATTCTGCGTACATTTTTGGCATACGTTTGCTCCTACCGGGTCAGCTGAGCAGCGAATTTCTATTTAACCACCTGCTATCATGAGAAACCTCAGGGCTGCATGTTTTGAGCCCAGTACTGAGCCTGAAAAGCGTTTCCAACCCCACTTACAAGTAAAACTAGCTAAAATGTGCCTGGCTGCTCTTCATTGAAAAGCTCATTCTGCGTACATTTTTGGTATACGTTTGCTCCTGCCGGGTCAGCTGAGCAGCGAATTTATATTTAACCACCTGCTATCATGAGAGACCTCAGGGCTGCATGTTTTGAGCCCAGTGCTGATCCTGAAAAGCGTTTCCAGCCCCACTTACAAGTAAAACTAACTAAAATGTGCCTGGCTGCTATTCACTGAAAAGCTCATTCTGTGTACATTTTTGGCATACGTTTGCTCCTGCTGGGTCAGCCAAGTGGCAAATTTCTACTTAACCACCTGCTATCATGAGAGACCTCAGGGCTGCATCTTTTGAGCGCAGTACTGAGCCTGAAAAGCGTTTCCAACCCCACTTACAAGTAAAACTAGCTAAAATGTGCCTGGCTGTTCTTCACTGAAAAGCTCATTCTGCGTACATTTTTGGCATACGTTTGCTCCTGCCGGGTCAGCTCAGCAGCGAATTTCTATTTAACCACCTGCTATCATGAGAGACCTCAGGGCTGCATGTTTTAAGCCCAGTACTGAGCCCGATAAGCGTTTCCAACCCCACTTACAAGTAAAACTAGCTAAAATGTGCCTGGCTGCTATTCACTGAAAAGCTCATTCTGTGTACATTTTTGTCATACGTTTGCTCCTGCTGGGTAAGCCAAGTGGCAAATTTCTACTTAACCACGTGCTATCATGAGAGACCTCAGGGCTGCATCTTTTGAGCACAGTACTGAGCCTGAAAAGGGTTTCCAACCCCAGTTACAAGTAAAACTTGCTAGAATGTGCCTGGCTGCTCTTCACTGAAAAGCTTATTCTGCGTACATTTTTGGCATAAATTTGCTCCTGCCGGGTCAGCTGAGCAGCGAAGTTCTACTTAATTACCTCCTATCCGGAGAGACCTCAGAGCTGCATCTTTTGAGCCCAGTACTGAGCCTGAAAAGCATTTCCAACCCCACTTACAAGTAAAACTAGCTTAAATGTGCCTGGCTGCTCTTCACTGAAAAGCTCATTCTGCGTACATTTTTGGCATACGTTTGCTCCTACCGGGTCAGCTGAGCAGCGAATTTCTATTTAACCACCTGCTATCATGAGAAACCTCAGGGCTGCATGTTTTGAGCCCAGTACTGAGCCTGAAAAGCGTTTCCAACCCCACTTACAAGTAAAACTAGCTAAAATGTGCCTGGCTGCTCTTCACTGAAAAGCTCATTCTGCGTACATTTTTGGTATACGTTTGCTCCTGCCGGGTCAGCTGAGCAGCGAATTTATATTTAACCACCTGCTATCATGAGAGACCTCAGGGCTGCATGTTTTGAGCCCAGTGCTGATCCTGAAAAGCGTTTCCAGCCCCACTTACAAGTAAAACTAACTAAAATGTGCCTGGCTGCTATTCACTGAAAAGCTCATTCTGTGTACATTTTTGGCATACGTTTGCTCCTGCTGGGTCAGCCAAGTGGCAAATTTCAACTTAACCACCTGCTATCATGAGAGACCTCAGGGCTGCATCTTTTGAGCGCAGTACTGAGCCTGAAAAGCGTTTCCAACCCCACTTACAAGTAAAACTAGCTAAAATGTGCCTGGCTGTTCTTCACTGAAAAGCTCATTCTGCGTACATTTTTGGCATACGTTTGCTCCTGCCGGGTCAGCTGAGCAGCGAATTTCTATTTAACCACCTGCTATCATGAGAGACCTCAGGGCTGCATGTTTTGTGCCCAGTACTGAGCCTGAAAAGCGTTTCCAACCCCACTTACAAGTAAAACTAGCTAAAATGTGCCTGGCTGCTCTTCACTGAAAAGCTCATTCTGCGTACATTTTTGGCATACGTTTGCTCCTGCGGGTCAGCTGAGCAGCGAATTTCTATTTAACCACCTGCTATCATGAGAGACCTCAGGGCTGCCTTATTTGAACCCAGTGCTGATCCTGAAAAGCGTTTCCAGCCCCACTTACAAGTAAAACTAGCTAAAATGTGCCTGGCTGCTATTCACTGAAAAGCTCATTCTGTGTACATTTTTGGCATACGTTTGCTCCTGCTGGGTCAGCCAAGTGGCTAATTTCTACTTAACCACCTGCTATCATGAGAGACCTCAGGGCTGCATCTTTTGAGCGCAGTACTGAGCCTGAAAAGCGTTTCCAACCCCACTTACAAGTAAAACTTGCTAGAATGTGCCTGGCTGCTCTTCACTGAAAAGCTCATTATGCGTACATTTTTGGCATACATTTACTCCTGCCGGGTCAGCTGAGCAGCGAAGTTCTACTTAACTACCTCCTATCAGGAGAGACCTCAGAGCTGCATCTTTTGAGCCCAGTACTGAGCCTGAAAAGCATTTCCTACCCCGCTTACAAGTAAAACTAGCTAAAATGTGCCTGGCTGCTCTTCACTGAATAGCTCAATCTGCTTACATTTTTGGCATACGTTTGATCCTGCCGGGTCAGCTGAGCAGCGAATTTCTATTTAACCACTTGCTATCATGAGAGACCTCAGGGCTGCATGTTTTGAACCCAGTGCTGATCCTGAAAAGCGTTTCCAGCCCCACTTACAAGTAAAACTAGCTAAAATGTGCCTGGCTGCTCTTCACTGAAAAGCTCATTCTGTGTACATTTTTGGCATACGTCTGCTCCTGCTGGGTCAGTCAAGTGGCAAATTTCTACTTAACCACCTGCTATCATGAGAGACCTCAGGGCTGCATCTTTTGAGTGCAGTACTGAGCCTGAAAAGCGTTTCCAACCCCACTTACAAGTAAAACTTGCTAGAATGTGCTTGGCTGCTCTTCACTGAGAAGCTCATTCTGCGTACATTTATGGCAAACATTTGCTCCTGCCGGGTCAGCTGAGCAGCGAAGTTCTACTTTAACTACCTCCTATCAGGAGAGACCTCAGAGCTGCATCTTTTGAGCCCAGTACTGAGCCTGAAAAGCATTTCCTACCCCACTTACAAGTAAAACTAGCTAAAATGTGCCTGGCTGCTATTCACTGAAAAGCTAATTGTGCTTACATTTTTGGCATAAGTTTGCTCCTACCGGGTCGGCTGAGCAGCGAATTTCTATTTAACGACCTGCTATCATGAGAGACCTCAGGGCTGCATGTTTTGAGCCCAGTACTGAGCCTGAAAAGCGTTTCCAACCCCACTTACAAGTAAAACTAGCTAGAATGTGCCTGGCTGCTATTCACTGAAAAGCTCATTCTGCTTACATTTTTGGCATACGTTTGCTCCTACCGGGTCAGCTCAGCAGCGAATTTCTATTTAACCACCTGCTATCATGAGAGACCTCAGGGCTGCATGTTTTAAGCCCAGTACTGAGCCCGAAAAGCGTTTCCAACCCCACTTACAAGTAAAACTAGCTAAAATGTGCCTGGCTGCTATTCACTGAAAAGCTCATTCTGTGTACATTTTTGTCATACGTTTGCTCCTGCCGGGTAAGCCAAGTGGCAAATTTCTACTTAACCACGTGCTATCATGAGAGACCTCAGGGCTGCATCTTTTGAGCACAGTACTGAGCCTGAAAAGGGTTTCCAACCCCAGTTACAAGTAAAACTTGCTAGAATGTGCCTGGCTGCTCTTCACTGAAAAGCTTATTCTGCGTACATTTTTGGCATAAATTTGCTCCTGCCGGGTCAGCTGAGCAGCGAAGTTCTACTTAATTACCTCCTATCAGGAGAGACCTCAGAGCTGCATCTTTTGAGCCCAGTACTGAGCCTGAAAAGCATTTCCAAACCCACTTACAAGTAAAACTAGCTTAAATGTGCCTGGCTGCTCTTCACTGAAAAGCTCATTCTGCGTACATTTTTGGCATACGTTTGCTCCTACCGGGTCAGCTGAGCAGCGAATTTCTATTTAACCACCTGCTATCATGAGAAACCTCAGGGCTGCATGTTTTGAGCCCAGTACTGAGCCTGAAAAGCGTTTCCAACCCCACTTACAAGTAAAACTAGCTAAAATGTGCCGGGCTGCTCTTCACTGAAAAGCTCATTCTGCGTACATTTTTGGTATACGTTTGCTCCTGCCGGGTCAGCTGAGCAGCGAATTTATATTTAACCACCTGCTATCATGAGAGACCTCAGGGCTGCATGTTTTGAGCCCAGTGCTGATCCTGAAAAGCGTTTCCAGCCCCACTTACAAGTAAAACTAACTAAAATGTGCCTGGCTGCTATTCACTGAAAAGCTCATTCTGTGTACATTTTTGGCATACGTTTGCTCCTGCTGGGTCAGCCAAGTGGCAAATTTCTACTTAACCACCTGCTATCATGAGAGACCTCAGGGCTGCATCTTTTGAGCGCAGTACTGAGCCTGAAAAGCGTTTCCAACCCCACTTACAAGTAAAACTAGCTAAAATGTGCCTGGCTGTTCTTCACTGAAAAGCTCATTCTGCGTACATTTTTGGCATACGTTTGCTCCTGCCGGGTCAGCTGAGCAGCGAATTTCTATTTAACCACCTGCTATCATGAGAGACCTCAGGGCTGCATGTTTTGTGCCCAGTACTGAGCCTGAAAAGCGTTTCCAACCCCACTTACAAGTAAAACTAGCTAAAATGTGCCTGGCTGCTATTCACTGAAAAGCTCATTCTGTGTACATTTTTGGCATACGTTTGCTTCTGCTTGGTCAGCCAAGTGGCAAATTTCTACTTAACCACCTGCTATCATGAGAGACCTCAGGGCTGCATCTTTTGAGCGCAGTACTGAGCCTGAAAAGCGTTTCCAACCCCACTTACAAGTAAAACTTGCTAGAATGTGCCTGGCTGCTCTTCACTGAAAAGCTCATTCTGCGTACATTTTTGGCATACATTTACTCCTGCCGGGTCAGCTGAGCAGCGAAGTTCTACTTAACTACCTCCTATCAGGAGAGACCTCAGAGCTGCATCTTTTGAGCCCAGTACTGAGCCTGAAAAGCATTTCCTACCCCACTTACAAGTAAAACTAGCTAAAATGTGCCTGGCTGCTCTTCACTGAAAAGCTCATTCTGCGTACATTTTTGGCATACGTTTGCTCCTGCCGGGTCAGCTGAGGAGCAAATTTTTATTTAACCACCTGCTGTCATGAGAGACCTCAGGGCTGCATGTTTTGAGCCCAGTACTGAGCCTGAAAAGTGTTTCAAACCCCACTTACAAGTAAAACTAGATAAAATGTGCCTGGCTGCTCTTCACTGAAAAGCTCATTCTGCGTACATTTTTGGCATACGTTTGCTCCTGCCGGGTCAGCTGAGCAGCGAATTTCTATTTAACCACCTGCTATCATGAGAGACCTCAGGGCTGCCTTATTTGAACCCAGTGCTGATCCTGAAAAGCGTTTCCAGCCCCACTTACAAGTAAAACTAGCTAAAATGTGCCTGGCTGCTATTCACTGAAAAGCTCATTCTGTGTACATTTTTGGCATACGTTTGCTCCTGCTGGGTCAGCCAAGTGGCAAATTTCTACTTAACCACCTGCTATCATGAGAGACCTCAGGGCTGCATCTTTTGAGCGCAGTACTGAGCCTGAAAAGCGTTTCCAACCCCACTTACAAGTAAAACGTGCTAGAATGTGCCTGGCTGCTATTCACTGAAAAGCTCATTCTGCTTACATTTTTGGCATACGTTTGCTCCTACCGGGTCAGCTAAGCAGCGAATTTCTATTTAACCACCTGCTATCATGAGAGACCTCAGGGCTGCATGTTTTAAGCCCAGTACTGAGCACGAAAAGCGTTTCCAACCCCACTTACAAGTAAAACTAGCTAAAATGTGCCTGGCTGCTATTCACTGAAAAGCTCATTCTGTGTACATTTTTGGTATAAGTTTGCTCCGGCTGCGTCAGCCAAGTGGCAAATTTCTACTTAACCACCTGCTATCATGAGAGACCTCAGGGCTGCATCTTTTGAGCGCAGTACTGAGCCTGAAAAGCGTTTCCAACCCCACTTACAAGTAAAACTTGCTAGAATGTGCCTGGCTGCTCTTCACTGAAAAGCTCATTCTGCGTACATTTTTGGCATACGTTTGCTCCTGCCGGGTCAGCTGAGCAGCGAAGTTCTACTTAACTACCTCCTATCAGGAGAGACCTCAGAGCTGCATCTTTTGAGCCCAGTACTGATCCTGAAAAGCGTTTCCAACCCCACTTACAAGTAAAACTAGCTAAAATGTGCCTGGCTGCTATTCACTGAAAAGCTAATTCTGTGTACATTTTTGTCATACGTTTGCTCCTGCTGGGTAAGCCAAGTGGCAAATTTCTACTTAACCAACTGCTATCATGAGAGACCTCTGGGCTGCATGTTTTGAGCCCAGTACTGAGCCTGAAAAGTGTTTCCAACCCCACTTACAAGTAAAACTAGCTAAAATGTGCCTGGCTGCTCTTCACTGAAAAGCTCATTCTGCGTACATTTTTGGCATACGTTTGCTCCTGCCGGGTCAGCTGAGCAGCGAATTTCTATTTACCCACCTGCTATCATGAGAGACCTCAGGGCTGCATGTTTTGAATGCAGTACTGAGCCTGAAAAGCGTTTCCAACCCCACTTACAAGTAAAACTTGCTAGAATGTGCCTGGATGCTATTCACTGAAAAGCTCATTCTGCTTACATTTTTGGCATACGTTTGCTCCTACCGGGTCAGCCAAGTGGCACATTTCTACTTAACCACCTGCTATCATGAGAGACCTCAGGGCTGCATCTTTTGAGCCCAGTACTGAGCCTGAAAAACATTTCATACCCCACTTACAAGTAAAACTAGCTAAAATGTGCCTTGCTGCTATTCACTGAAAAGCTCATTCTGCTTACATTTTTGGCATACGTTTGCTCCTACCGGGTCAGCTGAGCAGCGAATTTCTATTTAACCACCTGCTATCATGAGAGACCTCAGGGCTGCATGTTTTGAACCCAGTGCTGATCCTGAAATGGTTTCCAGCGCCACTTACAAGTAAAACTAGCTAGAATGTGCCTGGCTGCTCTTCACTGAAAAGCTAATTCTGTGTACATTTTTGGCATACGTTTGCTCCTGCTGGGTCAGTCAAGTGGCAAATTTCTACCTAACCACCTGCTATCATGAGAGACCTCAGGGCTGCATCTTTTGAGTGTAGTACTGAGCCTGAAAAGCGTTTCCAACCCCACTTACAAGTAAAACTTGCTAGAATGTGCCTGGCTGCTCTTCACTGAAAAGCTCATTCTGCGTACATTTTTGGCAAACATTTGCTCCTGCCGGGTCAGC
This sequence comes from Lissotriton vulgaris, assembly GCF_964263255.1. Classification (NCBI taxonomy): domain Eukaryota; kingdom Metazoa; phylum Chordata; class Amphibia; order Caudata; family Salamandridae; genus Lissotriton; species Lissotriton vulgaris. Next base: position 1,402,479 of record NW_028242071.1, on the reverse strand, counting down.
TGAGCAGCGAAGTTCTACTTATCTACCTCCTATCAGGAGAGACCTCAGAGCTGCATCTTTTGAGCCCAGTACTGAGCCTGAAAAGCATTTCCTACCCCACTTACAAGTAAAACTAGCAAAAATGTGCCTGGCTGCTCTTCACTGAAAAGCTCATTCTGCTTACATTTTTGGCATACGTTTGCTCCTGCCGGGTCAGCTGAGCAGCGAATTTCTATTTAACCAACTGCTATCAAGAGAGACCTCAGGGCTGCATGTTTTGAACCCAGTGCTGATCCTGAAAAGCGTTTCAAGCCCCACTTACAAGTAAAACTAGCTAAAATGTGCCTGGCTGCTCTTCACTGAAAAGCTCATTCTGTGTACATTTTTGGCATACGTCTGCTCCTGCTGGGTCAGTCAAGTGGCAAATTTCTACTTAACCACCTGCTATCATGAGAGACCTCAGGGCTGCATCTTTTGAGTGCAGTACTGAGCCTGAAAAGCGTTTCCAACCCCACTTACAAGTAAAACTTGCTAGAATGTGCCTGGCTGCTCTTCACTGAAAAGCTCATTCTGCGTACATTTATGGCAAACATTTGCTCCTTCCGGGTCAGCTGAGCAGCGAAGTTCTACTTTAACTACCTCCTATCAGGAGAGACCTCAGAGCTGCATCTTTTGAGCCCAGTACTGAGCCTGAAAAGCATTTCCTACCCCACTTACAAGTAAAACTAGCTAAAATGTGCCTGGCTGCTATTCACTGAAAAGCTAATTGTGCTTACATTTTTGGCATAAGTTTGCTCCTACCGGGTCGGCTGAGCAGCGAATTTCTATTTAACCACCTGCTATCATGAGAGACCTCAGGGCTGCATCTTTTGAGCGCAGTACTGAGCCTGAAAAGCATTTCCTACCCCACTTACAAGTAAAACTAGCTAAAATGTGCCTGGCTGCTATTCACTGAAAAGCTCATTCTGTGTACATTTTTGGCATACGTTTGCTCCTGCTGGGTCAGCCAAGTGGCAAATTTCTACTTAACCACCTGCTATCATGAGAGACCTCAGGGCTGCATCTTTTGAGCGCAGTACTGAGCCTGAAAAGCGTTTCCAACCCCACTTACAAGTAAAGCTAGCTAAAATGTGCCTGGCTGTTCTTCACTGAAAAGCTCATTCTGCGTACATTTTTGGCATACGTTTGCTCCTGCCGGGTCAGCTGAGCAGCGAATTTCTATTTAACCACCTGCTATCATGAGAGACCTCAGGGCTGCATGTTTTGTGCCCAGTACTGAACCTGAAAAGCGTTTCCAACCCCACTTACAAGTAAAACTAGCTAAAATGTGCCTGGCTACTATTCACTTAAAAGCTCATTCTGTGTACATTTTTGGCATACGTTTGCTCCTGCTGGGTCAGCCAAGTGGCAAATTTCTACTTAACCACCTGCTATCATGAGAGACCTCAGGGCTGCATGTTTTGAGCCCAGTACTGAGCCTGAAATGCGTTTCCAACCCCACTTACAAGTAAAACTAGATAAAATGTGCCTGGCTGCTCTTCACTGAAAAGCTTATTCTGTGTACATTTTTGGCATACGTTTGCTCCTGCCGGGTCATCTGAGCAGCGAATTTCTATTTAACCACCTGCTATCATGAGAGACCTCAGGGCTGCATGTTTTGAGCCCAGTGCTGATCCTGAAAAGCGTTTCCAGCCCCACTTACAAGTAAAACTAGATAAAATGTGCCTGGCTGCTCTTCACTGAAAAGCTCATTCTGTGTACATTTTTGGCATACGTTTGCTCCTGCTGGGTCAGCCAAGTGGCAAATTTCTACTTAACCACCTGCTATCATGAGAGACCTCAGGGCTGCATCTTTTGAGTGCAGTACTGAGCCTGAAAAGCGTTTCCAACCCCACTTACAAGTAAAACTTGCTAGAATGTGCCTGGCTGCTATTCACTGAAAAGCTCATTCTGCTTTCATTTTTGGCATACGTTTGCTCCTACCGGGTCAGCTGAGCAGTGAATTTCTATTTAACCACCTACTTTCATGAGAGACCTCAGGGCTGCATGTTTTGTGCCCAGTACTGAGCCTGAAAAGCGTTTCCAACCCCACTTACAAGTAAAACTAGCTAAAATGTGCCTGGCTGCTATTCACTTAAAAGCTCATTCTGTGTACATTTTTGGCATACGTTTGCTCCTGCTGGGTCAGCCAAGTGGCAAATTTCTACTTAACCACCTGCTATCATGAGAGACCTCAGGGCTGCATCTTTTGAGCGCAGTACTGAGCCTGAAAAGCGTTTCCAACCCCACTTACAAGTAAAGCTAGCTAAAATGTGCCTGGCTGTTCTTCACTGAAAAGCTCATTCTGCGTACATTTTTGGCATACGTTTGCTCCTGCCGGGTCAGCTGAGCAGCGAATTTCTATTTAACCACCTGCTATCATGAGAGACCTCAGGGCTGCATGTTTTGTGCCCAGTACTGAGCCTGAAAAGCGTTTCCAACCCCACTTACAAGTAAAACTAGCTAAAATGTGCCTGGCTACTATTCACTGAAAAGCTCATTCTGTGTACATTTTTGGTATACGTTTGCTCCTGCTGGGTCAGCCAAGTGGCAAATTTCTACTTAACCACCTGCTATCATGAGAGACCTCAGGGCTGCATGTTTTGAGCCCAGTACTGAGCCTGAAAAGCGTTTCCAACCCCACTTACAAGTAAAACTAGATAAAATGTGCCTGGCTGCTCTTCACTGAAAAGCTCATTCTGCGTACATTTTTGGCATACGTTTGCTCCTGCGGGTCAGCTGAGCAGCGAATTTCTATTTAACCACCTGCTATCATGAGAGACCTCAGGGCTGCCTTATTTGAGCCCAGTGCTGATCCTGAAAAGCGTTTCCAGCCCCACTTACAAGTAAAACTAGCTAAAATGTGCCTGGCTGCTATTCACTGAAAAGCTCATTCTGTGTACATTTTTGGCATACGTTTGCTCCTGCTGGGTCAGCCAAGTGGCTAATTTCTACTTAACTACCTGCTATCACGAGAGACCTCAGGGCTGCATCTTTTGAGCGCAGTACTGAGCCTGAAAAGCGTTTCCAACCCCACTTACAAGTAAAACTTGCTAGAATGTGCCTGGCTGCTCTTCACTGAAAAGCTCATTATGCGTACATTTTTGGCATACATTTACTCCTGCCGGGTCAGCTGAGCAGCGAAGTTCTACTTAACTACCTCCTATCAGGAGAGACCTCAGAGCTGCATCTTTTGAGCCCAGTACTGAGCCTGAAAAGCATTTCCTACCCCACTTACAAGTAAAACTAGCTAAAATGTGCCTGGCTGCTCTTCACTGAAAAGCTCATTCTGCTTAAATTTTTGGCATACGTTTGATCCTGCCGAGTCAGTTGAGCAGCGAATTTCTATTTAACCACTTGCTATCAAGAGAGACCTCAGGGCTGCATGGTTTGAACCCAGTGCTGATCCTGAAAAGCGTTTCCAGCCCCACTTACAAGTAAAACTAGCTAAAATGTGCCTGGCTGCTCTTCACTGAAAAGCTCATTCTGTGTACATTTTTGGCATACGTCTGCTCCTGCTGGGTCAGTCAAGTGGCAAATTTCTACTTAACCACCTGCTATCATGAGAGACCTCAGGGCTGCAATATTTTGAGTGCAGTACTGAGCCTGAAAAGCGTTTCCAACCCCACTTACAAGTAAAACTTGCTAGAATGTGCCTGGCTGCTCTTCACTGAGAAGCTCATTCTGCGTACATTCATGGCAAACATTTGCTCCTGCCGGGTCAGCTGAGCAGCGAAGTTCTACTTTAACTACCTCCTATCAGGAGAGACCTCAGAGCTGCATCTTTTGAGCCCAGTACTGAGCCTGAAAAGCATTTCCTACCCCACTTACAAGTAAAACTAGCTAAAATGTGCCTGGCTGCTATTCACTGAAAAGCTAATTGTGCTTACATTTTTGGCATAAGTTTGCTCCTACCGGGTCGGCTGAGCAGCGAATTTCTATTTAACGACCTGCTATCATGAGAGACCTCTGGGCTGCATGTTTTGAGCCCAGTACTGAGCCTGAAAAGCGTTTCCAACCCCACTTACAAGTAAAACTAGCTAAAATGTGCCTGGCTGCTCTTCACTGAAAAGCTCATTCTGCGTACATTTCTGGCATACGTTTGCTCCTGCCGGGTCAGCTGAGCAGCGAATTTCTATTTAACCACCTGCTATCATGATAGACCTTAGGGCTGCCTTATTTGAACCCAGTGCTGATCCTGAAAAGCGTTTCCAGCCCCACTTACAAGTAAAACTAACTAAAATGTGCCTGGCTGCTATTCACTGAAAAGCTCATTCTGTGTACATTTTTGGCATACGTTTGCTCCTGCTGGGTCAGCCAAGTGGCAAATTTCTGCTTAACCACCTGCTATCATGAGAGACCTCAGGGCTGCATCTTTTGAGCGCAGTACTGAGCCTGAAAAGCGTTTCCAACCCCACTTACAAGTAAAACTAGCTAAAATGTGCCTGGCTGCCATTCACTGAAAAGCTCATTCTGTGTACATTTTTGGCATACATTTACTCCTGCTGGGTCAGCTGAGCAGCGAAGTTCTACTTAACTACCTCCTATCAGGAGAGACCTCAGAGCAGCATCTTTTGAGCCCAGTACTGAGCCTGAAAAGCATTTCCTACCCCACTTACAAGTAAAACTAGCTAAAATGTGCCTGGCTGCTCTTCACTGAAAAGCTCATTCTGCTTACATTTTTGGCATACGTTTGCTCCTGCCGGGTCAGCTGAGCAGCGAATTTCTATTTAACCACCTGCTATCAAGAGAGACCTCAGGGCTGCATGTTTTGAACCCAGTGCTGATCCTGAAAAGCGTTTCCAGCCCCACTTACAAGTAAAACTAGCTAAAATGTGCCTGGCTGCTCTTCACTGAAAAGCTCATTCTGTGTACATTTTTGGCATACGTCTGCTCCTGCTGGGTCAGTCAAGTGGCAAATTTCTACTTAACCACCTGCTTTCATGAGAGACCTCAGGGCTGCATCTTTTGAGTGCAGTACTGAGCCTGAAAAGCGTTTCCAACCCCACTTACAAGTAAAACTTGCTAGAATGTGCCTGGCTGCTCTTCACTGAAAAGCTCATTCTGCGTACATTTATGGCAAACATTTGCTCCTGCCGGGTCAGCTGAGCAGCGAAGTTCTACTTTAACTACCTCCTATCAGGAGAGACCTCAGAGCTGCATCTTTTGAGCCCAGTACTGATCCTGAAAAGCATTTCCTACCCCACTTACAAGTAAAACTAGCTAAAATGTGCCTGGCTGCTATTCACTGAAAAGCTAATTGTGCTTACATTTTTGGCATAAGTTTGCTCCTACCGGGTCGGCTGAGCAGCGAATTTCTATTTAACCACCTGCTATCATGAGAGACCTCAGGGCTGCATGTTTTGAGCCCAGTACTGAGCCTGAAAAGCGTTTCCAACCCCACTTACAAGTAAAACTAGCTAAAATGTGCCTGGCTGCTCTTCACTGAAAAGCTCATTCTGCGTACATTTCTGGCATACGTTTGCTCCTGCCGGGTCAGCTGAGCAGCGAATTTCTATTTAACCACCTGCTATCATGAGAGACCTCAGGGCTGCATGTTTTGTGCCCAGTACTGAGCCTGAAAAGCGTTTCCAACCCCACTTACAAGTAAAACTAACTAAAATGTGCCTGGCTGCTATTCACTGAAAAGCTCATTCTGTGTACATTTTTGACATACGTTTGCTCCTGCTGGGTCAGCCAAGTGGCAAATTTCTACTTAACCACCTGCTATCATGAGAGACCTCAGGGCTGCATCTTTTGAGCGCAGTACTGAGCCTGAAAAGCGTTTCCAACCCCACTTACAAGTAAAACTTGCTAGAATGTGCCTGGCTGCTCTTCACTGAAAAGCTCATTCTGCGTACATTTTTGGCATACATTTACTCCTGCCGGGTCAGCTGAGCAGCGAAGTTCTACTTAACTACCTCCTATCAGGAGAGACCTCAGAGCTGCATCTTTTGAGCCCAGTACTGAGCCTGAAAAGCATTTCCAACCCCACTTACAAGTAAAACTAGCTTAAATGTGCCTGGCTGCTCTTCACTGAAAAGCTCATTCTGCGTACATTTTTGGCATACGTTTGCTCCTACCGGGTCAGCTGAGCAGCGAATTTCTATTTAACCACCTGCTATCATGAGAGACCTCAGGGCTGCATGTTTTGAGCCCAGTACTGAGCCTGTAAAGCGTTTCCAACCCCACTTACAAGTAAAACTAGCTAAAATGTGCCTGGCTGCTCTTCACTGAAAAGCTCATTCTGCGTACATTTTTGGCATACGTTTGCTCCTGCCGGGTCAGCTGAGCAGCGAATTTCTATTTAACCACCTGCTATCATGAGAGACCTCAGGGCTGCATGTTTTGAGCCCAGTGCTGATCCTGAAAAGCGTTTCCAGCCCCACTTACAAGTAAAACTAGCTAAAATGTGCCTGGCTGCTATTCACTGAAAAGCTCATTCTGTGTACATTTTTGGCATACGTTTGCTCCTGCTGCGTCAGCCAAGTGGCAAATTTCTACTTAACCACCTGCTATCATGAGAGACCTCAGGGCTGCATCTTTTGAGCGCAGTACTGAGCCTGAAAAGCGTTTCCAACCCCACTTACAAGTAAAACTAGCTAAAATGTGGCTGGCTGCTCTTCACTGAAGAGCTCATTCTGCGTACATTTTTGTCATACGTTTGCTCCTGCCGGGTCAGCTGAGCAGCGAATTTCTATTTAACCACCTGCTATCATGAGAGACCTCAGGGCTGCATGTTTTGAGCCCAGTGCTGATCCTGAAAAGCGTTTCCAGCCCCACTTACAAGTAAAACTAGCTAAAATGTGCCTGGCTGCTATTCATTGAAAAGCTCATTCTGTGTACATTTTTGGCATACGTTTGCTCCTGCTGGGTCAGCCAAGTGGCAAATTTCTACTTAACAACCTGCTATCATGAGAGACCTCAGGGCTGCATCTTTTGAGCGCAGTACTGAGCCTGAAAAGCGTTTCCAACCCCACTTACAAGTAAAACTTGCTAGAATGTGCCTGGCTGCTCTTTACTGAAAAGCTCATTGTGCGTACATTTTTGGCATACATTTACTCCTGCCGGGTCAGCTGAGCAGCGAAGTTCTACTTAACTACCTCCTATCAGGAGAGACCTCAGAGCTGCATCTTTTGAGCCCAGTACTGAGCCTGAAAAGCATTTCCTACCCCACTTACGAGTAAAACTAGCTAAAATGTGCCTGGCTGCTCTTCACTGAAAAGCTCATTCTGCTTACATTTTTGGCATACGTTTGCTCCTGCCGGGTCAGCTGAGCAGCGAATTTCTATTTAACCACCTGCTATCAAGAGAGACCTCAGGGCTGCATGTTTTGAACCCAGTGCTGATCCTGAAAAGCGTTTCCAGCCCCACTTACAAGTAAAACTAGCTAAAATGTGCCTGGCTGCTCTTCACTGAAAAGCTCATTCTGTGTACATTTTTGGCATACGTCTGCTCCTGCTGGGTCAGTCAAGTGGCAAATTTCTACTTAACCACCTGCTATCATGAGAGACCTCAGGGCTGCATCTTTTGAGTGCAGTACTGAGCCTGAAAAGCGTTTCCAACCCCACTTACAAGTAAAACTTGCTAGGATGTGCCTGGCTGCTCTTCACTGAAAAGCTCATTCTGCGTACATTTATGGCAAACATTTGCTCCTGCCGGGTCAGCTGAGCAGCGAAGTGAGACCTCAGAGCTGCATCTTTTGAGCCCAGTACTGAGCCTGAAAAGCATTTCCTACCCCACTTACAAGTAAAACTAGCTAAAATGTGCCTGGCTGCTATTCACTGAAAAGCTAATTGTGCTTACATTTTTGGCATAAGTTTGCTCCTACCGGGTCGGCTGAGCAGCGAATTTCTATTTAACCACCTGCTATCATGAGAGACCTCAGGGCTGCATGTTTTGAGCCCAGTACTGAGCCTGAAAAGCGTTTCCAACCCCACTTACAAGTAAAACTAGCTAAAATGTGCCTGGCTGCTATTCACTGAAAAGCTCATTCTGTGTACATTTTTGGCATACGTTTGCTCCTGCTGGGTCAGCCAAGTGGCAAATTTCTACTTAACCACCTGCTATCATGAGAGACCTCAGGGCTGCATCTTTTGAGCGCAGTACTGAGCCTGAAAAGCGTTTCCAACCCCACTTACAAGTAAAGCTAGCTAAAATGTGCCTGGCTGTTCTTCACTGAAAAGCTCATTCTGCGTACATTTTTGGCATACGTTTGCTCCTGCCAGGTCAGCTGAGCAGCGAATTTCTATTTAACCACCTGCTATCATGAGAGACCTCAGGGCTGCATGTTTTGTGCCCAGTACTGAGCCTGAAAAGCGTTTCCAACCCCACTTACAAGTAAAACTAGATAAAATGTGCCTGGCTGCTCTTCACTGAAAAGCTCATTCGGCGTACATTTTTGGCATACGTTTGCTCCTGCGGGTCAGCTGATCAGCGAATTTCTATTTTACTACCTGCTATCATGAGAGACCTCAGGGCTGCCTTATTTGAACCCAGTGCTGATCCTGAAAAGCGTTTCCAGCCCCACTTACAAGTAAAACTAGCTAAAATGTGCCTGCCTGCTATTCACTGAAAAGCTCATTCTGTGTACATTTTTGGCATACGTTTGCTCCTGCTGGGTCAGCCAAGTGGCTAATTTCTACTTAACCACCTGCTATCATGAGAGACCTCAGGGCTGCATCTTTTGAGCGCAGTACTGAGCCTGAAAAGCGCTTCCAACCCCACTTACAAGTAAAACTTGCTAGAATGTGCCTGGCTGCTCTTCACTGAAAAGCTCATTATGCGTACATTTTTGGCATACATTTACTCCTGCCGGGTCAGCTGAGCAGGGAAGTTCTACTTAACTACCTCCTATCAGGAGAGACCTCAGAGCTGCATCTTTTGAGCCCAGTACTGAGCCTGAAAAGCATTTCCTACCCCACTTACAAGTAAAACTAGCTAAAATGTGCCTGGCTGCTCTTCACTGAAAAGCTTATTCTGTGTACATTTTTGGCATACGTTTGCTCCTGCCGGGTCATCTGAGCAGCGAATTTCTATTTAACCACCTGCTATCATGAGAGACCTCAGGGCTGCATGTTTTGAGCCCAGTGCTGATCCTGAAAAGCGTTTCCAGCCCCACTTACAAGTAAAACTAGCTAAAATGTGCCTGGCTGCTCTTCACTGAAAAGCTCATTCTGTGTACATTTTTGGCATACGTTTGCTCCTGCTGGGTCAGCCAAGTGGCAAATTTCTACTTAACCTCCTGCTATCATGAGAGACCTCAGGGCTGCATCTTTTGAGTGCAGTACTGAGCCTGAAAAGCGTTTCCAACCCCACTTACAAGTAAAACTTGCTAGAATGTGCCTGGCTGCTATTCACTGAAAAGCTCATTCTGCTTTCATTTTTGGCATACGTTTGCTCCTACCGGGTCAGCTGAGCAGCGAATTTCTATTTAACCACCTACTTTCATGAGAGACCTCAGGGCTGCATGTTTTGTGCCCAGTACTGAGCCTGAAAAGCGTTTCCAACCCCACTTACAAGTAAAACTAGCTAAAATGTGCCTGGCTGCTATTCACTTAAAAGCTCATTCTGTGTACATTTTTGGCATACGTTTGCTCCTGCTGGGTCAGCCAAGTGGCAAATTTCTACTTAACCACCTGCTATCATGAGAGACCTCAGGGCTGCATCTTTTGAGCGCAGTACTGAGCCTGAAAAGCGTTTCCAACCCCACTTACAAGTAAAGCTAGCTAAAATGTGCCTGGCTGTTCTTCACTGAAAAGCTCATTCTGCGTACATTTTTGGCATACGTTTGCTTCTGCCGGGTCAGCTGAGCAGCGAATTTCTATTTAACCACCTGCTATCATGAGAGACCTCAGGGCTGCATGTTTTGTGCCCAGTACTGAGCCTGAAAAGCGTTTCCAACCCCACTTACAAGTAAAACTAGCTAAAATGTGCCTGGCTGCTCTTCACTGAAAAGCTCATTCTGTGTACATTTTTGGCATACGTCTGCTCCTGCTGGGTCAGTCAAGTGGCAAATTTCTACTTAACCACCTGCTATCATGAGAGACCTCAGGGCTGCAATATTTTGAGTGCAGTACTGAGCCTGAAAAGCGTTTCCAACCCCACTTACAAGTAAAACTTGCTAGAAGGTGCCTGGCTGCTCTTCACTGAGAAGCTCATTCTGCGTACATTCATGGCAAACATTTGCTCCTGCCGGGACAGCTGAGCAGCGAAGTTCTACTTTAACTACCTCCTATCAGGAGAGACCTCAGAGCTGCATCTTTTGAGCCCAGTACTGAGCCTGAAAAGCATTTCCTACCCCACTTACAAGTAAAACTAGCTAAAATGTGCCTGGCTGCTATTCACTGAAAAGCTAATTGTGCTTACATTTTTGGCATAAGTTTGCTCCTACCGGGTCGGCTGAGCAGCAAATTTCTATTTAACGACCTGCTATCATGAGAGACCTCTGGGCTGCATGTTTTGAGCCCAGTACTGAGCCTGAAAAGCGTTTCCAACCCCACTTACAAGTAAAACTAGCTAAAATGTGCCTGGCTGCTCTTCACTGAAAAGCTCATTCTGCGTACATTTCTGGCATACGTTTGCTCCTGCCGGGTCAGCTGAGCAGCGAATTTCTATTTAACCACCTGCTATCATGATAGACCTTAGGGCTGCCTTATTTGAACCCAGTGCTGATCCTGAAAAGCGTTTCCAGCCCCACTTACAAGTAAAACTAACTAAAATGTGCCTGGCTGCTATTCACTGAAAAGCTCATTCTGTGTACATTTTTGGCATACGTTTGCTCCTGCTGGGTCAGCCAAGTGGCAAATTTCTACTTAACCACCTGCTATCATGAGAGACCTCAGGGCTGCATCTTTTGAGCGCAGTACTGAGCCTGAAAAGCGTTTCCAACCCCACTTACAAGTAAAACTAGCTAAAATGTGCCTGGCTGCCATTCACTGAAAAGCTCATTCTGTGTACATTTTTGGCATACATTTACTCCTGCTGGGTCAGCTGAGCAGCGAAGTTCTACTTAACTACCTCCTATCAGGAGAGACCTCAGAGCTGCATCTTTTGAGCCCAGTACTGAGCCTGAAAAGCATTTCCTACCCCACTTACAAGTAAAACTAGCTAAAATGTGCCTGGCTGCTCTTCACTGAAAAGCTCATTCTGCTTACATTTTTGGCATACGTTTGCTCCTGCCGGGTCAGCTGAGCAGCGAATTTCTATTTAACCACCTGCTATCAAGAGAGACCTCAGGGCTGCATGTTTTGAACCCAGTGCTGATCCTGAAAAGCGTTTCCAGCCCCACTTACAAGTAAAACTAGCTAAAATGTGCCTGGCTGCTCTTCACTGAAAAGCTCATTCTGTGTACATTTTTGGCATACGTCTGCTCCTGCTGGGTCAGTCAAGTGGCAAATTTCTACTTAACCACCTGCTATCATGAGAGACCTCAGGGCTGCATCTTTTGAGTGCAGTACTGAGCCTGAAAAGCGTTTCCAACCCCACTTACAAGTAAAACTTGCTAGAATGTGCCTGGCTGCTCTTCACTGAAAAGCTCATTCTGCGTACATTTATGGCAAACATTTGCTCCTGCCGGGTCAGCTGAGCAGCGAAGTTCTACTTTAACTACCTCCTATCAGGAGAGACCTCAGAGCTGCATCTTTTGAGCCCAGTACTGAGCCTGAAAAGCATTTCCTACCCCACTTACAAGTAAAACTAGCTAAAATGTGCCTGGCTGCTATTCACTGAAAAGCTAATTGTGCTTACATTTTTGGCATAAGTTTGCTCCTACCGGGTCGGCTGAGCAGCGAATTTCTATTTAACCACCTGCTATCATGAGAGACCTCAGGGCTGCATGTTTTGAGCCCAGTACTGAGCCTGAAAAGCGTTTCCAACCCCACTTACAAGTAAAACTAGCTAAAATGTGCCTGGCTGCTCTTCACTGAAAAGCTCATTCTGCGTACATTTCTGGCATACGTTTGCTCCTGCCGGGTCAGCTGAGCAGCGAATTTCTATTTAACCACCTGCTATCATGAGAGACCTCAGGGCTGCATGTTTTGTGCCCAGTACTGAGCCTGAAAAGCGTTTCCAACCCCACTTACAAGTAAAACTAACTAAAATGTGCCTGGCTGCTATTCACTGAAAAGCTCATTCTGTGTACATTTTTGACATACGTTTGCTCGTGCTGGGTCAGCCAAGTGGCAAATTTCTACTTAACCACCTGCTATCATGAGAGACCTCAGGGCTGCATATTTTGAGCGCAGTACTGAGCCTGAAAAGCATTTCCAACCCCACTTACAAGTAAAACTAGCTTAAATGTGCCTGGCTGCTCTTCACTGAAAAGCTCATTCTGCGTACATTTTTGGCATACGTTTGCTCCTACCGGGTCAGCTGAGAGGCGAATTTCTATTTAACCATCTGCTATCATGAGAGACCTCAGGGCTGCATGTTTTGAGCCCAGTGCTGATCCTGAAAAGCGTTTCCAGCCCCACTTACAAGTAAAACTAGCTAAAATGTGCCTGGCTGCTATTCACTGAAAAGCTCATTCTGTGTACATATTTGGCATACGTTTGCTCCTGCTGGGTCAGCCAAGTGGCAAATTTCTACTTAACCACCTGTTTTCATGAGAGACCTCAGGGCTGCATCTTTTCAGTGCAGTACTGAGCCTGAAAAGCGTTTCCAACCCCACTTACAAGTAAAACTTGCTAGAATGTGCCTGGCTGCTATTCACTGAAAAGCTCATTCTGCTTTCATTTTTGGCATACGTTTGCTCCTACCGGGTCAGCTGAGCAGCGAATTTCTATTTAACCACCTACTTTCATGAGAGACCTCAGGGCTGCATGTTTTGTGCCCAGTACTGAGCCTGAAAAGCGTTTCCAACCCCACTTACAAGTAAAACTAGATAAAATGTGCCTGGCTGCTCTTCACTGAAAAGCTCATTCTGCGTACATTTTTGGCATACGTTTGCTCCTGCGGGTCAGCTGAGCAGCGAATTTCTATTTAACCACCTGCTATCATGAGAGACCTCAGTGCTGCCTTATTTGAACCCAGTGCTGATCCTGAAAAGCGTTTCCAGCCCCACTTACAAGTAAAACTAGCTAAAATGTGCCTGGCTGCTATTCACTGAAAAGCTCATTCTGTGTACATTTTTGGCATACGTTTGCTCCTGCTGGGTCAGCCAAGTGGCTAATTTCTACTTAACCACCTGCTATCATGAGAGACCTCAGGGCTGCATCTTTTGAGTGCAGTACTGAGCCTGAAAAGCGTTTCCAACCCCACTTACAAGTAAAACTTGCTAGAATGTGCCTGGCTGCTCTTCACTGAAAAGCTCATTCTGCGTACATTTATGGCAAACATTTGCTCCTGCCGGGTCAGCTGAGCAGCGAAGTTCTACTTTAACTACCTCCTATCAGGAGAGACCTCAGAGCTGCATCTTTTGAGCCCAGTACTGAGCCTGAAAAGCATTTCCTACCCCACTTACAAGTAAAACTAGCTAAAATGTGCCTGGCTGCTATTCACTGAAAAGCTAATTGTGCTTACATTTTTGGCATAAGTTTGCTCCTACCGGGTCGGCTGAGCAGCGAAGTTCTACTTAACTACCTCCTATCAGGAGAGACCTCAGAGCTGCATCTTTTGAGCCCAGTACTGAGCCTGAAAAGCATTTCCTACCCCGCTTACAAGTAAAACTAGCTAAAATGTGCCTGGCTGCTCTTCACTGAACAGCTCAATCTGCTTACATTTTTGGCATACGTTTGATCCTGCCGGGTCAGCTGAGCAGCGAATTTCTATTTAACCACTTGCTATCATGAGAGACCTCAGGGCTGCATGTTTTGAACCCAGTGCTGATCCTGAAAAGCGTTTCCAGCCCCACTTACAAGTAAAACTAGATAAAATGTGCCTGGCTGCTCTTCACTGAAAAGCTCATTCTGTGTACATTTTTGGCATACGTCTGCTCCTGCTGGGTCAGTCAAGTGGCAAATTTCTACTTAACCACCTGCTATCATGAGAGACCTCAGGGCTGCATCTTTTGAGTGCAGTACTGAGCCTGAAAAGCGTTTCCAACCCCACTTACAAGTAAAACTTGCTAGAATGTGCTTGGCTGCTCTTCACTGAGAAGCTCATTCTGCGTACATTTATGGCAAACATTTGCTCCTGCCGGGTCAGCTGAGCAGCGAAGTTCTACTTTAACTACCTCCTATCAGGAGAGACCTCAGAGCTGCATCTTTTGAGCCCAGTACTGAGCCTGAAAAGCATTTCCAACCCCACTTACAAGTAAAACTAGCTTAAATGTGCCTGGCTGCTCTTCACTGAAAAGCTCATTCTGCGTACATTTTTGGCATACGTTTGCTCCTACCGGGTCAGCTGAGCAGCGAATTTCTATTTAACCACCTGCTATCATGAGAAACCTCAGGGCTGCATGTTTTGAGCCCAGTACTGAGCCTGAAAAGCGTTTCCAACCCCACTTACAAGTAAAACTAGCTAAAATGTGCCTGGCTGCTCTTCACTGAAAAGCTCATTCTGCGTACATTTTTGGTATACGTTTGCTCCTGCCGGGTCAGCTGAGCAGCGAATTTATATTTAACCACCTGCTATCATGAGAGACCTCAGGGCTGCATGTTTTGAGCCCAGTGCTGATCCTGAAAAGCGTTTCCAGCCCCACTTACAAGTAAAACTAACTAAAATGTGCCTGGCTGCTATTCACTGAAAAGCTCATTCTGTGTACATTTTTGGCATACGTTTGCTCCTGCTGGGTCAGCCTAGTGGCAAATTTCTACTTAACCACCTGCTATCATGAGAGACCTCAGGGCTGCATCTTTTGAGCGCAGTACTGAGCCTGAAAAGCGTTTCCAACCCCACTTACAAGTAAAACTAGCTAAAATGTGCCTGGCTGTTCTTCACTGAAAAGCTCATTCTGCGTACATTTTTGGCATACGTTTGCTCCTGCCGGGTCAGCTGAGCAGCGAATTTCTATTTAACCACCTGCTATCATGAGAGACCTCAGGGCTGCATGTTTTGTGCCCAGTACTGAGCCTGAAAAGCGTTTCCAACCCCACTTACAAGTAAAACTAGCTAAAATGTGCCTGGCTGCTCTTCACTGAAAAGCTCATTCTGCGTACATTTTTGGCATACGTTTGCTCCTGCGGGTCAGCTGAGCAGCGAATTTCTATTTAACTACCTGCTATCATGAGAGACCTCAGGGCTGCCTTATTTGAACCCAGTGCTGATCCTGAAAAGCGTTTCCAGCCCCACTTACAAGTAAAACTAGCTAAAATGTGCCTGGCTGCTATTCACTGAAAAGCTCATTCTGTGTACATTTTTGGCATACGTTTGCTCCTGCTGGGTCAGCCAAGTGGCTAATTTCTACTTAACCACCTGCTATCATGAGAGACCTCAGGGCTGCATCTTTTGAGCGCAGTACTGAGCCTGAAAAGCGTTTCCAACCCCACTTACAAGTAAAACTTGCTAGAATGTGCCTGGCTGCTCTTCACTGAAAAGCTCATTATGCGTCCATTTTTGGCATACATTTACTCCTGCCGGGTCAGCTGAGCAGCGAAGTTCTACTTAACTACCTCCTATCAGGAGAGACCTCAGAGCTGCATCTTTTGAGCCCAGTACTGAGCCTGAAAAGCATTTCCTACCCCGCTTACAAGTAAAACTAGCTAAAATGTGCCTGGCTGCTCTTCACTGAACAGCTCAATCTGCTTACATTTTTGGCATACGTTTGATCCTGCCGGGTCAGCTGAGCAGCGAATTTCTATTTAACCACTTGCTATCATGAGAGACCTCAGGGCTGCATGTTTTGAACCCAGTGCTGATCCTGAAAAGCGTTTCCAGCCCCACTTACAAGTAAAACTAGCTCAAATGTGCCTGGCTGCTCTTCACTGAAAAGCTCATTCTGTGTACATTTTTGGCATACGTCTGCTCCTGCTGGGTCAGTCAAGTGGCAAATTTCTACTTAACCACCTGCTATCATGAGAGACCTCAGGGCTGCATCTTTTGAGTGCAGTACTGAGCCTGAAAAGCGTTTCCAACCCCACTTACAAGTAAAACTTGCTAGAATGTGCTTGGCTGCTCTTCACTGAGAAGCTCATTCTGCGTACATTTATGGCTAACATTTGCTCCTGCTGGGTCAGCTGAGCAGCGAAGTTCTACTTTAACTACCTCCTATCAGGAGAGACCTCAGAGCTGCATCTTTTGAGCCCAGTACTGAGCCTGAAAAGCATTTCCAACCCCACTTACAAGTAAAACTAGCTTAAATGTGCCTGGCTGCTCTTCACTGAAAAGCTCATTCTGCGTACATTTTTGGCATACGTTTGCTCCTACCGGGTCAGCTGAGCAGCGAATTTCTATTTAACCACCTGCTATCATGAGAAACCTCAGGGCTGCATGTTTTGAGCCCAGTACTGAGCCTGAAAAAGCGTTTCCAACCCCACTTACAAGTAAAACTAGCTAAAATGTGCCTGGCTGCTCTTCACTGAAAAGCTCATTCTGCGTACATTTTTGGTATACGTTTGCTCCTGCCGGGTCAGCTGAGCAGCGAATTTATATTTAACCACCTGCTATCATGAGAGACCTCAGGGCTGCATGTTTTGAGCCCAGTGCTGATCCTGAAAAGCGTTTCCAGCCCCACTTACAAGTAAAACTAACTAAAATGTGCCTGGCTGCTATTCACTGAAAAGCTCATTCTGTGTACATTTTTGGCATACGTTTGCTCCTGCTGGGTCAGCCAAGTGGCAAATTTCTACTTAACCACCTGCTATCATGAGAGACCTCAGGGCTGCATCTTTTGAGCGCAGTACTGAGCCTGAAAAGCGTTTCCAACCCCACTTACAAGTAAAACTAGCTAAAATGTGCCTGGCTGTTCTTCACTGAAAAGCTCATTCTGCGTACATTTTTGGCATACGTTTGCTCCTGCCGGGTCAGCTGAGCAGCGAATTTCTATTTAACCACCTGCTATCATGAGAGACCTCAGGGCTGCATGTTTTGTGCCCAGTACTGAGCCTGAAAAGCGTTTCCAACCCCACTTACAAGTAAAACTAGCTAAAATGTGCCTGGCTGCTCTTCACTGAAAAGCTCATTCTGCGTACATTTTTGGCATACGTTTGCTCCTGCGGGTCAGCTGAGCAGCGAATTTCTATTTAACCACCTGCTATCATGAGAGACCTCAGGGCTGCCTTATTTGAACCCAGTGCTGATCCTGAAAAGCGTTTCCAGCCCCACTTACAAGTAAAACTAGCTAAAATGTGCCTGGCTGCTATTCACTGAAAAGCTCATTCTGTGTACATTTTTGGCATACGTTTGCTCCTGCTGGGTCAGCCAAGTGGCTAATTTCTACTTAACCACCTGCTATCATGAGAGACCTCAGGGCTGCATCTTTTGAGCGCAGTACTGAGCCTGAAAAGCGTTTCCAACCCCACTTACAAGTAAAACTTGCTAGAATGTGCCTGGCTGCTCTTCACTGAAAAGCTCATTATGCGTACATTTTTGGCATACATTTACTCCTGCCGGGTCAGCTGAGCAGCGAAGTTCTACTTAACTACCTCCTATCAGGAGAGACCTCAGAGCTGCATCTTTTGAGCCCAGTACTGAGCCTGAAAAGCATTTCCTACCCCGCTTACAAGTAAAACTAGGTAAAATGTGCCTGGCTGCTCTTCACTGAACAGCTCAATCTGCTTACATTTTTGGCATACGTTTGCTCCTGCCGGGTCAGCTGAGCAGCGAATTTCTATTTAACCACCTGCTATCAAGAGAGACCTCAGGGCTGCATGTTTTGAACCCAGTGCTGATCCTGAAAAGCGTTTCCAGCCCCACTTACAAGTAAAACTAGGTAAAATGTGCCTGGCTGCTCTTCACTGAAAAGCTCATTCTGTGTACATTTTTGGCATACGTCTGCTCCTGCTGGGTCAGTCAAGTGGCAAATTTCTACTTAACCACCTGCTATCATGAGAGACCTCAGGGCTGCATCTTTTGAGTGCAGTACTGAGCCTGAAAAGCGTTTCCAACCCCACTTACAAGTAAAACTTGCTAGAATGTGCCTGGCTGCTATTCACTGAAAAGCTCATTCTGCGTACATTTATGGCAAACATTTGCTCCTGCCGGGTCAGCTGAGCAGCGAAGTTCTACTTTAACTACCTCCTATCAGGAGAGACCTCAGAGCTGCATCTTTTGAGCCCAGTACTGAGCCTGAAAAGCATTTCCTACCCCACTTACAAGTAAAACTAGCTAAAATGTGCCTGGCTGCTATTCACTGAAAAGCTAATTGTGCTTACATTTTTGGCATAAGTTTGCTCCTACCGGGTCGGCTTAGCAGCGAATTTCTATTTAACCACCTGCTATCATGAGAGACCTCAGGGCTGCATGTTTTGAGCCCAGTACTGAGCCTGAAAAGCGTTTCCAACCCCACTTACAAGTAAAACTAGCTAAAATGTGCCTGGCTGCTCTTCACTGAAAAGCTCATTCTGCGTACATTTCTGGCATACGTTTGCTCCTGCCGGGTCAGCTGAGCAGCGAATTTCTATTTAACCACCTGCTATCATGAGAGACCTCAGGGCTGCATGTTTTGTGCCCAGTACTGAGCCTGAAAAGCGTTTCCAACCCCACTTACAAGTAAAACTAACTAAAATGTGCCTGGCTGCTATTCACTGAAAAGCTCATTCTGTGTACATTTTTGACATACGTTTGCTCCTGCTGGGTCAGCCAAGTGGCAAATTTCTACTTAACCACCTGCTATCATGAGAGACCTCAGGGCTGCATCTTTTGAGCGCAGTACTGAGCCTGAAAAGCATTTCCAACCCCACTTACAAGTAAAACTAGCTTAAATGTGCCTGGCTGCTCTTCACTGAAAAGCTCATTCTGCGTACATTTTTGGCATACGTTTGCTCCTACCGGGTCAGCTGAGCAGCGAATTTCTATTTAACCACCTACTTTCACGAGAGACCTCAGGGCTGCATGTTTTGTGCCCAGTACTGAGCCTGAAAAGCGTTTCCAACCCCACTTACAAGTAAAACTAGATAAAATGTGCCTGGCTGCTCCTCACTGAAAAGCTCATTCTGCGTACATTTTTGGCATACGTTTGCTCCTGCGGGTCAGCTGAGCAGCGAATTTCTATTTAACCACCTGCTATCATGAGAGACCTCAGGGCTGCCTTATTTGAACCCAGTGCTGATCCTGAAAAGCGTTTCCAGCCCCACTTACAAGTAAAACTAGCTAAAATGTGCCTGGCTGCTATTCACTGAAAAGCTCATTCTGTGTACATTTTTGGCATACGTTTGCTCCTGCTGGGTCAGCCAAGTGGCTAATTTCTACTTAACCACCTGCTATCATGAGAGACCTCAGGGCTGCATCTTTTGAGCGCAGTACTGAGCCTGAAAAGCGTTTCCAACCCCACTTACAAGTAAAACTTGCTAGAATGTGCCTGGCTGCTCTTCACTGAAAAGCTCATTATGCGTACATTTTTGGCATACATTTACTCCTGCCGGGTCAGCTGAGCAGCGAAGTTCTACTTAACTACCTCCTATCAGGAGAGACCTCAGAGCTGCATCTTTTGAGCCCAGTACTGAGCCTGAAAAGCATTTCCTACCCCGCTTACAAGTAAAACTAGCTAAAATGTGCCTGGCTGCTCTTCACTGAACAGCTCAATCTGCTTACATTTTTGGCATACGTTTGATCCTGCCGGGTCAGCTGAGCAGCGAATTTCTATTTAACCACTTGCTATCATGAGAGACCTCAGGGCTGCATGTTTTGAACCCAGTGCTGATCCTGAAAAGCGTTTCCAGCCCCACTTACAAGTAAAACTAGCTCAAATGTGCCTGGCTGCTCTTCACTGAAAAGCTCATTCTGTGTACATTTTTGGCATACGTCTGCTCCTGCTGGGTCAGTCAAGTGGCAAATTTCTACTTAACCACCTGCTATCATGAGAGACCTCAGGGCTGCATCTTTTGAGTGCAGTACTGAGCCTGAAAAGCGTTTCCAACCCCACTTACAAGTAAAACTTGCTAGAATGTGCTTGGCTGCTCTTCACTGAGAAGCTCATTCTGCGTACATTTATGGCAAACATTTGCTCCTGCCGGGTCAGCTGAGCAGCGAAGTTCTACTTTAACTACCTCCTATCAGGAGAGACCTCAGAGCTGCATCTTTTGAGCCCAGTACTGAGCCTGAAAAGCATTTCCAACCCCACTTACAAGTAAAACTAGCTTAAATGTGCCTGGCTGCTCTTCACTGAAAAGCTCATTCTGCGTACATTTTTGGCATACGTTTGCTCCTACCGGGTCAGCTGAGCAGCGAATTTCTATTTAACCACCTGCTATCATGAGAAACCTCAGGGCTGCATGTTTTGAGCCCAGTACTGAGCCTGAAAAAGCGTTTCCAACCCCACTTACAAGTAAAACTAGCTAAAATGTGCCTGGCTGCTCTTCACTGAAAAGCTCATTCTGCGTACATTTTTGGTATACGTTTGCTCCTGCCGGGTCAGCTGAGCAGCGAATTTATATTTAACCACCTGCTATCATGAGAGACCTCAGGGCTGCATGTTTTGAGCCCAGTGCTGATCCTGAAAAGCGTTTCCAGCCCCACTTACAAGTAAAACTAACTAAAATGTGCCTGGCTGCTATTCACTGAAAAGCTCATTCTGTGTACATTTTTGGCATACGTTTGCTCCTGCTGGGTCAGCCAAGTGGCAAATTTCTACTTAACCACCTGCTATCATGAGAGACCTCAGGGCTGCATCTTTTGAGCGCAGTACTGAGCCTGAAAAGCGTTTCCAACCCCACTTACAAGTAAAACTAGCTAAAATGTGCCTGGCTGTTCTTCACTGAAAAGCTCATTCTGCGTACATTTTTGGCATACGTTTGCACCTGCCGGGTCAGCTGAGCAGCGAATTTCTATTTAACCACCTGCTATCATGAGAGACCTCAGGGCTGCATGTTTTGTGCCCAGTACTGAGCCTGAAAAGCGTTTCCAACCCCACTTACAAGTAAAACTAGCTAAAATGTGCCTGGCTGCTCTTCACTGAAAAGCTCATTCTGCGTACATTTTTGGCATACGTTTGCTCCTGCGGGTCAGCTGAGCAGCGAATTTCTATTTAACCACCTGCTATCATGAGAGACCTCAGGGCTGCCTTATTTGAACCCAGTGCTGATCCTGAAAAGCGTTTCCAGCCCCACTTACAAGTAAAACTAGCTAAAATGTGCCTGGCTGCTATTCACTGAAAAGCTCATTCTGTGTACATTTTTGGCATACGTTTGCTCCTGCTGGGTCAGCCAAGTGGCTAATTTCTACTTAACCACCTGCTATCATGAGAGACCTCAGGGCTGCATCTTTTGAGCGCAGTACTGAGCCTGAAAAGCGTTTCCAACCCCACTTACAAGTAAAACTTGCTAGAATGTGCCTGGCTGCTCTTCACTGAAAAGCTCATTATGCGTACATTTTTGGCATACATTTACTCCTGCCGGGTCAGCTGAGCAGCGAAGTTCTACTTAACTACCTCCTATCAGGAGAGACCTCAGAGCTGCATCTTTTGAGCCCAGTACTGAGCCTGAAAAGCATTTCCTACCCCGCTTACAAGTAAAACTAGGTAAAATGTGCCTGGCTGCTCTTCACTGAACAGCTCAATCTGCTTACATTTTTGGCATACGTTTGCTCCTGCCGGGTCAGCTGAGCAGCGAATTTCTATTTAACCACCTGCTATCAAGAGAGACCTCAGGGCTGCATGTTTTGAACCCAGTGCTGATCCTGAAAAGCGTTTCCAGCCCCACTTACAAGTAAAACTAGCTAAAATGTGCCTGGCTGCTCTTCACTGAAAAGCTCATTCTGTGTACATTTTTGGCATACGTCTGCTCCTGCTGGGTCAGTCAAGTGGCAAATTTCTACTTAACCACCTGCTATCATGAGAGACCTCAGGGCTGCATCTTTTGAGTGCAGTACTGAGCCTGAAAAGCGTTTCCAACCCCACTTACAAGTAAAACTTGCTAGAATGTGCCTGGCTGCTTTTCACTGAAAAGCTCATTCTGTGTACATTTTTGACATACGTTTGCTCCTGCTGGGTCAGCCAAGTGGCAAATTTCTACTTAACCACCTGCTATCATGAGAGACCTCAGGGCTGCATCTTTTGAGCGCAGTACTGAGCCTGAAAAGCATTTCCAACCCCACTTACAAGTAAAACTAGCTTAAATGTGCCTGGCTGCTCTTCACTGAAAAGCTCATTCTGCGTACATTTTTGGCATACGTTTGCTCCTACCGGGTCAGCTGAGCAGCGAATTTCTATTTAACCACCTACTTTCACGAGAGACCTCAGGGCTGCATGTTTTGTGCCCAGTACTGAGCCTGAAAAGCGTTTCCAACCCCACTTACAAGTAAAACTAGATAAAATGTGCCTGGCTGCTCCTCACTGAAAAGCTCATTCTGCGTACATTTTTGGCATACGTTTGCTCCTGCGGGTCAGCTGAGCAGCGAATTTCTATTTAACCACCTGCTATCATGAGAGACCTCAGGGCTGCCTTATTTGAACCCAGTGCTGATCCTGAAAAGCGTTTCCAGCCCCACTTACAAGTAAAACTAGCTAAAATGTGCCTGGCTGCTATTCACTGAAAAGCTCATTCTGTGTACATTTTTGGCATACGTTTGCTCCTGCTGGGTCAGCCAAGTGGCTAATTTCTACTTAACCACCTGCTATCATGAGAGACCTCAGGGCTGCATCTTTTGAGCGCAGTACTGAGCCTGAAAAGCGTTTCCAACCCCACTTACAAGTAAAACTTGCTAGAATGTGCCTGGCTGCTCTTCACTGAAAAGCTCATTATGCGTACATTTTTGGCATACATTTACTCCTGCCGGGTCAGCTGAGCAGCGAAGTTCTACTTAACTACCTCCTATCAGGAGAGACCTCAGAGCTGCATCTTTTGAGCCCAGTACTGAGCCTGAAAAGCATTTCCTACCCCGCTTACAAGTAAAACTAGCTAAAATGTGCCTGGCTGCTCTTCACTGAACAGCTCAATCTGCTTACATTTTTGGCATACGTTTGATCCTGCCGGGTCAGCTGAGCAGCGAATTTCTATTTAACCACTTGCTATCATGAGAGACCTCAGGGCTGCATGTTTTGAACCCAGTGCTGATCCTGAAAAGCGTTTCCAGCCCCACTTACAAGTAAAACTAGCTAAAATGTGCCTGGCTGCTCTTCACTGAAAAGCTCATTCTGTGTACATTTTTGGCATACGTCTGCTCCTGCTGGGTCAGTCAAGTGGCAAATTTCTACTTAACCACCTGCTATCATGAGAGACCTCAGGGCTGCATCTTTTGAGTGCAGTACTGAGCCTGAAAAGCGTTTCCAACCCCACTTACAAGTAAAACTTGCTAGAATGTGCTTGGCTGCTCTTCACTGAGAAGCTCATTCTGCGTACATTTATGGCAAACATTTGCTCCTGCCGGGTCAGCTGAGCAGCGAAGTTCTACTTTAACTACCTCCTATCAGGAGAGACCTCAGAGCTGCATCTTTTGAGCCCAGTACTGAGCCTGAAAAGCATTTCCTACCCCACTTACAAGTAAAACTAGCTAAAATGTGCCTGGCTGCTATTCACTGAAAAGCTAATTGTGCTTACATTTTTGGCATAAGTTTGCTCCTACCGGGTCGGCTGAGCAGCGAATTTCTATTTAACGACCTGCTATCATGAGAGACCTCAGGGCTGCATGCTTTGAGCCCAGTACTGTGCCTGAAAAGCGTTTCCAACCCCACTTACAAGTAAAACTCGCTAAAATGTGCCTGGCTGCTCTTCACTGAAAAGCTCATTCTGCGTACATTTTTGGTATACGTTTGCTCCTGCCGGGTCAGCTGAGCAGCGAATTTATATTTAACCACCTGCTATCATGAGAGACCTCAGGGCTGCATGTTTTGAGCCCAGTGCTGATCCTGAAAAGCGTTTCCAGCCCCACTTACAAGTAAAACTAACTAAAATGTGCCTGGCTGCTATTCACTGAAAAGCTCATTCTGTGTACATTTTTGGCATACGTTTGCTCCTGCTGGGTCAGCCAAGTGGCAAATTTCTACTTAACCACCTGCTATCATGAGAGACCTCAGGGCTGCATCTTTTGAGCGCAGTACTGAGCCTGAAAAGCGTTTCCAACCCCACTTACAAGTAAAACTAGCTAAAATGTGCCTGGCTGTTCTTCACTGAAAAGCTCATTCTGCGTACATTTTTGGCAAACGTTTGCTCCTGCCGGGTCAGCTGAGCAGCGAATTTCTATTTAACCACCTGCTATCATGAGAGACCTCAGGGCTGCATGTTTTGTGCCCAGTACTGAGCCTGAAAAGCGTTTCCAACCCCACTTACAAGTAAAACTAGCTAAAATGTGCCTGGCTGCTATTCACTGAAAAGCTCATTCTGTGTACATTTTTGGCATACGTTTGCTTCTGCTTGGTCAGCCAAGTGGCAAATTTCTACTTAACCACCTGCTATCATGAGAGACCTCAGGGCTGCATCTTTTGAGCGCAGTACTGAGCCTGAAAAGCGTTTCCAACCCCACTTACAAGTAAAACTTGCTAGAATGTGCCTGGCTGCTCTTCACTGAAAAGCTCATTCTGCGTACATTTTTGGCATACATTTACTCCTGCCGGGTCAGCTGAGCAGCGAAGTTCTACTTAACTACCTCCTATCAGGAGAGACCTCAGAGCTGCATCTTTTGAGTCCAGTACTGAGCCTGAAAAGCATTTCCTACCCCACTTACAAGTAAAACTAGCTAAAATGTGCCTGGCTGCTCTTCACTGAAAAGCTCATTCTGCGTACATTTTTGGCATACGTTTGCTCCTGCCGGGTCAGCTGAGCAGCAAATTTTTATTTAACCACCTGCTGTCATGAGAGACCTCAGGGCTGCATGTTTTGAGCCCAGTACAGAGCCTGAAAAGTGTTTCAAACCCCACTTACAAGTAAAACTAGATAAAATGTGCCTGGCTGCTCTTCACTGAAAAGCTCATTCTGCGTACATTTTTGGCATACGTTTGCTCCTGCCGGGTCAGCTGAGCAGCGAATTTCTATTTAACCACCTGCTATCATGAGAGACCTCAGGGCTGCCTTATTTGAACCCAGTGCTGATCCTGAAAAGCGTTTCCAGCCCCACTTACAAGTAAAACTAGCTAAAATGTGCCTGGCTGCTATTCACTGAAAAGCTCATTCTGTGTACATTTTTGGCATACGTTTGCTCCTGCTGGGTCAGCCAAGTGGCAAATTTCTACTTAACCACCTGCTATCATGAGAGACCTCAGGGCTGCATCTTTTGAGCGCAGTACTGAGCCTGAAAAGCGTTTCCAACCCCACTTACAAGTAAAACTAGCTAAAATGTGCCTGGCTGCTCTTCACTGAAAAGCTCATTCTGCGTACATTTTTGGCATACGTTTGCTCCTGCCGGGTCAGCAGAGCAGCGAATTTCTATTTAACCACCTGCTATCATGAGAGACCTCAGGGCTGCCTTATTTGAACCCAGTGCTGATCCGGAAAAGCGTTTCCAGCCCCACTTACAGGTAAAACTAGCTAAAATGTGCCTGGCTGCTATTCACTGAAAAGCTCATTCTGTGTACATTTTTGGCATACGTTTGCTCCTGCTGGGTCAGCCAAGTGGCAAATTTCTACTTAACCACCTGCTATCATGAGAGACCTCAGGGCTGCATCTTTTGAGCGCAGTACTGAGCCTGAAAAGCGTTTCCAACCCCACTTACAAGTGAAACGTGCTAGAATGTGCCTGGCTGCTATTCACTGAAAAGCTCATTCTGCTTACATTTTTGGCATACGTTTGCTCCTACCGGGTCAGCTGAGCAGCGAATTTCTATTTAACCACCTGCTATCATGAGAGACCTCAGGGCTGCATGTTTTAAGCCCAGTACTGAGCACGAAAAGCGTTTCCAACCCCACTTACAAGTAAAACTAGCTAAAATTTGCCTGGCTGCTATTCACTGAAAAGCTCATTCTGTGTACATTTTTGGCATAAGTTTGCTCCGGCTGCGTCAGCCAAGTGGCAAATTTCTACTTAACCACCTGCTATCATGAGAGACCTCAGGGCTGCATCTTTTGAGCGCAGTACTGAGCCTGAAAAGCGTTTCCAACCCCACTTACAAGTAAAACTTGCTAGAATGTGCCTGGCTGCTCTTCACTGAAAAGCTCATTCTGCGTACATTTTTGGCATACGTTTGCTCCTGCCGGGTCAGCTGAGCAGCGAAGTTCTACTTAACTACCTCCTATCAGGAGAGACCTCAGAGCTGCATCTTTTGAGCCCAGTACTGATCCTGAAAAGCGTTTCCAACCCCACTTACAAGTAAAACTAGCTAAAATGTGCCTGGCTGCTATTCACTGAAAAGCTCATTCTGTGTACATTTTTGTCATACGTTTGCTCCTGCTGGGTAAGCCAAGTGGCAAATTTCGACTTAACCAACTGCTATCATGAGAGACCTCTAGGCTGCATGTTTTGAGCCCAGTACTGAGCCTGAAAAGTGTTTCCAACCCCACTTACAAGTAAAACTAGCTAAAATGTGCCTGGCTGCTCTTCACTGAAAAGCTCATTCTGCGTACATTTTTGGCATACGTTTGCTCCTGCCGGGTCAGCTGAGCAGCGAATTTCTATTTACCCACCTGCTATCATGAGAGACCTCAGGGCTGCATGTTTTGAATGCAGTACTGAGCCTGAAAAGCGTTTCCAATCCCACTTACAAGTAAAACTTGCTAGAATGTGCCTGGCTGCTATTCACTGAAAAGCTCATTCTGCTTACATTTTTGGCATACGTTTGCTCCTACCGGGTCAGCTGAGCAGCGAATTTCTATTTAACCACCTGCTATCATGAGAGACCTCAGGGCTGCATGTTTTGTGCCCAGTACTGAGCCTGAAAAGCTTTTCCAACCCCACTTACAAGTAAAACTAGCTAAAATGTGCCTGGCTGCTATTCACTGAAAAGCTCATTCTGTGTACATTTTTGGCATACGTTTGCTCCTGCTGGGTCAGCCAAGTGGCGAATTTCTATTTAACCACCTGCTATCATGAGAGACCTCAGGGCTGCCTGTTTTGAACCCAGTGCTGATCCTGAAATGGTTTCCAGCGCCACTTACAAGTAAAACTAGCTAGAATGTGCCTGGCTGCTCTTCACTGAAAAGCTAATTCTGTGTACATTTTTGGCATACGTTTGCTCCTGCTGGGTCAGTCAAGTGGCAAATTTCTACCTAACCACCTGCTATCATGAGAGACCTCAGGGCTGCATCTTTTGAGTGTAGTACTGAGCCTGAAAAGCGTTTCCAACCCCACTTACAAGTAAAACTTGCTAGAATGTGCCTGGCTGCTCTTCACAGAAAAGCTCATTCTGCGTACATTTTTGGCAAACATTTGCTCCTGCCGGGTCAGCTGAGCAGCGAAGTTCTACTTATCTACCTCCTATCAGGAGAGACCTCAGAGCTGCATCTTTTGAGCCCAGTACTGAGCCTGAAAAGCATTTCCTACCCCACTTACAAGTAAAACTAGCTAAAATGTGCCTGGCTGCTCTTCACTGAAAAGCTCATTCTGCTTACATTTTTGGCATACGTTTGCTCCTGCCGGGTCAGCTGAGCAGCGAATTTCTATTTAACCACCTGCTATCAAGAGAGACCTCAGGGCTGCATGTTTTGAGCCCAGTGCTGATCCTGAAAAGCGTTTCCAGCCCCACTTACAAGTAAAACTAGCTAAAATGTGCCTGGCTGCTCTTCACTGAAAAGCTCATTCTGTGTACATTTTTGGCATACGTCTGCTCCTGCTGGGTCAGTCAAGTGGCAAATTTCTACTTAACCACCTGCTATCATGAGAGACCTCAGGGCTGCATCTTTTGAGTGCAGTACTGAGCCTGAAAAGCGTTTCCAACCCCACTTCCAAGTAAAACTTGCTGGAATGTGCCTGGCTGCTCTTCACTGAAAAGCTCATTCTGCGTACATTCATGGCAAACATTTGCTCCTGCCATGTCAGCTGAGCAGCGAAGTTCTACTTTAACTACCTCCTATCAGGAGAGACCTCAGAGCTGCATCTTTTGAGCCCAGTACTGAGCCTGAAAAGCATTTCCTACCCCACTTACAAGTAAAACTAGCTAAAATGTGCCTGGCTGCTCTTCACTGAACAGCTCAATCTGCTTACATTTTTGGCATACGTTTGCTCCTGCCGGGTCAGCTGAGCAGCGAATTTCTATTTAACCACCTGCTATCAAGAGAGACCTCAGGGCTGCATGTTTTGAACCCAGTGCTGATCCTGAAAAGCGTTTCCAGCCCCACTTACAAGTAAAACTAGCTAAAATGTGCCTGGCTGCTCTTCACTGAAAAGCTCATTCTGTGTACATTTTTGGCATACGTCTGCTCCTGCTGGGTCAGTCAAGTGGCAAATTTCTACTTAACCACCTGCTATCATGAGAGACCTCAGGGCTGCATCTTTTGAGTGCAGTACTGAGCCTGAAAAGCGTTTCCAACCCCACTTACAAGTAAAACTTGCTAGAATGTGCCTGGCTGCTTTTCACTGAAAAGCTCATTCTGCGTACATTTATGGCAAACATTTGCTCCTGCCGGGTCAGCTGAGCAGCGAAGTTCTACTTTAACTACCTCCTATCAGGAGAGACCTCAGAGCTGCATCTTTTGAGCCCAGTACTGAGCCTGAAAAGCATTTCCTACCCCACTTACAAGTAAAACTAGCTAAAATGTGCCTGGCTGCTATTCACTGAAAAGCTAATTGTGCTTACATTTTTGGCATAAGTTTGCTCCTACCGGGTCGGCTGAGCAGCGAATTTCTATTTAACCACCTGCTATCATGAGAGACCTCAGGGCTGCATGTTTTGAGCCCAGTACTGAGCCTGAAAAGCGTTTCCAACCCCACTTACAAGTAAAACTAGCTAAAATGTGCCTGGCTGTTCTTCACTGAAAAGCTCATTCTG
Source organism: Lissotriton vulgaris (assembly GCF_964263255.1). Lineage (NCBI taxonomy): Eukaryota > Metazoa > Chordata > Amphibia > Caudata > Salamandridae > Lissotriton > Lissotriton vulgaris. Next base: position 1,373,576 of record NW_028242071.1, on the reverse strand, counting down.
CGTACATTTCTGGCATACGTTTGCTCCTGCCGGGTCAGCTGAGCAGCGAATTTCTATTTAACCACCTGCTATCATGAGAGACCTCAGGGCTGCATGTTTTGTGCCCAGTACTGAGCCTGAAAAGCGTTTCCAACCCCACTTACAAGTAAAACTAACTAAAATGTGCCTGGCTGCTATTCACTGAAAAGCTCATTCTGTGTACATTTTTGACATACGTTTGCTCCTGCTGGGTCAGCCAAGTGGCAAATTTCTACTTAACCACTTGCTATCATGAGAGACCTCAGGGCTGCATCTTTTGAGCGCAGTACTGAGCCTGAAAAGCATTTCCAACCCCACTTACAAGTAAAACTAGCTTAAATGTGCCTGGCTGCTCTTCACTGAAAAGCTCATTCTGCGTACATTTTTGGCATACGTTTGCTCCTACCGGGTCAGCTGAGCAGCGAATTTCTATTTAACCACCTACTTTCACGAGAGACCTCAGGGCTGCATGTTTTGTGCCCAGTACTGAGCCTGAAAAGCGTTTCCAACCCCACTTACAAGTAAAACTAGATAAAATGTGCCTGGCTGCTCCTCACTGAAAAGCTCATTCTGCGTACATTTTTGGCATACGTTTGCTCCTGCGGGTCAGCTGAGCAGCGAATTTCTATTTAACCACCTGCTATCATGAGAGACCTCAGGGCTGCCTTATTTGAACCCAGTGCTGATCCTGAAAAGCGTTTCCAGCCCCACTTACAAGTAAAACTAGCTAAAATGTGCCTGGCTGCTATTCACTGAAAAGCTCATTCTGTGTACATTTTTGGCATACGTTTGCTCCTGCTGGGTCAGCCAAGTGGCTAATTTCTACTTAACCACCTGCTATCATGAGAGACCTCAGGGCTGCATCTTTTGAGCGCAGTACTGAGCCTGAAAAGCGTTTCCAACCCCACTTACAAGTAAAACTTGCTAGAATGTGCCTGGCTGCTCTTCACTGAAAAGCTCATTATGCGTACATTTTTGGCATACATTTACTCCTGCCGGGTCAGCTGAGCAGCGAAGTTCTACTTAACTACCTCCTATCAGGAGAGACCTCAGAGCTGCATCTTTTGAGCCCAGTACTGAGCCTGAAAAGCATTTCCTACCCCGCTTACAAGTAAAACTAGCTAAAATGTGCCTGGCTGCTCTTCACTGAACAGCTCAATCTGCTTACATTTTTGGCATACGTTTGATCCTGCCGGGTCAGCTGAGCAGCGAATTTCTATTTAACCACTTGCTATCATGAGAGACCTCAGGGCTGCATGTTTTGAACCCAGTGCTGATCCTGAAAAGCGTTTCCAATCCCACTAACAAGTAAAACTAGCTAAAATGTGCCTGGCTGCTCTTCACTGAAAAGCTCATTCTGTGTACATTTTTGGCATACGTCTGCTCCTGCTGGGTCAGTCAAGTGGCAAATTTCTACTTAACCACCTGCTATCATGAGAGACCTCAGGGCTGCATCTTTTGAGTGCAGTACTGAGCCTGAAAAGCGTTTCCAACCCCACTTACAAGTAAAACTTGCTAGAATGTGCTTGGCTGCTCTTCACTGAGAAGCTCATTCTGCGTACATTTATGGCAAACATTTGCTCCTGCCGGGTCAGCTGAGCAGCGAAGTTCTACTTTAACTACCTCCTATCAGGAGAGACCTCAGAGCTGCATCTTTTGAGCCCAGTACTGAGCCTGAAAAGCATTTCCTACCCCACTTACAAGTAAAACTAGCTAAAATGTGCCTGGCTGCTATTCACTGAAAAGCTAATTGTGCTTACATTTTTGGCATAAGTTTGCTCCTACCGGGTCGGCTGAGCAGCGAATTTCTATTTAACGACCTGCTATCATGAGAGACCTCAGGGCTGCATGCTTTGAGCCCAGTACTGTGCCTGAAAAGCGTTTCCAACCCCACTTACAAGTAAAACTCGCTAAAATGTGCCTGGCTGCTCTTCACTGAAAAGCTCATTCTGCGTACATTTTTGGTATACGTTTGCTCCTGCCGGGTCAGCTGAGCAGCGAATTTATATTTAACCACCTGCTATCATGAGAGACCTCAGGGCTGCATGTTTTGAGCCCAGTGCTGATCCTGAAAAGCGTTTCCAGCCCCACTTACAAGTAAAACTAACTAAAATGTGCCTGGCTGCTATTCACTGAAAAGCTCATTCTGTGTACATTTTTGGCATACGTTTGCTCCTGCTGGGTCAGCCAAGTGGCAAATTTCTACTTAACCACCTGCTATCATGAGAGACCTCAGGGCTGCATCTTTTGAGCGCAGTACTGAGCCTGAAAAGCGTTTCCAACCCCACTTACAAGTAAAACTAGCTAAAATGTGCCTGGCTGTTCTTCACTGAAAAGCTCATTCTGCGTACATTTTTGGCAAACGTTTGCTCCTGCCGGGTCAGCTGAGCAGCGAATTTCTATTTAACCACCTGCTATCATGAGAGACCTCAGGGCTGCATGTTTTGTGCCCAGTACTGAGCCTGAAAAGCGTTTCCAACCCCACTTACAAGTAAAACTAGCTAAAATGTGCCTGGCTGCTATTCACTGAAAAGCTCATTCTGTGTACATTTTTGGCATACGTTTGCTTCTGCTTGGTCAGCCAAGTGGCAAATTTCTACTTAACCACCTGCTATCATGAGAGACCTCAGGGCTGCATCTTTTGAGCGCAGTACTGAGCCTGAAAAGCGTTTCCAACCCCACTTACAAGTAAAACTTGCTAGAATGTGCCTGGCTGCTCTTCACTGAAAAGCTCATTCTGCGTACATTTTTGGCATACATTTACTCCTGCCGGGTCAGCTGAGCAGCGAAGTTCTACTTAACTACCTCCTATCAGGAGAGACCTCAGAGCTGCATCTTTTGAGTCCAGTACTGAGCCTGAAAAGCATTTCCTACCCCACTTACAAGTAAAACTAGCTAAAATGTGCCTGGCTGCTCTTCACTGAAAAGCTCATTCTGCGTACATTTTTGGCATACGTTTGCTCCTGCCGGGTCAGCTGAGCAGCAAATTTTTATTTAACCACCTGCTGTCATGAGAGACCTCAGGGCTGCATGTTTTGAGCCCAGTACAGAGCCTGAAAAGTGTTTCAAACCCCACTTACAAGTAAAACTAGATAAAATGTGCCTGGCTGCTCTTCACTGAAAAGCTCATTCTGCGTACATTTTTGGCATAGGTTTGCTCCTGCCGGGTCAGCTGAGCAGCGAATTTCTATTTAACCACCTGCTATCATGAGAGACCTCAGGGCTGCCTTATTTGAACCCAGTGCTGATCCTGAAAAGCGTTTCCAGCCCCACTTACAAGTAAAACTAGCTAAAATGTGCCTGGCTGCTATTCACTGAAAAGCTCATTCTGTGTACATTTTTGGCATACGTTTGCTCCTGCTGGGTCAGCCAAGTGGCAAATTTCTACTTAACCACCTGCTATCATGAGAGACCTCAGGGCTGCATCTTTTGAGCGCAGTACTGAGCCTGAAAAGCGTTTCCAACCCCACTTACAAGTAAAACTAGCTAAAATGTGCCTGGCTGCTCTTCACTGAAAAGCTCATTCTGCGTACATTTTTGGCATACGTTTGCTCCTGCCGGGTCAGCAGAGCAGCAAATTTCTATTTAACCACCTGCTATCATGAGAGACCTCAGGGCTGCCTTATTTGAACCCAGTGCTGATCCGGAAAAGCGTTTCCAGCCCCACTTACAGGTAAAACTAGCTAAAATGTGCCTGGCTGCTATTCACTGAAAAGCTCATTCTGTGTACATTTTTGGCATACGTTTGCTCCTGCTGGGTCAGCCAAGTGGCAAATTTCTACTTAACCACCTGCTATCATGAGAGACCTCAGGGCTGCATCTTTTGAGCGCAGTACTGAGCCTGAAAAGCGTTTCCAACCCCACTTACAAGTGAAACGTGCTAGAATGTGCCTGGCTGCTATTCACTGAAAAGCTCATTCTGCTTACATTTTTGGCATACGTTTGCTCCTACCGGGTCAGCTGAGCAGCGAATTTCTATTTAACCACCTGCTATCATGAGAGACCTCAGGGCTGCATGTTTTAAGCCCAGTACTGAGCACGAAAAGCGTTTCCAACCCCACTTACAAGTAAAACTAGCTAAAATTTGCCTGGCTGCTATTCACTGAAAAGCTCATTCTGTGTACATTTTTGGCATAAGTTTGCTCCGGCTGCGTCAGCCAAGTGGCAAATTTCTACTTAACCACCTGCTATCATGAGAGACCTCAGGGCTGCATCTTTTGAGCGCAGTACTGAGCCTGAAAAGCGTTTCCAACCCCACTTACAAGTAAAACTTGCTAGAATGTGCCTGGCTGCTCTTCACTGAAAAGCTCATTCTGCGTACATTTTTGGCATACGTTTGCTCCTGCCGGGTCAGCTGAGCAGCGAAGTTCTACTTAACTACCTCCTATCAGGAGAGACCTCAGAGCTGCATCTTTTGAGCCCAGTACTGATCCTGAAAAGCGTTTCCAACCCCACTTACAAGTAAAACTAGCTAAAATGTGCCTGGCTGCTATTCACTGAAAAGCTCATTCTGTGTACATTTTTGTCATACGTTTGCTCCTGCTGGGTAAGCCAAGTGGCAAATTTCGACTTAACCAACTGCTATCATGAGAGACCTCTAGGCTGCATGTTTTGAGCCCAGTACTGAGCCTGAAAAGTGTTTCCAACCCCACTTACAAGTAAAACTAGCTAAAATGTGCCTGGCTGCTCTTCACTGAAAAGCTCATTCTGCGTACATTTTTGGCATACGTTTGCTCCTGCCGGGTCAGCTGAGCAGCGAATTTCTATTTACCCACCTGCTATCATGAGAGACCTCAGGGCTGCATGTTTTGAATGCAGTACTGAGCCTGAAAAGCGTTTCCAATCCCACTTACAAGTAAAACTTGCTAGAATGTGCCTGGCTGCTATTCACTGAAAAGCTCATTCTGCTTACATTTTTGGCATACGTTTGCTCCTACCGGGTCAGCTGAGCAGCGAATTTCTATTTAACCACCTGCTATCATGAGAGACCTCAGGGCTGCATGTTTTGTGCCCAGTACTGAGCCTGAAAAGCTTTTCCAACCCCACTTACAAGTAAAACTAGCTAAAATGTGCCTGGCTGCTATTCACTGAAAAGCTCATTCTGTGTACATTTTTGGCATACGTTTGCTCCTGCTGGGTCAGCCAAGTGGCGAATTTCTATTTAACCACCTGCTATCATGAGAGACCTCAGGGCTGCCTGTTTTGAACCCAGTGCTGATCCTGAAATGGTTTCCAGCGCCACTTACAAGTAAAACTAGCTAGAATGTGCCTGGCTGCTCTTCACTGAAAAGCTAATTCTGTGTACATTTTTGGCATACGTTTGCTCCTGCTGGGTCAGTCAAGTGGCAAATTTCTACCTAACCACCTGCTATCATGAGAGACCTCAGGGCTGCATCTTTTGAGTGTAGTACTGAGCCTGAAAAGCGTTTCCAACCCCACTTACAAGTAAAACTTGCTAGAATGTGCCTGGCTGCTCTTCACTGAAAAGCTCATTCTGCGTACATTTTTGGCAAACATTTGCTCCTGCCGGGTCAGCTGAGCAGCGAAGTTCTACTTATCTACCTCCTATCAGGAGAGACCTCAGAGCTGCATCTTTTGAGCCCAGTACTGAGCCTGAAAAGCATTTCCTACCCCACTTACAAGTAAAACTAGCTAAAATGTGCCTGGCTGCTCTTCACTGAAAAGCTCATTCTGCTTACATTTTTGGCATACGTTTGCTCCTGCCGGGTCAGCTGAGCAGCGAATTTCTATTTAACCACCTGCTATCAAGAGAGACCTCAGGGCTGCATGTTTTGAGCCCAGTGCTGATCCTGAAAAGCGTTTCCAGCCCCACTTACAAGTAAAACTAGCTAAAATGTGCCTGGCTGCTCTTCAGTGAAAAGCTCATTCTGTGTACATTTTTGGCATACGTCTGCTCCTGCTGGGTCAGTCAAGTGGCAAATTTCTACTTAACCACCTGCTATCATGAGAGACCTCAGGGCTGCATCTTTTGAGTGCAGTACTGAGCCTGAAAAGCGTTTCCAACCCCACTTACAAGTAAAACTTGCTGGAATGTGCCTGGCTGCTCTTCACTGAAAAGCTCATTCTGCGTACATTCATGGCAAACATTTGCTCCTGCCATGTCAGCTGAGCAGCGAAGTTCTACTTTAACTACCTCCTATCAGGAGAGACCTCAGAGCTGCATCTTTTGAGCCCAGTACTGAGCCTGAAAAGCATTTCCTACCCCACTTACAAGTAAAACTAGCTAAAATGTGCCTGGCTGCTATTCACTGAAAAGCTAATTGTGCTTACATTTTTGGCATAAGTTTGCTCCTACCGGGTCGGCTGAGCAGCGAATTTCTATTTAACCACCTGCTATCATGAGAGACCTCAGGGCTGCATGTTTTGAGCCCAGTACTGAGCCTGAAAAGCGTTTCTAACCCCACTTACAAGTAAAACTAGCTAAAATGTGCCTGGCTGCTATTCACTGAAAAGCTCATTCTGTGTACATTTTTGGCATACGTTTTCTCCTGCTGGGTCAGCCAAGTGGCAAATTTCTACTTAACCACCTGCTATCATGAGAGACCTCAGGGCTGCATCTTTTGAGCGCAGTACTGAGCCTGAAAAGCGTTTCCAACCCCACTTACAAGTAAAGCTAGCTAAAATGTGCCTGGCTGTTCTTCACTGAAAAGCTCATTCTGCGTACATTTTTGGCATACGTTTGCTCCTGCCGGGTCAGCTGAGCAGCGAATTTCTATTTAACCACCTGCTATCATGAGAGACCTCAGGGCTGCATGTTTTGTGCCCAGTACTGAGCCTGAAAAGCGTTTCCAACCCCACTTACAAGTAAAACTAGCTAAAATGTGCCTGGCTACTATTCACTGAAAAGCTCATTCTGTGTACATTTTTGGCATACGTTTGCTCCTGCTGGGTCAGCCAAGTGGCAAATTTCTACTTAACCACCTGCTATCATGAGAGACCTCAGGGCTGCATGTTTTGAGCCCAGTACTGAGCCTGAAAAGCGTTTCCAACCCCACTTACAAGTAAAACTAGATAAAATGTGCCTGGCTGCTCTTCACTGAAAAGCTCATTCTGCATACATTTTTGGCATACGTTTGCTCCTGCGGGTCAGCTGAGCAGCGAATTTCTATTTTACCACCTGCTATCATGAGAGACCTCAGGGCTGCCTTATTTGAACCCAGTGCTGATCCTGAAAAGCGTTTCCAGCCCAACTTACAAGTAAAACTAGCTAAAATGTGCCTGCCTGCTATTCACTGAAAAGCTCATTCTGTGTACATTTTTGGCATACGTTTGCTCCTGCTGGGTCAGCCAAGTGGCTAATTTCTACTTAACCACCTGCTATCATGAGAGACCTCAGGGCTGCATCTTTTGAGCGCAGTACTGAGCCTGAAAAGCGCTTACAACCCCACTTACAAGTAAAACTTGCTAGAATGTGTCTGGCTGCTCTTCACTGAAAAGCTCATTATGCGTACATTTTTGGCATACATTTACTCCTGCCGGGTCAGCTGAGCAGCGAAGTTCTACTTAACTACCTCCTATCAGGAGAGACCTCAGAGCTGCATCTTTTGAGCCCAGTACTGAGCCTGAAAAGCATTTCCTACCCCACTTACAAGTAAAACTAGCTAAAATGTGCCTGGCTGCTCTTCACTGAAAAGCTTATTCTGTGTACATTTTTGGCATACCTTTGCTCCTGCTGGGTCATCTGAGCAGCGAATTTCTATTTAACCACCTGCTATCATGAGAGACCTCAGGGCTGCATGTTTTGAGCCCAGTGCTGATCCTGAAAAGCGTTTCCAGCCCCACTTACAAGTAAAACTAGCTAAAATGTGCCTGGCTGCTCTTCACTGAAAAGCTCATTCTGTGTACATTTTTGGCATACGTTTGCTCCTGCTGGGTCAGCCAAGTGGCAAATTTCTACTTAACCACCTGCTATCATGAGAGACCTCAGGGCTGCATCTTTTGAGTACAGTACTGAGCCTGAAAAGCGTTTCCAACCCCACTTACAAGTAAAAGTTGCTAGAATGTGCCTGGCTGCTATTCACTGAAAAGCTCATTCTGCTTTCATTTTTGGCATACGTTTGCTCCTACCGGGTCAGCTGAGCAGCGAATTTCTATTTAACCACCTACTTTCATGAGAGACCTCAGGGCTGCCTGTTTTGTGCCCAGTACTCAGCCTGAAAAGCGTTTCCAACCCCACTTACAAGTAAAACTAGCTAAAATGTGCCTGGCTGCTATTCACTTAAAAGCTCATTCTGTGTACATTTTGGGCATACGTTTGCTCCTGCTGGGTCAGCCAAGTGGCAAATTTCTACTTAACCACCTGCTATCATGAGAGACCTCAGGGCTGCATCTTTTGAGCGCAGTACTGAGCCTGAAAAGCGTTTCCAACCCCACTTACAAGTAAAGCTAGCTAAAATGTGCCTGGCTGTTCTTCACTGAAAAGCTCATTCTGCGTACATTTTTGGCATACGTTTGCTCCTGCCGGGTCAGCTGAGCAGCGAATTTCTATTTAACCACCTGCTATCATGAGAGACCTCAGGGCTGCATCTTTTGAGCGCAGTACTGAGCCTGAAAAGCGTTTCCAACCCCACTTACAAGTAAAACTTGCTAGAATGTGCCTGGCTGCTCTTCACTGAAAAGCTCATTCTGCGTACATTTTTGGCATACATTTACTCCTGCCGGGTCAGCTGAGCAGCGAAGTTCTACTTAACTACCTCCTATCAGGAGAGACCTCAGAGCTGCATCTTTTGAGCCCAGTACTGAGCCTGAAAAGCATTTCCAACCCCACTTACAAGTAAAACTAGCTTAAATGTGCCTGGCTGCTCTTCACTGAAAAGCTCATTCTGCGTACATTTTTGGCATACGTTTGCTCCTACCGGGTCAGCTGAGACGCGAATTTCTATTTAACCACCTGCTATCATGAGAGACCTCAGGGCTGCATGTTTTGAGCCCAGTGCTGATCCTTTTTGGCATACGTTTGCTCCTGCTGGGTCATCTGAGCAGCGAATTTCTATTTAACCACCTGCTATCATGAGAGACCTCAGGGCTGCATGTTTTGAGCCCAGTGCTGATCCTGAAAAGCGTTTCCAGCCCCACTTACAAGTAAAACTAGCTAAAATGTGCCTGGCTGCTCTTCACTGAAAAGCTCATTCTGTGTACATTTTTGGCATACGTTTGCTCCTGCTGGGTCAGCCAAGTGGCAAATTTCTACTTAACCACCTGCTATCATGAGAGACCTCAGGGCTGCATGTTTTGAGCCCAGTACTGAGCCTGAAAAGCGTTTCCAACCCCACTTACAAGTAAAACTAGCTAGAATGTGCCTGGCTGCTATTCACTGAAAAGCTCATTCTGCTTACATTTTTGGCATACGTTTGCTCCTACCGGGTCAGCTCAGCAGCGAATTTCTATTTAACCACCTGCTATCATGAGAGACCTCAGGGCTGCATGTTTTAAGCCCAGTACTGAGCCCGAAAAGCGTTTCCAACCCCACTTACAAGTAAAACTAGCTAAAATGTGCCTGGCTGCTATTCACTGAAAAGCTCATTCTGTGTACATTTTTGTCATACGTTTGCTCCTGCTGGGTAAGCCAAGTGGCAAATTTCTACTTAACCACGTGCTATCATGAGAGACCTCAGGGCTGCATCTTTTGAGCACAGTACTGAGCCTGAAAAGGGTTTCCAACCCCAGTTACAAGTAAAACTTGCTAGAATGTGCCTGGCTGCTCTTCACTGAAAAGCTTATTCTGCGTACATTTTTGGCATAAATTTGCTCCTGCCGGGTCAGCTGAGCAGCGAAGTTCTACTTAATTACCTCCTATCAGGAGAGACCTCAGAGCTGCATCTTTTGAGCCCAGTACTGAGCCTGAAAAGCATTTCCAACCCCACTTACAAGTAAAACTAGCTTAAATGTGCCTGGCTGCTCTTCACTGAAAAGCTCATTCTGCGTACATTTTTGGCATACGTTTGCTCCTACCGGGTCAGCTGAGCAGCGAATTTCTATTTAACCACCTGCTATCATGAGAAACCTCAGGGCTGCATGTTTTGAGCCCAGTACTGAGCCTGAAAAGCGTTTCCAACCCCACTTACAAGTAAAACTAGCTAAAATGTGCCTGGCTGCTCTTCACTGAAAAGCTCATTCTGCGTACATTTTTGGTATACGTTTGCTCCTGCCGGGTCAGCTGAGCAGCGAATTTATATTTAACCACCTGCTATCATGAGAGACCTCAGGGCTGCATGTTTTGAGCCCAGTGCTGATCCTGAAAAGCGTTTCCAGCCCCACTTACAAGTAAAACTAACTAAAATGTGCCTGGCTGCTATTCACTGAAAAGCTCATTCTGTGTACATTTTTGGCATACGTTTGCTCCTGCTGGGTCAGCCAAGTGGCAAATTTCTACTTAACCACCTGCTATCATGAGAGACCTCAGGGCTGCATCTTTTGAGCGCAGTACTGAGCCTGAAAAGCGTTTCCAACCCCACTTACAAGTAAAACTAGCTAAAATGTGCCTGGCTGTTCTTCACTGAAAAGCTCATTCTGCGTACATTTTTGGCATACGTTTGCTCCTGCGGGTCAGCTGAGCAGCGAATTTCTATTTAACCACCTGCTATCATGAGAGACCTCAGGGCTGCCTTATTTGAACCCAGTGCTGATCCTGAAAAGCGTTTCCAGCCCCACTTACAAGTAAAACTAGCTAAAATGTGCCTGGCTGCTATTCACTGAAAAGCTCATTCTGTGTACATTTTTGGCATACGTTTGCTCCTGCTGGGTCAGCCAAGTGGCTAATTTCTACTTAACCACCTGCTATCATGAGAGACCTCAGGGCTGCATCTTTTGAGCGCAGTACTGAGCCTGAAAAGCGTTTCCAACCCCACTTACAAGTAAAACTTGCTAGAATGTGCCTGGCTGCTCTTCACTGAAAAGCTCATTATGCGTACATTTTTGGCATACATTTACTCCTGCCGGGTCAGCTGAGCAGCGAAGTTCTACTTAACTACCTCCTATCAGGAGAGACCTCAGAGCTGCATCTTTTGAGCCCAGTACTGAGCCTGAAAAGCATTTCCAACCCCACTTACAAGTAAAACTAGCTAAAATGTGCCTGGCTGCTATTCACTGAAAAGCTCATTCTGCGTACATTTTTGGCATACGTTTGCACCTGCCGGGTCAGCTGAGCAGCGAATTTCTATTTAACCTCCTGCTATCATGAGAGACCTCAGGGCTGCATGTTTTGAGCCCAGTACTGATCCTGAAAAGCGTTTCCAACCCCACTTACAAGTAAAACTAGCTAAAATGTGCCTGGCTGCTATTCACTGAAAAGCTCATTCTGTGTACATTTTTGGCATACGTTTGCTCCTGCTGGGTCAGCCAAGTGGCAAATTTCTACTTAACCACCTGCTATCATGAGAGACCTCAGGGCTGCATCTTTTGAGCCCAGTACTGAGCCTGAAAAGCGTTTCCAACCCCGCTTACAAGTAAAACTTCCTAGAATGTGCCTGGCTGCTATTCACTGAAAAGCTCATTCTGTGTACATTTTTGACATACGTTTGCTCCTGCTGGGTCAGCCAAGTGGCATATTTCTACTTAACCACCTGCTATCATGAGAGACCTCAGGGCTGCATCTTTTGAGCGCAGTACTGAGTCTGAAAAGCATTTCCAACCCCACTTACAAGTAAAACTAGCTAAAATGTGCCTGGCTGCTATTCACTGAAAAGCTCATTCCGCTTTCATTTTTGGCATATGTTTGCTCCTACCGGGTCAGCTGAGCAGCGAATTTCTATTTAACCACCTGCTATCATGAGAGACTTCAGGGCTGCATGTTTTGAGCCCAGTACTGAGCCTGAAAAGCGTTTCCAACCCCACTTTCAAGTAAAACTAGCTAAAATGTGCCTGGCTGCTCTTCACTGAAAAGCTCATTCTGAGTACATTTTTGGCATACGTTTGCTCCTGCCGGGTCAGCTGAGCAGCAAATTTCTATTTAACCACCTGCTATCATGAGAGACCTCAGGGCTGCATGTTTTGAGCCCAGTACTGATCCTGAAAAGCGTTTCCAACCCCACTTACAAGTAAAACTAGCTAAAATGTGCCTGGCTGCTATTCACTGAAAAGCTCATTCTGTGTACATTGTTGGCATACGTTTGCTCCTGCCGGGTCAGCTGAGCAGCGAATTTCTATTTACCCACCTGAGAGAGACCTCAGGGCTGCATGTTTTGAGCCCAGTACTGATCCTGAAAAGCGTTTCCAACCCCACTTACAAGTATAACTAGCTAAAATGTGCCTGGCTGCTCTTCACTGAGAAGCTCATTCTGCGTACATTTATGGCAAACATTTGCTCCTGCCGGGTCAGCTGAGCAGCGAAGTTTTACTTTAACTACCTCCTATCAGGAGAGATCTCAGAGCTGCATCTTTTGAGCCCAGTACTGAGCCTGAAAAGCATTTCCTACCCCACTTACAAGTAAAACTAGCTAAAATGTGCCTGGCTGCTATTCACTGAAAAGCTAATTGTGCTTACATTTTTGGCATAAGTTTGCTCCTACCGGGTCGGCTGAGCAGCGAATTTCTATTTAACGACCTGCTATCATGAGAGACCTCAGGGCTGCATGTTTTGAGCCCAGTACTGAGCCTGAAAAGAGTTTCCAACCCCACTTACAAGTAAAACTAGCTAGAATGTGCCTGGCTGCTATTCACTGAAAAGCTCATTCTGCTTACATTTTTGGCATACGTTTGCTCCTACCGGGTCAGCTCAGCAGCGAATTTCTATTTAACCACCTGCTATCATGAGAGACCTCAGGGCTGCATGTTTTAAGCCCAGTACTGAGCCCGAAAAGCGTTTCCAACCCCACTTACAAGTAAAACTAGCTAAAATGTGCCTGGCTGCTATTCACTGAAAAGCTCATTCTGTGTACATTTTTGTCATACGTTTGCTCCTGCTGGGTAAGCCAAGTGGCAAATTTCTACTTAACCACGTGCTATCATGAGAGACCTCAGGGCTGCATCTTTTGAGCACAGTACTGAGCCTGAAAAGGGTTTCCAACCCCAGTTACAAGTAAAACTTGCTAGAATGTGCCTGGCTGCTCTTCACTGAAAAGCTTATTCTGCGTACATTTTTTGCATAAATTTGCTCCTGCCGGGTCAGCTGACCAGCGAAGTTCTACTTAATTACCTCCTATCAGGAGAGACCTCAGAGCTGCATCTTTTGAGCCCAGTACTGAGCCTGAAAAGCATTTCCAACCCCACTTACAAGTAAAACTTGCTAGAATGTGCCTGGCTGCTCTTCACTGAAAAGCTCATTCTGCGTACATTTTTGGCATACATTTGCTCCTGCCGGGTCAGCTGAGCAGCGAAGTTGTACTTAACTACCTCCTATCAGGAGAGACCTCAGGGCTGCATCTTTTGAGCCTTAAAAGCAATTCCAACCCCACTTATTAGTAAAACTAGCTAAAATGTGCCTGGCTGCTATTCACTGAAAAGCTCATTCTGCTTACATTTTTGGCATACGTTTGCTCCTACCGGGTCAGCTGAGCACCGAATTTCTATTTAACCACCAGCTATCATGAGAGACCTCAGGGCTGCATGTTTTGAGCCCAGTACTGAGCCTAAAAAGCGTTTCCAACCCCACTTACAAGTAAAACTAGCTAAAATGTGCCTGGCTGCTCTTCACTGAAAAGCTCATTCTGCATACATTTTTGGCATACGTTTGCTCCCGCCGGGTCAGCTGAGCAGCAAATTTCTATTTAACCACCTGCTATCATGAGAGACCTCAGGGCTGCATGTTTTGAGCCCAGTACTGATCCTGAAAAGCGTTTCCAACCCCACTTACAAGTAAAACTAGCTAAAATGTGCCTGGCTGCTATTCACTGAAAAGCTCATTCTGTGTACATTTTTGGCATACGTTTGCTCCTGCTGGGTCAGCCAAGTTGCAAATTTCTACTTAACTACCTCCTATCAGGAGAGACCTCAGAGCTGCATCTTTTGAGCCCAGTACTAAGCCTGAAAAGCATTTCCAACCCCACTTACAAGTAAAACTTGCTAGAATTTGCCTGGCTGCTATTCACTGAAAAGCTCATTCTGCGTACATTTTTGGCATACGTTTGCTCCTGCCGGGTCAGCTGAGCAGCGAATTTCTATTTAACCACCTGCTATCATGAGAGACCTCAGGGCTGCATGTTTTGAGCCCAGTACTGATCCTGAAAAGCGTTTCCAACCCCACTTACAAGTAAAACTAGATAAAATGTGCCCGGCTGCTATTCACTGGAAAGCTCATTCTGCGTACATTTTTGGCATACGTTTGCTCCTGCCGGGACAGCTGAGCAGCGAATTTCTACTTAACCACCTGCTATCATGAGAGACCTCAGGGCTGCATGTTTTGAGCCCAGTACTGATCCTGAAAAGCGTTTCCAACCCCACTTACAAGTAAAACTAGCTAAAATGTGCCTGGCTGCTCTTCACTGAAAAACTCATTCTGCGTACATTTTTGGCATACGTTTGCTCCTGCCGGGTCAGCTGAGCAGCAAATTTCTATTTAACCACCTGCTATCATGAGAGACCTCAGCGCTGCATGTTTTGAGCCCAGTACTGATCCTGAAAAGCGTTTCCAACCCCACTTACAAGTAAAACTAGCTAAAATGTGCCTGGCTGCTCTTCACTGAAAAGCTCATTCTGTGTACATTTTTGACATATATTTGCTCCTGCCAGGTCAGCTGAGCAGCGAAGTTCTACTTAACTACCTCCTATCAGGAGAGACCTCAGGGCTGCATCTTTTGAGCTCAGTACTGAGCCTAAAAAAAGCGTTTCCAACCCCACTTACAAGTAAAACTAGCTAAAATGTGCCTGGCTGCTCTTCACTGAAAAGCTCATTTTGTGTACATTTTTGGCATACGTTTGCTCCTGCTGGGTCAGCCAAGTGGCAAATTTCTACTTAACCACCTGCTATCATGAGAGACCTCAGGGCTGCATCTTTTGAGCGCAGTACTGAGCCTGAAAAGCGTTTCCAACCCCACTTAGAAGTAATACTTGCTAGAATGTGCCTGGCTGCTCTTCACTGAAAAGCTCATTCTGCATACATTTTTGGCATACATTTGCTCCTGCTGGGTCAGCTGAGCAGCGAAGTTCTACTTTACTGCCTCCTATCAGGAGAGACCTCGGAGCTGCATCTTTTGAGCCCAGTACTGAGCCTGAAAAGCATTTCCTACCCCACTTACAAGTAAAACTAGCTAAAATGTGCCTGGCTGCTATTCACTGAAAAGCCCATTCTGCTTACATTTTTGGCATACGTTTGCTCCTACCGGGTCAGCTGAGCAGCGAATTTCTATTTAACCACCTGCTATCATGAGAGACCTCAGGGCTGCATGTTTTGAGCCCAGTACTGAGCCTGAAAAGTGTTTCCAACCCCACTTACAAGTAAAACTAGCTAAAATGTGCCTGGCTGCTCTTCACTGAAAAGCTCATTCTGCGTACATTTTTGGCATACGTTTGCTCCTGCCGGGTCAGCTGAACAGCGAATTTCTATTTAACCACTTGCTATCATGAGAGACCTCAGGGCTGCATCTTTTGAGCCCAGTACTGAGCCTGAAAAGCATTTCCAACCCCACTTACAAGTAAAACTAGCTAAAATGTGCCTGGCTGCTATTCACTGAAAAGCTCATTCTGCGTACATTTTCGGCATACGTTTGCTCCTGCCGGGTCAGCTGAGCAGCGAATTTCTATTTAACCACCTGCTATCATGAGAGACCTCAGGGCTGCATCTTTTGAGCACAGTTCTGAGCCTAAAAGGGTTTCCAACCCCACTTACAAGTAAAACTTGCTAGAATGTGCCTGGCTGCTCTTCACTGAAAAGCTCATTCTGCGTACATTTTTGGCATACATTTTCTCCTGCCGGGTCAGCTGAGCAGCGAAGTTGTACTTAACTACCTCCTATCAGGAGAGACCTCAGGGCTGCCTCTTTTGAGCCTGAAAAGCAATTCCAACCCCACTTACAAGTAAAACTAGCTCAAATGTGCCTGGTTGCTATTCACTGAAAAGCTCATTCTGCTTACATTTTTGGCATACGTTTGCTCCTACCGGGTCAGCTGAGCAGCGAATTTCTATTTAACCACCAGCTATCATGAGAGACCTCAGGGCTGCATGTTTTGAGCCCAGTACTGATCCTAAAAAGCGTTTCCAACCCCACTTACAAGTAAAACTAGCTAAAATGTGCCTGGCTGCTATTCACTGAAAAGCTCATTTTGTGTACATTTTTGGCATACGTTTGCTCCTGCTGGGTCAGCCAAGTTGCAAATTTCTACTTAACTACCTCCTATCAGGAGAGACCTCAGAGCTGCATCTTTTGAGCCCAGTACTAAGCCTGAAAAGCATTTCCAACCCCACTTACAAGTAAAACTTGCTAGAATGTGCCTGGCTGCTATTCACTGAAAAGCTCATTCTGCGTACATTTTTGGCATACATTTGCTCCTGCCGGGTCAGCTGAGCAGCGAAGTTCTACTTAACTACCTCCTATCAGGAGAGACCTCAGAGCTACTTCTTTTGAGCCCAGTACTGAGCCTGAAAAGCATTTCCAACCCCACTTACAAGTAAAACTAGCTAAAATGTGCCTGGCTGCTATTCACTGAAAAGCTCATTCTGCTTACATTTTTGGCATACGTTTCCTCCTACCGGGTCAGCTGAGCAGCGAATTTCTATTTAACCACCTGCTATCATGAGAGACCTCAGGGCTGCATGTTTTGAGCCCAATACTGAGCCTGAAAAGCGTTTCCAACCCCACTTACAAGTAAAACTAGCTAATATGTGCCTGGCTGCTATTCACTGAAAAGCTCATTTTGTGTACAGTTTTGGCATACGTTTGCTCCTGATGGGTTAGCCAAGTGGCAAATTTCTACTTAACCACCTGCTATCATGAGAGACCTCAGGGCTGCATCTTTTGAGCGCAGTACTGAGCCTGAAAAGCATTTCCAACCCCACTTACAAGTAAAACTTGTTAGAATGTGCCTGGCTGCTCTTCACTGAAAAGCTCATTCTGCGTACATTTTTGGCATACATTTGCTCCTGCCGGGTCAGCTGAGCAGCGAAGTTCTACTTAACTGCCTCCTATCAGGAGAGACCTCGGAGCTGCATCTTTTGAGCCCAGTACTGAGCCTGAAAAGCATTTCCTACCCCACTTACAAGTAAAACTAGCTAAAATGTGCCTGGCTGCTATTCACTGAAAAGCCCATTCTGCTTACATTTTTGGCATACGTTTGCTCCTACCGGGTCAGCTGAGCAGCGAATTTCTATTTAACCACCTGCTATCATGAGAGACCTCAGGGCTGCATGTTTTGAGCCCAGTACTGAGCCTGAAAAGCGTTTCCAACCCCACTTACAAGTAAAACTAGCTAAAATGTGCCTGGCTGCTCTTCACTGAAAAGCTCATTCTGCGTACATTTTTGGCATACGTTTGCTCCTGCCGGGTCAGCTGAACAGCGAATTACTATTTAACCACCTGCTATCATGAGAGACCTCAGGGCTGCATCTTTTGCGCCCAGTACTGAGCCTGAAAAGCATTTCCAACCCCACTTACAAGTAAAACTAGCTAAAATGTGCCTGGCTGCTATTCACTGAAAAGTTCATTCTGCGTACATTTTCGGCATACGTTTGCTCCTGCCGGGTCAGCTGAGCAGCGAATTTCTATTTAACCACCTGCTATCATGAGAGACCTCAGGGCTGCATCTTTTGAGCACAGTTCTGAGCCTAAAAGGGTTTCCAACCCCACTTACAAGTAAAACTTGCTAGAATGTGCCTGGCTGCTCTTCACTGAAAAGCTCATTCTGCGTACATTTTTGGCATACATTTGCTCCTGCCGGGTCAGCTGAGCAGCGAAGTTGTACTTAACTACCTCCTATCAGGAGAGACCTCAGGGCTGCATCTTTTGAGCCTTAAAAGCAATTCCAACCCCACTTACAAGTAAAACTAGCTAAAATGTGCCTGGCTGCTATTCACTGAAAAGCTCATTCTGCTTACATTTTTGGCATACGTTTGCTCCTACCGGGTCAGCTGAGCACCGAATTTCTATTTAACCACCTGCTATCATGAGAGACCTCAGGGCTGCATCTTTTGAGCGCAGTACTGAGCCTGAAAAGCGTTTCCAACCCCACTTACAAGTAAAACTAGCTAAAATGTGCCTGGCTGCTATTCACTGAAAAGCTCATTCTGCTTACATTTTTGGCATACGTTTCCTCCTACCGGGTCAGCTGAGCAGCGAATTTCTATTTAACCACCTGCTATCATGAGAGACCTCAGGGCTGCATGTTTTGAGCCCAGTACTGAGCCTGAAAAGCGTTTCCAACCCCACTTACAAGTAAAACTAGCTAATATGTGCCTGGCTGCTATTCACTGAAAAGCTCATTTTGTGTACAGTTTTGGCATACGTTTGCTCCTGCTGGGTTAGCCAAGTGGCAAATTTCTACTTAACCACCTGCTATCATGAGAGACCTCAGGGCTGCATCTTTTGAGCACAGTACTGAGCCTGAAAAGCATTTCCAACCCCACTTACAAGTAAAACTTGTTAGAATGTGCCTGGCTGCTCTTCACTGAAAAGCTCATTCTGCGTACATTTTTGGCATACATTTGCTCCTGCCGGGTCAGCTGAGCAGCGAAGTTCTACTTAACTGCCTCCTATCAGGAGAGACCTCGGAGCTGCATCTTTTGAGCCCAGTACTGAGCCTGAAAAGCATTTCCTACCCCACTTACAAGTAAAACTAGCTAAAATGTGCCTGGCTGCTATTCACTGAAAAGCCCATTCTGCTTACATTTTTGGCATACGTTTGCTCCTACCGGGACAGCTGAGCAGCGAATTTCAATTTAACCACCTGCTATCATGAGAGACCTCAGGGCTGCATGTTTTGAGCCCAGTACTGATCCTGAAAAGCGTTTCCAACCCCACTTACAAGTAAAACTAGATAAAATGTGCCCGGCTGCTATTCACTGGAAAGCTCATTCTGCGTACATTTTTGGCATACGTTTGCTCCTGCCGGGACAGCTGAGCAGCGAATTTCTACTTAACCACCTGCTATCATGAGAGACCTCAGGGCTGCATGTTTTGAGCCCAGTACTGATCCTGAAAAGCGTTTCCAACCCCACTTACAAGTAAAACTAGCTAAAATGTGCCTGGCTGCTCTTCACTGAAAAACTCATTCTGCGTACATTTTTGGCATACGTTTGCTCCTGCCGGGTCAGCTGAGCAGCGAATTTCTATTTAACCACCTGCTATCATGAGAGACCTCAGGGCTGCATGTTTTGAGCCCAGTACTGATCCTGAAAAGCGTTTCCAACCCCACTTACAAGTAAAACTAGCTAAAATGTGCCTGGCTGCTCTTCACTGAAAAGCTCATTCTGTGTACATTTTTGACATATATTTGCTCCTGCCAGGTCAGCTGAGCAGCGAAGTTCTACTTAACTACCTCCTATCAGGAGAGACCTCAGGGCTGCATCTTTTGAGCGCAGTACTGAGCCTGAAAAGCGTTTCCAACCCCACTTACAAGTAAAACTAGCTAAAATGTGCCTGGCTGCTATTCACTGAAAAGCTCATTCTGCGTACATTTTTGGCATACGTTTGCTCCTGCCGGGTCAGCTGAGCAGCAAATTTCTATTTAACCACCTGCTATCATGAGAGACCTCAGGGCTGCATGTTTTGAGCCCAGTACTGATCCTGAAAAGCGTTTCCAACCCCACTTACAAGTAAAACTAGCTAAAATGTGCCTGGCTGCTCTTCACTGAAAAGCTCATTCTGCGTACATTTTTGACATACATTTGCTCCTGCCAGGTCAGCTGAGCAGCGAAGTTCTACTTAACTACCTCCTATCAGGAGAGACCTCAGGGCTGCATCTTTTGAGCTCAGTACTGAGCCTAAAAAAAGCGTTTCCAACCCCACTTACAAGTAAAACTAGCTAAAATGTGCCTGGCTGCTATTCACTGAAAAGCTCATTCTGCTTACATTTTTGGCATACGTTTCCTCCTACCGGGTCAGCTGAGCAGCGAATTTCTATTTAACCACCTGCTATCATGAGAGACCTCAGGGCTGCATGTTTTGAGCCCAGTACTGAGCCTGAAAAGCGTTTCCAACCCCACTTACAAGTAAAACTAGCTAATATGTGCCTGGCTGCTATTCACTGAAAAGCTCATTTTGTGTACATTTTTGGCATACGTTTGCTCCTGCTGGGTCAGCCAAGTGGCAAATTTCTACTTAACCACCTGCTATCATGAGAGACCTCAGGGCTGCATCTTTTGAGCGCAGTACTGAGCCTGAAAAGCGTTTCCAACCCCACTTACAAGTAATACTTGCTAGAATGTGCCTGGCTGCTCTTCACTGAAAAGCTCATTCTGCATACATTTTTGGCATACATTTGCTCCTGCTGGGTCAGCTGAGCAGCGAAGTTCTACTTTACTGCCTCCTATCAGGAGAGACCTCGGAGCTGCATCTTTTGAGCCCAGTACTGAGCCTGAAAAGCATTTCCTACCCCACTTACAAGTAAAACTAGCTAAAATGTGCCTGGCTGCTATTCACTGAAAAGCCCATTCTGCTTACATTTTTGGCATACGTTTGCTCCTACCGGGTCAGCTGAGCAGCGAATTTCTATTTAACCACCTGCTATCATGAGAGACCTCAGGGCTGCATGTTTTGAGCCCAGTACTGAGCCTGAAAAGCGTTTCCAACCCCACTTACAAGTAAAACTAGCTAAAATGTGCCTGGCTGCTCTTCACTGAAAAGCTCATTCTGCGTACATTTTTGGCATACGTTTGCTCCTGCCGGGTCAGCTGAACAGCGAATTTCTATTTAACCACCTGCTATCATGAGAGACCTCAGGGCTGCATCTTTTGAGCCCAGTACTGAGCCTGAAAAGCATTTCCAACCCCACTTACAAGTAAAACTAGCTAAAATGTGCCTGGCTGCTATTCACTGAAAAGCTCATTCTGCGTACATTTTCGGCATACGTTTGCTCCTGCCGGGTCAGCTGAGCAGCGAATTTCTATTTAACCACCTGCTATCATGAGAGACCTCAGGGCTGCATCTTTTGAGCACAGTTCTGAGCCTAAAAGGGTTTCCAACCCCACTTACAAGTAAAACTTGCTAGAATGTGCCTGGCTGCTCTTCACTGAAAAGCTTATTCTGCGTACATTTTTGGCATACATTTTCTCCTGCCGGGTCAGCTGAGCAGGGAAGTTGTACTTAACTACCTCCTATCAGGAGAGACCTCAGGGCTGCATCTTTTGAGCCTGAAAAGCAATTCCAACCCCACTTACAAGTAAAACTAGCTCAAATGTGCCTGGTTGCTATTCACTGAAAAGCTCATCCTGCTTACATTTTTGGCATACGTTTGCTCCTACCGGGTCAGCTGAGCAGCGAATTTCTATTTAACCACCAGCTATCATGAGAGACCTCAGGGCTGCATGTTTTGAGCTTAGTACTGAGCCTAAAAAGCGTTTCCAACCCCACTTACAAGTAAAACTAGCTAAAATGTGCCTGGCTGCTCTTCACTGAAAAGCTTATTCTGCATACATTTTTGGCATACGTTTGCTCCCGCCGGGTCAGCTGAGCAGAAAATTTCTATTTAACCACCTGCTATCATGAGAGACCTCAGGGCTGCATGTTTTGAGCCCAGTACTGATCCTGAAAAGCGTTTCCAACCCCACTTACAAGTAAAACTAGCTAAAATGTGCCTGGCTGCTATTCACTGAAAAGCTCATTTTGTGTACATTTTTGGCATACGTTTGCTCCTGCTGGGTCAGCCAAGTTGCACATTTCTACTTAACTACCTCCTATCAGGAGAGACCTCAGAGCTGCATCTTTTGAGCCCAGTACTAAGCCTGAAAAGCATTTCCAACCCCACTTACAAGTAAAACTTGCTAGAATGTGCCTGGCTGCTATTCACTGAAAAGCTCATTCTGCGTACATTTTTGGCATACATTTGCTCCTGCCGGGTCAGCTGAGCAGCGAAGTTCTACTTAACTACCTCCTATCAGGAGAGACCTCAGAGCTACATCTTTTGAGCCCAGTACTGAGCCTGAAAAGCATTTCCAACCCCACTTACAAGTAAAACTAGCTAAAATGTGCCTGGCTGCTATTCACTGAAAAGCTCATTCTGCTTACATTTTTGGCATACATTTGCTCCTGCCGGGTCAGCTGAGCAGCGAATTTCTATTTAACCACCTGCTATCATGAGAGACCTCAGGGTTGCATGTTTTGAGCCCAGTACTGATCCTGAAAAGCGTTTCCAACCCCACTTACAAGTAAAACTAGCTAAAATGTGCCTGGCTGCTATTCACTGAAAAGCTCATTCTGTGTACATTTTTGGCATACGTTTGCTTCTGCTGGCTTAGCCAAGTGGCAAATTTCTACTTAACCACCTGCTATAATGAGAGACCTCAGGGCTGCATCTTTTGAGCACAGTACTGAGCCTGAAAAGCGTTTCCATCCCCACTTACAAGTAAAACTTGCTAGAATGTGCCTGGCTGCTATTCACTGAAAAGCTCATTCTGCGTACATTTTTGGCATACGTTTGCTCCTGCCGGATCAGCTGAGCAGCGAATTTCTATTTAACCACCTGCTATCATGAGATACCTCAGGGCTGCATATTTTGAGCCCAGTACTGATCCTGAAAAGCGTTTCCAACCCCACTTACAAGTAAAACTAGCTAAAATGTGCCTGGCTGCTATTCACTGAAAAGCTCATTCTGCGTACATTTTTGGCATACGTTTGCACCTGCCGGGTCAGCTGAGCAGCGAATTTCTATTTAACCTCCTGCTATCATGAGAGACCTCAGGGCTGCATGTTTTGAGCCCAGTACTGATCCTGAAAAGCGTTTCCAACCCCACTTACAAGTAAAACTAGCTAAAATGTGCCTGGCTGCTATTCACTGAAAAGCTCATTCTGTGTACATTTTTGGCATACGTTTGCTCCTGCTGGGTCAGCCAAGTGGCAAATTTCTACTTAACCACCTGCTATCATGAGAGACCTCAGGGCTGCATCTTTTGAGCAAAGTACTGACCCTGAAAAGCATTTCCAACCCCACTTACAAGTAAAACTAGCTAGAATGTGCCTGGCTGCTCTTCACTGAAGAGCTCATTCTGCGTACATTTTTGGCATACATTTGCTCCTGCCGGGTCAGCTGAGCAGCGAAGTTGTACTTAACTACCTCCTATCAGGAGAGACCTCAGGGCTGCATCTTTTGAGCCTGAAAAGCATTTCCAACCACACTTACAAGTAAAACTAGCTAAAATGTGCCTGGCTGCTATTCACTGAAAAGCTCATTCTGCTTACATTTTTGGCATACGTTTGCTCCTACCGGGTAAGCTGAGCAGCGAATTTCTATTTAACCACCAGCTATCATGAGAGACCTCAGGGCTGCATGTTTTGAGCCCAGTACTGATCCTGAAAAGCGTTTCCAACCCCACTTACAAGTAAAACTAGCTAAAATGTGCCTGGCTGCTATTCACTGAAAAGCTCATTCTGTGTACATTTTTGGCATACGTTTGCTCCTGCTGGGTCAGCCAAGTGGCAAATTTCTACTCAACCACCTGCTATCATGAGAGACCTCAGGGCTGCATCTTTTGAGCGCAGTACTGAGCCTGAAAAGCGTTTCCAACCCCACTTACAAGTAAAACTTGCTAGAATGTGCCTGGCTGCTCTTCACTGAATAGCTCATTCTGCGTACATTTTTGACATACATTTGCTCCTGCCGGGTCAGCTGAGCAGCGAAGTTCTACTTAACTGCCTCCTATCAGGAAAGACCTCGGAGCTGCATCTTTTGAGCCCAGTACTGAGCCTGAAAAGCATTTCCTACCCCACTTACAAGTAAAACTAGCTAAAATGTGCCTGGCTGCTATTCACTGAAAAGCCCGTTCTGCTTACATTTTTGGCATACGTTTGCTCCTACCGGGTCAGCTGAGCAGCGAATTTCTATTTAACCACCTGCTATCATGAGAGACCTCAGGGCTGCATGTTTTGAGCCCAGTACTGAGCCTGAAAAGCGTTTCCAACCCCACTTACAAGTAAAACTAGCTAAAATGTGCCTGGCTGCTCTTCACTGAAAAGCTCATTCTGCATACATTTTTGGCATACGTTTGCTCCTGCCGGGTCAGCTGAACAGCGTATTTCTATTTAACCACCTGCTATCATGAGAGACCTCAGGGCTGCATCTTTTGAGCCCAGTACTGAGCCTGAAAAGCATTTCCAACCCCACTTACAAGTAAAACTAGCTAAAATGTGCCTGGCTGCTATTCATTGAAAAGCTCATTCTGCGTACATTTTCGGCATACGTTTGCTCCTGCCAGGTCAGCTGAGCAGCGAATTTCTATTTAACCACCTGCTATCATGAGAGACCTCAGGGCTGCATCTTTTGAGCACAGTTCTGAGCCTAAAAGGGTTTCCAACCCCACTTACAAGTAAAACTTGCTAAAATGTGCCTGGCTGCTATTCACTGAAAAGCTCATTCTGTGTACATTTTTGGCATACGTTTGCTTCTGCTGGCTTAGCCAAGTGGCAAATTTCTACTTAACCACCTGCTATAATGAGAGACCTCAGGGCTGCATCTTTTGAGCACAGTACTGAGCCTGAAAAGCAATTAAAACCCCACTTACAAGTAAAACTAGCTAAAATATGCCTGGCTGCTATTCACTGAAAAGCTCATTCTGCTTACATTTTTGGCATACGTTTGCTCCTACCGGGTAAGCTGAGCAGCGAATTTCTATTTAACCACCAGCTATCATGAGAGACCTCAGGGCTGCATGTTTTGAGCCCAGTACTGAGCCTAAAAAGCGTTTCCAACCCCACTTACACGTAAAACTAGCTAAAATGTGCCTGGCTGCTCTTCACTGAAAAGCTCATTCTGCATACATTTTTGGCATACGTTTGCTCCCGCCGGGTCAGCTGAGCAGAAAATTTCTATTTAACCACCTGCTATCATGAGAGACCTCAGGGCTGCATGTTTTGAGCCCAGTACTGATCCTGAAAAGCGTTTCCAACCCCACTTACAAGTAAAACTAGCTAAAATGTGCCTGGCTGCTATTCACTGAAAAGCTCATTCTGTGAACATTTTTGGCATACATTTGCTCCTGCCGGGTCAGCTGAGCAGCGAAGTTCTACTTAACTACCTCCTATCAGGAGAGACCTCAGAGCTGCATCTTTTGAGCCCAGTACTGAGCCTGAAAAGCATTTCCAACCCCACTTACAAGTAAAACTAGCTAAAATGTGCCTGGCTGCTATTCACTGAAAAGCTCATTCTGCTTACATTTTTGGCATACGTTTGCTCCTACCGGGTCAGCTGAGCAGCGCATTTTTTATTTAACCACCTGCTATCATGAGAGACCTCAGGGCTGCATGTTTTGAGCCCAGTACTGATCCTGAAAAGCGTTTCCAACCCCATTTACAAGTAAAACTAGCTAAAATGTGCCTGGCTGCTATTCACTGAAAAGCTCATTCTGCTTACATTTTTGGCATACATTTGCTCCTACCGGGTCAGCTGAGCAGCGAATTTCTATTTAACCACCTGCTATCATGAGAGACCTCAGGGCTGCATGTTTTGAGCCCAGTACTGATCCTGAAAAGCGTTTCCAACCCCACTTACAAGTAAAACTAGCTAAAATGTGCCTGGCTGCTATTCACTGAAAAGCTCATTCTGTGTACATTTTTGGCATACGTTTGCTTCTGCTGGCTTAGCCAAGTGGCAAATTTCTACTTAACTACCTCCTATCAGGAGAGACCTCAGAGCTGCATCTTTTGAGCCCAGTACTAAGCCTGAAAAGCATTTCCAACCCCACTTACAAGTAAAACTTGCTAGAATGTGCCTGGCTGCTATTCACTGAAAAGCTCATTCTGCGTACATTTTTGGCATACATTTGCTACTGCCGGGTCAGCTGAGCAGCGAAGTTCTACTTAACTGCCTCCTATCAGGAGAGACCTCGGAGCTGCATGTTTTGAGACCAGTACTGAGCCTGAAAAGCGTTTCCAACCCCACTTACAAGTAAAACTAGCTAAAATGTGCCTGGCTGCTCTTCACTGAAAAGCTCATTCTGCATACATTTTTGGCATACGTTTGCTCCTGCCGGGTCAGCTGAACAGCGTATTTCTATTTAACCACCTGCTATCATGAGAGACCTCAGGGCTGCATCTTTTGAGCCCAGTACTGAGCCTGAAAAGCATTTCCAACCCCACTTACAAGTAAAACTAGCTAAAATGTGCCTGGCTGCTATTCATTGAAAAGCTCATTCTGCGTACATTTTCGGCATACGTTTGCTCCTGCCAGGTCAGCTGAGCAGCGAATTTCTATTTAACCACCTGCTATCATGAGAGACCTCAGGGCTGCATCTTTTGAGCACAGTTCTGAGCCTAAAAGGGTTTCCAACCCCACTTACAAGTAAAACTTGCTAAAATGTGCCTCGCTGCTATTCACTGAAAAGCTCATTCTGTGTACATTTTTGGCATACGTTTGCTTCTGCTGGCTTAGCCAAGTGGCAAATTTCTACTTAACCACCTGCTATAATGAGAGACCTCAGGGCTGCATCTTTTGAGCACAGTACTGAGCCTGAAAAGCAATTCAAACCCCACTTACAAGTAAAACTAGCTAAAATATGCCTGGCTGCTATTCACTGAAAAGCTCATTCTGCTTACATTTTTGGCATACGTTTGCTCCTACCGGGTAAGCTGAGCAGCGAATTTCTATTTAACCACCAGCTATCATGAGAGACCTCAGGGCTGCATGTTTTGAGCCCAGTACTGAGCCTAAAAAGCGTTTCCAACCCCACTTACACGTAAAACTAGCTAAAATGTGCCTGGATGCTCTTCACTGAAAAGCTCATTCTGCATACATTTTTGGCATACGTTTGCTCCCGCCGGGTCAGCTGAGCAGAAAATTTCTATTTAACCACCTGCTATCATGAGAGACCTCAGGGCTGCATGTTTTGAGCCCAGTACTGATCCTGAAAAGCGTTTCCAACCCCACTTACAAGTAAAACTAGCTAAAATGTGCCTGGCTGCTATTCACTGAAAAGCTCATTCTGTGTACATTTTTGGCATACGTTTGCTCCTGCTGGGTCAGCCAAGTTGCAAATTTCTACTTAACTACCTCCTATCAGGAGAGACCTCAGAGCTGCATCTTTTAAGCCCAGTACTAAGCCTGAAAAGCATTTCCAACCCCACTTACAAGTAAAACTTGCTAGAATGTGCCTGGCTGCTATTCACTGAAAAGCTCATTCTGCGTACATTTTTGGCATACATTTGCTCCTGCCGGGTCAGCTGAGCAGCGAAGTTCTACTTAACTACCTCCTATCAGGAGAGACCTCAGAGCTGCATCTTTTGAGCCCAGTACTGAGCCTGAAAAGCATTTCCAACCCCACTTACAAGTAAAACTAGCTAAAATGTGCCTGGCTGCTATTCACTGAAAAGCTCATTCTGCTTACATTTTTGGCATACGTTTGCTCCTACCGGGTCAGCTGAGCAGCGAATTTCTATTTAACCACCTGCTATCATGAGAGACCTCAGGGCTGCATGTTTTGAGCCCAGTACTGATACTGAAAAGCGTTTCCAACCCCATTTACAAGTAAAACTAGCTAAAATGTGCCTGGCTGCTATTCATTGAAAAGCTCATTCTGCTTACATTTTTGGCATACATTTGCTCCTACCGGGTCAGCTGAGCAGCGAATTTCTATTTAACCACCTGCTATCATGAGAGACCTCAGGGCTGCATGTTTTGAGCCCAGTACTGAGCCTGATAAGCATTTCCAACCCCACTTACAAGTAAAACTAGCTAAAATGTGCCTGGCTGCTATTCACTGAAAAGCTCATTCTGTGTACATTTTTGGCATGCGTTTGCTTCTGCTGGCTTAGCCAAGTGGCAAATTTCTACTTAACCACCTGCTATAATGAGAGACCTCAGGGCTGCATCTTTTGAGCACAGTACTAAGCCTGAAAAGCATTTCCAACCCCACTTACAAGTAAAACTTGCTAGAATGTGCCTGGCTGCTATTCACTGAAAAGCTCATTCTGCGTACATTTTTGGCATACATTTGCTCCTGCCGGGTCAGCTGAGCAGCGAAGTTCTACTTAATTACCTCCTATCAGGAGAGACCTCAGAGCTGCATCTTTTGAGCCCAGTACTGAGCCTAAAAAGCATTTCCAACCCCACTTACAAGTAAAACTAGCTAAAATGTGCCTGGCTGCTATTCACTGAAAAGCTCATTCTGCTTACATGTTTGGCATACGTTTGCTCCTACCGGGTCAGCTGAGCAGCGAATTTCTATTTAACCACCTGCTATCATGAGAGACCTCAGGGCTGCATGTTTTGAGCCCAGTACTGATCCTGAAAAGCGTTTCCAACCCCATTTACAAGTAAAACTAGCTAAAATGTGCCTGGCTGCTATTCACTGAAAAGCTCATTCTGCTTACATTTTTGGCATACATTTGCTCCTACAGGGTCAGCTGAGCAGCGAATTTCTATTAACCCACCTGCTATCATGAGAGACCTCAGGGCTGCATGTTTTGAGCCCAGTACTGATCATGAAAAGCGTTTCCAACCCCACTTACAAGTAAAGCTAGCTAAAATGTGCCTGGCTGCTATTCACTGAAAAGCTTATTCTGTGTACATTTTTGGCATGCGTTTGCTTCTGCTGGCTTAGCCAAGTGGCACATTTCTACTTAACCACCTGCTATAATGAGAGACCTCAGGGCTGCATCTTTTGAGCACAGTACTGAGCCTGAAAAGCGTGTCCATCCCCACTTACAAGTAAAACTTGCTAGAATGTGCCTGGCTGCTATTCACTGAAAAGCTCATTCTGCGTACATTTTTGGCATACGTTTGCTCCTGCCGGATCAGCTGAGCAGCGAATTTCTATTTAACCACCTGCTATCATGAGAGACCTCAAGGCTGCATACTTTGAGCCCAGTACTGATCCTGAAAATCGTTTCCAACCCCACTTACAAGTAAAACTAGCTAAAATGTGCCTGGCTGCTATTCACTGAAAAGCTCATTCTGCGTACATTTTTGGCATACGTTTGCTCCTGCCGGGTCAGCTGAGCAGCGAATTTCTATTTAACCTCCTGCTATCATGAGAGACCTCAGGGCTGCCTGTTTTGAGCCCAGTACTGATCCTGAAAAGCGTTTCCAACCCCACTTACAAGTAAAACTAGCTAAAATGTGCCTGGCTGCTATTCACTGAAAAGCTCATTCTGTGTACATTTTTGGCATACGTTTGCTCCTGCTGGGTCAGCCAAGTGGCAAATTTCTACTTAACCACCTGCTATCATGAGAGACCTCAGGGCTGCATCTTTTGAGCACAGTACTGAGCCTGAAAAGGGTTTCCAACCCCACTTACAAGTAAAACTTGCTAGAATGTGCCTGGCTGCTCTTCACTGAAAAGCTCATTCTGCGTACATTTTTGGCATACATTTGCTCCTGCCGGGTCAGCTGAGCAGCGAAGTTGTACTTAACTACCTCCTATCAGGAGAGACCTCAGGGCTGCATGTTTTGACCCTGAAAAGCATTTCCAACCCCACTTACAAGTAAAACTAGCTAAAATGTGCCTGGCTGCTATTCACTGAAAAGCTCATTCTGCTTACATTTTTGGCATACGTTTGCTCCTACCGGGTAAGCTGAGCAGCGAATTTCTATTTAACCACCAGCTATCATTAAAGACCTCAGGGCTGCATGTTTTGAGCCCAGTACTGATCCTGAAAAGCGTTTCCAACCCCACTTACAAGTAAAACTAGCTAAAATGTGCCTGGCTGCTATTCACTGAAAAGCTCATTCTGTGTACATTTTTGGCATACGTTTGCTCCTGCTGGGTCAGCCAAGTGGCAAATTTCTACTCAACCACCTGCTATCATGAGAGACCTCAGGGCTGCATCTTTTGAGCGCAGTACTGAGTCTGAAAAGCGTTTCCAACCCCACTTACAAGTAAAACTTGCTAGAATGTGCCTGGCTGCTCTTCACTGAATAGCTCATTCTGCGTACATTTTTGACATACATTTGCTCCTGCCGGGTCAGCTGAGCAGCGAAGTTCTACTTAACTGCCTCCTATCAGGAGAGACCTCGGAGCTGCATCTTTTGAGCCCAGTACTGAGCCTGAAAAGCATTTCCTACCCCACTTACAAGTAAAACTAGCTAAAATGTGCCTGGCTGCTATTCACTGAAAAGCCCGTTCTGCTTACAGTTTTGGCATACGTTTGCTCCTACCGGGTCAGCTGAGCAGCGAATTTCTATTTAACCACCTGCTATCATGAGAGACCTCAGGGCTGCATGTTTTGAGCCCAGTACTGAGCCTGAAAAGCATTTCCAACCCCACTTACAAGTAAAACTAGCTAAAATGTGCCTGGCTTCTCTTCACTGAAAAGCTCATTCTGAGTACATTTTTAGCATACGTTTGCTCCTGCCGGGTCAGCTGAGCAGCGAATTTCTATTTAACCACCTGCTTTCATGAGAGACCTCAGGGATGCATGTTTTGAGCCCAGCACTGAGCCTGAAAAACGTTTCCAACGCCACTTACAAGTAAAACTAGCTAAAATGTGCCTGGCTTCTCTTCACTGAAAAGCTCATTCTGAGTACATTTTTAGCATACGTTTGCTCCTGCCGGGTCAGCTGAGAAGCGAATTTCTATTTAACCACCTGCTATCATGAGAGACCTCAGGGCTGCATGTTTTGAGCCCAGTATTGATCCTGAAAAGCGTTTCCAACCCCACTTACAAGTAAAACTAGCTAAAATGTGCCTGGCTGCTATTCACTGAAAAGCTCATTCTGTGTACATTTTTGGCATACGTTTGCTCCTACCGGGTCAGCTGAGCAGCGAATTTCTATTTAACCACCTGCTTTCATGAGAGACCTCAGGGCTGCATGTTTTGAGCCCAGTACTGATCCTGAAAAGCGTTTCCAACCCCACTTACAAGTAAAACTAGCTAAAATGTGCCTGGCTGCTATTCACTGAAAAGCTCATTCTGTGTACATTTTTGGCATACGTTTGCTCCTACCGGGTCAGCTGAGCAGCGAATTTCTATTTAACCACCTGCCTTCATGAGAGACCTCAGGGCTGCATGTTTTGAGCCCAGTACTGAGCCTGAAAAGCATTTCCAACCCCACTTACAAGTAAAACTAGCTAAAATGTGCCTGGCTGCTATTCACTAAAAAGCTCATTCTGTGTACATTTTTGGCATACGTTTGCTCCTACCGGGCCAGCTGAGCAGCGAATTTCTATTTAACCACTTGCTTTCATGAGAGACCTCAGGGCTGCATGTTTTGAGCCCAGTACTGAGCCTGAAAAGCATTTCCAACCCCACTTACAAGTAAAACTAGCTAAAATGTGCCTGGCTGCTATTCACTGAAAAGCTCATTCTGTGTACATTTTTGGCATACGTTTGCTCCTACCGGGTCAGCTGAGCAGCGAATTTCTATTTAACCACCTGCTTTCATGAGAGACCTCAGGGCTGCATGTTTTGAGCCCAGTACTGATCCTGAAAAGCGTTTCCAACCCCACTTACAAGTAAAACTAGCTAAAATGTGCCTGGCTGCTATTCACTGAAAAGCTTATTCTGTGTAAATTTTTGGCATACGTTTGCTCCTACCAGGTCAGCTGAGCAGCGAATTTTTATTTAACCACCTGCCTTCATGAGAGACCTCAGGGCTGCATGTTTTGAGCCCAGTACTGAGCCTGAAAAGCATTTCCAACACCACTTACAAGTAAAACTAGCTAAAATGTGCCTGGCTTCTCTTCACTGAAAAGCTCATTCTGAGTACATTTTTAGCATACGTTTGCTCCTGCCGGGTCAGCTGAGCAGCGAATTTCTATTTAACCACCTGCTATCATGTGAGACCTCAGGGCTGCATGTTTTGAGCCCAGTACTGATCCTGAAAAGCGTTTCCAACCCCACTTACAAGTAAAACTAGCTAAAATGTGCCTGGCTGCTATTCACTGAAAAGCTCATTCTGTGTACATTTTTGGCATACGTTTGCTCCTACCGGGTCAGCTGAGCAGCGAATTTCTATTAAACCACCTGCTTTCATGAGAGACCTCAGGGCTGCATGTTTTGAGCCCAGTACTGAGCCTGAAAAGCATTTCCAACCCCACTTACAAGTAAAACTAGCTAAAATGTGCCTGGCTTCTCTTCACTGAAAAGCTCATTCTGAGTACATTTTAAGCATACGTTTGCTCCTGCCGGGTCAGCTGAGCAGCGAATTTCTATTTAACCACCTGCTATCATGAGAGACCTCAGGGCTGCATGTTTTGAGCCCAGTACTGATCCTGAAAAGCGTTTCCAACCCCACTTACAAGTAAAACTAGCTAAAATGTGCCTGGCTGCTATTCACTGAAAAGCTCATTTGTGTACATTTTTGGCATACGTTTAATCCTACCGGGTCAGCTGAGCAGCAAATTTCTATTTAACTACCTGCTTTCATGAGAGACCTCAGGGATGCATGTTTTTCCGCCCAGTACTGATCCTGAAAAGCGTTTCCAACCCCACTTACAAGTAAAACTAGCTAAAATGTGCCTGGCTGCTATTCACTGAAAAGCTCATTTGTGTACATTTTTGGCATACGTTTAATCCTACCGGGTCAGCTGAGCAGCAAATTTCTATTTAACCACCTGCTTTCATGAGAGACCTCAGGGATGCATGTTTTGCGCCCAGTACTGAGCCTGAAAAGCATTTCCAACCCCACTTACAAGTAAAACTAGCTAAAATGTGCCTGGCTGCTATTCACTGAAAAGCTCATTCTGTGTACATTTTTGGCATACGTTTGCTCCTACCAGGTCAGCTGAGCTGCAAATTTCTATTTAACCACCTGCTTTCATGAGAGACCTCAGGGCTGCATGTTTTGAGCCCAGTACTGAGCCTGAAAAGCATTTCCAACCCCACTTACAAGTAAAACTAGCTAAAATGTGCCTGGCTGCTATTCACTGAAAAGCTCATTCTGTGTACATTTTTGGCATACGTTTGCTCCTACCGGGTCTGCTGAGCAGCGAATTTCTATTTAACCACCTGCTTTCATGAGAGACCTCAGGGCTGCATGTTTTGAGCCCAGTACTGAGCCTGAAAAGCATTTCCAACCCCACTTACAAGTGAAACTAGCTAAAATGTGCCTGGCTTCTCTTCACTGAAAAGCTCATTCTGAGTACATTTTTAGCATACGTTTGCTCCTGCCGGGTCAGCTGAGCAGCGAATTTCTATTTAACCACCTGCTATCATGAGAGACCTCAGGGCTGCATGTTTTGAGCCCAGTACTGATCCTGAAAAGCGTTTCCAACCCCACTTACAAGTAAAACTAGCTAAAATGTGCCTGGCTGCTATTCACTAAAAAGCTCATTCTCTGTACACTTTTGGCATACGTTTGCTCCTACCGGGTCAGCTGAGCAGCGAATTTCTATTTAACCACCTGCTTTCATGAGAGACCTCAGAGCTGCATGTTTTGAGCCCTGTACTGAGCCTGAAAAGCATTTCCAACCTCACTTACAAGTAAAACTAGCTAAAATGTGCCTGGCTTCTCTTCACTGAAAAGCTCATTCTGAGTACATTTTTCGCATACGTTTGCTCCTGCCGGGTCAGCTGAGCAGCGAATTTCTATTTAACCACCTGCTATCACGAGAGACCTCAGGGCTGCATGGTTTGAGCCCAGTACTGATCCTGAAAAGCGTTTCCAACCCCACTTACAAGTAAAACTAGCTAAAATGTGCCTGGCTTCTCTTCACTGAAAAGCTCATTCTGAGTAGATTTTTAGCATACGTTTGCTCCTGCCGGGTCAGCTGAGCAGCGAATTTCTATTTAACCACCTGCTTTCATGAGAGACCTCAGGGCTGCATGTTTTGAGCCCAGTACTGAGCCTGAAAAGCATTTCCAACACCACTTACAAGTAAAACTAGCTAAAATGTGCCTGGCTTCTCTTCACTGAAAAGCTCATTCTGAGAACATTTTTAGCATACGTTTGCTCCTGCTGGGTCAGCTGAGCAGCAAATTTCTATTTAACCACCTGCTATCATGAGAGACCTCAGGGCTGCATGTTTTGAGCCCAGTACTGATCCTGAAAAGCGTTTCCAACCCCACTTACAAGTAAAACTAGCTAAAATGTGCCTGGCTGCTATTCACTGAAAAGCTCATTCTGTGTACATTTTTGGCATACGTTTGCTCCTACCAGGTCAGCTGAGCTGCGAATTTCTATTTAACCACCTGCTTTCATGAGAGACCTCAGGGCTGCATGTTTTGAGCCCAGTACTGAGCCTGAAAAGCATTTCCAACCCCACTTACAAGTAAAACTAGCTAAAATGTGCCTGGCTGCTATTCACTGAAAAGCTCATTCTGTGTACATTTTTGGCATACGTTTGCTCCTACCGGGTCAGCTGAGCAGCGAATTTCTATTTAACCACCTGCTTTCATGAGAGACCTCAGGGCTGCATGTTTTGAGCCCAGTACTGAGCCTGAAAAGCATTTCCAACCCCACTTACAAGTAAAACTAGCTAAAATGTGCCTGGCTTCTCTTCACTGAAAAGCTCATTCTGAGTACATTTTTAGCATACGTTTGCTCCTGCCGGGTCAGCTGAGCAGCGAATTTCTATTTAACCACCTGCTATCATGAGAGACCTCAGGGCTGCATGTTTTGAGCCCAGTACTGATCCTGAAAAGCGTTTCCAACCCCACTTACAAGTAAAACTAGCTAAAATGTGCCTGGCTGCTATTCACTAAAAAGCTCATTCTCTGTACATGTTTGGCATACGTTTGCTCCTACCGGGTCAGCTGAGCAGCGAATTTCTATATAACCACCTGCTTTCATGAGAGACCTCAGAGCTGCATGTTTTGAGCCCTGTACTGAGCCTGAAAAGCATTTCCAACCCCACTTACAAGTAAAACTAGCTAAAATGTGCCTGGCTTCTCTTCACTGAAAAGCTCATTCTGAGTACATTTTTCGCATACGTTTGCTCCTGCCGGGTCAGCTGAGCAGCGAATTTCTATTTAACCACCTGCTATCACGAGAGACCTCAGGGCTGCATGGTTTGAGCCCAGTACTGATCCTGAAAAGCGTTTCCAACCCCACTTACAAGTAAAACTAGCTAAAATGTGCCTGGCTTCTCTTCACTGAAAAGCTCATTCTGAGTACATTTTTAGCA
Source organism: Lissotriton vulgaris (assembly GCF_964263255.1). NCBI lineage: Eukaryota > Metazoa > Chordata > Amphibia > Caudata > Salamandridae > Lissotriton > Lissotriton vulgaris. Next base: position 1,338,464 of record NW_028242071.1, on the reverse strand, counting down.
TACGTTTGCTCCTGCCGGGTCAGCTGAGCAGCGAATTTCTATTTAACCACCTGCTTTCATGAGAGACCTCAGGGCTGCATGTTTTGAGCCCAGTACTGAGCCTGAAAAGCATTTCCAACCCCACTTACAAGTAAAACTAGCTAAAATGTGCCTGGCTTCTCTTCACTGAAAAGCTCATTCTGAGTACATTTTTAGCATACGTTTGCTCCTGCCGGGTCAGCTGAGCAGCGAATTTCTATTTAACCACCTGCTATCATGAGAGACCTCAGGGCTGCATGTTTTGAGCCCAGTACTGATCCTGAAAAGCGTTTCCAACCCCACCTACAAGTAAAACTAGCTAAAATGTGCCTGGCTGCTATTCACTAAAAAGCTCATTCTCTGTACATTTTTGGCATACGTTTGCTCCTACCGGGTCAGCTGAGCAGCGAATTTCTATTTAACCACCTGCTTTCATGAGAGACCTCAGAGCTGCATGTTTTGAGCCCTGTACTGAGCCTGAAAAGCATTTCCAACCCCACTTACAAGTAAAACTAGCTAAAATGTGCCTGGCTTCTCTTCACTGAAAAGCTCATTCTGAGTACATTTTTAGCATACGTTTGCTCCTGCCGGGTCAGCTGAGCAGCGAATTTCTATTTGACCACCTGCTTTCATGAGAGACCTCAGAGCTGCATGTTTTGAGCCCAGTACTGAGCCTGAAAAGCATTTCCAACCCCACTTACAAGTAAAACTAGCTAAAATGTGCCTGGCTTCTCTTCACTGAAAAGCTCATTCTGAGTACATTTTTAGCATACGTTTGCTCCTGCCGGGTCAGCTGAGCAGCGAATTTCTATTTAACCACCTGCTTTCATGAGAGACCTCAGGGCTGCATGTTTTGAGCCCAGTACTGAGCCTGAAAAGCATTTCCAACCCCACTTACAAGTAAAACTAGCTAAAATGTGCCTGGCTTCTCTTCAGTGAAAAGCTCATTCTGAGTACATTTTTAGCATACGTTTTCTCCTGCCGGGTCAGCTGAGCAGCGAATTTCTATTTAACCACCTGCTATCATGAGAGACCTCAGGGCTGCATGTTTTGAGCCCAGTACTGATCCTGAAAAGCGTTTCCAACCCCACTTACAAGTAAAACTAGCTAAAATGTGCCTGGCTGCTATTCAGTGAAAAGCTCATTCTGTGTACATTTTTGGCATACGTTTGCTCCTGCCGGGTCAGCTGAGCAGCGAATTTCTATTTAACCACCTGTTATCATGAGAGACTTCAGGGCTGCATGTTTTGAGCCCAGTACTGATCCTGAAAAGCGTTTCCAACCCCACTTACAAGTAAAACTAGCTAAAATGTGCCTGGCTGCTATTCACTGAAAAGCTCATTCTGTGTACATTTTTGGCATACGTTTGCTCCTACCAGGTCAGCTGAGCTGCGAATTTCTATTTAACCACCTGCTTTCATGAGAGACCTCAGGGCTGCATGTTTTGAGCCCAGTACTGAGCCTGAAAAGCATTTCCAACCCCACTTACAAGTAAAACTAGCTAAAATGTGCCTGGCTGCTATTCACTGAAAAGCTCATTCTGTGTACATTTTTGGCATACGTTTGCTCCTACCGGGTCAGCTGAGCAGCGAATTTCTATTTAACCACCTGCTTTCATGAGAGACCTCAGAGCTGCATGTTTTGAGCCCTGTACTGAGCCTGAAAAGCATTTCCAACCCCACTTACAAGTAAAACTAGCTAAAATGTGCCTGGCTTCTCTTCACTGAAAAGCTCATTCTGAGTACATTTTTCGCATACGTTTGCTCCTGCCGGGTCAGCTGAGCAGCGAATTTCTATTTAACCACCTGCTATCACGAGAGACCTCAGGGCTGCATGGTTTGAGCCCAGTACTGATCCTGAAAAGCGTTTCCAACCCCACTTACAAGTAAAACTAGCTAAAATGTGCCTGGCTTCTCTTCACTGAAAAGCTCATTCTGAGTACATTTTTAGCATACGTTTGCTCCTGCCGGGTCAGCTGAGCAGCGAATTTCTATTTAACCACCTGCTTTCATGAGAGACCTCAGGGCTGCATGTTTTGAGCCCAGTACTGAGCCTGAAAAGCATTTCCAACACCACTTACAAGTAAAACTAGCTAAAATGTGCCTGGCTTCTCTTCACTGAAAAGCTCATTCTGAGTACATTTTTAGCATACGTTTGCTCCTGCCGGGTCAGCTGAGCAGCGAATTTCTATTTAACCACCTGCTATCATGAGAGACCTCAGGGCTGCATGTTTTGAGCCCAGTACTGATCCTGAAAAGCGTTTCCAACCCCACCTACAAGTAAAACTAGCTAAAATGTGCCTGGCTGCTATTCACTAAAAAGCTCATTCTCTGTACATTTTTGGCATACGTTTGCTCCTACCGGGTCAGCTGAGCAGCGAATTTCTATTTAACCACCTGCTTTCATGAGAGACCTCAGAGCTGCATGTTTTGAGCCCTGTACTGAGCCTGAAAAGCATTTCCAACCCCACTTACAAGTAAAACTAGCTAAAATGTGCCTGGCTTCTCTTCACTGAAAAGCTCATTCTGAGTACATTTTTAGCATACGTTTGCTCCTGCCGGGTCAGCTGAGCAGCGAATTTCTATTTGACCACCTGCTTTCATGAGAGACCTCAGAGCTGCATGTTTTGAGCCCAGTACTGAGCCTGAAAAGCATTTCCAACCCCACTTACAAGTTAAACTAGCTAAAATGTGCCTGGCTTCTCTTCACTGAAAAGCTCATTCTGAGTACATTTTTAGCATACGTTTGCTCCTGCCGGGTCAGCTGAGCAGCGAATTTCTATTTAACCACCTGCTTTCATGAGAGACCTCAGGGCTGCATGTTTTGAGCCCAGTACTGAGCCTGAAAAGCATTTCCAACCCCACTTACAAGTAAAACTAGCTAAAATGTGCCTGGCTTCTCTTCAGTGAAAAGCTCATTCTGAGTACATTTTTAGCATACGTTTTCTCCTGCCGGGTCAGCTGAGCAGCGAATTTCTATTTAACCACCTGCTATCATGAGAGACCTCAGGGCTGCATGTTTTGAGCCCAGTACTGATCCTGAAAAGCGTTTCCAACCCCACTTACAAGTAAAACTAGCTAAAATGTGCCTGGCTGCTATTCAGTGAAAAGCTCATTCTGTGTACATTTTTGGCATACGTTTGCTCCTGCCGGGTCAGCTGAGCAGCGAATTTCTATTTAACCACCTGTTATCATGAGAGACTTCAGGGCTGCATGTTTTGAGCCCAGTACTGATCCTGAAAAGCGTTTCCAACCCCACTTACAAGTAAAACTAGCTAAAATGTGCCTGGCTGCTATTCACTGAAAAGCTCATTCTGAGTACATTTTTAGCATACGTTTGCTCCTGCCGGGTCAGCTGAGCAGCGAATTTCTATTTAACCACCTGCTATCATGAGAGACCTCAGGGCTGCATGTTTTGAGCCCAGTACTGATCCTGAAAAGCGTTTCCAACCCCACTTACAAGTAAAACTAGCTAAAATGTGCCTGGCTGCTATTCACTAAAAAGCTCATTCTCTGTACATTTTTGGCATACGTTTGCTCCTACCGGGTCGGCTGAGCAGCAAATTTTTATTTAACCACCTGCTTTCATGAGAGACCTCAGAGCTGCATGTTTTGAGCCCTGTACTGAGCCTGAAAAGCATTTCCAACCCCACTTACAAGTAAAACTAGCTAAAATGTGCCTGGCTTCTCTTCACTGAAAAGCTCATTCTGAGTACATTTTTCGCATACGTTTGCTCCTGCCGGGTCAGCTGAGCAGCGAATTTCTATTTAACCACCTGCTATCACGAGAGACCTCAGGGCTGCATGTTTTGAGCCCAGTACTGATCCTGAAAAGCGTTTCCAACCCCACTTACAAGTAAAACTAGCTAAAATGTGCCTGGCTGCTAATCACTGAAAAGCTCATTCTGTGTACATTTTTGGCATACGTTTGCTCCTACCGGGTCAGCTGAGCAGCGAATTTCTATTTAACCACCTGCCTTCATGAGAGACCTCAGGGCTGCATGTTTTGAGCCCAGTACTGAGCCTGAAAAGCATTTCCAACCCCACTTACAAGTAAAACTAGCTAAAATGTGCCTGGCTGCTATTCACTAAAAAGCTCATTCTGTGTACATTTTTGGCATACGTTTGCTCCTACCGGGCCAGCTGAGCAGCGAATTTCTATTTAACCACTTGCTTTCATGAGAGACCTCAGGGCTGCATGTTTTGAGCCCAGTACTGAGCCTGAAAAGCATTTCCAACCCCACTTACAAGTAAAACTAGCTAAAATGTGCCTGGCTGCTATTCACTGAAAAGCTCATTCTGTGTACATTTTTGGCATACGTTTGCTCCTACCGGGTCAGCTGAGCAGCGAATTTCTATTTAACCACCTGCTTTCATGAGAGACCTCAGGGCTGCATGTTTTGAGCCCAGTACTGATCCTGAAAAGCGTTTCCAACCCCACTTACAAGTAAAACTAGCTAAAATGTGCCTGGCTGCTATTCACTGAAAAGCTTATTCTGTGTAAATTTTTGGCATACGTTTGCTCCTACCAGGTCAGCTGAGCAGCGAATTTTTATTTAACCACCTGCCTTCATGAGAGACCTCAGGGCTGCATGTTTTGAGCCCAGTACTGAGCCTGAAAAGCATTTCCAACACCACTTACAAGTAAAACTAGCTAAAATGTGCCTGGCTTCTCTTCACTGAAAAGCTCATTCTGAGTACATTTTTAGCATACGTTTGCTCCTGCCGGGTCAGCTGAGCAGCGAATTTCTATTTAACCACCTGCTATCATGTGAGACCTCAGGGCTGCATGTTTTGAGCCCAGTACTGATCCTGAAAAGCGTTTCCAACCCCACTTACAAGTAAAACTAGCTAAAATGTGCCTGGCTGCTATTCACTGAAAAGCTCATTCTGTGTACATTTTTGGCATACGTTTGCTCCTACCGGGTCAGCTGAGCAGCGAATTTCTATTTAACCACCTGCTTTCATGAGAGACCTCAGGGCTGCATGTTTTGAGCCCAGTACTGAGCCTGAAAAGCATTTCCAACCCCACTTACAAGTAAAACTAGCTAAAATGTGCCTGGCTTCTCTTCACTGAAAAGCTCATTCTGAGTACATTTTAAGCATACGTTTGCTCCTGCCGGGTCAGCTGAGCAGCGAATTTCTATTTAACCACCTGCTATCATGAGAGACCTCAGGGCTGCATGTTTTGAGCCCAGTACTGATCCTGAAAAGCGTTTCCAACCCCACTTACAAGTAAAACTAGCTAAAATGTGCCTGGCTGCTATTCACTGAAAAGCTCATTTGTGTACATTTTTGGCATACGTTTAATCCTACCGGGTCAGCTGAGCAGCAAATTTCTATTTAACTACCTGCTTTCATGAGAGACCTCAGGGATGCATGTTTTTCCGCCCAGTACTGATCCTGAAAAGCGTTTCCAACCCCACTTACAAGTAAAACTAGCTAAAATGTGCCTGGCTGCTATTCACTGAAAAGCTCATTTGTGTACATTTTTGGCATACGTTTAATCCTACCGGGTCAGCTGAGCAGCAAATTTCTATTTAACCACCTGCTTTCATGAGAGACCTCAGGGATGCATGTTTTGCGCCCAGTACTGAGCCTGAAAAGCATTTCCAACCCCACTTACAAGTAAAACTAGCTAAAATGTGCCTGGCTGCTATTCACTGAAAAGCTCATTCTGTGTACATTTTTGGCATACGTTTGCTCCTACCAGGTCAGCTGAGCTGCGAATTTCTATTTAACCACCTGCTTTCATGAGAGACCTCAGGGCTGCATGTTTTGAGCCCAGTACTGAGCCTGAAAAGCATTTCCAACCCCACTTACAAGTAAAACTAGCTAAAATGTGCCTGGCTGCTATTCACTGAAAAGCTCATTCTGTGTACATTTTTGGCATACGTTTGCTCCTACCGGGTCTGCTGAGCAGCGAATTTCTATTTAACCACCTGCTTTCATGAGAGACCTCAGGGCTGCATGTTTTGAGCCCAGTACTGAGCCTGAAAAGCATTTCCAACCCCACTTACAAGTGAAACTAGCTAAAATGTGCCTGGCTTCTCTTCACTGAAAAGCTCATTCTGAGTACATTTTTAGCATACGTTTGCTCCTGCCGGGTCAGCTGAGCAGCGAATTTCTATTTAACCACCTGCTATCATGAGAGACCTCAGGGCTGCATGTTTTGAGCCCAGTACTGATCCTGAAAAGCGTTTCCAACCCCACTTACAAGTAAAACTAGCTAAAATGTGCCTGGCTGCTATTCACTAAAAAGCTCATTCTCTGTACACTTTTGGCATACGTTTGCTCCTACCGGGTCAGCTGAGCAGCGAATTTCTATTTAACCACCTGCTTTCATGAGAGACCTCAGAGCTGCATGTTTTGAGCCCTGTACTGAGCCTGAAAAGCATTTCCAACCTCACTTACAAGTAAAACTAGCTAAAATGTGCCTGGCTTCTCTTCACTGAAAAGCTCATTCTGAGTACATTTTTCGCATACGTTTGCTCCTGCCGGGTCAGCTGAGCAGCGAATTTCTATTTAACCACCTGCTATCACGAGAGACCTCAGGGCTGCATGGTTTGAGCCCAGTACTGATCCTGAAAAGCGTTTCCAACCCCACTTACAAGTAAAACTAGCTAAAATGTGCCTGGCTTCTCTTCACTGAAAAGCTCATTCTGAGTACATTTTTAGCATACGTTTGCTCCTGCCGGGTCAGCTGAGCAGCGAATTTCTATTTAACCACCTGCTTTCATGAGAGACCTCAGGGCTGCATGTTTTGAGCCCAGTACTGAGCCTGAAAAGCATTTCCAACCCCACTTACAAGTAAAACTAGCTAAAATGTGCCTGGCTTCTCTTCACTGAAAAGCTCATTCTGAGAACATTTTTAGCATACGTTTGCTCCTGCTGGGTCAGCTGAGCAGCAAATTTCTATTTAACCACCTGCTATCATGAGAGACCTCAGGGCTGCATGTTTTGAGCCCAGTACTGATCCTGAAAAGCGTTTCCAACCCCACTTACAAGTAAAACTAGCTAAAATGTGCCTGGCTGCTATTCACTGAAAAGCTCATTCTGTGTACATTTTTGGCATACGTTTGCTCCTACCAGGTCAGCTGAGCTGCGAATTTCTATTTAACCACCTGCTTTCATGAGAGACCTCAGGGCTGCATGTTTTGAGCCCAGTACTGAGCCTGAAAAGCATTTCCAACCCCACTTACAAGTAAAACTAGCTAAAATGTGCCTGGCTGCTATTCACTGAAAAGCTCATTCTGTGTACATTTTTGGCATACGTTTGCTCCTACCGGGTCAGCTGAGCAGCGAATTTCTATTTAACCACCTGCTTTCATGAGAGACCTCAGGGCTGCATGTTTTGAGCCCAGTACTGAGCCTGAAAAGCATTTCCAACCCCACTTACAAGTAAAACTAGCTAAAATGTGCCTGGCTTCTCTTCACTGAAAAGCTCATTCTGAGTACATTTTTAGCATACGTTTGCTCCTGCCGGGTCAGCTGAGCAGCGAATTTCTATTTAACCACCTGCTATCATGAGAGACCTCAGGGCTGCATGTTTTGAGCCCAGTACTGATCCTGAAAAGCGTTTCCAACCCCACTTACAAGTAAAACTAGCTAAAATGTGCCTGGCTGCTATTCACTAAAAAGCTCATTCTCTGTACATGTTTGGCATACGTTTGCTCCTACCGGGTCAGCTGAGCAGCGAATTTCTATATAACCACCTGCTTTCATGAGAGACCTCAGAGCTGCATGTTTTGAGCCCTGTACTGAGCCTGAAAAGCATTTCCAACCCCACTTACAAGTAAAACTAGCTAAAATGTGCCTGGCTTCTCTTCACTGAAAAGCTCATTCTGAGTACATTTTTCGCATACGTTTGCTCCTGCCGGGTCAGCTGAGCAGCGAATTTCTATTTAACCACCTGCTATCACGAGAGACCTCAGGGCTGCATGGTTTGAGCCCAGTACTGATCCTGAAAAGCGTTTCCAACCCCACTTACAAGTAAAACTAGCTAAAATGTGCCTGGCTTCTCTTCACTGAAAAGCTCATTCTGAGTACATTTTTAGCATACGTTTGCTCCTGCCGGGTCAGCTGAGCAGCGAATTTCTATTTAACCACCTGCTTTCATGAGAGACCTCAGGGCTGCATGTTTTGAGCCCAGTACTGAGCCTGAAAAGCATTTCCAACCCCACTTACAAGTAAAACTAGCTAAAATGTGCCTGGCTTCTCTTCACTGAAAAGCTCATTCTGAGTACATTTTTAGCATACGTTTGCTCCTGCCGGGTCAGCTGAGCAGCGAATTTCTATTTAACCACCTGCTATCATGAGAGACCTCAGGGCTGCATGTTTTGAGCCCAGTACTGATCCTGAAAAGCGTTTCCAACCCCACCTACAAGTAAAACTAGCTAAAATGTGCCTGGCTGCTATTCACTAAAAAGCTCATTCTCTGTACATTTTTGGCATACGTTTGCTCCTACCGGGTCAGCTGAGCAGCGAATTTCTATTTAACCACCTGCTTTCATGAGAGACCTCAGAGCTGCATGTTTTGAGCCCTGTACTGAGCCTGAAAAGCATTTCCAACCCCACTTACAAGTAAAACTAGCTAAAATGTGCCTGGCTTCTCTTCACTGAAAAGCTCATTCTGAGTACATTTTTAGCATACGTTTGCTCCTGCCGGGTCAGCTGAGCAGCGAATTTCTATTTGACCACCTGCTTTCATGAGAGACCTCAGAGCTGCATGTTTTGAGCCCAGTACTGAGCCTGAAAAGCATTTCCAACCCCACTTACAAGTAAAACTAGCTAAAATGTGCCTGGCTTCTCTTCACTGAAAAGCTCATTCTGAGTACATTTTTAGCATACGTTTGCTCCTGCCGGGTCAGCTGAGCAGCGAATTTCTATTTAACCACCTGCTTTCATGAGAGACCTCAGGGCTGCATGTTTTGAGCCCAGTACTGAGCCTGAAAAGCATTTCCAACCCCACTTACAAGTAAAACTAGCTAAAATGTGCCTGGCTTCTCTTCAGTGAAAAGCTCATTCTGAGTACATTTTTAGCATACGTTTTCTCCTGCCGGGTCAGCTGAGCAGCGAATTTCTATTTAACCACCTGCTATCATGAGAGACCTCAGGGCTGCATGTTTTGAGCCCAGTACTGATCCTGAAAAGCGTTTCCAACCCCACTTACAAGTAAAACTAGCTAAAATGTGCCTGGCTGCTATTCAGTGAAAAGCTCATTCTGTGTACATTTTTGGCATACGTTTGCTCCTGCCGGGTCAGCTGAGCAGCGAATTTCTATTTAACCACCTGTTATCATGAGAGACTTCAGGGCTGCATGTTTTGAGCCCAGTACTGATCCTGAAAAGCGTTTCCAACCCCACTTACAAGTAAAACTAGCTAAAATGTGCCTGGCTGCTATTCACTGAAAAGCTCATTCTGTGTACATTTTTGGCATACCTTTGCTCCTACCGGGTCAGCTGAGCAGCGAATTTCTATTTAACCACCTGCTTTCATGAGAGACCTCAGGGCTGCATGTTTTGAGCCCAGTACTGAACCTGAAAAGCATTTCCAACCCCACTTACAAGTAAAACTAGCTAAAATGTGCCTGGCTTCTCTTCACTGAAAAGCTCATTCTGAGAACATTTTTAGCATACGTTTGCTCCTGCTGGGTCAGCTGAGCAGCAAATTTCTATTTAACCACCTGCTATCATGAGAGACCTCAGGGATGCATGTTTTGAGCCCAGTACTGATCCTGAAAAGCGTTTCCAACCCCACTTACAAGTAAAACTAGCTAAAATGTGCCTGGCTGCTATTCACTGAAAAGCTCATTCTGTGTACATTTTTGGCATACGTTTGCTCCTACCAGGTCAGCTGAGCTGCGAATTTCTATTTAACCACCTGCTTTCATGAGAGACCTCAGGGCTGCATGTTTTGAGCCCAGTACTGAGCCTGAAAAGCATTTCCAACCCCACTTACAAGTAAAACTAGCTAAAATGTGCCTGGCTGCTATTCACTGAAAAGCTCATTCTGTGTACATTTTTGGCATACGTTTGCTCCTACCGGGTCAGCTGAGCAGCGAATTTCTATTTAACCACCTGCTTTCATGAGAGACCTCAGAGCTGCATGTTTTGAGCCCTGTACTGAGCCTGAAAAGCATTTCCAACCCCACTTACAAGTAAAACTAGCTAAAATGTGCCTGGCTTCTCTTCACTGAAAAGCTCATTCTGAGTACATTTTTCGCATACGTTTGCTCCTGCCGGGTCAGCTGAGCAGCGAATTTCTATTTAACCACCTGCTATCACGAGAGACCTCAGGGCTGCATGGTTTGAGCCCAGTACTGATCCTGAAAAGCGTTTCCAACCCCACTTACAAGTAAAACTAGCTAAAATGTGCCTGGCTTCTCTTCACTGAAAAGCTCATTCTGAGTACATTTTTAGCATACGTTTGCTCCTGCCGGGTCAGCTGAGCAGCGAATTTCTATTTAACCACCTGCTTTCATGAGAGACCTCAGGGCTGCATGTTTTGAGCCCAGTACTGAGCCTGAAAAGCATTTCCAACACCACTTACAAGTAAAACTAGCTAAAATGTGCCTGGCTTCTCTTCACTGAAAAGCTCATTCTGAGTACATTTTTAGCATACGTTTGCTCCTGCCGGGTCAGCTGAGCAGCGAATTTCTATTTAACCACCTGCTATCATGAGAGACCTCAGGGCTGCATGTTTTGAGCCCAGTACTGATCCTGAAAAGCGTTTCCAACCCCACCTACAAGTAAAACTAGCTAAAATGTGCCTGGCTGCTATTCACTAAAAAGCTCATTCTCTGTACATTTTTGGCATACGTTTGCTCCTACCGGGTCAGCTGAGCAGCGAATTTCTATTTAACCACCTGCTTTCATGAGAGACCTCAGAGCTGCATGTTTTGAGCCCTGTACTGAGCCTGAAAAGCATTTCCAACCCCACTTACAAGTAAAACTAGCTAAAATGTGCCTGGCTTCTCTTCACTGAAAAGCTCATTCTGAGTACATTTTTAGCATACGTTTGCTCCTGCCGGGTCAGCTGAGCAGCGAATTTCTATTTGACCACCTGCTTTCATGAGAGACCTCAGAGCTGCATGTTTTGAGCCCAGTACTGAGCCTGAAAAGCATTTCCAACCCCACTTACAAGTAAAACTAGCTAAAATGTGCCTGGCTTCTCTTCACTGAAAAGCTCATTCTGAGTACATTTTTAGCATACGTTTGCTCCTGCCGGGTCAGCTGAGCAGCGAATTTCTATTTAACCACCTGCTTTCATGAGAGACCTCAGGGCTGCATGTTTTGAGCCCAGTACTGAGCCTGAAAAGCATTTCCAACCCCACTTACAAGTAAAACTAGCTAAAATGTGCCTGGCTTCTCTTCAGTGAAAAGCTCATTCTGAGTACATTTTTAGCATACGTTTTCTCCTGCCGGGTCAGCTGAGCAGCGAATTTCTATTTAACCACCTGCTATCATGAGAGACCTCAGGGCTGCATGTTTTGAGCCCAGTACTGATCCTGAAAAGCGTTTCCAACCCCACTTACAAGTAAAACTAGCTAAAATGTGCCTGGCTGCTATTCAGTGAAAAGCTCATTCTGTGTACATTTTTGGCATACGTTTGCTCCTGCCGGGTCAGCTGAGCAGCGAATTTCTATTTAACCACCTGTTATCATGAGAGACTTCAGGGCTGCATGTTTTGAGCCCAGTACTGATCCTGAAAAGCGTTTCCAACCCCACTTACAAGTAAAACTAGCTAAAATGTGCCTGGCTGCTATTCACTGAAAAGCTCATTCTGAGTACATTTTTAGCATACGTTTGCTCCTGCCGGGTCAGCTGAGCAGCGAATTTCTATTTAACCACCTGCTATCATGAGAGACCTCAGGGCTGCATGTTTTGAGCCCAGTACTGATCCTGAAAAGCGTTTCCAACCCCACTTACAAGTAAAACTAGCTAAAATGTGCCTGGCTGCTATTCACTAAAAAGCTCATTCTCTGTACATTTTTGGCATACGTTTGCTCCTACCGGGTCGGCTGAGCAGCAAATTTTTATTTAACCACCTGCTTTCATGAGAGACCTCAGAGCTGCATGTTTTGAGCCCTGTACTGAGCCTGAAAAGCATTTCCAACCCCACTTACAAGTAAAACTAGCTAAAATGTGCCTGGCTTCTCTTCACTGAAAAGCTCATTCTGAGTACATTTTTCGCATACGTTTGCTCCTGCCGGGTCAGCTGAGCAGCGAATTTCTATTTAACCACCTGCTATCACGAGAGACCTCAGGGCTGCATGGTTTGAGCCCAGTACTGATCCTGAAAAGCGTTTCCAACCCCACTTACAAGTAAAACTAGCTAAAATGTGCCTGGCTTCTCTTCACTGAAAAGCTCATTCTGAGTACATTTTTAGCATACGTTTGCTCCTGCCGGGTCAGCTGAGCAGCGAATTTCTATTTAACCACCTGCTTTCATGAGAGACCTCAGGGCTGCATGTTTTGAGCCCAGTACTGAGCCTGAAAAGCATTTCCAACCCCACTTACAAGTAAAACTAGCTAAAATGTGCCTGGCTTCTCTTCACTGAAAAGCTCATTCTGAGTACATTTTTAGCATACGTTTGCTCCTGCCGGGTCAGCTGAGCAGCGAATTTCTATTTAACCGCCTGCTATCATGAGAGACCTCAGGGCTGCATGTTTTGAGCCCAGTACTGATCCTGAAAAGCGTTTCCAACCCCACTTAAAAGGAAAACTAGCTAAAATGTGCCTGGCTGCTATTCACTAAAAAGCTCATTCTCTGTACATTTTTGGCATACGTTTGCTCCTACCGGGTCAGCTGAGCAGCGAATTTCTATTTAACCACCTGCTTTCATGAGAGACCTCAGAGCTGCATGTTTTGAGCCCTGTACTGAGCCTGAAAAGCATTTCCAACCCCACTTACAAGTAAAACTAGCTAAAATGTGCCTGGCTTCTCTTCACTGAAAAGCTCATTCTGAGTACATTTTTAGCATACGTTTGCTCCTGCCGGGTCAGCTGAGCAGCGAATTTCTATTTGACCACCTGCTTTCATGAGAGACCTCAGAGCTGCATGTTTTGAGCCCAGTACTGAGCCTGAAAAGCATTTCCAACCCCACTTACAAGTAAAACTAGCTAAAATGTGCCTGGCTTCTCTTCACTGAAAAGCTCATTCTGAGTACATTTTTAGCATACGTTTGCTCCTGCCGGGTCAGCTGAGCAGCGAATTTCTATTTAACCACCTGCTTTCATGAGAGACCTCAGGGCTGCATGTTTTGAGCCCAGTACTGAGCCTGAAAAGCGTTTCCAACCCCACTTACAAGTAAAACTAGCTAAAATGTGCCTGGCTTCTCTTCACTGAAAAGCTCATTCTGAGTACATTTGCAGCATACGTTTGCTCCTGCTGGGTCAGCTGAGAAGCGAATTTCTATTTAACCACCTGCTATCATGAGAGACCTCAGGGCTGCATGTTTGAGCCCAGTATTGATCCTGAAAAGCGTTTCCAACCCCACTTACAAGTAAAACTAGCTAAAATGTGCCTGGCTGCTATTCACTGAAAAGCTCATTCTGTGTACATTTTTGGCATACGTTTGCTCCTACCGGGTCAGCTGAGCAGCGAATTTCTATTTAACCACCTGCTTTCATGAGAGACCTCAGGGCTGCATGTTTTGAGCCCAGTACTGAGCCTGAAAAGCATTTCCAACCCCACTTACAAGTAAAACTAGCTAAAATGTGCCTGGCTTCTCTTCACTGAAAATCTCATTCTGAGTACATTTTTAGCATACGTTTGCTCCTGCCGGGTCAGCTGAGCAGCGAATTTCTATTTAACCACCTGCTATCATGAGAGACCTCAGGGCTGCATGTTTTGAGCCCAGTACTGAGCCTGAAAAGCATTTCCAACCCCACTTACAAGTAAAACTAGCTAAAATGTGCCTGGCTTCTCTTCACTGAAAAGCTCATTCTGAGTACATTTTTAGCTTACGTTTTCTCCTGCCGGGTCAGCTGAGCAGCGAATTTCTATTTAACCACCTGCTATCATGAGAGACCTCAGGGCTGCATGTTTTGAGCCCAGTACTGATCCTGAAAAGCGTTTCCAACCCCACTTACAAGTAAAACTAGCTAAAATGTGCCTGGCTGATATTCAGTGAAAAGCTCATTCTGTGTACATTTTTGGCATACGTTTGCTCCTGCCGGGTCAGCTGAGCAGCGAATTTCTATTTAACCACCTGTTATCATGAGAGACTTCAGGGCTGCATGTTTTGAGCCCAGTACTGATCCTGAAAAGCGTTTCCAACCCCACTTACAAGTAAAACTAGCTAAAATGTGCCTGGCTGCTATTCACTGAAAAGCTCATTCTGTGTACATTTTTGGCATACCTTTGCTCCTACCAGGTCAGCTGAGCAGCGAATTTCTATTTAACCACCTGCTTTCATGAGAGACCTCAGGGCTGCATGTTTTGAGCCCAGTACTGAACCTGAAAAGCATTTCCAACCCCACTTACAAGTAAAACTAGCTAAAATGTGCCTGGCTTCTCTTCACTGAAAAGCTTATTCTGAGTACGTTTTTAGCATACGTTTGCTCCTGCCGGGTCAGCTGAGCAGCGAATTTCTATTTAACCACCTGCTTTCATGAGAGACCTCAGGGATGCATGTTTTGAGCCTAGCACTGAGCCTGAAAAGCGTTTCCAACCCCACTTACAAGTAAAACTAGCTAAAATGTGCCTGGCTGCTATTCACTAAAAAGCTCATTCTCTGTACATTTTTGGCATACGTTTGCTCCTACCGGGTCAGCTGAGCAGCGAATTTTTATTTAACCACCTGCTTTCATGAGAGAACTCAGAGCTGCATGTTTTGAGCCCTGTACTGAGCCTGAAAAGCATTTCCAACCCCACTTACAAGTAAAACTAGCTAAAATGTGCCTGGCTTCTCTTCACTGAAAAGCTCATTCTGAGTACATTTTTCGCATACGTTTGCTCCTGCCGGGTCAGCTGAGCAGCGAATTTCTATTTAACCACCTGCTATCACGAGAGACCTCAGGGCTGCATGGTTTGAGCCCAGTACTGATCCTGAAAAGCGTTTCCAACCCCACTTACAAGTAAAACTAGCTAAAATGTGCCTGGCTTCTCTTCACTGAAAAGCTCATTCTGAGTACATTTTTAGCATACGTTTGCTCCTGCCGGGTCAGCTGAGCAGCGAATTTCTATTTAACCACCTGCTTTCATGAGAGACCTCAGGGCTGCATGTTTTGAGCCCAGTACTGAGCCTGAAAAGCATTTCCAACCCCACTTACAAGTAAAACTAGCTAAAATGTGCCTGGCTTCTCTTCACTGAAAAGCTCATTCTGAGTACATTTTTAGCATACGTTTGCTCCTGCCGGGTCAGCTGAGCAGCGAATTTCTATTTAACCACCTGCTATCATGAGAGACCTCAGGGCTGCATGTTTTGAGCCCAGTACTGATCCTGAAAAGCGTTTCCAACCCCACTTACAAGTAAAACTAGCTAAAATGTGCCTGGCTGCTATTCACTAAAAAGCTCATTCTCTGTACATTTTTGGCATACGTTTGCTCCTACCGGGTCAGCTGAGCAGCGAATTTCTATTTAACCACCTGCTTTCATGAGAGACCTCAGAGCTGCATGTTTTGAGCCCTGTACTGAGCCTGAAAAGCATTTCCAACCCCACTTACAAGTAAAACTAGCTAAAATGTGCCTGGCTTCTCTTCACTGAAAAGCTCACTCTGAGTACATTTTTAGCATACGTTTGCTCCTGCCGGGTCAGCTGAGCAGCGAATTTCTATTTGACCACCTGCTTTCATGAGAGACCTCAGAGCTGCATGTTTTGAGCCCAGTACTGAGCCTGAAAAGCATTTCCAACCCCACTTACAAGTAAAACTAGCTAAAATGTGCCTGGCTTCTCTTCACTGAAAAGCTCATTCTGAGTACATTTTTAGCATACGTTTGCTCCTGCCGGGTCAGCTGAGCAGCGAATTTCTATTTAACCACCTGCTTTCATGAGAGACCTCAGGGCTGCATGTTTTGAGCCCAGTACTGAGCCTGAAAAGCGTTTCCAACCCCACTTACAAGTAAAACTAGCTAAAATGTGCCTGGCTTCTCTTCACTGAAAAGCTCATTCTGAGTACATTTTTAGCATACGTTTGCTCCTGCTGGGTCAGCTGAGCAGCGAATTTCTATTTAACCACCTGCTATCATGAGAGACCTCAGGGCTGCATGTTTGAGCCCAGTATTGATCCTGAAAAGCGTTTCCAACCCCACTTACAAGTAAAACTAGCTAAAATGTGCCTGGCTGCTATTCACTGAAAAGCTCATTCTGTGTACATTTTTGGCATACGTTTGCTCCTACCGGGTCAGCTGAGCAGCGAATTTCTATTTAACCACCTGCTTTCATGAGAGACCTCAGGGCTGCATGTTTTGAGCCCAGTACTGAGCCTGAAAAGCATTTCCAACCCCACTTACAAGTAAAACTAGCTAAAATGTGCCTGGCTTCTCTTCACTGAAAAGCTCATTCTGAGTACATTTTTAGCATACGTTTGCTCCTGCCGGGTCAGCTGAGCAGCGAATTTCTATTTAACCACCTGCTATCATGAGAGACCTCAGGGCTGCATGTTTTGAGCCCAGTACTGAGCCTGAAAAGCATTTCCAACCCCACTTACAAGTAAAACTAGCTAAAATGTGCCTGGCTTCTCTTCACTGAAAAGCTCATTCTGAGTACATTTTTAGCATACGTTTTCTCCTGCCGGGTCAGCTGAGCAGCGAATTTCTATTTAACCACCTGCTATCATGAGAGACCTCAGGGCTGCATGTTTTGAGCCCAGTACTGATCCTGAAAAGCGTTTCCAACCCCACTTACAAGTAAAACTAGCTAAAATGTGCCTGGCTTCTCTTCACTGAAAAGCTCATTCTGAGTACATTTTTGGCATACGTTTGCTCCTACCGGGTCAGCTGAGCAGCGAATTTCTATTTAACCACCTGCTTTCATGAGAGACCTCAGAGCTGCATGTTTTGAGCCCTGTACTGAGCCTGAAAAGCATTTCCAACCCCACTTACAAGTAAAACTAGCTAAAATGTGCCTGGCTTCTCTTCACTGAAAAGCTCATTCTGAGTACATTTTTCGCATACGTTTGCTCCTGCCGGGTCAGCTGAGCAGCGAATTTCTATTTAACCACCTGCTATCACGAGAGACCTCAGGGCTGCATGGTTTGAGCCCAGTACTGATCCTGAAAAGCGTTTCCAACCCCACTTACAAGTAAAACTAGCTAAAATGTGCCTGGCTTCTCTTCACTGAAAAGCTCATTCTGAGTACATTTTTAGCATACGTTTGCTCCTGCCGGGTCAGCTGAGCAGCGAATTTCTATTTAACCACCTGCTTTCATGAGAGACCTCAGGGCTGCATGTTTTGAGCCCAGTACTGAGCCTGAAAAGCATTTCCAACCCCACTTACAAGTAAAACTAGCTAAAATGTGCCTGGCTTCTCTTCACTGAAAAGCTCATTCTGAGTACATTTTTAGCATACGTTTGCTCCTGCCGGGTCAGCTGAGCAGCGAATTTCTATTTAACCACCTGCTATCATGAGAGACCTCAGGGCTGCATGTTTTGAGCCCAGTACTGATCCTGAAAAGCGTTTCCAACCCCACTTACAAGTAAAACTAGCTAAAATGTGCCTGGCTGCTATTCACTAAAAAGCTCATTCTCTGTACATTTTTGGCATACGTTTGCTCCTACCGGGTCAGCTGAGCAGCGAATTTCTATTTAACCACCTGCTTTCATGAGAGACCTCAGAGCTGCATGTTTTGAGCCCTGTACTGAGCCTGAAAAGCATTTCCAACCCCACTTACAAGTAAAACTAGCTAAAATGTGCCTGGCTTCTCTTCACTGAAAAGCTCATTCTGAGTACATTTTTAGCATACGTTTGCTCCTGCCGGGTCAGCTGAGCAGCGAATTTCTATTTGACCACCTGCTTTCATGAGAGACCTCAGAGCTGCATGTTTTGAGCCCAGTACTGAGCCTGAAAAGCATTTCCAACCCCACTTACAAGTAAAACTAGCTAAAATGTGCCTGGCTTCTCTTCACTGAAAAGCTCATTCTGAGTACATTTTTAGCATACGTTTGCTCCTGCCGGGTCAGCTGAGCAGCGAATTTCTATTTAACCACCTGCTTTCATGAGAGACCTCAGGGCTGCATGTTTTGAGCCCAGTACTGAGCCTGAAAAGCGTTTCCAACCCCACTTACAAGTAAAACTAGCTAAAATGTGCCTGGCTTCTCTTCACTGAAAAGCTCATTCTGAGTACATTTTTAGCATACGTTTGCTCCTGCTGGGTCAGCTGAGCAGCGAATTTCTATTTAACCACCTGCTATCATGAGAGACCTCAGGGCTGCATGTTTGAGCCCAGTATTGATCCTGAAAAGCGTTTCCAACCCCACTTACAAGTAAAACTAGCTAAAATGTGCCTGGCTGCTATTCACTGAAAAGCTCATTCTGTGTACATTTTTGGCATACGTTTGCTCCTACCGGGTCAGCTGAGCAGCGAATTTCTATTTAACCACCTGCTTTCATGAGAGACCTCAGGGCTGCATGTTTTGAGCCCAGTACTGAGCCTGAAAAGCATTTCCAACCCCACTTACAAGTAAAACTAGCTAAAATGTGCCTGGCTTCTCTTCACTGAAAAGCTCATTCTGAGTACATTTTTAGCATACGTTTGCTCCTGCCGGGTCAGCTGAGCAGCGAATTTCTATTTAACCACCTGCTATCATGAGAGACCTCAGGGCTGCATGTTTTGAGCCCAGTACTGAGCCTGAAAAGCATTTCCAACCCCACTTACAAGTAAAACTAGCTAAAATGTGCCTGGCTTCTCTTCACTGAAAAGCTCATTCTGAGTACATTTTTAGCATACGTTTTCTCCTGCCGGGTCAGCTGAGCAGCGAATTTCTATTTAACCACCTGCTATCATGAGAGACCTCAGGGCTGCATGTTTTGAGCCCAGTACTGATCCTGAAAAGCGTTTCCAACCCCACTTACAAGTAAAACTAGCTAAAATGTGCCTGGCTGATATTCAGTGAAAAGCTCATTCTGTGTACATTTTTGGCATACGTTTGCTCCTGCCGGGTCAGCTGAGCAGCGAATTTCTATTTAACCACCTGTTATCATGAGAGACTTCAGGGCTGCATGTTTTGAGCCCAGTACTGATCCTGAAAAGCGTTTCCAACCCCACTTACAAGTAAAACTAGCTAAAATGTGCCTGGCTGCTATTCACTGAAAAGCTCATTCTGTGTACATTTTTGGCATACCTTTGCTCCTACCAGGTCAGCTGAGCAGCGAATTTCTATTTAACCACCTGCTTTCATGAGAGACCTCAGGGCTGCATGTTTTGAGCCCAGTACTGAACCTGAAAAGCATTTCCAACCCCACTTACAAGTAAAACTAGCTAAAATGTGCCTGGCTTCTCTTCACTGAAAAGCTCATTCTGAGTACATTTTTAGCATACGTTTGCTCCTGCCGGGTCAGCTGAGCAGCGAATTTCTATTTAACCACCTGCTTTCATGAGAGACCATGCATGTTTTGAGCCCAGCACTGAGCCTGAAAAGCGTTTCCAACCCCACTTACAAGTAAAACTAGCTAAAATGTGCCTGGCTGCTATTCACTGAAAAGCTCATTCTGTGTACATTTTTGGCATACGTTTGCACCTACCGGGTCAGCTGAGCAGCAAATTTCTATTTAACCATCTGCTTTCATGAGAGACCTCAGGGCTGCATGTTTTGAGCCCAGTACTGATCCTGAAAAGCGTTTCCAACCCCACTTACAAGTAAAACTAGCTAAAATGTGCCTGGCTGCTATTCACTGAAAAGCTCATTCTGTGTACATTTTTGGCATACGTTTGCTCCTACCGGGTCAGCTGAGCAGCGAATTTCTATTTAACCACCTGCCTTCATGAGAGACCTCAGGGCTGCATGTTTTGAGCCCAGTACTGAGCCTGAAAAGCGTTTCCAACCCCACTTACAATTAAAACTAGCTAAAATGTGCCTGGCTGCTATTCACTGAAAAGCTCATTCTGTGTACATTTTTGGCATACCTTTGCTCCTACCGGGTCAGCTGAGCAGCGAATTTCTATTTAACCACCTGCTTTCATGAGACACCTCAGGGCTGCATGTTTTGAGCCCAGTACTGAACCTGAAAAGCATTTCCAACCCCACTTACAAGTAAAACTAGCTAAAATGTGCCTGGCTTCTCTTCACTGAAAAGCTCATTCTGAGTACATTTTTAGCATACGTTTGCTCCTGCCGG
The DNA here is from genome assembly GCF_964263255.1 of Lissotriton vulgaris. Taxonomy (NCBI): domain Eukaryota; kingdom Metazoa; phylum Chordata; class Amphibia; order Caudata; family Salamandridae; genus Lissotriton; species Lissotriton vulgaris. Next base: position 1,318,165 of record NW_028242071.1, on the reverse strand, counting down.
GTCAGCTGAGCAGCGAATTTCTATTTAACCACCTGCTTTCATGAGAGACCTCAGGGATGCATGTTTTGAGCCCAGCACTGAGCCTGAAAAGCGTTTCCAACCCCACTTACAAGTAAAACTAGCTAAAATGTGCCTGGCTGCTATTCACTGAAAAGCTCATTCTGTGTACATTTTTGGCATACGTTTGCACCTACCGGGTCAGCTGAGCAGCAAATTTCTATTTAACCATCTGCTTTCATGAGAGACCTCAGGGCTGCATGTTTTGAGCCCAGTACTGATCCTGAAAAGCGTTTCCAACCCCACTTACAAGTAAAACTAGCTAAAATGTGCCTGGCTGCTATTCACTGAAAAGCTCATTCTGTGTACATTTTTGGCATACGTTTGCTCCTACCGGGTCAGCTGAGCAGCGAATTTCTATTTAACCACCTGCCTTCATGAGAGACCTCAGGGCTGCATGTTTTGAGCCCAGTACTGAGCCTGAAAAGCATTTCCAACCCCACTTACAAATAAAACTAGCTAAAATGTGCCTGGCTGCTATTCACTGAAAAGCTCATTCTGAGTACATTTTTAGCATACGTTTGCTCCTGCTGGGTCAGCTGAGCAGCAAATTTCTATTTAACCACCTGCTATCATGAGAGACCTCAGGGCTGCATGTTTTGAGCCCAGTATTGATCCTGAAAAGCGTTTCCAACCCCACTTACAAGTAAAACTAGCTAAAATGTGCCTGGCTGCTATTCACTGAAAAGCTCATTCTGTGTACATTTTTGGCATACGTTTGCTCCTGCCGGGTCAGCTGAGCAGCGAATTTCTATTTGACCACCTGCTTTCATGAGAGACCTCAGAGCTGCATGTTTTGAGCCCAGTACTGAGCCTGAAAAGCATTTCCAACCCCACTTACAAGTAAAACTAGCTAAAATGTGCCTGGCTTCTCTTCACTGAAAAGCTCATTCTGAGTACATTTTTAGCATACGTTTGCTCCTGCCGGGTCAGCTGAGCAGCGAATTTCTATTTAACCACCTGCTTTCATGAGAGACCTCAGGGCTGCATGTTTTGAGCCCTGTACTGAGCCTGAAAAGCGTTTCCAACCCCACTTACAAGTAAAACTAGCTAAAATGTGCCTGGCTTCTCTTCACTGAAAAGCTCATTCTGAGTACATTTTTAGCATACGTTTGCTCCTGCTGGGTCAGCTGAGCAGCGAATTTCCATTTAACCACCTGCTATCATGAGAGACATCAGGGCTGCATGTTTTGAGCCCAGTATTGATCCTGAAAAGCGTTTCCAACCCCACTTACAAGTAAAACTAGCTAAAATGTGCCTGGCTGCTATTCACTGAAAAGCTCATTCTGTGTACATTTTTGGCATACGTTTGCTCCTACCGGGTCAGCTGAGCAGCGAATTTCTATTTAACCACCTGCTTTCATGAGAGACCTCAGGGCTGCATGTTTTGAGCCCAGTACTGAGCCTGAAAAGCATTTCCAACCCCACTTACAAGTAAAACTAGCTAAAATGTGCCTGGCTTCTCTTCACTGAAAAGCTCATTCTGAGTACATTTTTAGCATACGTTTGCTCCTGCCGGCTCAGCTGAGCAGCGAATTTCTATTTAACCACCTGCTTTCATGAGAGACCTCAGGGCTGCATGTTTTGAGCCCAGTACTGAGCCTGAAAAGCATTTCCAACCCCACTTACAAGTAAAACTAGCAAAAATGTGCCTGGCTTCTCTTCACTGAAAAGCTCATTCTGAGTACATTTTTAGCATACATTTGCTCCTGCCGGGTCAGCTGAGCAGCGAATTTCTATTTAACCACCTGCTTTCATGAGAGACCTCAGGGATGCATGTTTTAAACCCAGCACTGAGCCTGAAAAGCGTTTCCAACGCCACTTACACGTAAAACTAGCTAAAATGTGCCTGGCTTCTCTTCACTGAAAAGCTCATTCTGAGTACATTTTTAGCATACGTTTGCTCCTGCCGGGTCAGCTGAGCAGCGAATTTCTATTTAACCACCTGCTATCATGAGAGACCTCAGGGCTGCATGTTTTGAGCCCTGTACTGAGCCTGAAAAGCATTTCCAACCCCACTTACAAGTAAAACTAGCTAAAATGTGCCTGGCTGCTATTCACTGAAAAGCTCATTCTGTGTACATTTTTGGCATACGTTTGCTCCTACCGGGTCAGCTGAGCAGCGAATTTCTATTTAACCACCTGCTTTCATGAGAGACCTCGGAGCTGCATGTTTTGAGCCCTGTACTGAGCCTGAAAAGCATTTCCAACCCCACTTACAAGTAAAACTAGCTAAAATGTGCCTGGCTTCTCTTCACTGAAAAGCTCATTCTGAGTACATTTTTCGCATACGTTTGCTCCTGCCGGGTCAGCTGAGCAGCGAATTTCTATTTAACCACCTGCTATCACGAGAGACCTCAGGGCTGCATGGTTTGAGCCCAGTACTGATCCTGAAAAGCGTTTCCAACCCCACTTACAAGTAAAACTAGCTAAAATGTGCCTGGCTTCTCTTCACTGAAAAGCTCATTCTGAGTACATTTTTAGCATACGTTTGCTCCTGCCGGGTCAGCTGAGCAGCGAATTTCTATTTAACCACCTGCTTTCATGAGAGACCTCAGGGCTGCATGTTTTGAGCCCAGTACTGAGCCTGAAAAGCATTTCCAACCCCACTTACAAGTAAAACTAGCTAAAATGTGCCTGGCTTCTCTTCACTGAAAAGCTCATTCTGAGTACATTTTTAGCATACGTTTGCTCCTGCCGGGTCAGCTGAGCAGCGAATTTCTATTTAACCACCTGCTATCATGAGAGACCTCAGGGCTGCATGTTTTGAGCCCAGTACTGATCCTGAAAAGCGTTTCCAACCCCACTTACAAGTAAAACTAGCTAAAATGTGCCTGGCTGCTATTCACTAAAAAGCTCATTCTCTGTACATTTTTGGCATACGTTTGCTCCTACCGGGTCAGCTGAGCAGCGAATTTCTATTTAACCACCTGCTTTCATGAGAGACCTCAGAGCTGCATGTTTTGAGCCCTGTACTGAGCCTGAAAAGCATTTCCAACCCCACTTACAAGTAAAACTAGCTAAAATGTGCCTGGCTTCTCTTCACTGAAAAGCTCATTCTGAGTACATTTTTAGCATACGTTTGCTCCTGCCGGGTCAGCTGAGCAGCGAATTTCTATTTGACCACCTGCTTTCATGAGAGACCTCAGAGCTGCATGTTTTGAGCCCAGTACTGAGCCTGAAAAGCATTTCCAACCCCACTTACAAGTAAAACTAGCTAAAATGTGCCTGGCTTCTCTTCACTGAAAAGCTCATTCTGAGTACATTTTTAGCATACGTTTGCTCCTGCCGGGTCAGCTGAGCAGCGAATTTCTATTTAACCACCTGCTTTCACGAGAGACCTCAGGGCTGCATGTTTTGAGCCCAGTACTGAGCCTGAAAAGCGTTTCCAACCCCACTTACAAGTAAAACTAGCTAAAATGTGCCTGGCTTCTCTTCACTGAAAAGCTCATTCTGAGTACATTTTTAGCATACGTTTGCTCCTGCTGGGTCAGCTGAGCAGCGAATTTCTATTTAACCACCTGCTATCATGAGAGACCTCAGGGCTGCATGTTTGAGCCCAGTATTGATCCTGAAAAGCGTTTCCAACCCCACTTACAAGTAAAACTAGCTAAAATGTGCCTGGCTGCTATTCACTGAAAAGCTCATTCTGTGTACATTTTTGGCATACGTTTGCTCCTACCGGGTCAGCTGAGCAGCGAATTTCTATTTAACCACCTGCTTTCATGAGAGACCTCAGGGCTGCATGTTTTGAGCCCAGTACTGAGCCTGAAAAGCATTTCCAACCCCACTTACAAGTAAAACTAGCTAAAATGTGCCTGGCTTCTCTTCACTGAAAAGCTCATTCAGAGTACATTTTTAGCATACGTTTGCTCCTGCCGGGTCAGCTGAGCAGCGAATTTCTATTTAACCACCTGCTATCATGAGAGACCTCAGGGCTGCATGTTTTGAGCCCAGTACTGAGCCTGAAAAGCATTTCCAACCCCACTTACAAGTAAAACTAGCTAAAATGTGCCTGGCTTCTCTTCACTGAAAAGCTCATTCTGAGTACATTTTTAGCATACGTTTTCTCCTGCCGGGTCAGCTGAGCAGCGAATTTCTATTTAACCACCTGCTATCATGAGAGACCTCAGGGCTGCATGTTTTGAGCCCAGTACTGATCCTGAAAAGCGTTTCCAACCCCACTTACAAGTAAAACTAGCTAAAATGTGCCTGGCTGATATTCAGTGAAAAGCTCATTCTGTGTACATTTTTGGCATACGTTTGCTCCTGCCGGGTCAGCTGAGCAGCGAATTTCTATTTAACCACCTGTTATCATGAGAGACTTCAGGGCTGCATGTTTTGAGCCCAGTACTGATCCTGAAAAGCGTTTCCAACCCCACTTACAAGTAAAACTAGCTAAAATGTGCCTGGCTGCTATTCACTGAAAAGCTCATTCTGTGTACATTTTTGGCATACCTTTGCTCCTACCAGGTCAGCTGAGCAGCGAATTTCTATTTAACCACCTGCTTTCATGAGAGACCTCAGGGCTGCATGTTTTGAGCCCAGTACTGAACCTGAAAAGCATTTCCAACCCCACTTACAAGTAAAACTAGCTAAAATGTGCCTGGCTTCTCTTCACTGAAAAGCTCATTCTGAGTACATTTTTAGCATACGTTTGCTCCTGCCGGGTCAGCTGAGCAGCGAATTTCTATTTAACCACCTGCTTTCATGAGAGACCATGCATGTTTTGAGCCCAGCACTGAGCCTGAAAAGCGTTTCCCAGCCCACTTACAAGTAAAACTAGCTAAAATGTGCCTGGCTGCTATTCACTGAAAAGCTCATTCTGTGTACATTTTTGGCATACGTTTGCACCTACCGGGTCAGCTGAGCAGCAAATTTCTATTTAACCATCTGCTTTCATGAGAGACCTCAGGGCTGCATGTTTTGAGCCCAGTACTGATCCTGAAAAGCGTTTCCAACCCCACTTACAAGTAAAACTAGCTAAAATGTGCCTGGCTGCTATTCACTGAAAAGCTCATTCTGTGTACATTTTTGGCATACGTTTGCTCCTACCGGGTCAGCTGAGCAGCGAATTTCTATTTAACCACCTGCCTTCATGAGAGACCTCAGGGCTGCATGTTTTGAGCCCAGTACTGAGCCTGAAAAGCGTTTCCAACCCCACTTACAATTAAAACTAGCTAAAATGTGCCTGGCTGCTATTCACTGAAAAGCTCATTCTGTGTACATTTTTGGCATACCTTTGCTCCTACCGGGTCAGCTGAGCAGCGAATTTCTATTTAACCACCTGCTTTCATGAGACACCTCAGGGCTGCATGTTTTGAGCCCAGTACTGAACCTGAAAAGCATTTCCAACCCCACTTACAAGTAAAACTAGCTAAAATGTGCCTGGCTTCTCTTCACTGAAAAGCTCATTCTGAGTACATTTTTAGCATACGTTTGCTCCTGCCGGGTCAGCTGAGCAGCGAATTTCTATTTAACCACCTGCTTTCATGAGAGACCTCAGGGATGCATGTTTTGAGCCCAGCACTGAGCCTGAAAAGCGTTTCCAACCCCACTTACAAGTAAAACTAGCTAAAATGTGCCTGGCTGCTATTCACTGAAAAGCTCATTCTGTGTACATTTTTGGCATACGTTTGCACCTACTGGGTCAGCTGAGCAGCAAATTTCTATTTAACCATCTGCTTTCATGAGAGACCTCAGGGCTGCATGTTTTGAGCCCAGTACTGATCCTGAAAAGCGTTTCCAACCCCACTTACAAGTAAAACTAGCTAAAATGTGCCTGGCTGCTATTCACTGAAAAGCTCATTCTGTGTACATTTTTGGCATACGTTTGCTCCTACCGGGTCAGCTGAGCAGCGAATTTCTATTTAACCACCTGCCTTCATGAGAGACCTCAGGGCTGCATGTTTTGAGCCCAGTACTGAGCCTGAAAAGCATTTCCAACCCCACTTACAAATAAAACTAGCTAAAATGTGCCTGGCTGCTATTCACTGAAAAGCTCATTCTGAGTACATTTTTGGCATACGTTTGCTCCTACCGGGTCAGCTGAGCAGCAAATTTCTATTTAACCACTTGCTTTCATGAGAGACCTCAGGGATGCATGTTTTGAGCCCAGTACTGAGCCTGAAAAGCATTTCCAACCCCACTTACAAGTAAAACTAGCTAAAATGTGCCTGGCTTCTCTTCACTGAAAAGCTCATTCTGAGTACATTTTTGGCATACGTTTGCTCCTGCCGGGTCAGCTGAGCAGCGAATTTCTATTTAACCACCTGCTATCATGAGAGACCTCAGGGCTGCATGTTTTGAGACCAGTACTGATCCTGAAAAGCGTTTCTAACCCCACTTACAAGTAAAACTAGCTAAAATGTGCCTGGCTGCTATTCACTGAAAAGCTCATTCTGAGTACATTTTTAGCATACGTTTGCTCCTGCTGGGTCAGCTGAGCAGCAAATTTCTATTTAACCACCTGCTATCATGAGAGACCTCAGGGCTGCATGTTTTGAGCCCAGTATTGATCCTGAAAAGCGTTTCCAACCCCACTTACAAGTAAAACTAGCTAAAATGTGCCTGGCTGCTATTCACTGAAAAGCTCATTCTGTGTACATTTTTGGCATACGTTTGCTCTTGCCGGGTCAGCTGAGCAGCGAATTTCTATTTGACCACCTGCTTTCATGAGAGACCTCAGAGCTGCATGTTTTGAGCCCAGTACTGAGCCTGAAAAGCATTTCCAACCCCACTTACAAGTAAAACTAGCTAAAATGTGCCTGGCTTCTCTTCACTGAAAAGCTCATTCTGAGTACATTTTTAGCATACGTTTGCTCCTGCCGGGTCAGCTGAGCAGCGAATTTCTATTTAACCACCTGCTTTCATGAGAGACCTCAGGGCTGCATGTTTTGAGCCCTGTACTGAGCCTGAAAAGCGTTTCCAACCCCACTTACAAGTAAAACTAGCTAAAATGTGCCTGGCTGCTATTCACTGAAAAGCTCATTCTGAGTACATTTTTAGCATACGTTTGCTCCTGCTGGGTCAGCTGAGCAGCGAATTTCTATTTAACCACCTGCTATCGTGAGAGACCTCAGGGCTGCATGTTTTGAGCCCAGTATTGATCCTGAAAAGCGTTTCCAACCCCACTTACAAGTAAAACTAGCTAAAATGTGCCTGGCTGCTATTCACTGAAAAGCTCATTCTGTGTACATTTTTGGCATACGTTTGCTCCTGCCGGGTCAGCTGAGCAGCGAATTTCTATTTGACCACCTGCTTTCATGAGAGACCTCAGAGCTGCATGTTTTGAGCCCAGTACTGAGCCTGAAAAGCATTTCCAACCCCACTTACAAGTAAAACTAGCTAAAATGTGCCTGGCTTCTCTTCACTGAAAAGCTCATTCTGAGTACATTTTTAGCATACGTTTGCTCCTGCCGGGTCAGCTGAGCAGCGAATTTCTATTTAACCACCTGCTTTCATGAGAGACCTCAGGGCTGCATGTTTTGAGCCCTGTACTGAGCCTGAAAAGCGTTTCCAACCCCACTTACAAGTAAAACTAGCTAAAATGTGCCTGGCTTCTCTTCACTGAAAAGCTCATTCTGAGTACATTTTTAGCATACGTTTGCTCCTGCCGGGTCAGCTGAGCAGCAAATTTCTATTTGACCACCTGCTTTCATGAGAGACCTCAGAGCTGCATGTTTTGAGCCCAGTACTGAGCCTGAAAAGCATTTCCAACCCCACTTACAAGTAAAACTAGCTAAAATGTGCCTGGCTTCTCTTCACTGAAAAGCTCATTCTGAGTACATTTTTAGCATACGTTTGCTCCTGCCGGGTCAGCTGAGCAGCGAATTTCTATTTAACCACCTGCTTTCATGAGAGACCTCAGGGCTGCATGTTTTGAGCCCAGTACTGAGCCTGAAAAGCGTTTCCAACCCCACTTACAAGTAAAACTAGCTAAAATGTGCCTGGCTTCTCTTCACTGAAAAGCTCATTCTGAGTACATTTTTAGCATACGTTTGCTCCTGCTGGGTCAGCTGAGCAGCGAATTTCTATTTAACCACCTGCTATCATGAGAGACCTCAGGGCTGCATGTTTTGAGCCCAGTATTGATCCTGAAAAGCGTTTCCAACCCCACTTACAAGTAAAACTAGCTAAAATGTGCCTGGCTGCTATTCACTGAAAAGCTCATTCTGTGTACATTTTTGGCATACGTTTGCTCCTACTGGGTCAGCTGAGCAGCGAATTTCTATTTAACCACCTGCTTTCATGAGAGACCTCAGGGCTGCATGTTTTGAGCCCAGTACTGAGCCTGAAAAGCATTTCCAACCCCACTTACAAGTAAAACTAGCTAAAATGTGCCTGGCTTCTCTTCACTGAAAAGCTCATTCTGAGTACATTTTTAGAATACGTTTGCTCCTGCCGGGTCAGCTGAGCAGCGAATTTCTATTTAACCACCTGCTATCATGAGAGACCTCAGGGCTGCATGTTTTGAGCCCAGTACTGATCCTGAAAAGCGTTTTCAACCCCACTTACAAGTAAAACTAGCTAAAATGTGCCTGGCTTCTCTTCACTGAAAAGCTCATTCTGAGTACATTTTTAGCATACGTTTGCTCCTGCTGGGTCAGCTGAGCAGCGAATTTCTATTTAACCACCTGCTATCATGAGAGACCTCAGGGCTGCATGTTTTGAGCCCAGTACTGATCCTGAAAAGCGTTTCCAACCCCACTTACAAGTAAAACTAGCTAAAATGTGCCTGGCTGCTATTCACTGAAAAGCTCATTCTGTGTACATTTTTGGCATACCTTTGCTCCTACCGGGTCAGCTGAGCAGCGAATTTCTATTTAAGCACCTGCTTTCATGAGAGACCTCAGGGCTGCATGTTTTGAGCCCAGTACTGAGCCTGAAAAGCATTTCCAACCCCATTTACAAGTAAAACTAGCAAAAATGTGCCTGGCTTCTCTTCACTGAAAAGCTCATTCTGAGTACATTTTTAGCATACATTTGCTCCTGCCGGGTCAGCTGAGCAGCGAATTTCTATTTAACCACCTGCTTTCATGAGAGACCTCAGGGCTGCATGTTTTGAGCCCAGTACTGAGCTTGAAAAGCGTTTCCAACCCCACTTACAAGTAAAACTAGCTAAAATGTGCCTGGCTTCTCTTCACTGAAAAGCTCATTCTGAGTACATTTTTAGCATACGTTTGCTCCTGCTGGGTCAGCTGAGCAGCGAATTTCTATTTAACCACCTGCTTTCATGAGAGACCTCAGGGCTGCATGTTTTGAGCCCAGTACTGAGCCTGAAAAGCATTTCCAACCCCACTTACAAGTAAAACTAGCAAAAATGTGCCTGGCTTCTCTTCACTGAAAAGCTCATTCTGAGTACATTTTTAGCATACATTTGCTCCTGCCGGGTCAGCTGAGCAGCGAATTTCTATTTAACCACCTGCTTTCATGAGAGACCTCAGGGATGCATGTTTTGAGCCCAGCACTGAGCCTGAAAAGCGTTTCCAACACCACTTACACGTAAAACTAGCTAAAATGTGCCTGGCTTCTCTTCACTGAAAAGCTCATTCTGAGTACATTTTTAGCATATGTTTGCTCCTGCCGGGTCAGCTGAGCAGCGAATTTCTATTTAACCACCTGCTATCATGAGAGACCTCAGGGCTGCATGTTTTGAGCCCTGTACTGAGCCTGAAAAGCATTTCCAACCCCACTTACAAGTAAAACTAGCTAAAATGTGCCTGGCTGCTATTCACTGAAAAGCTCATTCTGTGTACATTTTTGGCATACGTTTGCTCCTGCCGGGTCAGCTGAGCAGCGATTTTCTATTTAACCACCTGCTATCACGAGAGACCTCAGGGCTGCATGGTTTGAGCCCAGTACTGATCCTGAAAAGCGTTTCCAACCCCACTTACAAGTAAAACTAGCTAAAATGTGCCTGGCTTCTCTTCACTGAAAAGCTCATTCTGAGTACATTTTTAGCATACGTTTGCTCCTGCCGGGTCAGCTGAGCAGCGAATTTCTATTTAACCACCTGCTTTCATGAGAGACCTCAGGGCTGCATGTTTTGAGCCCAGTACTGAGCCTGAAAAGCATTTCCAACCCCACTTACAAGTAAAACTAGCTAAAATGTGCCTGGCTTCTCTTCACTGAAAAGCTCATTCTGAGTACATTTTTAGCATACGTTTGCTCCTGCCGGGTCAGCTGAGCAGCGAATTTCTATTTAACCACCTGCTATCATGAGAGACCTCAGGGCAGCATGTTTTGAGCCCAGTACTGATCCTGAAAAGCGTTTCCAACCCCACTTACAAGTAAAACTAGCTAAAATGTGCCTGGCTGCTATTCACTAAAAAGCTCATTCTCTGTACATTTTTGGCATACGTTTGCTCCTACCGGGTCAGCTGAGCAGCGAATTTCTATTTAACCACCTGCTTTCATGAGAGACCTCAGAGCTGCATGTTTTGAGCCCTGTACTGAGCCTGAAAAGCATTTCCAACCCCACTTACAAGTAAAACTAGCTAAAATGTGCCTGGCTTCTCTTCACTGAAAAGCTCATTCTGAGTATATTTTTAGCATACGTTTGCTCCTGCCGGGTCAGCTGAGCAGCGAATTTCTATTTGACCACCTGCTTTCATGAGAGACCTCAGAGCTGCATGTTTTGAGCCCAGTACTGAGCCTGAAAAGCATTTCCAACCCCACTTACAAGTAAAACTAGCTAAAATGTGCCTGGCTTCTCTTCACTGAAAAGCTCATTCTGAGTACATTTTTAGCATACGTTTGCTCCTGCCGGGTCAGCTGAGCAGCGAATTTCTATTTAACCACCTGCTTTCATGAGAGACCTCAGGGCTGCATGTTTTGAGCCCAGTACTGAGCCTGAAAAGCGTTTCCAACCCCACTTACAAGTAAAACTAGCTAAAATGTGCCTGGCTTCTCTTCACTGAAAAGCTCATTCTGAGCACATTTTTAGCATACGTTTGCTCCTGCTGGGTCAGCTGAGCAGCGAATTTCTATTTAACCACCTGCTATCATGAGAGACCTCAGGGCTGCATGTTTTGAGCCCAGTATTGATCCTGAAAAGCGTTTCCAACCCCACTTACAAGTAAAACTAGCTAAAATGTGCCTGGCTGCTATTCACTGAAAAGCTCATTCTGTGTACATTTTTGGCATACGTTTGCTCCTACCGGGTCAGCTGAGCAGCGAATTTCTATTTAACCACCTGCTTTCATGAGAGACCTCAGGGCTGCATGTTTTGAGCCCAGTACTGAGCCTGAAAAGCATTTCCAACCCCACTTACAAGTAAAACTAGCTAAAATGTGCCTGGCTTCTCTTCACTGAAAAGCTCATTCTGAGTACATTTTTAGCATACGTTTTCTCCTGCCGGGTCAGCTGAGCAGCGAATTTCTATTTAACCACCTGCTATCATGAGAGACCTCAGGGCTGCATGTTTTGAGCCCAGTACTGATCCTGAAAAGCGTTTCCAACCCCACTTACAAGTAAAACTAGCTAAAATGTGCCTGGCTGCTATTCAATGAAAAGCTCATTCTGTGTACATTTTTGGCATACGTTTGCTCCTGCCGGGTCAGCTGAGCAGCGAATTTCTATTTAACCACCTGCTATCATGAGAGACTTCAGGGCTGCATGTTTTGAGCCCAGTACTGATCCTGAAAAGCGTTTCCAACCCCACTTACAAGTAAAACTAGCTAAAATGTGCCTGGCTGCTATTCACTGAAAAGCTCATTCTGTGTACATTTTTGGCATACCTTTGCTCCTACCGGGTCAGCTGAGCAGCGAATTTCTATTTAACCACCTGCTTTCATGAGAGACCTCAGGGCTGCATGTTTTGAGCCCAGTACTGAACCTGAAAAGCATTTCCAACCCCACTTACAAGTAAAACTAGCTAAAATGTGCCTGGCTTCTCTTCACTGAAAAGCTCATTCTGAGTACATTTTTGGCATACGTTTGCTCCTACCGGGTCAGCTGAGCAGCGAATTTCTATTTAACCACCTGCTTTCATGAGAGACCTCAGGGCTGCATGTTATGAGCCCAGTACTGAGCCTGAAAAGCATTTCCAACCCCACTTACAAGTAAAACTAGCTGAAATGTGCCTGGCTTCTCTTCACTGAAAAGCTCATTCTGAGTACATTTTTAGCATACGTTTTCTCCTGCCGGGTCAGCTGAGCAGCGAATTTCTATTTAACCACCTGCTATCATGAGAGACCTCAGGACTGCATGTTTTGAGCCCAGTACTGATCCTGAAAAGCGTTTCCAACCCCACTTACAAGTAAAACTAGCTAAAATGTGCCTGGCTGCTATTCAATGAAAAGCTCATTCTGTGTACATTTTTGGCATACGTTTGCTCCTGCCGGGTCAGCTGAGCAGGGAATTTCTATTTAACCACCTGCTATCATGAGAGATTCAGGGCTGCATGTTTTGAGCCCAGTACTGATCCTGAAAAGCGTTTCCAACCCCACTTACAAGTAAAACTAGCTAAAATGTGCCTGGCTGCTATTCACTGAAAAGCTCATTCTGTGTACATTTTTGGCATACCTTTGCTCCTACCGGGTCAGCTGAGCAGCGAATTTCTATTTAACCACCTGCTTTCATGAGAGACCTCAGGGCTGCATGTTTTGAGCCCAGTACTGAACCTGAAAAGCATTTCCAACCCCACTTACAAGTAAAACTAGCTAAAATGTGCCTGGCTTCTCTTCACTGAAAAGCTCATTCTGAGTACATTTTTAGCATACGTTTGCTCCTGCCGGGTCAGCTGAGCAGCGAATTTCTATTTAACCACCTGCTATCATGAGAGACCTCAGGGCTGCATGTTTTGAGCCCTGTACTGAGCCTGAAAAGCGTTTCCAACCCCACTTACAAGTAAAACTAGCTAAAATGTGCCTGGCTTCTCTTCACTGAAAAGCTCATTCTGAGTACATTTTTAGCATACGTTTGCTCCTGCCGGGTCAGCTGAGAAGCGAATTTCTATTTAACCACCTGCTATCATGAGAGACCTCAGGGCTGCATGTTTTGAGCCCAGTATTGATCCTGAAAAGCGTTTCCAACCCCACTTACAAGTAAAACTAGCTAAAATGTGCCTGGCTGCTATTCACTGAAAAGCTCATTCTGTGTACATTTTTGGCATACGTTTGCACCTACCGGGTCAGCTGAGCAGCAAATTTCTATTTAACCATGTGCTTTCATGAGAGACCTCAGGGCTGCATGTTTTGAGCCCAGTACTGATCCTGAAAAGCATTTCCAACCACACTTACAAGTAAAACTAGCTACAATGTGCCTGGCTGCTATTCACTGAAAAGCTCATTCTGTGTACATTTTTGGCATACGTTTGCTCCTACCGGGTCAGCTGAGCAGCGAATTTCTATTTAACCACCTGCCTTCATGAGAGACCTCAGGGCTGCATGTTTTGAGCCCAGTACTGAGCCTGAAAAGCATTTCCAACCCCATTTACAAATAAAACTAGCTAAAATGTGCCTGGCTGCTATTCACTGAAAAGCTCATTCTGTGTACATTTTTGGCATACGTTTGCTCCTGCCGGGTCAGCTGAGCAGCGAATTTCTATTTAACCACCTGCTATCATGAGAGACCTCAGGGCTGCATGTTTTGAGCCCAGTACTGATCCTGAAAAGCGTTTCCAACCCCACTTACAAGTAAAACTAGCTAAAATGTGCCTGGCTTCTCTTCACTGAAAAGCTCATTCTGAGTACATTTTTAGCATACGTTTGCTCCTGCCGGGTCAGCTGAGCAGCGAATTTCTATTTAACCACCTGCTATCATGAGAGACCTCAGGGCTGCATGTTTTGACCCCAGTACTGATCCTGAAAAGCGTTTCCAACCCCACTTACAAGTAAAACTAGCTAAAATGTGCCTGGCTTCTCTTCACTGAAAAGCTCATTCTGAGTACATTTTTCGCATACGTTTGCTCCTGCCGGGTCAGCTGAGCAGCGAATTTCTATTTAACCACCTGCTATCACGAGAGACCTCAGGGCTGCATGTTTTGAGCCCAGTACTGAGCCTGAAAAGCATTTCCAACCCCACTTACAAGTAAAACTAGCTAAAATGTGCCTGGCTTCTCTTCACTGAAAAGCTCATTCTGAGTACATTTTTAGCATACGTTTGCTCCTGCCGGGTCAGCTGAGCAGCGAATTTCTATTTAACCACCTGCTATCATGAGAGACCTCAGGGCTGCATGTTTTGAGCCCAGTACTGATCCTGAAAAGCGTTTCCAACCCCACTTACAAGTAAAACTAGCAAAAATGTGCCTGGCTTCTCTTCACTGAAAAGCTCATTCTGAGTACATTTTTAGCATACGTTTGCTCCTGCCGGGTCAGCTGAGCAGCGAATTTCTATTTGACCACCTGCTTTCATGAGAGACCTCAGAGCTGCATGTTTTGAGCCCAGTACTGAGCCTGAAAAGCATTTCCAACCCCACTTACAAGTAAAACTAGCTAAAATGTGCCTGGCTTCTCTTCACTGAAAAGCTCATTCTGAGTACATTTTTAGCATACGTTTGCTCCTGCCGGGTCAGCTGAGCAGCGAATTTCTATTTAACCACCTGCTTTCATGAGAGACCTCAGGGCTGCATGTTTTGAGCCCAGTACTGAGCCTGAAAAGCGTTTCCAACCCCACTTACAAGTAAAACTAGCTAAAATGTGCCTGGCTTCTCTTCACTGAAAAGCTCATTCTGAGTACATTTTTAGCATACGTTTGCTCCTGCTGGGTCAGCTGAGCAGCGAATTTCTATTTAACCACCTGCTATCATGAGAGACCTCAGGGCTGCATGTTTTGAGCCCAGTATTGATCCTGAAAAGCGTTTCCAACCCCACTTACAATTAAAACTAGCTAAAATGTGCCTGGCTGCTATTCACTGAAAAGCTCATTCTGTGTACATTTTTGGCATACGTTTGCTCCTACCGGGTCAGCTGAGCAGCGAATTTCTATTTAACCACCTGCTTTCATGAGAGACCTCAGGGCTGCATGTTTTGAGCCCAGTACTGAGCCTGAAAAGCATTTCCAACCCCACTTACAAGTAAAACTAGCTAAAATGTGCCTGGCTTCTCTTCACTGAAAAGCTCATTCTGAGTACATTTTTAGCATACGTTTGCTCCTGCCGGGTCAGCTGAGCAGCGAATTTCTATTTAACCACCTGCTATCATGAGAGACCTCAGGGCTGCATGTTTTGAGCCCAGTTCTGATCCTGAAAAGCGTTTCCAACCCCACTTACAAGTAAAACTAGCTAAAATGTGCCTGGCTGCTATTCACTGAAAAGCTCATTCTGTGTACATTTTTGGCATACCTTTGCTCCTACCGGGTCAGCTGAGCAGCGAATTTCTATTTAAGCACCTGCTTTCATGAGAGACCTCAGGGCTGCATGTTTTGAGCCCAGTACTGAGCCTGAAAAGCATTTCCAACCCCACTTACAAGTAAAACTAGCAAAAATGTGCCTGGCTTCTCTTCACTGAAAAGCTCATTCTGAGTACATTTTTAGCATACATTTGCTCCTGCCGGTTCAGCTGAGCAGCGAATTTCTATTTAACCACCTGCTTTCATGAGAGACCTCAGGGATGCATGTTTTGAGCCCAGCACTGAGCCTGAAAAGCGTTTCCAACGCCACTTACACGTAAAACTAGCTAAAATGTGCCTGGCTTCTCTTCACTGAAAAGCTCATTCTGAGTACATTTTTAGCATACGTTTGCTCCTGCCGGGTCAGCTGAGCAGCGAATTTCTATTTAACCACCTGCTATCATGAGAGACCTCAGGGCTGCATGTTTTGAGCCCAGTATTGATCCTGAAAAGCGTTTCCAACCCCACTTACAAGTAAAACTAGCTAAAATGTGCCTGGCTGCTATTCACTGAAAAGCTCATTCTGTGTACATTTTTGGCATACGTTTGCTCCTACCGGGTCAGCTGAGCAGCGAATTTCTATTTAACCACCTGCTTTCATGAGAGACCTCAGGGCTGCATGTTTTGAGCCCAGTACTGAGCCTGAAAAGCATTTCCAACCCCACTTACAAGTAAAACTAGCTGAAATGTGCCTGGCTTCTCTTCACTGAAAAGCTCATTCTGAGTACATTTTTAGCATACGTTTTCTCCTGCCGGGTCAGCTGAGCAGCGAATTTCTATTTAACCACCTGCTATCATGAGAGACCTCAGGGCTGCATTTTTTGAGCCCAGTACTGATCCTGAAAAGCGTTTCCAACCCCACTTACAAGTAAAACTAGCTAAAATGTGCCTGGCTGCTATTCAATGAAAAGCTCATTCTGTGTACATTTTTGGCATACGTTTGCTCCTGCCGGGTCAGCTGAGCAGCGAATTTCTATTTAACCACCTGCTATCATGAGAGACTTCAGGGCTGCATGTTTTGAGCCCAGTACTGATCCTGAAAAGCGTTTCCAACCCCACTTACAAGTAAAACTAGCTAAAATGTGCCTGGCTGCTATTCACTGAAAAGCTCATTCTGTGTACATTTTTGGCATACCTTTGCTCCTACCGGGTCAGCTGAGCAGCGAATTTCTATTTAACCACCTGCTTTCATGAGAGACCTCAGGGCTGCATGTTTTGAGCCCAGTACTGAACCTGAAAAGCATTTCCAACCCCACTTACAAGTAAAACTAGCTAAAATGTGCCTGGCTTCTCTTCACTGAAAAGCTCATTCTGAGTACATTTTTATGTTATGTTATGTTATGTTATGTTATTTTTTATTTAATATAGCGCAACGGTTACTCAAAAAGAGAATCCCGGCGCTTTAGGTAAGGTGAAACTGGTTACAGAATAACACAACACAGATAAAAACAAATTAAAAGTCCATAAAAGAAACAGGGCAACCGGCAAGGCTATTGAGAGAACAGCCAGGTTTTGAGGCCTTTCCTAAATTCAAGAAGACTGGACGCCCCTCGCAAAGGGAGCGGTAAGGAATTCCACAACTGTGGGGCCAAAAGACTGAAGGAGCGGCCACCTAGGCGGGCCCTCTTCACGCGCGGAACAGCCGCGAGAAGTAAAGATTCCGATCTCAACGCGCGAGTAGGGTGGTAGAAAGTGAGCCTCTTTCGCAGATGTTTGGCTCCCACCGCATGGAGAGCCTTGTAGGCTAGGGTCAACGCCTTAAAGGCAATCCGTTTGCGGATGGGTAGCCAATGTAACTTCACCAACAACCCAGAGGCGCTGGTGCGTCTACTTAGGCCAAAAATGGCCCTGGCCGCCGCGTTCTGTGCCACTTGAAGCCGCTGCAGCAAATACTCTGGTAGGCCCAGGTACAGACTGTTGGCATAATCCAACCTGGAGCCTATCAGGGCCTGCACCGTCAGCCTCTTGTGATCCTCAGACAAGAGAGGCAGAAACTTCCGCAACATTTTTAGCAAGCCAAAACAAGTGCCAGTTACCCCCAGAATCTGGGCTTTCATCGACAGCCCCTTGTCGATCTTAACCCCCAGGTTTTTAGCCATGGGAGAAGAGCCGGACGGAGGGAACATGTCGATGGGCCACCAGGCCTGCCAGCTGGGCTCCGAATCGCACCCGAAGAAGAGAACCTCCGATTTATCAGAATTGCACTTGAGGCTGTGCAGTTGAAACCATGCGAACACAGCCCCAAGGCAGTTCTGGATCCTCTCCCCGTCAAAGTCAGCCCCCCTCTCGCAGGAGAAGAGGAGCTGAGTGTCGTCGGCATACAACACGATCCGGGCACCAAAAGACTCCGCCACCGCCGCCAAAGGGGTCATATAGATATTAAAAAGGGTCGGGCTCAAAATAGAGCCCTGAGGGACCCCGACTCCCAAAGGCGGCATTACAGCGGTGTCAGAAGATGTCCAGATCGTTTGCCGGCGGCCAGCCAGGAAGGAAGCATACGTTTTCTCCTGCCGGGTCAGCTGAGCAGCGAATTTCTATTTAACCACCTGCTATCATGAGAGACCTCAGGGCTGCATGTTTTGAGCCCAGTACTGATCCTGAAAAGCGTTTCCAACCCCACTTACAAGTAAAACTAGCTAAAATGTGCCTGGCTGCTATTCAATGAAAAGCTCATTCTGTGTACATTTTTGGCATACGTTTGCTCCTGCCGGGTCAGCTGAGCAGCGAATTTCTATTTAACCACCTGCTATCATGAGAGATTCAGGGCTGCATGTTTTGAGCCCAGTACTGATCCTGAAAAGCGTTTCCAACCCCACTTACAAGTAAAACTAGCTAAAATGTGCCTGGCTGCTATTCACTGAAAAGCTCATTCTGTGTACATTTTTGGCATACCTTTGCTCCTACCGGGTCAGCTGAGCAGCGAATTTCTATTTAACCACCTGCTTTCATGAGAGACCTCAGGGCTGCATGTTTCGAGCCCAGTACTGAACCTGAAAAGCATTTCCAACCCCACTTACAAGTAAAACTAGCTAAAATGTGCCTGGCTTCTCTTCACTGAAAAGCTCATTCTGAGTACATTTTTAGCATACGTTTGCTCCTGCCGGGTCAGCTGAGCAGCGAATTTCTATTTAACCACCTGCTATCATGAGAGACCTCAGGGCTGCATGTTTTGAGCCCTGTACTGAGCCTGAAAAGCGTTTCCAACCCCACTTACAAGTAAAACTAGCTAAAATGTGCCTGGCTTCTCTTCACTGAAAAGCTCATTCTGAGTACATTTTTAGCATACGTTTGCTCCTGCCGGGTCAGCTGGGAAGCGAATTTCTATTTAACCACCTGCTATCATGAGAGACCTCAGGGCTGCATGTTTTGAGCCCAGTATTGATCCTGAAAAGCGTTTCCAACCCCACTTACAAGTAAAACTAGCTAAAATGTGCCTGGCTGCTATTCACTGAAAAGCTCATTCTGTGTACATTTTTGGCATACGTTTGCACCTACCGGGTCAGCTGAGCAGCAAATTTCTATTTAACCATGTGCTTTCATGAGAGACCTCAGGGCTGCATGTTTTGAGCCCAGTACTGATCCTGAAAAGCGTTTCCAACCCCACTTACAAGTAAAACTAGCTAAAATGTGCCTGGCTGCTATTCACTGAAAAGCTCATTCTGTGTACATTTTTGGCATACGTTTGCTCCTACCGGGTCAGCTGAGCAGCGAATTTCTATTTAACCACCTGCCTTCATGAGAGACCTCAGGGCTGCATGTTTTGAGCCCAGTACTGAGCCTGAAAAGCATTTCCAACCCCACTTACAAATAAAACTAGCTAAAATGTGCCTGGCTGCTATTCACTGAAAAGCTCATTCTGTGTACATTTTTGGCATACGTTTGCTCCTGCCGGGTCAGCTGAGCAGCGAATTTCTATTTAACCACCTGCTATCATGAGAGACCTCAGGGCTGCATGTTTTGAGCCCAGTACTGATCCTGAAAAGCGTTTCCAACCCCACTTACAAGTAAAACTAGCTAAAATGTGCCTGGCTTCTCTTCACTGAAAAGCTCATTCTGAGTACATTTTTAGCATACGTTTGCTCCTGCCGGGTCAGCTGAGCAGCGAATTTCTATTTAACCACCTGCTATCATGAGAGACCTCAGGGCTGCATGTTTTGACCCCAGTACTGATCCTGAAAAGCGTTTCCAACCCCACTTACAAGTAAAACTAGCTAAAATGTGCCTTGCTGCTATTCACTGAAAAGCTCATTCTCTGTACATTTTTGGCATACGTTTGCTCCTACCGGGTCAGCTGAGCAGCGAATTTCTATTTATCCACCTGCTTTCATGAGAGACCTCAGAACTGCATGTTTTGAGCCCAGTACTGAGCCTGAAAAGCATTTCCAACCCCACTTACAAGTAAAACTAGCAAAAATGTGCCTGGCTTCTCTTCACTGAAAAGCTCATTCTGAGTACATTTTTAGCATACATTTGCTCCTGCCGGGTCAGCTGAGCAGCGAATTTCTATTTAACCACCTGCTTTCATGAGAGACCTCAGGGATGCATGTTTTGAGCCCAGCACTGAGCCTGAAAAGCGTTTCCAACGCCACTTACACGTAAAACTAGCTAAAATGTGCCTGGCTTCTCTTCACTGAAAAGCTCATTCTGAGTACATTTTTAGCATACGTTTGCTCCTGCCGGGTCAGCTGAGCAGCGAATTTCTATTTAACCACCTGCTATCATGAGAGACCTCAGGGCTGCATGTTTTGAGCCCTGTACTGAGCCTGAAAAGCATTTCCAACCCCACTTACAAGTAAAACTAGCTAAAATGTGCCTGGCTTCTCTTCACTGAAAAGCTCATTCTGAGTACATTTTTCGCATACGTTTGCTCCTGCCGGGTCAGCTGAGCAGCGAATTTCTATTTAACCACCTGCTATCACGAGAGACCTCGGGGCTGCATGTTTTGAGCCCAGTACTGAGCCTGAAAAGCATTTCCAACCCCACTTACAAGTAAAACTAGCTAAAATGTGCCTGGCTTCTCTTCACTGAAAAGCTCATTCTGAGTACATTTTTAGCATACGTTTGCTCCTGCCGGGTCAGCTGAGCAGCGAATTTCTATTTAACCACCTGCTATCATGAGAGACCTCAGGGCTGCATGTTTTGAGCCCAGTACTGATCCTGAAAAGCGTTTCCAACCCCACTTACAAGTAAAACTAGCAAAAATGTGCCTGGCTTCTCTTCACTGAAAAGCTCATTCTGAGTACATTTTTAGCATACGTTTGCTCCTGCCGGGTCAGCTGAGCAGCGAATTTCTATTTGACCACCTGCTTTCATGAGAGACCTCAGAGCTGCATGTTTTGAGCCCAGTACTGAGCCTGAAAAGCATTTCCAACCCCACTTACAAGTAAAACTAGCTAAAATGTGCCTGGCTTCTCTTCACTGAAAAGCTCATTCTGAGTACATTTTTAGCATACGTTTGCTCCTGCCGGGTCAGCTGAGCAGCGAATTTCTATTTAACCACCTGCTTTCATGAGAGACCTCAGGGCTGCATGTTTTGAGCCCAGTACTGAGCCTGAAAAGCGTTTCCAACCCCACTTACAAGTAAAACTAGCTAAAATGTGCCTGGCTTCTCTTCACTGAAAAGCTCATTCCGAGTACATTTTTAGCATACGTTTGCTCCTGCTGGGTCAGCTGAGCAGCGAATTTCTATTTAACCACCTGCTATCATGAGAGACCTCAGGGCTGCATGTTTTGAGCCCAGTATTGATCCTGAAAAGCGTTTCCAACCCCACTTACAATTAAAACTAGCTAAAATGTGCCTGGCTGCTATTCACTGAAAAGCTCATTCTGTGTACATTTTTGGCATACGTTTGCTCCTACCGGGTCAGCTGAGCAGCGAATTTCTATTTAACCACCTGCTTTCATGAGAGACCTCAGGGCTGCATGTTTTGAGCCCAGTACTGAGCCTGAAAAGCATTTCCAACCCCACTTACAAGTAAAACTAGCTAAAATGTGCCTGGCTGCTATTCACTGAAAAGCTCATTCTGTGTACATTTTTGGCATACGTTTGCTCCTACCGGGTCAGCTGAGCAGCGAATTTCTATTTAACCACCTGCTTTCATGAGAGACCTCAGGGCTGCATGTTTTGAGCCCAGTACTGAGCCTGAAAAGCATTTCCAACCCCACTTACAAGTAAAACTAGCTGAAATGTGCCTGGCTTCTCTTCACTGAAAAGCTCATTCTGAGTACATTTTAGCAAGTAAAACTAGCTAAAATGTGCCTGGCTGCTATTCAGTAAAAAGCTCATTCTGTGTACATTTTTGGCATACGTTTGCTCCTGCCGGGTCAGCTGAGCAGCGAATTTCTATTTAACCACCTGCTATCATGAGAGACTTCAGGGCTGCATGTTTTGAGCCCAGTACTGATCCTGAAAAGCGTTTCCAACCCCACTTACAAGTAAAACTAGCTAAAATGTGCCTGGCTGCTATTCACTGAAAAGCTCATTCTGTGTACATTTTTGGCATACCTTTGCTCCTACCGGGTCAGCTGAGCAGCGAATTTCTATTTAACCACCTGCTTTCATGAGAGACCTCAGGGCTGCATGTTTTGAGCCCAGTACTGAACCTGAAAAGCATTTCCAACCCCACTTACAAGTAAAACTAGCTAAAATGTGCCTGGCTTCTCTTCACTGAAAAGCTCATTCTGAGTACATTTTTAGCATACGTTTGCTCCTGCCGGGTCAGCTGAGAAGCGAATTTCTATTTAACCACCTGCTATCATGAGAGACCTCAGGGCTGCATGTTTTGAGCCCAGTATTGATCCTGAAAAGCGTTTCCAACCCCACTTACAAGTAAAACTAGCTAAAATGTGCCTGGCTGCTATTCACTGAAAAGCTCATTCTGTGTACATTTTTGGCATACGTTTGCACCTACCGGGTCAGCTGAGCAGCAAATTTCTATTTAACCATGTGCTTTCATGAGAGACCTCAGGGCTGCATGTTTTGAGCCCAGTACTGATCCTGAAAAGCGTTTCCAACCCCACCTACAAGTAAAACTAGCTAAAATGTGCCTGGCTGCTATTCACTAAAAAGCTCATTCTCTGTACATTTTTGGCATACGTTTGCTCCTACCGGGTCAGCTGAGCAGCGAATTTCTATTTAACCACCTGCTTTCATGAGAGACCTCAGAGCTGCATGTTTTGAGCCCTGTACTGAGCCTGAAAAGCATTTCCAACCCCACTTACAAGTAAAACTAGCTAAAATGTGCCTGGCTTCTCTTCACTGAAAAGCTCATTCTGAGTACATTTTTAGCATACGTTTGCTCCTGCCGGGTCAGCTGAGCAGTGAATTTCTATTTGACCACCTGCTTTCATGAGAGACCTCAGAGCTGCATGTTTTGAGCCCAGTACTGAGCCTGAAAAGCATTTCCAACCCCACTTACAAGTAAAACTAGCTAAAATGTGCCTGGCTTCTCTTCACTGAAAAGCTCATTCTGAGTACATTTTTAGCATACGTTTGCTCCTGCCGGGTCAGCTGAGCAGCGAATTTCTATTTAACCACCTGCTTTCAGGAGAGACCTCAGGGCTGCATGTTTTGAGCCCAGTACTGAGCCTGAAAAGCGTTTCCAACCCCACTTACAAGTAAAACTAGCTAAAATGTGCCTGGCTTCTCTTCACTGAAAAGCTCATTCTGTGTACATTTTTGGCATACGTTTGCTCCTACCGGGTCAGCTGAGCAGCGAATTTCTATTTAACCACCTGCTTTCATGAGAGACCTGAGGGCTGCATGTTTTGAGCCCAGTACTGAGCCTGAAAAGCGTTTCCAACCCCACTTACAAGTAAAACTAGCTAAAATGTGCCTGGCTGCTATTCACTGAAAAGCTCATTCTGTGTACATTTTTGGCATACCTTTGCTCCTACCGGGTCAGCTGAGCAGCGAATTTCTATTTAAGCACCTGCTTTCATGAGAGACCTCAGGGCTGCATGTTTTGAGCCCAGTACTGAGCCTGAAAAGCATTTCCAACCCCACTTACAAGTAAAACTAGCAAAAATGTGCCTGGCTTCTCTTCACTGAAAAGCTCATTCTGAGTACATTTTTAGCATACATTTGCTCCTGCCGGGTCAGCTGAGCAGCGAATTTCTATTTAACCACCTGCTTTCATGAGAGACCTCAGGGATGCATGTTTTGAGCCCAGCACTGAGCCTGAAAAGCGTTTCCAACGCCACTTACACGTAAAACTAGCTAAAATGTGCCTGGCTTCTCTTCACTGAAAAGCTCATTCTGAGTACATTTTTAGCATACGTTTGCTCCTGCCGGGTCAGCTGAGCAGCGAATTTCTATTTAACCACCTGCTATCATGAGAGACCTCAGGGCTGCATGTTTTGAGCCCAGTATTGATCCTGAAAAGCGTTTCCAACCCCACTTACAAGTAAAACTAGCTAAAATGTGCCTGGCTGCTATTCACTGAAAAGCTCATTCTGTGTACATTTTTGGCATACGTTTGCTCCTACCGGGTCAGCTGAGCAGCGAATTTCTATTTAACCACCTGCTTTCATGAGAGACCTCAGGGCTGCATGTTTTGAGCCCAGTACTGAGCCTGAAAAGCATTTCCAACCCCACTTACAAGTAAAACTAGCTGAAATGTGCCTGGCTTCTCTTCACTGAAAAGCTCATTCTGAGTACATTTTTAGCATACGTTTTCTCCTGCCGGGTCAGCTGAGCAGCGAATTTCTATTTAACCACCTGCTATCATGAGAGACCTCAGGGCTGCATGTTTTGAGCCCAGTACTGATCCTGAAAAGCGTTTCCAACCCCACTTACAAGTAAAACTAGCTAAAATGTGCCTGGCTGCTATTCAGTGAAAAGCTCATTCTGTGTACATTTTTGGCATACGTTTGCTCCTGCCGGGTCAGCTGAGAAGCGAATTTCTATTTAACCACCTGCTATCATGAGAGACCTCAGGGCTGCATGTTTTGAGCCCAGTATTGATCCTGAAAAGCGTTTCCAACCCCACTTACAAGTAAAACTAGCTAAAATGTGCCTGGCTGCTATTCACTGAAAAGCTCATTCTGTGTACATTTTTGGCATACGTTTGCACCTACCGGGTCAGCTGAGCAGCAAATTTCTATTTAACCATGTGCTTTCATGAGAGACCTCAGGGCTGCATGTTTTGAGCCCAGTACTGATCCTGAAAAGCATTTCCAACCACACTTACAAGTAAAACTAGCTACAATGTGCTGTAGTGTAGTTCCTAGTTTCCCACTAGGCCCTGCGCATTGGAATAACATAAACAGTAGTATCGACGTGGAACTGGCTATATTCCAGGCCTCCACTGACTATGCTAAACTTAATTGGGTTGTGTTACCAACTAGCTCAGAGGTCACTGGAAACTTTCTTCTCTGCATAGGAAGTGATCAGCTTCCTTGGCACAGACAAGAAGGGATTCAGCTTTCCAACAACCGTGCAACATGACAACTTTGCTCCTCAGATCAAGAGTCGATCTCTAGGGTCGTGTGAAACAATAGACATAGATTTCACTCAGTCAGTCTAGTGCAGTTTACTTTCACAGTATGTAGAGAATAGAGAGACGGGCGTGTATCAATAAAGGTTAACATTTATTGAACAGTCTTTCTTCTCGTACAAGAGAAATGTATTGCCACAATTGCAATAACTGTTATTATGAAAAGTACGTACAGTAAGATAAGAATAGTGAAATAGAACTGTAAAAGCATTGATATGGTTTCTTAGCCATCCAATGGTTTAAAAGTAATAAAACATTTATACAGTCATATATACATTAGGCTAACATACTCAACTGGTGCTTCTAACTAAGCCTACCCCAGTGTGCCTGACCTAGGCCTAACACGTGAGAAGGGGAGTAAGTAAGTAGCTTAAGTTAAGTTGGTTTTGCCAAGGTTTGTTTCAAGAATTCTCTTCTAAGGGTTTAGTCAACACCATACCTCTGAATAGAATGATGGAGGATTGGTATCTCCTTCAGGGGTCTCTCTCGATATCCCAGTCACCCGCGAGGGTAAACCGGAAGCGCCGGGACTGGATTTCTCTGCACGAGAAAGGCAGCGGCTTCTCTCAGCGCGTCGAGGAAGGAGGGGTGACAGCGTCCGCGGGCAGCTGGGCTGGATGTCTTCGCAGAGGACGGCTGCACGGCTCCTCAAGCGTACTGCACCATAGGTCGCGCTGTAGCGGCGATAATGGTAATCAGTAGCTTCACCACCACAGGATAGCAGGCTGCAGCGACAGACAACGCTCAACAGCAGTTTGCTTCGCTCTCACAGCTCACAGCTTCGCGCCTTGCTTAAGGCAACGTTGGTAATATTTATACCTGACAGGTGCCGGGTTTGACGCAAGTTTGCTGGACATAAGACGTCAATTAAAGATGTCACTAGGAAGTGGCAGCTATCAGTTGCTCATTAGAGTTCTATTACTAATCAAAACATAGCAAGCGGGGATTTCCAGGTTTGCTAAGTTTTTATCTTGTTGAAGAACTCGGAGTGTTATCTAGGAATATCAGATAGTGACTGCTGCTCTGTCATTGCACTAATTGGTCGCAAAGGAAGTAGCAGAGAGTCATGCTGGAATGTGGCTCTGTGGCTCTGCTCGTGTGAGGCCAGAGATGACTTTACAGAAAATCATACTTGAACGGTTATGCCAATATAGGGAATAAAGGGCTTTATAGCCGAATAGGGGCATAAGGTCACAGTATCGATCAGGAACCTAGATAAGCACATGACACCCACTCCACGAATTCATGTCCATCAAAATTACTAAAACTAAGCAATTAGATGCATGTGTAACATTGTGTAACATAGCCCACCCCAAAATACATAAATGCATTCGAAATAGGCGTACTTGTAATACATGGAATTTAGGTACTGTACGTTTTTTTAAAGCATAGTAATCATTCAAAAGGTATTGCATATGAAATCAATGAACGATTATGCATAAAGAATTACACATGAAGTATCTCTGACAGAAGAAATGCGAGATAAATCATCACATAAAAATGCATTGTAATAATATGTGTGCTAGAGGCTGGTGTTATGTTGTTATGTCTCTAGATGTGTTTAGAAATAGAAGTGTGAAGCTTCTGTTCTCTAAGAATAGTTTTTACGTTAAGCAAAGAATTGTTCGTGCCAAAAAGAAAGGGTCAATATTAAAAAAATTGTCCAATTCAAAGAAAAAATCAGTTTTACCAAAGCTCCTGGCAGTTTTATGTTGATCAAAACTGAAGGCCGAATTCAGAGTTCATGGGAACGCCGTGTGTCGGAAAGCTTCTCAAAAGTTATTGTTTCTCTGTGGGTGAGAACATCGTATCAGACAGGCTCGCAAAGAATTGGTCTACAAAATCAGGTGATAGTTCAACCAAATTAGATAGCGCTGTAACTTGGCAGGTGTGAGAATGATTGCTGTCATCGAAGGCAGGATCAGCAATGCTCACAGAACGTTGTACCTGGATGATGTTGCTTTTGTCACTCGCTCCACTGTTACCACTTGGCTGTAGTACAGGAGTCTCCACGAATGCCGTCATCAGGATTGGTAGCCGCTGGGGACAACACAATGCGTGAGCCGTTATTGGACTTAGCAAAGTATCGACGTCCATTGGTACTGCTGATGGAAGTGAAAGACAGATGTCCAACACGCATTCCTCGCCGCAAAGCATACACCGTAGCACAGGTAAAATGCAATTTTGCCATATCGGTCTGAATGAAAGGAACCAGGTCATGTTTAGATCTCTCAGCCTGGCCAATCCGAGGACGTTAGTTATCCTGTCCCTGTAGCGCATTGCTAGGATTGTCTCTTCCATTCCCATGGGAGCTATGTCTGAGCCGAGGTTTGCCATAACGTAGCAGGATGGTCAAAAATAGAATCCCTGCGATGAGTCCAAAAAATAGTGGAATACCACCAAAGATGGAGTGCACAAAATTAGGAAAGATTCCCAAAATTGCCTGGAAGGGTGTTAGCAGTCCCGTAAAGACTGTCTTAAAGATGCCTGGGATGCTCGTGGCACTAGACATGTTAAAGAGTTGCTCGAGCATT
Organism: Lissotriton vulgaris; assembly: GCF_964263255.1. Taxonomy (NCBI): domain Eukaryota; kingdom Metazoa; phylum Chordata; class Amphibia; order Caudata; family Salamandridae; genus Lissotriton; species Lissotriton vulgaris. The sequence continues at coordinate 1,290,744 of NW_028242071.1, read as the reverse complement.
TGTACGAAATGCACGGGGCAATTTGTTGATAAAAGGTCATGGACCTCAGTAGCCGTCCTTGCGACTAGAAGATCATACGTCTCTTTAGATGACGTTATAGGCACTGTTGTCTGTAAAAGCACAGATTTCATTTTGCTTAATGTATCAATTCGTATAGAATAGAGATTCAGACGAGGCCAGAGGGGAGTCACTGTGTCTGGAGGCCCGCTCGGGAACAATGCTTGCATACAGCATTTGACCATGGACGTTACTTCTACTAGATAACTTAGTCCGGGCGCGAGGCCACAGCACCTGTGATCCGTTCTTAGAATGTAACTCCCGTTTGCGAGTTGCATAAAGAAGGGCTCTATCTGAGTTGCAGGTGTGACTAGCTGGTGGCATGAAAGGTTGTTTGAATTGCCATCACATGCTCCGTGTAAATTAATACCCTGACACAAAAGTATACCGCTTAGTGAGTGTTTACAGTTGTCACCACTAAGAAATACATTTTTGTCGCTGTCACTATAGCAAGAATGAGTGTATGGTAATTTCCATTCGGATTTAACATATCCCTTACCCAATTGTTCATATTGGCCAGCAGGTATGTACTCAAGGCATTTATGAAATCGGAAAGTTGTTATCGGAATTGTGATAATTCCGTGTATTATCCATTCAATGACAGGGCTCTCTGACATTGTCAATGGTAATCTCTCGAGTTTCTCGATGCTCAAAATTGTATAGTCTGCTCCTTTCTGTGCCAAACTGATCTGTTTATCAGTAAGGTTAAAAATGGAAAATAATGACGTTGTGTTTATCAAACGCCAAGGCACATAGCCTGAACGAAGATTTTGCAGCATCCAGCCTAATTCTATAATAGAGCGTAATTGAGACTGGCCATGTTGTAACATTAGCAAATCTCTGTCTATCACATCAAAGGCAGATGATACAATATTGTCCAAAGAATATATTCTGGAAGACAGAGTCATTAACCCATTGTCTACTACAGAAAGTGATTTTTCCAAATTAATACGATCAATTTCTCGTATTTTTTCAGCAGTTTCAATTTGCTTTACTTTCCAAGCCTCGTTGTAAGCAGCATAGATGCTGGTCGCTATGAAACGCTTTTGACGCTGTTTGCGTGGTCCAAGAATGAAATCGCGCAAATCAGCACCATCTTTTAATAAAGACAAGTGTTGCTTAATTTCAGCCAGTGTGGATGTAGTTAGCCATTCTAGGCAGAGTTTGCCTACACTGTATGTAGTTATAATTCCTGGATGTTGTCTCTGGGAATATCTTGAGTCTAATCTGGTCATTTTTAAACCCTGTGTTTTATTCAGGAATCTATCTTGACAGCTATTTGTGTCTGCAGGCCAGATTAACCACTTTTTCCAATCAGGATGTGTTCTGTTGAAATGTAAAATGTGTGACACGTCTAACTCATTATCTGCGGTTGCATTCTCAGCTATTGGCTTTGGTATAGACGGTGTTTTCATTTCTTTGTTTTTGGCTAGGCCAAGACAAGATGTTTGGTGTACAGTGTCATTTAAAAATAACATTTGTTCTGGTATCATGCAGGTTCTAAACAGTGCTTCAATGCCTTGCACCTGCCAATCTTTTGTACCCCACATCGATTTCGTTTCAATATTAGTTTTCCAATAATCAAAACCAAATGTCATCATTTTGTCATAAAATGCTTCTGAATATATCAATTTAGAATTTGTCAGCATTGTTTTCATTCCTGTTTTATCTAACAGTTTATAATAAAACGTTTCTGCATCACTGGTGTTAAACCCTGAAAAATATTTGAATTTCTCAAAAAATGCTTTAGAACTGCTTTTAGGTGGTGTAGAACAATGTTCCCATTGATTATACATAAAAACATTTCTAGGCTGTGCAGATTTATGCAAGTAATGATCCCCATAGTGGGTATAACAGAATAACTGCTCATAACTAGATGAACCTTGTAAATAATCATGATCTGTGAATCTAGCTGACATTACTAAATCAGACATCATGTCATTAATACTGTTAAAGTCCCAATCATCAGAGAATGTACTTGGTGTCACAAAGTCACTTAAGGAAACCTTTAGTTGATGAGGATACTTCAGGATTTCGACCGGACCATAGATCTCATAGTCTGTTTTCTCCCATACTACCCCACCAGGTATTGGAATTGCTGTGACATTTACTGTTGACAGTTCTCTTTTCTTCACGTGGGATGATCTGTGTGGTTTCAGGACTAGGTTGATGTTCTGACTTGCTGTGTCCATTCAATTGTAATGAACTTTCCTAAAATTAAAACTAAAATTAGGCATAGTAGGAGTATGAATACCCCTGAGATGATCCAATGCTCAATCAACGGTGAATCCAGATATAGTTCTTTGATTTGTTGAAGGAGTCCTGTTGTATTTTCTTTAGAATACTTTTTTGTTTCTGGCATCACTTCCGGGTCGTTTAAATCTTCAGAGAAGTTGTCGAAGTTGATGAAATAACCAGATGGGATTGTTCTTTCAATCTGTCTCTCGGTAGCACTTTCTGATGCCACATCATTGTAGACTGGTGTTGTTTCTTGACGAACTGTTTCAATCTGTGTTTCAAGAGGCACGAGTTCCATGGCATTATTGCATAGTCCTTCATTGTGCACTGCAGGCTGATCGAATGTGATGAGTCTTTCAGTTTGAACCTCTTGGATTGTTGCAAGTTTGGGTATTCTGTTGTTTCTTGGGAGTCCACTGGGCCTACTGTTGATTATAGGCCACATGCTTGTGGTTTTACCAGGTCGATGGACACGACTCTGTTCTCCTTTTTACCAGCAAGGGGCGGTAGCACAACTGATCTTGTTCCGGTGACTGCTAAGACAGGTACTGCTTTTCTGTAAGAAGGCCCAAATTCCTTCTTAACCGCGATCTTTTCTCTGACTAGATCCCCAATCTTTGGAATCCAGACAGGCCTTGCTGGGGCTGTTGCGGGTGGTGCCTCGTCAGTGGTACTTGGCTGTTGCTTTAACTTTATGTTGCTTAATGATTTTCTTGTTTCATTCAGTTCCTGTAAAACAGCCAAACGGTCTTTTACTTCAAACTGCTTTGTTTCTTTTTGTACCACTGACATCTGACTATCGAGGTCCTGAACGCGCATTCTTATTCCGAACAATAGTTCGTATGGGCTGAAACCTTTTAGAGAATTTCTTGGCATGTTGTTAAGACTAGTCTGGACACTTATTAAATGTTTGACCCACCCAGCGCCTGAACCTAATACCTTCGCTGTTATAGATTGCTTTATGTCCCGGTTTTTTCTTTCTACCACACTTGTGCGACAGACAAGAATACCGCAACCCAATTCCCATGCTGGCCATGGCCTCCTTATAGGCTCGAGAGCTGAAAGCAGGACCCTGGTCAGAATGGAACGAGGTAATTGCGTATGTGCTGATAAAGACTCGCAAATCTTTTATAACCGTTCTAGCGTCAGCCGAGTGCTGGAGGCCTCATTTTTTTTTTAAGTGCTTTTCGTCTTAAACGTTAATAGGACGCAGGATGGGGTGTAGGCAGCGTTACGCTCTTTCTGACTGGTAGCCGGTAGCAAGGTTCGCTACTGCGATCCCTATTACAGTTTTCACAGTTGTTTGCATATATTTGGTGTTCTACACTCATTCCCGGCCACCAGAATACTGATTGTAATTCAGTCAGTGATTCCTTGATCTCTCTGTGCCTTAGACCCAAACCCATGTGTGCGTCTGCTATTAAAAATATTCTCCTGTTCATGTTTGGAATTACTCTATCCCCCACTCCAGGGATTCGAGCAAAAGGAACGGAGTTTGCATCGATTATGTATGCATAATTGAGTGGATAGTTTACGGGTAGTGCTGCACAGTCGCCTTTTACGGTCGTTTTTACTGCTAGCATAGTTTCCCCGTCTATATACTTATCTGTACGCTTTTCTGTGGCTACGGAAGCCGGGTTAGTTGCTTCCGCGGTGGCTGTATTAGCCAATGAATTCCCTGCAACGTGAACGCCATCACGTTGAAGACTCTGTGCGTGAATCACGTGAGTCTTTTGTAGTTCTTTGTGTAAAAGAGCTACTTGTTCCCAAAGCAATTTATGCTTTATTGTGGCACCTGTGTCATCTTTGTAGTCGTTTTCGATCCAACTCTGCAGTTTATTGTTGTAAGAATTGACGCAAAAATGAGAATCGCACACGATAAGTGTGGGGAATTCGCGTTCTGCATTTTCGAGCGCCATCTTTAAAGATCTGATTTCAGTTCTCTGAACCGAACAGTTCTTTACAGATTCAGTTTTTGTTACTTTCGGTCTGAATTTACCGCACAGCCAACGACCTTTAATAATCGCACATGCTGCATCGTAGGATTTACTCTCTACATTAAAATGCTGTACAAAGCTATCTGTATAGATTATACAGGCATATTGTGGGAGAGGCAGAATTTCGATTGGCAGAGGATATTCTTCTTCATATTCTAAATCATTCAGTTCTTTGTATTGCGGGGCGAAATAGTATTTCACGTCTTCCGCTCCTAGAGAATCTATGCACTGTATCCATTTTGGATCCAGTGACACTGTAGGCAGGTTTACTGGGCTGAATAGCGCTTCGAAGGCGGATTCCGCTGTAAGGATATTAATCCGTTTGCCGTGTGCTAGTTCTCTTTCATTTGCTAATGCGATTTGCACTGCGTTCACAGTTTTTTCTGTGCGACTGAATGTTTTTTCTGCTTGTGTGTACAAGTGAGATTTAATTGAAATTGGTACCTTTTCTCCCTCATTAGAGGTTAGGTACGTGAATCCGCATCTTCCTGGGATGACTCGGATTACAAGATCGATCGTGTTGTCACGTGTATCTAATTTTGTTTTTGCTAACATGTCTGTTTGCAGTGATCTCAAAATTTCTGTGTGTTTTTGAGTCCAATTGATTTGTTTTAAATCAGGTTTTATTAGTTCGTAGAGAGGTTTAACCCTCTCTGCGTAATTTAGGATGTAAGTTCTTCCGAAATTCAGAAAACCTAGTATTGATTGTAAATTCTTCAGCGTTTTTGGAGCTTGGAGTACAGCGCACTTCTCTAAGAAGTTGTCCGCTAGGCTTTTCCCTTCACTTGATAATTCGTACCCTAAAAATAGTACTGTCAGATGGGCAATTCGGGACTTTTTAAAGTTGAATTTGTAACCCTCTGCTGCGAACCCAAGTATAATGGTGTTCACTCTTTTCAAGTGAGTATCCAAGTCGTCGTCTGTGAGATAAATATCATCTACGTAAGATAACGCTTCATCATCATAGATTTGTAGTAACTCTGTTACCCTAGCTGAGAATAGTCCTGGGCTGTTCTTGAACCCCTGTGGGAGTCGACAGAATTATTTCTGTGACCCAAATGCAGAGAAAGCGGTCAAGTATCTGCTTTCTGGTGCAATGTTTTGACAAAAGAAACCATTAGAAATGTCTAATGTCGTTTTATATTTTTTCCTAACTATATTATTCATTAGGGATGCACTATGCGAGTTTTGTACTGCAAAAGTTTTGCAACATGTATTAAGGTGTCTGTAGTCCAAAACTAGACGATATGAATTGTCTGGCTTGGAGACAGGAAACAAAGGATTGTTCATTTGAGAGGTGCATGTTTCAATCACCCCCTGGTACTCAAGTTGATCTAAGATCTCCCTGACCTGTTTTTTAGCTTCTTGCTTTATGGGATACTGCCGTTGGGCAGTTGGTTCACTTTTTAGTTGGATTTTGTGAGGCGTTGAATCCTCATCCCATCCTACATGATTTTTATACAATGCAGGTGCCTGGGCTACTGCCCATTTCCTTGCATATGTGTATTTTTTGTGAATCGGTATGTGATTCGAGAAGGCAGGCATAATTACCTCTTCGCCACGAGGGCACTCCCTGACAAACTCTGGGGGCCAATCTTTTTCAGCTAACAGAATATCATAGCCTTTTGAGAGCTTATCCCAAAATAGACCCTTAATTTTCCTAGTCTTATCACCCTCTATACGTAATGTTATTTCGTATATTTTATGGGGCTCGCTAAGTCTGGCGTCAGCAGTTTCAACCTGAATGTATTCATTCGTGTCCACTGTCTCCAGATGACTCATCAAGATCTTGCGCGCTATACTGATTTCTGCTGCACTGTCCAACATTGTCAATGCCCACTCCCCGTTTTTCAACTGTGTCCTCAGTATTCTCGGCATGGTTGATTACTCTAATACTGGCTACCTTCTTTTTCTGAAATTGAGATTTCTTATTTTGAGCAGGTTCCTTGTCTTTGGACTTGGTGTGCTCTCCTGGGTCTGACCGTCCTCTTCTTTCCGAATTCTGTGGAAGAGATCGAGAGGGACGTGTATCAATACTTTGATATCTATCAGGTCTTTTTATATTATCCCTATTTCTAAGGTTATATCTTTTCTCAGAGGGCTCCCGTTGGGGAGACTGGCGTTCTCGAGTCGGAGTTCTTTCCCTCCGTCGAGGAGACCTTCCTCTGGACTGGAAAACTTTTTCCTTGGGAGTGGATTGTTTATTTCCATCCCAGCTCTTTTTAGGAGTGTTTGAATTATTTTTAATAAATAATTTTTCTGGATTTTCGAGCAGTTGGGGCTTAACTGGTTTCCCACCCAAGCTGTCTCTACCTAATTCTTCATAGCATTTTTCTATGATTTTTGCAAGCTCAACAGGATCTTTTATATCTGTTTCCCTCAACTTCTGGCGAATCGCCACAGATGCTGCTTCTCCCTTTACATTGGCTAATAATATAGCCGTGACCTGCTTGAAGTCTTTCAGTAATTTCATACCTAGATTTAAAGCTGGTTCTGGACCGAATTCATTTTGAATCTGTTTTAGCACATCTGGTATTACCGCCATAGACGGAACACCGTGTGTTTTTGTGTAAATGGAAGCAAAGACTGTACCCCAAGTGTCACAGTCCTCCACGTGTGGTGCGATTCCCATAGGAAGGCAGATGGTCAAGATTCTGTGTTTCTCAATAGGGGAAGTATCAGGAAATACTGCCTCTATTTGAGTAATTTTCTGGGCTAACCAGAAAGGAATTTGTTCCCGTTTTACGGGTGTTTTACCAAGACATGACTGTATGTTCTGTGGTGTAATTTTATTTGTGTTCCCCTGATGAGGGGTCAGCTGTGGAGTATTAACAGCTGGCTGGACTGTTGCAGTCCGTATTACATATTGGACTAATTGCCTATGTATTTTTATTAATGTGTTAAGCTGTGCTAACAGCTCTTCTCTAGACATTTTTGCAATGTCAGGATGTGGTGTGTAGCTGGCTAGAACCGGCCACGTGGCTCCTGGTCTACCTAGTGGACCGAGCCTAGTTATGTGATCATTGTGTTTTAGGGCGCCATTAAACCAGAGCAGGTGCTCTTGAAATTTAAGTGGAATTTCAACCTCCTCGAAAGGGGCGTACTCATCCGGAGGTTCCTCTATTTTGTAATAGTGAAACTCTTGTGTTATAGCGTTTACCGCTGGAAAGTTTATCCATGAATAGAATACCTCTGTCTGCCGATACTCGTGAGCCTCTATCACGAAAATTACTGTACCACCTTGAGGTGGCAGTCCGTTTTCTATAAGTTTTAAAGTTATAGATCTTCTTAACTGGACCGGGATGATAATAGCATCCGGGTCTGCCTGTAGGAGACTTGTGTCTTCCTCTATTAGTATGGAAGCCAGCCTAGCTGCTTCCTCATTGTCTGACATTTTTTTTTTTTAAAAATGCAGGCTTTGCAGAGTAGGTCTCCAAGGAGACAAAGATTAGATGCACAATATTTTGGAACACTGTATCCTTCAACGTTGAATAAACCAGAGCTTTACATAGGAATCTCTTCCTACTAAGGTCGGGCGGATTTTAACCTTTCACCCACTCCAGACGTCTATTGGAGTATTTACGGGAGAAAGGGGTGTGAAATATGCACGACTGAGTTACTCTACAAGTCTTACGTTAGTTTATCGCCTTACCAAACGTTGGGCGCCATGTAGTGTAGTTCCTAGTTTCCCACTAGGCCCTGCGCATTGGAATAACATAAACAGTAGTATCGACGTGGAACTGGCTATATTCCAGGCCTCCACTGACTATGCTAAACTTAATTGGGTTGTGTTACCAACTAGCTCAGAGGTCACTGGAAACTTTCTTCTCTGCATAGGAAGTGATCAGCTTCCTTGGCACAGACAAGAAGGGATTCAGCTTTCCAACAACCGTGCAACATGACAACTTTGCTCCTCAGATCAAGAGTCGATCTCTAGGGTCGTGTGAAACAATAGACATAGATTTCACTCAGTCAGTCTAGTGCAGTTTACTTTCACAGTATGTAGAGAATAGAGAGACGGGCGTGTATCAATAAAGGTTAACATTTATTGAACAGTCTTTCTTCTCGTACAAGAGAAATGTATTGCCACAATTGCAATAACTGTTATTATGAAAAGTACGTACAGTAAGATAAGAATAGTGAAATAGAACTGTAAAAGCATTGATATGGTTTCTTAGCCATCCAATGGTTTAAAAGTAATAAAACATTTATACAGTCATATATACATTAGGCTAACATACTCAACTGGTGCTTCTAACTAAGCCTACCCCAGTGTGCCTGACCTAGGCCTAACACGTGAGAAGGGGAGTAAGTAAGTAGCTTAAGTTAAGTTGGTTTTGCCAAGGTTTGTTTCAAGAATTCTCTTCTAAGGGTTTAGTCAACACCATACCTCTGAATAGAATGATGGAGGATTGGTATCTCCTTCAGGGGTCTCTCTCGATATCCCAGTCACCCGCGAGGGTAAACCGGAAGCGCCGGGACTGGATTTCTCTGCACGAGAAAGGCAGCGGCTTCTCTCAGCGCGTCGAGGAAGGAGGGGTGACAGCGTCCGCGGGCAGCTGGGCTGGATGTCTTCGCAGAGGACGGCTGCACGGCTCCTCAAGCGTACTGCACCATAGGTCGCGCTGTAGCGGCGATAATGGTAATCAGTAGCTTCACCACCACAGGATAGCAGGCTGCAGCGACAGACAACGCTCAACAGCAGTTTGCTTCGCTCTCACAGCTCACAGCTTCGCGCCTTGCTTAAGGCAACGTTGGTAATATTTATACCTGACAGGTGCCGGGTTTGACGCAAGTTTGCTGGACATAAGACGTCAATTAAAGATGTCACTAGGAAGTGGCAGCTATCAGTTGCTCATTAGAGTTCTATTACTAATCAAAACATAGCAAGCGGGGATTTCCAGGTTTGCTAAGTTTTTATCTTGTTGAAGAACTCGGAGTGTTATCTAGGAATATCAGATAGTGACTGCTGCTCTGTCATTGCACTAATTGGTCGCAAAGGAAGTAGCAGAGAGTCATGCTGGAATGTGGCTCTGTGGCTCTGCTCGTGTGAGGCCAGAGATGACTTTACAGAAAATCATACTTGAACGGTTATGCCAATATAGGGAATAAAGGGCTTTATAGCCGAATAGGGGCATAAGGTCACAGTATCGATCAGGAACCTAGATAAGCACATGACAGTGCCTGGCTGCTATTCACTGAAAAGCTCATTCTGTGTACATTTTTGGCATACGTTTGCTCCTACCGGGTCAGCTGAGCAGCGAATTTCTATTTAACCACCTGCCTTCATGAGAGACCTCAGGGCTGCATGTTTTGAGCCCAGTACTGAGCCTGAAAAGCATTTCCAACCCCATTTACAAATAAAACTAGCTAAAATGTGCCTGGCTGCTATTCACTGAAAAGCTCATTCTGTGTACATTTTTGGCATACGTTTGCTCCTGCCGGGTCAGCTGAGCAGCGAATTTCTATTTAACCACCTGCTATCATGAGAGACCTCAGGGCTGCATGTTTTGAGCCCAGTACTGATCCTGAAAAGCGTTTCCAACCCCACTTACAAGTAAAACTAGCTAAAATGTGCCTGGCTTCTCTTCACTGAAAAGCTCATTCTGAGTACATTTTTAGCATACGGTTGCTCCTGCCGGGTCAGCTGAGCAGCGAATTTCTATTTAACCACCTGCTATCATGAGAGACCTCAGGGCTGCATGTTTTGACCCCAGTACTGATCCTGAAAAGCGTTTCCAACCCCACTTACAAGTAAAACTAGCTAAAATGTGCCTGGCTGCTATTCACTGAAAAGCTCATTCTCTGTACATTTTTGGCATACGTTTGCTCCTACCGGGTCAGCTGAGCAGCGAATTTCTATTTAACCACCTGCTTTCATGAGAGACCTCAGAACTGCATGTTTTGAGCCCAGTACTGAGCCTGAAAAGCATTTCCAACCCCACTTACAAGTAAAACTAGCAAAAATGTGCCTGGCTTCTCTTCACTGAAAAGCTCATTCTGAGTACATTTTTAGCATACATTTGCTCCTGCCGGGTCAGCTGAGCAGCGAATTTCTATTTAACCACCTGCTTTCATGAGAGACCTCAGGGATGCATGTTTTGAGCCCAGCACTGAGCCTGAAAAGCGTTTCCAACGCCACTTACACGTAAAACTAGCTAAAATGTGCCGTGCTTCTCTTCACTGAAAAGCTCATTCTGAGTACATTTTTAGCATACGTTTGCTCCTGCCGGGTCAGCTGAGCAGCGAATTTCTATTTAACCACCTGCTATCATGAGAGACCTCAGGGCTGCATGTTTTGAGCCCTGTACTGAGCCTGAAAAGCATTTCCAACCCCACTTACAAGTAAAACTAGCTAAAATGTGCCTGGCTTCTCTTCACTGAAAAGCTCATTCTGAGTACATTTTTCGCATACGTTTGCTCCTGCCGGGTCAGCTGAGCAGCGAATTTCTATTTAACCACCTGCTATCACGAGAGACCTCAGGGCTGCATGTTTTGAGCCCAGTACTGAGCCTGAAAAGCATTTCCAACCCCACTTACAAGTAAAACTAGCTAAAATGTGCCTGGCTTCTCTTCACTGAAAAGCTCATTCTGAGTACATTTTTAGCATACGTTTGCTCCTGCCGGGTCAGCTGAGCAGCGAATTTCTATTTAACCACCTGCTATCATGAGAGACCTCAGGGCTGCATGTTTTGAGCCCAGTACTGATCCTGAAAAGCGTTTCCAACCCCACTTACAAGTAAAACTAGCAAAAATGTGCCTGGCTTCTCTTCACTGAAAAGCTCATTCTGAGTACATTTTTAGCATACGTTTGCTCCTGCCGGGTCAGCTGAGCAGCGAATTTCTATTTGACCACCTGCTTTCATGAGAGACCTCAGAGCTGCATGTTTTGAGCCCAGTACTGAGCCTGAAAAGCATTTCCAACCCCACTTACAAGTAAAACTAGCTAAAATGTGCCTGGCTTCTCTTCACTGAAAAGCTCATTCTGAGTACATTTTTAGCATACGTTTGCTCCTGCCGGGTCAGCTGAGCAGCGAATTTCTATTTAACCACCTGCTTTCATGAGAGACCTCAGGGCTGCATGTTTTGAGCCCAGTACTGAGCCTGAAAAGCGTTTCCAACCCCACTTACAAGTAAAACTAGCTAAAATGTGCCTGGCTTCTCTTCACTGAAAAGCTCATTCTGAGTACATTTTTAGCATACGTTTGCTCCTGCTGGGTCACCTGAGCAGCGAATTTCTATTTAACCACCTGCTATCATGAGAGACCTCAGGGCTGCATGTTTTGAGCCCAGTATTGATCCTGAAAAGCGTTTCCAACCCCACTTACAATTAAAACTAGCTAAAATGTGCCTGGCTGCTATTCACTGAAAAGCTCATTCTGTGTACATTTTTGGCATACGTTTGCTCCTACCGGGTCAGCTGAGCAGCGAATTTCTATTTAACCACCTGCTTTCATGAGAGACCTCAGGGCTGCATGTTTTGAGCCCAGTACTGAGCCTGAAAAGCATTTCCAACCCCACTTACAAGTAAAACTAGCTAAAATGTGCCTGGCTTCTCTTCACTGAAAAGCTCATTCTGAGTACATTTTTAGCATACGTTTGCTCCTGCCGGGTCAGCTGAGCAGCGAATTTCTATTTAACCACCTGCTATCATGAGAGACCTCAGGGCTGCATGTTTTGAGCCCAGTTCTGATCCTGAAAAGCGTTTCCAACCCCACTTACAAGTAAAACTAGCTAAAATGTGCCTGGCTGCTATTCACTGAAAAGCTCATTCTGTGTACATTTTTGGCATACCTTTGCTCCTACCGGGTCAGCTGAGCAGCGAATTTCTATTTAAGCACCTGCTTTCATGAGAGACCTCAGGGCTGCATGTTTTGAGCCCAGTACTGAGCCTGAAAAGCATTTCCAACCCCACTTACAAGTAAAACTAGCAAAAATGTGCCTGGCTTCTCTTCACTGAAAAGCTCATTCTGAGTACATTTTTAGCATACGTTTTCTCCTGCCGGGTCAGCTGAGCAGCGAATTTCTATTTAACCACCTGCTATCATGAGAGACCTCAGGGCTGCATGTTTTGAGCCCAGTACTGATCCTGAAAAGCGTTTCCAACCCCACTTACAAGTAAAACTAGCTAAAATGTGCCTGGCTGCTATTCAATGAAAAGCTCATTCTGTGTACATTTTTGGCATACGTTTGCTCCTGCCGGGTCAGCTGAGCAGCGAATTTCTATTTAACCACCTGCTATCATGAGAGACTTCAGGGCTGCATGTTTTGAGCCCAGTACTGATCCTGAAAAGCGTTTCCAACCCCACTTACAAGTAAAACTAGCTAAAATGTGCCTGGCTGCTATTCACTGAAAAGCTCATTCTGTGTACATTTTTGGCATACCTTTGCTCCTACCGGGTCAGCTGAGCAGCGAATTTCTATTTAACCACCTGCTTTCATGAGAGACCTC